>NC_140507.1:65533654-66929904 GCF_964339955.1 Pipistrellus hanaki
ATAGTCGTCTGTAATGTACTAGAAAAAATGGACAAAATGTCTGCTTTAAGATGTGGGAGAGCTTACATGTTAGTGAAAAGCTAGTTTAGGATCTAGAAGTACAAAAGAAAACCAGGAAAGTGAGCCAAGCTCTGTGACCACTTTCCACTCTTCTTCTTCTTTTTCTCTTTATCCTCACCTGAGGATATTTTCCCATTTATTTTAGAAAGAGGGAAAGACAGAGAGAAACACGAGAAACATTGATATGAGAGAAACACATCAATTGGTTGCCTCCTGCACAAGCCCTGACCAGGGCCCTGCAACTGAGGTATGTGCCCTTAACTGGAATCAAGTCCAGGACCTTTCAGTCCACAGGCTGATGCTCTATCCACTGAGCCAAGTAGGCTAGGACCCATCCTTCTTTTTTCTTAATTTGATATTGGAAGGGTGAGAGATTCAGTGGGGCTTTCGGCAGAGAGTAGAAAGAGTCCAGAGCCTGCCAAAGGAGGTTGAATCCCCTTCCTTTTAGTTGGAACGTTGAAGAAAATGCACATTCAGATGATAAACGTCAAGGATAAGGAAGTGTGAAGTGTAGTATACAGACTTATAGGAATCACAGCTCAACTAAAATCATCTCGATACATGAAACTGGATTAAGATGATCCCCAACTTGCCAGTATTCCCACATTCCTTGTGGAGGAAAAAGTAAATCCTCTGTAGAAATGTTAACATTATCCTCTTTTCCAGAACCCTTTAAGGCAGTGGTTCTCAACCTTTTTAAAGCCGCGACCCTTTAATACTGTTCCTCATGTTGTGGTGACCCCAAACTATAAAATTATTTTCGTTGCTACTTCATAACTGTAATTTTGCTACCTTATGAATCATAATGTAAACATCTGTGTTTTCTGATGGTCTTAGGCTCTACAACAGCGGTTCTCAACCTGTGGGTCGAGACAGGTTGAGAACTGCTAGCTGGGTCACCACAACATGAGGAACTGTATTAAAGGGTCGCGGCATTAAAAAGGTTGAGAACCAT
Organism: Pipistrellus hanaki; assembly: GCF_964339955.1. NCBI lineage: Eukaryota > Metazoa > Chordata > Mammalia > Chiroptera > Vespertilionidae > Pipistrellus > Pipistrellus hanaki. The sequence continues at coordinate 65,534,670 of NC_140507.1, forward strand.
TGCTTTAAAGGAAATCTCTAAACTCATTGCTAGGGGGTGACATGGAGGGAAAGAAGCAAAGAAAAGCAACTCTATTGAAAATTAGCAAAAAGAGACAGACCCATAGGAACTCTAAATTTGGAGTTAAGCTTATTTTGTTCAAAGACCTAAAGGATAAGGCTTCAAATTTTAGCAAAGAACTAAATCAATATTTGAAGTAGAAATTCCAGATCAACTATAAAACAATTACTTAAGTTAAAATCTCAATGAACAGGTTTATAGTAAGTTAAAGATGATGAAGTAGAGAATTTGTAAACTGAGATGTAGGTCAGAAGAAAACTTTCAGAATGAAGCATGGAGAGACTTAAGAATAATAAAAAAAACTTATAAAGAGATATAGTTTAAAAGTCTAACATAATTATAATAAGAATACCAGAAGAAGGACAGAAAGAGATGGAATAGCAATTATATTTAAAGAGAAAATGGCTGAAAATGTTCCCATACAAATGGATTAAATCAAGCCACATAGTCAAGAAGCCATACAAAGCACAGGTAGGAAAATACTTTAAAAATTTAATATCCTACTCACATCATGGTAAAACTGATGCTGAAAATCATGCTGCCCTGGTTTGTGACTCAGTTAGTTGAGGGTTCGATTCCTAGTCAGGGCATATATCTATGTTGCAGGTTTTATCTCCTGTCAGGAGAGGTAACCCATTGATGTTTCTCTCTCACATCAATATTTCTCTCTCCCTCCCTCCCTCTCTCTCTCTCTTTCTATCTCTCCCTCTCTCTCTCTTTCTCTCACTTATTCACTCACTCACTCTCCCTCTTCCATCTTCCCTCTAAAATCAATAAATATATCCTCAGGTGAGGATTTTTTTTAAAAAGAAAGAAAACCATGCAGAAAACCAATCCAAAACAAAACAAAAAAAGTCTTGAAAGCAATTAAAAGAAAACAGAACAGATTACCTTAAAAGAGCAATGATTAGCCTGGTAGCTGACAGCTAACTCCTCAACAGAAATAACACAAGCAAAAAAAAAAATATATATATATATTAGATTTAAATGATTTAGATAAAACAACAATCTAAATTTTATGTATATGCATAGCAAAAAAAATACCATCCAAAAATGAAGATCAAATTAATACAAAAACTGAGAGAAAAACAAAAACTGAGAGAAACAAACAAAAACTGAGAGAATTCATCTCCAACAAAGTTGCATTTAGAATATTTTTCAAGCTGAATAAAACTTACCCTTGAGGGAAACTCAGAAATTCAAGAAGAAATAAAGAATAAAAATTATGGTAAGTATGTAGATAAATCTAAATGAATAAAGTAAAAAAAAAAAAGTCTTCTGTGGGGAATATTATTGTGATGTTGATCTCTGAGGACTAGAACACAGAGGTATACATCAATTTCAAATGTTCCTGTAAACTAGCATATCATAATTATGTGTTCAGCTCTCTCACTTTAGACCTGTGTATCTAATATTGTAGCCACTAGCCACATGTGGCCGTTGAACACTTGAAATATGGTTAGTCTAAATTGAGATGTGTTATAAATATCAAATATATACTCAATTTGGAAATTTAATTTATTTTCCTCTTCATCCAAGGATATGCTTTCTATTGATATTTTAGAGAGAGGGATTAAGGGAGAGAGAGAAACACTGATCAGCTGCCTTCTGTATGTGCTCTAAGCAGGATTGAACCTGCAATCCAGGCATGTACACTGACCAGGATCGAATCCACAACTTTTTGGTGTACAGGACAACAGTCCAACCATCCAGGTTAAGAGAATTTAATTTTTAAAAATAGATAAATACCTTATTAATATTGTTAATTGATTAAATGTTGAAATAATATTATGGATATATTAGTTTGCTATTTTTCAGTAGTGTTAACTAAAACATTAAAATTAATTTCATCTGTTCCTTTTAACGTGTCCTAATGTGGCTATTAAACCGCTACAAATTTCAAAATGACATATATGGCTCTAATTCTCTTTTTATTGGCCAGCACTGCCTTAGACCATGAATTCCATTACCTCAAAATAGAAATTTCTATATTTATATCCACTCTGAAATCACTATATAGAGTTTATTAATAGCAGAGACAATAGTAATTCATGAACACTATCTCCTTTTCTTAAGACAAAGTAATTTCTTAAAGTTGTTCATTATTTTAAGTACAACAATCCTTTAAGCAAGAGTTCTTTACAGACTAGATTGACTTCTAAGGATATGGTTGGACATCAAAATACAGATTTGCAATTGTAGCAGCAGCTTCGGGACTCGACACACTCTCTTCGTTAACTCACTCTGCCTTGTAGGCCCAACCTTATCAACACCAGTGGAAGTTCAAGTCTCCTTTGGAATCATAACATTGTCAGTGACTAAGAAGGAAAGCAGATATGTCTTAGAGATGGCTCATGTTTGTCATTTATTACAGTATCTCGGTAAATACTTCAAAGTTTTAACCTGCAAACAGTACTGTGAACAGCACATGAGAAATAGAATGAGACATGAAGAACGAGCCATCAGCTGTAAACATGAATGCGCACACACAAATGTGCATGAAGAGACAGCGGAGTAGGAGGGAAGCTAGGCAGAAAGCATTATGCACTTCTATGCAGGTGTTTGCATAGTCTGTGCATGCATAATTCTTTCCTCCTGAGGTCAAAAGGATACCTACTGTGCTCTCCTCCAGAGTGCTCCATAAACAACTATTTGGAAGGCAAAAATGTATTCCATGATACTATCTTTTATCTTCCAGGCTCTGCTCCCTCAGAGGTCAGTATGCGCCTGAGATAAAGAAGTGATGCTATAGTAATTTTACCAACTGTTTGTGGGAACTAAGTAGTTCCACACTTATTTCTATTTATACCAAACATGGAGCCAGGAATTTGATCCAATGAGCACACTGCCATCGAATTCTGGTACAGAAGGAAGGTGAGAGGAGATAAGTCACTGAGAAAATATGTTCATGCGTTTATGAATTTGAAGTATTCTCATTTCTTCAATGTATCAGCTCTGATATCTATGCATCTATTTTGCATATTAAGGACACACAAAACCTGACTCATAAGAGCCCTTACAACCTTATTTCACATTACTCTCTCACATGCCCTTTGCATTCCAAAAAGATCAACTTTCTCACACTCCTGGCCATGCTATTTTCTCTCACATTTACACTTCTTCCCACACGTTTCTTTCTAACTGGAGTGTTTTTCCTTGCTTCCTCTGATTGCTTTAAATCAATTTTTTCTTTGTAACTAAGTTCGAATTTCACATACCCTGAATCTTTCCCTCATAAAAATGATTCTTGTAATACATTTTAAAACCTGTGGATGAGTCTGTGGAAATATGAGAAATAATGTAAATTAATCTATAATAATTTCAAGGAATTCATTAGTAATCACTCTAATGTAATGTAAAAATCTCAACTACACATATACACACATGTATATAAATATATATATGCTTTTGTAATTGCCCTCTGAAGATGATCTGAGGAATTCTATATACACACATGAATACAAATACATGCACATACAATATTTATGTTAACAAAATATTTGTGCCACTATATTTGTTTATGTTTGGGCCACAAAAATCATTTTTAATAGTAACTGGAGACATATTTGCCATTATTTTGTTCCAAAACTATTTCCTCACTGAAAAAACTAAAAACGTTAGCTCTAATTAAAAAATAAATAAACTACACAATATGCAAAAGGATACCAAATTAAAATCCCAAACTTTAGTCATGACAACAAAAACATGTTTCTCTTCAAATTTAATTTCCATGAGAAACGATTCCAAATTAAAACCTTCCAGTGCAGTGTCCTTCCATTTTTTGCATTTTTACTACCTAAAGATCAAACAGTTTGACACAGCAAAAATTCTAGTGAGTTAGGAAGAAATGCTGATTGGTTTGTTGGCTGGTGGCCGGGGGAATGTTATGACCGAGTAATTATGTGTTCTGGACAGATGCATTAACCAGGCTTGGGGCTGGAGCCACTGGATATTATTTTAGTCATAAGGCTAGAGGAACTGAATCATTTTCAAAGCATTGGCTGGCTGACATTGCCTTACTGATGCCTGTTCCAATGACTCTTTGGCAGTAACTTCCAACGCTGCACTTATGACATGGTAAACAAAAACTACATTAAAGGTTTGCTTTTTAATCATGAAGGAGTTCAACATTTCCACCAAGCTCTCTTGCTATTCATCAAGTCACATTGAAGGCTATTGCAGATTTTCACAGTCCTGTCTTTGGACGGAAGAATTGTAGCAATGTAACAGACAGAAAGGCTTGGTCTTTTTTACAGCAATAAAAAGGCACGTGATCAAAATTCAAAACGAGAATACATTTTTACAATTGTTTTCAACTGTTAGGCAAAGTTGACAATGTCTTTTATCTTTTACCAAGATGCCATTCTTTACAAAGCATCTATGTTTAAGGATAAGAAAAATGTACATACTGATAAAATAATACAGTCAACATAATGGCTTTAGCTTCTGGGGAAAGACAATAAGCAGGTCTCATAATAATCTATTGGTTAGTTTCAGGTAAGTTTTCCTTTTGAACCACTTCAATTCTAAGTTTTACTTTGACATAAGGTACTAACTATAAAACTAACAATAATTTAGTTGAAAAAATACCTACTCGTTGCAAATATTTTTATATGTAATATGATTTAAAATAAAAGTACTTTTACTTCTTGGGAAGTTTTTGAATTATAGGGGCATAGTGGCATTTCTCTTAAATGCCATCTTACTGAAATAAAGTGCAAAGAAAACCAGCTTTCAGGACATTTTGAAGAGTTGAATACTTTTTTCATATTAGCAAATGATTGATTTTGATAGGTAGCAAGGTAGGTAATAGATGGATGAATGAATGGAGGTATGGACATAGATGATTACTATAAATTAACATGGAAGTGTTTCATTGGTTTTGTTTATTTTTAAAATATAATGACTAGAAACTTTAAAACTATTAAATAGAAGACGTATTGGAGGCTATTCCTCAGAATTAGATGTGCTTAAAAACATGCATTGGAAAACTCGGGCACACACACACACACACACACACACACACACACACACACATACATTGAAGATTCGTCATTTTGATTCAGTTTCATAATATTGGGGAAAATTTGAAATCACTTTTGTTGATAGATTTCCCCCCTTTTAATTATAAAAACCCTCAGAAATAAGTCCATCAGAGTAATTATAGTAACAATGCAAATACTATAAGTAAATTATGTCTCAAATAACTGCAATTTCTAAAAAAAAAAAAAATGCTTCATGATTATAAAATAGTAATGAAATACATTAATGTGATCATTAAAATCATTGTAATCATCTTATTATTTGTATTAAAGTTTCCTATTTAAAATGTTTATTGGTTTGTTATAAATGAGCTCATCCAGGAAATGTTATTCCCTTGTACTGAAGAATTACCCAAAGTCTGGAGGGCTCAGTTAATTGGAAGGTACTTACTAAATTTGTTAGAAAAACTCCCCTCTAAACCATCAAGCAGCTCCAAAAGCAGAATATAAATGGACATGTTATTAATATCCAAGAAGAGTTTACTAAGAGAAAACCTTAAAATATATCTGAAGAATAAAAGCCTTATTAATGAAACCACAATGATAGAAATGATGAAAAATTCTTTCCTAGAAAATGGAAAACGCAGAAATAGAAAGAAAAAATTGGGGTTGGTGAAGAAGGAAGCAGAGCTAAAAGCCAGTTGAATTCTCTTAAGTCAAAATTGTAATTATGTCTTAAGAAATGGTTGTTTATGATTCCAAAATACAGTATAGGTTAACATTTACAAGGAAAAGAATTGTAAATAAATCTAACTAGATTAAAATATATGATGAAGTATTATAATGATACTATAATTTAATTATATTAGAATGTAACACATAACTTACATAATTAATAGAAAAGCTTGTACAGGAAAAGAACATGTTCTGTCCCAACTGTAGAAAACACTCATTTTAAAATTTCCATTCCTTTCTTTGCTCTAAGGTTACAAACAAACATTTTCACAAAATAAAGGAGTGCGTTTTTACTATTTTAACTATTTGAACAAACTTATTTTGCTCTGAATTTTACTAATTTCAAGAATAGTGTTAATTAGTAAAACTAATTAATTTAACTTAAACCAGTCTTTGGATAAATGAGTGGAATATGAATTAGTGCTATTTTAATACATGTGGTGCAGCAATCCCTTTCTGAAAAGCGGGCAATCAAAATAGCTGATAGCAAAATTTAGGTTGTAAAATTTAAATATTTAATGCAACATAACAGATATTTACAAAATATAATGAATAAATACATTTGGATTTTTGTGCATACAAAATCTAGTATTTAGTATTTATTTTCCCACTTATTCTATCCTAATGCTTTGTTTTTACTAGTTATATCTTTTAGATATATACATGTTATAATAATCCTACATTTAAATATAAGAAATTCTGGAACCCATTTTTTTAAAGTTTACATATATATATTTTTTTGTTTTGTTTTGTTTTTAAAAATAAAAACTCTATTCAATCAGATGTTCACCTTGCTGAAGTACCAAAAAAAAGGGGGGAGGGTGGGGCAAAGAGACTTTGAAAAAAAAAAGTCTTTGAAAGAGCAAAGTATAAAATATGGTGAAAACGTTGAAAGGTATTTTATTACCATAAGCTGTAGTAAATGTGAATTTAGCCTCGAGTGACCTAAATTAAATACAGAAACTTGTACACTATTTTCTCTGATGGGTCTAATGAAAATACAGTTTTTAAGCAAGCTTTAAAAAAGAATCAAACAAAAGAAAGCATGTTAATGTGAAATGATCCTCCACTAATGATTTTCTTTTAAAAAAGAGAAAAAAAACTTCCTATAAAGCCTAAACAAGGCAGAAAAGACACACAGACACACATCTGTCATATGTTTGCGGCTTTATAGTTACTGCTTTAAGAAAGGATGTGAGTTATGAAGTGAGTCCTTTTGTAAACATTCTAATAAAGTCTGGATAAGACACACAAGGCATCAGAACCCTTCAAGCTGCTGTTCTCTAAATAATACCAAGAATTATATGGAAGTCTCCAACCTCCACGTCTAAGTTGTTACACCAACTCAAAACATTAGACTGTACCTTTTTCTTTTATTCTTTTTTTTCCTTCATCATTTTAAAAATTCTTTTAAGAAAACCTGCTTTATTCTTCTACTTCACAGAAGTGAGAAGAGTGCAGTGAAAAAAAAATCTACATTTTGTAAGATTCCTATGCTCTTTAGAGAAAGAAAGACCAATTAGCCTCTGATTACTTGATTAACTGTAGTCTTTAAAAACAAAAATGAAAAGACAATAGATTTTAAAAGTGTAGAACATACAGTCTCTTTTTCTCTCCCATTTTTCCTACTAAATATTTTTGAATCAAATAATTTCATTCGTTTGGGATCAATTTCCATAAAGACTGTTTAAAGAACTTATATTCTTTCCTGTTCCTCAGACCATAGTATTGTTAGTTCAAATCTATTTCTCCTAACACTGATGACTCTTTTTAAGAGCTATGTTTATCATTTAATTCTAATCTAATATCAAGTCCTGAAAAGGGAAATGTTAAAAAATTATAAAAATGGTTTTCCACTAGTTAAAGAAAAGAATATTCTTCTTCATTTCTAAAAGTAATTAAAGTGCAAGAAATGTTAAATGAAGAAAAAAATCTGAAACTGTTAAAAGAAATTGACTTTTAATTGTTAAAAGTAAAATTAGCAAGTTATTATCAAAGTATTGATAACAAGTTTTGTTTCATGACTATTTACAGTGTTATGAATTAAAAGCAACAAAAAAAATAGAAATATGACAAAAATAAATAAAATAAAAGCTAACACTCCAGATTAAGTATGCTGGCTTGTGTAGGATGTGGAACTCTAATCAACTTCCTAAGACACCCTAATTAGTATTTACTATTACTTCATGAAGATTTATGTTCTTTAAATTTACTGTTAGATTTAGTCTGTGCATCTAGCATCACGGATCTATTTCTATTTTCTACAATAGATATTACCTACAAATAAGAATGGCTACCGCAAGATTAAATGTCAAAAAAAGAAAGAAAGAAAAAGCAAAGAATTTGAGATTATAGAAACCATAAAAATATTTTAATTTTTACTTGACTTTCTATTGACAGCACCCAGCAACTCTGCGATGCTCGCCCTCTTTAACTATCACTATATATACGTATGCATCCATGACAACAAAATACGTTTCACTAGAAATATATTTGAACTAGCGAAACAAAATTGCTTGAAGCTTTTGATCTGTCTCCTAGCTCCCATCTCTGAAAGTCTTTCCCCCTCAACCGTTACATTCAAAAAGTCCAAGATATACAGCTGATGACTCAAGCTGAATGACACAACGATAAACTATGGTTTCTCCTGAAGATAAAATACGTCATAAATCGGTGCAACACTTACCTCATTTTAAATATTACTGTCTCCTTTTATCAGGTAACACTATATGACCTCCCCTTACCTTCCCTCTTCCCATATTTTACATGGGATTTTAATTCTATACAATGATCACAACCAGAATTTTTTTTAATTAAAATAGGATATATGGCTTTAAAGGCTTAGGTTATCTGATAGACAGATTTAATTTAAAAAAAAAAATAACGAGGACAGTCTGACTTCTGATGCCCTGTAAAATACGGCAATAATGGAATTATACCAATTTTTAATTGCAATAGCTCTCTATACTTAGCTGCAATTTATCAAATGCTATAAAATGATAGGCAGTACGGTTTCATAAAGTGGAAATGCATTCACAGCTAAATGGCAAAGAGATATTTTTGTAGGGAGTGTATGACAACATAATGTGTCTTTTTTTTCCCCTCATTAAAATATTTATTCATGAATCAGTGGCTCTATCAGCACAGTATTTGTAGTGGACTGCTTGATTTATTCGTGCCGGACTCTAGCCAGAAGGTAGCCTTTTTCTGGATACTCAAGCCTGAATTACACTCCCAAAATTATTAAATGTGTTAAATGTACTAGTATAAATCCTGATTAGCACCGCCTTGGACTCATATCCTTCATCTTCCCAGGCTAGTTGAGAGGGGGACTCTCTTCCTTGGCTGAGATAAATAGGAAGGAGTTTTTCCAATTGGGAAGGAGCAGCTGGGAGGGACGCACCAGTGGGCAGAGGGCAGCAAGCTAACCTTTTCCTTTCCATCTGCCCCAGAGCAGACACTCTGCGGCCCTTCCGGACACATCAGTCTTATCTAACATGGGGAACTTCAGTGGCAAAGACTTCTTCCCGTTCTCCGATTGCTTTTATCTGAAACTGGGAATGTGAATGGAAACCTGTGGATTCAGTCCCCTGACTCATGCACGGAAAGGACTCCATCTTTCGAGCTTTCTCCTCTGTTTTCCAAAATATCTCAGAAGCCACTTCATGAGCTCTTACTTATACCCTTTCACCAGAAGGCCTCTGCAATCTGCTGATTCATCCCATCACGCATGAAGGGAGATTCCCAAACCAGATGAAATCTCTTTATTGACTCAATCCATCCTATTAAAAATCATTGTGCTTTTTTTTTTTAAAACCATATAAGGACTCTTTACTATCTGAGAGCTTTTCATACATGGAAGTAAATTACAGACCCTATTTTCATATAGTAGGAAAAAGGAATAAGGTGCCTATCATGCAAGCCTATTGATTTCAAAGGTTTCCATATAGGGCATGATTTGTGAGGGCTTTCCGATTCCGGTGATCGATGTGTGTCTATCAAACTGTTTCACCATCCTATGCCTTTGCCACACCCTTGAGTTGACATGGGGCTAATAGTGCAATCTATAACCTTGACACAGAATGAAGCCAATCAGTCTCAATATACTCTCCCAGCAGCTTTCCAAACCCATAACCCTGAAGCCCCAACTTTACCTTAAGTCCTGAATACCGCCAGCTTTCTCTCTCCTAAACTTGAAACAGCGTTCTTTCTACACGATAGGGCTCTCTTCTTCCTTCTTGCCTTTCACAAGTAAACCTCCCACCGGTGCTTACTCCCATCTCCTCGTGCCTCCCCAGGCCCTTTGCATCATCAATTATCAGCTCTCTTCCTCGCCAGGAACTCCTAACAATGTCTTCAAAGACACTTGCACCCAGTTGGGGGGGAAAACTACTTCATGTGTCTCAGCCATCCTTCCATTTCTGTCCTTCTTGTCTTTGCCATTAACTTCCCAAGCATGCAGTCTTCTCCTTCTAGCACATATGAGCCACACATCATTAATTACTCATTTCATGTCTATCTTCTCAAGAGAGCTATAAACTCCAACAAGGCAGAGACTAAGTTGTCTTGTTCCAGGCTATAAGCTCAATGCCTAATACAGTCTAGCACATAGTAAGCATTCAAAAATATTGATGATATCTCACTTTAATAATTGCTTTTTCTAAATTGTTTTCATCATAATTCCTGAAAATCTGGTTTCTACTTCTACTTTTATGAAATTGTACACTATCAAAAGTGTTATGGTTTGGGGGGTGCCAGGAGCAAGGAGGAATAAATGACAAAACCATTGGATAGAGGAGTAAAAGAGAAGAAAGGGAGGAGGGAGGGAGAGAAAGAGAGAGAGAGAGAAAAAGAGAGAGAGAAAGAGAGATAAAACCACCAATATTTAGCCAGAAAACTAACATTTCAAAACACATGAAGAAATCTAATAAAAAATATACAATTTATACTACCTCAACAATTACAAATCGATACATAAAATAACATTTTTCTCAGCCTTCACTTATTTGACCTTTAAGAACCTGATGCACGTGAGGCCAGTTTCTGTGGGAACCCTCCAGCAAACTGTTTCTCCTCACAGCCCAGTTCCTGAGACTCTTTCTCAGTCTCATTGCTAAGTCTTAATGCCTTATCCTGGCCTTCAAGGCCCTTCATAATCTATCCCTTAATCTCTCTCCAACCATGCCTCCCACATTACTGATAGTCAGCCCAATCTACTTACTAAGACCATGAATGTCTTATATTTTTCTTCCCTAGAACTTTGCTTAACGTCAGTTGCCCTGCCTAGAATGCTTTCCCCTCCTTTTAGTATATCCAAATGTTATTTTTCTTTTTTCCCAAAACTCACACCAAAGTAAAGCAGAGAGCTCTGGTGTTGCTTAGGTGTTAGCAGTACCATCCTCACGACACTCTTATTGGATGGTAGTGCAACCCCAAGAAAAGAATGGTTATTATTCATCTTTTAATATTCAGTCCAGTTTACTGTGTCTTCATTAAGGCCCAACAGAACAAAAATCTGAAGAATAATGGTGTCCATTTGAGTCATTCTTTTATGAAGCCAGCCATGGACTTAATTATTTCTTTTCTTTTCTTTTGTTAGGTTGGGAATAGCTTTGTAATACATTCTAGGTGTTCAAAATTCAAGGGGTATAAAAGTACATACTACAAAAAAAGTCTTTCTCCTAACCCCATCCTTCAACCAGCTAGGTTCCCTCTTAAAGCAACCAATGTTATCAGCTTTTTGTGTATCCTCCTAAAGATATTTTATTAAAAGCAACTAAAATGCATTGCTTTTTAATATGGTTAGTATTTTGTATCAAACAAGTATTTATCTCCATAGATATTTAATGCTGTATGTACTAACATATTTTCCCATTTATGGACACTGTGTGCCTTGGTTTCTTTATAGATTTTTTTAAAGAAGCTATCTTTTTAAAAAATATATATTTTATTGATTTTTTACAGATAGAAAGAGAGAGGAATAGAGAGTTAGAAACATTGATGAGAGAGAATCATCGATCAGCTGCCTCTTGCACACCCCCCACAGGGATGTGCCTGCAACCAAGGTACATGCCCTTGACCGGAATTGAACCTGGGACCCTTCAGTCCACAGGCTGACGCTCTATCCACTGAGCCAAACTGGTTTCGGCTCTTTATAGATTTTAAAAAATTATTTATAGATTTTTTTTTTGAGAGAGAGAGAAAGAAATAACATTTTTTGCTCCAATTATTTATGCATTCATTGGTTGATTCGGGTACATATCAAACCTGCAACCTTGGCATATCAGGATGACACTGACCAATTGAGCTGGCTACCCAGTCAGAGCCTTGGCATTTTATAGAAAGGTCTGTCACAAATATTCCTCTATTGTGCCATTTTTTTCTTCCAAGTTTGAAAGAGACTATTCAATGGTAAGACTGAATTTCCACTACCTTCCTCCTTAATGAAGAAGGATAAAAAAGTAAGCAGTGGGTTTTTTCCAAATACTTCCTCCCCATACACAGCCTTTAAAGGAAAATTAAGGCACGACTAATCACTTATGCAGATGTGCATTGTTTTACTGCCACAGTTTAATGTGTTCCAGATAAGGCACACATTACCCTGTTTCCTTTGGTTCTAATACAGATGCTGATGCAAAGATGAACAGAATCACTGATTTGTAATGGACGATTCTGTTTCGTTTTAGAATCTCTCATTTCTGCTTTCCAAAGTTTGCTGAATGTATGTTTGCACTGAAATTTTTGTTCCGTGATTCTGTCCATCTCCATTTCACCTTGCATATATTAGAAATGACAGGAGGGCCCACCCACCTTGTGACTACTTCCCAAAAGCCCTACAGTTTCCTATAATTATGTTAAACATGCATACCAAACTCTGAAATGATAAAGCTCCAAAATGCTGTTTTTTTAATTTATTTAAAGTTATAAAATAATACTTAAAGGTCAAGCGCTGGAATCAAAATAAGTTTCATTCATAGTTAAACATTGGACCCAGCCATACTAACTTAAATTGTTACTCAATGCATAATGAATTATATGTTTGTGACCAAATGGTTTATTTGGTCAATAGAGAGTCAAAGCAGATCAGCTAGAACCCCTCGAAATTCATGAAAGTGTCTTCAACTATCAGATTGCTATTTTCAACAGATCAAAATTATTGCATAGGTGCCACATATTCTCTTAACTTCATACTATACAAAACAGCAATTTAATGTATAGCCCATGCATGACCCTTGAATGCCTTTTTGATTAATCTTATATTTAAGTCAATACCCAGGATTTAAATATTAATTATAAAGTCCCAATTTTTGTTAGGGAAAAAAAATATCTTGAACCAATAAATAAAATTGCATGTTCAAAAAGTTAGTCTAGATTATTTTTATCTATACCAGCACTATTACTTTTTAAAAATGAGATTTTTTTTTTTCCCTAGAACACAATAGAAAGTACTAGCATTGTAGGCTTAAGAATTATAGTAACTCATTAAATCACCTGCTTTATGCTATTTTCCTTAATGGCATATTTCCTTTCCAATTAAACACACACACATAAACAATATTTTCAAAAGTTTATTTTTATTCCTAAGGGCTCTTCACCTAGAAAAAATAGAAAAATCATGGTAAATTACAAAATATGCAGGTGTGATTGAGAACAAGTAGGCTTCAAACTTTCTGATCCATCACAAAGACTGGGTTTCTTTTTTATCCTCCACTTTGGTAAACTTTGTTTGGGGTTTTATTTCAAACTTTGGGTCTATATTATCAGCTAATATATTTAAATATTTACCAGCAAAGAAATTAAGTAACAGTTAACAGTTAAACATATTGCTCTAGTGAGATGTTAAGACACTGTTAAGGCAGGTTGGAAGCACTTACTTTTGAAAGGCATGATATATAGCTAGGGAAGTGAGTGTACCCAAATAATTACACTGTCTTTGAAAGAGTGGCCTATTTATAAGTAGAATAGCCAATGAGATGGAGGTAGTAGCTGTCAGATTTACAGGAAGTAATTAAAGGAGCAGAGATTCTCTTCTTTTTCTGGTTGTTTCTGGATTCCATAGAGATTATGAAGAGAGACAAGAAAAATGACAGAGCAGCCTGAACAGCCCATCAAACTTTCTACTAAGAAAATTGTTTTCCTCCATGGATAAACTTTCCAGTTAACAAACACTTGCTGCTTTTATGTTATACTGTATTGATTGTGATTTTGCACACAAAAATGTTTGATTTCTACATTTTAATGAAAACACAGGGATGTTTTTCCCCCAGAGACTCGTTCCCTATTTCACCAGCATTTTGTAATCCTCTCCATCTTCAGCTCCTTTGGTTTGCTGCCATCTGGCCTTGTGCCTTTGATTTTGTGAATAAGGTCCCCAATTGTTTCTGCAGCTGTTATCAGTGCAGTCTGCCCTGTTGCAAATGGAAGAAACAAAAAAAACAAAAAAAATCTCCACAACTTACACAACATTTTATTCCTGTGGCTCTCTTCCCAGGCCCCCATTGTGATCATCTAGTGTACATTCCTCAATACAGATGCTGACATTACTACACCCTTGGTTCAAGGAAGATATAAAAGTGAACCCTTCCCAGTACTCATTATTTATAAGCGTATTCATTAATCTATGAATATGACATCTAATAATTCTATTCACATTACATACTACTATATGTATGGTTGTTTTCATTCATGGTCATGATAATGCTTCTAATGATACAATTTCTCTCTTGTTCCAACTAGTTTCCTATCTCCACAGTGATGTTTATATCTGCATATTGACATCCTGCAAAATCTTAATTTTCAAATTGTACTTCCAAGAGCCCAGGGGGAAGAAGCAAAGATGCTGAGGGTGGTGAGCTGCTACTGGCCAGTTCTCCATTATATACCCATCACCCGCTTTCAAACAGGGCAATTCTTTCTTAGTTCATTTCATGATTGGGCTTCCAGGTGAAATTGCATTTGAAAGACAAATTTCACTGTAAATTTTTTTAATATATATATATTAAATATATTTTATTGATTTTTTTACAAAGAGGAAGGGAGAGGGATAGAGAGCTAGAAACATTGAGAGAGAAACATTGACCAGCTGCCTCTTGCACACCCTCTACTGGGGATATGCCCGCAACCAAGGTACATATGTCCTTGACCGGAATCAAACCTGGGACCTTTCAGTCTGCAGGCTGACATTCTATCCAGTGAGCCAAACCAGTTTCAGCTAAAAAATATATTTTTATTGATTTCACAGAGGGAGAGGGAGAGAGATAGAAACACCAATAATGAGAGAGAATCATTGATCTGCTGCTTCCTGCACACCTTCCACTTGGAGTTGAACCCACAACCCTAGCATGTGATCTTGATCAGAATCAAACCCAGGACCCTTCAGTCCGCAGGCCGATGCTCTAACCACTTAGCCAAACCAGTTAGGGTTCACTATAAATTTTGAGGATAACTAAATTCACTCACTATTGTGGAAGGGGGCAGGTTACTTCAGATAATACATAAGATATCATTGCAGTTGAAAAGGCCTTTATTAGCAACCTCCCCCGAAATAGCTACCCTTGTGGCAAAAATCTAGAATTTCCATTCCCAGTCCCACCTCTTTTTAAGCATTGAAAACATTAATTTCAGGGGAATTATAATAGCTTGGACAGGAGAACACATTAAGCCATCCGTCAGCACTTCCATATAATTAAGTTTATGTACTAACTCTTGAGGCTGGAGGGAAAAAACTGGTTAAGTTTTTTGGGGGTGGGGTTGGGGATAGAGAAATGTTTTCTAGGTCACCACTTCAGGGACCTGTAAGTCACTCTGTCATTGGGAAGTGGAGGGGACAAAAAGAAGAGATATGTAACCCTGAGCAGGAGAGGGCAGTGATAAGAAACCTAGGCTCTGAAGGCTGAGCCATGAGAGCAAAGGGTTGATGCCTAGAAAAGGGTGGGTGACCCTCCCCTTGGACAGTAGAGCTCCTACATCCAAATCCAGAGATTTTCTTTTCTGATATGACTACTTTATTCTTCTGATTGTGTCAACTATAAATACTTTCGTTTTAATTGAATTTTACTCTAAAAGGATTTCATTGCCAAAACCGGTTTGGCTCAGTGGATAGTCGGCCTGCAAATTGGTTGGATTCCAGTCAAGGGCATGTACCTCAGTTGTGGGCACATCCCCAACAGGGGGTGTGCAGGAGACAGCTAATTGATGTTACTCTCTCATCGGTGTTTCTAACTCTCTATCCCTCTCACTTCCTCTCTGTGGAAAATCAATAATAAAATATATATATTTTTAAAAATAAAAGGATTCTGTTGTCACCAATACCAATAACAGTGCCTAACAAAGATCCATCCTGAGTTCTGTCTCTTTCATAAAACAGGTCCATTCTTTCCCCAATTCAGGCAAGAACATTCTCAAATCTAAGCACACAATTCGTTAAACACATTGACATGTAATGCCCCTGCATTTTACATAGGAAGTTATTCATCTAGGATAACTAGTGTCTAGTTTTTACATTATATCAAGGTGATAAGTAAAATTGAGTTATAGCTGTGACTCAGTATGTGTACATTATTATTCCGCATCCCCAGGCCTGCTCTGGAAGAAGTTTCATTTAAAGCAGACCTCTGTACACACACAGAATCACTAACTGAGGGTGATCCCTAGCTCATTCTAAAGCCAAGTCTGCAGGACTTACAAAGGAAGGAGGCGGCAAAGACCAGATTTAGAAGTATTGTATAAAGTTCCAACAGATGTTAACCACAGATGACAGTGACAGCTCAAGGAGAGGTGGCAGAGCGGTTTAATAAAATGCAACCAGAATGCTCCCAAGAGTTTTCTTACCAGTCGTCCCCACCACATTTGTCTATGAAATTTTCAAATACACACAGTAGACTTGCTATCATTCTGTCCATAGTAGAGTTCCCATGCATTTTCCCTGCTCTGCGGGCCGTGACCCCTGAGCACTCTGGGAACCACCAGAGAGTCAGCAGGGATGCTACTTGAGGCTGAAGAACAGCCGGCTAGACTCCAACACTCTAGGCTCCTCTGGGAAGGGAACCTGCGGAGGTCTCACTGAGCCTGTGTTGGCGCGCACTTTGAGAGTTCCTGGTCAAGACACCAGAGCTGGATCTTCCTGCAGGTAAGAGCTCTCTCTCCTGCCTAACCTAGTCCACCTGGTTCTGGGGAAGCTAGCCAGAAGCAAAAACACCTTTCTAAAGTTGTGCGCACTACCCAGGGTGCAGACACGAATGCCTTGCTGATTTAGCCATTCCTTTGATGATCAAATAAAATTGAGCCTGCTCCCCACTCTTTGATGTGCCTGCTCCCCACTCCGACCAGGTTCTTGTCCCTGGTCCCATCTCGTCCATCCCCCAAGGTACCTATGATCGCCGCAGCCTTTTCCTGCATGGTCCACGTTCTTTTTGCTAAGGCTCCATTTACACAAATTACTTCTTCCTTTCATTAAGTAACCAGGATTTATTTTCTTTGCTCTCTGTATCAACCGTGCACACATCCACCGCTGTAGAACCAGTCCACGTGTTGTGTTCTTATTTATTTTTATTGCTGACGGAGGTAGGTTCAAATCAAATGGCAAAGGCAGAGAAAATAATCAAACAGCTCGCGGTGGGCTCCTTGCTTTTGTTTGCATTCCAGCTTTCCTCTGCGGATCTTTTTCACTCTCTTCTTTATCAAGGGCCAGTGAAATCCTTGTGAGCAGCGAGTGCAGGCGGTTGCAAGGAGGCTGGGCTAAGTCTCTCAGGCCCTGAGACTTCCTTGTGAAATGGGCAACTTCCCTTCCCAGTGAGAAGGCTTTGAGAGAGAGAGAGAGAGAGAGAGAGAGAGAGAGAGAGAGAGAGAGAGAGAGAAATGATGGCCATTGAAGAGCTGCTGATTCTTCCCCAAGCAACACCTGTGGCAGCAGAGTGCATCCCAGGTGGGTAGAAGATCCAAGCACAGCCCTGATGGAGACAGAAAACCCTCTCTCACCGAGGAACGTGACCTTGACCTGCTTTTTGTTTTGAAGTTGGCCTGGTGTCGCGGAAGATCTATGGAGCCAAGATTCCTTAGAGGCTACTGAAAGTGCTGAACTGATCACTCCAAGAGCTGAATAATGACCAACACGAGCTGGAGTGGCATGAAGTGCCTTCTCCCCAAGGCCAGCCAGATGAGAACGGCCTCTCAGGGGAGAGAGGAGGAGGGTGCTGTTACCTGCTCTGTGGTGCGGCAGGTACACTGCGGGAAGCCTTGGGGAAGGCAGGCAGGTGATGTAAACTACACATAATGAAGAAACCACTTAGGTGACAAAACAGAGAGGCTTCAACCAGGCGACTCTATTAAAACCACATCCGCTCAGTGCCCTGCCCAACGCGAATCTGAACAACATCAACCTGATCCTCCCTTCTGGAGTGGAAGCTCTAGGAAAAATTTGGTGTAGGGTTTTTTGTTTGGTTGGTTGGTTGTTGTTTTTTTTAATGCTGTGTCCCCAATCCCTTAGACCAGTAGGCATAAAATAAATATTTAATTAAATGGTAGAGCATTAAAAGTCACCCCTCTCCCCTACACACATACACACACTACTGTGAAACACTGGGATTTACAAACCAACATCATTGATAGAAGACAGAGAGGGGGTTTCTCCTCACAGTTCTGGTAAGATCTGGCCTCCCAGGAGAATTAATTCTGACTCAACATCTTCCTCTCCTTTTTGCAATAAAGGGAAGCCAAGTCACCCCTGGATGGAGGGGAGTGGGGGGAAGGCGTGGGTGGGGAGGGGGTGCTCCTAGGAACTCTTCCTTGGTTTCTGGGACAGAAGGGATCAGGGAACTGTGGGCACAGGTAGAAGCAACACCACCAGTAGCATTATAAGTGCAAATTGCAGAACCTTCAAACTGTTGTCTACATAAAGGAAGTGTATTCATGCAAAATACAAACTGTTAAATGGATTTGGGGGAGGGGGCTCTACCTGGCAAGAGAAAATTGATCTGGGTCCTTTAGGGCTGGGACTCAGGAGGCTTCCCTGCTCTGGCTCCTGTGGAAAGAGACTGTGGTTCTTGGGGGCGCTCCAAGACTAGCCTGGAGGGTGGACACCCTGGAAGCAACACCTGGGAGATGGCCAACGTGTTCGTCTGAGGCCCCCCCCCCCCCCCCCCCCCCCCCCCCCCCGCTGGCCCCCAGTGGCCCTTCCTCTCATTCCCTTTGCCTCTGCTGCCATCGCGAGCAGAAAAGAACCTCTCCCCTATCTGGATTCCCCACCTGGGTTTCCCAGCGTGCGGCCTGGCCAAAGGGAAGCTTTTGGCTCTCCCGCAGGCAGGGCCTCTTTCAGAACCAGGACCTGTCACACTCCCCCAGGGTTCAGTCCCGCCCCTGAGGGCTGAAGAGGCTGGTCGGGCTGGTTAGGAGCTGTTGCAAACACCAGCTTGGGCCTGCCACCGGATGCAGGTCCCTGTGGGTGTTCCCATCTCCAAGTGCAGGGCGCCCAGGCGCCAGGTTGCCATCTCGCTTTTTTTTTTTGCTTTTTTTTTTTTTTTTTTTGCCAAGAGAAAGGAAAAAAAAAAAAAAAAAAAAAAAAAAAAAACACCTTTGGAATTCATCCTTTCCCCGGTGGGCAGAGGAGCGTGTGGGGAGAGCCTGAGCCTGAGTCCGGGGAGGCCTGCCGGGGAGAGGACCTGGAAAAGGGGGAACGCGCCGTCTGCTGACCTGGGTGGGGTGACTTGGCTTTGATTTTCAGAGGCAGCTAGATTGGGTGGCTTGGGTGGGGGGTTCAGATTGATCCTGGAGCTAGTTAGGGGTGTTAAACGGGTACGCGGGTGGGGCAATTCATTAGGCAAGAAATGGATTAGTTGTTTATTATCTATACACATTCCAACCACAGCGGCCAATCATAAAACCGCGGAAGGGCCCATAAAACAAAGCGGCAGCGAAGCCGGCGTGGGCGGCGCGGGCTCAGCAATTGTTCTGGGAGATACAGGGTCCATCGGAGCGGCCGAGGGAAAGGGGCGGGAGTCCGCGGGAAAGCGACTTGTCGGAAAATAACTTCGATTTCTCTAAGTTGAACGGGGAGGGGGGAAAAGCTGAGGTGAGTTGGCAAAGGATGAAGAGAGAAAGGAAGGAATGAGGAGTGGGTCGTTAGTGAGGTTGGGACGAGCAATAAAAGTTATTGATTAAACGGAAGAGCAATTTAGTCTTTGGTTCTTGATGAAATACCGAGTCACTAAGCCCTGAATGCAGCCTAATAATATTTTATGGAGGGGAAAACAAGTTTTTAAAAACTGGCCTCTTTCTAGGATTGGGAATTCACTTTTGAGCATGGCTGAAACTCTTTTTTAAAAAAATTCTCATTTGGGATACAACATTTCCTAATAGGAGCTGGTATCAATTAAGTGCTGTTTAAAAGTATAAAGTCTGATGGGTTATTGTTTTTTCCACTAAAATAGCTATTTTGCTTCCTTAGGTATTACTTAAAACACGCTTTAAACTCTCATTGCTTATTTGATATCTTAATGTACTAGAAACAGTGGTCAAATATTTATGCTGGTTTCCTAATAACTAATTCAAGAACACTGTCAATTTGATTCAGAACCTAGTATTTAGAAGTCAAGTTTTGGGTAAAATGCTTAAATACAGTTTAACAAATGTATTGGTTTGGAAACATGTGATGGATAAATTTTAGAATCTCGTTACATACACACACATCGGAGATTTTTCTGTTTCTTAGATTTTAAAAACTTTTTTTTAATTGAAGTATAACAATCCAAAAAGAGACAGAAATCATAAGTGGATGCTTGACAAAGAATTTAAAATAATAATTCTCATCTAACTAGATCAAGAAAAGAGCATTACAACACCCTGGACTGGCCCCTCATTTAAAATATATATATACATTTTTTAAGTTGCTCATCAAGTGTTCATATTTCTTCCCAATGCCACCAGTATGGAGGACTTTTCGCCCCTGAGGATTATCTTCCAGAAAGTAAAAATGAAATGCCTTGAGATCTCCTGTGTTGAGGGGGGGACAAGAACGGGCTCGGGGTCTTTTCCCCCTCCCTCTGGTACCACGCACCCTCCCCCCAGCTTTCCTTACCCTTTGGAGAGACATAACAAACAAACGATTACATGTTGAAAAACACATCTGAAAACAGAAAGGTCACGTTACTACCGAGTCCTGGGAAACATTAATCTGGTGTTTGGAAAACAGTTGACAGTTGAAGGTTGGGGTTTCTTTTCTATTCTTGGAGGGATTGAGAGGGAGGGAGGGAGGGAAGGTGGGGGGGGGGAGAGAGAAGGAGAGAGGGAGAGAGAGAGAGAGAGAGAGAGAGGGGGGGGGGATTTGAATGAGAAGGTAAAGGTAGAGATCAATACTTTGTGGCCTCTTCTGAAATATAATAAATGCTGGGGGGGGGGGCGGGTAGGGGGAGAGCACTACCAGCTCTCTAACCCAGATTTCAGCAACAACAACAACAACAAAAATAAATAAACAAATAAAGGAAACTACAGGGACAAAGAGACTCGGAGGAGGCTCCAGTTCGCCCAAGCGTGGAGGTGTGTGAGTGTCTTTTCCTAAAGCAACGAATGTGAACAGTGAGAAATAATCGCGATAACGTCAAGCCCTGAAAGCCCGAGGGGGGGTCGGGGGGAGTCCGCTGGACGAAAACCAGTCCCTTTCCTAATAGCAGCCCCTGCGAAGGTGAAAGTTGATTGCCTGACCACTCGCCTCGCTGCGGCATTTCGCTGAGCCGGCGCGCCCCCCACCCCCTCCTCCCCGGGTCCCTCTCCTCCTCCGAGTCCCCCCGTCGTCGCCAGCTCCAGGCGCGGAATTCCTCCTCCTGCCTCTGCTCCGGGGTCTGGGACTCGGCGCCCCTCGGCCTGGGCGCCTGGGAGGGAGGTGAGCTGGGTGTCCAGCACCCTGACGTCGGTCTGAGGGGCCTCCTGTCTGAATGCATGGTGTAAAATGGGAAAGAAGACCTGGAGTGCATTCCTGGGCCAATGACTGGAAACACCACCTTGAAACCTAGACCGAAAAACTGCTGAGACAGCAAAGAGTTAACCCTTCTTTACGGGCATCCTTAGACCCGACCTCAGCCACACGGCGCGGATCTGAGAGGCGGGCTGGTCGAGGGGGGCAGGCAGGGAGAGCGGGGGTCCAGAGGCACCGGATCCAGGGGTTCCTAGGGCTTCCCGTGTCCGTGAGAATGCCGCTTTGATCGGGATGGGTCCATATTTAATCAGGTCCCTATCACAAAAGGAAATCCGGTGATGCGCTCTTATGTTCTCTGGCTGATGGACACTAATCTGGCCAGGGCGAGCCGAGCCCTCTCTCCCCCACTTCTCCTCCCCCAGCCCCTTGGCGTGTCTGTTTCAAGTGCAAGTGCATATTTGGAGCCTTAAGGAGACTCTCCTGCAAAGATTCCCAGCGAATCCTCCTCCGTCTAGGTCCGGGACGTTGCGCGCGGAGCCGGGGCAGGTACCCCGCCCGGGGCCGCTCTGGCCCCGCCGGCTGGGCGGTCAGTGATTTATGCGCCGGGGACACGGCGGGCGGGCCCCCCGGACGGCCAGCCAGTCCCCGGGAAGCTGCGGCGGAGGGGACGCAGGCCGCTCGGCCCGGAGGACTCCTCCGTCCGCACGCCCAGCCCCGGCCTCCCTCCCCACCCGGCGCTCCCAGCTGGCCCTGCTTCGGTGGACGCCACTTCCAACCCCTGGGTGAAGGAACGGAACCCATGTCCACTCTTGGATCCGTCTGGCCGAGTCCGGGGAGGGTCCTGGCGGCCGCGGGCTGCTCCGGGGGTGCGAGCTGCTGCGAGGTCACAGCGCGCCCAGGCCCCGGCGAGCGGAGCGGACGGCGGGAACCAGCCGCCCTGGATGGAGTTCAAGGCGAGTCGCCTAGGCATCGGCGGAGGGAGGAGGGCCAGGCCGTTCGCCTCGGGGATGAACGATCCTGGATCATTTATTTTGAGACGTGAACTCCTCCAGAACCCAGCAGCTGCTGGGGCCGTAGCCCCAAACGCCAGGCAAGCGGCCAAACTGTGCTCTCTATGAAAAGATCGAGACTGGTTCCATCCGGTTACAAATACACTTTTTCTCTCTCTCTCTCTCTCCTCTCTCTTTCCTAGCCGGCCTTCCTAGCCAGCCGACGGAGCGCTCCTCTCGCCATTCACGTTCTCAGCACCGAAGCCAGCGCATCCTACCCAGACCTCGCCAGGCGCACGCCTCCTCCCGGCGGGTCTCCGGCGGGACCTGCCACCCAGTTCCCAGCTCCTTTCTCCACGCTGCAGATACATACATCTTATAGGTACATCCGAACCAAAAACAGACGGCTAAGAAAGACTGCGAAGATCTGAACTGCGGTCAGGCGGCAATGTTTTGGGGAAAATTGTCCCTGGAGACAGAGAGAGAGAGAAAAAGAAGGGGCTATTCACCATCTCTTCCTCCCCCCCCCCCCCCATTTCCCCCCTTCCCCTTCCCCCACACACAATTTCACTCTATTTCTTCCAACGCTGTGGTCCACTTGGTTGCAGAGAGCGAGGCGGACACGGTCTGGAGCCGGGATGGGGCGGAATGTGCGGCTCCTCTCCCGCCCTCCGGAGTGAAGCCCCCCGACGCCGTCTCCACCAGCCGCCGACACCGAGCCCGGGATCTGGGGCGCCAGGCCCTGCAGGAGAGAGAGACAGAGATAAAGGATGCGATAGCGGGGCCTGGAGATAAGGTCCGGGAGTCCAGCAGGAATTTAACCCGCTTCCCTGCTTAGCCTCCCTATATGCCACACCGACCAGCCCCCGCCCCCCTCCGCGCCCCACACACACCTGGGGGCCGAGGGCGCCCCGCGGGAGACGGTGCGGGAAGACACTCCATCCTCCTCCAACTCCCAGGCCATCCGCATCGCTTCCAGGCACTCCATTTGCTAAGTTTTTTGGTGGAAGATGCGAATGAGGCAGTCATTAATATTGCGCATCAAAGCTCAGAAGGACGTGACCCTCCCTGATTCATAAATATTACTCCAAAGAGGAAGACATTAAGTGGCTTTTCTTCCTTTTGGAATCTCCGGGAGTTACACCTAAGATGCTGAAGGAGATCAGGAGATCCGGGTGGTTGGGGCTAGTCACGTGCCAGAACACTGTTAAAAGTGAAAGGAAAAAAAAAAGGGACTAGGAGTTTTTAAAAGAACACAGCAAAACGCTCACGGAATTTTATGAGAACAGTTACAGTGAAGAAACTGCTTTTCCAATTTAATAAAATGTAGTTCTTTTCGTCGTCTGCACAGCTTTTCTCAGTTGATGGCGTTTGGTTGTAAAACTTAACTTTCCAGGGGGGGAAAAAAGATTGCTCCCCCTAATCAAATTATAACGCCAGGGCAACAAATAGTATATTTGGCTTTTAAACACACGCAGTTATTTTTAAACGAAATGTTTTTTTAACTACCTGGAGCATATACAAAACACTCAGCATGGTTTTATTTTAGAAATTATCATAATACATCCCCTTCTAAGAAATGGGAATTTACCCCCACTTAAACCAAGAAAAAACAACTAACTCTTTGGGTTATTTTTTCTTAATTCCTAGATGTGGATTGGAAAGTAATAAAATGAATATTTGCAAGAAATCATTAAATGTCAAGATTAAAATGCTGTATAATTTTCCTAGTAAAACATAACTTACATTTCATAACATGTGAAACTCATTTATAAATTTTGCACTTTTATGAAACATAATTCACTTATGTCATATATATTTTGTAGCAAACTGGAAGTCCTAATGTTTAAGCACATATTGCAATGTCACTTACTTTGATTTATTTTGTTTCTCTTAAAAGCCCCTCTCCCAAATGAAAGATCTTTTTGTTTAAATAGCAAATTATATAAAAATATAAAATCTGGGTGAATTAGCTATTTGAAAATCTTTTGACAACTTTAGAGATTATGTTTGTTGTTGTTTTTCTCTTTCTAACTTATATAATTTACATATTTGAATATATATTTGTGACCACATAAGTCATGCATATTAGGCAGGAAAATTAATTTTGAAACTCATTTATTTTAAAAATGTTACACATAATTTGAGGTGAGTAAACTAAATTTAGATATTTTTTTTCTGGTCACAATAATAGAACAAATATTAGTACTTTATTGTTTATATTAAAAGGTAAACCTTTTAGCCTGTGAAAATCACTCACCTACTTTCTTTTGATTAAAAAAAAAAAGTATGTTGAATTCTTTGGTCAGTCTCTATAAAACCAGTGTCTTTGGTAGTTTTTATTATAAATATTAATATTCAGACTATAGAACTAGCTTTATTCCATTTAAAAGAGAACTTTTGAGAAACACAAGCATTGAAGTGAAAGGACAGTTTCCCCACATATTCGCACTCTAAACTTCCTATCCTCAGAGCAGCAGAAATAATCCTTTTATTCCATTAAAATGGTCACTAACCTTATAAAGATAAAAGAATGTTTTAATCTCTTACCTGAAGCAGTCTTGTCAATGTGGCAGGAACTGAATTGGGACTGTTCTGTGTTGTCCATTACAGTGCAGGGCTGTGCTGTTTTGCCTTTGTGAAGGCTGAAGTAACAATGTATGACTCTTGCCTCCTGGGACCCTCAGGAAAATGAAATAGATAGCTGTTTCAAATAAATGCTCTAGACCTTCACCCAGGGATATCGTGGAGAAAAACAAATGCTTTCACAAGCACTGAAAAATAATTGAAAGGTTATTCTGCAATTTGTTTTTCTTGTGTATGTTATTTTGTATGTACCTATGAATGTTATGTGAAATCAATAGATATATATAAGAAATGACTTTTAAAATGTTTAAACCTCTGTGTGTGTGTTTTTGTTTTGTTTTTTTTTCAGAGCAGCAAAAATCACCTTTAAAGCAACTTCTATTTTTGAAGTCATTGGAATGTGTATATTTTAATTCATAATGCAACTTTCTCATCCTAAAACATTTTAGGCTCCTTAAAAACTGGCATTTTAAAATATTCTGTTGTTTAGTAAGTTATGTATGTAAGGTTGGATTTCCTACAGATTCTGTCAAAATAAAGTCACTGTTTGGGATTTGATATTTATTTAGATGTGAATGTATATTTGTTTAAAACTATGAACTCTGCAGAGGGTTTTAATTATATGCAACATAAATGAGTTTTGTTAACATATATACATATGTTAATAGTTTCAGCTTAAAAGAACCAAGATTGTATATTAACAATGTATTATCAAATCCAGCTTGATTTGCAAACATAATAATTAAGTTCTTTCAATTAACCATAGGTATACTATTATATGTTGTCTGTATACATATTTTGCTCATTTTAGAATGGAAAATAATCCTCCCAAGAAATTTGAGGTGGATTACCTAATTATTTTTTTCCAGCCCAAATTTTAAGGTGCTAAAACATAGGCATATGTTTTGTTTTTTAAAATATTCCCAAAAGAAAGTCTCAGAAATCAAAAAGACATTAGAGAAATGCATTATCTAAAAATTATGATCATTATTTTGCTTTATGAAATCACCAGTCTATAGGAGAAATGTGTTTAGAAGTCATTAACACCGTTGCTACTCTGAGTAGAATCATGGAATGCTATTTTGAAAAATAATAATACATATTCATACATATGCACACACACTCTTTTTTTTTTTTTTTTTTTTTAAAGGGGGCTTCATAATTTTTGGCAGCAGAAAAAGGGAATAGCAAGCATCAAAGCCTGAAGTAAGAAGAAAGCTAGTCATGGTTTTTAGGCAAAGGAGAAAGGACATTTCCCAGGGTACCTTTAATTTGATTTGGAGCAGTTGGAGTGAGGAGCGCTGGGTTCTCACTAAACTACCTGCATTATCTGCTTACAGTGAGCAATAACATCGCCTGTTCCTAATGAGCTATGTAGACATATTTCTAACCCCATAATATAGACCCCACCACCACTTACTTTTGAAATAATTTATAACTTTCTTTTTTATATAAAAAGAAACAGTTATTTTTGAAATACGGTGTTAGGAAATACATTTCCCCTACACCGTGTTTCCAATTACATTCTCCATAAAGACAGTCTTTAAATGGAGTATGAACCCATCATTCATTTGACAACTATTTTTATCTACTAAGTGTCAGGCTCTATTCTAGGAGCACCGATGAAGAAAAGAAACAATATCCTTGCCCTGGGTTAGAGCGATTCTTTCTGAAAGTAGGAAAATTAATCATTGCAGGGTGGGGTTGGGGGGGATAAAATAAAATCCTGTAGTTTTCCGGTTATCCACCAGGTGGCGAAATGGGCAAAACTGATAGCTTAATATGGATCAAAATTTGGTGCAAAGAATAGAGTGTTTCTATGAAAATTTCCACCACATTTTGTTTAAAATGTCTCTTTGGTAACACTACAGTTAATAGCTCATGGTTATAATGCATTTTGTGTTCAGTTTCCTGAAGCATTCCTTGCGAGGGACACACCCCTTTAAGAAGAGAAGAGTCAGCTGCATTTGCCAGAGGCCTCTCTGGAAGATCCCAAGCTTATCTTAAGAAATTTTACTTTTACCCTCCCATTTCTCTCTGTCCCCCAAAGTGTGGGGATAATAGAAATCTGCCTAACGGACTGAACATCTGGCTTTGCATGGGCCTCCATTGAAGCTGAGAGTCTATTCAAATTCATGGTAAAGACACTTACCCGAAAATAAGACAGTGTCTTATATTAATTTTTTCTCCCATAGTTGTGCTAGGTCTTATTTTCAGGGGATGTCTTATCTTTCCATGCGCTAGGTCTTATTTTCGGAGGACGTCTTATTTTCGGGGGAAACACGGTAGGTATCACACTGCGATTTGCTTGTATTGTCCCAAACATTAACATCTTAGAATAACATCCATACTGCAAAGTAGCCAAACATATATGACAATGTATACATACATAGAATCATATCTATATTTCGTTTCCAGACTCCCTTTAAGTGCAACCTCTCATTTGCATTGAAGGAATAAAATTATTTATTCAGATATCTTTGGAATAGAATATATTCTAAAATAAAATTAGACCTTTATTTACCTTCAGACTCCCAAAGAAGTAAAAAAAAAAAAAAGTATTTCATTCTTAGAAAATGGTTTATATAGGATGTAGAAATACTTTTAGAGTGGTTTAAAGGTAGAGTTTGAGATTTTTCCTAATTTCTTACTACCACCACCAGGCCCTACAAGATATGACCTCTGCCTTCGTCTCTAAAACTCACCTGCCATTCATTCATTCATGCATTCCTCAAATATTGACTGACTTTTTCTTGTTTCAGTGGCTCCATTAAGGTACTTGGAATAGAGAAGTAAATAAGACAGTGTATTCCTTTATGAAGCTTACATTCTATTGTACATGGACCAACTTTGTTTTTGCCTCATGGCCTTTGCATTTGCTGCTTCCCTCGCTTTGAAACACTCTGACCCATATCTTCTCAGTGATGGATATATTTAGACACATGCATATCCAGGACTCACTAGCCTGTGACCCCTAAACAAAGTCACGTTTATCTCTTCAAAGTGTACTTGTGAAGACTAAATGAGTTAAGGAATACAAAGCCTTTAGCAGAGTAAGCTTAATAGCAGAGTAAGATAAATGTTATCTATTATTTTGATGTTATTAATTATTGCCAATGAAATATTCCTACGATCTTTCCAGAGATTTCTGAGACTCACTTCCTTGTCATATTGACCAAACTACAAAATGAGAGTTCTAACTTACAGAATCTATTTCCAAGATGCTGAAAGATCATTTCCTGCCAGGGCCAGAACGCTGCTGTGCAGTGTGGCACAAATATCCCTGGCTTACCAGTATGGTTTTTATCATAGATGCCAATTGGAAAATAATTTAGAGATGCTTTTGATTGGAAACAAATTTTGACCCTTTGCTGCATTTACATTTCCACTGCAAAGTGTTTAAACTTTTATTATTGCATTTATCACATTGTATTATAGTCATGGGTAGGGCGACCATACTTCCTAGTTTATGCCTGTTGTCTTGAAGTACCATCTGGTTTAGCATTTTAGCACTTTCAGAAGTGTCCTGGTGTAGACAATAAACTCTGTAGTCCCCCAAGTTATGGGGCAGGTGCTTGGCTGGAGAGGCTCAGGACCACTGGGGTGGTCCCAAGTCCCCTGTGGGCCTTTGTGAGGAATTGGTGAGTCTGGTTACTCTGAGCTGTCTGGCTGATTTGCATGCAGAGAAGGGCTCTGAGGGGAAATGTAGGCCCTGAAAGCTAAAGGCAGAGTCAGTGGAGGAAAGTCAGGAGGGCCTCAAAGACGATGGCTAGGCCCTGAAAGAGAGGATTCCTCTTCCCATTTCTGGTGAGAAAACATGTGTCTGA
This sequence comes from Pipistrellus hanaki, assembly GCF_964339955.1. Lineage (NCBI taxonomy): Eukaryota > Metazoa > Chordata > Mammalia > Chiroptera > Vespertilionidae > Pipistrellus > Pipistrellus hanaki. Next base: position 65,563,753 of record NC_140507.1, read on the forward strand.
ACAGGGAGACTTACAGAGAACAGCACCACTTTGGCTCATGTAGAGCTCGTAGTTGTAATAAGTATATTAGGGGATAGCATCCTGGTCAAGGCAATGGGATATATCCCAGAAGATGCTTTGCAACCCTAAACCTCAGTGAGGTTGCAGTTGTGAAGACAACTAAACCAGAGTGCCTTAAGGACTCAGACATATTCAGGTGGGAGGCGAGGGCTGATTCACATGTATCTTAATCAGTGCAAGGTTCAATTTGGTTTGGTATAATTTTAGTTTTGGGCACTTCGATTATGGAGTCAATTACAGTCTACCCATTTGAAAAATATTGGATAAGTAGGATGCCTCAAGTCCTGGCAAGAGGATTCTTTTCTAAACAGAGAGTTATTATGAAAAATTCTTTAAATTGAAACACAGTATATTTTTATATCTAAGGCATGTTATTAAAGGACTTTAAGATTTTTTTGAATATTTGGTTTGAGAACCCTTGCTAATCAATCTGTGAATTCAACAAATACTTACTTAGACTTCTCTATTTGAAGTGCACTGTGCTATTTGAAGTGATCATGACATTGTCAATATACATAGCTATTCCGGCGGTTTATTCTATCATTTTACACTGAAGACTCTACCAAAATGTTAGCTTTTATTGCCAAACTCTGCTCTATACTACATTTTCTAACTGACTGACTAACTAACTGCTGAATATCACGTGATTGTCCTATTTGTACTTTAAATTTAACTGACCAGAGGGGAATTCATTCTCTCCCACTCAAATCCTCTCTCTTGTCACTTTATTCCCACCCCAAGCAAACTTGTCCTTCACTTGTGTTCCCTCTCTCTATAATGGCACCTTCTTCAGACTATTTAGAGTAATTTTTAACTCTTTAATGTCCAACAGCCAGTACTTTGCCAGGACGGATTATCTCCAAAATGGGCCTCACATCTTCCTTCTATCATTTCCACTCCCAACGCTAACGTTCAAGATTTCGATCATTTTTCACTTACATAATCACAGTAGCCTCTTCAGTGATTTCCTTATATTACATTCACTTGCATTTCTACTTTATATTTTAGATTGGCTTTAGAAAGATCTTCCTGAATCACAGGTCAGAAACAATGCCTTTCTCCAGGACAGTCTCCAATTGCCTATAAAAATAAAGTACCAACTCTCCCTGTTGGCAGGTTCTTGCTCTCACCTATATTTTTCAGTCCTTTTTCCCACTAAATGATTGCTATGACCTTACCCTTGAACTCCAGAAGATCAGTCACTATTCTATGACCCTCATCCACCTTTCTGCTTCCATGCCTTTGATCAGGCTATTCTCCCACCAAGTAATACCCCTATTAAAATAACATTCATCCTTTCACAGTCAGCTAGCCAGTATTAGTTGCTCATTCTCTTATTTCTAAAACACTGTTTAAAAAGATCTTTTAACACATTTTCTTCTGCTTTTCATTAAGGTTAGCGATATACAAAATGTACTTGTGGCTCTGCCTCTCTTAAGCTCTAGAGGTGGTCATGTGACCAAGACACATCCCTTCTCCAGACCTTCCCTATGTTGTGGTGATATAGAGAGAGCATTATAGAACTGTATGTGATCATGGTTGCCTTCCTCCCACTGAAGCCCTTGACGACAGGGAGCAGTTTTCTTTATTTTTGTCGTTTTCACAGCACCTAGTTAATTCTTTCCTTGCATAAAATGAGCCTTTTTATTATTTTTTTAAATTATTATTTTTTAATATGGAACACTTCACAAATTTGGGTGTCATCCTTGTGCAGGGCCGTGCTAAAATCTGTATCATTCCAATTTTAGTATATGTGCTGCCCAAGCAAGTACAAAATGAGCCATCTTTCAATGTTTGTTTGCATATTTTAAAAAATATATTTTTATTTAATTTTTAAATTTTTATTTTTTAGAAAGAAAAAGAGGGAGAGGGAGAGGGAGAAAGAGAGGAACACCTGTGAAAGAGAAATATCAATTGGCTGCCTCCTGCATGCTTCCTACTGGGGATCAGAGCCCCCAACATGGGCATGTGTCCTGACCGAGAATTGAATCTGTGATCTCTTGAGGCATAGATTGATGCTCAAACACTGAATCAAACCTGCCAGTCTGAATATTTAAATTAAAACTTCGCCATAATGAAAAATACTGCTCTAAATTCAGGTCATGTTATTTGGTGGCTATCATGACTTGATTATGTAAGAAGTGAGATTTTTTCCTTAAACGGTGAGAAAAGCACTAAATTCATCAAAGTGATTTTAGGAGACCAGGCCATGCTTATAATGTGATGGGCTATATAAAGGCTTTAAATGCATCAATGTAATAATAATTGAAAATATTAGAAACATTCTGAGTCAATGAAAATGGGAGGCAACTGGTGAGGGGCCAAGCAAACATTGTTCAACTTAACAGTATAAAATAAAGAGAAACACGGAAGCAAATACTGGCAAAACTTGCTAAAAAGTGACATTAGCTATCACATTTTAAATATGCAAAGTCATCTCTATTGAGACAGATGCATTTGGTTCTTTCAGTCTGAGACAAAACATAGCATTTGATTCAGCCAACTTCCCCTGCTTTGATTTCAAAATCATTAGTCAACTTTCTGTTGGCTGCTGAAGAGAGAGAATGAATTATTGCTGTAACATTTCCTTTATTTCTGGATTTTAAAAAAAATCAATGCTTTGAAAAATACATTTGCTTTAAGTGTGTATTGGCAAAACCAGGTTTCTGAGACCAATAAGACCCAGAACCAACACAACTTCAACACTTCAGCATTCAATAAATGCTCCCCTAGGACAGCTGTTAGAGGGCCTCGGAGTTCACCTAATCCCGTGGTTGGCAAACTGCGGCTCTTTGGCCCCTTGAATGTGGCTCTTCTACAAAATACCATGGCTTGGGCGAGTCTATTTCGAAGAAGTGGTGTTAGAAGAAGTTTAAGTCTAAAAAATTTGGCTCTCAAAAGAAATTTCAATTGTTATACCATTGATATTTGGCTCTGTTGACTAATGAGTTTGCTGACCACTGACCTAATCCAACAGAAGCTGAGCCTCATTCAAGAATTTTTTCCTCTTGCTTATTAATGACGATGGCCATAATCTTCGTTAGACGGCATTTTGGAAAATACTATGTATTGTTTTCTTTGTTCCCAGGTTAAGGGACAGAAATCTCCAAAGTGAAATAAAATTAACGGTGAATACTTTCATGAACACAATTTCATTATTATTATTTTTTTCTTTTTTGAGTGGGAGATCCGTATTGCAGCACCTAAATTGTAATCATGTTAAAATTCATACACATTGAAAACAGTCTACATAATTTCTCAGAATTTTAGGAATACAATATACTATTTGAAGGCTTCAGGACTGAAAATGACATTGGCTTTGGAAGAAACTCACAGCAGGGCTATGTCCTTGGGGACAGTTGTGCTGGCATATCCACAGCTGCTTAGTTCTCCTCCTTTTGTTCTCCTCTCAGTAAGAGCAGCAGCTCTGGTCAACTTTTCTAGGCCCCTTCACTTCTCTGTGCTCTCTCAGGCTGCTAATCATATCTTTGATTATTTTTAAATGTTAAGTACACGAGTAAGTAAAAAGGAGGTATATTAAATCAGCTCAGAAACTTATAGCTTAATCTGAAAATTGATTATAAAAGTAGGTCATGCTAAATGGTTCAAAATGCCTTTTCCAAAGTGAAAAAATGGTTTCATTTTTTTAAGAAAAGCTTCATCTTAATTCTTTAAGAAAAAACAAAACAAAACAAAAAAATAAAAACAAAAACAAAAAAAAGGAACAGAAAGTAATTTGAGATCCTAAAGTTACTTTGTTTAATTTTAAAAATAAATTAAGGGAGGAGGGACTTGGTAAAGATTTTGTCTTTAGTCCCCTTTGGAAAAACATCAACAACTTAAATATTTCAAAAGTGGTTAACCACTTGTAAAGAGGCGGAACACACTATACTAGGGATGTGTGTCCCCCAAACCTACATATTTCTGACTCAGACTTTTAAGCTGTCAATATCCCAAAGACAATGCCATTGACATGTACCTGGCACTAGTCCTGCCAGCTAATTTTCCCCCTGGAGAGTGGTTTGGGGCGACAGAGTGGCGTCCGGGTTCCCCAGGTTGCTGCACTGACAAACTGCAGTGGTAGTCAAGTCAAGGAGCCTGACAAAATCTCATTAATCATTCTAAATTAAACCCAACCTTCCTGTCCAACCATGCCAAGAAGAAAGCCATTCTTTTCTTTTTAACAAATGAAAATTTCCTCGGCAAAGATTTGGTATCTTTCTCCCGTGGGCCTTTAATTCGATTAGACAAAAATAAAATAAAGCAATCCACTCTTCTGAGCCTGCAAACAAAACATTTGTCCAGATACGATTTAACAGATCAACCAAGTGTCTTTTAAAAAGAAAACAAATTTTGAATAAAAATACATGGAAACGTTTTGAGGGGAAACTCTACTAGTTAAATTAAGGACACCATTTACCTTTGTGAATTTATTTTATTCTACCTAAAACACGTGATCCTTACTAATAGCTGAAAGAAGAAATAAGAAAAAAAATTCATTATCCATAATATTTTGGCACATTTTATTCTAATCTCTTCTTTCTAGTCATAGTTTGTGCTGTTTTACATAGTAATTGTAATACGTGTCTATGTGTATAATTTAATATCCTTTTAAATATTTACCAGATTTTATACTGTTTTCCCATATTCTTTATAAATATCAAGGCTTCATAGTAATACATCATGAGGATGTATTTTGCTGTACTTCATCAGTGCTTAGCATAGTGTCTGGTACATAGTATGTTCTCAAGCACAGAAAAACAGACTCCAGTTAGGACAAGTTATTATTTTAAGTATTAAGGCTTCTGAACAAGTTTACTCTCGTTGAACACCATATTAATAATGTAAAAAATGTAAAATATTCATTTAGAGAAGTAACAAGATCAATGATTTAAATTCTTCAAATTAAAAACAAAAACAAAAACAAACAAACAAAAACAGCCCTGGCTGGTGTGGCTCAGTTGGTTGAGTGTTGTCCCATGCACCGAAAGGTTGCTGGCTCAATTCCCAGTCAGGGCAATGTTCAGGCTGCAGATTCGATCCCTGATTGAGGTGCAACCGATCAATGTTTCTCTCTCCCTCTCCCTTCCTCTCTCCCCAAAACCAATAAAAACTTACAACATTAAAGCAGTCACTTATCCAAATATTAAAGTTAGAATCCTAGAGATGAACTTACATCTAGAATAATACGCAGATTAAATCTGTATTAATATTTAAAAAAATAACGAATGTATTCTGAATTGTGACTTTGTACACCTGAAAGATCTGGGTGTATTTTTTTAAAAATGCAAATAGTAAAGCACTTTTTGATATGCTTCAGTAGAAACTAAATCAAGGCTGAAATAATTCAGTTGCATTTACTGAGAAACTGCCCGTGGCCAAGGAATGCGTTAGGTTCTGGGGGAGACAGAATGACAAGATTTCCACCTGCAAGAATGAGGAAAGTTGCACTGGAGGGAAAAGCATCTGAGAAGACTTGGAAGGACAAATAGGTAAATCTCGTGGAGGGGATGCAAGTTGTCCAGATGGGAAAGCAGATCCAATGAGATCAGAGTGTTAGTTTTAACAGAGAGTAATAGGGAATATCCTGTTGATAAATTTGGAGGACTGAAACTTTTAAAGCATTTTTCCATTTACCTTTCCTTTTCTTAAAAAAAAAAAAATCTGTATCTTAGAAAATATAGGTGTCGGTTATGTCTAGGGTAGATATACTAGCAGTATCCAGTGGTATGGTGTGTTCTGAGCTTGGAAGAGCACAGCCCTTGGTAGGGAAAGAAGGTGTAGACAGGACTGAATTGCAGCAGAGCTCAGACTACACACTGAGTACGGGAATAGTTGGTCAGAGACAATATAAAAGCCGCTAGCACTTCCGTGACTTCCTACCCTCAAAGAACTCAAGTGGAAAAGGTAGATTTCAAAAAAGCTGGAGTGTAGATGGGAAAACACACACACACACACACACACACACACACACACACACACACACACAAAAACACCTAGTTTCTTGGGCTGCATCATGTGCAAAGCTCAACATCCTTCCTGAAACCCCCCTTCCCTAGTTCTTGGGATACTATTCTTCTCTGGTCTGTCTCCAGCTTTATTTTATGTATTTACTAACACCTCTGCTCATGAATCCATACACCAGGAGGTCGCTGCCTCCATCCTGTAGCTGTCTGTCCCCTTCCCCTCTCCCTCATAGCTTGCTGCCCTGCCCCCTCCTGTAGCTCTCCGCTGCCCCACCCTCCTGCAGATCCCTGATCTGGTTGTTATGCCCTGAGGCCTAATGGATAATTAGCATATTCCTCTCTTATTATATAGGATTAATTAATTAATTAATTTATTTATTTATTTTCTTTATTGATTAAGGTATTACATTTGTGTCCTTATCCCCACATTGCCTCCTCTCCACTCATACATACCCTCACCACCCTGGTGTCTGTGTCCATTGGTTAGGCTTATGTGCATGCATACAAGCCCTTTGGTTGATCTCTCCCCCTTATCCTCACCCTCCCCTACCTTCCCTCTGAGGTTTGATGGTCTGATCAATGCTTCTCTGTCTCTGGATCTGATTTTGCTCATCAGTTTATATTGTTCATTATATTCCACAAGTGAGTGAGATCATTTGATATTTATCTTTCTGTGGCTTATTTCACTTAGTATAATGGTCTCCAGTTCCATCCATGGTGTTGCAAATAGTAAAAGTTTTTTTTTTTTACAGCAGTGTAGTATTCCACTGTGTAGATGTACCACAGTTTTTTAATCCACTCATCTGCTGATGGGCACTTAGGCTGTTTCCAAATCTTAGCTATGGTAAATTGTGATGAACATAGGAGTGCATATATCCTTTCTGATTGATGTTTCTAGTTTCTTGGGATATATTCTTAGAAGTGGGATCACTGGGTCAAATGGGAGTTCCATTTTCAGTTTTTTTGAGGAAACTCCATACTGTTCTCCACAGTGGCTGCACCAGTCTGCATTCCCATCTATAGAGCACGAGGGTTCCATTTTCTCGGCATCCTCTCCAGCACTTGTCATTTGTTGTCTTGTTGATGATAGACATTCTGACAGGTGTGAGATGGTACCACATTATCATTTTGATTTGCATCTCTCAGATAATTAGTGATTTTGAGCATGTTTTCATATGTCTCTTGGGCTTCCTTCTGTCTTCTTTAAAGAAGTATTTAGGTTTGTAGCCCCCCCCTTTTTTTTTGATTGGGTAGTTTTTCTCCCTTTTGCTAAGTTGTATGAATTTCCTGTAAATGTTGGAGATTAAACCTTTATCAGTGATAACATTGGCCAATATGTTCTTCCATGCAGTGGGCTCTCTTGTGGTTTTGTTGATGGCTTCTTTTGCTGTGCAGAAGCTTTTTATTTTGATGTAGTCCCATTTGTTTATTTTCTCTTTAGTTTCCATTGCCCAGGAGCAGTGTCAGTGAAGATATTGCTTTGGCATATATCTGAGATTTTGCTGCCTGTGGATTAATTTTTTTTATGGTTTCACGTCTTATGTTTAAGTCCTTTATCCATTTTGAGTTTATTTTTGTGTATGGTGTACGTTGGTGGTCTAGTTTTATTATTTATTTTTTTTTGCATGCATCTGTCCAATTTTCCCAACATCACTTATTGAAGAGACTGTCTTGACTCAATTGTCTGTCTCCAGTTTTAATAAATCCTCTTTTCCTGACTTCTTTTTCTCTATCAAAACTTAAAATGCTGTATTTTCCAAGTATCTCTTTTAACTCAACAGCGGTCACCAACCTTTCAGACCTCACGGACCATCAGTGGTCCATGGACCACCAGTTGGAGACTGTTGCCCTAGAAGAGTTGTTTTTTCCTATGCTTCACTTCATATAACTTTATAGGATACCCTAATCTTACATGTTCAGCCCCAATTATTTTTGAACTCATCTTATTCTCCAATTGCAGTCAAGCAATGTTCTATTGATACTTTCAAATTAAAAAATTGGGATACTTACCTTTTCCATTTCTCCATTGGTTGCTTCCTAGCACTTACTTTGATAATAAGACAGATAATCCTATATAATAAGAGCCTAATATGCAAAGTATCCCCTAGACCAGGAGTTTGCCTGGGAGTTTGCTCACTATGGTGGGCATCAGCTACACCATGCTGACAGTGGGTGGCAGTGGAGGTGCTGCCACCTCATGGGCTCTGATGAGAGCGGACCGCGATGGGATGGTGGAGCAGGTGAGCCGGTGGTGCCAGGTCAAGGCAGGTGCGAGCGGGACCTGATCGCCCCACTGATCACCCTGCAGACAGCGACCAGCAGCAGCACTGCCACCTGGCTCCCAGGTGCTGAGGGAGCAGGTCTGGGCTGATGACTCAGGTGGAGGAGGGGCGGGGCCTGGGGTTCCAGATGCTGCCCAGGGCCCAGAGGTCTGCTGGGACCTGCCATTCCATGCCAGATGTTGTGTTTCGATTGCCAGCCAAGCTTAGGCACCACACCCATGCGGGAATTTCATGCACCAGCCTCTAGTCTTTGATAATAAGACAATCAGATCCTCATGTTAGAAAACTGTCTAAAATCACTAAATCTAACATTTTCGGTGTTATTAAAATTTTGTTTTTCATTTATCCTCTCCAATTCCTCTGCACTTGCCTAGTTTGGTTGGGAGCAATCCTTGACCTCTTAAGAATACCATATTCTGATAATGGAGTTGGAGATGTAGGTTAGAATATAATTATAATAATATATTTACAAAGTGCTACAGTTCACAAAGAAGCAATTAATACCAGTGGTAGTATGATAAAGACAGTCTTTGATAGCTCTGAGGAAGAAAATATACTTGGAGTGTATCTTCGACTATGAGAAGTTTAGATACAGAAGGGAGAGAAGGATATCACAGAAAGAACAGCGTATAAAAGGTGAAGATAGACCAGACACTACAGCGAAGGAGATGAGGCTTTAATGAAAAGCTGAGGCTAGATTATGAAGGGTCTTATATGCCATGCTAAGGGGGCTTTATTTAATTTGGTAGAGAGAAGGGAGGCATTAAAAGCCTTTAAATAATGGTATCAGAAGTTTGTACTTTAGAAAGACAAGTTTGTTGTATCTGAAGGAAGTTCCAGTAGTCCCAACTTTAGGGGATATGCCTCCCCAGCAGGCATCTGGAAACTGGGACACTATCTGTATGTCACAATGACTGAGGGATGCCACTGGCATCTGGTAGGAAAAACCCAAGCATGTCATGGCCTACACGCGTGAAGCAGTCTCCTACAATGAACAGCCTTCCCCAAAAGCCAGTGCAGTGGGTCCTCCACTGTGAAACAATGAATTGATAATTTAGCAAATGTTTAGTAAAAACTTAAGGTTTTTCATAGACAGGACTTTTAAAAAATTCTACTCACCTAATGTTAAAAATAACCAAGAGCAAATCCTTATTAGTATAGGAAGTAGTAAAAATACTGTCCAATTGGAGAGGGTTCCTTTTCAAGTAATGGCCAGATAAAGTTGGTCTTTCTGATCACAAACTCAGTACAAAAAATGTCAACTACCTCAAAGTAATGGAAAGCCAGCTAAAATAGGCTGATGGCCCTAGCCAGTTTGGCTCAGTGGACTGAGCTTGGGCCAGTGGACTGAAGGGTCCCGGATTCAGTTATGGTCAAGGGCACATACCTTGTGCAGGCTTGATCCCGTGCCTGTGGGAGGCAACCAATCAATGTATCTCTCTCACATAGATTACATCGATGTTTCTCTCTGCTTTCTGTCTCTCCTCCTCCTGGTCTTCCCCCCCCCCCAAAAAAAAGGCAATGGAATATTCAGGTGAGGATTAACACAACAAAAATAAATTAATTCTTAATTAAAATAGGCTGATGCAACAGAGAACACTTGGAAGAAAATAGCAGTGAGTGATTTTCCCAATACTTACAGCTCTCAGCTTGAGGGCAGTCCCCATTCTGTACCATAGGAGTCTATAGCTTTTCTGACTTGAAGGACCATAGAACAGAGTTGGGGCATTGGCTGCTGCCAAAAAAATGAAGGAAGAAATAATGGCAAGGAAAAAACCATAGAAAAAGCCTAAAGTCCATGTATAAACTCTGCCCCAAACTCTTGGCTGGTCTCTGAAGCATGCATACACAGGAGAGATTCCAAGTACAGCAGCTAGGTTAAAGAACTAAAATGAGATTTGAGCGGCCACCAACTGCAAGGGAGCAAGAACTTACAACAGAAATTCAGCCAAACTAACTGCCAACATATTTAAAAAGCAGTCTTCGGAGAAACATATCAGAATCCAGGGTTTCTGCATTTTATTCACCATGTCCAGGATAAAAATCTAAATTACTAAACCTATGAAGAAACAGGAAAATATAATCTATTCCTAAAAGAAAAGACAATCAAGGAAGACTGTCACTGAGATGATCTCGATATTGAAATAAACAGAGAAAGATATTAAAGCAGCTATTATAACTATGCTTAAGATTGTAAGAGAAAATGTGCTTGTAATGAATGAAAAGGTAGGAAATAGCACAGAAGTATAAATTATAAAAACCAAATGAAATTTCTGGAACTAAATAATGTAGTAATTGAAAGAATAAAAGCTCACTGAATGGGCTTAAAATAATGATTATCAGAGAGTAAGTAAACTGGAATATAGCTCAAGAGAAACAATCCAATTGGGGGGGGGGGGCAGTCTACAGAACACCACAAATATGTGAGACATCGAAAGGCCTAGCATATGTATAAAGAAGGAAAGAGAAAATTAGGCTAAAAACCTATTTTACAAAAGAAAGCAATGAGAGAAAAATGACATTATGATGCACAGGGGGAAAACAACTTAAGTACTACTGACTTCTTATTGGAAACAAAGGGGGTGGGCAGAACAATCAAACAGTCTTTAAAGTGCCAAAGAGTGTGGGAGAGGGGAAGTGTTGACACAGAAATATATTCAGCAAAAGTATTTTTCAAAAAGAAAAACAAAATAAAGACATTTTTATATACAAAAGAAAATGATGACACTTAACTGCCAGAAGGCCTGAAATATAACAGACATTAAAGTTAGTCAGGTTGAAATGAGCGATACTACTGAAGAGAAAGGAATAAGAGCATTGGAAATGATGGTGTGGGTAAAAATAAGAGTATTTTTTCTTAATTTATTTAAAATATATATGACTGTACAAAGCAAATTATAAACTCCACAATAAAATGATATAACATGCTATTTGTAAGACATGACAACTATAAAATAACAGGGTAATGAGGTAAACATGCCTATATGGTTACAAAGTTTGTGTGTGTAGTGGTACAATAGTAACTGTAAATAGGCTTTGTAGAGTTACATCTTATGATAGGTTTGTTTTACATAGGTGTGTGCATTTGGGAAGACTCATTAATTTGTATATTTAAGATTTATGCATTTTGTTAAATGTCAATTTTACCTAAAAGGAAAAAAAAATCCTAAAAAATTGATTTTTAGTGAATGATACTCAAGTTGAAATCTTCAAAAATGAAATGTACTGATGTCTGAAACTTATTATGACCTGTACCCAAAACATTAATAAGACAGACTGATTGATGGACAGAGACCGATAACTATGTGGTGAAGTGAATGCAGTAAAATCTAAATTGCAGAATCTAGGTAGGAGTACACAGAAAGACAGAAGGAGATAAATAGAGAGGGCAAAGTGCCATGCACTGGAAAATAGAAACAATAATAAATGTTAACACTACTCGTTTAAAAATTTCATATGATAGTTTCGAAGTTAACTAATTAGTTCTGAAGTTAAAGATTAGTATTGTTTTGTCATGGAATTCAAAATTATGTACCTGTGAAACTTAAGGTATTTGCTTCACAATCTTAGAAAATGCTTACTTATTACCAGTTGAAAACTCTCTTTGACTTTCACAAGTTGACTACCTTATGATTCATCTTTGAAAATTCTTAGTCCATCATTCAGTTTTAATATTGACTCAGGGCCAAATCTGGAAGAAAAATCTGATTCCACACCTCTAATTAGGAGTTTCTACTCCTCCAGTTCTTTCCCCATAATCTAGCGGCTTTGTCCATCACACAATGTATTATTCCAAAGCTGATGTTTTTCACTTAGAGGTATTTCTAGGGAACTTTTGACTTACTATACAAATATACTATTCTTTAGCATTCCAATGTTCAGTGTTTTAATTACCAAATAATTGTTAATTAAGATATACTTCATACATTTGCTCTCCATTAAGCAGTATTTCTCTTCTCATTACCCAACCATGTAACATTTGTGAAGGCAGAGCCCATGTCTAGGTTTCATGAGTACCTACCACAGAGCTTAACATGTGGAAGACCCTTGGACATATTTACTCAATGAAAGAATAAAGAATATTTACTATCATTCACAATATCCCTTTCTCAACTGATACTGAAGAGAAATCAACATTAGGACAATAGTAAAGTTTGACTAATTACTTCAAATATAAGTTATAATAATATTTTGTTCTTATATATGCAAATCTTCTTTAAAAAAAAAAACAACAAAAGACGTATTTTGCTATCCTAAATGGTTTAAAGGTTATAGTGACTTGACTAACTCAGAAGTTTCAAAAATTAAAAGTCAAGTGATAAATTTATATTATAAAAATAAGTGCCTATTTTGCATACTAACAAATCAATACTCTTTTCAAAGTTCAAAGGGAAGAGAAGCTGTACTGATTTGTATCAAAGTAAGATTCAATTTTTATAAAGACTAATAATCTCATATCAGAATCAAATAATTTCAGAACTCAGTTTTGAGAGAAAAAGGAAAGGTTTTAGTTAAAATCTTTACAATAAAATAATTATGATTATAAATCTCTAGTTAAATATGTACACATTACATGGTATTTTAAAAAAGAATGGAAGTGAATAAAGTTTTTCAGGCAAATCTAATACACAAATATACCATCTTTTAGAGTATAATGTCAGTTTAACATTCTTCAACAGCTGTGTCAGACAATGGCTCTGCTTGTGCAAAACATGATAAGCAAAATTAAGAAAAATTCTGCAAAATTCTTTAGTTCCTCAAGAAAATGACTAAAAAATAAAATAGAAAAGAAAACAAGATTGTACACTCAAGCTTGATTGTGTACAGAGGTTAGAAAGACTGGCACTAATGTAACCCCCATATCTGCTAAATAAGTCCTTGGGTAGCTTTAGTTTGAAGTTAAAAGTTAAAGTTCCAGCAACTGTGCTTTTATGCAGCCACATGGCCAATAAGGTAGATGTTGTCATAAAGGTGCCCTACAAAATCTTCACTAATATTTTGAGCAGCCCGACGAGTATTTCGAATAAATTCTCGTTTTGACATTTTATTCTTCACATGAGGGCTAGTGAGGTCAATGGAAAGTAGAATCAAAGAGTAGCACAGTACATAGACAGCATCTGGAAGGAAAAAGAAGCATTTCAAAATGTGGTTCCAAAGGCATTATATCATGCAAAAATGTTCATAATTTCAAGAGATCAAGATTCGATTCTAACTATAGCATTACCAAGTCATCCCAGCTTGCCTGGGCCTTTTCCAATTTTAGCATTGAAAATTCTGTGTCCTGGGCAAACAGGTATGGTTGCTTATCCTAACAGAATACCAATTCAGCACTTTCTTCAATTCAAAAGAACTTCAGAATAGTTTAAGATTTAATCGAGAACTCTAAATTTTAAAATTTCATAATTGGATTTATTTTCATCTTGCTTTCAAATTGATATTTCCATTCAACTCACCATAAAATATTTGTACTGTCAGTATATTTATCTTCCCATTAAAAAGAAGTCACATATCTATTGATATTTACATATGCTTTTATAAAACTGTAATTTGAAAGCATCTTTAATGACAAAAAATGTATTAACTTAGTACTAGAAAATAAAATTTAAACAACTTATAAGATTAGTAAAATAATATTATTTGAGATAGGCATTTTAAGGGTCTATAGAATTTACATATTAATCTCAAAAGTAAATATTTAGGGAAGATGGCTAAAGCTGAGCACATGCAACAAAAACTTTTCTTCTTTATATATATCCTTAGGGCAATAGTTGATATTTACTATTAAAATAGTAACAAAGTTCATGATGCTTGCTACTACTACTTGCTACTACTGTGGTGTTTATATTTCAGAATCATGCAGTCTTAACAAAGCTAATTAGCCGAGACTGGTTTGGCTCAGCGGTAGAGCGTAGGTCTGCGGACTGAAAGGTCCCGGGTTCGATTCTAGTCAAGGGCATGTACATTGGTTGCGGGCACATCCCCGGTGGGGGATGTGCAAGAGGCAGCTGGTTGATGTTTCTCTCTCATCGACGTTTCTAGCTCTCTATCTCTCTCCCTTCCTCTCTGCAAAAAAAAAATCAATAAAATATATATTTTTTAAAAAAGCTAATTAAACATTATGTCTTACAAGAGAATGTTCAACAAATTTCATATGACAGGTATTTTGTAATCTCTTCTTAGTAAGGTAAGCACAATAAAACTTTTGATATGAAGAGATAAGTAAAGCTATATCGCATGAAAAAATATCTAAGTGACTCAGGCTATATTATGCACACACAAAAATAATGAACACTAGTTGTATTAAAACATTTTATTAGAAAAATCCTAGGTGTTACCTATGTAATATGTAAATTATTAAAGGACAAATAATTTCTCAAGGTTTTAATTAGACTTGTAAAAAAACCAATGCTTAAATAAGAATAATTTTTTAAAAATGTATATAACTAAGTGTAATTTTCCTCCTAAGACAACATATTAAATAAATGTAAATGATAGCTATGGCAAACTAAAGTAGTCACTGCTATGAGCAGCAAAATAAGTATTTGTAATTTTTCCCTATCGTGAGAAAAATGTCTCATAAACTACAGTTTTTACCTGAAAGAGGGAGTGGGAGAAAGAATTCACTATATTCTTACCAGGACTAAGGCCAAGTTCTCTCATTAAGTCAGGGTTACAAGCACAGAATCTGTGTGAGAACTTTGTTATAAGAGTTTCAAGATATTCCCCACGCTCTTCAGGGGCATGGATATGACGAAAAAATTCTCTCAGTGCATTGGGCAAGAACTGATTTCTAAAATTATGCAGTGTTACAAGGTCATCCAAGACATCTCTCCTAAAAGAAAAAGATAGAGCTTTAGTTACCTTTTCTCTATTAATCATAATTTTTTAAATAAAAATAATTTATTATTGAGTACCAGATCAGCGAATCCTATAAAGTACCTATAATTCTTAAAATTAAAAAACTGTGATTATTTAAGGAATTAAATGATTTAAAAATATATTTATTTACATATAAATATATGTAATTATATTTATATGTAAATAGAATAACAAAACAAGGAAAACCTAGTATTTTTAATTATAAAATGAAAAATAAAATTTTAATATTATAAAGAGCAGTTACTTTTCAAGTGCCTTCTTAGCTAAGTCCAAATAAACAACATAATTCTTTAATTTTTAATTATGAAAATAAAGAGTATTCACCTTCCATATCAATGTATATCTCCGGAGCTAATAACTGTTTATACACACTTTTTTTTTTTTTTTTTTAAATAAATTTTTATTGTTCATATTATTACAAGTGTTCCTTTCCCCCCCCTTCCCACCCCACCCTCTGCCCTTTCCCCACTCCCCATTGTCCTCATCCATAGGTGCACAGTTTATGTTCAGTCTCTTCCCACATTCCCCTCTCCCCTTTTCCCCAAGAATCATCAGTTCACTCCCCTTCCATACCTCTGATTCTATTATATTCAACAGTTAATATTGTTCATCAGATTTTTTTTTTAATTTCCTTGGTTTTTAGATTCACTTGTTGATAGTTACGTATTTGTTGTTCATAATTTTTATCTTTATTTACTTTCTCTTCTGAAAGAACCCCCTTCAGCAATTCATATAATTCTGGTTTGGTGGTGATGAACTCCTTTAGCTTTTTTTTATTAGTGAAGCTCTTTATCTGACCTTCGATTCTGAGTGATAGCTTTGCTGGGTAGAGTATTTTTGGCTGTAGGTTCTTGCTATTCATCACCTTGAATATTTCTTGCCATTCCCGTCTGGCCTGCATGGTTTCTGTTGAGAAATCAGCTGACAATCGTATAGGTGCTCCTTTATAGGTAACCACCTGCTTAGCTCTTGCTGCTTTTAATATTCTCTCTTTGTCCTTTGCTCTTGGAATTTTAATTATGATTTGTCTTGGTGTGGTCCTCTTTGGATTCCTCTTATTTGGAGTTCTGTGTGCTTCCTGGACTTGTAAGTCCAATTCTTTCCCCAGGTGGGGGAAGTTTTCTGTCACTATTTCT
This sequence comes from Pipistrellus hanaki, assembly GCF_964339955.1. NCBI lineage: Eukaryota > Metazoa > Chordata > Mammalia > Chiroptera > Vespertilionidae > Pipistrellus > Pipistrellus hanaki. Next base: position 65,580,076 of record NC_140507.1, read on the forward strand.
TTCAGTATGTTTTCGATATCTTGCTCTCTCTCATCTTCTGGGACCCCCATGATTCTGATGTTGGATCGTTTGAAGTTGTCCCAGAGGTTTCTTACATCATCTTCAATTTTCTGGATTCTCTTGCCTTCTAGCTTCTGCAGAGGAGTGTCTTCTGGCTCTTTATGTTCCAAATCTTTGACTTGATTCTTGCGATCTTCTATTCTGTTTTTAGGACTCTGTAGAATATTTTTTATTTCAGACAATGTATTCTTTATTTCTTGTTGATCCCTTAGCATTTCTTGTTGATCCCTTTTCATATCCTCATAGGTCTCATTTATTTTATCGGCCTTTTCTAGGAGTCTCTTGAAAAACCCTATAAGTGTGGTTTTGAACTCTATATCCAGTCGCTTTTTGTCCTCCATTTCTTTCGTTTGTGATCTATTTGGTTTAGGCATTTTCGCAGGCAGCTTTTCTGATGGGGCGGAGTTTCAGGGTGGAGCCTACAGCCTTGGCTTCCGTGAGCCCCGCCCTATGGGACTCCTGAGACTCAGGGTCCTTCAGTACTTGTTGCAAGCGCCTCTGAGAGAAAGGTGCCCTCGATTTTCGCCTGCTACCAAACAGTGTAAGCTCTCCCGCAATGGGCCCGAAACTGGGGTTCAGTTCAGTTGGAAGTGGAGTTGGAGGTGGCGTTCAGAGCAGTCAGGAGCCTGTCTCCTTCCCGCCAAGGCAGTCCTACGGCACAACCGGCCGGCCCTTCTCTGCGCGCTGTGTGCGCGCCTCTGGGATCTCCTTTCGCTGCTTCCCCGAGTACCGCCTTACAGCCCAGCTCCCTCTGGATGAGCCTGGGTCCCCAGGGTCTGGCCTAGAACGGGGGTTCAGAGCAGTTGGGGGCCCAGCACAGTCCGAGTGTTTATCTCCTTCCCGCTAGGGAACGCCAGCCAGGCACTCGGCCTCCCTCCTCTCCGGCTCTGTACTCTCCGCGCGCGCCGTACCTTGGGCTTTTACAGCTCCTCCGCGCTTCCTTCTGGCTTTCTCCTTGCTTCTCGTTGTAGAATTTCCAGTCAGTTGACTTTCCTGTAGTTCTGGGTAATGTCCATTTTATATTTTAGTTGTATTTTATTGAAATTGTTGCGTGCGGCTGCGTCTAGGTGCCTACCCGAGCAGCCATCTTGGATTCTCCAATCAAGATTATTCTATACACACTTTTTAAAATGTCTACATATACTGTCTATTGCTCTAGAATTTTATTTTGCTTATTTTACATAATATATTGTGAACAGCTTTCTGTCTTAAATTTTTTGTTATTGTTGTTGATTTTAGAAAGGAGAGAGAGAGAGAGAGAGAAAGAGAGAGAGAAACATTAAGTTGTTGCTCCATTTATTTATGTATTCACTGGTTGATTCTTATATGTACCCTGACCAGAATCAAACTCACAACCTTGGTATATTGGGACAATGTTTTAACCAACTTATCTACCTAGCCAGGGCTCTGTCTTTATACATAAATCTAACTCTCCTTTTTAATGGCTTCACAGTATCCCATCTTATGAATGTAACAATTCTAATGATATATATTTAGGGCATTTACAATTATATAAATATATATACACTGAGTGGCCAGATTATTATGATCTCTGAATGCATAATAACCTGGCCACTCAGTGTATATCCTATATAATAAAAGGCTAATATGCAAATTGTCCCCTCAACCAGAAGTTTGACCAGTAGGCAGGCTAGCCAATAGGCCAGGCTGGCAGGACCCCACCCATGCACAAATTCAGGCACTAGGCCTCTAAAACACACACACACACACACACACACACACTGAGTAGCCAGATTATTATGCGTTTAGAGATCATAATAACCTGGCCACTCAGTGTATGTGGTGTGTGTGTGTGTGTGTATGTGTGGGGGGGTGCTTATATAATTACTAGAGGCCATGCATGGTGGGGTCCTTCGGCCTGCCCAGTGATTGAGGCCTACAGGGGGGCCAGCCAGCTGGAGGTAGGGATCCTGGGAGGTTGGTCAGTTGGCCCCCCAATCAGGGCCTATCAGGTAAGCCAGCTGTCCAGGGGAAGGGACCATGGGAGGTTGGTCAGCCAGGGGGAGGAGCCACGGGAGGTTGGCTGGCTTGGGGGTGGGGGTGCGTGGAAGGTTAGCTGTGGTAGCGCACTGATCACCAGGGGCAGCTCCTGCATTGAGTGTCTGCTCCCTGGTGGTCAGTGTGCGTCATAGCTACTGGTTGACCAGTCATTCTGGTTGTTCAGTTGTAATGGTCGCTTAGGTATATATATATCCATATATATTCAATACTATTCTAATAAATAGACAAATTAAAAATGCTTCAATCCTTACTCAATTAAACCATGATTATATGATCACTAGTGGCCTGGTGTACAAATTTCATTCCATGCATGGGGGGTGTCCCTCAGCCCGGCCTGCACACCCTCCAATCTGGGACTCCTTGGGGGATGTCTGACTACCGGTTTAGGCCTGCTCTCTGATTGAGCCTTAACCGGCAGTCGGACATCCCTCTCGTAACCTAGGACTGCTGTCTCCTAACCACTCACCTGCCTGCAGGCCTGCTCACCCCTATCTGCCCCTCCCTGCCAGCTTGATCACCCCCAACTGCCCTCCCCTCCTGGCCCGATCGCCCCTAACCACCTCTGCCTCAGCCCTGCCACCAGGCTTTGTCTGGAAGGAAGTCTGGAAGATCTCCTGGTCTAATTAGCATATTATCTTTTATTAGTATAGATAATTTTTAATATCTACCAGTTACTTATGGCAGGGATAGGCAAATATGGCTACTGCCTGGTTTTATAAATAAAGTTTTATTAGAACACAGCTACACTCATTTGTTTGTGTACTGTGTATATCTACTTTCATGACACAATGGTGGAGTTATAAGTAGCTGTGACAGACATCATATGATCTGTCAAACTTAAAATATTTACAAAAAGATCAGGTTCTTTAGAGAAAAAGCTGCTGATCCGTAGGTACCTAGCATTTAAAGTTGAAGAGAGTTAATGACACTTGTTTAATGTAAGAGATTTCTTTCAATGATCAGTACTTTAATTAAACTATTCAGACAAAGATTATATTTTAATCAACTGCATAATCCCACTTTCTAGCAAAGTTTCTAGAATATGATAAATGCAAATTTCTGTTAAAAATACTGAGAAATAAAAAAATACTCTGAAAATTACAATAAAAAGGTAAATACACTTTGAACCATTCATTAGATTAGTATGAGACTTTTAATTTAAAAAAATGGTAGAGCAGTGATATTACATTTAATGTCAACCCAGCATTGTTTTTTCAAATAGCATGTTCTTTTCTTTTTATTGATTTTTTACAGTGAGGAAGGGAGAAGGTTAGAGAGTTAGAAACATCACTGAGAGAGAATCATCAATCAGCTGCCTCTTGCACACCCCCTACTGGGGATGTGCCCACAACCAAGGTACATGCCCTTGACTGGAATCAAACCTGGGACCCTTCAGTCCGCAGGCTGACCATCTATCCACTGAGCCAAACTGGTCAGGACTCATTTCAGTACTTTTTATGTCCACTGATAACCATAATTTAAAGCAGTGGTTGCCAACCTTTCAGATCTCCCAGACCACCAGTGACTGACGGCCACTGCTCCAAACGTTTCCTTCAACCTGCTGTTGACAACTTTCAGAACCTCAGACCACCAGTGGTCCACGGACCACCGTTTGGCAACTGCTGATTTAGAACACAAATTAATGACTATTAAGTCAGAGCAGCTATTCAGCATTATTTCTGTGTATAACATACTGTTAAATGACACATTTTCAGGATTTTCAAGTTGTCCATGACATTTCTGTGCAGTATTGATCTGAAATACATCTATTTCTTATCACTAGGATTTGTGAGTTTATAATTACAATGTCTATTTGATTTTCATATTGGCAATTTTAGAGTTCAGAACTTTTAGTTACCTAAACACTTAGGTTCTATGGCTAGTTATTAAAAAAATAAAAAAGAACTGCAGCAATTCAAAAATACTTGGTTTTGCCAAAACTGGTTTGGCTCAATGGATAGAACGTCGGCTTGAGGACTAAAGGGTCCTGGGTTGGATTCCGGTCAAGGGCATGTTCCTTGGTTGCGGGCATATCCCCAGTAGGGAGTGTGCAAGAGGCAGCTGATCGATGACTCTCTCTCATCGATGTTTCTAACTCTCTCTCTCCCTTCCTCTCTGTACAAAATCAATAAAATTTATTAAAAAAAACAAACAAAAAACAAAAATACTTGGTTTTGGTTTACTATTACAAAGATGATGGGCTACCATTTTGCATGTATGAGTGGGATTATTTTTTGTTGTTGCTTTCTTTATAGGCAAGTTAAAACTCAAAAAGATATGACTTGTAAATTATAAAAATATTTTCCCTATCTTTACGCTATTATTTTTAAATATTTTTATTGATTTCAGAGAGGAAGGAAGAGGGAGAAAGATAAGAAACATCAATGATGAAAGAGAATCATTGATGGATTGCCTCCTGCACACTTGGGGATCGAGCCTGCAACCTGGGCATGTACCTTGACCAGGGAATTGAATCATGACCTCCTGGTTCATAGGTAAATGCTTAATCATTAAGCCATGTTGGCCAGGCTTGTCGTATATTTTTTAAAGAAAAACAACTCATAAAAAATATTACTGAATTAATTTCTGATGAAAACTAATTTTTTTTTACCTTTCATCAAGATAGATTCTCAGCTTTTTCCAATTTAGTGTTCTTGTACAGAAGATAAACTTTGCTATTTCCTTTGGTGAATCGTCTAGGATACCCTTGGACATAAAGTAGTTCACTCCCTAAGGCAGAAATACAAATCTCATAAATAAAATCAGTCTTTAGTTATAAATTTAACAATTAGGCAATAGCAGAACAATAGCTATAAATTCTTTCTAACATTAATAGACTTTGTATAGCTTTAACATGCAAAATACAAGCTAGAACTTGAACTTAAACTATTACTGTGGCTGACAGTTTACATGCAATGAAAAGTAGGAAATTCAAAGTTAAGACTCCTAAAGAAATCCTAATTAAATTTTCTAGCTCATGTCAATTAAAACTAACTATACAGAAATGCAGCCTAAATTAGAGGAGGGTATTGAAGAGGGGAGGGAAAAACTACTATACAGACTTCAAAATAAGCATTATCACAAACACTTTTGCTGTCTAACAAAAAACACACACAATGATTTCTTAAAACTTAGATACATGTTCTAACACACTTTTCAAGGAAATAGATTCTTGAGAAGATTCTCCAAATAAAAGACTAACAACTTGATTCTGGAAAGAAAATAAATTATTTAACTTAAAGCAAAGTGGGCACAATTCCCGGGCAGTTTTGGGTTGTTCACTTTGGCTTTAAGCATTGCTATATTCTTCAAGAATTTAGCTCCAATACACACTCATGCAAAACATAAAACAAAGCAATTTATGTTTTCATAGGATTTATCTTTGAATTTCCTTTTCTCTGCATGCAAAGTTTTCCAGAGAAGCATTACCCATAATTTTGTATCTACTTTATAGGTTTAAAACAATGACAAAACATCAACATAAAATCAAACGCTAAAACCAATCAATGTTCTCTCATGTATATGGAATTCACATTCAAATAATTGCCTTATGTGGATTTGAATGTGCAATTATTGAAATAAAAGGCAGGTGTGTTTATTTCAACTCACAGTTATTCAGATACTTGCATTACCACGAATGCTTATGTCTGGATAATAGCACATTATGTGTTGTTAATTGACAGAGAAAATGACATAGTATATACACCCAACATATTGTTTTTACACATAAATGCCTTCAGCAATTCTTTCCTTTATAAACACATATTGCTCAGAAATATTAGACAAATTAAGAAATTGAAAATTGTAAGATTTTTATAAAAGACTCTTAAAACCCTCTCATAAAAATATTTGTAACTTGGTACCAGGAAGTAATGCTTTGAAAGGTTATAATTATTAATAAATTATAATTCAAAGATAAGGTTTTTATATAAAACTAATTGTATGAGGCATCAGATAATACCCTAATGAGTATTTTAATAGTATAAAAACAATCCTAAAGCACTGATTTAAAAAATGTATATAAAGAACAGAATGTGATGTCATGAAATTTTATCAACTCAATTGTAAGATGTATTTCAGACTGCAGCCTGGATACAAGGCTAGAGAATGTCACATGATCAAGATGGAAAGCCAATAATTTGAATAATTTGTTTGGAATGAAGCTTTCAGAAATTGTCTGAGGGGGCAGGACTAGAGTAACAATAATGCTTGTTCCATCCTTTCCTCCATTAGTTTGAATAACCGAGAGTTGACTGTATATTAATTGATTCACCCAGCAAAAATTGTCAGCATTTTAAATAAAATTCCTACATTTAAGAGAATAACAATATATCAGAAGTGCTTAATTTTAATCCAAGTGATTCAAAGATAAAATGTCAATTAAATATTATTTAATAGGTTATTTATTCATACCTACTTATAAATCAATAGCCAAGACATATAAAACTAATTCTAATTTACTTAAAAATTTATATAAAATATAAAAAACACTAATGATTCATTAAATAGTACATAAATCTCTAATTACATGATAAATACCATTTTAATATCATTTGATGCTCCTTAGTTATAAATTAACCCTTTGCACTCCGAACCATTCTGGACATTGGCTACCAGCTACTCGACGCTACTTTGCGGCGGACATGTGCGTTGAATTAACTCAATTCCCCGTAATCACTAATAAACTGCAATGTCCCCCCTTAGAGGGGACATCGCGTGATATGCTAGAATTCCGATGTCCCCTGAGAGGGGACAGCGGAGTGCAAAGGGTTAACATTGTTATCTACCTCAAGTTTCCTATCTAATAAAAGAGTAATATGTGAAATTGATTGTACCTCAGTCACGCCCACCAGCCAATCAGGAGCAAGTATGCAAATTAACCCACTAAGATGGCTGCAGCCATGCAAAGAGCAGGAGGGAGGCTTGGGTTTCCCTGGCGATGGAGGAAGCCAAGCTTTCCACCTGCCCTTGCTGGCCCAGGTCTCCACTCAATGCTACAAAGTTTCAATGATAGAAGATAAATAAATCCCAACAAAAATGGAGCTGAAGAGAGTAGGAGACTAGGGTTGCCCCGGAGATGGAGGATACCAAGTTTCTGCAGCTCTGGCCTGCCTTGGCTCTGCTTAAGGCTACAAAGTTTCAATTATAAAAGATAAATAAACCCAACAGCAATGTCTGCCACCATGGAGTGAGCAGAAGGCTTGGCTCCACTCCAGGCTACAAAGTTTCAATTATATAAGATAAATAAACCCCAGATACCAGGGCCTCCACTTGGGTGGCCGGAAGGCATGGCTGGCCTGCAAACTACCGCAGGCCCCTACCAGGCTGCCCCACACCCCAAGAGAATACCCACCCTGATCTGGGACACCCTTCTGGGCAAACAGGCTGGCCCCCACCCATGCACCAGGCCTCTATCCTAGTGGCTGGCAAACTGTGGCTCCTGAGCTGCAGTTTGTCAACCACTCTATCCTATCTAATAAAAGAGTAAAATGCAGATTGACCATCACTCCAACACACAAGATGGCTGCCCCCATGTGGACACAAGATGGCCACCACAAGACAGCCAGCAGGGGAGGGCATTTGGGGGCAATCAAACCTGCAGGGGAGGGCAGTTGCGGTTGACCAGGCTGGCAGGGGAGGGAAGTTGGGGGCGACTGGGCCTGCAGGGAAGGGCAATTAGGGTGGACCCAGGCCTGCAGGGGAGAGCAGTTGGGGGGGGGGGGGGGAGGTGAGTACCAGGCCCTAGGGGAGGGCAGTTAGGGATGACTAGGTCGGACATCCCTCGAGGGGTCCCAGATTGGAGAGGGTGCAGGCTGGGCTGAGGGCTAGCCCCCCTGCCCATGCACGAATTTCATGCACTGGGCCTCTAGTGTATTATAAAAATACACTGTTAGTCATTTCCTTTTTTATGGATTACATGTTTTGAGACTTTAATATCTAACCTAACTTGCCCAGGCTTGAACATGTGCAAAAACAATATCAATAGAAATGCAAAGGACATCTTTTAAAAAAACATGAAAAAGAAACTCATATGCTACAAATCCAGAGGATAAGTGAAAGTTAAAGACAAAAATAACTGATGTTTCTGGCTTAGATGCAGAGAGAAATGACTGACAGAAAAAAATAACTGATAGTAAAAATCCCATAGGTTTTAGAGGGCATTGAGTTGGAACAGTGATGTGGTTGGTATTAGAAATGTTGATAGATACAACTAGAAAGGTACTGTAGGCAGTTGGCAATTTAATAATATATAAAGAAAATAAATAGGGTTGAAGGTACAGACTAAGGATTTTCAATAAGAAGACTCATTAAGAGAACAAGTAATGAAGAGAGCAGGAATAGAATAACGCCACAGAGGGTAAGGGTCTTGGACGTGAAAAGTATATAATGCAATGATATACTCTGTTTCCCTGAAAATAAGACAGTGTCTTATATTAATTTTTTCTCCCAAAGTTACACTAGGTCTTATTTTCAGGGGATGTCTTATCTTTCCATGCGCTAGGTCTTATTTTCGGAGGATGTCTTATTTTCGGGGAAACACGGTAGTATAGTAAGAGGAGCACAGTGTTAAGAAGGACCAAATTTTGGCTCTTCCACTTAATGATTATGTTAACACTTAAAGATTCATATAAAAATGGGCCTTCCTTCCCCTGGCTGCTGGCAACATCTTGGCTCCAGCTGGAGTTGTCTTTCTGCCTTTCCAAGCAGCCCAGAGGCCTGGAGCAGCCTGGAGCGGTGCGGAATGCCTCCGTTGTTGCCATGGTGACAACACAAGGATCCCGCCCTGCCCCCAGCGCTCAGCACCTGTGTATGCAAACTAACCTGCCAGCTTTGTTGGGTTAATTTGCAAACTCACTCCTGATTGGCTGGTGGGCATCACGAAGATACGGTCAATTTGCATCTTACTCTTTTATTAGTGTGGATAAACAGTTTACTCAGGAGCCTTGGTTTCCTAATCAATAAAAATTAAAAGGCTATTGTGAGAATATGGAAGTGCCTCACATAGAACATGGCTAGTTTCTTTTGCCTTTTAGATAGCCCAAGGAGACAAAAATGGGAAAGAGGGCATGGATTTGGTGACTGAGAGAAAATAAAGTAGTGACTTTCAAGATCTCTTTTAAAAAAGTAATGGGGACTTCTGAAGTCCAAGTAGAAAGCTTAGATGCAGAGAGAGTATAGTATTCCACTAAAATTTATTATGCAAATGTAGCACAAAGAATTATATAATAAAATTAGGGTAATGAGCTGTTTTGAAGTCATTTGTTAGGTGGCAAAAAACAAATAATTCAAGAAAACAAACAAGTCACTAAAACTATCATTAAGAAGTAATTTAGAATGAAGAAAAGATGTGTTGGAGCTAGTCACCTATATAATGCATCTCTCCATTTTCTTCTCACCGTGAGAATGACTTCCCACATAGTAATTCATGTTTTAAGATATATCTACTTTTTTTTCTTCTATTACATACATACTCCTTATGTTCTCTCACCTTTTAAAAAAGCCAATTTAAAAAAATCAAATTACTATATCCACAGTTGTGTTTCACAAGCAAATTTACCGTATATATGTTCAGAACTAAAAATATATATTTAGGAACAGAGAGAATTCTAAAACACTAGGCATGCAAAGCCAAATAGGAAAATATTGACTTTTGTGGTAAACTTATAACTATTATTAAAAATAAAAGTATTAATTTAAAAATAGTACTGTTAGAAATTAAAATACTGGCTATCAGCACAAGCACTTGGCAGGAACACTGTGTAACAGTTGGTCAATAAAGGAAACCATTAATAAAACAACACTGTAGCATAGCAGGGAGTACCCTTAATTTATTTTCCTAAAAGACAGCTTAGGATATACAATTAGATTTAGCTAGTTTTGTTCAAATCTGCCATTGTATACAATATGAAAAACCAGTACCTTGGCTATTACATTTTAGGCAATAAACCTGTACTTAGAGCATTACATAATAAAAAAAGCAAAATGGACAGTGTATTTAATTTTCTTTTACAAAAAAACCTGAAGACTTTAAAAATAATAATCCTAAAATCTATAAATTTTATACAAATTTATAAAATAAAAACAGTTCAATCTAGATTTCAAATGTGTTTTTTTTTTCCAATATGACACTAATATATTAACATTTAAGTATACATTTTAACCATGGTGAAATAAAAAAAAAATTGAAATGCAATATTTTCACATCAAATGCAATGATATAAAAATTGGGAAAGACAATATATGTTATGAAAACTTAAAAAAAATAATTAGCACATCAGAGGACAGCCCTCTATAGGTCAAATAGTATTCCCATTGTCTTGTTTGAAAATAACAGCATCGATAATTAAGATGACTTCTAATACCATTTCTTCTTTTTCATAGTGGTTTCAGAATTACTAAGAAAAATGTTAAATCAATTAATTTTTATTCAGTCCAGCAGTTCTCATTTCCCCTATTTAATCATATAGCACATTCTATCGTTAAGGGGGATGGGGGTGGGGGACCACATAGAATTTGCATAGGTAAAATTTACCTAGGGATATGTATTCTGCAAATAAATATCAACATCTTGCTTTAGAGTTGAAGTAAAATAAATGCAGAAGATTACAATATGGGCAAGTTTAAGACTAGGTATCTGTTTTTCGTCCTGTCATTCCAGTTCATTCTACTCACTAACTTGCCTTGTTTTCTCCCTTCTGTAAGTTTCCATGCCATATCCTATGTGTAACACTGACCCTAGCACATACTTTAGAAATGTCACACAATGCTTTTACTCATGGTAATCCAACCTACTCCTACATATAATTATTGCTATTCTCAATTCAGGCACTAGATTCAAAGTTAACAGTAAAAACTATGCCAAAGTTTTTAAAGTGGTCTTATGTAGAAAGATTGGTTTAAAGGAGTAATTTTTCCTCTTACTGAGGTACCCATAATTAGGCTACTCACTGCAAGGCTCTGTGTGACTTCTGACTCAAAGGAAAGGAGGCACTGGAAATTGGAAAATAAATGTAAATACAATTTTGATGTTAGTTTGAAAATCTGAGCTGCAGATTAAGTTTTGTTTCTTCCCTAGGAAGAAGAGAGAGCACACCCTGTCCATACTCCCCCAATTTTAATAGAGAAGTGACAGTGTGGAGAGAAAAGAGAGTGCCAATATCCCGTAGCCAATTCCTGAAATTAGTCAGAACGTCACATTTTATCTGGAGGATAAGGAAGGTCAGACTATTCAGTTTTCAGTACGGAACATGGAATGAAATCAGTTTATTTATGTAATTGTTTGAATTGACAAAATTTCATCTTTCAAGAACAACTTATGACTTTTCAGTATATTAATAAAATGCACAATGCTCAGAAATTGCCTAAAACAGTAACACATACACCCTAAATTATTTGTAGCCAGAAGAAGTTAATAGGAAATCTCATATTAAGGAGGAATAGTTCAAAGAAAATTAAAAGAAAAATGGGAAATCCCCTCTAAGAGAGTCCAGGGAAAATGGAAGAAAGGTGGATCGACCTTTCTAATTCTTTTTCACAGGAGAGAAAACAATGGCATTAGACATAATACAGGAACCTCAGTATCTAAGGTTTTAGATAACAACCAAAAAGTCATTAATTAGTCTTAATAGCTTCAAACAGAAAAAGAGCCACATCTGTGAGTTTTAATAGTCTCCAAAAGAGTCACACCCATGACTGGGATAGAACAATAAGATAAATATGAAATTACTTCCTAATTGATAAATTACTACTAACAATTAAATATAGCAATCATTATATTGACAAAGTTGTTGGTAGTTGAGATAAGCTTCTTGAAAATGTTCCTTTTATCTCTAAGATGTCTGAAAATTAACAAAAGAAAACATTTTTATAAAACTCGAGATATAACTCTATTAGGTGAAGGCATGATTAATAACAAGTCAAACTAATGAGAAAATGACACAATTGAACACCAATGTTAGCTAATTTAAAAACTGCATTTGCAATGTGCATCTGTATTGATTTAAATGACTAACTCTACAATTTTATCATGTTACCCACAGTCTAAGATGTACACTTATATAAATATTTAACAGCTCTTAAACAATTTCAAAATAGCATTAAAAAACAACAAATATTAATAGTAGAAAAGAATGGAAGCAAGTTGGGAACTAAGTGGTAGTTCACTGCCAGCACATGAATGTACTTATTCATGTAATTAAAGTATCTGTTCATCCAAGACACGTTTACTTTGAACATAATTTTGGACCCTCAATTACTGCTTAAAATGTCCTCAAAGAGACTAAACTAAGTAGCACCACTGAAACAAAAAATAACTACGTAATATTTGCAAAAAACTGCTTATCAGATGTCAGGAAATGAAAAGAACGGCAAAGAGTATCACCATCGAAAGCTAGGAGATATTGGTGTGACCAATGCACATACTTCATGAAGGACCAGCATCAGGTGTCAATATTTATCTACTAGATAAAAAAGCTCCCAAAAAGGAAAAAAACAAAACAAAACAAAACCAGAGCCTTGAGCTGTGCCTGACTCTTGGTAGTATAAGTTGTAGTTGGACCTGTAGTATAAATTTAAAGCTACATTCTGGTGAGCACTCAGAAGTACTAAGCTCTTAGTATTATAGCACTAAACATAATTATTTTATTTAATCTTCAGAACGCCATAATGATATAGGAACTATTATTTCTCCATTTTACAGATGGTGAAACTGAAGCACAAAGAGTTTAAATAATTTGCCCTAAGTGAAAGTCATATAACTAGTAAGTGGAGAGATAATAGATATTTGTTGAATGAATATGAATATATATCTGTAAAAGATTCCAGATGACCTTTAAGAAAATCTGTAAATTTAAGGGCTATCTAATTCAACTAAGGGGAAAAAAAGAAAAACAATTAACAACAATAAAAACCTATAAATTATACCAAAAATCTAGTATGCTATGAAATTATAAACTCTCAAAGTTCTGAATCACCAGTCCAAATAATAAAAACCAATATATCATTTTGACAATACAGTTAACTGCTAATGACCAAAATTGGTTCACAAGGATCTAAAACTTTGATTATTAGGAAGGAATCTCTAAACATTATAATAACATATAGGAAAATCATATAATCTTATGAATAAGTGTACACTACAATTGGTGTGCTAAAAAGTCACATTTAATGTAGCGTTTCCCTCAAACCCCCATATTTCAAAAGCTACAATTAAATTGAAGGATGCTGTATAATTGTGACATCCAAGAATTGAGAAAATAATTTTCTTTTAGATTTTTTGTTACAAAATTTATATTCTGGAATGACATCTATTGTGATGTTGGTAGTGGCAATTGCCATATTTAGGAAAAGTCATAGGAGGGACAACTACCTTGGACACTAAAGCTGAGAACAAAAATCTAGAAACTGATGTCAATGAGAATGAGATATTCTGATGTCAAGTTTCATTAAAACAGTGGTCACATGAGATAATAAAGAACATTTCAGAGGTCTCACAGTGGTCAGATAGGATATGAAAGGAAATAAAAGGCAAATAAAATTGTATTTGAAATGTACTCAAAATATTAATACAATATTGCAAATGTCTAGATATATCTAACTTGTTAACAAAATTCAAACAAAGTAAAAAATATTGCTCATTTTAGCACTTCACACTTTAAAATTTGTAATATAGGTCCTGTGGTGTTAAAATATTCTAATTTGATTCTTTCCTTTAGTTCAAAGTCCTGGATTACCCCACACATTCCACACTAAATGAGGTAACGAGTTAGTATCTCCCAACGTATAATGAAGAAGACAAAAGAAAAATTCATCAAGTGTTTCAACTGAAGAATAAACTATGGAGAACTACAGGCTTAAATCTCTTTTTCAATTAGAACACATGTGTCAAACACAAGGCCCGAGGGCCAAATCCAGCCCGCCAGGCCTTGCAATGTGGCCCGCACCGCGCTGCCATCACTGCACTCCGCTGTCAGTTTATGACATTGTCAGTTTATGACTGTTCAGTAAACCATTCGGCCTGCGATTTAGGCTGGATTTTAGATTTTGGCCCCTTCTCTGATTGAGTTCGACACCCCTAAATTAGAATATGGCTATAAAACAGCCTGGGAAATCTGATTCTCATTTAAGCTTCTAAAAAGACGAAGTCTACAAACATTCTTCAGTGAATTGATCCTAAACCACATGTCAGAATGACTCAAGAGTTGAGAGAGGGTGGCCATGATATATCATGGTCAGGGCAGAGCGTAGAATAAAGTTAAATAAAGAATAAAATAAATCTTTATACTAAATAGACATAGGATAAAGTTACTTTCTTACATAAAATCAACATATATAAATTAGATTAAAAGAAGTAGATAGATATACACATAAATACCAATACACATCATGCTGTCCTTGAAATTGTAAATGGTCTGCAGTTTAGTATGACTTGACTAGTTGTAACCAGATTGAAAGTATTAACTTATCTAGATAGAGGATAATATTTAGTCCCTGAGAGGCACAGTTTTTCACTTTGACTCTCATATCCAAGGGAAGGGACATTGCCAATGAACTTGTGCATTTTGGCTCTTCTGGGTAAGCAATTCTTAGGGAGCAGAAGCTATATTTGGTGAAGGACTCTTTTCACTGTCAATTAGCTCCTTTTGCTCTGGTCAAATTCTCATCAGCAAATCTGGGGATAAAATTAATTTGCTAATGAGAAACAGCATGCTTATTTTTATAAAAATGTGTCTGGGATTACATATCAGACTCTTGCAAGTTTAGGCAATAGCAGTAATAGTGATGAGGATGAGGATTAGGCAGTACTCAGATGTGTTTGACTACAAACAACAGGAATCTCAATTCAAAAAAAGTAAAGGAATTTATTGCCTTGCATAAAAAGAAATTGCAAACTAATATGTTTCCAGGATTGTTAGGCTCACTCATAGTATCATGGACCTCCATTCTTTCTTTCTAATGTGCCATTCTCAGCATGTTGTTCACACCTTCATGGCTGCTGTTGTTCCTATCATTACATCCTCATACACCAATGCCCAGAGTGTGCATGTACATATGTGTACACACACATACACTTCTCTTTGTCTCTTTTTAAAACCTAAAAAAAATCTTTCTTTACACCATCTTCTTCAATCTCACAGGTCAGAATGGATTAAATGGATGTCATGAAGCTAAGGGGAATAGAATTAACATAATTAGCTTGGAATAATCTATATTTGACTTCTGAGGCTGGGGCTGGTTTATAGTGAGAGTCGAAATGATGGGATTTCACTGCTGCCTATATAAGGGTACCGTGCTTTCTTTTTAGAAATGACTTTTATTATAGGATATAGTGGTATTAGAAGGAACTCTAAGATATCTCCTGACTTCTGCCTCTTGTTTTCCCCACAGTGTGCCTGCCGGTAACTATTCCCTCTGGTAATTAGGCCTAATCACCTCAACCACAGCATCATTACCTACCCTCACAGCCTTTTTGTTTGTTTGGTTTGGTTTTGGCTTGTTTGCTCAGAGGCAGAAGGACCTAATATGGCCAGAAGGTAGTTTCAGCAACCAATTGGAATTGTACCTCTGTTGCAATATTTCCCCCTTTGGGTATTAAGGCCTCTAAAAAAGCAGAGTCCAGAAATAAGGGAAGCAGAATTACAAATTTTCCAAGTGGCTCTACTAGTAAAAAATAGTGCTGCAGATGCCTGGATGCCTGCCCAAAGGCCATTTCACTCTTCATTGCTTCTAGCAACTCAGTCACAGTTACTAAATCATGTTAAGTTTAGTCAGTCATGTAATCCTTTCTATTCTGTTCTCTGTTGTTCTAGGGGTGTACATTTAATTCAGTTGTGTTCATAAGAAATGAGCATAAGTACAGTGGGGGCTCCTGAAAAAGACCCCCTTTCGCCAATAAGCAGAAGGAATTTGAGAAGTTTTTTGACTGCCTTCTTTGTGCTGAAGGTATTTTCACATGAGAATGAGATACTTTGAGCAGTGGTAGCCATCTTGTTATCAAGAAAGGGCAAAAGTCAACACACTGAGAGTCCGGAAATAACTCTGGGATACCCATCTCTGGGTGTCATTTGAAGTAAATAAATGTATATGGCTTAAGACATTATTAGTTAGATTCTCTAGTACTTCAAGCCCCAGACACCCTAGCTGGAAAAGTGGGTACTGCAGGTAGATCATAAAATGTGACATAGGCTGAGTAGACAAACAAATTGAAGAGCACTGGGGATAAATTATTCCTAAATCTATTTTCATTTATAACATAAGCTAAGAATTTAGGAAGTTTAGTTTGTCTTTCGTTCTTTATGCTATCAGACACTGTGCAAAGTATATCTTTAACTTACTACCAAAGAATACATGCTATCTGTAAATTCTGATACCAAATCAAGATTTTCTAGCAATAAAAACAAAAGTTCTTTTTCATCACTGTTACTATCCTATGAAGTAGTGATAATGAAAAAAATCAGTAAGATTTAATTTCAGAGATATTACTCATAAGAATTGAATATAAATGCTTGTTTTCTTTCCTTTAGTGGAGAACTCCTACAATTTCCTAATTATATTTTAGCTGTTCCAACAACAAACATTATATGTTATCTTAAAAATAATTATCTTATGCATTTCCATCTAAAACATATGCACAGGTCAAATTTAAAATATTTCTCATAACAGGTTCTACCCAAGATCAATTTAACAAAATGCATAAAACTGTATGCATGTGGGTCTTTTTGAATAAACACAGAAAAAAAAAAGTGCTTATATAGTTAAAAATAAAGACTTCTCTTAGCTGACCACAATGAGGATATTATGTTTAAAAACTTTTAAAGAACATACTTAGACAAAAATAAACCTATAATAAAGTTTCAAAAACCATGTTCACTATCATTTTTTCAGACTAAATTTAAAAATAACTAGGTCAAGAAAATGTTCAATTCTAAATGGAGCACGAAGAATATAGCTGACTGGATGATAAGTAAAATTACTTTATTACAATATTTCTAGTGGGATAAAATCAACACACGGAACTGGTACATGCAGGGGAAATACAGCCTAATGTAACAGATGGTTTGTAGCACATTCCTTTACTAGAATGTGGTCACCTGCCACAAAGTACACAAGCTCATGCACAAGATCAAGACTTTACATACAGCTGAGATCACAATGGCATGCATACAACAACAGCGTGCTAGATAAATCGTACCACGGACTGTGCAGATCTTCGCCCCCACCCCAGTTGCTGTGGAGTTTGGTTACCCATATCCGTGACATGAACGATGTCCTTTGGAGAATCTTGTTCCCTGTGGCTGTAAGTATTCTTATTTTGATAATATTTTAATGATGCTTGCTATCAAATGTTAAGTAGAGAACTAGAAATTATGGAAAAGTAGACTATCCTTTTTTTTTTTTTACAATACTGAACAATTATATACATCTTATCTCAAGTACTTACAATAAACACCACTTACATTTAAATATACCATCAAAACTAATTTATTTCTTAGGCTTAAATTAAGCCAAAATAACATATCTGATGACAGTGCTCCAGTGAGGAGATAAGGGGGGGTGGGGGGGAACCCTCCAAAAAGCACTAATTTTTAGCTCTCAAAACACGTGGCAAAAGTCTTCTAAGTATGACTAATGACTCATACAGAGAAATTTTACATAAAAAATCCATTCGGATATCCCTTTCAGTTAGGTGATTTCAATTCTGAAGGCCTGACTTGGAAAAACAAGCAAATTGCCATTAATTATTTATATTGATTAATGAAAGAAAATATGGACTATAGTGATTAAAATACTTCCCCTCATTTCTCTGCACCTAGAAGTACATTTCAATATCCTTCTTTGCCTATTAATATCCTAAGTACATTCAGATAAAGGCAGAATTCTATTTTGCTATTAGGCAACACATGCTAAGTTACTAATGCTCATAAAAGCACAGAATCAGAATTCCGGGACCACAGGTCACTGTGAATGGTTCAGCTCTATGCCTTTTGGCAGCACTATGTGCCCCTTTCAGAACAGGGAGTTCAATGCTTCTGGAATGCTCCAGGATATCTTTAAATCAGGCCAGGGAGTGGGGGGAAGGGGGGGGGGAAGAAAATACAGCCAACTCTCAATAACAAAGGGAGGTAGGATGGATAAGTAATTCGGAAGACCTAAGAATCTTTCTTTAATTAGTATCTTCAATCCCTCTCTTAGCAAACATTTGACTTAAAACTTTAAAAATTTTTGTGAGATAAAAAAAATAAGACTTAATTTTGTCTCTTTTCTCTGCCCCCTCCCACTTCCAAACACTTTGGGGAGGTATAACAAAACTCTATAATCTAACATGTAGCTGCAAAGATAGGGATTATATTTTGACATCTAGTTTTTCCAAGTTAGATATTTAAAAATATCCATCACATTCTAGTATATAAGGGCCTATCTATATTTTCATCTTTGCATAAAAAGAATGGCTTTATAATTTGTTTAAAAAAATTGGTACTCCTTCAGTAAGAAATAACTACCACAATCAGTATCAATAGCTACATTCAACTTTTCTGACTTTTATAAATCTATAACTCAGTACTTACCAAGTTACATTTTCTTATAATGTAACATTTGCAAGTGATATTAATTAAAGATGACAGTTTTATCCAACATCAGCATAAGTCATGACAGGAGTCAGCATGCCTTAAGAAACTGGACATAATAAGACTGGGGCATGTAATAGCCTCCTTTTCCTGATTCTTATGTATATGAGTGAAACACTACATTATTCTGCTTCAGTTCTCCTCCATTAATCACCATTCAATTAACTCAAGAGACTGATGTGAAATATATCTTACTATAAAGTTCATCATATGAACTGTTTTAGTTAGCATCAAGTAATGCCTAATTCTAATAAACAAAAATAATGAAGTCCTGAAACCATGCCATTCTTCAAAAAATATAATGTGGTCAGTTAAATCTCTTATACAGAGTAGGTATTAATAGTAAAGATCAAAAAGGAGACATGCTAACTGTTGCTATATATTTAGATAGAACTTGAATTTGATAAAAAACAAAGTAAAATAAGTGTATTTTATAATAATAACATCAGAAAATAATTGCAACAAAATGACAAGTTATAAAAACTAAATTTATAATAGTTTATCTACTCATTTGCCTTCTAAAAATGATTAATTTATAAAAACCAATACTGGTTTCAAATATGTAATTTGAACTCTAATTTATTATAAATCATCCTACTTTCATACAAAGTACCAGTTTGCCACTTATTAAAAATAAAAACTCTTTACACAGTGGTAAAAAGAGAGGATAAATATTGTAATTTAAATATTTATACCAGACTTTGTTATATTTGTGGGGATAAAACAACTTATAATGTGTAAGTATCGGCAAACCTTTGTAGTGGTGTTATGTTTTATTTTTCATTCATGTACCAAAAAAAAAACAAACAAAGAAAATTATATGTAACAAGCAAAAATTAATTTAACTTTAAAAATATGGTGTCATTTGCATTATATGAATATTATAAAATTAGGATTTCTGTTTAATATTTAAATATTTTGCATGGGAGAAGCATTTCTCTAATTACAACAAAGCAAAAGTTAAGATATTTAAAAAAACATTTGTGTGATTTAAATAGCCTTTAATACCTTTACAACAAATAAGAGGAAAAAGTTGGGTTTTAAAAATTAGGTAAATTAAAATAATTGCCAGTTAAGTTTTTCCACAAAAAATAATACACCTAGAACTAGTAGTTCTGAGTGCTCTATAATTGCTATTAGATTTTTAAGATAAATCTAGTATATATTTAAATATCTATCTAAAAATTTTAACCTTTTCAGGATATATTAAAATGAGAATGAGGAGGGGAGGGCAAATCAGTGAAATAATTTTCTTTCGATCATTCCTATGTATTATGTTAAGAAAAAGTTAATTAACTATTAAGCAGTTATTCTTGCTTCTCCCACTCTCCATTTTTCCTGGGTTTATTGTCTTTAAAAAAATTAAGTTATGAATACAAAATTATTCAATTTTATAACAATCTAAAAGCAGTTTCTATTTCAAATGAAATTAGATTGTTAAAGGCATTATTTAAAAAAAAAAACCTTTTGATGTGTTGAAAACTAGAACAATGTATTTTATGATTATCTTTGATAAAAGTAGCATTGTTATTGAATATAAACAAAGCAAGAAGAAAATGTGGTAAATAAACTTCAATGAACATATTTTATGTGCTCCAATATCTCAATCAGGTCCAGTAGAGGACTGCATGTGTCATGGAAGTTGCCTTATAATGTGAGCAGGCAGAGATTAGGACGTGACATGGTAAGGTAAAAACAGCAGTAAGTCAAATACTGGGTTTTGCAGTGATTGAAAAGGCACGTGCAGTGACTTGTGATTTTACTTGCAAGTTTATTGGAAAAATGCAACAAGAAAGTAATAAAGTTCAACTATTACAAATATTCAAGTTCTTCACTTACCTCATCAGGATTGGCATTAAAGGTGAGGCTGCCTTCATCCAGCTGCATATATAATTTTCTAAAAGAAAATCCTATAGGTGGGTTCTTATTGTATATGGAACAGTGACCCCAAGTGGATTTACACAACCTATAAAAGATAAAATAAAAAAGAAAACATTGCCATATTTAATTTCCCAAGTTAAATGTGTATAAACATGATAAAATAGTAACATGAAATGATATAAAAATAGATTTTATAGCTCTAAAGTTTAAAATTTTTAATTTTATGCTTTTAAAATTTGTTTACTAGAGTATAATAGACAAATGCCTTCAATTTAACAATTCTGGCAGCACATAATAAATGTGGGTAATAAAGATCAATAATATTCCTAAGCACTATCTGAAGCAAATATAAACTAATAATAATGATAGCTAACACTCAAGTGCTTACTAAATACCAAGCACTAATTAAAACATTGTTACAGTATTAACTTGCTTATTAATCTTTACAGGAATCCTATGATGTTGGTGCTATAGGTAAGAAACAGATGCAGTAAAAAAGTTGTCCAAGGTTGCATAGCAAATTTGTGTAGAGAGAGGATTTGAACTCAAGGAGTCTTATTCCAGAGCATGCAATCTTAACCAAGAGCTAAACAGGATTAAGTAAAATATGTGCTGTATTGGGACATAAAACTGAATGGGGCAGGGAGAGATGGGAAGGAGAAATTGCTGGGCAGAGGGACAACATTTTTAAACTATATATATATATATATATATATATATATATATATATATATATATATATTCACAGGCAAATTATACATTAAAATTGTTTGTAATTTCAATACATGCATCAAAAGCTGTGACATAAAGCATCACTATTTTTAAAATACTGCTTCAAAACACTGGCTCTTTACTATCACAGAGATAAATGATTGTTTAAAAATTCATTAAAACCCAAATGCTAACAGCTTATATTTCAAAACACACTATTTCTGCAGATTGAGATAGTTGTGTCCAACTCTGTACAGAGCCAATAGCTAAGGTTTTATCTTATTACATTGCCAGAAATTCTGACTATATACCACAGATCATAAAATATAAACTCATTATTCCAGAGACATGGAGAATATTGAAATTAATACATTTTGATATATTTTTTTTAAGTAACTATCTCAAAATGACCTTATTTTTGTGTGTTCAAAAATACCTACTTGTATACAACATACAGATAATGCATTATAGAATTATATAACTATAACCTATATTGTTTTATTAACCAATGTTGCCCCAATAAATTCAATTAAAAAATCATCAACAACAACAACAAAAATCTACTTGTAGAAAGTGAAACATTAAAGTAGTTTCACTTTCTAATATTCACTATCGATTTAGGGCTCAAACTTCCTTCTTTTCACATACAAACACAATGTACAGAAAAACAAGAAAAAGCTACTATCTCAGCCTATAACACCAAAAATTGTGAAGATAGTGGTATACCTAATCTAATATGAGACTATCTTCTTAATAGTTAATTATATCCTTGCATTATTTTTATAAAATAAATAATTTTAATACAGTTTAAATAAGCTTAGTAACTTGTTTAGGAAATTACCATTATTTTAGTAGCTTCTTTAATCTATTCCCATAGATTTTGTCTTTTATTACTCAACTACAGAACCTCCCAACCTTAGTAAGTATTCAGCACATCCAAAGTTAAAATAAAAACTAAGCCATCCTTTAATTTAAAACAGAAGCAATTTATCACTAAGAAAAAAAATTCAAGCATCATAAAAATAGGCATAATTATGTGGTAAACAAAAAGGAAGAATTTCTTTAAACAATGAGCAATCCAGATTTAAATCACAAAAGAAAACTACTTTCTGGTTGAGTTCATTCAGATGAGCTTAGTTATAAACTTTTTTTTCAAAGATAAGAACATAAGTTTGCTGGGAGTACTAAAATGTAGAAAAGAGATTATAAATAAATAAAATGGTCAAGTTTTAAAGTACTTTCATTTCCTCTTATACCAAATCATTAAAATTAATAAATATAATTTGTTTTAAACATTACTAATTAATGTAAGTTTTACTTACTTCCACAGTACCTTCACTATGATAAAATAATGAGAACAACAAGATGATACTGATGATTTATATCTATTTAGAGGTAAAAAATTATCTATATAATTAGTACTGTAATTCTGTTGCATCTGGAAGCCTGTGTGAGGAATGTCATTGTTGGTAATACATTTTGACTAAAGATGGGCTATTTAGATAATTTATTAATTCTCTCAATTAGGTTTTCATTTAGAAATTCAAGTCTCATAAAGACTTGTTTTTAGATATGTTTTATATCATTATGAAGTCCCTTTTAAAAATAATGAAACAAATTTTGGTAAAGAATGCTAGAAAAACCAATGATTCTCCTATGTTTGATAATATTTTCACAACTCTAGTATATGTACTTTTTTTTTAAGGATTAATGTAGCTTCCCTAGAGTAGATTCTATTCCACCAAACATTCTTAGATTTATAGCTTAAATTTAAACTGGTATAATAGCTGTTAAAATTTCTATAATCTACATTCAGTTCAGCAGGTAGATGATCTCTTTGCTTTCTAATATTTGCCTACTTCATTGATTACATGTGGTTAAAAAAAAATTAAAAGTAGATGAAATATTCATTAAAGTTTATGCTAATAAGCACCTCTGACAAAAAGAAATATATGAATAAACAAACACAGCCATACTCCATCTGTAATCAATGGAAACAATGAGATTTGAAGAATATTTACTGATTTTTAAGTATACTTGTTCTTTATAAGGGAAGCACAAACTACACCAGGGGTGTGAACACTTAATTTTGGATTATACATTTTCACTTAACAACTTGAACTTTTAGAATAAACTGACAATTTTTGACTTAAAATAAATTGATGCATCTTGATTGGTAACCTCTCTTCTATATCTGTAACTCGTTTTCTTTTATACTGCCCTTCTTTTCCTAATATCAAATTTGACTATGAGGATAACTCTATCTTGATTTTCCAGGTTTTAATAAAGAACAACTCCGGTTGAAAGAAACATTTCATAATACAAATATAACTAGCACAAAAAGAACAATTAAGGTGATTATGTTTGGAGATATTGGAGTTGACTTACCCTTGCCACAGAAGTTCATCATTAGCAAGGTCCTGCCAAACACATGAAGCTAAGCAGAGGTCGGTTGCATTCAGGTAGGACAAGATGGTAAAGCTTAGCTCAGGAGGCAACATTTCCAAATTAATGAATCCTTCTTGTTCTTTAGATTTCCTCGCCTTTAAGAGATGATATATATCAATGCCTCCTTGGACTTGTTTACGATGACTGCCATTAGAAATGCTGCTGGCAGCCATCCTCCTGCTCTGCTCTCTGCTGAGGTAGCCTTGTTCACTGTAGCCTTCCTGCTGTAGCTGCTGGTTTCTGGCCACTCTCCACAGCCCCTGACCCATCTGCAAGCCTGGGAGAAAGCCAAAATGTAAAAAGGTTACATTAAAAAGGGAACCTGCGTTTCCCAATGGTACAACAACTCTTGACATGAAGCATTCGTTTATCGGAATTAACATTCCTCATGAAAGCATATTAAGAAGTAATATATTACCAAGAATAGCTGGTACATCGTCCGTTGAAAACAAGGGCAGAGAAAGTTTCAGACATGTTTGGTTTGATTATCACCTTTATCCCAGTTTGCTAACTACTTTTAAAGTCCACAGGTGACATAATAATTTTTCACATGGTGAGATTTAATAGTTACTGGTATCCTAAAGACTCTTACAAATTATAATTATGTGGACTTATGGGCCAGTATTAAATAGAGCTCTGATCAGAGCGCAGGACTTGAGTTAAAAGGCCTCTAGACCCTGCTTTTTATCACAACTCAGGCTAAGCTAAGCTAGCCCCTTTTAACCAAACTCCCAGATGCATAACAGCTGTGAAACAGGCTTTTAGTTTAATTCTTGCCAGTCTACATTTATGTTGTAGACTGTAATAAAATGTAACATAGGCCCTGAAGTCTAATTCAGAAACCTTATAAATTAGACACCTAGAACTCCACGATAAATAGCTCAATAATGACTATTTGGTTTTGCTGTTGCTTTAAGTAAAAATAATAATGTAGACCAATTTTCCAGTTCTTCTCCCTATAGGCCTATGGATTCCTCAGAGATAACTGGGAAAAGGCAGACAAGAGTGTGCTCGTCTTCTCCACTCCACCCACTGACCTCCAACCAGAGCAGTTCCACATTTATCTGTTGCAAGTATTGGACTTCATCATATATAAACATTTAGAAAATTAATGACCCGAACTTTAAATTTGATCTTAGCTTTAAAATAAGTAACTTTTCCTAGGCAAATAAATTCATTAAGAAAAATGAAGTCAGAAAGAGCTCTTAACTAATATAAGTAATTATTTTCATGATCTCTTTTCCTAACAAAATACTCCTTTTTTTTAAATATATATTTTATTGATTTTTTTACAGAGAGGAAGGGAGAGAGATAGAGAGCCAGAAACATCGATGAGAGAGAAACATCGACCAGCTGCCTCCTGCACATCCCCCACCGGGGATGTGCCCACAACCAACGTATATGCCCCTGACCGGAATCGAACCTGGGACCTTTCAGTCCGCAGACCAACGCTCTACCACTGAGCCAAACCGGCTTCGGCATAACAAAATACTCTTGTTTTACAAACCCAAGTTGATTACTAACATGGATGCAAGTTTGAAAATTGATTTAAAAAAACAAACATTTTATTAATTTTTTTAAAGAGAGAAAGGGAGAGGGATAGAAAGCTAGAAACATCCATAAGAGAGAAAAATTGGATCAGCTGCTTCCTGCACACCCCCTACTGAGGATGTGCCACAATCAAGGTACATGCCCTTGACCCCAATCGACCCTGGTACCCTTCAATCCACAGGCAGATACTCCATCTACTGAGCCAAACCAGTTAGGGCAAAATTTGATTTTTGTATAAAATCATTAAACTAAATTTCATAGCATAACCAGACCTTAAAATATGGGTTTGTTTTAATTAGCTGTTTACAATAAGGACTAAGAAAAGTAACAGAAACAAAACCAAGAAACAAAATCCATGGGTGGCCAGAACTTCTGAAAATTATCAGGAACAATTTGAAAATTAAGTACGATTTCAAAAGATGTCAAATATATTATCTTTTTCAATATCTATAAAGACATGATCCACATGTACATTTACTGAATTATTGGCTATTATTTGGATAATAGCCATTATAACAGATCACCTAATGATGAAAACAAACAAAAAAAAAAGAGTCCAGCATAATTTTTCATTCTTCCTCCTTACAGTGAACTGCTTAGACTTACAGGAGCTAAGTTATTAAGAGATGGGGGCAGACAGAGAAGAAACATATTAATGATTTTAAAATGTGGGGAAATTTGTTTTTGCACAGAAACCACAAAAAATAATCTTTCCTCCTACAACACAAAGCACAGGAATTGTAGTAGTTCCTCTGTTCAAGATTAAGCTCTAGTAATTACATTGTTATTTTTATTGTAGAATCTTAAGATAAAAAAGACTAGCCACTGACTTGGAGAAAATCTTTGCAAAACACTTATCTGATAAGGGACTGGTATCCAAAATATATAAAGAACTCTTAAAAGTCAACAATAAAAAACACACAATTAACCCATTTAAAAATGAGCAAAATATTTCGAGGCACCTTATCAAAAAAAGATATACAGATAGCAAATACGCATATGAAAAGAGGCTCAACATCACATGTTATTAGGCAATCACAAAACAAAACAACAATGAGATAATTATTACTACACATCTACAAGAATGAAATCCAAAATACTGACAACACCAAATGCTGGCAAGAATGTGGGAATGCAAAATGGTACAGTCACTGTAGAAGATAATATGGTTGTTTCTTAGAAAACTAAACATGCTTTTACCATATAATCCAGCATTCATGCTCCTTGGTATTTAACCAAATAAGCTGAAAGCTTATATCCATACAAAAACTTGCACATGGATATTTATAGCAGTTCTAGTCATAATTACCAGAACTTGTAAGGCATCAAGATGTCCTTCAGTAGGTGAATGGATAAACTATGGTACATCCAATGGAATATTTAGTACAAAAAAAGAAATGAGCTATCAAGCCATAAAATGACATGTATGAAACTTAAATGCATATAACCAAGTGAAAGAAACAAATCTGAAGAGTCATATGTAATATGACTTTAATTATGACATCCTGGAAAAGATAAAACAAAAATAAAGTAACACAGAAAAATACAGAATATCAACATAAATTTGTAAGGAATTTCAAGTGTGCCCAATGGATAATTTAATTTTGATACATATTGAACATTTTGAGAACATTATAAAGAAAGGCATTATTTTCATCAAGGCTATACCTGCGTTAACCTCAGCAAAAAAAATGTCTAGAAATCAAACTGATTGCTAAAGCTCATGTAGCCTGTAATAAAATGTAAATTTTAGATACTTAAACTTATTTGTCTTTTTAGGTTAGCACAACTAAAGGTAAAAAAATAAACATGGTAACTATGGTATTTGGATTCTCCAGGTTTAAGGCATTTAGTATCAATTTCTGTGTATTTCCCCTACAGCATCTTTCCAGTGGCATATGGTTGAGCAGCTGTTGTTACTCTCAGGGATGTTGCTAGGAAACACAGACTCAGGGAGATTTCCCTAGGCTCTGGACTTTAATGGGAATCGCTAAAATTGAGCGCTGAATGTGATTCAGAAAGCATCCGGCAGGTAGAAAGAGGTAAAACCAACAGCTGGTTCTTAAATCGAAAGTAAAAAAAAAAAAAAAAAAAAAAAAAAACTTGATGGGGAGAGGGGAAGTTTTAGGCTCATGTACACATAATTCAGACAAAGAAAATGGCATTTTTCTATTCTCCTACTGTTAAATAATACTGCAAATTGCCCTTTTGGGACTCCATTTTTCTTTTAAAGCAGTTGTTGATACTGGGCAAGAACACAGTACAATAAACCATTTGAGAAAGATTAATATCACAAGTTTATCCGACAGAGAAAGGAAAGGGTGTTTATAGTGTTCCACCCCACTCCCAATCTTCCTCAGGGTGACAGGGATGTGCAATGTGAATGGAAATGTCAGAAAAGTCATAAAACTCTCAAAAAGACATGGTATCCATTGCAGACGTTGTGAAGCAAGTCATGGAGGGAGGGGGGTGTGGACTCTAAAGTCCAACAGAGGAGTTTAAGCCCTCCCTCCACTGGTTATTACTTATAGGACTTTGGGAAATTTACTTGATTATTCTAAACCTTAGTTTCTTCGTATATAATGTGGAAAATAACACTTATAGCCTAAAAGGCTGTTGTAGTAGATGAGACAAGGCATATAAAGTTTCATTCCACAGCTAATAACCACTAAGATGGTACCACTTCGTTTTGACAAAATAATATTTTCACAAAGCAAAAATGATTAGTACTTTGGTAAAAAATATTTAATGATGCTTAATTGTCCCATGTTCTGTACACCAAATAAACTCATTTGTTCATGTTGACACTTGCATAGCATGGTAAGGTTTATTTACATAATTTTTCATCCCCTATCTGATATTTTAGACATGGTTATTTGTTCCCTTTATAAAAGCAATTTTTTTTACATCAATGACTACATTAAAAAAAAACAACAACAACCAAAACCTAAAAAACAAAATCCTTCTTATGATTCACAAAATGTTTTTAAACTTCAGCCTGCCTTATGGTGGTGTCAATAGAAATGGCATGAAACAGGTGCTATGTTATCATGAGTAAGATTCAACATTTGGCTCTAAAAGAGAGAGAAAATATGATAGTTTCATGCTGAGTTCTTGCATGATTTCAAACTCCTAAAATCTGTCATTTGTGTCAATTACTTGATCAAAAAAATTAAGCTGCATAGCTGAATCACTGAGGAGGCAAAGAGTTTCAAACTAAATAAAGTTAAACACAAAAAGAAGTTTTTGTATTTGAAATAAATTGGTATACAGATGGATTTTGTGATGAAATCACTGCTGATTATTTGTTCATTCAAAACAGAGATATTTATTTTTTTAAAACAATACTCTTATAAGAACACTAGAGGCCCAGTGCATGAAGTTTCATGTACTGGGGGATAGGGGTCCCTCAGCCTGGCCTGCACTATCTCACAGTCTGGGACCCCTTGGGGAATGACTGATTGCTGGCTTAGGCCTGCTCCCAGACCCCCTCACTCCTTACCACCCGCCTGTAGTGGAGGCGAGGCAGGCTCCCCCCACTGCGGCTGTGCTCACCAGCTGTGAGCCCAGCCTGTGGGAGCACATTGACCACCAGGGGGCAGCTCCTGCTTTGAGCGTCTGCCCACTGGGGTCAGTGTGTATCACAACTACCAGTGGTTCAGCTGTTGAGTCAGTTTGCATATTAGGGTTTTATTATATAGGATAGTCTATTCCATTGGTCGGCAAACTCATTAAACAGATCCAAATATCAATAGTATAATGATTGAAATTTCTTTTGAGAGACAATTTTTTTTAACTTAAACTTCTTTTAACACCACTTCTTCAAAATAGACTCACCTAGGCCGTGGTATTTTGTGTAAAAGCCACACTCAAGGGGCCAAAGAGCCACATGTGGCTCACTAGCCGACCACTGGTCTATTCCATGTTAAAATAAAAAACCAGTCAATGCTTATAGTTCTGTAAAATCACTGCAAACATGGAATTGCAAATAATGAACCACTGCTCCTAATAAGAAATGCAGGGTTAGGTTCCTGTGAGCCTTTGGACATGACGTTTTTTTGCCAGCTGATCAATACACAATTTTGTTTTGTGTCTTTCTACTGATTCACTACCACAGAACTTACCAATCATGAAAGAAGCTTATTTAACCGATATTTTCTCTGTAAAGCATAATCACAGCCTCTTAAACTTAGGAACACTAGACAGCTCTTCAGCATTACAATTGGGGGGCCATTTTAAATCACAAAATCATCAACAAACGGCACAAATGGGAAAACTGTGGCACTATATTAACCACAAAAAAGATTTGTTTACAACATGAGAACTAAAGAAGGCAGAGCATTTGTTGCCTTATTCAAACTTAGCTGGAAATGTGTGTCTCCATGGATGCAAATTTTTGCAGCTCTGCAAATGTCCAAGAATGACTGGAAAAGTGTCAAGAAAATTGATTTGGGGATAAAAATATTTATTGAGTAGACAAATTCACTAATACAAAATCTACAAAGAATGAGAACTGTAAATTAATACTACTCTAGATGGCCCATGCATTTTTCTTCCAGATGTGAATATATTTTGTTAAAGTTTATCATCTTCAGATCTATGAAATTTTAAGGATCTTCAAAATGAAATAAAAAATATTTCTAAATGTGGAAATAGTATTTCATTATTATCTGATAGAAATAAGCAAAAAAATTTCATAATGACTTAGGTTACAGAAGAGAAATTATGTTAACAAAAATCCTCTAGAAGATATCAAAGTTTGAAGTTTTTCTTTTCAGAGGACAAAATAAGCTCTGTGGTGAGGAAAAAAATTCAAGGTAATTAGGACACATATATTTTCTTATTTTTCAGACTTGACAATAAAATATAGCCTTATAAACTAAGATTTAGATATTCTTTAGTAAGTTTAAATTCTTCATTGAGCATGGTTAACCCAAATATAATAAACCTGGAACTCCCTTTTAAACTGGATGAAGTATCAAATAAAGCAATGGCTGCCGAAACCAGTTTGGCTCCGTGGTAGAGCGTCGGCCTGCGGACTGAAAGGTCCTGGGTTTGATTCCGGTCAAGGGCATGTACCTTGGTTGCGGGTGCATCCCCGATGGGGAGTGTGCAAGAGGCAGCTGGTCGATGTTTCTCTCTCATCGATGTTTCTAGCTCTCTATCTCTCTCCCTTCCTCTCTGTAAAAAATCAATAAAGTATATATATATATAAAAAAAAACCACACAAATAAAGGCAAATAAATATTATTCAGGAGTTTATATTTTCCTGGAATTATGCAAACATGGCTATCAATTTAACTAATCTTGACTGTTTTAATACAGTGGTCAAACAATGCTCCCTCTGTCTCAAAGCTATTTTATATTGCTTGGTTTAAAGGTCAAATATTCGTGCTCAATTCTGTACTACTCACAAATGCACTCCATGAGTGGACAGGAGATCCAAAAACCTGGCACTGAAGGCTATTGAACAGGGATTGGTAACCAAATTAAGTGACCTTGAATACTCAGTGGTTCTATGGATAAATGTATCATTATCAGTTAAATGACAGAAGAGTATTTTATTTTCATTTAGTTAAATTTTATATTTTGGTACTATCATATCTTAAACTTCAAATTTAACTTTCAGTTCCTAAAATCCTATGTGCCATGGCCCAGTAGCTAGAATGACACAAATGGATATTAACATGATTTTAGGACTAATTCCAGAATTTTTCCAAAAATAAAGTCTTTGGAAAATATTTACCAAGAAGAGTGCATACCGCTTCTTAAAGATGCATTATGGAGCAAACAGCCTCTATCACCTTTAAAGGATCTGTGGTACCTGTCAACATTTTAGGCATGTTACATGTAGGGTTATTATACTTCATTGATAATTTTCCTTCTAAAACAGCTCTTTTGTTATTACATAACTTAATCTTAATATTCTAAGCTCTAAAATCATTTCAATTCATTCATAGTTTTAGAAATAGGTTTTAAACCAGAATTGAGATAAATAAATGGTAGGATACAATCTCATACATGATTTATGACATAAGGCAGAGATTTTCAACTGGTGTGCCACAAGAATTTTTAAAACATGCAACACCTGACTATTCAGTCAGGGGTGCTGACCTCTTTTCCCTTGGATTGCCAAATGTAAAAAATGACAACAGCCAATAAACAATAGTTGTGTGGTGTGAATGAATGAAAATCATACCTTTTTCTTCTTTTTTTATCAGATCGGCAAAAATGTATTTTTTGGTATGCTGCAGAATTTTAGTAGTTTATGTGTGCCATGAGATGAAAACAGTTGAAAGTGGCTGGCATAAGATATCAATTGGTCATCAGATAAAAGAAAAAATATTCTCACTTTTGAAAAAAGTCTTTTATGGTCAAATTTTGTCTTGATAGAAATATAAGACTGATTCCCTAGCTGGTTTGGCTCAGTGGATACAGCATAAGTCTATGGACTAAAGGATCCTGGGTTTGATTCTGGTCAAGGGCACATGCCCGAGTTGTGGGCTCAATCCCAGTAGGGGACCTGCAGGAGGCAGCTGATCAATGATTCTCTCTCATAATTGATGTTTCTATCTCTCTCTCTGCCTCTGCCTTTCTCTATGAAATCAATAAAAATACATGTATTTAAAAATATATTAAGATTAAGCACAGCCCTAACCAGTTTGGCTCAGTGGATAGAGCGTCGGCCTGCAGATTGAAGGGTCCCAGGTTAGATTCCGTTCAAGAGCATGTACCTTGATTTCAGGCACATCCCCAGTAGGGGTGTGCAGGAGGCAGCTGATCAATGCGTCTCTCTCATTGATATTTCTCACTTTTCCTCTCCCTTTCTCTCTGTAAAAAAATCAATAAAATATATTTTTTAAAAAGATTGAGCACATATAATTATCACCTTTCCCTTCAATTAAAATGAGAGAAAAGGAATAAAAATTGTAAAAACTAAACCTATGAGAGAAAGGAAAACAGGACGTTAAGTGGACATGAAATTTCAACAGATTTCTGTAACATGAGAGTGGAAGGGGAGTGCTTACTAATGGACCCATGAAGAGGAAAGAAGAGAAAAGTCTGGAAGAGCAGAGAGAGAAGTACATTACAGAACCCTCAAGAGGCTTTTAGGGGTCCAAAACACAGTATAAAGATTGGAGTAATTCGGAGCAAAATTGGGAAAAAAACAGGATTAACATCTCTGGGTCGCTGTTTCCTTCCTCACACAATAATGAGGGGGGGAAATCCCCCTTTACAATTATTTTTGTGAAAATTAAATGTGTGCACATGGAACAATAGACCACAATTTAGCCACCAACACACATACATCGTGTGTCTAGAATGCTTATGCATCTATTTCAACCCCTTTCCTTACCTAGGTAAAGTGAAGAGGCAGGTGGTTTCACTAAAGAAATTGAATGACTTTGGAGGAAAGACTCCCCTCCTCTCCTACTCGCATTTACAAGTGGCCCAACATAACGGCTAACAGACCAGAGCACGGGCAACCCATGCAGATGCATCATTCTATGGATCAGCTTCTTATTGTCTTATTCAAGTGCAGCGGAGATACTCACACAACAATCACCGGGTTCATTTTTCCTGATTTCACCCAGTGACTCTTCAATAAGTTAAATTTAATCTTAATCTAATAGTCATAGTTATAAAATCATATACTTTACATGTGACATATTTTGAGAGTTTGAGTAGAGTAAGAATCCACTGAAATTCTGCTATATAGAATATGATAGGAAGGAACATCTTTCTCCCAACTTGCCCCTTTCCAATCCACTTGGGATCCCCCCCCACTTCACCCTCTAAGGGTTACCAAGAAACTCTTTCTTAAGTAAGGATTATGAATGTCCAAAGCTTTTATTCCTAACCACCAAACCACATTCTCAGAGTGTTAGAGCCCACAGATGGCAAAGGCAATCCACCATCTGTTTCTCCATCACTGGCTCGCATCTTTTACCTCTGTCACTGCTTGTTAGCTCCATTCTCTTTCCCAGCTGTGCTTCTCTCTCAGACTACTGTTCTTGTGGAAAGCACATAGGCTTTGATGTGAAAACAAGTCTGGCTCCAACTCCAACATAGAATCGATGAGCCTGTAGTCTGTGGTCCTCATTTGCCTCATCAGTAAAATAATGGATAATTCTTACCCAATGGATACTTAGAGAACCTACCCACAGTAGATAGTTTACAATAAGAGATAGTTTTTGTAGCCACCCCTCATGCCCTTTTAAATGATAACACTTATTTTGTTTTGTTTTTCCATTTCAGAGTATACTCTATTATTTTGCACTTAATTACCCGAGTAGTCATATCCTGGTTCTAAATTTCATTAATTTAGGATTTGTGAAATTTGGAGAGATTCCATTTACCTTTGATAGGAGAAGAAAATCACAGCTAGTGAATATATAAAGTAGAAGTTAAATTTGCTTAGATTGATATATAAACACAAAGTTTAGCATATAAGGCCAGTGATAACAAAGATACCGTTTTGGTGTTAAGTACTAACATAATATTTAATCGTTATTGATGTGTTAATGTCTGATAGAGAAATAGGTAGAAATTTTCTTGATACTGTTACTATGAAGGGTGAATTTTAAATTGGAGCTCCAATTATGCCATATAGTGTGTGACTGTAAATTCTTCAAACAAGATTTCTGAGCTTCTATTTCTCATAAAAGAGGGGAATTCACTCCTATCTATTTTATAAGGTTGCTAATGAGCCTTAACCAACATAACATATATAAAAGCCTCTTTTAATTGGTAAAGCTGTATGAGGTCCTACTGCATTTTCTTTTTTTCTAATGCAAACATCTGAGAAACAGCTATACTTATTTTTTTTTCTCCTTTTACACAATTTTGGATGTAGTTTTTTCTTTGTTTAAAAAAGTTTTAGTCTAAATGAATTTGTTGCAAACAGCATAAAGGAACTTCTACCTAGAAGGCAGTATACATTAGATTAATTACCAACAACTACATATCAGTTAGTTTTTAAGAACAATAATACTTTTCTACGACTTATAGCAGATGGCTGTATTTCTAAAAGGGATGGTGTTTTGGACTGACTGCATTTGTAATGTCTTGCCTTTTTTTAAAAAGGCAGAGTAGCCGAAACCGGTTTGGCTCAATGGATAGAGCATCGGCTTGGGGACTGAAAGGTCCCGGGTTCGATTCCGGTCAAGGGCATGTACCTTGGTTGCGGGCATATCCCCAGTAGGGGGTGTGCAAGAGGCAGCTGATCGATGACTCTCTCATCGATGTTTCTAACTTTCTATCTCTCTCCCTTCCTCTCTGTAAAAAAATAATAATAATAAATAAAAATTAAAATAAATAAAACAGGCAGAGTATTTCTACAAAAGAATAAGATAGAAATTATTTATTAATAGTGGTTGGAATATATAATAGAAAGCCTATTTTTAAAATATTAAGCAGCTTTAGTCAAAACATGTCCTTGTGACAGTTAGAGATCAAATAAAGCACTTTTCTATAAGAAAAGGCTAACTGAACTAAGGCTTTTAGTAATTCCATAACACTAAGCATTCCAATGGCACATGCTGTGGAGACAACTATAAGTAATAAAGAATGGTTTATACCCTATGCAGGTAGAGAATACACAATGGCAGATGGGAAAAATATAAAGGAGGCTGGAGGTCTTAAAAAAGCATTCTGCTTTAAATACTTTTGTTTGAAGCAAAACCATTCCGTAAGTCTCTTCCTGAGCAAACAATGTTAAATTACTGGTTTGCAATTGACATGAAAAATCTCATTTAAATACTCATTATAAATGGTTAGTTTTCTTTTGCTATTTCTTAAGTGTCTATATGGTGGAATTCATAAATAAGAAATTTCCTACCTCAGAGATAGAGATCTAAAGGATGTACCAAAAGAGTAATCTCTCCAATGTAATGTATATTAAGATTTAAAGATGAGGAATGTTCACTTATTTGTATCTTTTTGACAATTTTCATATTTTTCTAGCAGAAAGAAGTGACAACTATATTTTTGTTTTTAAAAATCTGTAAGTGATATTATGATGTTACTCAATGTCATAGGAACATAGGAGATTCTGTGAGAAAATATTTTCTATGAGACATTGAGAATCAATTTGGCAGTCCAGTATTTACTACTCCACTTCCAAAAGAACAGACCACCAAAGTAGTTTAGAAAAGAGTGAGTAGAGAATTAAAAAAAAAAAAAAAAAAAAAAAAAGGAAAGGAAAGAAAAAAACCTGATAACCAATCACACCTCTAAAATTGAAAGGCAACAACTGTAAAGAAATGAAGGAAGGGTCTGTCCACAAGGAGGTCTTTCTAAGGAGAAAAGGGAAATAGCTAAGTACTGAGAGGTCACAGGGTACATTAAACACATAAAAAAAAACCCCACTCATTAAATTTAAAGATCTGGTCCTGCAAGAGCAGTTTTTGTTCCTAAAAGGCATACCAGTTGTACTTGTTTTAATTCACAAAGATTTACAATATTACTTTGTTTTCTGGAGGTTTTTTCCTGTTCTTTAATTTGATTCTGTAATGAGTGTTACCAAATGGCATCTAAACAAATGTAAAAATTAAGACGTGTCATTTAAATGTAACCAAAAAGCTGAGAACTGTGTGCCTATTTAATTTCTTCGGCTTCTTTTTCAAAAAATGTTCCATTGTCTGTTTTAACTTTTAAATAAATTTATCATATTCCTCACCAGCATTATTTTTAATTACAATGGCTCTTACTTAAACTACACTATTTACTCAACCCAATTATAATCAGCAGCTGCATATCCCAACTCACCTCCTCAGGACATACCACACTCCATGCCCACCAACCACACTGGCCACTCCTATGAGTTGTGGAATTAAAAACAAAACAAAGACTGTAACTCTTACTGAATTACTTTTATACAAACCAAACAATGTGTTAAAGTAAAATAAATATCAAAAGAAGCCCCAAGTAGGGGAAAAATCAGAAATGAGCTGAGAAACATCTAATAATAAAGATTCCGACACAAAACATGGTTCTGATTCAGGCTCCTTCTTTAACTAGTTGTGGGTACTGAGCAAGTCACTTAAGTTTCAAAGTCTCAGTTTCCTCACCTGTAATACAAGGGTTTTGAACTTGATGATCCCTAAGGTCTCTTTTAGCTATAAAATTCTATGATTCTATAAAAATAAAATGAGAAAACATTCTTTTAGAAGGTAAAATGAAGAGGTGATGGAGACAGATGTATGTATGTGTGAGTGTATTTAGCATCTGCCCTGCCCATCTCTCTTTTCCACGTTCATGACTTCTACAAATTACTATTCAGCATGAGCAGATAAGGGTTTGTTCTCCAAGCATGACTCACTTGCTAAAATCTCACTCCTTCTTTCAATCAGTTTATGAAATCCTGTACAACCTATTCTTGAAGAATATGCAAATTGCTGATTACAGAGCTAAACTCCCTAAATCTTCTGCATAAATTTGAAACCACAAATATCTTTTCTCATCTCTATATCACAAAAGTATTTGCGCCAAATATGATGTAATCTTACTCAAGTCAGGACATTTTAGTTTTAGTGTAGAATCTATGTCAATAATTTGTCAGAATTACAAAATGATGAGAAAAAAATAAAGAAATGGGGAACATAATTTTTTAGAAGTAGATGTATGATATTAAAGTTATTTTAAGTAAAATACTTCAATGAAAAAGTATCATGGGTTAGATGTATATATTTCACAGACTCTCAATATTAATTATTTTCATGCATTATCACAGGCCAAGCAAGGCATTAGTCTGTTTCCAAATTTGAATCAAGGTATAGAAAAAAACAGTTGGCTAATCAAAGAACTATAAAATCATAAATCTGAATGACTAATTTCAATGTACTATGATTAAAAAAGGTCATCTCTTGGTAATTCAATGTTTCAGTTTCCACAAAACAACAAACACACAAAGCATTCCCTATTAAACTGATCATACATAATAAATTACAATTCATGTTTTAGCTTATCTAGAAGTTATTACCTTAAGATATTTTATGGGTGAAAGTACATCAACTGTGTTACTTTTGTAAGCATCTGTTTAAAATTTTGCAGCCATCTAAGGGCCCCAAATTACTAAACTGAAGTATGTTAACCTGATAGGGAGCCCCAATTTAAAAGCCAAATTTACAATCTGAGAATTGACACAATCAGGATGGTATTAAGCCCCTGAGGGATAAGAGATAAACCTGAGTAATACTTTACTCGCAGATAAGGATTTACAACATCTTTCAAACTTGGAAGAAGCATAGACATTTTTACAGTGGATCACAGCCAAAACAGTGTCACAAGAAAACCTGAAGTCTATACCTTTCATTTCTGATAAACTTATATGGTTCACTGACAAAAGCTGTGCTGGTAATGTACATCCAGGTAATGCCGGAAAAGGTGGTACCTGCCACCTCATAGTGCTTAAAAGCAGACATACAAGATACAGGTAGTTCCACTCTAGGACATACCTCCCCCCATCCCTTTTTGTTCTCATACCACCATAAAGACTGCCACTGATCTGCGATCTTTCCAAGCCAGAAGGCTTTCCTCTACCCTTTCCTAACTTCCTTCGTCCTCAAAAGCTAACGTTGCTCATGTTTGGTTTGATACAATTTCAACCATATAAAAAGGCAATGAGTAAGGAATACATAATCACCAGCTGTGATATGCTCTGCACACAGAGACCTTAAAAAACACACGCATTCCTCAGACACACATCATTCCTCAGGCAGTTTCCCAAGCAAAATAATAAGCCTCTCTTCAAATAATTATTAGAGAAAGATGGAGGGGGGGGGGGGGAGAGAGACAAAAACAAACAAAACCTTTTTCAAGAAAGATAAGGCTTGTATAAGTTTGTTTATTTCTTTAGAGTCTGACCTCATTTCTACTCAGTTATTCCTATCTATTAACTCCTAAAATTTATCAGGCAGGGTATCTGTTAGGCAGCCTCTAAGATGGCCCCCAAAGATCCTGGCATCCTGGGACTTAAGCCCCTGTGTAATCCTCTCCAGGTAGATTTGGGGTTGGATTATTTACTCACTTCCAACAAACAACATGGCAGTAGTGATGGGAAAAAACTTCTGAGATTAGGTTATAAAAGACTGTAGAGAGTCTTTGGGACTCTATTAGATTGAAGCCAGCTGCTATACCATGAGGCAGCCCAATGTGGCGGAAAACTAGGCCTGCCAATAACAAGGTGAGTGCACTAGGAAGTGGATCCTTCTACCCCTCGATGGACTCTTCAGGTGACAGCTCAGCCCCCATTTCCAGCCTGACCACAACTGCATGGAAGACCATGAGTCAGAGGTGCTCTGCTAAGCTTTTCATGAATTTCTGACCCACAGAAACTGATATAAGTCCTTGTTATTTTAAGCAGCTAAATTTGGGAGCAATTTGTTACTCAGCAATGAATAACTAATAAAGTATCTAATTAGACAAATGGTCAAGTTAACGATAAAAATGGGAAGTTTCTCACTCAACCTGAAAAAAACAGGAAAAAATGTATTCTTCATTCTGCTCGATTTTGCAAACCATTTTCTTACATGGGGGCAGAAGGGGGGCTTCTACCTCAGAAATAAGGTCACCAAACACCAAACATGAAAAGAGGGAGAAGAAAAACTGAAATGGAAAACATAAATTAGCTCCACCTTGCAGTAGTAAACATCATGATATACCGATTTAGACAGAAACACCGGGAATCCTTTAAAATCTAAATTCCACTTGTTAAAACAAGCACACTCCATTGCTAAATCACCAACAAATCACCTGAACAAAACATAAACAGAGCCTAAAAATAAAACAATGAAAACCTTAAATGGCTGAGGATTAGGAAGCATTTATGTTATTTCATCCAATTAATAATATTTAATCGAGCATCCACATACAAGAAACCAAAGCCCAGTTACAGAGAAACAAAAAAAGGACACACAAAGAATCTTTAAAATCTATAACCAAAGTTCGATAACTGAAGCAACTGGCAATCTATCGTGACTATAACTGGGTTTGCATACATATTACTGAAAAGTATGTAAAAGAACCTAAAACTGTGCACCAAAATAAATAAATAAATAGATACAAAAATAACAACGGAAACAAAACCTACTTTGCTTGAAAAGCAACACTTGGGTTAGAAGAGGATAATCATTGCCCCTTCTCATTTATTTCAGAATGGGTCACTACGTAGGGTCCCAAGCGGACCTCAATGGCCTAGAAAACCCAAGGAACACACCTATTCTCCCGCCTGCTGACACCGCCTTATTCCTCCCTTTAATAAGCCGTCACCGCTGTCACTCAAGAAGCTTTGCGCCGTCATTGGTCCCAAAGTCTTGCTGGTTGGCAAGTTTCTACTAACTAGCGAGCACCAGTTATCTTCATTTCCGAGGAGAAGAGTGGGGGTGTATGGGGGGGGAGAAGAAGCAAGAGCTCTGAAATACTAGGCGGATGCTTGTACCTGAGCGACCTGCGATCCCCACCGCCGCCGCGACGAATCGGCCTCTCGACGGGGGCTTCTAGCCAAAAAAAGAAAAGAGCTCAGCCGGGAACTGGTGCCCAGGCCATGGAGAAGCCGGCTCCGATGTCACTGGCTCACGCCGGTAAGGGTGAAGGCGGCGAGAACGCCAGAAACAGCAGCACCGGCTTCCTCCAAACGGAGCGCCCCTCAAGCTGCAGCAGCGAGGGCTGCCGACAGCCTGAGGTTTGACGTTTCCTATTGTTGCCGGAAGTGACGTGTGCGGCCTGAGGCGGAAAGCAAAAGCATCTTTGTCTCCGCTGTGTACGATTCGTTACAGGGTCCCCGTTTCTCACTTCGCCTCCGGAGCTACTCTGGGCATCCAAAACGGGGGCCAATTTCTCCTCTGCAGCTTAAGATCGGACTGGCTATGGAGAAGGCTCTCAGCAGCGTCAGCGTTCTCGGGGGGACTGGACGAACCCTGTGTGGAATCTGCAGCGAGGAATCGCCGAGCGCGGGAAGCCTGCAGCTCGGAAGGTCCGCTGCGCAGCGTGGCGGGCTTTGACCCGCTGTTGCAGATACAAACGGTCGGCGCGAGAAGCGCACCCCGGGCGCGGGGCTGCGGCTGCCGGGATTTGTTGCTGGAGGCTGGTCTCCAGGGCTATCTCCGGTTGCATAGGACGCTCACCCCCGCCCCCCCTTTCTTTTCGGAGTCCGCTTCTTTGCTCCGTGGCTGCTGGGTAAGCACCAAGGAGCTGGCGAGGCTGCATCTTAGACTGGGCTGAGGTCGCCTCTCTGGATGCCTTTACCGAAGCCCCGGGTGGGAGCGAATGGCCAGGTCTGTCCTTTCGTCTTTTCATACTTTTATAAACCTAGTGGAGGGGAAGAACCGTGGCAGCACACCCTCTGAGATGAGGTTGTGATTTACGGTAGGGAAGTGATAGACGGATCCCTCCCCTTGGAGCCTCCTTGGGAATACTGGCTAGAAGGGAGAGATGAAAGTAGTGGGTGAGTTCCTTCCTTGCAATTCCCTTGTGTTTCAACATTTTATCATTTTCCCAGGAGACTATTGATTTTCCCCTCACTATGAAAAAAAAAATCAATCTTGACGTTTTGATTCCGGAATTAGGTCTGTATTAATCTGTTTTTCCAAAGTTGTCCAAACCTTTCAACAGGACAGTCCTACTGAGCTCTGTCTATACTTGTCCCTTACTTCCTTTGTTCCACCTTCCACCCCCATTTTCTCAACGTTTTCTTTCCCAGCCCTTTCTTCCCTATCTCTTAGAATAGCATAATAGCATTCCCCTAAATCTTTTGTGAAAAGTTTTATAAACTTAGCTTTTCCTCATTCTACTCCTCTATTTTGGATGCACGGTTTTTAGATAATATCTAGCAATATGAGCAATGTCATAAACCTAAGTCATCAAGCACAATCGCTATAGTCAGTGTACTGTAGTTACTTCATTTTGATTAAAAAAAAAAAAGTCACTGAGTTTAATGGCATTCCATTGGGAGGCATCCTTGCATGACCTCCAACAGCCATGATCTCTCGCTACACTGAAAATTGGGTTCAGTTGGGCAGATCTGACTTTCGGAGAGAGCTCTCTGGAGGAAGCTAAGGAAGCAATATTGAGATCATCTTAATGGTTGAATCTGTGCTACAAGCTGAGTAATATCTTCTTTTACTTTTCTCTGATACGGGTAATAAAGTGTAAATGTTATTTTTTTTTAAGTTATGTTGTTTTTCATCTCTGAAAGTATTATGTTAAAATGTGCATAAGTTAGAGATCAACTTCTTTTAATATCTTAATTTTTAATTTTGAGGTAAAGGCTTTCATGAAAATATAGAGCA
The DNA here is from genome assembly GCF_964339955.1 of Pipistrellus hanaki. NCBI lineage: Eukaryota > Metazoa > Chordata > Mammalia > Chiroptera > Vespertilionidae > Pipistrellus > Pipistrellus hanaki. The sequence continues at coordinate 65,621,663 of NC_140507.1, forward strand.
GTAACTATAATTGTTTCTATAATTTCACATTTAGTATCCCTTTATTTATATATATATATATTTTTTATCACTTATCTCCTTCACCTACAGATTCAAGCTGTACTAGTATCTTACTCTTCTTCAAAATATTTATTCCGCTGTGTTCCAGGGACATACTTTATGGTAAAAAAAATTCCATTACCAGAGGTAGAAATAATGAGACATTGATATATGTTCCAGAGCTACAGAGAAAACAAAGATGGGATAGATATCATGAAGTGTTAAATGAAATTACATGTACTAGAAAGATGGAATATACAGGATTAAAGGAAGTCTGTGGGAGAAATACAGTTTATATTGAAGTTATAGAATGTCTGAGGGGAAAAGGTGCTCCAAGAAGAATTGTGTTAAAATAGATATGTCTGGAACTTAACCTCAGACCTTCTATAATGGCCAATGACAATTACAGCCAGCTTAGTTCCCGCCTCATCTTTTCCTGGGAAGTAAAGGCTGGTCATGTTCTGGAGAAGTCAGCTCTCTTCTTCCATTTATCTGTTGATCCCCAATCATCTTAAATAATGTTAAAAAAAAGATTTGCCTTATTGGCCAGTGTTTTGTATAATGTGATTTGAGGATTACTTTCTTTCTTTTCTAGTTATGTCCCCTTTGAAAGGTCCTGAAATTCCTCCTGCCTAAAAATGTAAATGCTTATTTGAAGTAATTGATTGGCTGAAAAATAGTGATAAAATACATGCAGGAGTGTATAAAAATATAGTCAATAACCTGTTCTTTGCCATATTGATAAAGGAGAGGAGACTTGGATCAGGAAGGTACTGTGCTCCTAAAATAGAGAAAAGGTTCAGAATGGAATGCCTAGCAGCTTTAAACTAGAAAGTTTACTAAATTTAGGATTGTGCACATTGTTAGCCTTATTGCCTCTGGTTAGAGAGAAGGTACGTAGAGAGATGATTTGTATCCTGGACAACTGCTGGAGATTGACTGGGGGAAAGATCATGCTAACTCTACTTCACCTGATTTATGAATTGTTCTGTTTTGTTTTTAATGTCAATGGCTTCACTTTAAAGAAGCTTCATTCCCAGAGGATTCATTGCTCAAGGTGTTGTTATGTATTATTTTCCTTCTACGAAGTGTCCATGGACAGTTACAAGTAGACATTTTTAAGTGTGTTATTGTGCTTTGCCTTAGTGGTTGACCAGACTTATAGGTTAGGTAAACTATATCTCTTTCGTCTCTTTTTAGCAAAGGTTCTTAACTATTTTTTATAAAAATATATTTATCTTATGACCTTCTTAGGGAATAACCTTTTCTTTGGAGAATCTAACAAAAACCCTACCACATGAGCCATTTAAAAATATAATCCCATGGTATTATTTTCTTTGGGATTTTAAAAGAGTGAACCATTTTATTTAAAATGTCAAATACTTTTCATGTGTTTTGCTGCACACAAATATATAAATATTCTGTTATGTATATTTTTTGGAGTATGTCACCTTTACTAGTAGTAGCCTATATTGCCAAGTAACACTAATACACTCTTTCACAGAATTCTATAGATTTCAGATTTTTAAATTTACTTTGTAATTAATTTCCTAATAATTAACTGTGTTGAGTGTCTTTTCACATGTTTAGCTTTCCGTCAAATTTCTGTTCAGGCCTCGTTCCCATTTTTCTATTGAGTTATCTTTCTTTTCTTATTATTTTGTAGGAATTTCTTTACATACTCTAGATATGAATCTTTCTGTTAGTTACATATATGACAGCATCATCTCCCACTCAGTGGCTTATCTTTCTACTCTCTTAAAGGTGTTCTTTTGATGAACAGAAGTTACTCATTTTAATGTGTTTCATTTTATTAATCATAAGATAAATTCTTCTATACTCGAAGTTCATAAAGATTATTCTCTTATGTGATCTCCAGAAAATCTGGTTGTCTTATATTTTATATTTAGATCTTCAACAAACCTGAAATTAATTTGTGAAGGATGTGAGGTACCCTTTACATCAGGGGTTCAAGTTTTATTTATTCCATCTGGATATTCAGTTGACAAAGTTACATTTATGGATAAAGACCATTCTTTGTCCAGGGCTACTCAGCATCAAGTTTGTCATAAATTTAGTGTCAGTGGTCTGTTTCTGGACTGTATTCTGTTTCATTGTTCTATTTGTACATCTTTTCACTTATTCCAAATTTAACTTTAGACTTAATCTTGATATCTAATCATTAATTTTTATCTTGATAGTTGTCCTTTATCTTTTGCATTTCTATATATATTTTAGACTCAGCATGTGAATTTCTACCTATGAAAAACTGCAGGGATTTTTTGGGGGGAGGGGGAGGAAATGCATTGAATCTATGGATCAATATTCGGTATATTGAGTTTTCCAATCCTTGATCAAGGTGTATATCTCTTCTGTTTAGGGCTACTTTAATATATCTCACTAGAGATTCATGAGTTTTTCATTTGATGTCTTTCTTACATATATTCTCCAGATTTATTCACATGTTTGTGATTATTTATTGAGGCTATCATGAGTTATTTATAGATATATAATTTTTAAACACCTTTTAATTATTTGGAAAATACAATTGGCCTAGCATCCTTGTTAAATTCACTTATTTCTTTTTTTTTCATATACAGTTATGTTGTCTGTGAATAGTGACATTTTTATTTCTTCCTTTTTAGTCTTTATGCCTTTTACTTCTTTCTCTTGTATGTTTGTACTGTCTACCACCTCTAGTACAATGTTGAATAGAAATGAAGAGGCTAGATAAGCTTGCCTCATTCCCAATCTCAGGAAGAAGTTTTTAGTATTTCACTATTATGATGTATGATATTTACAAGAGATTTCTGAAGATGATCTTTATCAAATGCAGTCAGTTCTCTTCTATTTCTAGTGTCATAAGAATTATATAATAAGTTGGTATTGAATTTTAGCAAATGCCTCTTTTGCATGTCTTAAAATTATGATTTTTCCTTTATTTGTTAATGTATTGAATTATACTGATTGATTTGTTTTGTTTTATACCTTGGATAATGTCATGCTAATTTATTAATTTTATTGTTCAAACTGTGTTAAATTTGACCATTGGGAGCTATTTCATCTGGCTTTTATGCCCTTTTGAGGTACCCCTATCAATGTTGGATTTGTTTGTTTTGTGTGTAGCTTTTACTTTCTGGAACTACATAATGCTTCAGGTTCCTTTTGCATATTTCCTGCCCCAGTTCTACATTTGGTCTTTTCTCCAGGGAGTCCTGGTTCCTTTTATTGGAGAATAGCATTACACACCAAGATCTGGATGCCATGTGTGCTCTTTGCTACTGGGGTGTCGTTGCTTTTAGTCACTTTCAGCCGGCAGAGAGCAGAAATCAATGTGTATACACTAAGCTGTATATATCTACATATCTATAAATAATTCAATATGCAACTATCTGTAACTGTATTAAGCTAAACATAAATTCATACTGATGTCTCTAACTAATCCATTAGGCATGGCTTATTCTTGTCTCCTCCCCTTGCTTATCTGTAAATTCTCACTCCAGCATTGAAAGAACGTAGCTGCTACTATTGTCATTGACTTAACTTAATTGTTCAATTCAAGTATTAGAATTTATTTATTGTTTCATATATATATGAAACAATCTAGAGCAGCGTTTTTCAACCGCTGTTCCGCGGCACACTAGTGTGCCGCGAGATGTTGCCTGGTGTGCCGTAGGTGCAGATAAGACAAGAATTTTATAATTTTTCACTATTTTGTTTACTTAATATTTCATAATAAAGTAATTATAAAATACTTTCTTTGTGTTTATTTGATTCCTATTCAAGAGAATTACTTTATATATAGTCAATATAGGCACAGAGTTAAATTTTTTAACATTTTCTAATGGTGGTGTGCCTCGTGATTTTTTTCATGAAACAAGTGGGCCTTTGCCCAAAAAAAGGTTGAAAAACACTGATCTAGAGGACAGTTAAAGCCAGGGGAACAGAGAACTAATTGCCCAGTTGAACAAGTTATGTGTCAGAGACAGGAAGGGAAGTAAAAAGCTAGGATTTAGCAGCTCTTTATATAAACTTTCATATAATCATCCTTATTTCAACCCCCCCTTGGCCTTACCATTTGCAGAACTGTAAGGGGCCTCTCATTTCTGAACCTATGTTGCTGCTGTTGGTTTTCTCCTAAATAGACAGGTGGGATTGGCCAGTCTGTGCTGCTAGGTTGGCTGATACTCATCCATCTGCTTTCCATCTTCCAAAATTTTGTTGATATCTCTTCTGTCATGGAATCCCTATATTTCTATTTGTCCTGGTGAGGATATATGGTTTTTAATCACTTGTTTTTTAACCAAATCATCTTATTGGCAACTGGGTGAGGTCAGAGCTCTAGGAATTAGGACTAAGTCTGTGCTAATTCTTTCTCCATTTTTGACTGATTTTTTTTTAAATATGTATCCTTCATAATTATCCAAAATAGTCCTTGATGGATACTATTTCAGATTGATATGTCTTCTCAAATGGTACTTCGTTGTTCAAAATAAAGTATCTGGGAGAGTATCATATATGAGACACATTTCAAGAACATGAATATAAAGCAAACTTTTTTTATAAGGAAAAATATTGGGGGGAAAACACACCTTATATTCAGGAATATCAGGTAAATACCAGGCAATACTAGACCAGTAGGGAAGTATTGTTAGGGGAGAAGTAGCTAAGCAAAGGTAAGTATGGAGATGTGAACAAAATAAGATAGAGAAGCTTCAAAAATACACAGCCTTAATTGTTCTATAAATTTTTACTTTTAGGTGAAATATTAGATTATTTCAAAAGCTGGAGCTGAATGTAATGTTAAATAATGGCAACAGGCGACTTGAAGAGAAGCTTACGGAACCTAGAACAAGTGCTTCGCTCGGTAAATTATCCTCAAGAAGTGGATTGTGTAGGGTAAGCTAGGATATAAAGCGTATTTGTAGTCTTTTTGGTAATGATTTGATATAATATTTGACATGGGGGAGAAGTAAGGACACCGATTTTATCTGGGCACTTTAAAAGTTTTTCTTGAAATGATTAAAATATTTTAGAAAGCGGGGAATTACAGGAGTTTATTTCTAAGTATGAATTTTAAGAAGTCCAACTTGAGATTTACGTCACCTTTTAGAAGTATAATAGTAGCAAAGCTTTAGCAGGCTTAGCTCAGTAGATAGAGCATCAGCCTGTGGACTGAAGGGTCGCAGGTTTGATTCTGGTCAAGGGCATATGCCTGGGTTGTGGGCTTGATCCCCAGTGCAGGGCATGCAGGAGGCAGTTGATCAATGATTCTCTCTCATCATTGATGTTTCTATCAATCTCTCCCTCTCCTTTCCTCTCTGAAATCAATAAAAATATATTTTGAACCCTAGCCTGTTTGGCTCGGTGAGCTCAATCCCTAGTCGGGGGCATGCGGGAGGCAACCAGTCAATGGTTCTCTCTCATCATTGATGTTTCTATCTCTTTCTCCCTCTTCCTTCTTCTATGAAATCAATAAAAGTATATTTATTTTTTAGGTAGCAGCAAAATAGACATCCATCTATGGCTCCTCTCTGAAATCAATAAAAAGATATTTAAAATATATATGTATATTAAAAAAAAAAGTAGTGGCAAAATATATTACTTCCATATATGGTATGGTCTCTGAACAACTTTTAAACTCGTAGAAATGTAATGAATTCATTAGTTATATGACTTACCACCCGCTCACATCCAAGTTGGATAATATTTATTTATGATTTGGAAGATTCTACTTGATAGATTTCTTATGACCACTTATACCTTGCCTGAAGATTATTAAGCTAACTAATATAACAGACCCTACATTGGACATTTTGTGTTAATTTCCACTTTTCCAATATGACTGACTTGCTTTTGTAGGTTGTAGCAAAGCAACATACATTTCTTCTGCTAGAGGCCTAATGCAGAAAGATTTGTGCAAGAATGGGCCTTCCTTCCCCTGGCTGCTGGCACTGCCTTTGCTCCCGCCGGAGCCACCTTTCCTCCTTCCCACGCTGCCCAGAGGCCTAGAGGGGCTGGGGCAGCTCCGAATGCCCCCTGCCCCTCGGTGCCTTCCTATGCAAATTAACCCACCAGCTTTGTTGGGTTAATTTTGCATACTCACTCCTGATTGGCTGGTGGGTTTTGCAAAGGTACGGTCAATTTGCATCTTATTCTTTTATTAGTGTAGATATTCATGCCAATCTAATATGGTATTCCTGTCACCTTCTATCCTCTACTACATTTTTTCTTACCTGGGATATTCATTGATATTTCCCCCTCTGGGAAGTAAGTTGATATCTAGTACATAGTTTTTATTGTTTTTTTTTGTAAAATATTTTTTGTTGAAGTTTAGAGAGAAACATCAATGTGAAAGTGAAACATTGAGAATGTGCTTCCTGCACACTCCTTACTGGGAAATGAGCCTGCAATGTGAGCATGTGCCCTGTCTATTAATTAAAAAGGCAGCCTTTGGGTGCATGGGACAATACCCTACCTACTGAGCTACACCAGCCAGGGCTAGTACTTAATTTTGTTCAGTCAGTGTAGTTTCCTGTATATAGAATGGTGCCTGGCACATATTAGAAGCTATTTAAATATTTATTCAATGAGTGTCAAACGTAACTCCAGATTAGGTACATTGTCAAGTAGTAGAGTGAGTCTTGGCTAAACCAACTACTAAGTAGAATTCTGGAATAATGGGCTTTACATATAAAAATAGAAGTTCTGTATGTATACTAGGGAGAGTTAACACTAAGAGATGGCTGCAAATGAAAGGATAGTAAGGAGAGCAAGGAGAAAGTTGAACTCTAATGACTGTTGTCACAGGTATTATATATGAGAAACGGAACGTATTCCATAGTATGCTTCCACAGCATACACCAATAGGTTGGTTATTCAAAAGAGGGAAATCTCTACTGTCTTGTCTTGCCAGGACTTAATCAGTATGAATAGCCAAGTTTTCTTCTTACCACCTTAATCATCAACATTTTTAAAATTTTATTTTAATATATTTTTATTAATTTCAGAGAGGAAGGGAAAGAAACATCAATGATGAGAGGGAATTACTGATTGGCTGCCTCCTGCACAACCCCTACTGGGGATAAAGCTCCCAACCCAGGCATGTGCCCTTGACAGGAATTGATCCTGGGGTCCTTTAGTCCATAGGCCCACACTCCATCCATTCAGCCGAACCAGCTAGGGCTAACATCAATATTTTAAAAGACATTTTGTATAGGAATAATTTAAAAAGATACCGATTATATCCCTTTCTTCTGCGTACACTGCTTATACGTTTGATTTTCTTATTGACCAAGAATGTCATTAAAAACAATCATTTTTAGATTATTTCATGATATAGTAACATCTGCAGGGTCTATTGAGATAGTTAATACTATTTGCTGCTGTTTCAGATTACTACCTCACATACACAGCCAGCCACAGATATACATATTTCGGTTCTTTCCACTTTTTCCCATTTTAAAATTTTTTTCTTGTGATTTGCTGTTTTTTGTTTTGATGTGCCAGTTTATAATACCTGTTCTTACTGTTTCTAATCAAAGTTCTTAATCCATAGATAACCAAGATTTTTGAGGTTGTTTTATATGAGATGATAAATGCAGACCTGGCTGTCTTCTACTCATAACATGCATAAAATGGGACAGATTTTTGCTGTTCAAAAGCATTTTTTGTGTGTGTCTTTTTTAAACTGTTGTATAAATAAAAAAGGTTGCCAGAGCAATTTTCTCATGGGTAAAATATTATATCCATAAACATAAAAGAGAAACAATTTATATTTATCCTAAAAAACAAATTGTAATGCTATGATCATTACTTGCTCTCTGCCTTATTAAAAATATTGGAGTGGGAATAGGGAGATTTATGTACATCTTGAATTTTGTGGAAAACAAATGTTTTACATAAGTGCATTATTACTTCAATTGAACATATATAACTGGGTAATTGAACTGGCCTCTCCTGTGCTTTGTTGTGGGAGAATCTGTGAAACTACTTCACATGGAGAAAATGAGATTCATATGTGTAGACAATTAGACAAGAGTACAAGACAGGCATGAGGTATCAGATACTGAATAGCCAGGGAATCATTCTGGGAAAGAGAAATATGGATCAGAACATTGAGGATGGCTTCATGAAAAGCTTGGTATCTGACAAATGAGGTATGGAGAATGAATAACAGGCAGAGAAAAGTGGGATACCTTTCTGGAGGAATTAGCATAAACAGATAAAGTACGGATTTCAAATGGGCCTAATACAAGAGAAGATACTGATCAGACTAGTTATAGTTTCCTCATCTATAACTTAGAATTCATAATGTTTTACCTTTGCAGTTTGTGATAAGAAGCATAAGAGGTAAGGTAACAAGTGCTTACAAGAGCATATAGTGTACCTCTGTAAGGTGGTACATTTGTTTACACTGGGACCGGCCTCTTTTGCGCTGCACAGAGCATGGGACCCACAGGCCTCACAGCGCTGAGCAGCCACGAGGCCCTGCATCCGCTGTACACACAGCCATCTTGTGACAACGTTGCACGAGGGAGTGATGCAACCTAGGCTTTTAACATATAGGATTGCTTTAGAAGTCATCGGTGGTTTTTTTTCCAGATTAATGTTTTTATAATTTTTTAATATATATGCAGCATATATGTGTACCAAATGTACTAGATTTTCTATTGGTATTAAAAAGCTATTGTAATTATTTGAGCAAATGAGTAATATAATTTCATAGTAATTGACTAGACTAATTTAGTGTTAAGGATAGAATATAAAAAGTCTTATGCATCACTTTATTATGGCTATAGTGTTGTTATAAATTATTGACAATAATTCTTGTATTGCCCCAATTTTCTAACTTTGTGGACTTATACTCATTAAAAACCTTTTTTTTTCCCCCCCAACAGTTTGGTTAAGGGAGATTTAGCAGCGTCTTTACCCATCATCAGCTATTCTCTTACCTCATATTCTCCTTATGTAGCAGAACTTCTGATGGAATCCAATGTAGAACTCATAGCAAAGAATGACTTGCGCTTTATAGATACTGTCTATAAGGTATGTTTAAGTTTATGAAATAACTAGAGGTCCAGTGCACGAAATTCGTGTTGGGGTATGGGGTATCCCTCAACCCAGCCTGCACCCTCTCCAATCTGGGACCTCTTGGGGGATGTCCAACTGCTGGTTTAGGCCCAATCCCAGAGGACATCCCTCTCACTATCCGGGACTGCTGGCTTCTAACTGCTTGCCTGCCTGATTGCTCCTAACTGCTTCTGCTTGCCAATCTGATCACCCCTAACCATTCCCCTGCCAACCTGATTGATGTCTAACTGCTTCCCTGCCGACCTGATCACCCTCAATTGCCCTCCCTTGCTGGCCTGATTGCCCACAACTGCCCCCCCACCCCTCTTGCTGGCTTGATCACCCACAACTGCCCCCCTGCCAACCTGATCGCCTCCAATTGCCCTCTCCTGCCGACCTGATCACTCACAACTGTCCTCCCCTGCCACGACCCGCCTCCTCTGCTCGAAGTGGCAGACACTGGGACCGGCCTCCTTTGCGCTGCACAGAGCCATGGGACCCACAGGCCTCACAGTGCTGAGCAGCCACCAGGCCCTGCATCCGCTGTACACACAGCCATCTTGTGACAACGTTGCACGAGGGAGTGATGCAACCTAGGCTTTTAACGTATAGGATTGTTTTAGAAGTCATCGGTGGTTGTTTTTTTTTCAGATTAATGTTTTTATAATTTCATAATTTATATGCAGTATGTATAGTTGACAGTGTTTTCATATGCATTTACCTCATTTAAATGAAATCCCTATTGCAATCAATATGTAATTGAAGTTTGCTTTATGTTTCATACTCTATTAAATATGACAACTGGAAACTATTTGTCATTGGTATCATTTGCCATTTTTTACAACAAAATTTGGTATGCTGGCAGAAGCTAGAAAGAAGTGTGGCTTTATTGAGTAAAGTTTGTGGTATATAGAATTATAAGTTAATCTAGCTATAATTTGTAGAGCTTGATTGAGTTTTCATGTTCCTTGTATACTAGGACCATGTCTTATATCTACCCTAGTATTTACACGTGTATTATGTATTATGCACTTAATCTCATACTTTGTTCTTTAAACACCCTACTTATAATCATTAGTTTTTGCTTAAGTACAATACTCTAGTTTTTTTAAACTTTTTTAGAAAAGATAAAACCCATTTATCAAATCAAATTTTTCTTTTTTAAGTAGTAAGTTGCACATGATGAAATAGGAGCTTTCATGTGTAGATTCTCTGTTTAATCTTTCCTTTCTTTGTCTTTCACCCAGAAAACTTCTTTGGAAGCCTAAGAGGCACTTCCAAGTAATATTAGGGTTTAAGAGTAGGTTTTGGAAATTACTGGTCTGGCCTATTGCTCTCATTTTACAAATGAGAAATTGAAACTCAGAGGCCTACTGACTTGTCTAAAAAATCATATACTGGAAGAAGTATAAACACATAAATCTATGGTTTCTGACTTATCTGGTAAGGAGTATTTCTAGTAACTATTAGGATCATCCTATACAATAAAGAGGTAATGTGCAAATTGACCCTCACGCCATCACAAGATGGCTGAACCCACAGCAGAGGCAGGGTTCCTGTAACACAAGATGGCTTGTGCCCAAAGTGGAGGCGGGGTTCCTGTAATGAGCCGTAATGAGCCTTAACAAGCCATCTGCAGGGACCTGAGGCTTCATGGTGCTGGGCCAGGGCGGGGACCTCAGGCCACAACCCCTGCCTGGTGGGGCTTGATGGGGGCCTCAGGCCGCGCCCTCTACCTGGCAGGGCTTGATGGTGGACCTCAAAGTGCACACACACCCCCCCCCCCCCACACACACACACACACACACACCCCGCCCCAGTGCCTGGCCAGGGGACCTCAGGCTGTTCCCCCGCCCAGTGGGGCTAGACAGGGGACCTTAGGCCATGCCCCTGATCCAGTGGGGCTTGACCTCAGGTGCACCCCCCCCACCCTGGTGCTGGGCTGGGGGACCTCAGGCCACGCCCCCAGCCCCATTTGCCTGACCAGGAACTTGAGGTTGTGCCAGGGAACATGAGGCTGTGCGCCTCACCCTGAGGGCTTGACCTGGGACCTGTGGCTGCACCCCACCACCCAGTGAGGTTTGACGGGCGACCTGAGGCTGCACGCTCTGCCCAGCACTGGGCTGGGGGATCTGAGGCTGTGTCACCTTCCTGGTGCCAGGCTAGGGAACTTGAGGTTGTGACCCCTGCCTAGCAGGGCTTGATAGGGCTGGGGCCGACTGGGTCTGGATCTCGCCCATTGGGGTTGGGGCCGGCCAGTTCTAGGTCTTGTGCAATTTCAAGGCGTGTGTGGGTGGGTGGGACTTGACTCTGGGTCCCATGGCACACCCCAGACTCTGACAGGAGGAAGATTTTCATATACATTTTACTAAATTTTTCATCTCTGACACTTCTATTTTAGAGTAAGGGCAAATAGCAATATTAAAATATTTCCTCTAATTAATTCCCTTTTAATATGCACGAATTTCGTGCACCAGGCAGGCCACTAGTTGGGTATATTTTTCCATCTCTCTGGACAGCCATCTATTTTTGGTACATCCTTAGATACCTGTTTCTACCTACATATCTCTGCTGCCTGGTCATAAATCTCTTTCTACCTTTTAAATAAAAGGCCACCCTAACCAGGTGACCATTTATTATTTTAGATTTTTTAAAGAGATTGTTCCCAATATTTTGTTGATCTATTCTCTCTTCATAGCTTCTTCGTGATCAATTTAATTATAAACCAATCTTGACGAAAAAGCAGTTTCTCCAATGTGGATTTGCAGAATGGAAAATTCAAATTATCTGTGATATTTTGAATTGTGTGATAAAAAAGCACAAGGAGTTGAGTTGTCTTGATAAGGTAATTTTTTTTACATATTTTAACTTATGCTCAGTGGCAAGTATTTTAATGTATAAAATCAATACCCTAGATAGCAAATTAATACATAGCATAATTACTGCATTATTCACAGATTTGTGTAACCATATAATACCTGGTGTTTGCTTTAAATACTAGTCACTTGTATTTGCACATTTGCAACTTGGAGGTACTGATCCTAAACTAACAGTTTAAACAGTACATTTTCATCACTTCTTAGTTTTCAAAATATATGGAATTTAGACTCATTATTTGACAATCATATTTTACATATAAAATTTAAATGATAATAGAATTTAAGAATACTAGAACATGTTTTTACACAAAACTTTTTACATCTTAATACTTTTTTTTCCCTTTTTTTTAGACTCCATCACTACAAAGAAAGAAAGTCAATTGTGCTAAGTTAGAACCTAGTTCAAGCAGCGAGAGGTCATCTGCAGAACCTGTTGGCATTGATATTACTGGCAGGTTCACAACTTCAGGGAAGGTCAGAAAATACAGCTACCTACCTACCTAATCCAATGTACAAGGCTCCCTTTTTTTTTTTTTTTTTTTTTTTTTTCTAGCTAGCACCTGGTTAAAACATTCCAGTTAGATATTAGACCATAAGGGTTTTATAGCAATGCATATCATGTGATCTGGGAAATATTCCAAAAGTTAAGAGAGTAGAAGTGTAGAATGGAACAAACTTTATATTTCTAATTTCTATTTCTGACTTGTTTCCTAGATAGAATAGCAATAATTTAAGAAGGTTATATTATGTGCTCATTTATAGTTACTCCTAATTATGTCTTTAGTCTTCCTACAACAACATGGGAACCTAAATAGAGCATGCCATTAGTTATAAGTTATGTGCTTTCATTTCCCTGCACTCATATTTCTCTATCAGGAATGTGAAGTATCCAATGATTGTTAGTTCCTAAATCTATACTCTGGTTTTGGGTTAGTGTTTTGAATATCTTCTCTTTGTTGATATCTTTCCTGCCCTTATCTGCTCAGCACCTGTGGCTGAATAAGTCTTACTCTCAGGACTTTCCCTTTGTCACTATTTAGCTTGAATCATTAGCTGAACGTCTGATATTTTGTGGTTTGTCTAATTTAAAAAAATTGTGACAAGTCTTATTCACAGAGTCAATTCTTGATTATTTGCATGATTTATGTGGTAACCTGTTTTATGATGAAATTGTTTTTAAAGTAATTTTCAAATACAACTCATTCTCAGTTTCAGCAATTTATCAACTCTTTGCTCATCTTGTTTCATCTTTATTATAACCAGTTTTCCCAACATCTTTCTCCAAAACCTGAAACAGTTTGAAACAAATGCTGACATCGTTGAAGAAATATTTCAATATTCTAATATATAAGAAGGCTTTAAAATATCATAACCACAATTTTATCACCACTCATAAAATATTAATAGCTTAATTAATGTTTTATGTCCACATTATATGTGGCAATTTATATTATAAATCTTAAAGGGAAGATAAGATATTCTTTTGCAAAGTGACTGTGTGTGTGTGTAAAATAATTGTGTGAGGGAAACATGGAAGCTGCTCTGACATAGCTTTTTCTGAGCAGAAGAAAGCTGTGGTGATCCGTCACCTCTACAATGAAGATGGTGTGAGCATTTCTGACAGTACGTCAAGTGCAATGACAGATGTGAATGAAGCATTTGCTGTGAGTGACTTAAAGGATACTGAAATACAGACTCCTGAAGTAAAGGTCCCTGAAATCGAGTCTGAGCAACAAGTAAGAATTTGGGATGTTTTTAGCAGATGCCAATATTTCTTATTCCAATGTACATGATTACTTCAGCATCTAAACTTTGGAATATCTCTGGACTTTTGAATTATTAATCATGGCACATTATCCTTGTTGCCATTACTTAAGAATCAGTAAGCCTTACTGAATATAACTTGACATTATTTACTGCATGTTTTTATGTGTTATGGGTAATGCAGAGATGATAAAGACATGGTATGTCTCTTCAAGGAATTTAGTTTAATGAGATATAGAGATATATTGCTTTGTACAATGAAGATTCTCTATCACCTGTTCCCTATATTGATGAATGGAAAAAACTGATGCACTGCTGCCTTTTCATTTTCTGTTTTTTTTGCCCTTCGTGTCTTTTTCTCTTTTCTCTAAGAGTACCTTTTCTATTACAGTATTGCCACAGATCCTAGTATAGTGTCTAATCTCTACTGCTTCTGCTAAAACTCTTTTTTCTGTCTTCTGTGTCTTGTGATGTGTCTACGTCTGTATACAGTTGGCATTTATAAAACTACCAGATGGCCATTAGGCTTATTTCCCATTTATAGCAAACTAAATACTTTCAATGCACTGCCATTTCTTGGTCATTTCCTCTTAGCTTTGTGCTGGGTGCTGTGTTGTTACAAGAAGCTTGTTAGTGACAGTAATATTATACTACCCACTGTTGTTCAAAAGAGCCTTATGAAAAGTAACTTATTTAATCCTCACAAGAACCATATGAAGTAGGAATTTTTTTAAATAAGTAAATTGAAGCATCAAGATCATACATGTTAGACTGTCCAAGTAGTCTGCCTCCAAAGGTAGCAGTCTTAACTCTCAAGCTCTGTTGCCTATTGTAACTATTGAAATAACACAATGGGTCCAGACAGCCTGACTCAGTGTTTGAGCATCAGCCTATGAACCAGGAGGTCAAGGTTTGAGTCTCAGTCAGGACACATGCCTGGACTCGATCTCCAGTAGGAGGCAGCCAGTCATTGATTCTCTCGTATCATCTTATCATTGATGTTTCTCTCTCCCTCTCCTCCCTTTCTGAAATCAACACACTCACACACGTATCACAATGGAAATGGGAATATGTTGAATTTTCAAGGAATTTCAATTAGTGTAATATTATTTTTAATATTTTAGGATATAAAAGTTAATACTGAGCTTATTGAACTAAAGACTCTACTTGCTGAATGTCAAGAAAAGCTTAAGAAACTGACTCAGATGGAGAGCAAATTAGATTCTTTGGAAGAAAAAATGAAAGGAAAAGTGATGGTAGATGAAAAAACCTGGACCAATCTAATAAGTCGTGTCACTCTTCTTGAAACAGAATTGCTTTTGTCCAAAAAGGTATTTTCTTTCCTTAGTATTTATAGGATATCTCATATACAGTGAAATTTTTATTTATTATTGTGTTTATTCCTTTGGAAATGCTAAATAAGAGGATATTTGGGTAATGGGAAAATGTTTGGTGGGAATGAAGTTTTATTTAGACATGCCTGTTTTATTGCTATTGGCATGGCTATTGTTTTTCTCTACATCAAATAAGATAATTTGACAAACCTACCATTTGAGCTTTTAGAGATATCAGCACTTGAAATATTTAAAATCAGGTAAAATAATGTTTACTTTGGTTTTTAAAAAGCTTGAAATTATTTCATATCCTGTCATAGTACAAATGGCCTATTTTACAGGGTGGAGAAAAAGCTGGCAGGAGAGGAACAATTAAAATTAGAACTTCCTTTTCTTACTCATTTACTTCAATCAAATTGTAAATTTTATAGAGACAGTCACCAAATTTGCCATTGCCACATCTAATCTGAGAAATTGTTTCTTAGTTTACTCAGGATCTTAATTTCTAGTCCTAGTGTATCCTTCCTAAAAAGTAAATTCAAGAAGGTTACTATCTGATTCCAACATTAAAAATATTTCTTATTCTTAGGAATATTTATATGTTGTTTTATAAATAAAATACTTAAACATTTAAACATTTATTTATCATGTCATCTTTATATTTTATGCTTAGCAGTAATAATGTAAAATAAGAACATTTTTCTTTTCATTTCATTCTAAATACTAAACTATATTTTTCCAGAATGATGATTATATTAACTATGATGAAACAAATGAAGACTATGCTTCTGGTAGTAGTAGCAGGAATATTCTGAAACTTGGTAAGTTCTTATGGTAGTAGTATTGGCAGTATAGCATTGTATTGGATTATCCTACCTAATAAAAGAGTAATATGCAAATTAACCATCACTCCTCTACACCCACAAGCCATGCCCACCAGCAAAATGCAAATAAACCCAACCAAGATGGCTGCAGCCACAGAGAGCAGGAGGGAGTCTTGGATTTCCCAGGCAATGGAGGAAGCCAAGCTTTCTGCACACCCAGGCCTGCCCAGGCCTTCACTCCAGGCTACAAAGTTTCAATTATAGAAGATACATATACCCCAACAGAAGTGGCTGCTGCCAGGAGCAAGCAGAAGGCTTTGCTCCACTCCAGGCTACAAAGTTTGAATTGTAAGATAAATAAACCCCAGATACCAGGGTCTTTGCTTGGATTGCTAGGGGGTGTGGCTGGCTTGCAAACCACTACAGGCCCCTCTCCCAGGCTGCCTCACGCCCCAAGGGAACCCCCACCCTGATCCAGGACATCCTTCAGGGCAAACCAGCTGGCCCCCACCCATGCACCAGGCCTCTATCCTATCTAAGAAAAGAGTAATATGCAGATTGACCATCACTCCCACACACAAAATGGCTGCCCCCATGTGGTCAAAGATCCTGCCCCCATGTGGACACAAGATGGCTACTACAAGATGACCATCAGGGGAGGGCAGTTGGGAGGGACCAGGCATTCAGGGAAGGGTAGATGGGGGAAAGGGGGGACCCTGGCCTGCACTGGAGAGCAGTTGGGGGTGGGGAGACAGGCCTGCAAGGGAGGGCATATAAGGGGTCACCAGACCTGCAGAGGAGGGAAGTTGGGGGTGACCAGGCCTGCAGGGAAGGGTAGTTAGGGATGACCAGGCCTGCAGGAGATGGCAGTTAGGGGCAAACAGGCTGGTAGGGTAGCAGTTAGGCATCAATCAGGCTGGCAGGGGAGTGGTTAGGGGGTAATCAGGCTTGCAGGCAGAAGCAGTTAGGGGCAATCAGGAAGGCAGGCAGGCAAGCAGTTGGGAGCCAGCAGTCCTGGATTGTGAGAGGGATGTCCTGACTGCCCATTTAGGCCCGATCCCAGTGGTAGTTGGAGATCCCTCAAGGGGTCCCAGATTGGAGAGGGTGTAGGCTAGGCTGAAGGACACCCCCTGTGCACAAATTTTGTGTACCAGGCCTCTAGTAGTATATGTAGAATGTGCATATGTGTTTCAAACCTTAAAGATCTCTTGATCAACAGTTTAGAAAAATAATTTTCATAGGTATCTGGTAATTTTAATATTCCCAAGCCTTATATTTTAAAAACTGCAAATCTCTTAGGAACAAAGAAAATATAAACTTACAGACTTCTGAAGCCAAGGATTGCTAAAGAAGCCAGCTTACATATCTTTTGTGACATAGTGGTTGAATAAATCCTAGTGTATAGAATTGCAAACTTTTAGAGTTTTTTTAACCCCTTTAATTGCTAAGTGCTATGTATAATAATAAAAGCATAATAGGCAAATTGACTGAATGACTAAACAGAATGACCATCAGGACGACCTTCCAGACAACAACACTATGACAACCACTGGTGCCAGGCCACCCAAGGAGGATGCGATTGGTCAGAGGCCTGGCTATCAACCCATGATCACCCTGCAGAGGGAGGCCCAGGCCATCAGCTGGCAGGGTGATGGGTCAGTTGGGGGGCTCCATGATAGCCCCAAAGAGGGAGGCCCAGACTACCCCATGATGGCAGGGCCTCTCTCTGAGGGGGTTATCTATTGCAGAGCCCAGGCTGGGTGGGCAGGGCCTACCTCTTTGGGGCAATCAATCGAGGGGCTCCTGGACTTTGAGAGGGCACAGGCTGGGCTGAGGGACCCTCCACCCCCACCTGAATGCATGAATTTCATGCATCAAGCCTCTAGTAGAATAATAAAAATGTATCTCCAAGTTTCAATTTACACTTAAGTAGCAGCTATGCATATGTGATAACATGAGAATAAAACGCATTTGTCAGTAACCTGTAAACAGTATACAGCCTGCTAAAAGTGGGATGTAGCTAGTCTTCAAAGTTGTGCCATGTGACCTTGACCTTTGAGCTCAAATAACTAGATCAAGAATAGATACCTGATCAAAAGCAATACCAATACAAAAGGTGTTGAGCCAAATCATTTTGTCTCCCTTGGAAATTTGGAATTAGAACACCAGGGATAATATCTATATCATAAAAGGCCTGTGGTTGTAACAGCATCACAACCACAACCGGTCACCAGGAAGTGCACAAAACACCTGTCCCAAGCTGGTATTTGCAGCTGGCATGACGAGGTGGGGCCTGCGGCTCGGCTCCCACAGGGCAGATCTAGGTCTTGCGTGATTTCACACGCTGGGCCTCTAACATTAAATAATGTTGATCTTGTGCTGGGCATTTTGTCCAAATTCATGCTAATGAGTAAGCAGAGGAGTGGAGCAAATTGGCATGAGAAGTAGTCAGAAGATGCTGTCTCTGTAAGAGACGAAAGTAAAAGACTTTTTAGTTATTTCAGTCCTCTGTGTAGGCTTTTAATAAAAGTATTTGATTTTTTTTTTTCGGGCCTTGTTTTTGTAGCAAAATGGTCCTTAAGCCATTTGACAGGTACATGTCTTATCTGTGGTGATCTGTAATTTATTCAGTGGTAGGAGGATTTTCAGTTGCAATAAGTTAGTAGCTTGTATTTAAAAATAAATTAACTTGCCTATTATTCAACTGATTGTTATGACAAAGGTAATATTGCCTTTTGTAGTTATTATTGGCCAGTTTTTAACATCTAGGTCTTTATATGTAGGTCATTATCTTAGAAGAATATTAAAAACTCATCTGCATACCAGTAACCATTATATATTAAAACTAGAGGTCTGGTGCATGAAATTCATGCACAGGTAGGGTCTCTAGGCCTGGCCTGCGATCAAGGCTGATCAGGTTCCCTGCCTCCTTCCCTCACCACTTGTGCATTGCCACCACGCGGTTCTGCCCACCTTCCTGCCTTCAGACTTCCTTCCGTTTCAGGCCTAGACCTGCATCTAACTGCTGGCATCTCTGTTTTTATGTTCCCCTGTGTCCTCCTGTCCCTCTGTGTCCTCTAGTCAGAAAATAGCACATCTCCTTCCCTTGCTCCCTCAATGCCCCTCTGCTGCTGGTTCCTGCCATGTTCTGAACTGCCCCCTGGTGGTCAGTGCACATTATAGCAAGCAATTGAACTGAAGGGACACTTTGCATATTAGCCATATATATATATTTATTTATTTACAGGCCCAGTGCATGAAATTCGTGTATGTGGGTAGAGGGTTGTCCCTCAGCCCAGCCTGCACCCTCTCCAATCTGGGACTGCTCAAGATATGTCTGACTGCCCATTTAGGCCCGATCCCAAATAAACCGGCAGTTGGACATCCCTCTTAAAATCCAAGACTGCTGGCTCCCAACTGCTTGCCACCAGATTGCCCTTAACCACTTCTGGCTGCAGCCTAATCACCCCTAACCACTCCCCTGCCAGTCTGATCGACGCCTAACCCCTACAGGCCTGTCCCCCCCTCCCCCCATTGCACTCCCATACAGACATTGTCTCCTCCCCCCTCCCCCCCCAACTGCCCTCTCCTGCAGGCCTGGTTGCCCTCAACTGCCCTCCCCTGCCGCCATATTGTGGTGGCCATCTTGTGTCTTGGATTGATGGTCAATTTGCATATTACATAGGGTAAATGTTTCTTTTTCTTTCATGATTAAATACAATTTTTAGATATTTGACTCCACTTTTAAAGGAAAAGATAACCTGAAAAACTGATTTCTCCACAGATAGCAAAAGCAAAGAGAAGCAAAGCAAAAGCAAAGAGAAATTAGCTATTCCTCTGTCTTCCTCTTATAGAACAGTATCTAGAGACACAACTCCCAGAACCTCAACTCTTAATTACTGTGGTCTGAAAGAAATTTCAGAGGTAAGAAAAACTGGCAACTGCTTAGATGATTTCCTTCCGAGGGTCAGGAGAACAAGCAAACATTAAATTTAGTTGTAGATGCCACTGGCAAGAAAAATAGTGAGACCATGCAAATCTTAATCTCTCATAAAAATTCTTTGTGATAAGTAAACAGTACTTAATGTAATGTTTTAGTCTGTGTTTTATATGTTCATATTCCATCTTTGATGATGGTTTATTTTGAGAAATAACCTAAATTTGTTGATTTTTAAATTAAAGGAAACAACAATTCAGAAAATGGAAAAGATGAAAAAAATGTAAGTAACAGAAAGGGGCAACAGAAATTCATTTATCTGTAGGGAATTGTATTGGATTACAGTATATGTAGAATGTGCATGTGTGTTTCAAACCTTAAAGGTCTCTGATCAGGTGTGGAATTTCCTTCTGGACTCAAGTGGATAATAAATCCTCCTACAGTTATGTGTTTGTGAGATGAGTCACTGTTTTGGTTTCCAACAAGTGATATAAAACATTGTTAATGGAATTAATTGTAGATTAAAGAGTGCAGGAATATTTTTGGTGGATAGTTAATCAAGAGGATTATCTCTTTTTGATAACTGATGTATGAAAAATATTAAATGATAAGTGAGGATGGTGATTCGGGTATCTAAAGTACAGTTGAAAGGAAATACGAAATTGTATTTAAGTAATTAGGTAGCCTACTATTTAAAAAACTAATATTTCTTGAAATTTGAGAAGTACTGAAATAACTTATGCTCTTTTAGAAATAGTTGACTCCAATTGTTATTCCTCTCTTCTATAGTATACTTAACTTACTAACAGTGACTATATTTGTAAAAAAGAGAAATGTTGAAATTTATTTTAGCTTAAACACATAATTTTAGCAACTTAAAACCTATGCCTCATTATGATATTTATTTACTTAATGTATTATATTATTGTTTTTCAGGTTTGAAGAAACTGCAGAGTTACTGAAAAGTTCAAATCATTCACTATGAATTTTTCCACATGAACTTTTCCAGGACTTTTGCTACTGTATATGTTGTATATTTTAAGAATTCCCTATAAACTTTAATATACTGCAGTAATTTTGTTAAGAATTTTAATTCCTTTTGGTATATGAGCTTTTTCATGCAATATTGAATAAATATTTAAATATTTTTGTGCTATGATTATATGCTTTTACTCTGTTTTATTTCCTAGGAAAACTTAGGTGCCGGTACACTTCTTTTACAGAGTGAACTCATTACAGCACAGTATTTTTGTGTTGACATTTGTTGGCAGTGTGCTAAGTAATATGTTTTTAAAAGTACAGGCTTCAGGACCATAGCTTACATCCTGTTGGAAACACTCCAACTGGAACTTGCATATTGTACCCAAGAGGCTGTCTTACATACCATTTTGCCATCTGTACTGATGAATATGTTGTAATGAAAAGTTAAAAATGCTCATTGAAAATGAAATAAAACAAAACTGCAACAATTTCATGCTCGGTGAAAAAGCAGCAACACATTTTCAGTTACCATTGAGAAAGTAAGGGCATGATTCTCTTTCGGATTTAGAAGCAAGTCGGAAAATTAACTGTGAAAAATGTGTTGAGGATTTTAGTGCTCTATTCTGTAACACATTTTAAGACCAGCAGCACAGACACAGATGGTGGCCATCCAGTATTACAAGATACACAGTGGGGTATTTTTGTTTTTATTTAAGTGATGGGAAGTAATATATTTTTCTGGAGAGAGAAAAAGTTTTAGATAAAGTTAAGAGAAAAAATAAATTTAGGTTACTAAATAAAATATTGTTTTTTTTAACTTTATAAATAAAAATGCAAAAATCATCCTGGGTATTTTTCAAGAAAATTGATTCTCTTTGAGAGGAAAAGAGAGTACTTTTTTTATTGCTATTTAGTTCATCTGATTGTATATTATTTACCCTTCTGTTAATATTATGTGTGTAATTTGAAATTTGTCACATATTTAACATTAACATAAAGTTAAAATTCGAAGTAGAAATAACTTTTAAGAAATCATTTTTAATATTCTAATATATGCATAGTCATTATACTTTAAAATTAGGAAATTTTGAAGTTAGCATAAAACTTTGTAATTAGAAGAGTTTCAGTAAGTATTTCTAGGGCAAATCCAGTTAGCTTTATATTTTGAATTACAGGAAAATTATAAAAATCAAGTTTAGCCTGGCCAGTGTTGCTCAGTGGTTGAGTGTCGACCTGTGAACCAGGTCATGGTTCAGTTCCCAGTCAGGACACATCTGGGCATTGTGGGCTCCATTCCCAATGTGGGGTGTGCAGGAGGCAGCAGATCAATGATTCTCTCTCATCATTGATGTTTTTATCTTTCCCTGTCCCTTCTTCTCTGAAGGTAATAAAATATATATATATATATGTATATATATTTTAAAAATCAAGAGTTTAAAAGAAAAATTATCAATTAACTTCTAAAATATTAGTACCGGCATGGAATTATAGCACCACCTTGTGGTTCATATGCCACATAAAGTATCTTTTCTTAAAACAAGTAATTTCACATAAAGTAATTTTTTTATTGATTGATTTGAGAGAGAGAGAGAGAGAGAAATGGGGAGAGAAACATTGATTTGCTGTTCCACTTGTTTTTACATTCATTGGTTGATTCTGGTATGTGCCCTGACTAAAGATTCAAGGCACAACCTTGATGTATGGGGAGGATACCCTAACCAACTGAGCTATCCTGCCAGGGTGATTTGTCAAAAAACATAGGATCATATTTTTCCTTTTGAAAATCCCATTCCAAAACTCAGCTCAGTATCTTAAAAATAAATATTTTTAAAGTTTTCTTATGCAAAGACAGAAGAAAAAAAAAAGTAAGTCTTTGTTTCTTTCTCCCCTCTTCTTTTTTTCTTTTTTTACCATTTAAAATTTTTTTCCAATTATAGTTGACATTCTTTTTTCCTTATATAATGTACATTTCCATACAGATTATTTGAAACTTTTTTCTCTAACCCTCACCCTAGGATATGTTTTTATTGATTTTAGAGAGAGAGAGGGAGGGAAAGAGAAACATCGATATGAGAGAAACAGTGATTAGTTGCCGCCCATAACCCACCATGGCCTGGGATTAAACCTACAACCTAGGCATGTGCTCTGACAGGGAGCTGAATCCACCACCTTTTGGTTTCTAGTATGATGCTCCAGCTAAACCACCCATTAGGTCTTAAAATGTGTTCAATCTCCCAACTTATATATAGTGTGCAAATGATAAATATCAGTTGTAAACATAGTAAAAGATGTCTTATATTATCAGGTGGAAATTTGAAATCCAAATTTTGTTACACTTTTATCTAACAATTTAAATAGGAACTAATAAAATCAGCTTATATTAACACCATACATTTACACTTACGAAGAATCTCACTCTCCTGCTCCGACACCATAATCTTTGGGGGAAAAAGAAAGCCGGTTTGACACAGTTGAAGTTATTGAAGAGATAGCCAAACTATTTTTTAATCTAACTTTTAGAAATTATAGAAAAAGTTGTTTTGTTCCAGGCAGTTTGGGAAGTAGCTTGTAACTCTAAATCAGCCCCCTTTGATTAACTTGAAGATCTTGAGGAAATGAGGGAGGGGAATTCTGGGTGCATCATCTGGAAATACATAATTAAAACTTTAGTTAACTGGAATTTTCACTAATCCATCCCCTTAATTCTCTCATAAGTAGGATGAAAGGTATTTACTATACTAACCACAAAGGCATCAGCAGCTTGAGCTTCCCTGTCCTATCCTCTGAGTTGATGTGGATAGAAATCATACAGGAACACCATAGTGAATGCATACTGTAAGATACACTAGTCAGAACATTAAAAAGAGCTAACATTGGCTGTACGAAAATTCTAGGCAAAGCTAAGGACTTTCTATTTTTATAAGGGTTAATTTGAGCCAAACTGACGACATGCCAGGGAGCAAGATCTCAAATGTTCCCGCTAAGGACTAGTAAGTGGGAAAAAGTAGTTCTATATTTTTTGTTTGTTTTACTCTAGTATGTAATGTTTTAACATGTAATATAGTCCCTAAAGAATAAAAATTAAAGACTTTGGAACTGCGTTTTATGCCATTCATTACTCACAACTTTATATAATTGACAAGCACTTGGGGAAGCATTAAAAAGTAAAAGAACCTTGTCAACTTTACAAACGACAACACTTTTTGAGTTCAAACAACATTATAGATTTAATTTTTACTTTTTAACAATCCCCAGGTTTGTGCTCTTTCTTTCAAGGTGAAGGATGTAGAGGAGAGATGAGGTGGGGGTAGTGTGAAACTTTAAAGTTGAACTACAAAATCAAAACTTTAATTGTTGTGTTACTTGAACTTAAGTGTTCCAAGTGAAAATGGCAGGTTTCTTATACTAAAAGTGTGAAGAGAGCTGGGAAGCCGGTACTGACAGCATTTGCAACACTAAGAATATGCAACTTTAAGTCCAAGTTGATTTTATGGTGATTTTTATTTATATCTAATATTTGTAGGAATGGAGAGGCTATATAATGTAAACATCTTATTTTTCTCTCTGAAATTCACTAACTCATTAATAGAAAAATTTAACTGGATTAAAAAAATTGTAATGCAAAATGTTCAACTCAACATTTTTAAAATTAAGAAGAGAGTGCTTTCCCTGGCTGGGTAGCTGGATTGGAGCGTTGTCCTGATGCCCTGAGGTTGCCAGTTCAATGCCTGGTCCAGGCACATATAAGAGTCACGGGTCAAGGGTCAAGTAATAAATGCAAGAGTGGGTGGGGCAACAAATGGATGTTGCTTTCTTTCTCTCAAATCAATAAAATTAAAAAGAACAGACTGCTTATTTATTATTAAGTATCCCAAATATTTAAATTATTTGGAAGTTACATTATAGATGGGAGTTAAGAAAAAGAAGAGCTCACAATATTAATTACCCAGGAAAGTTGAACAATGGGAATTAAAGCAGTGGGAAAACAGAATATTTTGGAGTAAATCCTAACTAGTAGATCCAATTCTTCAGTTCACTTAAGTTGATATGCACTTGGAGTACAATCAACTTATTAAATCATTGGGTGTAGTTTTTCAATGTGATTGGTGTTGAAAACCTGAAAGATACTTGTGGAATACCTACTAGAATGATTCTAGATCTGTTTCTGAAATGCCTTTTGATTGTCCCTGTGAATCCAACAATGTTCCCTTATTAATTCCCACCTCTTTTCACTTTTGTAATTTATCAATAGAATTTACCCTGAATAGATTTTTTTCTTTCTGGGACCTGGGATTTATATTATTATTATTTTTTTAAATATATTTTATTGATTTTGTACAGAGAGAAAAGGAGAGAGATAGAGTTAGAAACATCGATGAGAGTCATCGATCAGTTGCCTCTTACAAACCCCCTACTGGGGATATGCCCGCAACCAAGGTACATGCCCTTGACCAGAATCGAACCCGGGACCTTTAAGTCCCCAAGCCGACGCTCTATCCATTGAGTCAAACCGGTTTCAGCAGGACTTATATTATTATTCAAGTCAAAAGCATGTTACATTGTTCCTTTTGCTCACTGAATGAAAGACTACAGAATTGTCTTTTCATCTTGGTTGTTTTCTCTGAAAAGTGAGGAAGCATAACAATTGTTAGTATGAAATAATCTATATAGCTGTGATTGACATAGACATTTAATTGCTGTCCATTCTTGCACTTCCCTTTGTGAAATTTACCCACGTTTCCTAATGGACAATAGTGCCTTCCGGTTCTGAGCCATGTAGTTTTCAATGAACTGGATTCAGGTGTGGACTCACTCATTCTATCTATTCCCAGACACTGATTGAGAGATGATCCGGCAACTGTACCGAGCATGGTCTTCTGAGAAAGAGAAACTTCTTTTCTTTTCCACACTAGCTCACCAGAAGAGACTCTCTCTTACTCTGTACAGTGCAGTGTGAGGATGTGAACCTGGAAGTGATATAGTTATTTGTGCCTGAGTGAAAAGCTGCTGCATGGAACTCAAAGAAGAAGTCAATATCTCAAGAGGCAAGACAGTGTTTGAAATGCCAGTGGAAGCTTCTTCCAAAAACATGATTACCTATAGACTTCATTTGCATGGGTCAGTATACTGCTGTTATTACTAGAGTTATTAGGGGTATAATGATGCATCCAGAAAGTTGTACGTACTTTTTAGGGGGAAATATCAAACATTTAAATTCTTTTATCATGGCAAATAATTATTTAATGTGATTTTTTAACCATCATACTTGGATAGAGGTAAAATATATTGTTATTATACAACTCAAACTAATTAAATTCTACATAGAAGGTATATTAACTTTCTAGGCACAAACTGTCATTTAATAATATAAAATTTAAAAGCTTTTAAAATCTGTTACATAAAGTTACATAGAAAAAATTACTACACACCATTAGCATCTAAGGCTAGGATATAAAAAATAATGACAATTATACTTTCCCATTTTATTAGGAAGAGGAGTCAGGATGAGTAGGAAAATACACAGACAAGCACTTTGCTCAAACACAAAAAAATTACACATTTTTTAGCAAGAGTTAGGAATAAGAATTTTTGAAAAGTTGTTAGCTATCCCCCTCAGTGCAGTTTTAGTTGGTTTCAAGTTGTAAAAGCCAAAGAAGATATGCTTTTGAATTGTTTTGATATATCGTCGAAGTCATAAATGTTATAAAGTAGTCAATGTTAAAATATATTTGGTAGTTTAACAATAACATTTTGCTTCCAGGATAATGTTCTCACTCTTTATAGCTTTAAGAATGTATTTTACTCATGGGAACTAAACATTTTATGCTATGTGAAACTGAAGGGAAATCGTTCAAAAGGTAGTTTAAGACTCTTTCGTGGGGGGAGGTAGACGGTGGGATTTAGAAAATGGATAAAACTGTTTGGATTATGTTGTTCTCTGACTTAGTAAAAAAAAATGCTAATGAGTATAAGTTAACCTCAGGTTATCAACATTCTTGCTCAAGATAGATTTATGGCAAAAATAGACTACTGAACTGTCTTGTTAAAACTTTAAACATGAGTTTGGATGAGTTACAAATAACATCCTCTACCCTTAGGTCAAAAGGAGTATGTAAACTCACATATTTTAGATAAGAATACTTATTATAGTTTCAGCTTTTATACTTCCTATTAAAAGAACTATGTAAGTATATACAATCTTGTTTTATTCTGAACATATAACACATGTTCATTTTATTTTCATTTTGAAGTTTTTTAGAAGTAAGAGCAAATTACACCCAGATATAACTTTTGTTAATATTTTGGTATATCTAATTTTTTACTTTTTTAATGTGTGTATTTATGTGGATTGTGTGGGTTATTTAAAAATGAAGATTCTAGCCCTACCAGATTTGGCTCAGTGGATAGAATGTCAGTCTGCAGACTGAAGGGTCCCAGGTTCAATTCTGGTCAAGGGCACATGCCCTGATTGCAGGTTCGATCCCCAGTGTAGGGTGTGCAGGAGGCAATCAATGATTCTCTCATCATTGATGTGTCTATCTCTCTCCCCCTCTCCCTTCCTCTCTGAAATCAATAAAAATATATTTTAAAAAATAAAAATAGAGATTCTATTATAAGTATAACTTTTTACTTTTTTATGGAATTCATGAGCATTTTCCATGTCATTAAATAGTTTTTAAATGCAAAATCTGGATTTCAATAGCTACAAACTATTCTCATTTAGAAGTTTAATAAACAATTAACCTTCAGTGTGTCAGGCACACATACTGCATATTCTTTTAAATAATTTCTCTATTTTGTATTTAAAAAGTTCCAAAACATAAAAAGTGCCATGATAAATGTTTTTACATGTAAATCTTTGATAATGTTATTCCTATTTCCTTAGGATATGTGTCTAGGGTGTGCAGTGACTAAGGTAGTTGATATCTATTTGTGACTTTATATCCTTAAAACTTACACTCTTCTACAGAAGCCTTTGTTTAAATAGACACTCTCTGCAATTGATTATTTTTATTTTTAAAATCTCTGCTTGTTAGTATATAAATTATTTCATCATTATATTTATTCCTAATTTTTTTAAATTAAAGTAAAATCATAGCAGAGGTTTCTGATCCCCATAGATCTTTACCAGAGCCTCACTCCCCAGAGGGGAAAAAAACCCCTGATTATTTTAATTGTTCCTTAGTCTTAACTATCTAGTTCTAAATAATGTGATTGCAGTTTTTGTTTGTTTTGTCCACTTTAGGAATTATTTTTGGACTATCTGTTAGAGGAAGAAATAGCATGCTAATTTCTGTCTACTCATCCTACCCCTCTTGAGTCATAGGTGGGTGCTCAACCACTGAGACATGCCTGCTGGGCCCTACCAAGATGTTTATACAATTTGAGTCTGCCATGTGTGTTTTCTTTCTAGAATCTTCCCACATAGAGGACTCCATCTTCTTGTTCCAACCTGGGCTGGCTGCTCTCTAGGTCTACTCCGTACCATTTATCATGAAATTTTCCTGGGCTTCTCTCCTGTGTTTAATATTTATTTTTGGGTGTCTTGTCTTCCTTGTCTTGCTCTATTCTGATGTTTTAATGGCACTTATTCACTTAGTTCAGAGGCTCTTCAGCATTCTGTCCAGCAAGCTAGTTGCCTCCTCTGCTCCAGCTCTTTCAATGGATATATCCTAATCTGTGGCTTTTTCCTTCCTGCTGATTAGGCATTACTGATTGATCTGATTTCCATATTTGAGAAATTTGTTAAAACCTGGATGGGAGCCCCTGATTCTTTTCATGTGGGTTTAAAGCTTTCATATGCCTTTATTGTCATGATAACTGGGAGCTGTGTAGGTGAGAAAATACATGCTTTCTTGAAATAGAAAGCCTGCTTCATTACTTAAATATTTTTATTGACTTCCCCCTCCCCAACTGTATGAGTCTCTTTTTATTCTTTTAGTAATCTCTTCCTGTTAACTACTTCCGTTTGTAGGTGATGAAATGCCTAAGGAATCAAGTTCAAATGTTGGCCCTGCTGTCAGCATGGTATTTCCCTTTACTTCAACTCAGAATTAAGACTTTTGATTCTTTTTTCTTTTTTTTTATAGTTCAGTCCCAGAAGTAGTTCTCACTGTAAAAGTTATCTAAAAACAGTTTTATATTTATCACAGTGGTCTAGGAGACATTCTCTCAAATGAGATTAAATGTATTTTATTTTTAGACAACTTACATGACATGTTCTTCTTAAAAACAATGTGCTTCAAATAAAGTAAGTCAAAATAAATAAAGAGAGCTCAAGATACAAGATCAGTCTTGTTTGTCCTAATCCTGGGGTGCAGATGAAAAGCAGCAGGCATTGAGGATGTCAGGTGATAAAACCAAAATGCCAAATTTGTTAACATTTTCCCATTTCTAACCATCCTTAAAGAGAATCACATACAGGTCATACCATCCTTGTGGTAATCCAACAGGGCAAGCATGCCATGTGGACTCATGTTTCCATCCATAAAGAACTGGTAGTTTTTGAAATCAGAAAGGATGTGCTTGATTTGTTCTGAAGCCCCTGTCTTAAAGTATCAATATTTTACTTTTTCTGGCCACTGTTCTTCAAGTTTCCCTTTCATCAATTCCATGTAATCTTTGATATACTGTACTTCCCATAGGCTTCTTTTGTGAAGCTGTTTTCCTACAAATGATGATTCATGACAATATCAATAGCAATGATCACTGTGCTTTTAGTACCTGCGCCTTCAGGGCCTTTGATACCATTGTAATTAGCTAGTTATTGATAACAAAAAAGGAGCAAAGGAAAGGTCAGACATTGTAAACATACCATTTGTGTAGCTTCACCAGGAAGCTGCGATTTCATACTCCCCAGGGAACTGCCAGCCCATTTCCTGCAGGTCACGAGGGCAAGGGGTCCAACCAAAGGGAGATGGGTGCATGAGCAGTAAATTCAGGGGGATGCAGAGAGGGTGCCTGTCAGTCACACCTGGGAACAGAGATCATTGGCCAGAATGGGCGTAGCCACTGCAAGCCCATTAAAATTTGGGAATATATAATCCCTTAAACTAAGGAATTTTATCTTTTGGCTTTTGACTCCCTCTTGGCACATTGGTTCCTTTGGTTTTGCACCAACCCAAGTTCCCTCCATAGCTGAATAGCCCGTGGCCATGAGGAGCCCACACTTAATGGACTGCAGCTGGGAACACAAACTGAACTATCCTGATGTGGGATTGGAGACTACTCCAATATGGAACACAAACTCTGGACACCGACTGTAACTTTAGCCCTATTAAAAAGCCCCAGCTACTTCTTCCATGGGGAAATGGGACCTTGGAAAAGAAGGGATTTAATTCCATGCAAATAAAAACCACCCATTCTCCCATGGGAGTCTCAGAAAATTATTTTTCTTGGGATATTGCCAGAATTCCACTTCCACTAGCAACAGGGGGATGAGGACCTCATTTCATTGATAGCTCCTTTAGGACAGGCATGGATAGCTCCTTTAGGACAGACCAATGAGCAAGTCATGAATGTTACTCTTCTCTACCTCCAGACACAGACATGGCTGATGAGGTCTTGGTAAATGATCATGATAGCAGGTGGAGGAGATGATCCCACGCTGGCTTAGCAGGACCTGGGAGCTCAGAGTGAGTGGTGTTCTGGGATGCAGAGGGGGTAGGCATGAAAGATTTTTATTGACTTAAAAAAAAATAAAAGAAAACAGTCAAAATCATTAGAGGAAAATTCAAGTGTTATAGAAGTACCAATGTTGCCCATACTTGCCTTCCTCCCACTGTCCATTAAGTCCAAACACAGGGGAAGTGTTGCATAACCAGCATCGTGAAAGGGACAAACATTGGCAAAGAGAGGAGGAATTATGACAAAGTTCAACAGTGAAATCAGGGAAAGAGGTAGGCAGGGCAAATAAGATAGTTTTCTTATAAGCTGGGTCAATAAGGAGAAAATAAAGCCCCTTGTTTCTAGGATCCCTATTCCTGTGTTGATTATAGACTCTCTGCCAAACCATGTCATTCATTTCAGTGGAGTAGGAGAAAGCAGTGGCAATGGAAAAAAATGGAAAATAATGAGATAGTATTTGCTTAGTCTTTGAACATGTGACACTGGGAACACTCTAGATTCATTCTATTAATTGCATCAACCACATCTTATGAACACATTTCCACAGGCCATCTGTAATAGGCATTGGCTTCCTTCACTGCATTTATTGACTCCTCAGATTGCTAACATATCATTTTTTTTTCACATCATTTTCATAAAATAAAATTCACTTTAATTTTTATGAGCATCTTTTAAACGGAAACTATCTCCCCAAATGGTCTGGATCTCCAAGAGGCAGAGATTTTATGTGCTTCACATGTGAGCTGACACCAGAGATCTCAGGCGACGTATGCACTCATCAGGAACACTTACTGTTCTGGTTCAGATGTTTGCTCAAATGTATGGGGCCTAAAGAAAACATGTAAGTCCAGTTGAGCATATCCACACATTGTGGCTCACGCAATGCATTTTTGGAGTAATAAACACAATTTCGTTCCTAATTGGAGGAAAATGATGCTTAGAATGGAACCTGTTGCCTTCCTGAAATTGAAGTCTAAAACACATGGAGACATCCCTCACTAACAAATGCATTTACTAATAGAAACCGTTCACTAGGACGTTGAATCCTTCTTATGAGGGTGGAGTTCTTTGGAATTTACCGAAAATTGAAAATTGATTACGTTGGCACAGAGGACATTTCTATTTACAAGAAACATTTCTTTAGCAAGAGGAGACTTTTAAAAGCTAGGAAAAAAATAATCACTTTTGGGGGGATTTGGGGAAAACATAATCTTTTTTCATTTTTAATAGGCATAAAAAGGATTGTTGTATTGATATTGACAGAGATTGGATGCTTAATTGGTTATTTTAACTTAAAATAATGAATTTCTCTAATATGGGTTTAGAATTTTTCTTTATATACAGTTCAATTTTGTGGTCTGGCTAATGCCCAATAGCCATTTATCTAGTATGCATACCTTTCCACAGCTGGATTTTCAAATATGATTATAAAGTTCATTTGACAGAACTATCTTGAAAATAAATATGTCAGCAGGCTTTGCTTTATTTTATGCATTTATTCTGAATGTAACATAACTCGATACAAATATAGTCGACACTCTAAGACATTTTGCCAGAGCTACTCAAGTGTAGCTTCATTTGAGATTGCAGAAGGTGATTTAGAAACACCTGGGTTGAATATTTATATCCATGCCCTAAATCCTAAAAGCCTTGCGGTTTTATAGTTCTTTTGGGGAAAGACAGGAACTACATTAACACTTATTAGCGTAACAGTGAATACACTGCTGAGAAAAACTTTGTAAAAAATTTGAAAATTATGCAAAAAAAATAAAGGGACTATTAAAAAAAAACTAGCATTAGGTCAGCCTTTATAGGTTTAGGAATATATTTTTTAGACTATTTTTAGAAATATATATATAGTATTTTGGATTGCAGGAACATGAAGAGAAGATGTACTGGAATAAAATTTGAAATACCATATTAAAATGAGCATCACCATCTGAAGTAGCATTTAATTGGAAGGTAATTGAGACCCAGCTAATGTCAAAAACAATAATCAACAAGGTTTTTTGCTCAAGCTTGCTTTATGTGGTCCTCTTAGAACCTCTGTCTCCTAAATATTCCACACTCTCCTCCTCCCCTACTTCTCTCCCATTTATTTGGTCCAACTTGGCATCACGCCAGACAAAAACTTACTTAATTTGATAAATATGAATTGATCAATGGCTAGGGAGAAGAACAATAAACTTTCTACCTCTCTTTATCAGCAACGTATTTACATATAACACCCAGCATCTGGAGAAGCACCTCCACCTTTCTTGTCACGAGCAGTCCTTTTTGGCCAGTGTAGCAGGGATGTAGCAGTGTAGATGTTGATATCAGCATTTTTTCAAAGCGGGAAGTTTTACAAGCCATGAGATAGTACATTAGCCACATGAAGTGCCAGGCATTTGAAACACTTCCTCCCTTCCGTAATCTTTAAAATAACAGCAACAATAATAATCATCGATAACATGTCTGAGTACTAACTCTAACTGGGCACAGAGTAGAAGACATATATTATCTCATTTAAGTCTAACAATCCCATTAGGTAGATATTCTGTTATCCCATGTTACTGATGAGATTCCTATATCAATGATCTATTGTGATTTACAAACAGGTGCCTCTGAAATTAGTAGCTTAAAATACCAACCCTGAACTGAACTCCTGCAGATAGTGATGTGGAGGAGGGGCCTCACTTGGCTAGTCGTTAGTCTTGACCAGGTTTGGGTGACATGGCTGAGCTCTACCAACTTGCGATGAGCTGGTCAGTTGGAGCTTTACTGTTCTGTAAAGGCCATAGCTGAGACCACAGGGCCCCTGCACAAAGTGTCTCATCCTCCAGCCCACTACCCCAGGCTTGTTCGTCTCGAGTTCCAAAAGCTCCAGAGTGGAACCCACAAGACCTCTTGAGGCCCAGGCTTGGAACTAGCACAACCATCTCATTTCCAGTGCATTCTGTTGGTCAAGAAGGTCACAAGGTCTGTCAGTTTTCTAAGGATAGGGATATTGCTTCTTGTTTGTTTGTTTTCAAGTCTCCTTCCTGGGTTTATTCTTTGTTTAAAAATTTATTAATTTAAGGTGTTACATATATGTCCTTATTCCTCCCCTCCCTCAATCCCCCTACTCATGCCCTCACCCCCCTGTTGTCTGTGTCCATTGGTTAGGCTTATATGCATGCATACAAGTCCTTTGGTTGAGAGATCAATCAAAGGGAAATTGCTTCTTGGAAAGACTTTCATTGTGACTATTTTGCATTCTACTGTGTTTTGTTTTTTTGAATCGGAAAGCGATATTCTGATTTGCCAGATATCAGACAGTTAATAAATAGACTCTCATAAATTGCTGGTAGGAATTGTACAGCCACCTTGGGAAACAGTTTGGCGTTTTTTGAGTTGTTTGTCTTCTCATTATTAAATTTTAAGAGTTCTTTATATATTCTGGATACAAGTTTTTCATCTGACATATGTGTTGTGCAGATTTTCGCACAGTTCTTGGCTTGCATTTCCATTTTCTTGATGGTGTTTTTTTAAACAAACGTTTTTCATTTAAATGAAGTCCAATTTACCAAATATTTTCTTTCATGTCTTGTGCCTTTGGTGTTCTGTTTAAGACAGAATGAGCAAATGAGACGTGGTTGAGAAGAGTCAAAGGGTAGCTCCAGCAGTCTAGCAGCCTGAAGTGGTGCAAATATTTTATTTAAAAACAAATTTTGCATTCCACTTGATAAAATACACTTACTTGTCTTAACATAAGAAACAACGCTTTACACATGAGCAAGTTTATCTGATGCTGCCGGGTAAGAGCCCACATTTATTCCATGGCACGGGACATAAGAATTCTAGGTTGAGAATCATAGAACTGAATGGCCTCTTCCCTCAGAAACTAATATTATTATTCACAGTGAGTTTCAATATAAATAAAAGCAATAAGGCTACAATTAAAGGGGAGATTGCTATTGAAGTGTGTGTGTGCATATATATATATATATATATATATATATATATATATGTGTGTGTGTGTGTGTGTGTGTGTGTGTGTGTGTATTATTGTTTGTTTTTCAATGTGTGTGTGTGTATACATACACACACACACACACACACACACACACACACACATAGATATAAAATGAAGTCTGCTGTAATCTTTCCTTACCATTGACTATATTAACTTTTAATGTAGATTCAACTATTCAACTGCTTAAATATGTCTAGGCTACTAATAAACCTTTCCAGAATGAATAGCAGATGAACAACTGAATATAAATGAAAACAGATGCCTCAAAGAAGAGGATCCAGAATTGTCATCAACTCTTCACGATCACTACATGTTTTCTCTAACAAGCTCATATGCCCACAGCACATTGCCAAAGTTTATTGCCTTCTTCCAAAATTTCTGTATGAAATTATGATTATGATCTCATAGAGTTCAGGATTACTGACTAAAAAGCACGCCTCCCCAGGATGTTTTTTTTCAAAGGAGCTGGTACCCCCAGGAGTGCTGGGGGAGGGAGGCACACATGCACTTGAGGACATTACTAGCCTAACCCCTGCTGTATGAGCTCAAAATCTCCCAAAGTTTGACTCCTTTCAAGTCTGAGAATCTGGAGTCTCTCCATGATCCAGAGACACAAGGCAAGCAGAAAAGGATACTCACTGACCCTGTCTTTGGTCTCTGCATTCTTGTGCCTTTAAGATATATATTTTTTAAATTGGCCTATTGAAATATCAATATTACTATGGATGCATGTACATACTTACACAATAAAGGTATTCATGATATATGAGGAAATATGGATTCTCATACAACATAAAAGAATATAAAGCAATGCTTTCTGCTCAGAAGTATTTGCTTTCAATTTAATATCTGTTTAAATGTATGTATAAAGTATGTTTAAGAAGTGATAATATGGTGATGGTAGCACAACAATGTGAATGAACTTAATGCCATTGAACTGTACACTTAAAATGGTATGTTTTGTGTTATTTGTATTTTACCACAATTAAAAAAATTAAATAAATAAATGATAGTAGGTTAGATGGTAAATGTGGCAGTGAGGACTGAGTTTTTATCCTTATTGGGAAAACCCTAGAAGACAAAATTCATTTTATACCTTGCTTCTACACACACACACGAGATTGATTTAACTACTTAAATAATCTCGTGGGTTTACAGCCCTGATTCCATCTACTCCTTTTCTGACAAAAACGATTGATTTTCAAAGACAACTTAAGAGTGGGAAGATATGCCGAAACCGGTTTGGCTCAATGGATAGAGTGTCGGCTTGGGGACTGAAAGGTCCCAGGTTCGATTCTGGTCAAGGGCATGTACCTTGGTTGCGGGCACATCCCCAGTAGGGAGCGTGCAAGGGGCAGCTGATCGATGACTCTCTCTCATCGATGTTTCTGGCTCTCTATCTCCCTTCCTCTCTGTAAAAAATCAATAAAGTATATTAAAAAAAAAAAAGAATGGGAAGATATGTTCAGATACATATGCATAGAGCTTCCAGAACACATACAGGTGGTAAATTGTGAGTGGTGATAGTGAAAGAGGCATAGAGCTGTGAGAAACATCAGTTAATTATTATTATTATTATTTGCATAGAAGCAAATAATGTGTTAAAATATATGCTTATTACAACAACTGCTAAAATTACAGGTCATTTTAATAGAAAAATGTCAATCTCAAAGTCTAATTTCAGGCAACAGCTCACCAAATAGAATCACAATTATCTGTGTTTTTTTCATATTCTTATTTTTCTGATTTATTGTGGCAGTTACATGAAACATTTTCTAGTGTTCTATGTAATGTGTCAAACATGTGACTGGGATAAAGGCAAGTTGGTAGGGTTTAGTACCAAAAGCATTTAAAAATGCCGAGTGCTCATTTGTTGCTTTACAATGATATCTGACTCCATGGCATTTATGCCAGTGGTTCTAGAGTCACTAATTTTGCAAAATAGTTATTCAAGTGTATGTATTATGTAGGAATGATTGCATAAAATATGAAAGCACACGATTTCTTTGAAAAATCACCAATGAATTTAAAAGTAGTAGTTTTTAAATTATGTCTCTTTGAAAATGTTCATAATTCTGAAGGAATATGCAGCATTAACATAAATAGCTAGATTTTTTAAAGGATTAAAATGTTTTGTTTTGTTTTTTTGTTTAAAATATAATAGGAGGAACCAAGATAGCAGAGTAGGTAAATGCCTATACTCACCGCCTACCACAACCACATCAAAATTACAGCTAAGATACTGAACAACCATCATTCAGAACCACTTGAAAGCTAGCTGAAAAGTCCTACAACTAGAGAAGTAAAGAAGAAAGCACATCAAGATTGGTAGGAGGGGTGGAGGCACAGAACGAGCTAGACTGGCATCCACATTTGTCACTTCTTAAATCAGAAAGGAGATTGTCTCTGTGGAGGCTGTCTGTGAGAAACAAGGGATCCCAGCCCACACCAGACCCCAGCCCTGGGTTTGAGCTTGGAAGAGAAGTCACCATAACTACAGGCTATAAAAACCAGTGGGGATTGTAGCTAAGAGATAAGGAGGCTGCTGGAGATCCAGCTGTTCCTTTTTAAAGGGCCTGCACACAAAAACACTCAGACTCAATACCTCTGAGCTCCAGGCAGCTCTGGGGAACCAGACATATAAAGGGAGGGACTGGATTATCTGGCATTGGGGCAGGAACCTAGGGATGGCTTTCTCCCAGATATGGGTGCTTATAAGGGCCATTGTTCCTGTGCCAGGGCCTCTCCTGTCACAGGGCTGACTGCCAGCCATAGCTGAGTCCCAATCAACCTGGAGCACACTATTAGCTCCACCCTGGGGATTCCCTGAAACCCTTTCCCCTTCCAATTTTCAGCCCCTCCCAAGCTGTTTGTAGCAGGTTCTCCATATGAATGGCCTGTCCTGATTCAGGCTTCAGACATTGCTAAAATTTCTCAAACAAGCTGCAGCTGGTGACAGCATGCCCCAAACCCATCAATAAAAGGCCCAAGACCAGGCACTGCCTTGCTCCATAATGGGGCCTCCCTTCCTGGGCAGCAGCTCTCCCATTGTAATTGCACCTGGTCCTTACAGCCAATTGTCCTGGAGGTCAACTCCTCCTAGAGATGCCAACAGCAATCAAGGCTAAACTTCAAGACTGTATGCACAGCCCACAAATGGGTGCACCTAGCGTGCCCAGCTCAGGGGATTAGGGAGGTTGAGTCACTGGGCCCTACAGGACACCTACTATACAAGGCCACTCTACCAATTCCAGGAGACATAGTAGCTCTATCTAATATATAAAAATAAACACAGGGAAGCAGCCAAAATGTGAATACAAAGAAACATGT
Organism: Pipistrellus hanaki; assembly: GCF_964339955.1. NCBI lineage: Eukaryota > Metazoa > Chordata > Mammalia > Chiroptera > Vespertilionidae > Pipistrellus > Pipistrellus hanaki. The sequence goes on from NC_140507.1 coordinate 65,659,447, forward strand.
CACAAATGTTTGGAAGCAAGCAAATTACTGGATAGAGAGTTCAAAACCATGATTCTAAGGTTATTCAAGGATCCTCATGAGAGCCTCAAGGTACTTAATGAGACTTTCAAGGACCTTAGTGAGAATTTCAATGGCATAAAAAAGAACCAGTCAGAAATTAAGCATAAACTAACTGAAATAAAGTACAATTTATAGGAATTCAACAGTAGGGTAGAGGATTCTAAGAATCAAGTCAATGATTTGGAATATGAGGAGGGAGAATAACACCCAATCAGAAGAGGGGGAAAAAATGTCAAAAAGTGTGAAGTTTAAGCAGCCTCTGGGACAACTTCAAGCATACCAACATTCACATTATGGGGGTGCCAGAAAGAGATGAGAAAGAGAGCAAGAAATCAAAAACCTATTTGAAGGAATAATGACAGAAATCTTCCATGACCTGGAGAAAGAAATAAACTTACAAGTTCAAGAAACACAGAGGATCCCAAACAAGAGGAATCCAAAGAGGCCCACACCAAGACACATCATAATTAAAATACCAAGGGTTAAAGACAAAGAGAAAATCTTACAAGCAGCAAGAGAAAAACCATTAGTTACCTACAAGGGGGCACCCATATGACTGTCAGCTAATTTCTCAACAAAAATTTTGCAGACCAGAAGAGAGTGGCAAAAAATATTCAAAGTGATGAATAGTTAGGGCCTACAACCAAGATTATTTTACCCATCAAAGCTCTCATTTAGAATTGAGGTTCAGATAAAGAGCTTCACAAACAAGAAAAAGCTAAAACAGTTCATCACCACTAAACCAGTATTATATGAAATGTTGGAGAGTATTATAGAAGGAGAAGGGGAAGGGGAAGGGGAAGGGGAAAGAGAAGGAGACGGAGACGGAGAAGGAGAAGGGGAAGGGGAAGGGGAAGGGGAAGGGGAAGGGGAAGGGGAAGAGGAAGAAGAAGAAGAAGAAGAAGAAGAAGAAGAAGAGGAAGAGGAAGAGGAAGAGGAAGAGGAAGAGGAAGAGGAAGAGGAAGAGGAAGAAGAAGAAGAAGAAATAAAAAAATATGAACAATAAAATGGCAACAAATACCTATCTACCAACATCGAATCTAAAAATAAAAACAAATGAACAAAATATCTAATGAACAATATAAACTGGTAATAAAACAGAATCAGAGGCACCGTTACATGGAACATATTGGTGAATCTCAGAGGGAAAGGAGAATGGGGGTGGGAAGAGATTAACCAAAGATCTTACTTATGGACACTGACACTAGGGTGGTGAAGACATGGGGTGGGGCTGGAACCTGGAGGAGGAGGGCAATGGGGGGAAAAAGAGGGGACATCTGTAATACTTTCAACAATAAAATTATATATATATATATATATATATATATATATATATATATATATATATATTATATATATATATATATATAATAAATCAAATACTTCAAATAAATCTCAAAGATGACCTCTTTTATTACAAGTTCTCTTCTAGGCTTTTAAAAATGCATTTTGACAAAACTGTAACCATACACTATATAGTTTATATCCTGTATTTTGAACTTAAAACCAACATACATTTTTTCTGTAATATTACCAAAATTTCATGCATGTAATTTAAAAATCCAAGTGACTGTGTCATTATAACTTTAGTTAATGCCATAATATTGCACATTTAAGTTTGCTGTTATAAAAATGCCTCTCAGGGATACCTCACTACATGAAATGTTTACACACTTCAGTTTGTTTGGATTTAGAATATCAGCCAGGGTTCAACCAGAGAAGCAGAACTAGTAGGAGATATATAGTAAGAGATTCCCTGCAGGGACTGACTCACCTTATTCAGGAGGCCAGCCGGGCACGTGTGGAATCTGCTGGGAAGGCTGCCAGGAAGAGCAGCCCAGACTGTTCCAGAACAGGCTGAAGCTGCTCTTCCACCAGAGGCATTTCTTCCTCTGGGAGGGCTCAGCTGCATCTCAGGCCTGGTTGAAGAAAGCCCACTCAGAGTACCTAAGAAAATCTCTTTTCCCTATAGTCTCTTGATTACAGACCTTAATCACATCTAAAAATACCTTCCCAGTTAACACTTAAATAAGTGCTTGTGAGTAACTGGGAACTGTAGCTTAGCCAGGTTGACACATCAAAAAACCATTAGTGAGGAAGGTCCATTGGAAAAAATAAAAAAAGGAGACATATATTCTACTATTTGTAATACTTTAAACAATTAAAAAAATACCATCAGGGTTACATGTTCAGAAGTAGTGTTATTGAGTCAAAGGAAAAAAAAAATTGCTGAAATCTGATACATATTTTCAAATTCCTTTTCTAAAGGGTCATTGCAATCTTCTATGCTTTCCCACTTTATCGCTGCCTTTATTTGGGGTGGATACCAAACTGCCTACCCTTCTAGACTATGGATCAATAATAGCTGAGAGTGCCCCTAAAATAAGAAAGTGCTAGTGTCTCAAGATAAGCACATTTCCTGGCTGTGAGGATTTAAGGACCCTCTTTCCCAGGACACTTGGTCTGCTTTCTCCATGTAAACATCTAGTCCCCTGAGCGCTGTATGAGCCTCATGGAGTGACTGCCCTATTGTATTTATAGGAGGGATATAAATTTCTATTTATTATTTACGCTTTATTGAAAGGTATTAGGCATTTTGGGAGGAGACAGAAGCCCTTTGTTAAGCTCCTTGCTGTTCAGTAGAGTGGTCCTTATTATTTGACATTTAGAAATCTTATCCTTAGGCAGAGGTTCCTGGATGGACTTGCTGATAAGATTTTTTTTTTTTTTCAGTTGCATTCCTACTATGTACTATCTTTTAAAACTTGGACAGATAAGTTAATCTCCCTAAGCCTCTGTTTTCTTACTTATAAAAAAAGGAGATAATACTGTCTCTCTTGTTGGTTATATGATAAGTAAATGAGCCAATGCATATGAAAACTATGGTATCCATGCTGACACATGGTGTATTTATATGCCTGTGTGGGTCTGAGTATTCCCCCTCCACACAGAACGGAAACTGGAACTGGCTGAAAATGGTTCTTTTATTTCTTCAAAGCCTCAAACCTTTGGAGGATTTAGGTTTTGAAGGAGGTGTGGGGTGGGGGGAGGGAGGAGGGGTGTAAGTAGAAGACAGAGATAGAGTGCCTTGGAAAAACATAAAGGAACAAATGCTCCTCCAGAGCACACAGAGGGTCCCCAAAGTCCAGGGAGAGGAGGAACTGGCGGATCCTGGGAGCAGGGGTATTTGCATGCTTAGGGCAGTGCCTGAAAAGCTGGGACTCCCAAGGGGATAGTCATTGCTGAGCCTCGGCACAGGAAGTGTCACCATAGATTCCCAAAGAGGTGTGAGCTCCCCAAAGACCCACCAAATCTGAAGGAGCCATACTTAGGGTCAAAGGATAACTCTGGTAATTGCCAGAGTGATTACAGATGCCAGAAGCCCTGTCATTTCATGTGACCCCGAATCAAAGCATAACTCTGTTGGTCAGGGGCAGACTTTCACAGCATGGACAAGTTTCACAGTCGTCCAGTGGGATAGAGCTTAAAAATTGAAGTTAGTTTGATTAAAAAAATAAAATAAAATAAAATAATAAAATAAAGCAGTCAAGTGCACTTAACTTATAAACCAAGAATCACATCCCACACATTCAAAAAGTGTCCGTATTATTAATATGGAGGAGAGTAGGAAAAGGAGCATTCTCTGGCTGGAATCTTTTAATACTTTCTGCCATCTGATGGGCCTTCCTTTGTCAGTTAGTTATATCCAATTTCAAGAATTTTGGATATTTCCTTTCTCCTGCCATCCCTCCAAACATGCTAAAAATCCTTCTTGTCCTCAAACACTATATGCCACTCCTTTGTCAAAAACATTTGTTTAAAGACTTCATCCCGTGAGTACTAGCACTGTACCTGGCAGACTCACACCATGGTTTTCATCTGGGAGCTAGTCTGCATCTACTCAGCCCTCATCCTGCATGACAGTGAGATGCTGGTGATGGAGGATAAGAGCAATGCCCTCATTAAAGCAGCCTGTGTAAATGGTGAGCCTTTCTGGCCAGGCCTGTTGCAAAGGCTCTAGCCAATGTCAACATCTGGAGCCTCATCTGTAATGTAGGAGCTGGTAGACCTGCATCAGGAGGAAGTCTTGCCTTCCTCCTTCCCCCACCTCCCCTTTCATCCCTGCTGCTGCCCCAGCTGAGAAGAAAGTAGAAGTAAAAGAAGGAGAATCTGAGGAGTCTGATGATGACATAGGCTTTTTGACCAAAACCTCTTTTGTAACACATTCAGTAAAAAGCTGAGCTCTGAAATGAAAGATTTGTGTTAAGACTTTATTATTTTTTGAGCAGTTTTGGGTTTACAAAAAAAATTAAGAGGGAGGTACAGAGAGTTCCCATTGCCCCCTGCCCTCACACAAGCATAGCCTCACCAGAATAGTATTATTTTTTAAACCAAGGATGGATCTACATTGGCTAATCACAATTGCCCAGAGTTCATAGTATACCTGAGGGTTTACTCCTGGTGTTGATCATACTATGGTTTGGACAAATGTATAGTGACATATATCTATCATTATAATTCACACAGAGTATTATTTGCAGTGCCCTAAAAATAATTTATTTTTTTAATTCAACAGTGTACAAGGATGTTTTAAAAACTATCTATAAAACAATATTGCTGGAAATAGAAGCCATACTATCCTCCTTCTTGAGACCTGCTCCAATATTTTATTTTCTACTTAGTTAACACCCTGTGCTCTTACTCTCCTGGGCTAAGACTCTTATTTCTCACTTTTTTCCCCCTCTCAAATCCAAGAAGATGCCAAATTCTTCTGCTTATACCTAAGAAATATTTTTTAGCCGAAACTGGTTTGGCTCAGTGGATAGAGCGTTGGCCTGCGAACTGAAAGGTCCCGGTTCTTCTGGTCAAGGGCATGTACCAGTAGGGGGTGTGCAAGAGGCAGCTGATCGATGATTCTCTCTCATCGATGTTTCTAACTCTCTATCCCTCTCTCTTCCCCTCTGTAAAAAAATAAATAAAATATATTAAAAAATATTTTTTAGCCATTCCTCTTCCTTTCACGTTCTACTAGGATAGGAAGCTCTCATTTCTATCACAATTAGAATATTTATAAACCCTAATTGATTTTCCTGTTGTTACCCGGTGTCTATATTCTAGTGACATCTCACACTATAAGCCAAAGCCAATGATATGCACACCTCTCCCATAAAATTCTCTGTTGTTTCTCATTCAGATCTCTTAGTACTTCAGAATGAAATCAGAACACCTTTAATCAGGGTATCTCACAGGGTGATCCCTGCATCAGCAGAGTTAGCACTCCTGGGAACTTAGTGGTAAAGCAAAGTCTTGGACCCCACCCTAGACCTACTGAAAGTGTACTCCTTGGTCCAGTTATCTGATTTCAACAAGCCCTCCTCAGGTGATTTAATTACCGTAGAGAGCCATGGAACACTGGGGAAGATTGGCCAAGACGATGCAGGGGGATATTCTCACACTGAGCATGCCAAAGACTAGGAAGGTGAATGGAGAGGGCACACACATGCTGAAAGTTAGCAGGGTGATTGGATAGAGGAAGAAAGCCTTCCCTTCCCTAAATCTATAAGAACTATGGGCTTGTGCTGGAAGGTGAAATGGTCGTTGGGATGGAAGTCCACCATTCGCCCAGGTTGGCACCTGAATAAACCTCTTTCCTTTTGCACCAGAACCTATCTGACAAGTTTGGGCTTTCATCCCTGCAAGGAGCCGAATGCACTTGTTTAGTTTAAATTGTGATCCATATGAAAGCTGGAGAACCACTTCCTCACTGGCTAGGAGAACCTTTTGGTTCTGGCTGTGTCTCCAGCATTCCTCATGAATCTGATGGTCCTTTTTCAGTGAGCTTGAAAAAGGTCACTGCAAATAAATGCCTGGACTGGGAGGAGCCTGGAACCGAGGTACGTGCCCTTGACCAAAATCAAACCCAGGACCCTTAGGTCCACAAGCTGACGCTCTGTGCACTGAGCCAAACCAGCTAGGGCCCATTGTATTTTAGTTTATCTCTCTGTATATTTTCCTCTGAAGACAATGAATTGCCTAAGTATATAAACCATGTTTTGTTAATCTATGTCCCCTTAGTGGCCTAGTTTGCTATTTTCTCTCTGTGTGTGTTTCTTCTTCTTTCTTTTTCTTCTTTTTTTTTTGCTCTCTCTTCACACAGGATTTAAAACAGTTGAAAAATATTTTTGAAATAAAATATTTCTACTCAGCACCATAAAGGTAATAAAAAAGCTTGGCATCCATGACAACTTTGTCAAAGCTTTAGCACATAGTAGAGTAATCAGTTTCTTATTGCTCTTTCATCCACATGTGTCTATAAAATAACAATAATTCTTTGAGAGAGAGGCCTATTCCTCTCAAGTTCTGACCATATGTTTTTCTGCTCATACTTTATCTATGTGTCCCAGCAGTCCCCTTTATACAACTTCCTATGCGACCCCAAGATTCTGACAACAAGGATACATTTCCCAGATGATTTCTATCTACTGTTCAAAAATTCCATTGCTTATAGGAGCAGATATTTCAATTCTCTCTTCCTCTCTCTCTCTCTCTCTCTCTCTCTCTCTCTCTCTCTCTCTCTCTCTCTCATTATTTATGTTCTCAGATGAAGAAAGACTGTGTGGGTGAAGGGAAGGAACTGAGCAAAGGAGACTCCATTGTCACCACCTCAGGGTTTAGACTCTGTTTTATGGCCTATTTTACTAAACTATAACCTTCTCCCCTTTCTTGGATTTGAATTATTAAGATGAACATTAAAAAGAAAAAATAAGGAGAAGAAGCAACTTTACTCCAGAGAGTTTCTCGTAATCTTATTTGTAAAAAATGCCCTCGTCATCTGAGTGGCCGAGGTGTTGTTAGGTGACCTGCAAAGTGATGGAGAAAGTGTGGTTTCTCCTCTCAAGAATCTTAATATGTTAATAACCTCAATCTCTGCATGAGGCAGACTTATTAGCAAGTGTTCACTGATAAGAAGCCTGGATTTCATTTACTCCATGTGAAAGTACATATATACATTTACCCAAAAAGGGAGCTGCTGTTTGCTATTTGTAGTTGAGTTGGGGGTAGCTTTGTTGTTGCTGATGATTCACTACAGGTGTCTTCTCATCCCTGTAGTTTAGGGTTAAACTGTTGAGTAAATAATTGCACCAAAGCACTAAATTTAATTCAATAGCTGAGAGGCTTAACACATTTTCAACTGGTAATTGTACTTTCACAGAGAGAATCATGTGCTTTTTTTTCTCTGTCAAGGAAATGAAATAAGGAATAAAGTCAAAATTGATCATTTTAATTACCAATAAAGCAGGTTGAAACCTTTTATATCTAACAAAAAAATCAACTAATAATTTTTAGATGGCCTTTTTATTTCATCACCGAGTATTTGATATCCCTTGATTACTTCCACAGATTTATTTTATATGTAAAAACCACATCTGCAAAACCAGAAGCAGAGTGACATCTTAAGTGTTATTTTCATTGTCATTGAAAGTGACAGATTTTTGACAAAACTCAGTGTTTGCTCGGAACCATATTATAGCCGCTTACTTTTCAATAGTGTGTAATTCCAACTTGACACAACAGTTAACGTGGACATTTAGTTCATGAGCTAAATCTCCAAAAACCCATAACTGTTCAACTTACTTCATGTAGGAAAAACTCAGGGTCAACCTGTAGCAGTTTCTTATGGAAAAGAACCAGAACTGTTACAATACTTTGAACTCTAGATGAGTGAAAGACATAAAATTGATGTGTTTCTGATGTTCTGTTTCAAGATAATAACAATGGATCTATTCTTAAAGAAGTACTTAAAACGAAAGCATTGTGAGCCACGGCATCTCCGAAGAGGATACATTTGGAGACCAGTTGCTTGAGGTGCTGATGTGTTGCCCATATGTCTCAATTTGCTGTAATGGGCCACTGAGGTCATATAATACAACACTTTTCTCTCTGCAGGCTTTGAAGAATCCTCTTCCCTTCTGTGTCAAAGGCAGCCAGAACCTCATCCTGCAACACTTGAACTCCGTAGCCTCTCCCAATGGCCAGAAGTTATTAACCAGATATCATAAATTTGTCTTCTCTGAGCTATCCAAATGTTTGCCTATTATCTCGCTGGTTATTCTAAAGCAGGAGAATTATCAGCGTCTTTCTGTACTTCAAAATAGAGGTGGGGGCTTTGGCCAGGTAGCTCATTTGGTTGGAGTGTCCTCCCAGGGTGCTAGGATTGCAGGTTTGATCCCTGGTAGGGCATGTGCAGAAATCAACCAATAAATGCATAAAGAAGAGGAACAACAAATTGATCTTTTTCTTCCCACCCCTCCTTCTCTCCCCTCTCTTACTCTCATCCTCTACCTCTTAAATACATACATGCATGCATGCATGCATGAATACATAAATAAATAGAGGTAGAATTTGGCTCACAATAAAATTGACTGTGTGGGAAGGAAAGAGTATAACAGTTTGTCTCCTGCTGGAGACACCCTGGAAAGGAGAAAAAGAGTTAAAGTCCAACGATAGGCAAAAATCAACAACAGAATCTTGCTCTCATTTGTTTCTGCTATTGTCCTCTCAGAAGGGTGCATCCCCTGAACACTCCTGGGAGTGCTGGCTGAGCCTTTCAGGAAGGCAGTGATACCTGGAGGGTTCGTCTGCCTCCGGTGCTGTAAGAAGGCGGGAGTGAATGTCCTACTCAACAGCCTTTCCGTTTTCATCGCTTGCTCTGCAACCTTTGTAACTAAGCCAAAAAAAACAGGAGGAGAATAAGAGAGCTCCTTGTGATCTTGTTTGCAAGACATGCCAGGATGCATCTGAAAGGCCCAGGTGTTGTTAGGTGGCCTGCGGAATGATGGAGAAAGTACATTCCTCCTCTCAAGGGCTTACCAACTGCAATTCTCCCATGAGGGAGACTTATTGGCAAGTGTTAACTGATAAGAAGCTTGGAGTTAAAATTAAAGAACCTGGCTGCACTGAAAACTGATATATTAGTTAAAGTGGGGGGGAAATAAGGTCCAGCTATTAGGTCTTCAACATTTGACTTATGTTTTAGGAAAGAAGCACTTCAGAGAAGTACCTGTTTCTCTCCTGCATAACTGGTCAAAGATTTTGGGTTGATTCTGACTGACTGCTGACTAATTCTTATCCCTGTTTCAGGGCTGATAAGGTTGATATGGCTTAAATGAATGAAAAATATTTGTATTTTTAGCATTCACACCAGTTGTCGCTTTAACTTGTTCATTTATTCTTTTTCTTTTCTTTTTTTAATTTCTTCACTTATGCATTCAACACATCTTTATTAGTCATCAGCTATGTGCTGGGTACCCTGGCTGGCACCAGGGATATTCTTTCTAGAAAACCGGAGTATTATTTTCATAAACATAATAATGGACTAGGCAACTCACTTTATTTCTGTGGGCTATATCTTAAGAAATTATTATAAAAATAACAATTGAACCAACACAGATAATTTTTGTGGCTATGAAAGCATATAACAGAATATTAGAGAGAAGCTATTACTAAATAATGAGAGTCACATTTTTGGGGGATAAGTTGATAATATTTAATGTGTTAACATAAAGAAACATCTAAACTTGTAGAGAACTTTTATGGCTTTATCTGAGCCAAACTGACAACATAAGTCAGGGAGCTAGATCTCAACTGCTCCAGAGAATAACAGTCTTGCCACTGCTTTTATGCATTTGAAATTAAGCAGGGAATCCAAGGAAGATTACATGGCGGTGAGGGGAAGGAATTAGGTTACAGGATAGTTAACAAGATTATGGTCTCCCTTGAGGGTGGTTACTTCAAAGGTGAGTTGACGTAGATACACAGTAACAATGAACAAAGTTTGCTTACAGCAAATATAAACCTTTTTATATTTTTACTAAAAAATTATATGTCAGGGAATGACTACTCACCATGAACTGCCTAGTTAGGAATTCATAATAAGATCATCCTGTAACCTTACTTTCCTTGGAATTCCCTTTTCCATCAACAATGAATGTAAGATTGTCATATAGACATCTTCATTTGGAGACAGATGCTAATAACCATGATTTAATCATCTCATTCAAATTTTTCAACCAACTACTTGGGTTGAATATTAGAATAAGATAAAGGAGAATTGAGGAACTGTTTTCAGTAATTTCAATTAAAATAGGGTTGAGACTTATTAATTATTCCACAATTAAAAAAACACATAATTATGTTAGGAGATTATAGTCTTGTAGAGGAATATGTCTAAACCAATAAATATACGGTAATATATAAACTCTGAAATAGAAAGTTTTAAGATTATATGGGGACATGAAGGCATGATAAAAGCCAAAGGATGTTCTATTTAACTGGTGATGTAACATTTTTACCATTCTTTTCACACTTTCTCTTTCTTCTTTTCCTTTACCCCAACCAAAAGAGAAAGAGAGAGAGAGAAATTGTGAATGCTTTCTTGGTGTTTTTACAAACTGGTGTAACTCATGTGCCATATGAGAGTTCATCTGACCCTTGGTGATCTACAAAGACCTGGATTGAACCCCATATTTCCATTTGCTGCAGAAGTCCAAAGGCATTCCATGACTGTTGGCTAATTTCTGCACAGTTTACTATCTCATGACTTTTTCTGCTTCTTGGGTTCTTATTCCACACATGCGATTAGGTGCTACTTCATGTTGATCTGGATATAAAACAGCTCCTTTAACATGTTCCTCAAAACTTAAACTGAAGCAGTTACAGTATATGTGATTTAACTGATGATTGGAGAGGTGAGGAGGCAAAAACATCACTTAATATAGTGTCCTGTTCCCTAGGTTCATTTTTACCACTCACCTCCAGAAATTTCTCTCTTGTTTTTTTCCTCTGCAGCACCTGCTTTTCTGTTTTGCTGGCTTGTCTCTCCTCTTCTGCTCCCTCTCCTCCCCGTTTTACTCCACTCTTCTCCACCCAGTCCTTCTCAGTAGCAAAACAACACATTCCTCTTCTTACCTCATGCATAGCATCTTTCCCTTCTCTCAGTCACTAGCTGATACACTCCCAGCACTTATTAACATGTTTTCTGAACAGAAATAGCTCACAAAGAAGAACTCTGGACCAAATGTTGGGATAATATTTTCTAACTCTATTACATTATGTCTGTGTTTGAATGAGATAAATCTTGTGTCGTCATGTTGGAAATCATTAGAATGGAACAAATAACTCCTCACAATTTATATCATGTAATCTTTAGCAAGTGTAAGGGAGGAAAAACTTTATCCCAGTGACAGTAAACCTGTAAAACAAACAAAAGGCAGATTTTAAAAAAAAAGGCATACAATTTTTATTGACATCAATGTTTTTACATCCATGGGGAGCCTCATAGAGAAGAAGTGAAAACCCCAAAGAAGCGGTCAGACTCAGGGGCTTATATACCTTTTTAAAAATATATTTTTATTGATTTCAGAGAAGAAGGGAGAGGGAGAGAGAGAAAGAAACATCAATGATGAGAGAGAATAATTAATTGGTTGCCTCTGCATGCCCCCTACTGGGGATTGAGCCCACAACCTGGGCTTGTGCCTTGATGAGGAATCAAACCGCGACCTCCTGGATCATAGGTTGACACTCAGCCACTGAGGCACACCAGCTGGGCGAGTTCAAAATGTTTTAAAGTAGGCTCCATTAGTGAGGAAGGGAGAGAGAGAGAAATTGAAACATCAATGATGAGAGAGAATCATTGATCAGCTGCCTCCTGCATGCCCCCCTACTGGGGATCAAGCCCTCATGTGTTCTTGCCAGAATAGAACCAGAAGAAGAAAGAGAAGGGAAGAAAACCAAGTTTAAGATAACAACTATAAATAATCACTGTTGGTGGTATCTGATGCTGGAGGCTTGGAGATTGTGGAGTATTTTTGTTTTATTTTTGTTCTAAAATAGCCATAAAACAGAGTCCAAACCCTGAAGTGGTGACAATGGAGTTTCCTTTGCTGGTTCCTTCCCTTCACCCACACAGTCTTCCTTCATCTGAGAATATAAATTAGATTTGAGAGAGTGATAGAGAGAGAGAGAGAATTGAAATATTGGGTCGGCAGCTAAGTAATTGCGGATTTTTTAAAGAAAATCAAAGACAATTTTTTCATGGAACTAAATAACTTTATTCTTTAATGTATTGCCCATTTTGATCAATGACCTTTTGCCATCTTTCAGGCAGCATCATAATCCCACGTTCAAAAAACTTCTGTTTTTTATTAGCAAAAAACTGAATCAGGTACGATTTGACATCATCATCATTATTGAAATTTTTACCATTCAAGGAGTTTTGTAAAGATCGAAACAAAAAGTAATCAGATGGTGCAAGGTCAGGACTATATGGTGGATGTGGCAAAACATCCCAACCAAGCTCCATTAATTTTTGCCGAGTGACCAAAGATGTGTGTGGCCTTGCATTGTCATGATGGAATACAACACCTTTTCGATTTGTCAATTCGGGCCACTTTTCTTCAACTGCATTGTTTAATTTCGTTAGTTGTTCAATGTAGACATCAGAATTGATCGTTCGGTTGGGTGGTAAGAGTTCAAAGTAGACAATTCCTTTGTAATCCCACCAAACTGATAACAAAACCTTCTTTTGATGAATATCAGCTTTTGATGTTGTTTGAGTTGGTTCACCTGGCCTGCTCCACGATCTTTTCCGCTTGATATTGTTGTAAACAACCCATTTTTCATCGCCAGTTATCAGTCGTTTTAAAAATGGATCATTTTCATTACGTTTCTTTAGCAAATCGCAGCTGCTAATGCGTTGCGTTAACTGTGATTCTTTCAGTTCGTGAGGAACCCATGTATCGAGTTTTTGAACATAGCCAAGTTGTTTTAAGTGATTTTCAATGCATGTATGTGATACATGAAGCTTCTCTGCAATCTCACGTGTTGTACTGTGACAGTCCGAATTGATTATTGCTTTGATTAGGGCGTCATCAACTTCAACTGGACGACCAGAGCGTCTTTCATCTTTGAGTGAAAAATTACCAGAACGAAATTTGGCAAACCAATTTTGACACTGCCGTTCTTTTAAGGCTTCGTCACCATAAACAGCACATAACTTTTTATGAGCTTGTGATGCGTTTTTCCCTTGCGGAAATAAAAAAGCAAAATATGACGAAAATGTTCCTTTTGATTTTCCATTTTTTAACGAACGCCAAACAAAAACTACAAAACAGATCAAAAAACTTTTTTTTACTGATTAACAGCTGAATAGCCAACTATCAAATACAAAATGTGTTTTACATTTGTACTACGTCTGCAAACCTAAAAATTCAACTGAAGCCATATATGTGTGAAATCCGCAATTACTTAGTTGCCGACCCAATATCTGCTCCTATAAGCAATACAATTTTTGAACAGTAGATAGAAATCATCTGGGAAATATAGCTTTGTTGTCAGAATCTTGGGGTCACATAGGAAGTTGTATAAAGGTGACTGGTGGGACACATAGATAAAGTATGAGCAGAAAAACACATGTAAAAACTTGAGAGGAATAAGTCTTCCTCTCAAATAATTACTGTTATTTTATGGACACATGTGGTCGAAAGAGCAATAAGAAACTGATCACTATGTGCTAAAACCTTGACAGAGTTATTTCTTACATCCAATGAAATTCTTCAATTTAAATCCCTCAGTTTAAACTAATAATATCCCAGATCTTCTTTGTTCACCTGTACTAACTCAGCCTTGACTTTTCCCTAAACTAAGTACGTCTCTGTGAATCTATTACTCTCACCTACAGTCTTCAGAATAGAAAGGTTAACTTACTCTACCAGTGATCATGGTTACACTATATTCTGTAGGAGGTACCTCATAAAACTGTGTTTTGTACCATTCTTCTCACACAGGTATTTTTGAAGTTATCATCTACACATCTACATTTATGTTCTTGGCAGCTTTATCTATGAAGTCAAGTGTTGTCTTTTTTTTTGAGCATACATTGATGAGATGACAATTTTTTTCAAATCGCTATCACCTGCTAGCTTGACCTGGGATAGTTTGCTTGCAGTCCGAAGGCTTCACTCTCTCCTTAGGAATAGAGACAAATCCATAAAAGCCTGTATACATTGAGTGTGAATAATCTGAGAGCCAAGGTCTGATTACTAAAATGTAAGGCCACCTAGAAATTTCTATGGACATTCTTCTCTCAATATATTTACAGTGAGATGCTCACTATGATTTTTATTTTTAAAAACTCTAAGAAGTATTTCTTTGAGTAATTCAGAGAAGGGACCAGCCTCAACAGAGGGAGTGTGAGCAGCATAGTTTCCCTGGAAATCCAAGTTTCCTCTGGAATTTGCTTCAAGGCCAGGACAAATATGCTAAAAGAAAACCTATGTCATTTCTCCTTGGTCTTGCTTTCAAGCTTCTTTGGTAGAAGGAATTGTACAGTGGCTGGGATGTTGAAAGCGCTCAATTGGTGCTAGTCATGATCAGTGTGGTACTTTTGTCTTTCATGCCTACGGCTGAAGGTCAGTTGCTGTCCTCCATAGGAGAGACTATAGCTTCTTAACTAGTTTTTCTGTCTCCAGGTTAGCCCCATTCATAAGTTAGCCTATATACCAGTGTTATGTTAATTTTCCAAAACTATACCTTTAATTATGCCATTTTCTTATTAAAAGCCAACAATGATTTTCCATTTTCAAAAGGATAAATAAAATGTAAAATCCTTGCCTGGCCAGCATGGTTCAGGGGTTTAGTGCCAACTTATGAACCAAGATTCCTGGTCCAAGCACATGCGTGGGTTATTAGCAGTGTTCATACATGCTTTCTCCTTTACTTGAACCATCTTGCTTATTCCTCTTTGTTGAACTACCCAAATTATACCCATTCTCAATACTGCCTTCAAGTACTATATTCTCCTGAATCTTCTTGACATTACCAACCCCCCTTGCTCTTTCTCTTCTTAAGATATCTAATACTCTATTTCCCATTGACTTGACACCATTTATTACTATATTTTATCACAGAGATATGTGATAGTATTCTTTGCCTACAGAAAAGAGTTATGAATTATAGCTAAGTTCTTCAGGCACTGTAATCACTTTCAGGAAGGTTGAACTATTTATTCTAGCAGATCAAGAATATAGATTTCTATATTGTTTGCCTAACATTTCAGTGCTGACTGTGAGTTGTAAGATTGTAGAACAAACTTTACTTTGTTCTTCAGGTTGCTATTTGCTTGAGTTGATCTGTTCAATTAACTTTGATATAATTCTCATCCTGTGTTTGTTTGTTTGTTTTCTGCATACATAAAATCATTTCATGTGTTACTTGAGAGAATGACAATTCAAAGATTATCCAGAGCTTTCTAGAAAACAAAACAAACCCAAAAATTGTAGTATATATCTAATTTTCTGGTGCCTATAAGTTTTTGTCCTTTGTTTTTAAGTTGTGAGAGTTAGCTTAAATACTGTACATGAGAATACTCTGTTCACTGTAAAGCTTTGCATTAACTTTTTTGTGAGCTTTTCTTCAAAATACCAAGAATGAACAATACCCCTTCATTTCTACAAAGTAACAGCAATCTTGGGCCCAGTTCCTACATCCTTCCTCCCTTCAAATTGGTTATGATCACATTTCCTAATGTTTGACTATATTTAGGTGTAAAGGAAAAAAAGAGAAACACTCAGGCATTTTATATCATCCCCAGAAAGTTTCAGAAGGGGTCAGAGTTTGCACTGTGCAGTGAGGAAATTCCCTTTTCTGCTCCCATGTCAGGAATGTTTCAGCTTCAGCGAGCCATTCAGGTCTTGTCTATGTTATTAGGACTCTCTCTTTTGAAAAAGCAGGGATGTGCTCAAATAAATAAATAAATAAATAAATAAATAAATAATTCTAAGATTTATTGTTATCAAAATATTATATAGCAAAGTAATCCATAGAAAAATGAGTACACTATTGTTATTATTTTTTTAATTAATAGAATAGAATGGAGAGTGATATCATAAAGTCAAGAGGAGACTAGGATTTTCAAATTGAATCTATTTACTAATTGCACAAATATGAACAGGATTAAAAAATATATATCTTAAGCTTGCTAAGCCACTTATGGTTTTGCTCCAGTGACTACTTCCTTGTGCAGCCTTTGGCTTTGCTTTTAATGGGTTCACTTGGCTTCTCTGAGTCACCTTGCTTCTCTGCACAAGGGAGATATTTGCTGTGGGTGAAATGGGCTGAATCAGTAAGGTGCCATTACTTATCCGCTGAAAACTGGTGAGTTGTCAAGAGGAGCAGTGGTGTGGGGGCCAGTGATTTGGCTCACCCTGGGATATTAAGAGAGACTTCGGGAATTGAGTAGACAAGCAATCTGTTCTACTTTTCTTTCAAAATAATGATATTTTAAACAAATGATATTATAAATTTGATCATTGTTTTCCAAAGAGACAAGCAACCATAGAGCCTTAATGCACCACATGGAATTTTCTTTGTCAACATCAGTGCTTCTGTATGATAATTAAATTGATCAAACTCTGCTGTTCTGTAGCAAAAGATTTCATTAATCCGTGATTTTTTTTCTCTTAGAATATCAGACAAAACTTAATTTTCATGTGTTGCTTAATATTGTCCCTCTCTTTAAAAACTGGGTCAATAGAACTGTTGGTGTTGAAAGCCTCTGCGAGCAATAGCTTCCCTTCTTTTCTGTTTTGAATGTCCTAATTTAGCTTGTAGACGCGAAGACCCAATCTGGTTTAAGGCCTGCCTTAATTGCTTTTTAACCCTAGTAGCTAACACAATACTTTATATATATACTTTAGGGCCCCTAAAACATTTGCTATAGTTGATAATGGTAAATTGTGATTAATAGTATTTTAAATTTCAGAAAAGTATTATTTATTAAAGGAGTATTTACTATGTAACTGAGCATTGTTCCTAAGACTTTAGCTCATTTGCCCCTCACAATAATCTTATTTTACAGTAAGAATGACATTCTGGGGAACTTGCTCAAGATTTAGAATAAATGTATTTTATCTTAAAAGACAGATTTTGGGGGAAAGAAGATAGGTTTGACTCAGCCTGTCACTGGAATTATCAGACTTTTTAAATCAGATTTTATTAACGATAGCCGACATCTATTATATTCTTAATATGTCAAACAGTGTTCTCAGTGTTTTAAATTTATCACCTCACAGTGAAATAAAGTAATAAGTGGATCACTACTTCTATTTTGGAGATAAAAAATGCAGAAATTGAAATGTTTAGTAGCTA
Source organism: Pipistrellus hanaki (assembly GCF_964339955.1). Classification (NCBI taxonomy): domain Eukaryota; kingdom Metazoa; phylum Chordata; class Mammalia; order Chiroptera; family Vespertilionidae; genus Pipistrellus; species Pipistrellus hanaki. The sequence goes on from NC_140507.1 coordinate 65,676,712, forward strand.
GTGCCCCAAGTTCCTATAGCCAATAAAGGGCCTATCCAGAACTTAATCCAAGGAGATCACCCTAGCTGGTTTGCTCAGTGGATAAAGCGTCGGCCTGTGGACTAAAGGGCCGCAGGTTTGATTTCAGTCGAGGGCACTTACCTTGATTTGCAAGCCAGAGGCAACCAATTGATGTGTCTCTCTCACATAGATCAGTGTTTCCCAACCTTCTCTCATGATGAGAATCACCTGGTGGAGTTGTTAAAACACAGATTCCTGAATCCCAACTAAGAAGTGCTAAACTAGAATTTTTGGGAACATATAGGTAAAATTGTATACTTAACTAGTGCTCTAAGACAGATTTTATATACAGAGCACTAAGTTAGGTATGCAATTTTACCTATATGTTCTCAAAAATTCTAGTTTAGCACTTCTTAGTTGGGATTCAGGAATCTGTGTTTTAACAACTCCACCAGGTGATTCTCATCATGAGAGAAGGTTGGGAAACACTGACATAGATATTTTCCCCTCTCTGTCTCTTTCCCTCCTTTCCACGTTCTCTAAAAATCAATGGAATAGTATCCTTGGATTAACAAAACAAACAAAAAAAGAGATATTTAGTTGAAAAATAACTACATGGAAGTAATTTTAAAGACCCTGTTGATTTGTTATACTGCTCTAGTATACACAAAGAACTCTCAAGACTCAATAATATTAAAAAAATTTAAAAAATGGAAAAAATAAATAAACAACTATTTTCCCACAGAGAAGATGTGGGTAGCAAATAATTGCATGGAAAAGGGCAGCACTATTAGCCATTAGGGAAAGGCATACTAAAATAGTGAGATGTCACTTGTCAGAATGGCTAACATAAAAACCAGTGATAAGACCAAATGCTGGTAAGAATGTTGAGAAACTGAATTTCTCATACATTCCTGGTGGGAAACTAAAATGGCACACAACCACGCTGAAAACAGTTTGGCAGTTTCTTCGTGGGAATATATATTTTTTAACCTCATGTGAATCTCTACTTCATAATAAAAAGTGAACGTAGTCAACGTCAAACACAGAAAGATGGGAATAGGCTGTTATTGCTTTCATTGTTTTGTTGCTATGCTAAAAATTACATTATTGATAAGGTACCTATAATAGACATGTATAATTTATTTTTTAAAGTTTTTATCTCTAGTTGTTTCTGATGAAAATATCTAAAACTTTCCGGCAATTTAAGAGGGAAAAAAAAAAAAAAAAAATCCTTTGAAAATGCGAGTGAGAGACTCCTGCTCAGAGCAACCACTGGATGGCAGCAGAGGCTTGGGTTTTTGTTCACTTGGCATTCTGGGGTAAAGCTGAGAAAAGAAAGAGACAAATTTGGTACTGGTCTTAGCAAATAAAAACCTGTAATGATAGACACTGGTGATTAGCAAGGTTTAAGTTGCAAAGGCAATCACAAAAAAAAAAAAAAAAAAAAAAAAAATTGGTGTTGGTGTTAATCAAATAAAACATACTTAATGGCACATACTGTGAAAGACCAGCATAGAGTAACACTTTGTAAAATAAACCTGGGTTAACTGGAATGAAAAGGAACAATTTTAGAGAAAAACAAATTGGCATTTAGAATTTTCTGGTTCAACATCTTATTGACTTTCAGAAATTTCAAGCAACTCCTTTATTTCTGCCTCCTTCTACTGATAATTACACAACATTCAGCTGTTCCTCACTTTTCGTCTGGGGGAAAAAAGCTTCCTTTTAGATTTATAGATTACAGCAAACCACTGTATGAAGCAGAGGAATGACATTCTGCTGTTTTTCTGATGCCGAATTTCAAAATACTCGGTATCTTTTCATCTTGAGAAAGCTGAGGGAAAATTTCTATATCACTTGCTGGATTTTCTGTAAAATGTACTTGCTAGGGGTAAATTGAAACACTTATTTTATTATGAAGTTTCAGGAGATCCTATGCTTTTCTTCACAGAGGTTAATTCTTGAGGTTAACTCATTCATGCATCTCATTCTAACTATACATTGTCGTCAAGAATATTTCTGAGGTATTTTTTGCATATTACCGGTACTGTTCTTTTGTGTCATCCTAGTGTCAGACGGAATAAAACAATGACTATTAGGTCTGGAACTCTTTTATGTAGGAGAGACACATTCCAGATCTCAGCTGAATATTCAAAATAGTGTTAAAGCAAATTTCCATATGAGTCAGGCATCATAACTTACAAAGAATTGGTCCAGTTTTTTGTCTGACTGCTACAATGTCATCTAAACCTAATGAATGCTAGTTTAAGAAGGAGGAGTGAATTATTTCTAATGAGACATCCACAGTGAGATTGCAATGGTAATAAAATTTAGATGCGCCTCAATTTACTGGCAATCAAAAAAGCTTAGGCTGTCAAAAAGAACAAAAAGCACCTTTTTGAGCAAAAGAGTTGCATCCCAGGAATTGCAGATTCAGGTTGCCACCCAAATTACACTGGAGAGAACAAAGGGTTTATACAGACAAAACCATAAGTGTAATTTTATGCAAATAAAGTTTAACTGGCTAGGTTAATAAGGATTGGTTACTTCCAACATGCAAATGAGGAAGGCAAATGCTACAAGAAAGAGGTCAAGTCCTTACCTGACCCCGCAGCAGTGGCTGTTCCAGGATGTTTATGGCTCAACCTTGAACTGAGTTTAGCAAAAGGTTTAGCCACTTAATGGGTACTGGCTGTGCTCAGGCCCCACTTGCCTAATAGCTTCCTGACTCTATTTTATTTATATTTATTTATTTATTTATTTATTCATTTATTTATTTATTTATTATTTTACCAGGACTACAGTCTTTATTAGAGGAGAAGGACACTTCCTGGTTGCCTCCCAAAGGAAGAGAACACATGTGCAGGGGTAAACACCCCTTTTGAGGGGAGGAAAGGGAAGGGAGGGGGCTTAGGGTACTCAGCACCCACTGATTGGTGGTTTCATATAAGGCACTTAGGGATTTAGGAATCAAGGACTGATTCTATTTTAAGTGACTCTCTTAGCAATACTTTTTCCATTTTATTTTTCTTTCATTATCATTAGGATGAGGTCCAATAAACCCATCATAAGTTGAAAATATTAGAAGTCAGAGATGCGTTAAGTATACTTAGCCTATTGAACCTCATAACTTAGCCTACCCCTCCTCAAATGCGCTCATAGCCTACAGCTGCACAAAATCCTAACACAATGAAAACACTGTTAAGTCATGACTTCATGGATGACTGTTTATCAATTTGATCAAACATAATCTTGGATTTTGAAGTTGAAAAGTTTGCTGAAGAAAAAGAAAACTCTCTGGGGCTACCAAGCCTAATGAAGAGAGAGCAATAATTAAGTAATTCTTAGAAAGCCATGAGAATATATACATTTTGTCAAGTCTCCCCTTAGTTTAATTTTTCTCAAAAACTTGACTTATGTTGAGGCACTTAATAATCTTGAATAAAATGTATTTTTCATTCCTCCCCACTTTACTGCCTCTACAACCTACCCTTCCAATCCCTGTTATTTTTTTTTTTTTTATGATTTTGTTCTTGGCTTGTGATTTCTCCACTTGAAAAATCTATTTTTAATTCAAGTAAATCTTTTGGAAGGTATATTTAATACAGATAACTACAGACGGGCACTGAGAGGACTTTGCTAGAGGCTCAGAATCTAGGTGCTACTTTTTATGAAGATGCATAGATACTAAACCTTTCAGGGCTGAATTTCATCATATTTAAATAAAGCTTTGACATTACCCAGATGATTAGAAGTTGAGTTTTGTTTCTTAGAGTTGGTCTCCTGAATCTCCTAGCAACAATTCTTAAGTGACTTCTTTTTTAATACTTTTAGGAAAAGCACCAGGGGAATAGATTAATGTTTTACTATGGGAGTTAATTTGATTCATGTGCTCAGCATCTGTAGCCCAAAGCAGCACATTCCTGAAAAATTGCCTGAATCTTTGCACGAACTAAATTGTCTACTGCATCATAAAGAAGAGGCCCTTTGGAACTAGCCTCGCTGCAAATTTCAGTACTTTATGCTCTAGACTAGAGTAAGAATAGATGTCAGAGCATTCTCCTTTAAGTAGCAGTGACTTGATTGCCACGACTGGCAGATTACATGGAAACTGTCTTTAAATGCTCAGATTGGGTCTTAAACAGCAACGCATTCAACCTCATCTTGGCCCTCTCAAGAAAGTGGCAAGAGGTGATTGTGATTACTCCATTTTTATCAGTGACAACATTAAAGCAGAGAGTTGGAATATGGTGGAGCACATTGCTCCCACACCCTTTTATTTTTATTTTATTTATTTATTTTATTGATTTTATAGAGAGGAAGGGAGAGGGATAGAGAGCTAGAAACATTAATCAGCTTCCCCCTGCACACTCCCTACTGAGTATGTGCCTGCAACCAAGATACATGCCCTTGACCAGAATCGAACCTGGGACCCTTGAGTCCGCAGGCCAATGTTCTATCCACTGAGACAAACAGGTCAGGGTGCTCCCACACCATTTTAAAAGCATTGGCCTTCACATACCAAAGAACTATTACTTCTTTATTTTGTTTTGTTTTAAGTATGCTTTTTTTTTTTTTTTTTAAATTGATTTCAGGGAGGAAGGGAGAGGGAGAGAGAGAGAGAGAAAAAAAAATCAATGATGAGAGAGAATCATTGATGGGCTGCTTCCTGCACGCCCCCTATTGGGGATCGAGCCCACAACCCGGGCATGTGTCCTTGACCAGAATCGAACCTTCAGTCCACAGGTGATACTCTGTCAACTAAGTGAAACCAGCCTGGGGCAAAGCACTAGTTACCAAATTCTCCACTGAATAGAAATCAGGAAAGGGAGCACCCCCCCCCCCAAAAAAAATAACTGTAATAACTTGTACATGATTGACATAGTGCTAGGCACTATACGGAGGTCTTGCCATCAAATCTTCAAATCCTACGATGAAAATTTCTTTTACACATGTTACAGAACAGAACGAGTTTTTCCACTCAGCACTGGCAGAGCCAAACACTTAACAAAACTTGCAATAGAGAGAGGTTGGCTGTTTTATTTATTTTTATTTGTTGTTTAAGTGAGTTAACTAGTGAAGCAGTGAGACAGGGTGGCCTAGTCCACAGACAGCAGCCTGAAAGATTGGCTATTTTATTATGAGACCAGGAAGCTAATGCTCTAAGGCCCAAACTCCCTGACTCAGGGTTCAGAGTGGGTTTTTAAGGGTCTGGAGGGAACAGGGCTGTGGAAGTGCTGGCGGAACAGGTTTAATGGGAGGGTCTTGGAGCTTAGCCATAGATGGTAAGGGGTTTCAACACAGGATCTCACTTCCAAAAAAGCTCCAGTGTTCAACTTCTGCTTTTGTCTCAGACCTTCAGCTCCATGGAGGGGGAGGGGGATGAGACTTTGGCTCTGGGTGCAGCTGGAGGTCAAAGGTCTCTCCTCTGTGCAAGCTTGGCTGCATGACTTGCAGTTTTGGTCTGTCGTTTCTGAAAAGCAACTAAGTATCTTGTTGAACTAGATAGGATCATTTTGAGCTGGTTCTGCAGTTACACACAGAAGGAAACTAAAATGCAGAAAGGTGAAATGAGTTCATACAGCTGGGAGCAGGTAGGAGCCAAGGTTAAGCCCTGATTTGTCTGCCTCAAGACCTACTCCCTGTTGGAACCCTTGTACACTGTTGGTGGAATATAATTGGTACAGCTGTCACAGGGAACAACAGTACAAAGGTTCCTCAAAAAACCAAAAAATGAAACTACCATATGATTCAGCAATCCCTGTTCTGGGTATTTTTTGAAAGGAAATTAAATCAGTACCTCAAAGAGATATATATCAGCACTCCGATGTTATTGCAGCATTAATCAAAATACCAAGATGTAAAACAACCCGAGTGTTTGTTGATGGATGAAGGAATAAAGACATTGCTACACACATAAATAACCTTAACAAAGAAAGAGATCTTGCCATTGGAACAACATGGATAGAGGAACCTGAAGAATATTATGCTAAGTAAAATAAGCCAGGCACACACAGAGAAAAGAAGTTCATGATCTCACTTATATGTGGAGTCACACTTACAGAAGCAGAGAGTAGGATGGCGGTTGCCAGGGGTGTGGAGGTGAGAGAAATGGGGAGGTTTTGGTTAAAGGGCAAATGGAGGGTGAATAAATCTTAGAGTTAGGCGGATCTACTAGCTGAGGGACCTTGTGCAAACTACATAGCTTTTCTAAGTCTCAATTTCCTCATCGTCACATTATTAAATTTATGAAATAATATTGACTAGGTTGTGGAGAGGATTAAATAAGAAAAGCTCCCTGATGTACTTAGTGTAGTATTTGTCACAAAGTAAAAATTACTGTCTTGTACATAGTGCATTGGTTTTGAGGTATTTGTTGCTAGTTTACTCATTTGTAGGTAGCATCTCGGACTTCACTATTGAGTGTGGCTAGGGGACCAGCAGCACTGGTTTCACCAAGGAGCTAGTTAGTAAAGTGGAGGAACAATCAGTTTCCCTTCACTGTCCTAGGTTCAATGACTGGTGCCCTGAATCAAACTGATAATGACACATTAATAGGAAAATCAAAACAGTTTTAAAATATATATATTGACTTCAGAGAGGAAAGGAGAGGGAGAGAGATAGTAACATCAATTATGAGAAAGAATCATTTTTGGCTGACTCCCGCATGTCCCCCCACTGGGATCATGCTGGCAACCTGGGCATGTGTCCTGACCGGGAATTGAACCGTGGCCTACTGGTTCATAGGTCAATGCTCAACCACTGAGCCACACCAGCCAGAAGAGCATTTTGGTTTTTAGAAGTACTTTCCCAGGTTGATGTGGAGTGTGCTATAAGGTTTGTAGTATTTCCTCTCTAGGCTGTAGTTCTCCAACCAGAGTGCCAATTCCTCAATGGCAGGGTTGGGAGAGCATATCTTTTATCCTTAGAACACTATGGAGAACCTGCCAGACAGTTGGTGTCTATACAATGTTGGTTGAATCAATAGGCATTTAAAGTATTATTTTTTTTTCTTTTGGTAATTTTCCTGGAATTCCCAGCTTGGTCAACCCTTCCCTATCCCCTTCGAGACATTCCTAGTTAGTACAAACCCTATGAGTATGAGGGTGGCTAATGGAACACAACGTTACTGTGGTGGGTGAATTCTGCCATAAATAGGCAGAGGTTGATGACTTCCAGAAACCTCACCACTAAGTTCATCATCTTCTGGTTAAATACTTTGGAAATAAGTTTTGAAAATAAGGCCACGGGTTCAATATCCTTCTGTTTGCATCATCATGAAAAAGCACATAAAGTACCTCATGTGAAAAAGTTCTGTAACTTTAAATGATTGTAACTTTAAATGATTTTGTCTGATGAGTAGAATAGTTTTTTGTATTTTTTAAAAATATATCTAGGGAAATTCAATAGCTTATGAAATTGTTTAGCAAATGCCTATTGGACAATCAGGAAAATAAAATAATTTCTTGTCAGCATTCAAGCCATTTTCTGGAAGTTGCAGATATGTATTTTAAAAATATGGTAACGTTGTTTTAAAAATATGTTTCAATGTTTTGGAATCTTAGGAATACAATGTACTAAGCATATGAGTTTCTTTTTTAATTGATTTTAGAGACAGAGGAAGGAAGAGCGAGAAAGAAACATCAATTTGTTGTTCCACTTACTTATAAATTCATTGGTTGATTCTTGTATGTGCTCTGACTGGGGATCAAATCTACAACCTTGGTATATCAGGAAATATTCTAATCAACTTAGCTACCCAGCCAAGACCAGTGAGTTTTGATTATTATCATCATTATTATTGATACTGACACTTTTAATATGTTCTACTCCTCACCCCTTTCAATTCCCACCATTATCCACTCCTTCTTGATCTAATCCAATCTTCCTTGGCTGGATCCTAGCCTGGCCTAAGGACTCATGCTGTTCTTACTTCCCTAAATCCAGCAAAAGTTATAGTGTTGAAATCTGCTGTCAGAAACCGAGCCCTAAATCTCCTTCATCTCATTCTTGACCCACTAGAAATCTAGTAGCTTAATGAGAACAGCACAATGAACTCCACATTCACTTCTGCACACACTTTGCCTTGGTTGAAGTTAATGACAGGCATGTTTGCAGCACTGGGGAGAGATTAGTTCAAAAGTGTATGAGACAACAGTGGGGTGGGGACATGTATAGGGACGGGTTTGGGATGGGAATGGGGGGATGAGGAAAAATATGTGATACCTTAATCAATAAAGAAATAAAAAAAAGTGTATGAGAGAGTAATGAGGGAAGAATGAAGCGAGTATGAAAAGAAAGTATATAGAAGGCTGGTGAAATATGAAATGAATGACAGCAGAGTGGCTGGGTGAGGAGGTAGGAGAAAGGCTTTGTCTGGATTAAGGAGTCAATGATAGAGGAAAATGTATGGGAGAGTGAAAGTATAGTGAAGTAACCATGGAGACAGACTCTTTACTCCTAATACTATTTCACCTTTTCTTTCCTTACACATTTTTTTTCATTTTAATAATATCACCTCAGAAAGTTGCCTTGTTTTAACTTGCAAGAATTCCAGAAATCTGTTTTTCTTCACCACATTTTCTTATGTCTCTAGAATGTGCTGCAGCTAGAGGTAGGCACATTTCAGTAAGATATCTTACAAAATTGAAGAAACCCAGTGGGCTATGTTTCCTATCTGCTGTTAGCATCTGTGGTTGTGCTCTGTGACGGAGATTGTCTTGTGGATAACAGAGGATAAAAGCATCCAAACAACGTGATTGTTCTCAGTGCCGGCATTAGTCCACAAGAGCTGCCATACAAAATACCACAGACTGGGTGACTTAAACAACAGAAATGTGTTGTCTCATGGTTCTGGAGGCTCGAAGGTCAAGATCAGGGTGTCAGCAAGGTTGGTTCTTTCTGAGGGCCACGAGAATCTGTCTCATGCCTCTCTCCCAGCTTTAGCGGTTTGCTGGCATTGTTGGCATTCCTTGGCTTATAAAAGCATCACCCAAATCTCTGCCTTTATCTTTGCATGCAATCCCTCCTGCATGTTATTCAGTCTCCAGACAGCCCCCTTTTATAAAGATACCACACCAGGACTATTGGATAACGGGCTCAATCCTTCCCTACTACGACCTCACCTTACCTAATTACATCTGCAAGGGTTCTGTTTTCAAATAGGACACATTCCGAGGCACTTGGAGTAATGACTTCAATATGTGAATTTGGTGGATTACACAAGTTAATGCATAACAGAGCCAGTTTAAGAAAATTTAACTTAATTTACTGTTATTGGAGATTTATCATATGGGTTGGGTGTTATTTCTTGGGTAGGTTCTTTCAGTAACTAAAACCCATGAACTTAAAGACCTCTAATTTAAAAGTACACTGTCCAGGCTAGCCAAATAGAACATCTCTTATATATCTCACATGGTGAAGCCTACCTGTATGAAGGGAGAGTTGAGCACCGAGATAAGCTGGTCATGGGTAAGGAAGGGTGTAGCTGAACATAGCGGTCTAGCTTGTCCCTCCCAGTGATCCATCTCCCAATCACAAAGCCCCAAGATACTGGAGGAATCCCAATGATATGTTTTTAAGAAGCTATTTCTATACTGACTGTAATGAGTTCTCTTCAAGTCCATCTTCACCACTCATATTGGTTTAAAGGAAGCCCTTCATGAGATTTATCTCTAATCTCTAGATATGGGGTCTAGTAATGAAAAACTTATCCATACCTTTTCAATATTACTTAGTCTTTAAGGAGCAAGGGAGGATGAGAAGAGGTAATCTCACTTCTGGTTTGCTTCTAGAATATATTTACAAACCCTGTGAAAACATTGAGTCCTAACCAAATTTATTGCACACATACCGCCCTCCCTCTGCCCCTCACATGATAGTTTGTTTCATTTTTCTCTCTCTCCTCTCCTCCTTCCCTCCCTGTGCCGTGGGAATGTCCTAGAGGCAGCTGCTCATGAAATCTTAAAGTCCCTAAGCACTTGTTGTTGTTTTTTTTTTGTGTGTGTGTTGTTTTTCTGGCATACATAAAATTTACTCCAATTGTTTATCACCTTGGAAAACAGAAAAAGGCTCCTATTCCCAATACCTCAGAAGAGATAGAATATATATTATAGAATAGGATACAAAAGATGAAAAGGTAGAATATATAAAATGGTCTAGGAATATAAAAGAATTCCACAAGGTCACTAGAAAAATCCAAATATCAAACTATCTTTTTTTCAATAGCCTCTTAACACAGAACAAATAAAACATTATAAAGAGATATTTAACCTAATTGCATATAATAATACACTTCCATTCGCCTATAAATCTAACAGGCTTCAAACGGAGAGAAGATATCATTAAATGTTTTAAGGGGAAAAAAACTACCTATTAATTTTATGTACTATTGTTGAAAGACAACTCTTGGAATTATCTCACGTGAGCATTCACTTCTTTTTATTGTTATTATTTTTATTGGGGATGATTAATAAAACCATACCAGCTTCAAGTATACAATTCAATGAAGTATTACCTGTATACTGCATCGTGCACTCCCCACCTAAAGTCCAGTCTCTTTCCCCACTTATCCCCCCTTTGCCCACTTCCACCTTCCTCCCAAATCCCTTTCCCTCTTGCTATCACCATACTGTTTTCTGTGTCTATGTATATATTCTGAAATTAGTGGAGATTCACTATTAACAAAGGTTCAATAAACACAATATATTTACAACATCAATAAGATCTCTGCCATATTGAGTTTTCTGGCATATTATGCATGGATTAATTTCTATAAAGCTTTCTTCTGTTACTTACATTTCTATTTGTTTTCCATGGGAGTCTGTACATGTAATGGTGTGAGACAATCCAAGTCTTCCTCAGACGGTTTACATTCAAGAGGTTTTATCCAGAGTCCTTTCATGTGTTGGAAAGGAACTGGGATACCTAAATAAATTAGTTATGGTTTCTCTCCAATGGACACTGTTTTAAACATTTCTGTGACAAATGAAGGCTTTTCCACATTCCTTACATTTATGCAGTTTCTCTCCAGTATGAATTCCTTCAGTGTTTGTAAGGAACTGGGATCTCAGTAGGCTTTACCGCATTGTTTATATTCAAACAGTTTTTCTTCAGTGATATTTCTTTCATGTTTTTGAAGATCTCTGGGACACGGAAATACTTTGCTACAATGTTTACATACATACGGTTTCTCTCTACAGTATGAATTATTTTGTGGGGTTTAAAAAAATGATTTTAGAGAGAGGGGAAGAGAGAAGGGAAATGAGAGAGAGAGAGAGATGAAAGAGAAACATTAATTAGTTGCCTCCTGCACACCTCCTACTGGGGATCAAGCCCAAACACTGGGCATGTGAGCGCCCTGACTGGGAATTGAACCAGCAACCTTTTGGTGCACAGGGTGATGCCCAACCAACTTTTTTTTTGTGTGTGTGTTTTTTTTAGGAAATGTGTTCTCTGTAGGCTTCACCACATCCTTTACATTCAGAGGGTTTCTCTCTCATATGAGTCCTCCTGGGTCTTTATAAGATACTGTAATATCTGTAGGCAATTCCACATTCTTCACAGTCCCAGGGTTTCTGCCCAGTGGGATTTCTTTCATATGTTCAAACACTTCAGTAACATGAAGTCTTCTCCACGTTCCTTATCTGAATAGGGCTTTCTGTCCAGTGCACGTTCTTTCAGGTGTTTGGAAATCTAGATGAGAACTCTAAGTTTTACCTCAAAAGCATTCAGAGGGTTTCTTGCCTGCGTGAGTTCTTTCATGTGTTTGAAGAGTGTGTCTCTATATGATGTCTATAGACTTTTCCCATACTGTTTACATCGATAGAGCTTCTTTCCAGTGTGGATTCTTTCATGAATTTGAAGTGAAGTTGAAGAACTAAAGGTTTTCCCAGGTTCCTTACATTTTTTAGGTTTTCTCTCTAGTGTGATTTCTTCCTGTTCTTCAAAACCCTGGAGATAACTGAGAGCTCTCCCACATACATTGTAGATATATGGCTTCTCCCCATAATTCTGATGCTCCTATGGCTTATATCCAGTTTGACATACGAGGTGCATACTATGAGATGAATAATGAATAAAGACTTTTCCACACACACTGTGTTCCACGGTTTTACTCCAGGAAGAGTTTTCTTGTTCAGAGAGACTTAGAGGCTGATGTTTCCTTTACATTGCCTACCCTCTCCCCACCACACGTTCTCTGACTTCATTTCTAGATTTCCCGGGTCTCCTGGAGTCCTTCCTATGCAGATCACTAGGAGAGAGAAGCTGTGACACAGCCACCAGGGCCAGGAAGAGCAAGCAACTCACCATCCTCCTGCGCCTTCTCAGTGCATCTTCTGCCCGGGGCCACATCCTCACGGGCTGTGAGAGGGATCTTTGCCACCCATCACAGATCAATGGAAAAAAGCTTCTCTGGCCCCAGCCTTGCCTCGCTCAGTCCCAGAGCACTTTAAAGCTATTGGTTTATCCCAATTGCCCCCCAAACGAGCCTCAGACCTGCATAAACACAGAACTTACTGGGGACAGAAACCAGGGAAAGCACCATGGACATGTACACTGAACACTGTCTCAGATCTCTGTTGTTCTTGCTTTGGAGGGATCATGTCTACATAGGGAGCTGGGCTGAGCCTTCCACAGAGAGGCCCTGCAGTCTCAAAGGATAACAATTAATTTGTTGTGTATTCTGTTAAGCTCATATCTCTTACTTGTTTTGACAATAAAATTCCTTATTACTTTCAAAAACAAATAAATAAATATATTAAAAAAATAAAGCTAATGGTTTATACTTGAAAATTGAGATCATATTTTTAACTCTGTACTACTAGGACATGCAGGGACTCAGAAAGAAATGTGAGTATGACTAAAACAGGATGATAAAGAAAAAGACATAAAGCCAATTCAAGCAAAAAACAGTGAGAGGTTCACAAAAGTAGATTCCTATAAAATAAAGATTAAAAAAAAGAATTCCCAGTGTATTTACAAATCTGGAAGTTTTATACAGTCCTAAATGTCTAGATGACTGTGCTACTAATAAACTAATGCTAAAAAAAAAAAAAAAAAAAAGGCGGACTTAATTTTTTACAAATGCTAGGGTATTTTGACATCAAGCCACTATTTAAAAATATAATAACCTCTTTTCTTTTTAGTTAGGAATCATCTATTTGAAGAAATTAAAAAAAATCCTAATAATAAATATTTTTACCACATGCCTTAGGCCATGTACTCCTAAGCAGGTGAAAAATCCATCAAAATAACTCTACAGAAAGACATATATCACCAATCTTTCTCAAAACCAAGTCTCGATCCTTATTTCAGGTATTCCCAATTGTCCAATCCCACTGTTAACAACAGAAGCAATTTATGAAGTTTTTTGGCTGTTCCTATCCTGGATGGTTGGTAATTCGCTCTAATAAGATTGAATACTTTCATAAATTAGTGCTGCTTAATTTGACTAATTCCTCCTAGTCCTCCCTTAGCTGGCTCTATCTTGTAAATCTTACTTTTTAAAAAGTTTGACATTTTCTTGCAATTTTGCTTTTAGTTACTAGTTATTTTTAAAAATTTATTTGATGGAGAAAGAGAAGTGAGAGGTCACATTTTTGAAGTGTTTGTTTTCTATCTTTAACACCTACACTGTGATTTCTGCTTGAATCGCCAATCGTATTTAATTTGAGTGTATTTAAATCCAGTGGGCTGAAACTGGTTTGGCTCAGTGGATAGAGCGTCAGACTGCGGACTAAAGGGTCCCAGGTTCGATTCTGGTCAAGGGCATGTACCATGGTTGCGGGCACATCCCCAGTAGGGGGTGTGCAAGAGGCAGCTGATCCATGTCTCTCTCTCATCGATGTTTCTAGCTTTCTATCCCTCTCTCTTCCTCTCTGTAAAAACTAAAAAAAACAAACTAAAAAAAAAAAAAAAAAAAAAAAAAAATCCAGTGGATTTTATTAAATAAGTGAAATAGGATTGTTATGAAATAATTGGAAGATTTAGATACACAAAGGGTTTTTAAAAAAGGCATTTGTAACTACAATAGCACAGGGGTAATCATTATTCACTATTATCTTCACCTTGGTTCCATTTTTATATTATGTATTTTTTTTTTCTTTTTAAAAAATATATATTTTATTGATTTTTTTTTACAGAGGAAGAGAGAGGGATAGAGAGTTAGAAACATCGATGAGAGAGAATCGGATCAGCTGCCTCTTGCACACCCCCTACTGAGGATGTGCCCGCAGCCAAGGTACATGTCCTTGACAGGAATCGAACCTGGGACCTTTCAGTCTGCAGGCTGACGCTCTCTTCACTGAGCCAAACCGGTTACGGCTGTATTATTTATTTTTAAGCCTAAAGGGGAAATCATGCTATATATATTGCTATGAGATCTACTTCTTTCACTTAACAATATACCATGAATATGTTTCTGTATCAGTACATATTATTTTCAAACATTACATGGATGCTTAACATTCCAGTATATGAATGTGCCACTGTACTTCATCAAGGCCTTACGTTCAAAGCCCTGAATATTCCAATTATTTTCTTTATTTTTCCTCCCAAATGTTGCAAAGAAGCACAGTTTCACAAACAGGGTTGCGTATACCGGGAGCCACTTCCTTTTACTGGGAAACTTGTACTACATTCAGGTGCCTTAACAGAATTGGCCATTTTTCTAATAATGGAAATGAGTAAAATATATAAGCTACTTTCCTATCTGCAGCATAGAAAAATATAATGCTGCAGAGAGACATCCAGAGAGTCATGTTGCATCCTCAAACTCCCAGTGGTGCTAATTAGGATTTCATAGCCTGTTTCTCCACACAGTTCAGTTCAGGAGGTATGGCTAGACCGCTAATGACCAAATGACGCATGGAAACACAATATGCTTGAGCCAGTTAGAAAAATAAGTTTCCACTTGTATAACTTTATTAGAAAAAGAGATTATTATTTATAGGACATTTCGTAAGAAAGATAGCTTAAATTCCTGTATATTAGCAGTGAATTGTGCTTAATTTTTTGGACTAGATCCCGAGTTGAAGAAGCAGGATGCATCTAGAGATCAGCTTGTTTCTAACAGTAAAATACAAGGTAGGTGAGCTAATGGCTGAAATTGTGGAGATGGGCCACATGAAGATGAGGGCTGCATAGTCCCTACTTCTTCATGCCCTTGTCTATGTGAAGGAGAGGGGGAGGGAGAGAGGAATTTCTGAGTTCTAGTGTGCATTTCCAACCTAACCAGAGTTTGCAAATTTATCTTAAAGTGGTTTTTCAAAGGTATACTCCAATCAGCCCTGGATAAGAGTTCTATTTCTCCACGTTCTTGGTAACACTTGGCATTGTCAAGTTTATAACATTTGCCATTCTGATGATGTGAAATGATATAGTGGTTGTAGTTTGAACTTCTGAATTCTAGGTTGAATATATCTTTAAAAAAAAAAGACTGTATATTATTATTTTTAGAGCAGTGTTACATTTTATTCTGCATTTCTAGATATGTGTAGCATTATTTCTTTCTTTCCAAGATAGGTTAAGTACAACACCGTCAGAGACAAAGTCAACTTTGACTTTCAATTCCATGAAGTCCATCAGGGGCCATCCTTTCCAAAGGGTTGAAAGTTCTTTGTGGGGTAGAAGAAGAGCATGAAGCGCTAAGTGCTTCAGAGGAATAGGGCTGCCAGAAAGGAGAGAACCCAGAGAGGAGGATGAGCAATGCTGAAGGTCAACTTCCACTTCACAGTTCTACCTAAGCCTGACCTTACCCAGAGTTTTAGTAAAGTCACATATATTCCTCCAAAGGATTTACTGTTGCCTTCGTAAGAAGCAAACACAATGTTGACTTAGAAAATAATGGGATATACATATATTTTTTAAAAAAATATATTTTATTGATTTTTTACAGAGAGGAAGGGAGAGGAATAGAGAGTTAGAAACACCGACCAGCTGCCTCCTGCACACCCCCTACTGGGGATGTGCCCACAACAAAGGCACATGCCCTTAACTGGAATTGAACCTGGGACCCTTGAGTCCACAGGCCAATGCTCTATCCACTGAGCCAAACCTGTTTTGACAATGGGATATATTTTTCTTTTGAAGTTCAGAGCTTTCTATGCAAGTGTTCTCCAGAGAGAGTGAGCATCTATAGCTGCTGAAAAACTATGTATTTCTTTATAGCAAGGAAAAGTTCTTTTATGACACTTCAGAAGTAGAGGCCTCCCTCAGGCTCCTGCTGGGGAGCAGCATGGTAGCTGCTGTGAGAACAAAATTACAATAGACTTCTTGCTCAGAAAAGTCTAGGAAGACAGGTCCCCTGGAGCAAGGGCTTGATCCTTTATGCATTTCAGATTAAGGCCTGATTTCAAAGGGAATCATATTAGAACTGTGACAAATGTTTGCCTACTTTGAAATGAGTTAGATCTGCCAAACCTATCCATCCTTTACTTCCATAACTATTCAATTTTAGATAACAGCAACTGACTGGTGATATTTATTTGTTATCTTAACACCTGCTCTGTGTGTTGTCCTCCTAGGGAGTTATTTTGGTGCTTAGGATGGATATAGGAAGTGTGTGCTAAGCCTTCGGTTTGGAACTGGCCGTAGGTTCCCTGGGATCCTTCCCAGCTGAGTCTTCCTCTTTGTGACACTGGCTTTGGGAATTTATGAGATTCATAGAGAGCAGCAGACACCAAGGAAAAGAATCCATAGAGCGCTGAGGAAATGCTGAGGGTATAGGGGCTGGGACAGATGAAACCAGAGAATGGTAGGAGAAATGGAGATGCTTGGGGCAGTCAGTGACCTCAAATCTTACAGGTTTGAGTGTCTTCTATGAACAGCATGAAGAGTGGAGTGATGTCGTATCCATGTTTGTATCTGCAGTGAGTAGGTGCCTGACAGAACAGGCGGTCAATCAAATCTGAAATATTGTCAACAATAAAAATGAAACAGAAAAGAAAAAAAAAAACCCACAAACCACAGCCCACACTTTACACAGTCTAAGAATAAACAGAAATAGAAAGACATTTTCTTTTCATTATCCCACTTGTGAAGGCGCTGGTGAAATAAAACCTAACATAAAATAATGATATATATTCTAAGAGTCTAATTTTTTGGTCTTGCTGTTTTAAGTTCTACGTCTTGTTCTTTTTGTTAACAATATATTTACCAAGATTAATGTATGGTCAGACGGCTTATTTCGAAACTTGTAAGTGATAATATGTCAACTTTAGGGTCACTATGTCCCCATTTATATTCTTCTCTAGTCTTCCACACAGTATATATGGTCATAATTTACTACAGTAGTGACTTTAAGTGGGTGATTTTTTGAGAGGAGGGGTTGACTGGAGGCATAAAATGCACCCTTAGCATGAGTCTTCAAAACGCCCTCTCTGAAAAAGCCATCTACATGTATTTAAATGTCATGGTACATCACCAAACTTCAAACTTATACTAGAATTTAACCATCAAATTTCAGAAGTCCAGGACCATAGAGTTACTATCTGATTCTTACTATATATTCTCCCCAGAAAATAAATATGTGAACATCATCCATGTGGCTATGCATGCTCAAACCACAGAAGGGCTTAGAATTAAATAAAGAATTGTTAAAGCACCAATTAGTGATATTTGGGTTATAATAGAAAATAATTATCAAATATTCTACAAAATGTCTATTTAACCAGGAGTTGGCAAACTATGGCCTATTGGCAGATATGACTGCTGCTTGTTTTTGAATAGCCTGGCAGTTGAGTTGTTTTTATATATTTAAATGGATAAAATAATTCTGAAGAATAATAATATTCTATAACACATGAAAATTACTTAAAATCCAAGTTTTGGATCCATAAATAAAGTGTAATTGAAACACAGCCATACTCATTCATTGACTCATTCAGTGTTAGGGCTACTTTTATTCTATACCAGCAAAAGTAAGTGGCTTCAGTAGAGTCAATATGGCCCAGAAAGCCTAGAATATTTATTTTCTGATTTTGTACAGAAAAAAATAAAAAAGATACTCTCTGTTTTATGCCACTGTCAGAGAGAATTCTTTGCAGGGATCACCAAGGGTTAGAGCCAGGTATGGCTACTTCATGTTCTTTCATGTGTGAAATGCTTATAAATGGTCTCCCTTCTGCTCTTGAGTATCTATAATGTTCTGGGGTATTTTAGATAAGAAGTCACAGGGAGACCCCCAAATGTCCTCTAGTTTCTGTACATCAGCACCTGTGCACAGATGGCCTGAAAAATTAAGAAACCCATTTCCTGAATGGCCCCATGTGAATTTTGCTGTATCAGGCTACCAGCTCTATGGACTTCCCATGTGGCCTACATTTCTTTTGTTTTTTATATTCTTCAAATACCCAGGTCATATTTGGGGGTGTTCAGAAGCCAGGTAGCTATAGGTGGGTTTTGTTTTGTTTTTGTTTTTAATATATCTTTATTGATTTCAGAGATGAGGGAAAGAGAGGGAGAGATAGAAACATCAACTATGAGAGAGAGTCATTGATCAGCCGTCTCCTGCATGCCCCCTACTGGGGATCAAACCCACAAACTGGGCAGGTGCCCTTGACTGGAATCAAACTTGGAATTCTTTAGTTCCCAGGCCAATGCTCTATCCACCCAGCCAAACCAGCTAGGGCTATAAGTGGCTTTTTAAAATTATTTTTTGGCTAGCTTATTCCCATGATTGAGGCTGGAAATGGCATGCCTTCAAGATTATTCAAAGGGATTTTACCGGATTACTAGGACATTGAAAGTCAAGTAAAACTGTGCTGGCACCATGAAGCCTTCTGTTCCTCTGGAGTTGCATCTGGGGACTGGAATTCTATCCTCTAGGCCCAGTGCTCTCTGTGGAACTCAGGACAATTGCTTCTGTTCCACAGCCGCAAAACCATGATTAATATTTCATGATTAACATTCTGTTGGTCAAGAGTAAATGGGACAGAGCTCAGTCCCATTTCTGCCTGCAACTAATTTTGCAGGCTTAAGTTCCTCATTTAAATTTTATGGGCCTCAGGTTTTTAAATTACAAACCAGTGTAGTTTGACTAGATGACCTTGATGGCCACCTGTAATTGCAAAGCATGGTACGCTTACTTGAACTTATCGGGGACTGAATATTCTTCCCCTATTGAATTGAATCCAAGTACTTTGATTTTTACACAAGGGATGTATTTGCTGCCTATCTGACATCTGGTGGAATTTGCTTTACTTTTAATGTAATTAACTATTGAAGTGAATAGATGTAATTAAATTATTGTGGTAAAGTATTGCCCACATAAAAAAAAAATTATTGCCTACTACATTAAAAAAAGTCATCAGTACTAGATGCCAGTTAATAATTATAGAAAAACACAAAGGCAGTATAAATAAAATGTTATATCAGATCACTAGCTCTACATAGTAAAGTACAAACATTCTGAGGTGGAGGAGTAGTGGAGGGAGGGTGCAGGAGGGGGAAGTCTCTAGGCATTTAATTAAAAACCAAACCCAAACCAATCTTCCTCCATCAAGATAAACAAAAACAATTTCCAAAACCATGTCACCATGCTTCAGGGTCAAATTAGTTTTCTGGTATTTGTTAACTACTAAAGGCACAACATTTGTCAGTTCAACCATCTTCAGGCTTTATCAGTAATGAAAAAGGGAGATGGGTGAAGAGGCAGAAGTAGCCAGTAGAGAAAAACAAGGCTCTAAGAAGGGAAAGAAAAGAAGAAAAATGTCTCTAAATTTCAAGTTGATAATACCATCCCAAGGCCAGGTGTACACGTTTATTTTATTTTTTAGAAAAGAATGTTTGACCTCATGAAACACCTAGTGAACGTGTTTTGTTCCTCCTGACCTAACCTAAGAACAGAAAATTGAATTCAAGATTGACAACGAATAGCCACTATCAGGAAGTTCTATTTGGTGTTTACTGTGACAGGACATTGTTCATCTTAAAGGTATTTTTGATGGCCTGTTGTCTTTTTTCCAGTAGTTCACTGGCACACAGCCCGCTGTTTGAAGTTAATCTCTGTCTTTCGACAGCTTGAAGATTGGATCAGAAAAAGTAGCAGAAGAGTTTAGTTTTGAAAGGAAATATGTTTTAAACCAAATCACCAGGAGGAGGATTTTTTTTTTTTGTTATGTATAACCAAATTCTAGAAAATATATTTTTAAAAAAATAATTTATTGACTTTTTACAGAGAGGAAGGGAGCAGGATAGAGAGCTAGAAACATCGATGAGAGAAAAACATCGACCAGCTGCCTCCTGCACACCCCCCACTGGGGGATGTGCCCATAACCAATGTACATGTCCTTGACCAGATTGAACCTGGGACCTCTCTCTCTCTCTCTCTCTCTCTTTCTCTCTCTCTCTCTCTCTCTCTCTCTCTCTCTCTCTCTCTATATATATATATATATATATATATATATATATATATATATATATAATATTAAATATATATAATATATATATATATATATATATATATATATATTTACTCTAGACAAATGGTACTTTGTTGTGTCACATTTGTGAGACACTCCTCCCCTAACTCCACAACCAAATGGGCTGCTCCCCTTTTTAAAAAAATATTATTTTCAGTTAAACCTCAGCTGAGGATATTTTCCATTGATTTTTAGTGGAAGGGAAGGGGAGAGACACACAGAGAGAAACATTACTTGGTTCAAGCCTGCAACTGAGGTACGTGCCCTTGACCAGAGTTGAACCCATGGCCCTTCAGTCCATGGGCTGATGCTCTATACTCTGAGCCAAACTGGCTAGGGCAATATTCTGCTCTTGAATGATATAAAAATAATTGCATTTCTTTGTATCCTGCTTTTTTCATTATTTAACCAGCCTCATTTTGCCAACTTAAACATCTTATATGTAGTTCTGCAGAGCTTAAAAAAATAATAAAGCAAATTTGCTTGCCAAAGAAATTTAAGAGAGCTCATTTTTGTCTAGAGTGAAAAGGCAGTTGGGAAAAGTTTTATGACAAAAAAATAATCACTTGAATTGTTCCTTCAGATATGAGGGCTTTATTCATTCACTTTTTCTCCTTCCGTTAACATATACTTATTTGTTACTTATTGAAAATACCGCAGACCGCCAAAACAGGTTTGGCTCAGTGGATAGAGTGTCAGCCTGCGGACTGAGAGGTCCGGGTTCAATTCTGGTCAAGGGCATGTATCTTGGCTGCGGGCACATCCTCAGTAGGGGTGTGCAGGAGGTAGCTGATTGATGTTTCTCTCTCGTTGATGTTTCTAACTCTCTATCCCTCTCTCTTCCTCTCTGTAAAAAATCAATAAAATATATTAAAAAAAAAAAAAAAGAAAATACCGCAGACCACATAGTTGGGTACAGGTTTGAAGACCGGCCAGAATGACTGCGTAGTCTTGGTTTAGGTTGCCTTTCCTTCAAAATGCTGCTTTATTAGCAAACAAACAGGGTAAGAGTCGGCAAGAGATCAAGAATGGCAGTGAATAGTTGGAGCTCCCTTATTTCTCTCTTGTTTCTCCACAGGAGCTCCTGACTTTCAGCTCACAGGGAATGAGGAATCCATCATGTCAGATGAGCACGTTTGCAATGTTATGAATTGTAAGGAGCCACAACAGCATTTCCGGCTCTTCCCCATTATGCCATGAAGAAATCAGTGCTGAGCCACAGTGACATTGTTTACTGTCTAATTTCCCTCTGTTTTGGGTCCACACAGTGTGTTTTAAGGCAGAAGGCCTGGTTATTATCCAATACAAAACTAATGCTTAGGACTGCATAAGGGGCACAAGGCAGATAAGATTTCTGTCTTTATGGAGTTTACATAGAGAGTGGTAAGGAGTGTCAAGAAAAGGTTGACCTGTACAATTATGTGGAGGTATAGCTTGTTCACGAAATAAAAATAAGTGTCCAATGAGTATCTCTGGAATAGAGTATAAATGTACGAGGGATGGTAAGGGGATAGGAGAAATAAAATAAAGAACATTTTATCCAAAGAAAGATGTTTGGACATTATACTAACAATAATGAGTTAAGTCTATTTAAAAAAAAAAAAAAGGAAGATGACGTTTTTGAGATTAAAGTAGCTGTAGTGTGTGGTGGAGTTGGGGAATCAGAGATTGAAAGAGAAAATATGAGTGTGAATTTTATGTGTCAATTTCACCAGACCATGAGGGGCCCAGACACTTGGTCAAATATTATGTGTCTGTGAGGGTGTTTCTGGATGAGATTAGCACTTGAATTGGCAGACTGACTATAGCAGATGCCCTTTCTAATGTGGGTGGGAATCCAATCAGCTCAAGGCCCAAAGAGATAAAAAAAGCTGACCCTCCCATGAGTAAGAGGAAATTTCCTGCAGTCTGACCGCCCTTTGCTGGGACATCAATTTTTCCTGCTTTCCTATTCCAACTGAAACATTGGCTCTTCCTCAGTCTTGAGCCTGCCAGCCTTCTGACTAGAACTACATATGCTATTGGTTTTGTTTCTTTGGAGAACTCTGACTAATACAACTAGTTAAGAGATTTTTTTTTTTTTTTGGTAGTATCCCAGGTATAAGATGGTAAGGACAGGGACTAAGATGGTGACTCCAAAAAGGCAAAGGAAAGGAATAAATGAGAAAAAAAAATTTAAGGAAAAGTAACCAGAACTTTAGTGAGTCAATAATTGACTGGGTTGAGGATGACAGAGCTATTGAGGATTTCTGGGTACCCGTTTTAGTCTAGTTTTCCTAAAAAGTAGAGGCCTGAAGCAAACTTTACTTGATAAGACTTTATGTGGGTGTGAATTCTCAGGGAAGGGAACATAGAAAGATAGACAAGGAGAGAAATAAAATGCCAAGTGGCCACAGCTTTACAACAAACACAGATGATTGCTCTGCCAGTCATCCGGAACTTTTCTGGAAAGACTGTATGGAATCACTTGGACTTCACTATCTGATGGAAGAAAGGGAGAATGAAGTTTACTTTATTTGCCAGACATTTTCTCTCTTCCATCTTCTCTTGATAGCATAGGACATTAATTTCCCATCATCTGGGCAATGTTTGGGGAAGGCAGATCCTAGGACAGCCAAGATAGTGTCTAGGGCTCTGAGTGAGCCAGCCAGCTGGTGTTACAAAATTTACTCTTTGCCTGCTCACCTGCCTCAGGACTTGGCTGGGGGAGCCAGTGCTAGAAGTTAAACTTCGTATAGTCATGTATCTTCTCATGCTTGAGCAGCAACAGAAGAGCTCAGATAAGAGGTTAGAGGTGTGCAATAAGAGGCACTGGACAAGGTGTGTCAAGAGTGCCTCTCAAGAAACCTGGGAACTAGATGCAATGGGCTGAGCACATGGTGCTCTAAGAACTCACCTCTGCTATTAAGGAAGTCATATTTAGTCAGTCTCTTTCCAGGGAAGATCAGTCTCCTCTAGTTATAAGCGCTCATCCTAGAGGGACATCAGAAAACTAAGGGCTTGAAAAACTGGAGAAGAGTAAAACGGGGTCTGGAATAATTAATTCCTGAGAGAATAATGATGCTATTGACCAGGATAAGAAAAATCCAAGGAGAAACAGACATTTTCCAGAAAAGGAAAATGAATTATTTGGCTTTACACAGTTGACTGTAATCCTCAAGTGATAACTTGCAGTAGGCATCAAAGAATCATAAGTCAATGACAAATTAATGTTTGGTGAGACGTTAGCGACCGCTGTGCTAAAGTTTACTTGAGAGATAGTGGAAGAGAAGATTTAAATAAGTTTAAGAATTTGCACAAACGTTAGTTATAGCAGTGCCTCTTGTTGCCCAGTTATAGCAGAAGGACGAGAAAATAAATTCCTTTTTGCTCAGGCTATTCTGACTCCACCACATGGAAGGCACTAAGAATCTTGAATTCTCACCCCTGATTCTCTGGTGACAGTGGGTTCTACCTTTTAACCTCTCAAATAGGAATGTTGGACAAAGTAATCCCCAATATCTCTTCCTCTGATGTCCTTAAAAGAGCAACATGCTTAATAAAGTAAAATTGTAAGCTTTGTAAATTTAAGGCTCCTAAGATCAATGCCTCCTCTCTGTGGTTCCAAACATATGCTGGTGGCAGGTGTTCATCTTGAAGGGACATCATAAAACTGTGGACTAGTGACTATGGAAAAATACAAAGCTGGGTCTGAAACACACAGTTTCAGAGAGAATGGTGGCACCATTGACCAGAACAAGAAAATCCCAAGGAGAAACTGACATAAAACAGGAAAAGTGACAGGTATGAACTCAGGTATGAAGTTCAACCCTTTGGAATTTGGGTATTTAGGAGGATGGGTTTCCATCTATATGAATGTTAAATATGCTAGTCTGTATGTAAATGTTAAGTTAGGTTTCTACCTGTTAAACATGTTTCACTGGAATTTTAAGTCTTTGTTGGATGTTCAGGGCGGCACGTAGAGGCTTATGACTAATAGAGTCACCGGAAAGGTCTTAGTAACAGATTGTATCCCTGGGAGCTGATATGAGAATTCTTCTAAGGGAGGAATCCAGCTTTTCTCTATGTGAAAATGCCTGGCTGGATAAGTCCTTGAGAATTCATGGCTTTTAGTGAAGGCTTTGGACTGGGGCTATAAAATTGGGAGTTTGAGTCAAAATTGTTTATTTCTTTAGGAGTCAGGGTGACCTTAGCTTGGATCTGGGCTATGCAGGAGTTACCAGTAGAGCTGAAGGCAGAAAGGATATTTATTGTTAACATGGGTTGTTCGTTATAAGATTGTATGCATCCAATTAAGCATTGTTGACATATTCAAATCTGACATGGAATTATTTCTAAAGGACAAGAACCCTTTGATAAATATTTCCTGAGTATCTGTAATAATGAAAACATAGAAGGACTCACTAAGATCACAACAAGCTTTTAAATCAACAGTTAATCTTAGGAACTACCTGTAAAATTATATTCACTATAAGAAAGCCCCGTTTCATTTATCATTCTACCAAATAAATAATTTGAAATAGAGATTGAGGCAATTTATAACCAGAGATAAGGACAAAGCTACACTCCAGGGTATGAGTGACATTTGATAAAGCTCTCCTGTATTTCTGTAGCTGTATCATTCTTTGCTTATAAAGCCTCAGCTAAGAAAGTTTAATTTATCAAAACAGAGTTAAGCTTTCCAAGATGTTTTTATAAACAACACAAAGACCACATTGTCTAAGATGAGCTCCTGCCCAGCCATAGCTAAGAGTTAACACCATAATTTTCTTTTTTTAATATATATATATATATATATATTGGGTCGGCAGCTAAGTAATTGCGGGTTTCACACATATATGGCTTCAGTTGAATTTTTAGGTTTGCAGACGTAGTACAAATGTAAAACACATTTTGTTATTTGATAGTTGGCTATTCAGCTGTTAATCAGTAAAAAAAGTTTTTTGATCTGTTTTGTAGTTTTCGTTTGGCGTTCGTTGAAAAATGGAAAATCAAAAGGAACATTTTCGTCATATTTTGCTTTTTTATTTCTGCAAAGGGAAAAACGCATTGCAAGCTCATAAAAAGTTATGTGCTGTTTATGGTGACGAAGCTTTAAAAGAACGGCAGTGTCAAAATTGGTTTGCCAAATTTCGTTCTGGTGATTTTTCACTCAAAGATGAAAAACGCTCTGGTCGTCCAGTTGAAGTTGATGACGCCCTAATCAAAGCAATAATCAATTCGGACTGTCACAGTACAACACGTGAGATTGCAGAGAAGCTTCATGTATCACATACATGCATTGAAAATCACTTAAAACAACTTGGCTATGTTCAAAAACTCGATACATGGGTTCCTCACGAACTGAAAGAATCACAGTTAACGCAACGCATTAGCAGCTGCGATTTGCTAAAGAAACATAATGAAAATGATCCATTTTTAAAACGACTGATAACTGGCGATGAAAAATGGGTTGTTTACAACAATATCAAGCGGAAAAGATCGTGGAGCAGGCCAGGTGAACCAACTCAAACAACATCAAAAGCTGATATTCATCAAAAGAAGGTTTTGTTATCAGTTTGGTGGGATTACAAAGGAATTGTCTACTTTGAACTCTTACCACCCAACCGAACGATCAATTCTGATGTCTACATTGAACAACTAACAAAATTAAACAATGCAGTTGAAGAAAAGCGGCCCGAATTGACAAATCGAAAAGGTGTTGTATTCCATCATGACAATGCAAGGCCACACACATCTTTGGTCACTCGGCAAAAATTAATGGAGCTTGGTTGGGATGTTTTGCCACATCCACCATATAGTCCTGACCTTGCACCATCTGATTACTTTTTGTTTCGATCTTTACAAAACTCCTTGAATGGTAAAAATTTCAATAATGATGATGATGTCAAATCGTACCTGATTCAGTTTTTTGCTAATAAAAACCAGAAGTTTTTTGAACGTGGGATTATGATGCTGCCTGAAAGATGGCAAAAGGTCATTGATCAAAATGGGCAATACATTACAGAATAAAGTTATTTAGTTCCATGAAAAAATTGTCTTTGATTTTCTTTTAAAAATCCGCAATTACTTAGTTGCCGACCCAATATATATATATATATATATATATATATATATATATATATATATATATATATATATATATATATATATATATATTATTGATTTTTTACAGAGAGGAAGAGAGAGGGATAGAGAGTTAGAAACATCGATGAGAGAGTCACCAATCAGCTGCCTCTTGCACACCCCCTACTGGAGATGTGCCCGCAACCAAGGTACATGCCCTTGACCGGAATCGAACCTGGGACCTTTCAGTCCGCAGGCCGACGCTCTATCCACTGAGCCAAACTGGTCTCAGCAACACCATAAATTTCTAAGCCATATTTCTAATGAAGCTAGAATCTGATAATTTCTACTAACTGGTGACTGTTAGTAGAATAGTCATTATGGTGCTGAGTAATTTAAGTTCTCTCAACCCCTAAAAGAAAGTGTCCAATTCTCGCTCATCTGCTGTATCAGTTAGAATGACACACTAGCAGTCTAATGTGTTTGCTGCCTCCCTGTGAATTAGAAGAAAAGAAGAGAGGAGAGAAGAGAAAAGAAAAGAAGGGGATAAATGTCTGATTGAAGAGGAGACTGCAAAACCCAAACCAACTGCCACCTCGAATACTGGTATTCAGAAGAGAAACCTTCCCTATACAGACCATATAGGTGGTAAAGAGACATCACCTACCATTAAGTCAGGAAAGAAGGAATTATTTTATAACTTTGCCCTTGTCTGGAAATTGGATTGTGGTGACACTGATGAGCAGGGGAACAGTGTAGATGTTGGAAGAAGAATAGTTCATTCATTTATCTAAAGAGGATCTCAGGGGAGCAATGGGAAGAATTATTATCTAAGGGAACTTGAATTTCCAAGAAGGTAGAAGGAGTATGTCTAGAATGCTTTCATTTGAAATAGGCTCTGATATTGGGAATGTATTTCCTGACGAAATACCATCTTTAAATAATCTGGTCCATTAGTCATCTGCTGTTACACCCCAGCAACAAACAACTCCGGGCCACCACACTGGTGAAAGAGTTATGCAATCCCGTGTTTGCCCTAAGTGCCTATTAAAGACAAAGACAGTTAATCTTCCAAATCACCGAGTGGAGTGTTTTCAGCCATACTAAAATTCTGGATCATGGAGTTACTTTAGTCACACCACATAGCCAGAAAGAAAATGTGAATCAGGAAAATAATTTTTTAGGAAGTCAATGACCTCAACATTGTGCAAGTTAATTAGAAACTGGCTATTTATATATTACATAATTAAAATGGTTACACTGATGGGTCAAGCAATAGGCCATATTGTTTTCCCATTGATTAAAAAAATTAATTTAAAAATGTAGTATAGTTTCTCTTTTGTACAGAACTAGTTTTTCTTTCTTTTCTTCTGTTTCATTGATGGTATTTCAAAATGTGGTTGTAGCAGACTAATTGTGCAATGCCGGATGTGAAAGCGGTAGGTATCTAGCCTCCCAGGGATCTTGTATTTTAGTTCCTTGTCTTTCATTCATCTTTCTAAATGGAAAAAAGACACAGTGCATGGTACAAATAAAAACTATTTGTTTCTCCCTTTCCTATCATCTTCTTAGCTCCTTGTTCTTCTTTTATTTCCAGGGAGTTACTTTGATGATCACATACTTTCTCAGGTCTCTTTTCCTTCCAACTCTTAAATGAATGTTTGTGACAGGGATCTCATAAAACAGTTGTTTGCTTATTGCCATGTGTGCTTTCTGGGACCATCAGCTGTCATGCTCAGCCTCTGGGCTGCTGTGACTTTGAGGTTTAGCTGGCCAACTGGAGATGGCTAGTCCTTCTATGGGGCTCTTCCAGCAGCACCAGAAGTGCCAACGTTTTGATCCTACGTGAGATAAAATGGAAAATAAGCAGAAATAAAGTGTAGCTTTGTTTCTGGCTTTATGAAGGAATTTTGGATTCCAGGAGCAAGGAAACTTGGAATGGAACTAACTGCTCTAAGATTGACCTTGTGAGGTCTTTGAAGATTTCCCAAGAGTTATACATTTCTTTTTATTTTAAACTATAAATCAAGACCCTCACCTTCTTTTAACTGGGGCTTTTTCTATTCTATAATGAAAGATAAAATATTAGGTAAGTATTTATTACCATTGTTACTGGACTAATGCAACAGTCTTTTACCTGGTGATCTGATTTCCACTGTTGCTTCTCTTTGTCTTTCATGCAGCAGAAAAAATTATTTAAAAAAAATTTAATTGAATCATGTCTGATTATATTGTCCAGGAGTCCCATGATTCTGTGTTTCAGAGTACTCAATTTTACTTGATAGAATTGTTCTTAGACCCTGGCTGAGTAGCTCAGTTGGTTAAAGTGTCATCTTGATAGCTCAAGGTTGTGGGTTTGATCCCTGGTCAGGGCATATACAATAATCAACCAGTAAATAAATGAAACAACAAATTGATGTTTCTTTCTCTGTCTCTATCTCTCCCTCTCTTCTTCTCTCTCTAAAATCAACTAATTAAAAAAAAATTAAGAACTGTTCTCAATCAAGTGCTATTTTTTATTTAATCAATTTGCTTATTTGCATAATATTTGTTTCTTCTATTAAACTATTAACTGTATAAGGACAGAGACTGTATAAGTGTCCACCCATTATTTTTATTCATATAGCATGAACAAGATAAAAAAAAAGTTTCCTGATCACATAGACCTTATACAGTTTAGTAGGGGGGGAAAAATCAAACAAGTAATAACTTATAGTGTGATATGCAACTTTAGAGAAAATACTATTCTGTCATGGGAATGTATGGCAGGAATTTCTAGAGAGTGTGAGATATTCGGGGGAGGGTCAGAAAAAAAATTTCTGGTGTGACATATAAGCTGAAACTTCTTTCTTTTTTTTATTTTGTTAATCCTCACCCAAGGATATTTTTTTATTTATTTTTAGAGAGAGTGGAAGGCATAGTGAGAGACAGAGAGAAACATTGACGTGAGAGAGACACATTAATTGGTTGCCTCCTGCAGCCACTCCAATCAGGACCAGGGAACCTGCAATCAAGGTATGTGACCTTGGCCAGAATTGAACCTGAGACCCTTCGGGCTGCGGGCTGACACTCTATCCACTGAGCCAAAGGGGCTAGGACTAAGCTGAAACTAAAAAGATGAACAAAATCTAACTAGGCAAAGAAAATAGCTAAGAATGTTTCTGGAAGAGAGGAGATGTGCTAAAAGAATTACACAAATTGTGCTTGATGTGTGAAATAAAAGCAGCATAAGAGGAGGCTGGACACATAGGAAGGCTTTTATGAGGCCCCTGAACCCTTAAGAGACCAGGAAGCCATTGAAGTATTATAAACAAGGACTAAGAGGATCATAAGAACACATTTCACTGTGAAGAATGATCTGGCAGAAAGGACAGAAGTAAGCAAGTTAGAAGACAGTTTGAGCAACCCAACTGAGTAACTGGGGTGACTCAGAGTTGGACAGTGGTGAGGCCATTGAGAAAAGAGAAATATCTGAAAAATTATTAGGAGATACGAGAAAGACAGAGTGATAGCTGGAAAGGTATGTGAAGTTAGCAACAAAATTTTTTTAATATAGGAGATGCTCAAATCTGCTACCTACTCTACTGAACAATCAGTAGAAAGTGAGTAGTTGAAGATACTAAAACAACTGAAGAAAATATTTAAACTTTATATTCTAGATATATATATGTAATTTTCTAATATATGGGTAAAATAAAATACTGGGGAAAATTACTTAGTATTACAAAAGTATTCTGTTTTCATGCAGTTTCCATTGGTAATAAAATATTCTGGAAGATTTAAGTAAGGCATGAAATCTGTTTTGACTTATAATTTCCTTAATGATATAAACTTCATTTGGATTTTATTATTTACAAGATGTTGGAAATCTGACTTTTTGGAGTGTATCCATCATAGCAAAAGTCTTCATCTTTCTGAGTAACACTATTGATCATTATGTTCAAGATCCACAAGGTGAAAAACTCTGCAAATAGATTGCTCCAAGTAAGTAAAAAAGTTTGTGATATAAACTAGTCAGATATGTTACATTAAGGAGAGCAAAATTAGTCTTGACACATTTCTGGCAGATCTAGAAAAATATGAGATGTATCTCCTACCACACACGAAGAGTTGCACCAGAGTAACAAAGAATGTCATTGTTGAGCTGGAGAGGGCCAGAGAAATGCTGAACTTGGACAGATCCTGCCTCCCAGGGGGACGAGAGTAGAAATCTCAGTGACGGTAGGTTGAATCAGTTCAGAGATTTTGGAACTATCTAGAGGTTTAAACTAGAAAGTAAGGGGCCACCATTGAAGAATTCAAGAGGTGACAAATTCCACAAGTATGTGCATTTGCTGAACACTTTTCACTTGAGTTAACACTAATTAACTCCTCTACAAGGTGAGTGGAAACCACAAATAAATCTTAATGGGGATTATTGGATTACTTTTATTTCATTCACATTTTTCTTTTCCTATAAAGTTGTGGGAAGCATTCCAGAAAATCAAATAGAAAATGTAAATGTTGGTTGTTATTTCAAAAACATAAACTGCTGTGATTAAGTTTTTGGAAAGTTTGAAATGAAAAGAGTTCAGAAAAGGTAGAGTAAACTATAGCCACCACATCAACCCGCCTGTTTTTGTTAATAAAGCTTTATTCAAACACAACCCTCACCTATTTGTTTATGTCTTCTCTATGGCTGAAGTGTTTACTAGTTGTGACAGAGACCTTATGGGAATCAAACTGTGACCTCCTTGATCATAGGTTGATGCTCAAACACTGAGCTATGCCTGCTGGGCAAAAAATACATATCTCTTGACCCAACAATTCCTTTCATCCTAAATAAATTCTTAAGGATATAGCTAAATATTTAGATGTATAATGTACAGGAAAAAATTCTTTATAGTAGATAAACATGGAAAATCTCTAATGACCAATAATAGAGACTTTGTTAAATAAATTATGATGTATACATTAAATGTCCTACATTAAATACATTAAATAGCCAATGCATGATATTGTAGGTAAATATATCTGAACATGAAAGATTTATATTATCATATCTAATTGAAGGAAACAGGATATTAGAATACGCATATATTGGTCCCCCTTTTTAAATCATCACCCAAGGATATATTTATTATTATTATTATTATTATTATCTTTATTTTAAGAGAGAGAAGAAGGAGTGAGAGAGAGAGATAGAGAGAAACATCAATCATTTGCCTTCCATACATGTCCTGACCAGGGATGCAACCTGCAACTTAAGTATGTGCCCTGATGGGGAATTGAACCCACCACCTGTTGCGGTATGGAGTGATGTTCCAATCAACCCAGCCACCTGGCCAGGGCTGGTCCACTTTTTATTAAAATTACATCTTTACGCTTATATCCCAGTTTTTAATCCTAAAACTTATATGTTTTTAATATAGTCTAATTTAGAAATTACACATCAAAGTTTTAATAGTGATTATTTCAACAATGGAATTATAGGTGTTTTAAATGTTAAAAAAACAGTATATTATCCTTTTCCTAAATAAGTAAGTTTTATTTCTATGCAACAATATTAATTTACATTTACTAAAGACTGTTGCCCAATAAATAAATGTAAAAATAAAATTACAATATATTTCAAGTTCAATTGGATAATTTTGTTCGTTATTTAAATTTTTACTTAATATATTTATGGAATTACTTTGAAAAGTTTCTAAAATGAAAGTGATACTATGTTGGAATTTGACTTTCTTGAGTAAAAATCCAAGAAATAGACTCTCCTGATCTTAACAGTCTTTTATTTTATTTGTTAATCCTCACGTGAGGATATTTTTCCATTGATTTTTAAGGGGGAAAGAGAGAGAGATATATCAATGTGAGAGACACACATCAATTGATTCCCTCCTGCCTGTACTCTTGACCAAGGCCAGGAATTAGTTCAGAGTGTTTCAGTAAAGCAGGTGAGGTCTTATATCCTGCCACAGCTGGGGTCATGGTCATGAATCTAGGGCTTCCCTGCATGAAATTATGATTTTTCTATTATGCATTACTTAGTCACCTCTTTTTAATGTATATAGCTAAGATTTAAATAATAATGCACTCATAACTAAACAACTTTATTGTAAAGGAGCTCAAGTTTGTTTTCTAACCAGATAATCTAGTGTGGGTGTCCTTTAGATTGAACAGTGAATAAGAGGAACTGGGGATTCCCTATCTTTGGTAACTTTAGGTAAAATGTGGTGGGGGAAAAAAAAACTCAATGTCATCTTTTCTACTTAAACCTAAATTTTAAAATGTGTTGTTTTCCTAAAATTGCACATAGTGATTTACTTTTGGAAATTTTTGCAAGGAAAATCTAATCACCTGCATTGAATATTTACATTTTAAAGGACATTACATTTTTCCAAGGGGTCATTGGTACACTTAGCCACCATATTCAGTCTCAGGTACATTGGAACATGTTTTTACATTACTGCTTCTGATAGAGCCGATTGATTCACTATTAATTGTCAATAAAAGGAACATAAACTTGAAATGTTTTGATTTGACATAGTCTCATATATGAAATGGGCTTTTTTAAAAAACAAAAGGCAAGGTAACTGACTTTCTAGTTATATTTGAGAAATTTGAGAAAAAGGAATAAGTAAAATTTTAATGTGGAAAGAAGTATCAAGTTGGTTCCAGAGATTGCCAAATTCAATCAACACTAATGTTTTTAATCACTACTCATTTATTTTGTCCAAAAAGCCTTCCACTTTATCAACCTTAAAGCTAAGGCTAAGATTCACATGGCTGGGTATTTCGTTTGATGCTTTACACTTTTGGTACATAGTGATGTAATAGTAATTGTTTTCCTGGGTAGACTGCCAGCATTTTTATGCTTTATGAAAATCATTGGTTCGCTGCTGAGGCTGTATTTTAAAGCTACATTTCTGACCCATTTTCCTCTAGAATCTGGCATTTTGGAGCTAAAGTGAGCCACCAAATTCTGTCAGGTCACATTTAAACAAAGCCTTTACTTCCCTCTTTTTCTCCTAAATGTACAATGTCCAGATATATATTTCAAAATCTCACTCCTTCAAGACAGTTTGCTCAGTTTACATAGTGCAAACACCTGTACTTTTTAAGGCCTTGTTCTCTGCCTTCTCTACCCATTCTTTCCTCTTCTTTTCCACACTGAACAGACTTACTCTTAGCATAGTGTGTAGATTAAATGTTATCTTTTTTTTTTTTCAGGGTTGAAAATTATTGAGAAATGTACATTACAGTCATACAATAGTTTTATTCATATGTTTGAGAAAGGATTGTCTTGCTTTATGGTTGAGCTGTATTGAGGGTCAAGCATGTCCCAGTGACTACCAAAATTTCAAATTTATGGTCCAGCTCTCTCTCTTAAATTCCAAACCCACATTTTCCTGTATCTACAAAATTTTACAACTTATGTCTCACAAGCATTTTACATCCAATCCATGGCCATATTGATTATCTTACTTACTATATTGGCTCTTTTTTCCCCCTCTTTCTACTTAATAGAATCATCAGCAATCCTATTTAATAGAACCCTAATAAAATAGACCAAGCAGCAGAATGATCAGTGGAACAACCAGTTGCTATGATGTGCACTGACCATCAGGGGGCAGACACTCAATATAGAAGCTGCCCCCTGGTGGTCAGTGCACTTCCACAGGGGGCGTGCTACTCAGCCAGAAGCCAGGCAGTAGCAGTGGTGGGAGCCTCTCCCACCTCCACTGCAGGCAGGCAGTAAGGAGAGAGGTCTCCTCGACTAGGGGATGGGGCCTAAGCTGGCAGGTGAACATCCCCCAAGGGGTTCCGGACTATGAGAGGGTGCAGGCCAGGCTGAGGGACCCCCTACCCAGTGCATGGATTTCATGTACAGGGCCTCTAGTATTAAAGTAATCAAAGAGAACAATTTAGTTGACATAAACAAATTTTATTTCACACTCATGAAGCAGGCAGTCTCTACTCTTGAGAGTCCAGAGAACTGCAAAGTAAGGGGGAAAGGCTGCATGCTTTAGTGGAAAGAGGCCAGCAGGAAACTCAGCTCAAGTTGACTGGCTGAAGTTGTTTATCTGGCCTTATTTAGAAAGATCAAGGAACAAGAAGTAAGCACAGAACCCAGATCTGGCTTGGTGTTTGGCAATTGGCTGGCTGCATATACTGCGTTTCTGGTCAAGAATAACATTTATAGGTTCACAAAGTTATCGAAGTTTCAGTGTGCACTCTGGACAGGAGCAGTTCCATCTTGGATCTAGAAGTTTAGCTCAAAACCCAGGTGATCATTTCAGAAGTTAGTTTAGTGCAGTGCGGTGTGGAGGAAAGTGTAGTGCACTTGAGTGTAGGGTAGGGATGGGCAGATTATTTTCTAAATAGGTACAGGTATGCCTCTGAGATATCGTGTGTTCAGTTGCAAGCCACAGAAATAAAGAAAGTACCACAACAAAGGGAGTCACACAAGTTTTTTCTTCTTTTTTCTCAATGCGTATAAAATTATCTTCACATGATACTGTAGCCTATTGTGTGCAATAGCATTATGTATAAAAATAACATTGTGCATACCTTAATTAAAAAATACTTTCTTGCTAAAAATGTGATCTTCTAAGCCTGTTGGAAAAATGCCATTGAGAGACTTGCTCACCCAAAGGTTGCCACAACCTCTAATTTGTAAAAGAATGCAATATCTGTGAAGCTTAATAAAACAAAGTGTAGTGATATGAAGTATGCCTGTACTTTAACTGATTTTACAATATGAAAAATGAGAAAAATACAACATTTCCTAAGTTTGTTATGATATTTGTATGAACTAATGTGCCTGGAGTGTTTTTGTAGAAAGCAGAAATTTCCTCAGTTATTTTTCATCTTTCCTGGAGCAGCATGTTCTTGGTTGCACTATTTGTACTTTCTCTCTCTCTCTCTTTTAAAAAAAAATATTTTTATTGATTTTAGAGAGGAAGGGAGAGGGAGAGATAAAAAAAAAAAATCAATGATGAGAATCATTGGTCAGCTGCCTCTTGCGCACCCCATTTTGGAGATTGAGCCTGCAACCCAGGCATGTGCCCTGATTGGAATCTAACCATGACCTCCAGGTTCCCAGATTGATGATCAACTACTGAGCCATACAGGCTGGGCTGTACTTTCTTATTATCTCTCAAATTTGTTTCCTTATCTCTTCTGTCTGCGACTTCCCCTGTTAATTTCTCATCCTGATTATCTCACTCACCACCTTGTCCCCAGACCACAACAGCACCACACCCCACCATCCATGGATCTTGCACACTGCAGGAAGACTGATAATAATAAAGGGCAATCCGATTTTATCTCCCTGGCTCTTTAGAATCCCTCACTGTTTGCAAAGATGAAAGATAACATCAGGGTCAGTAAGCTTGCTCCAAAACAGTACCTCATATGCTACTGATAGGAATGAAAACTGATATTTTTTCAGAAAGCAATCTGCCCTATGTACCAAACCCCTTTAAATAGCACTTCTTCCTCCAGCAGTGCCACTTCCATGTACTTACTCTGAAATAAAACAAGAAAACATGCTCTGGGGTTCTGTCCAAGCTTCTTTTATGAACAAATTTTTAAAACTGTCTTGATTGATCAATACATTATGAGAAAAAAACAAGAATAGGACATCCTATCTAATAAAAATAGGAATATGCAAATTGACCATCACTCCAACACACAAGATAGCTGCCCTCATGTGGTCAAAGATGGCCACCCCCATGTAGACACAAGATGGCTGGCAGGGGAGGGCAGTTAGGGACAACCAGGCCAGCAGGAGATGGCAGTTGGGGGTGACCAGGCCAGCAGGGGAGGGCAGTTAGGGGTGACCAGGACTACAGGGGAGGGTAGTTAGGGGTGACCAGGTTGGCAAGGGAGGGAAGTTAAGGGTGACTGGACCATCAGGGGAGGGCAGTTGGGAGTGACCAGGCCTGCAAGGGAGGACAGTTAGGGCCAATCAGGCTGGCAGGGGAGCAGTTAGGCATTGGCCAGGCTGGCAGGGGAGTGGTTATGGGGTGACCAAGCTAGCAGGAAGAAGTAGTTAGGGGCAATCAGGCAGGCAGGTGGGTGAGCAATTGGGAGCCAGCAGTCCTGGATCGTGAGAGGGATGTCTGACTGCCCGTTTAGGCCCACTGGGATCGGGCCTAAACGGGCAGTCAGACATCCCTCAAGGGATCCCAGATTGGAGAAGGTGCAGATTGCGCTGAGGTACAACACCCCCCCCCCGCCCCCCACTGCTGGAATTTCATGCACCGGGCCTCTAGTGTTTAAAATAAAAAAGCAAACTAAGTTTCTTAGCCCTAAGAGCAGAAAATGGCAGCCACATATCATAAAAGCAAAGAAATATCTGTAACATCTAGGGGAAATTTAATCAACCTGAAGGAACCCAAGCTGACAGAAGAATTCATTGTTGTAGAAAATACATGAAACATGGGAGACTTACGGTTGATGTCAGGAGAATTGGGGACATATATGCCTTAGACCAGTAGCATTGCAAGGCTGTTAGAGGCACTGCTGTGGTATAATGCGTCAAGCCACATGATTATTTACTGGTGATATATAAAGTGTGCTTAATTTTCTCCTTTGTGTTTTCCCCATACAAACATTTCCATTGATGAATGAGGATTGATTTAATTGACAGCAAAATAAAAAAAATCAATAAAAATATTTTAGTGGCTCCTCAATATCCTTACCATAATAGGCAAATCATAATCATCTCCCTATTTTATACTTTAGCTCTTCTGAAATATTTAGTTTCCAAAATGCGATATACTGTTTTCTCTTCTACACATTTGAAACAGCTTTCTCCTGCAACTAACCATCTAAGGAGTTCCTTGGGACCATTTGTTCCATAAAAAAAAAAGTTCTTTGAATTCCTTGTTGCGTTTATTTCTCATTGTGGTTATAAAGGGCTTTAACATGCACTGTGTACTTATAGATGTTCAAGAAAAAAAACAAGTGCTTTTATTTCTCACTATGTTCACCTGCCAAGATAAATCCTGAGCAGGGCTTTTAGACTTTAGAAGATTAGATTTATGGAAAATCAAAATATGTTCTTATACAGAATGCTTTGTTAAAAAAATTTGATATGGCATTTTTGGACTGGAAATGTCTGATGTTCCCATAGGCAGGATGGTTCCCAGGCTCTTGTCCGGTGGAGTCGAAGAATGAATCCACAGACAAAAGGTGGTATAGCAAAGGCAGAAATTTATTGAGAATCATTGGCTTGTAGAAGGTGCGTTTTTCCTAATCTCTTTCCTGAAATAATGGGTTAAATAAAATGAAATCTTGTGGGCATAGCACAGTCTGACTTAGTGACTCATATGTTGGCAGTGGCCACATAAATAGAGCTAATAAGTCTGAAGATAATGGGTAGCTACAAGCTACCTTCTTGTCAGTTCAATGTGAAAATGAACTTGAAAGAATTTCAAAAACAAAGGATGTTTGCAAATATTTGATTCCTGGATCTTTGAATTATGTTATGAGATTTTTTCATTAAAATAGAATAAAACATAGACTTCAAAATCAAGATAGGCAGTAGTTTTGGGTTTTATTCTTCTTGCTCCAATCCATCCTTTGCATTGTTCAAAGTTAATTAATTTTATCTATTTCTGGATTTTCTACCTTATAGATTCCTCTAGGATATGAAAAGTATATTTAAAAATATTTTTCAACAGAAGGGTGTACTGAAGCCAGGATATATTCCAACATGATAAGATAATGGAGCTGAATGTTAAACAGACTGTCTCCACTCCTCAATCACTTAGTCCAGGAAAATTAGTTTAACTGAGATTTTGAGCAATTTCTCTTGAGGGATATGACAAAACAAAAGTATTGGAGTTATTAACTGTCCTAAAAACTCCATGGACTACACAGGTTAGTAGAAAATCTACTGGCATTCCACTCAGGTAGGACCAAGGTTTGAATTTTATTTTGCCAGATACAAACTGTGAAGTAAGACAAGTTCTTTTTTTTTTTTTTAAGGTCAAAGAGCTACTTTATTTTACATTCTTCTCTCTGTGACTCTAATAGGATTGTCATACCATTAGTACAGCATCTTACATTTTACCCTCATAACTGGGTGAGCAGTGACAGGAAAGCTTATATAAGTGCAAGTTGATGTCTAACTGCAATTATATAACATCTAGAAACAGAAAGTCAAAAGACAGGCAAAGTATTACTTCTTAACACAGACAACCAGTGGCTGCTAGCCAGTCATCTACTCTGTGTTAATCAAATACATCCTCCAGTGAAAACACAATTTGTTAAGCCAACAAACAACTGATTTTTCTCAAGGATATAGAAAGCCAATCCTGTTCCTCATTTAAGTCAGATCTTTCTTTCTTTCTTTCTTTCTTTCTTTCTTTCTTTCTTTCTTTCTTTCTTTCTTTCTTTCTTTCTTTCATGTCAAAGAACTCCTTTATTTTACATTCTCTCAGTGATTCTCATAGGGTTGTCAATATAATAGTAGTAAATCTTACATTTTTCTACTCAGAAGTGGATGAGCAGTGACAGGAAAGATGACACAAATAGGCAAGTTCTTTATCCTCCTGGGAGGTTCAGTTTCTCATTAATAAAAGGATAAGGTTTAATCAAACTTTTTAAGTGTCAAAAAATGAGATGATATGTGTTATTTGTGGAGCACCATGCTTGACATAGGCAGAAACTCAATTTATGGTAGTTATTGCTATATTTTTATATCAATAAACTAAAGAACAGGAGGCAGGTGCACCTATTAGTACCAGATGGGTCAATAAAGAATATTTTAGCAAATACAAAACTTTAATAATCAAATTTATACAGTGATTCAAATGTGTCAGTTTATAATGTGTTATTGCTGTAAACATTTCAGCACCATTATTTGAAACAAATGAATCTAAAATAGACAACAATATTTCAATCAAATATTTTATTTGATTGAAAATAAATTTGGTTGAAAAGCAAAAGTCTGAGTTACCCAGAACTAGTTTGATTTCTTGGCTACTTCAGCCCTGCAGCTGCAGGAACTAAGGAATCATTTTGAACAGTTTTTAAAAATCACTGAGTTTCTCAAGTGTTTGAGTTGAGCCAAGAATTTGTTCTTTTTTAAACTTTTAGTAATTATTTTTTTCTGTTTTAATTCTATTTTATAATGGATGAGGTTATGAGAATAATACAGCTTCTTGTAAAAAAAAAAATTAACACTACAAATACATGTAAGAAAGTTGAAAGAAAATGAAAGCTCTTGACCCTAAGGTAACAATGAGATTTTGGTCACTATCTATTTATCCATCTCTGTACACATCCATGGAGCTTTGAGGCCTGCCTCTCTCCAGGAGCTCCAAGAACTCTATGTCCTCGGACTCCCAACTTCAGTTCCCAAAGTTCTTCTCTGATACAAGAGGAATTAGGTTTTGTGCTCACTTTCTCCAGCAAATTCTTGGAAGAGCAGAGGCCATATTTGTACCCT
The DNA here is from genome assembly GCF_964339955.1 of Pipistrellus hanaki. Classification (NCBI taxonomy): domain Eukaryota; kingdom Metazoa; phylum Chordata; class Mammalia; order Chiroptera; family Vespertilionidae; genus Pipistrellus; species Pipistrellus hanaki. Next base: position 65,716,648 of record NC_140507.1, read on the forward strand.
GCAGCTCTTGAATCTGCCCTGCTTAAAAAGGGAAAGGGTGGTTGATTGGATTTGAGAAAGGCAGGATTCATGCCTCCCTCTTTCAGAATCCCTTTAGCAAAGTGTCTAGTGATAATAGGTGAACCCTTGTCACACCACAGTCTTTGTATTCTTCATGTACTTCATGCATTCTCTGAACTGGGCAATATGATCCCTAAAGTCTTACCCCAGAAGGTACTTCATCCTAGAAGACCACAGGCAATACAGATTTTACATTCTTCTCTCTGTGGTTCTCATAGGATTGTCAATACAATAACTGTTTGCTCATGATTTTTTTTTTTGTTATAACATCTCTATAAAATTTACCACCTTGTAAGCAACTATCTTCTTTAGTGTACCTATGTTTACACCTACATGTACTTATAATATATGTATAGTATAAGAAGTGATATTTCAACATTATGTCTTAGGCAAAGACACACTCATCAATAGACTTGACATAGATTATAGTCTCAGAATATTATAACTGACACGGTGAAGATTCTTTTTTGATACGTCTTATCCTTACTATTAGGGGAAAAAATTAAAACCTTGTATTGCTACTTTTGAGAAAGTCCCATGTTGGAGGCAGATCAGCTGAATGGTTCAGAATTCAAGTATTGGTTCTTGAGAAATGAACAGCGTTATGATCTTGGGAAAGGAACTTGATTTCATTTCATTATTTGATTTCATTATTTAGAAAATGGAACTAATAATACATAAATCACTGGGTTGCATAGTAACCTGACAAATAAAACCCAGTACATAATAGGTATTGAATAAATAGTAGATATCACTGTTGACTTGAGAATTATATATCTTGAAAACTTCACTATTGTCTGAAGAGATATTTTCTAGGATGCTTATATTTGTTCAATATTTATTAGGTGAAAATAGTGTGTTTAATTTCCTAGAAATTAGAAAGATCAGTTGATCATTGCAGGAGAATTATTAAAGGATAGGACATAAAAGTGACATGCTTTTGTGTTAAGCCTAAATATTTTAGAGTCAATTGGTGACCTCTACCCAGGGAAACCTGGTTTTTGCATGTTTGTTCTCTGTTCATCAGCTTGTTTCTCTTCTATTTCTCTCTCATTCTCTCCATCTTTCTCTCATCTCTCTATCTATATCTCTCTCTTTTAAACACCATGAGACCCCTTTATACTGAATTTTGTTTCTTAAGTTTCCTTCTCAAATATCCATATAGCTCTTTCTAAGGATGAATTTAGACCTATAAAAGAACAATTTTTTTAAAGATCATCTCTTTCTTTTTAAAAATATATTTTATTGATTTTTTTAGAGAGAGAAATGGAGAGGGATAGAGAGCTAGAAACATCCATGAGAGAGAAACATCGACCAGCTGCCTACTGGGGATGTGCCTGCAGCCCAGGTACATGCCCTTGACAGGAATCGAACCTGGGACCTTTTAGTCCGCAGGCCCACTGAGCCAAACCGGTTTGGGCTGTAAACAACAATTTTAATAATTTTTTACTCTCTGCTCACCAAGTTTTAGTAACAAAATTTTTAAATTATTTTTCTAGACAAAAGTCTTCTTTAACATGTGTTCCTGCCTGCACACATATCTGATCATTTGCTGTGTCTGCTGCGTGTGCAAGAGGATACTCCAAGGCTGTTAAGCACATGCTTTTACAGCTCAAGCCTTTATTAGGGTAAATTGCAGTTCATATGAATTAATCCCTATATTGGGAGTACCCTGAGTTAATCACCCAAATCCTATTGAATTTAAATTCATGACTTAGGCTGCACATGAGAATAAACTGAGAGTTTAAAAAATACTAATACCTGGGTTTTCATCCACAGAGACATTGACTTAATGATTGTGGAGTGGGGCCTGGGCATCCATCATTTTTCAAGTTTTCCCATGTGTTTTTAAAGTTCAGTGTTGAAAACCTGTGTTTTATTATAGATCACAGCAGGTCTTCAGGCCTATCTATCGTCCTTTACATCATGTGACTAACCCATTTGTGAAACAAATCTTCCACATGCTGGGTCTTGATGGATGATTATGACACATTTCACCTTTGACATGTAGCCCACGAATGCAGAGAGCAGCAACTTCAAGTAGACCAGGAACGTGACTGCGATGTTCCAAAGCAATACCGCAGGGAGTTGTGAGGAAAATGTTACTTTTGGATAGTTAGGTGATGCTGATGCCCTTGCCCTTAGCTTTGTTCTCCGAACTTTCCGTGGCGACATTTTTTAGGCTGGAGTCAGAATAGTTTAAAATGTAAATCTGATGCCACCACTGTACTATCAATCTGTCAATATTCCCCTTTTTTTTCCTGGATAAAATTAAACTTCTTTAACAAGAACCTTAAGACCACCTCTTAATTTTTCCCCTGAGTAATTACCTCTCTAGCCTCACTATCTCCAGTTAGTATCCCTTTATAGTATCTGCATTTAAGCCAGGCTAAATTGATTTTACTTCTCCAAACATTCACTCTGAGTTTTTGTACATACAACTTGTTCTACTTTCAAATATCTCTTCCTTTGCCTAATGTCTATCATCTTTCTATCTTAGTTGGCACTTCCTCCTAGAAAAGTAAGGCACCAGGTCCTAGGATTTGTCACCAGGTAACTGTCTCTTTATTTGCCTGTATTTCCCATGTGACTGTAAATTGCCCAGAAGTGTGACTTGTATTTTATTTACCCAGCACTGTATCCCCTGTATAAAGCAGTGTCTAACACACAATACTGCTTACATTTGTTACATGAATGAGTAAAGTTTTTAGCAAGACTCTGGAGAAATAATTGGGAATAGTAATAAGTTCCGGGTCTTTCTTTCTCTTGGTTAAATGCATTTACCTCAGTTATGAAACTTGCAATGAACAAAAATAAAACCCAAAATGTAAATATTGTCCTTAAGTGTTTTTCTTTTATTTTAATATTTTGGCATATTTTGTCTTTTTAAAATTGAATTTATGGAGGTAGTATTGGTTACTAATATTATATAAGTTTCAGGTGTACAATTGTATAGCACATTATGTGAATATTGCATTATGTCTAGTCTCCTTCACTGCCCAAAGTCTAGTCTCCTTCTATTAGCATATATTTGACCCTCTTAAATATTTCATCCTCTTCTTACCTCCTTTCTCTCTGATAACCTAATATTTCTCAAGCTCATACACTGATAGTAATATTTTAAATATCCACTATATTTTCCAGTTTAATGTATTTTGGTCTAAAACATCCACAATATAGAGTAAAAATATCTATTACTATATTCAGGTTTGCCATTTAAATAATTATATGTATTCAACAAACTTTCTCAATTAACTTGATCAGAAATTGAAATTTAAGAAATGAAAGAATATTTTGCAAGCTGACATTTAAATCATTTCAGATAGGTCTACTTTGGAAATTGTGTTATTCTTGTATTTATTTTATCAGCATGACCAAGACTCCATATGTTTACTGGCAACATAGTCAAGGAATTATACTAACACAGTGAAATAATGATAATGTTCCCAATTTGGTGTCCTTCATAATGCATTTTTTTCTTTTTTTTATTAAGGTATTATATGTGTACATATCTTTCCATTGCCCTCTCCCTCCCTTCCCCCCCCGCCCCCCCCCCAGAGTGCATTTCCATCAGCATTTATTTATTTGGTACCAAGAATGTACCGGCCACTAGAAATAGAAACTTTCGGTGGGACGTAAGAAATACTAAGAAGTCTTGCTTTAGGACAAATATAACAGAGTGCGGTCTGCTTTTCAATAGGGTACATGTAGAGTAGTGTAACATGATACTGGGCGACTTTATTGGTTATCAGCAAAATTCATGCAAATAACACTCCTGCAAGCAGTTCTACCAACATGCACTCTGGTGGGGAAATGGTGTGAGTAGGAAGCTGACCCACCACCAGCAGCAATAACAGGGCAGTTGGCAGATTTCAAAAGTCTTTCCACAGAGGCTGGAGCCAAAGGAGGAGGAGAAAGGTAGTGTCATGTGGCAGCTGAGATGGCTTTCATAGGAGGTCATCGGGGACACAGCTGGAAACTTTCAGTAATGACAATGTAGTGTCTCATCAATTTTTCCAGTGAATCAGGGCAAATTTCTGATACTTATTTGTACTAAAAGTGTGACTTCACAGTTCTCCCTAAGTTGGAATGCTCTGAGAGAAAACACAGGTTATTATTCTGTTTCTGAAGGAATTTCCCCCCCCCCCTGTAGTTCTATGCTTTTGATATTATGTGCTATAGATAATGAGCTCACTTATTCTTGTGATAGTGGTTGGAATTTATTGGACAGAATTGTTTTTACTTCAATTAGAGAGATTGATAGAGAGATTGCAGATAGAATGATTGATGCAGAAAAAGTTTTTATGGCCAGTCAAGCAATAGCTTCAATAGTCAATCACCCAGATATAATGCCAAATCTCTCTAACATCTGACCTTACTTTCTCTTGTTTATGATACAGTCTTGGGAGAGGAGGGCCAATATCCAAAATCCTAGTATTTTATGGCTATTTGAATTCCCAGGAGGTAGTAGAAACCCAGGGGACCATAAGTTAGGTAGACAGTTCAATTTCACTGGTGGCTCTCTTCCTCATTTGCTGTGTGACTTTTGGTCAGGTCAAGTAACTTCTCTGGGTTTCATTTTCCCCTTGAAGACAAGTTGCTTGAGCCAAATAAGAGACGGTTGACCCAGGGCCAGTGGGTCCTGCCCTTCCCACCGAAACGGTAACATCATTCATAAATGGGTTTGAGGAAGTTGACAGATTGAAACTTATGTGTGACACTGGGAACACAGGCAATTTTCTTAGCAGAGAGTTCAGAGATAATATCAGATTTTCAAAGAAGTCTGTGATTGAATATTACTGGCATCAAAATTAAAATATATAATTTCAAAGCCACTAGTTGACTAGAATACCTATAGTTCTAAGTATTTCATAATTTAATGCGATACCAAACAAAATAAATACTTCTCCAGTGTAATTGTCAAGTACTAATGGTTATAGGATTTCAAAACAAATAGCCCCAAAGCCAATCTTCAGAGGAATGTGAATAAACACAAGAGGGCAGTTCATAATATTGTCATATCCATGTCTTGAATTCTAGTACTTTTAAGTCTCTTTGTTTATTCGTATTTCAGGTTATATGTCTACATTTCCTTAGTGAGAAGGCCTGAGGAATTGTTGAATCATTTGTTTTGCAGACATGTGAGTGCTCTAACTTCTAATGTTTAAACTTAAATGCTCCCAAGAAGACAAATTTGGTTGAGATCCCAATATATAAAGCTCATGTTTTTGGTTGCAAAGTCAATTATGTGTATCATGTTGATATTATTAAATTATTCCATGAGTTGTATTTGACTTTTTTTTTGGGGGGGGGGGGGAGGAATTTGGCAGCAATTAAGGGAGTTTCCTCAAAGTGTTTGAATGCTTATATTATTCTCAGTGGGTGTTTGCCAGCAGGACACTTGGATTATATCTGTTTTTAGTAAGCTAGGGAATTCTTATCATGAAAAAATATAATAATTTGTTATTTGGAGAATTTAATGAAATACATAGTGATCTAGCTGGAACTCAGGGACAGATTGAATGATTCTCAAGTTATTTTTTTTTCTTTTTAGCCCCAGACTGTCTTACGTGCACATTCCAATGCAAATGCCCTGAAATAGCTCTTTTTAGGCAAGAATGTTGCCAGTTATTGGATCAGTGTAAAGATGAGGCCATTGCTCTAAGGTCATGGTATTCTAGATTGTCAGAGGTAGCTCTGTCTCTTTTATTACTGTTCTTACCTCTACCTCCATCACCATTTGCAACTCATGCTTAATGCTGATGTTTTCTAGATTTCTCTCTTTTCATTTCCACAATCACAATGTAGTTTAACTCTATTTTATCTCTACTCCTGTTACTTCTCCAAATGCCTTACCTTTCCTTTTTCTTTCCATGATCTTTTCTCCTGTGAGTTAATTTATATTTAACAATAAGAAAAAAAATGCATGCACGCACACACACACACACACACACACACACACACACACATGCACACACATATGAATCTGCAATATATATATATATATATATATATATATATATATATATATATGTTTCATATATATTTCAAAGTCCTTTTAAATCAGTATACAAACAACCTACAAGCAAGTCTTTTCCCCTCCTTGTGTATTCTCTATCTCAGAAAATTTGTTCAACACATATGTTCTGTGAGGCACTTGATATTAAGAAGAGGAAGATGAGAGAAAATAATCTTTAATAATGATTAAATAAACATATAGACAATTATAATTTTCTTTTGAGCACTTGTTAAAATGGTAGTTGTTTGATTTACTATTAGATTTTATTTTCTTCATTAGGGAATGGACCACAGCTCTGAATTCAATGTTATTCCCAACATCTAGTACAATGCCTGATACATATAGGGGCAGAATGTATATTTGTTGAATTAATCACTGAATTATAGTTAGGATAATAGTATTCTAATATTCGATCTTCAATGGAGACAGGATATCTTGATTTGGCATAGATCAAATGAGGTTTCATGAAAGGACAATGTCTGAGCTGAGGCTTGTGAGAATCAGAAGTTGAGGAAAACAGGTACACTAAATATTGCTGTGGTAAAAAATAAATGTGGGAACAGTTAGGAGACTGAGCTTGAAAGAATTTTTCTTTCTCTATGTCAGCATTTCTGAAAGTGTGTTCTGAGGTCACTGGACTTGCTTAGTCAGAGAAAATAGTTTTCTATGGGAAGTAGTGTGCTGGTAAATGTTTGTTAAAAAAAATTAAAAGTTCTAATTTGTAGCATTTGTTGGGAAGTGCTGCAGAGTAGCATTTATTAGTATTTCAGATACAATAGACATAAATATCTTAAAAAATTTAGACAGTAGTAATATGTAGTAACAGTATAGGCAGAACAATAATTTTCCCTCTACCTTCTGAGTAATAAAACACAATTAATAAGAATAAAACAGTTTATTAACATGCATACTTTTGTGTACATGGGAAATAACCAAGAAAAGATGAGTAACTTCTGAGGTGCTTAGAATTCAGTATTAAATCCATATTAATAGGGAAAGAGGAGGAAGCATGTAGGATTATTTGGGGGGAGGAAATGATTTTTAGAAAAGATGTATGGGACCTGAGAAGCATAAATGGGAGGTACAACTGCTTATGATCTCTGGGTACAGTTTCTCCTCTCCTCTCCTCTCCTCTTCTGTGCTCTCCTCTCCTGTCCTCTCCTCTCCTCTCGTCTCCTTTCCTCTCCTCTCTTCTCCTCTCCTCTCTTCTCCTCTCCTCTCCTCTCCTCTCCTCTCCTCTCCTCTCCTCTCCTCTCCTCTCCTCTCCTCTCCTTTCCTCTCCTCTCCTCTCCTCTCCTATTCTTTCCTGGCAAGAGTCAATCCTCCCTGGTGGATAAAACTCTGAAAGAGAATTTATGACAATTGAGTTCCTTTTGGAGGGCCTGTCTTTTTAAAAAATAAATTTTTATGGATTTCAGAGATGATTTCAGAGATGAAGGGAAAGAGAGATAGAAATATTAATAATGAGAGAGAATCATAGATTGCTTACCTCCTGAAGGCCCCTTCCCTCCCCCACCCAGGGATCAAGCCTGCAACCCAGACATGTGCCCTGACCTGGAATCGAACCGTGATTTCCTGACTCAACCTCTAAGTCACTCCATCTGGGCTGGAGTGACTATCTTTAAGCAGATAAAGGTTCTCCTTGTATTTGCTTTTTCTCAAGTATCAACAGTTCAAAATAATCAATATGCCAAAGGGCTATATTTTGAGGTACCCATTCATAACATAATTATAAAGTTAGGAATTATGAGTATAAATTACCTTAGCTTTTAATATAATTTATTTAATTATAAGTTTATGTAATTTAATTTTTATAATGGTTGTGTTTACTCACTCAAAATTTGTAAAATTACCTGGTTGCTTTTATAAGCTAATAGCCCAATCCAATATATTACAGGTCAAATATACTGACTAGTATTATCATTTCTTTTTAGAGATTTATCATGAATATATGTTATTAAGGTTCATGAGAAGCAAAATCACATGTCTATCTTAGTTTTCTGATTGAACAATAAACTCATTTTTTAGCATAATAGGTGTTAACAATTCTCAGAACTAGAATAACATGGCTTCATACATTTTAGGGATGCGCTGATTCATTATCCAATCTGCTTATCTCTATTCTGTAACTAGAAATAATAATTTACTGTTTTCTATCATTTCCCTTTTTAAAAAAAAATGCTTATAAAAGTAATTTATCCCTACTCCAAATCATATTCTACCTTTCAAATTTCTGCGTGAGCCACACTTCTTTCCCAAAGGGCCCTACATGGCTTACTGGAAGATGAGAAGCTCAGTTGACCTCAAAGTGACTGGGCAAAGACAGAAAGCTAGTTTGTTCCACAGACAGAAGTCCTGAGGAACTATCTTTAGAGTGAGATGATTTCTCCCTTTTCTGTGATATTTTCCTCCATGTCTAATGATCCATGGAAGGAAAGCTACTTGGCCATCTCTTTGAAAATGTATTACAATTCCTAGACAATTTGCCATTTACAAGATGGCACCTTAACCTTCCATTCTACCACTGTCATGCAAGAGTAGAAGACTGGTTAAAAAAAAAAAAAGTACTTGAATTACCATTATTCTTTCAAAATCTAGGATATCTCATTGAATGCATAACTTTTAGTAAAGACTACTGGATCCCATTTAAAAAAAAATTAAGACAAACTGTCAAGGCAGGAGGTCCAGAGAACAATTGTAGATAATAGGGGAGATGCACATGGCACCAAGGAGGACATATGTGATAAAATGAGCACATCCAAAAGCAACCCCACATCAAAGAAATTCTAATTCTGACCCCCATCAAGTAATTGACCATAATCTTGCCCTTCCATTGGAAAAATATATTAACCAACTGGGTTTACACATTGGAGACAGGCAACACAGGACAATGATCTTTGAGAGAAAAGGTACAAATAGTGAGCCCAGCAATTACCTTCATTCTTCTGCCTGTAGACCCTTTCTGTATTGCTTCACATGAAGAGGAATCCAAGCAGAGGAAGTGGTTTCAAAGAGTCCACTGAGGAGATAGATTCAGATTTCATGTAGGATGAGGGGCTTCAATTTATATGGCAAAATAGCACTGAGGAAGTAGAAAAAGAGCCACAGAAATGTGTGTGTACTGACTCCCTTGATTTTATTGTTGAATCCTAAATTGTGCATTGATACAGTGAAACTCTATGAGGCCAGGCAAAGAACTCAGACAGGACTGAGAATCTATCATGTTTCAGAACTCACACCAGACTGAAAGTCTATCAAGGTTCGAATAACTAGAGTGGAAAGGCCTCGTTAGGAATATCAGCAAAAAAGAAAGAAGACAGAAATTGATGACATGAGGAATAACAGAGGCGCCATCACTCTAAATCCTTTCAACATTTAAAGAATAATAAAATAACAATGTGTTGCCACTAAGTTTGATAATTTTAATTAAATGGACGCATTCCTTGAATGATACAAATTACCAAAACAGACACAAGATGAAGTAGAAAATCTAAACAGTAGTCTTTAAAGTTGCCTCAGGCTGAGATAATACTTTAAGCTTTTCCAATTCTTCCTTGCAGCAAAGTTGTTTCTTAGCAAAATTCAATGTAAAAGCCATAGCAAAATATGTGAAACAATAAAACAGAGAGGTATTATATTTAGACACAAAGACATCAAGGTAGAGGATGTGGAGTGATAACAATACAAACAAAATCTCCTCAGAAAGCCAGCCCTGGTGTGTCAAAATTATAAAAGTGAAGCTTATACGGGAGACTGAGGAATACCAGTTAAAGAGAATAAAAGGAAAACAGTGAGGTTGCTTGCAATCAAGTCATCAAGGAAGAATTCATTTAAGATTCAAGCAATAACTTACCAAATAAGGATAGAGAGGAGGCAGGTGAAAACAAGAATCTTAGGACAGGGAAAGGGGTTAGTTTTCAAAATGGAAGCAGAATATTTCTTTTTGACAAAATTGAAGGAGTGGGTATGAGGAAACAAACTCTTAGAAAACAAATAAATGAAAGTTTACTGTTAATGGCTTAAATCTTTTTAATGATATAGTCCCTGGGTTTGGATGTACAGGAAGTATTAGAAATTTGAGGACTGTGGAAATTATTTAAATCATCCTCAGGGAAAATAGTGAAGAAAAAGATTGCTAATTAGTTCAATTCTGATTGAATTTACTTAACATGCACTTTGAATGGGTCCAATCCATGGTAGTGGGTATAAGAATGATGAAAACCCTGGGATTAATCCAAGATAGGAAATTCTAGTTGCTGGTATTACAAAATTTAAGGGTAACAGAGGACTCTAAGGGGATTTTTTGGACATCAATGAAATGACTTACCATGAAGTCTAGGCTGGGGCAATAAAAATGGCACCAAGGTACAAAAGGATATAAGAGGAGCTTAGAGGAGGTTCTCTGAGATGTAGTACCTGTGGGGTAAGTGTTCACATTTGTCTCTTGTGACTTAATGTGTTTCCCAATCATATAATCTTATTTTTACTACAAATAAATATTCTTTATTTTAAAATATTCTGTTCCACACAAAAATATTAAATCATGCCTTAAATCAAACCTTCAAGAGAGGTAGCTAATTATAGTCAATAGCATCCCCACTCTCAGAGAGATATTCCTTATTACAAAAGTGAACTTTAAAAGTAATTTCTCTTAAAGGCAAAGCCCAATTTTTCCTTTAATGACCCCAATGAAGAGACTGACTGATTGTTCAGTCACTATTCTTTTCTCTTCACCAAGATAATTATGTGGCTATATCCGTGTCATGTTTTTAATATTCTCCTAGCAATCTATTAAGTTGAACCATATGAAACTGCCATTTTTATAGATCATAAATGGTTGTATATGTGGTTTCATATGGCTTAACCTAATATTTCAAATTTCATTTCTCTAACTTTGAAAATACTTGAATTAAACCCAGATTCTGGTTGTTAGTGAGTGAAGAATTGCAGTTTGCGTATGCCACAAACTATTTTAAATATTAAGCTTTTAATAATAGTACAATAATAGCACTGCTGACTTTGGAAGGAAGATGCACCTCTAATTTCTAAAAACAATAAACACAGGATTCATCCTCAGGTCTTTTCAGTCATGCTCATTCAGAGCATATTCCCTCTCTTTTATTTCTACTGTGCCTTTTTTTCCTTTATAGTTCTGTTATGCAACTATTCATTTAAATTTTTCTCATAAACTTCAATATTTTTAAAAATATATTTTAAAATATACTTATTTAAAAACATATTTTAAATAAGTATATTTTTATTCATCTCAGAGAGGAAGAAAGAGGGCGAGAGAGATAGAAACATCAATGCTGAGAGAGAATCATTGATCAGCTGCCTCCTGCTCACCCCCTGCTGAGAACCCAGTTTATAACCTGGGCATGTGCCCTGATGGGGACTGGAACAGTGACCTCCTGGTTCATAGGTTGACACTCAACTACTGGGCCACACTAGTCATGCAGCAACTTCAATTTAATACTTGAAGCACCAGTTTTCAAACTTAATGCAAATGTGTCAGTATTTTATTATGTAAGATTTTAAAAATCTTATAGCCTCAGAGGCAGGCTCCAGTCTTTCATTGCTTCTTCTCAGCATTGACATGACAAGAATTCTCTGTTGCCCAGGTTTGTGAATTGATGTGATGCTTAACTGACCAGTTGTCTCCCCTGAGTGATAAGAGAGTAGAAAGACCATGGCCAGCACAGTTCTATAAGTTAATAGTCTAGTATGGCACGGCCAGATTCTTGGTATCACAAGGCTGAAATCAAAGTGTGGACTGGGCTGAATTGTCATCTGGAGGTTCCAGGGTCGAAAAATCCACCTTCCAAGTTCATTTTTGTTGTTGGAAGAATTCAGTTTGTTGTGATTATAGAACTGTGGTTGTTGATTCCTTGCTGGCTGAGCATCAAGGTCTGCTTTGTGCGTTTAGAGCCTGTTCACATTTCTTGACACATTGCTCCTCCATCTTCAACCAAAAATGGAACTTTGGAATCCTTTTCCTGCTACTGATCTCTGACTCTGTCCACACCTTTTTTTGTCCATACAAAACTTAATGAGGATTGTGAACCTGCAGAAAACCTTATAAAAAATTACAAAGTCCTGAGCAAGTCATTCAAAATTATCTGTGGCTCTGACTGCTTTATTACTGAGTAAATTTATAGTATCAGTGCAGTTATTCCAAAGTAATGATGCTGAAGAATCTAAGAAAGAATAATCTAAATTAGTATCTTCTAAAAAACAAACAAACAAACCATAATATAATATATGCTCTGTAATTTGTGCATCACCCTTGACTAAGCTCAAATCCTTTGAAAAATAATGCCCACTTTTTATTTTTATTTGTAACATATTTCTCTAAAGCCTATCACAGTAAGTTCTAGATGCATTATAGAAGAAATATTGCTTTTTTTCTCTATAAACTCTCCCATCTATCTTGACTGTGTACTTATGACTCATGCTTCAGGCATTATTTATGCCAACTATGTCAAAGATCATTTGGATTTCTTTTGTTTATTTCTAATCTAATGTTGGCTTATGAATATGCAATTGCATTTCGCCATTTCTGTTGTTTCTTTATCTGTTTTTTTTTTTTTTTCCTCAGAACAAAATGTTCTTACATTGAGTAAAAATGCCAGGTTGAGGTAAGCTGCATTTTACTGATAATCTCATGAGTGCTTGACTAACACATACAAGTCCTAAAATGAAGATTTTAGTCAAAAGCATGAAACATAAAATTAATAGTTTGCCAGCTTAACAATATTTTACATTACTTGCTTTTGCATAGATTGATAAAACAAGAAATGCTATTTTTTCACTTTCATTAGGAAATTCCTAATTTTTAAATGTCCTATCATTAGATACCATTATAAATTTAAGTTATATTACTGATATTTGTCACTTTGATTAGCCATGTATATGATTCAATCTAGATATTGTGCAAAACATCTCCCAAACTTGGCAATAAAGCAGTACTTTCCATATCCCATATGTTAGCCAAGTCCCTGAATTAGCATTGTTTAGAGATATCTGTCCTCCTGAGACAATTCTGACTAAAATGAAACATTTTCTGGTGAACAATTTTCCCAGCTTTAAGGCATCTGAACACTCTATTTGTTTAATTACAAAGAATAATTCAAAGGATTTGGCAATAGGGAAATGACTGTAAAACATCAAAATCATGTGCTAAAACTTTCTTTTTAAGAAGGCCAGAGCCCGGCTGGTCTGTCTCAGTGGCTGAGCATTGAACAAGGAACCAGGAGGTTACAGTTCTATGAATCAGGAGGTCATGGTTTGATTCTCAGTCAGGGCACATGCCCGGGTTGTGGGTTTCATCCCCAGTGGAGGGTGTGCAGGAGGCAGCCGATCAATGATTCTCTCTCATCATTAATGTTTCCATCTCTCCCTCTCCCTTTCTCTCTGAAATCAATAAAAATATATTTAAAAGAAATTAAAAGCCACAGAAATGGCAGTATCTCTACAAGTATATCCTATCTGCCAAATATATAAATGCTTATTTTACCCCTTTGAAAATGAAAGAATGTATAGGTTCAATGAATTTTTAAATATTCTTTGTTTTGTAATATTTCTAACCCAGCATTGGGATAAGAATGTTCTTATGTCATCTCTTGATGGCCCATTGCTAGAGGACAAATCTCCTTTGGTATTTCCTGGATTTTTGTTCTGCGCCACCACCTGATGTTTGTCTCATTTCTCAGTCAGTCTCAGGGATATGTGTGTAGGGTAGTGTGGGCGGTGAACTGGAGGTGACTTTAGGTAAGTAAAAGTTCCAGAAACAATCCCATTTTGCAAAGTGTATGCAATTATCAAGTGCATTGGGCTAAATATCTCTGAAATCTATTCAGGTTATAATTTCTTAAGAAGCAAATTAACTGTAATTCACTAATTTTCTTAAGAAACAGGAAAATCTCTATTGCTCAAGTTTTCACAGCCCCATTCCTTGGAAAACCATGCTTGCGTTTTCTGGTTAAGAAGTGGGAAACATGCCACTCCACTTAGTAAAGTCAGTGGTAACTGAAGATGTGGACGTGTCCATCCTCGGAAATGGAGATCACCAGATCCTGAGCAGAGAAAGAGCTAAAGTGACTTTGCAGCTTTTCTGAGTCAGGTCTCTATGGTCTAAAGGTATTACTTTGAAATGCAAATTCACAGAATGTTGAGCATACCCATATTCCATTACAAGTACAGAAACAAAATTGAAAGTCAACCGCTGTTGAATTTTGAATTTTTAAATTACTTGTCACTTTAATTGGTTCTGTCTCCTCTTCCCCCCTTTTCCTTCTCACTCCAATTATTGAATAATCAAAAGCTGTCTCTGTGTAATGCAGAAAACAAACATATTTCAATGGGTAATTCAAACGAGGGATTTTCCTATGTAGATAAGTACTCAATTGATCAGAAACCCTCTCTTCTTGCTGATGGCTCTGAATACTATCAGATATTGATGTGTTGCTTCTTGCTAGTATAGCTGGTTTTCACTAGAGATATGACACAAGCTCATATCCAGTCCGGTTGCTGTCGGGCCTGTTCTCTCACACAAAATTAAGGGCTAAGCTTACTAGAGATTATATGTTCTGGCAAGCCTTGATGCTGAACTTGGCAGGAACATTAAAATGTCTTTATTAGAAGCCATGAATCAGGTTCCATCACAGAATTCATAACCTCCCAAATCTGGCTGCCTTCTTTTGTCAAACCTCAGAAAGGAGCGGCTTAAAATAAAGTTTATTTTCAGATACAAAGATTCAATGAGAATGATAAATCTTGTTTTATAGCATATGTGGGAAGTCTTCACTTAAATCAAAACAGCCAACCTGTGATGTAAAAGTCTGTCTACGGCGGTTCCAGATACAATCCAGAGAATTAAATAAGCTTTTCTTCGCTAATGAAAAGAGTTGAGCTGTAAAAGAACTGTGATGGATTTTTGAAAAGCAGCAATATTTTCTTTGAGTTGGATGAAAATCAGTTGGCTTTGGTTCTTTAAAGATGCACGTTGGAATAGTTATAATGGGAAACTCTGTTTGTACTTCCTTAGAGCAAAGGATTGAAATCACTCTTTCGAAGTTGCTTCCAAGTTCTAGAAATCTAGCCTGGGGGAGTCTAAAATCTCAGAGACTGCAAGACTTAACCTGTCATTCAGGGCCTGGGCCCAGCTATCAGGGAAAGCTATTGTAATGAGGGGGTTACAGACTCTCCTAAACCCAAGTCTTGTTTTTACAGCATGAACAGCAGTCTGGAGGCCCCTTAAAGTGAAGAGTGATATACAACAGACCTATCTATAGAATGGGTCCTCAGAGAATCCCAAATACACCTTAGATCCTAGAAATGGTTGGGCTGGGGTTGGAGGGAGAAGAAGCTGTTCAGGAGTGGAAAAAGAGAACATCCGTCCATAGAGATGAATAAAGCTAAGATAGATTCTTCAAGGAGTGTTTTGGTGTGTATTTTGATTCTGTACAAATGACTAGAATAAAAATTCTGACTCAACTCTGAGAATCCTAGAATTATCCCGATGAATAGGGTGTTAATGACATTGTCTATGTGTTTACGTTCTGGATATGAATGCTTCATAGACAGATTGCTTTGTGCAATGTAAAACTCTTCTGTTTTATTATTTATGAAAATATTATTGGTGAGGTGGAGATATTAGCTTCATAATAAAAAAAATCCGTGTTTTGGGTGTTGTATGTGATTATTCAGTAGAAAACAATTCTTTGTTAGAATAGAGAAGGAAAGCCACTTACTGTTTTAGCTCCTATTACTGATCCTTTGAAACTTCGATAATTGAGCCTTGGATTTAGTGGTCTAACCCCTTAATGCATATTATGTCCCTTTAAGTCTCTTGTTACCCAGAAATGCATTGTTTTGGTTGTGCAAAAGCAGCTGACTGAAAACACGGAACCAGGTTAAATCCTTCACAGTGTCATCTATCGCTCTTAATTGTTCAGAGGCATTACCCAGGGTGTAACCCTGTTATTTTGAGAGGGTGAATTAGGAAGTGAAACACCTTAGCTAGGTATGATTACACTTAACATACCAGCTGGCTCCTCGCAGTCACAGTATGCTGTAAACTCTCCTTGTTGATGAAGTCTTACAACACAAACTTGGCTGAGTGGCTGAGGAAGCAACACACCATTGTTTCCTCCGTGGTTGGCATCCACTGAGAACATTTTGGCTTGGAAGCTTCTCCTCCTCTTTCTATGTATCTAAAGCCCCTGTCAAAAATTAAATAAGGTTTGAACAAACTTTCAAAGTCCTGGGAGTGTTTTAATGAAACTGTTTTTTTGGGGGGATGGGGGTGGGGAGTGCTAGGCAGTTCCTCTCTGGCACAGACCACTCTCCACAAAATCCCCATAAATTAAACTTCTTTCCATGAGGTGAAGAGATGAGAAAAGAGCACCTCTGTTTTAGTTTCTTCCATAGAACAACGCCCATTTGCTTTATATCCTAAGAAGTTGACAGGTTTGGACTCTGCTTCCAGATGTCCAGATGGCTTGATTAAAAGAAGGATAATACTACATGACATATTTTCTTTTTTCTGATCCAGAAAGAACCAGCTTCATGTCAAATCAATTGTAAGTTGTAAAGTTGAAGGAAACTATTATGTAAATAGAGAAGACTGATAAAACAGAAGAAAACAGGGCAGGTAAAGGCACTCTGCCCAGAAAAAAAGACAAAAAAAAAGACATGTAATAAAAGTGACTTCTTTTAAACAAAGGCTGAAATGTTTATTTGATTTACCACAGTCTGAATTATATGGAGCTCTAGCCCCTGAGGTCATCACAAATCCAATATAGTTGCAAACAGCTCCTGCTCTAGAGTCTTTGCTATAAAATACAACAAAAAGGCCACATTTAAAGTTTAAGCCATGAGAAAAAAAGAAACAATATGAATAAGCAAGCCAAGACCAAGGTGGCTTACCCAAGGCATACATTTGTCAACATCTAGATACATACTACTTGGAATAAATTGGATTTATTCTTTCATAATATTTCATAACCCCTAGAAATTAAGACATGTCTTTCCAGAATAAAGTTTAGTATTTTTAAAACCTCTTGACTATATTTTAACAAAAGTATATGTACATAGTTAGACTCAAAGGCAACATCTTAGATAGGTCTTTCATTAGGTAGTGATTATTCAAAAAAAACAAGGAGCTGATTTTAAAAATAAAAGTGAGCTCTATTACAAAGGAACAGAGATCACTCTCAGAGGGAAAGTAACCATAACTGGTGTGACCTCCTTCTTTATTTTGAGGCCTTTGGACTCTGTCATTGAAGTGGGTATCTTATGAATTGGCCAATATATAATCTAGTGGAGTAAACATTAAACATTAGTGGGAGGTTCAGGTTATAGTCTCAACTCTGCCAGTGAGCCAGGTGTCTTTAAATATGACGCAGGAGCATTAGGTAATCTATTAATAATAAAAACAAAAACAATATGCTCAAATGCTTTGGAAGAAAGACATTTAAATTCAAGATATTATCATCATTATTATTAGAATACAAAAATAACATTTATTGCTATAGTCCTAAAATATTTTTTGTGGTTTTATTTTTTTGGATATTGTTTACCTTGATTTTTTTTTTTTTTTTTTTTTTTTTTGAGAGAGTGGAAGGGAGAGAAGAGAGAAAGAGAGAGAGAGAAACATCAATGTGAGAGAACTGGCCCTGGCTGGGGTCAGGGATGGAACCTGCAACCCAGGTACCTGCCCTTGACCAGAAATCAAATCTATGACCTTTTGGTGTATAGATTACACTTAAACCATTGAGCAACACTGGCTAGGACAATCTTAAAATATTTCAGCTGGAGCTTAATTTTCCAAATATTGAATGAATGTTTTGGCCCATTTCCTTTAAAATGTGTGGGAGAGGCAGAGGAGAAATAGAGGAGGTAGGTCCATGCGTCCAAAGTAGGAAAATGAAACATTAGTAGATAGATCACTTATAAATCTAAAATAATATTATATATAATACTAGAGGCCCAGTGCCCAGAATTTGTGCACTAGTAGGGTCTCTAGTGGCTGGTGGTGGCCTAGTACTCCTTCACATCCTCTGGCTGGCTCCGCCCCCTGGCCGAACTCCCAGAAGAACTCCTGTTAGAGGGTACAATTTGCATACTACACTTTCATTATATAGGATATGTAACTCAACTGCAAGTTTTAGATTGAAAATGTAAAATATAAAAGAAATGCTGGTGGGTTATTATTCTTAAAATAATAATTATTCTTACCTAGGAAAGTAAGAATAATAACTTATGGTAGATACTTTTGTTGAAAATGTTGATTTTATAAAAATATAAATATATTCAATATTTTGTTCGCATAGAATCTAGTGGCTTTTGTAGTTTTGTTTTGGTTGTTTTTCCTCTTGAAAATATGTCAGTACACTTAAGGTTAGAAATCATATTGAGAATTTAATTTTTTAAGATTTTAACTAGACTCTGGGTGGTAAGCACATAATGGAATATACAGATGATGCATTATTAAGATGCACACCTGAAACTTATAAAAATGTTATAAACCAATATTACCCCAATAAATTTAATTTAAAAAAGACTTTTAGAAAATATAGCCATATTCTTAAGCTATCATTTAGACATGTAAAGATTCTATCTTTGAGGTAGAGATTTTCAGAGGAAATTAAAAATTAAGTGCCTGAATTTGCCTCATGCCATTTTTTTCAATAATTTTTTTTATAAGTACTTTGCATATTTTCTGGAAATTGGATTCAGATTATTTGGCTGTAAGAGTGATGTATAATTATCAGCTCATCATGAGGACCATAGTGAGAATGATATGTAAGTGGACTTTCTGAATTTTAAGTTTTTGGCATCATACTTATAAATGTTTGATTATAAATTTGTCAACAAATTTAAATTGACCTTTCTTCTAAGTCTAGGATTCTCTGCTACACTCTATTTGATTTAGTAACTGCAGGTTCCTTTCTGGATTGTATTACTAATTTCTAGGGTGGGACTGGGTGTGTGGGATGGGGAGTAATGAGGAAAATTAAGACATTGCAGATGTTGTGGTTTGAGAAGCTTTGATATTCTACCCGTCTTAGTCTACTTCTGCCAAAGCCCCATATAGAGAGAAGGACAGCTGCTGGCAAATGAGCTGGTGTGAAATTCAGAAACCTAAAATGAACTGTAAGTTTAAATATTTCCCGATTAAACAAAATAAAAGTAAAAGGTTAGAATATCAAGAAACAGGAAGTTTTGGCATTCACCCACTGGTAAACTGGTACTGTAGGGAAGGGGAAAAATTCCAGTATGCCTCCTCTGGTTCTTTGGCTGGCTAAATAATCAAATCAAGAGACATAGTCACTCACACACACACAAAATCCAAGTTAACTTTGTGCACACGAGAGCACCGCATACATGAGAGAGTCAGAGACCACACATACATGAGAGTTCTGAGACAGAAAGGGAAAATGAGGTATATACTAGTATACCATTCTGAGTTAGGGGTGAGCTAATGCACCTTGGCTTCAGAAGGTCATTGCAGTGAGAGCACATGTTCAGTAATTAGTAGTTTGCCCTGCCATACACGTAGGCCAAAGAGATTATCTCTGATAATCTCTTATTATGGGCAAGGCTCCTCATTCAAATTCTAGATATTGGGGGAGGGACCAGAAGTTTCTTTTGAGCCCACAGGGTTTCAGTTGCCTTTAGCATAAAATATTCCACATCCCATTGAGGCACATCTTGGGGTGGCTTGTTGTGAACCCCCACTGTACCATGAGGGATCTAAATGAGACTTAAGTGATGTTTTGTCCCCTGAAAGCATAGCATAACCAGATATGATATATGGAGCAAGATTTTGTTCTTCAAAACAATAGTACATGGCATTAGTTTTTCTAAAGATTGCATTTTTACACACCAAAGAGTTTTCTTAGTATTATAAATTTTTATAAAATATTAACTCAATACCAAGCAGTCAAGTGGTAGTTTTACTCCTTAATAATATAATAATACCCCTCCCTCTCTTTTTTTCTCTTTCACTCTCTGTTAAAAGAAATCAAAACATATTTTTTAGTGTTATTTTTTTATTTAAGAAAAAAGTATTTTCCAAAGTGCTTTTATAAAGATTTTTCTTTCAAGAAACTCCATAAGTATTTGGAAACCCAAATCAAATAACCTTTTATTTGATGTGTTAGAGAAAAGGCAATTAAAGATGTAGCACATAGATGGCAGGATAGAAGGGAAAAAACCACAACTCCATTTCTTTTAGAAATGCAAAGTTTATTAAATAAGAACAGAACCAGCTTCAGTTCTGTCTGGATGAAAGTCTAGTGGTTAATCATTGCTTTCTCCCAGTGAGACAAGTAGAAATTTTTCTCAAAGCTAGGTCATTTTTAGTTTGGATGTATAGTATAGCAGAGAAATCATGAAAATATCTTGTAAGAACAGACTACCAAGAAAGCATTGACTGGCAGGATTGGGGAAAGTGAGGTGGGGATGGAAAGGGACAAAGAAGACAAATTGTAAGGCTTAAAATGTGACAACTATTTCATTTGTTTGTAGCAGGTTGCTGGCTTGAACCCTCTTCTAGTTCTGCAGAATGTTCCTACTACTTTGCCAACTGTTGGTGTCAGGGTTCATACTCATATAAATATGTAGCACAAACATTAGGATATAATTTATTAACATTTCTACAAAGACTGGCTCTGGAGTAAATTAAAGTAAGTGAGGCTGATTTTTAAATAATGTTTATCAATTTCCTATTTTTTCCTCACCCCTAGTCATCATTATGATCTGGTCTCCACTTATACCTACTTTCTTCTGTAGATTATCATGGTCCAGAACTTTTTCTTTCTCCACCTAATACAATTTGTGTTTGATTTCCTGAGGGTTATTTCTCTGCTGGAGCTAGTCTGATAAACTAATGCCTGCTGAGTTGTTTAATAATAAATGATTGCTTTTACCTTGCCCATCTAAGATTATAATTTTGAATAGTAAGATCTTTCAAAGTCTTATCTTGTAAGCATGACTAATGTTGGCTATTTTTTTTTGCAATAGAGCAGCTTATTAGAAGAGAGAAAATTTTAGCTGAAGCAACTGTACTTTCAAAGTTGGCATCATTAAAAAGCACTTGAATTGACTACTACGTATTATACAATATAAGAAAAGTATTTGGTCCTAATTAACTGCTTTTTTTCCATCTGAAATTTTTGAGTTCATAAAATGCTACAGTGGATGGAAATAAACAGTAGTGCTCCACTTAACCTTCACTATATCCTTGTATTCATTTCCTGGAGAAGTCCACCTTTGCAGATGCTTCATATATTAGTCGGGCTATTTTGGTTGTAAATAATTAAACCTCAACTCAAATTAGCATAAGTAATAAACCAGATTTATTGGCTCACATATCTGAAAAGGCATGTTTTGATTAAGATCATCTCCCAGTTTTCTATGATTCTTTTGGCTGTACCTTCCTCAAGTAGTCTGGCTTCATCCCCAGGTTAACTTGATCATAGTCATAAAATGGCTGCCAGTAGCAACAAGAGCCACATGTTACATGATTCATACCCAAGGGGAGAGAGATTGTCACTTTCTATAACCATTTAACAAAAGTCTTAAGATTTATTCTGATTGGACCAATCACTGTGGCCAGAAAGGAACGAAATGCTGATAGATCTGGGCTTGTGTGAAAGGGACCAATTCTTTTGTTTTAAATAGGGAAAAAATAATATAGCTTGGAACCTGAATGGAATCAATCCATTCAAAATTCATGGCTATTGCACAAGGGGTGAGGGGTGTTTGCAAAGGAAAAATCTAAACTCAGTTAGTAAAAGTGAAATAAATTCTGAGCACATAACCAACTATGGCTCACAAAGTTCCTCTATGTGGAGTCTATTCTTTCAATCTTTGAAAAAAGTATGGGAAAACATTGATACAGAGGTTTGTTTGTTAAACAGGAAAATTGTATGTGACTCATATTTAGTTTGGCAAAGAAAGTCCCTTTCTAGTCTATAGTAACCATATCTTTACTCATTTCTTAGAATGAATATACATACATATCTAACCATGTGAGAGATTCTAAGTACTATTTAATTCAATGGCACTTTTAGCCCCAAGACATGTGGAGGAGTTCTAAGAGACCACGTACAATGAACTTATGAGGAAAATGACCAAGATGGTACCAGCCAAAGTTGTGAGTTCCACATGGCCTGGTGTAAGGTTTAGAACTGAAGACAGGGCATGCATGAATATCTAGTTTATGAAAATAGATTTCTGAGGAATTAACCAATTCAGCACTTAAAGGGTTAGCTAGGAATCATTTTTTTTTAATCTTTATCTCTCCTCTTAGTTCTGTGGCTGCTATATTTTCTAACAATCAGTAGTTAGAAATTTTAATTTGGTGTCCTTATGATACTTCATCTCAAAAGGAAAAGGGGTTTCTTTTAGATAAATGAAGGAAAAATAAAGAATAAATCTATCTTCAAATTTCTTCACTTTCAGATCATCATGTTCAGATATTTAAGGACAATCCCATTGACAAAAAGTAGCAAATAATTACTTTTCTGCTTTGTATTGACATATGGGCCTGTGGCAGCCCTGTTCTGACACCCAACTTGATTTCTACCAGAGTCTCTCTATCCAAAAATATCTCCTTACCTTCCTCTGATGCCTAGAATTTTTATCTGTAGGATCATTCCTGATTTGCATTCAGACCTTGTCTGGACAAGTTACTTTTTCGAATGCTTAATACAGCATGCATAGAAAAACATGCTACTAATATGCAGGTTAAATCACCATGTCAAACTTGGAATGTGAAATGCTTGGCTCTTGCCCTTCCGGTCTTGGCTGCATGTCTTTCTCACCTACGTGTGGTGAAAGGAGAAAGATGTATAGCTCAGTTTGCTGCCCTAAGAGAGCAGGCATGGTGAGACAGTGCTGTGGAGAAGAGGGATATGAGTGTATAAGAGTGGCCCTTAAGGAGAGGGTATTAAAACTCATGGGATGCATGTTGGGTAAGGAGTTGAGAAGACTACTACTATGAAATAATCCATTGTTTGGGCTGATAATTTAAATATTTTCTGTTAATCAACTCACAGCAATGTAAATATTGCATCCCATGAGTTTTAATCCCTATGTATTGTATTAGAAATTTTTCAGAATTGTCTGCTCAGCACTCTTCATTCTCATGGGTACTATCAAAGCCTGCTCTATAATTCCTTTCTCCTGTCACTGTCCTGTTCACAGAAAGACACCATAACTGACCTGGATCAATTGGAATTCTTGTAAGAGTTTTACAATGAATGCAAATATCTGTCAGCATATCAGGAATATGGATACAAAGGTAAAAGTGTGGAAGACATTAGTGGGACGAGTATTTTACTTTGTGATTAGGACAAGTCAGAATGCAGAAACTAGTGTGATATTTAAATCAAACAAAGACATGAAAGAGATGCAAGCTCTAATAGATGTTACCTAAATCTAAAAGAAAACATTTTAAAAAATCCAATTAAGTGGTGAAAACTGTCAGGTAAAATCTCTGGTGGCAGAATTTCATTTATTCAGATCAGATGAAAATATTAGGGAAAAAAATGTTTGAATCCTGTTGTCCGAGGCAGAAGCAGAATCAATCTGTATGTCTACAGCTCCAGGTCTTTCATCCTGGCCCCAAATCATAGATCAAAAGTAATTTTAACACACTGAGATGTCAATACCAATTTTTCTTTGAAAAACAAAATTGCCTTCCTGAAAAGATTTAAAATGAAATACAGCATCAAATCAATACTTTAGTATAACAAATCTTCACTTAACATTGTAAATAGATTCTTGGAAATGACTACGTTAAGCAAAATGGTGTCAAATGAAATCAATTTTACCAGGCTAATTATATGAACAGAAGTTCCTATGGCATATTTCTGCTACAAAATCATCACCAGTCTTTAAAGACCCCATTTCAATATTAAACAGTAATGTGAGTTCTACATACATTTAAAGAAAGATCAGTCAAAACAAGTAAGATTATTATTTTCCAACCTCCTCATTTCATGTTTACAGGTGACCAGAGCCTCTCCCAGCAGCTTAGGGGACAAGACAAGCACTCTCCCTGGATAGCACACCCTTTACGTTTTTCCTAGAATCTCTTCAGTAGAAATGTAATTTGTGAAATGCAAACTGGAGACAACACCTTCTCTAGTTATAGTCATTCTAGAAGAGCCAGAGAATCTCTCCAGCATGGGTGTGAGGAGACAGATTCATTCCTGAGCTATCATCTCTCCCCACCCCAGGAAGTTCAACTTCCCCATTTATTAAAACAAGGTGGATTTTATATTTGACCCCTGCCTCCTGTGGATATGGAGAAAATAAATAATGAATTTCAAACATTTGAAAATAATAATCCTAGTTCAAGGTTGCTGGAATTGCAGTTACATTTCAATAATCTCCCCAAAGCATTTTACACTTCATTTATTTTGTAGTATTGGGATAATAATGGTGTCTGTCTTATAAGATTGTTATAAGATTTGAAAGGAAGTGTTTGGCTTGCTGTCTAGAACAGAGTTAAGTCCTCAATAAATGTTATTGCTGCTGCTGTTGTAAAACTTTGTACACTGCATCTAGAAAACCCGATAATGGTTCCTCCTTTTCTCTGCTCATTGTTCAAGTGACAGTGCTGATTCTGATTCCTAATTGTGTCCTATCCATGTTTACCTCTTCATCTCCATTATTACTGCATTTATTGAGGCCTCTACCATCTCCCCTGTGGAATTTTGAAATATTTCTCCACTGAGTTATCCAGACTTTCAGGCCAGCCCTTACCTACTCCATTCTGAACCCTCCCCACACCCCAAGATTATATTCTCAAACACCAACTTGTTCATATTACGTTTTATCAACGTCCATGGAAGTTTCCCTATTGGCCAACAAAAGTGCAAGCCTCTTATAAAGCTTCAGACAACTTCAACCCTAAGTTGTACAGTGAACTCTCAGGGAACTGATAATTATCATTTGTTGAGCCAATTATACATTTTTCCTCTCCCTGGAACACCTTCCCCCCAAATTCCTAAACATCTTTCAAGTCTGGGCTCAAGTGTCTCCTTTTTGTATGAAGCCTTTTCCTTTCTTAACACCCCTCAAGCAGAGTTTCCATTATGCTTTTTCCATCATCCTTACCCATAAGTATTTCATAATCTTTGTAACATGGAATGATGACTTTCCCCCCTGTACATATTTGTTTCCCAAACATGATTGTGAGCCTCTTGAAATCAGGCCTGGGACTATTTCATCATTAATTCTTTGGTGTCTAGTACTGTGGTTGGCACAAGATGGTATTCAATAAATGTATGGGAAATCGAAGGTAGAACTATTGTGTATCCTTAGAACGTATAATATTAAATGTAGTTGAAATTTAAAACTAAATCAAATTTAAAACTTAACTCAGTAAATACCCTGCATAACAGCTTCAACAAAATTAAGTTTTCTCACAACATTTCCTTCTTTTGGGGGAAATGACTGTTTTAGATTAGAAGAGCACTAAATTAAAGTAAAACAAGTTTGTCTCCTTAGTAGGGCAGGGAAGAATAAAAATGTTTTTCATTACTTTCGTTTTTAACATGCAGTTTAATACATCGTTAAAATTTTGATTTGTGCCGAAACCGGTTTGGCTCAGTGGATAGAGCGTCGGTCTGCGGACTGAAAGGTCCCAGGTTCGATTCCGGTAAAGGGCATGTACATTGGTTGTGGGCACATCCCCAGTAGTGTGTGAAAGAGGCAGCTGATCGATGTTTCTCTCTCATCGATGTTTCTGGCTCTCTATCCTTCTCCCTTCCTATCTGTATAAAATCAATAAAATATATTTTAAAAAAATTTGATTTGTCATTCATAAGCTGAAATACAAGAGCTGATTGACTATATTTAAGTTTAAAGAAGGGCTAGTTTCCCTATTTTTTCTTGTCTGTTTCCATGTTAAAGGGGAAGAACACCAATAGGGATGGATTCAGTGAAGCTCATGATTGAAAATGACTATGGGGATGATTCAGCCTTTTCTCTACTCTAAAATGCTCAAGTAGCCAAGAGGAGGTAATGAAAAGAGACACTAACATTTGCCTTAGAAACCTCAAAAAATGGGTAGCCTTTTTAAAAAAGAAAGTTTTATTAGAGATTGCCTGGCTTTCTACTCATCAAGTTATGTTTTTATGTTTGTCTAGGTGTGTGAAGAGCTCTCCAAATAGAGTTATTCTGCTTAGTTTTTAGAGTTTTGAATATTTTACAGCAATGACAAGAAACAGAACTGTTTGGAGTTCAGCATTCCTCATTAGTCACTCACCACAACTTGTAATAAGATGAAAAAAGATAATGGAAAGCAGAGATCAATCACTGCTCTGTTGCATTGTGCATAAAATGATATTGAGAGACACAGAGCAACCCAGAAACCCAGCAACCTTGGGGCGGATGTGTGATGTTTTAGAACACAAGTAAAAAGAACTGGCTGGAATTATGGCTGATACCCTGACATACACACACACACACACACACACACACACTCAAAAACAGTTCAAATCAACCAGCAAGTAATAAGTAAGCACTTACTATGCATCCATGAGCTATTGGCAACCTGGAAAGGCCTGCTGTTCTGTGTTAGGTACTATGATTATCATATGAAAAATGTATTCATTGTTCCATTGAGTCCAAATCAACAATGATTGTAAACATCTGTACGCATACAATTAAATTTAAAAAATGTATTCCTTATGCGTTTATACTAGGCAAAATATGAAAAACATATTTCCCTGAAATTCATCCAAGTCTCTTCCTACTATCTTTACCCTAAACGGCCCATCACCCTCCTACCCCACCCCTAATATTAATTTTCTTCCATGTGCAGATTTTCTATCCTACCCATTCCCCTTGCACTTTTTCCTACTATCTACCAAGAAAATTTACAGATAAAGATAAACGAGGGATAAAGTAAGAAAAATCTAGAGCTGGAATTCGGGGATCCTGTAATTTGATAAGGATTAGCCCTGATAAGGTGGGGCTGGTGAATTGTGGTTTAACTGTGTAAGGCCTGGAATGATTGTCTGGAGGGCTGGACTTTATGTCTTTGGAAATAGGAGGCAGAAGTGAGTTGGGGACTGAACCACTTAGAGGCATGTGCTAGATTACACCAACATAGTAGTTAGGGTTAATTGAGTAGGACAGACGCTGGGAGCTGGAAAGGAGTTATGATAAAAATCAAAATACATTTAGCACATGTAAGATGTTGTGAGAACTCGACTTTGGGATGGATCAGAGAAAAAGGACAAGGAAGAATAAAAGATTTTAGGCAAGAAAGATGTAATTTTCTGACTCAATTTCATAAATAGCAGCATGTTTGCCTTCATAAAACCATAGGTGTCTGCTTGTATCACTCCTGTACATTTACAAAATCCTTTGTAAATAAGATATAGGAAGAGAAGATACCCCCCCCCCCAAGAAAAAAAAGATAAATCTTATGATAACATTTTAAGGGCCATCAGATAGGGATGATAAAATTTACTTAAGAAAACTTATACTCCAAACATCCTCCTTACCAAGGAAATCTCCCCACACCCATTCCCATGGACAGGAAGGATGGCCCAGACCATTCATCAACTAACATACTGTAAGCTCTTTGACATGAAATCTAAATAAAATAAGCACTGGGCTGATCCAAACTTGGGTGGCCTCTGTGACTCTTTAAAGACGTCCTCACCAGAGGCTGGAAGTTCATACCTTGGTGGCTGTACAAGAGGGGGTAGCAAGTGCAGAAGCAGAAAAGTAGGTCCACACAGTTCTGAAAAGCCTTCTACCAAAATTCCCTGATATTAACTAAGTAGGAGAAACTGGATATTAATAAAGGTTAGAACAAAGCAAAATAGTGGATGAAAACCATACTGACCTTTTCTGATTATGGGAAGAATTACTGTGAATGCTATTAACTTGATATAAACTTAACTGCATGGACCATTATATAGTACTTGAATAGAAACAAAATTAAAAGTAATTTAAAGCCCTTTGGTCAAACTTTCCACTTACACAGATATGCTGTGTACTGGTACAATATCCCTAATAGGTGGCTGTCAGCCTCAACCATTTCAATGATCAATGAATTTTCTGCTTTCAGGGCAAATATAATGTCATTTAGAGTATACTAATTCTGATGGTACCTCATACCACATTCCTTGAATCTCCAATTACTAATAATTCTATTCACTGGAGAAAACTATGTCCATTCTGTCTTCTTTACAACAACTCAAAAATTTGAAGTTTTGTATACTTCTCCCATTGCACTTAAAACAAAACGTAAACTCCAGATAGTTAAGCCCTCTTAAAATGTGATACTTAAACTCAAACATAATATTGCAGAGTCATCTGATCAATACAAAGAAGAGTGGAAATATTGACATCTGATTTGGGGATATATATATATATATATATATATATATATATATATATATAATGTTTTTATTGATTTCAGAGAAGAAGGGAGAGAGAAATAGAAACATCAATGATGAAAGAGAATCATCAGTCAGCTGCCTCCTGCATGCCTCCCACTGCGGATCAAGCCTATAACCCTGGCATGTATCCTGACTGGGAATCAAATTGTGACCTCCTGTTTCATAGATCAACACTCAACCTCTAAACCATACCATTCAGGCAGGGAAAATATAGATATATAATTTTACTAGAGAAAAATATCTTTACTAAAAATCATAAACCAGAAAATTTATATATTTTTAAGGCAGCTAAGTATCTTTAGCCTTTTAATAGATATTTCATTCGTTCATTCATTAATTCACTCATTCATTTAACAATTCTTTCATTCATTTACTCATTCATTTTACTTCATGCACACCAAGTTCTATGAATTGAAACAGATGAAGTCCTCGTTTGAATAGAGCTTATATTGTGGTAGAGTAGAAAAATCATATGAAGTTAAAAAAAATAGCAGAGATAAATTCAGAGAATCGATCTTACAAAGATAAAAATAAAAACAAGGGCCATGTGATAACCTAGGGTAGAATTTCTAAATAGGTTAATTTAGAGTAGTGGTAAAAGGAGGTCATACTGAGGTTATATTAGAGCCAATAATATGTGGGAAAACACCCATCTAATTAGAAGAATGAGCACAAAGGCCTGGAGGGGAGAGAAAGTTTGACACATTCCAGGGTCAGCAAGGCTGCTAAGCCTAGAGAGAAATCGACAGAAGGGGAGTGAAAACAGGTGAAATTTTATTCCAACTGCAATGGGAAACCATTGAGGGTTGTGGAGAGAGGTAAAGATGATTGCATTTACAATTCCATTACTTATGCACCTATTTGTTTTCTATTGGGTCACTCATTATAAATACTGATTTTTCCCCCTTCTTTCTAACCTTTAGACTTAACTATTATTATTTGAATTTTTTTCTCTCTTTAATTCATTTTCATTGTTGACGCTCTTACAGATTCTCCCATTCCCTCCTTCTTTGCCCCCCTCCACCCAGCCCTGGTCTCCCCCCCCCCCCGCCCCCCACTCTGGCTTTGGCCACACGGACTGTGTCCCTGGGCTGTGCATATATGTTCTTTGGCTAATTCCTTCATCTTCTTTCATCCAGTCCTTCCCATTCGCCTCTCCTCTGACATCTTTTAGTCTTTTCCAGGTATCCATTCTCTGGTTCTGTTTTGTTCATCAGTTTATTTTGTTCATTAGATTCACATATAAGTGAGATCATATGATATTTGTCTTTCTCTGACTGGTTTATACATTATTTTATATCTTACATTAAACACTATTGATTTCTTAATAGTTAACATTACTTAGTGGTTTTTACCAAATCCCAGAAAATATAAATAATTTAGAATGCTTTTTTTTTTTGCTCCCTCTTGACTTTTTGTTTTCATATATTTCTAATCCTAGAAGTCATGATTCTCATTGCTCTTATAAGAAATCTTATTTCCTCACACCTTTTCCTTTTTCATGACCCCTTATACCTCCCTGTATCTATCCACTGAGCCAAACCGGTTTCTGCGATGCTCTATTATAAATGTCTTTTTTTCTGTTTTAGGATTTTCACCTTTTTTCCTATAATATCTTGTGTTTTCACAGCCTTCCTGCATCAGTTAGCAATTTCTGCATTATAAAGAACCCATACAATAGTGGGTTAAGACAACTATGTATCTCACAACTCTGTGGGTTGGCAATATGGGCTAGGCTTAGTTGAGACTTTAGTTCTGCTGCTGTGAGTCAGCCTTCTCTAATCTCCTATGGGGCTCACTCAATCTCTGCTGCTGGCTGCTGGGTTGGCTAGGAGCTGGCAATTAAAAAGTGTTTTGGTTTTTCTCTATGTGGTCCCTCATCCATCAGCAGGCTCTCCTCATGCTCGTTCACGAGGTGGCAGGATTTCAAGCACAAAAGCAGACACATGCATACAAAAGCTTCTTCCGGAACCATACAATATTGATTCTCCTGCATTGTTTTGACAAAGGAGGTCACAAGGCCAGCCCATATTCAAGAGGAAAAATAGACTCCACCTCTTGTTTGGAGAAACTAAAAAAGAATGATTATCATGTTTTTAATCTATAACACTTGCTGAAGTCGTCATGAATTCTAATATTAAACCTCTTGTACTTTTGTACAGGGTGTCCCCAAAATGTATATACACACTTCAACAGCTGATGGCTCAAATGGTGTTTCTTTCTTTTCAGCCAGACTAACCTTTGAACAAAGGAGATTTATCCTAAAATGCTACTGGAAGTTTGAAAATGCAGTCGAAGTACAAACACTGCCTTTATATTTAGTCAAAGTATGTATACATTTTTTGGGGAACACCCCCAAAATGTATACACTTTAAAAGCTGATAACTCAATTTTTACTCCATTCTAAATTTAACTGATTTAAACAATGGCTGAAGCCAGACTAAGCTTTGAACAAAGAAAATTTATCCACTAGACTATTTTATGGGAATACATAAACGATAAAGCTTATGGTATAAAACCAGCTATGGTCGATGAATTGAGGGCCCACAAATACCAAACAAAATGATTGTTGATGTTTGCAATTCCATTGCTTCACATGACCAGCAGGGCCTGGATCAGAATGGTCATTGATTTGAAAGCAGTCATTGACCAAAAAAAAATTTATTCATTTCTGTAGATTATTTTAAATTTTGAAAATGAACTGTATGTTAATAAACACTGACTTTATAATCCTTCAAAGTGTGTATATATTTTTGGGGGACACTCTATGTATTAATAGTCTCGTCCACTAAAAATAATGATAGTTTTTTTCCTTTCCAATTTTTACATTGCCTTTTCCTTTCATTGCCTGATTGCACTTAATAGGCCATCCTGTATAATTTCAAATAAGAGCAGTCTATGTCATCATGAGAACTGTATAAGAAGAACTCAATGTTTATAATAGAGCTCTGTGGCTGTAACCACCCCTCCTCTTGACTTTCTTTTCCTATTGGTTCCTTCTGCATCTTTGTCTGGGGGCAGCGTGTGCAAGTGGCTCCCCATGTCTGCATGTCCTGGAGTGCAATCCTTTGTTTTTCCTGAATAAATCATTTTCAGCAATGGAATACCTAGTTATTTCTGTTTTCCAGTTGACACTGGGTTATGCCATCATTCCATGTTTGGCTCTTTAGTTCTCTTCTAATACTTTTTAAAAGTGTTTTTAAATTAATTTGAGAGAGAGAGGAAGGGAGAGGGCTAGAGAGATAGAAACATCAATGAGAGAGAAACAGAGATTGGCTGCCTCCTGCACATCCCCTACTGAGGATCGAGCCTGCAACAGGGGCATGTGCCCGGATGAGGAATCAAACCAGGGACCTTTTTGCTTTATGGGTCAATGCTCAATCACTGAGCCACACTGGCCAGGCTCTAATACTTTTGTAATCAATAGATTTTTTCAGACTTCAGGGCCATTTTCCAGATCAGACCTTAATCAGTATGTGTCTGCACTAATATTTAAGTAAGACACTCTATGCTAAAACTTGTGTATATAAATTTTGCCCCCAAATTGCTCAATAATTATTTGTTGAATGAGTGAATATATGTGTGTCAGTGTTATTTGAAAACTGGGGATGGGGAATAGTTTAATGGTTCAAATTTAAACTTACAAAGCCCTATTATAATTTAGTGTAACTACATGCTGATGATGTAATTTTAGTAAGATGAATTAGAAGTGTTTGAATGGAACTAGATAATTAAAATGGTAACAGTCAAAAATTCAGAAATGAAGGATGTCTAGAGGCAGTGATTGCAGTCAATGTTAAAATAAGTAGCTTTTGAACCCTTTTCGCTTGGGCCCACAATAAGAAATATATTGTACTTGGAGAATGAGCATGAACATATATGCATGAGCAGGAACATGTATGCCTGCTGCATTTTTTATTCATTTTCTTCTTTCGTATCCTATCCAACGTGATACATATGGATCTAGGCATGTTATAGGAACCCCAATAGTCTGTGAAATTTTATCTAAAGGATTAAGGCCTAACGAATCTGTTATTCACTCTGTCTTCCTCTACAGAGGCTATCTCTGGTTTTTGTTCTGGTAATGGCAGCATCATTTTCCTCTTGAAAATTATTCCTCTCCTTTTCTTAGTCCATAGGATGCAAGCCCTTTGGACTAAGAAAGCTTTCCAGCCCATGTTTCGTGTCCTTCAGCATCCTCCAATTCTACCAGCTCTGGGGAAGGCATGTTGTTTGGTATCTCTCTGACTACACAGAATGTCTCAGTAATTTGCACATAAGCTAAGAAAGGCAAATGAGCTCTGTTGCCAAAAACAAGCTCTTGTTTTGCCAGTTTGGAGGTCGGAGAGGTTCAGGCTGTAGCTCCTGGAAGCATCGTATGAAGAAAGCTGCCTAGGAGGGAAGCCAACCAGAGGACAGAGATGGAGGACGGATGACATCCTTGTGACCTTGGCTCCAATCACCTTTTCCAGTGCACCAGTAAATGTGCCTTTTGAAATTCTAATGTAAGAAAAAAGCTACCCATCAAATGATATTTAGTATATGAATGACTTTAGATTTTATTAAAAATGTGCATTTTCAGACCTCTTCTGCATCCTAAATTTATGAATAAATAAAGCATAGATGGAAATCATTTACAATCATCATCACTTGTATCTTAAATGATACTTAAGTATCTAAGAGCATTGTCATATTGAAAAAGAAGTTTGTTGGACATTTCAATGTCAATAGCAAATCTCAATCTTTTTTCAGTGCCCACACATTTTTAGTTTTGCTGCTCTGCGAGCTCTATTTCTTTTATAGGAGAAAGACATTTAAAAAGTATATATTAGTCACATTAGGATTTTCACTGAAAAATACAAATAGGGGAACTAAACCTCCCCCCAATTTAATATTTATATTTTTCCTCAACCAGCATATAGAGATATCACATAACATTATCGATTTATTTAAAGCTATTTATAGAGGATACATTTTAATGTAAAAGAACTTTTAAAAATATAAATCACATTTTTTTAGTTCTACTCAGTTGTAAATGTCTTCATAGTTTATTAATTTGAAAAAAAAATCAAAGTACAAAGTATACTGAAGGCTAGCAATACAGAGAATTATCCATAAAAAGAAAGCTTAAGCTACAACTTTAAACATCACAGTAGAAAAATACACACAATAAGTGACATACCACATATAGTACCCACATTGCCCACTGATTGGTCACTGCCATAAGGTACGAACAAAGTTTTGCTAATTATACAACTTATCTCTATTAGACATTCACTGATGTTCATTTCTTGGTGGTTTTTAAAATACATTATGTGAAGATCTAGATAACAGTTACTCATATTCAAATTCCCTTTTAAAAGTGAAGGCCACTTGTACTCTATAGCAGAATTAAAACAGAACAGGATATGGCAACACTTCAGGACCTCTAGGAAATATTTATTAATCTCAAGTGGATACATTTTGTTCCAAGCTGGGAGCTCTGGAGTCAGCAGACACAGTGAATCACTCATACAACATTTACATTTTGCATTTTGTATAAGTTATAAGAGGAAAGGATTGAATTAGAAATCTTGTGCTTTCACTATTATTAGCTTTAATTATTGCTTGTAAATAGGGTTACCCAAAGCAGGTGCACTTAATGATCCCTTCTTAAAAGACCTGACAGGGAAAACAGAAATACACCTCAGCTATTTTTACCTCTTGTGATTATGGCTCTGAGCATTCAAAAACATTTACAGTTGAAGCTGCAACAAATTGACTTCTCTTAGCTATACATAGAACACTAAGCAACTTCTGGAAATGAGGGCGGGGGGGAGTTTCATTGAAAGGAAGGCACTTTTGAAATTAGTAAAAATAAATGAGAAGTAGTCTGAAAAAAAATTACATCTGTATTTGTTTTCTTATAAGTGTATCTTAAATATAACACTCTGGGAGCACTAACTATCTTTTCTGCTGTATCTATTACAAATTTCATTCCTGAGATTTTTGGACTCAATTAAAGTTTTTAAAGTAAGCAAGGAGGGTAAAAAACGCTTTTCCCAGATGGGAAGCTGAACGGTGGATCAGCAACTCAGCCAGTTACATTCTGACATCTTTCTGTACATCAGATTTTCAGTTGGGATTGTATGCACACTGTAATTTATTCCTTAATGCCTTCTGCTAAATATGCCACAACTATAAAAGCTGAGTGTTCGGCTGAAAGCTGGTGTGTAAGGAAAAGCTGTTGTTACTAAAAGGTTGCCATTGTCAGTGGCCTCCCTCTTTTAATATGGAAACAAAATGAGGCGTGTGTTTTTTTTTGTTTTGTTTTTTTACATCTGGTTTGATTTAAATAACAATTCAAGTATCCCCTTTAAAATGATGTTCTGAAAAACAGTATTTATGAACCACAAATTTAAATACATTTTTTTTAATATCCTTGACCATAGGATCAAAATCTTGCTTTGATTCAAATCATATTTTTGACAGTTCCTAATGTTTTTAATCTATATATTTAACCAATCATTTAGGAAAAAAATAAACATCAAATGCATGAAGGAAAGTGTCCTACATTAACATTTCACTTTGAAAGTCGTATTCAAATGAAGATATGGTCTGAAGACAAGTCACTTGTGCTTATTTTCAGTTACGGCTGATATATAAGATGTTCACTGATTTTTTACAGGAAGTGGAGTTGCTTCATAGTCTTGAAAATGAACTCCCTTAGAATGTGTGATCTTCATAATAGCGCCATTTAAAGCATCATCTTCAATGAGTGTTATTAATCCTTCGGCAATCGTTGATGGGCTAAAAGGAAAGGAAACACTGGTGCTTTAAACTAAAGATGAAGGTATAGTTTTCACTTTATCTTTTAGTTACTTTTGAATAATTTACTACCTTTAAAATGCAATAAGTGAATGTTCATCAAGCAGCTAATAAACATGTTTTATTCAATTAGATATTAACTAAGTTATATAAGTTAACTAGTAGATGTCCAAGCCTTAACCTGCTATCATTTTGATAGGAAAGATTTATGAATATTTATTTATTATTTACATTGACAAAATTATTATTTTCTCATCTTTTTCCTACCAGTACATCTTAGACTTATCAGACAGAAATGTTATTAGAGTGAAAATAGAATTATAGCTAGCATTTATTGCATGTATGTTATTGAATCTGTTGCTGTTTTAAGTAGTTTAGATGGATCACTTATTTGTGAACTTGCAAAAATCCTCTAAGTTTGTTTTAATATTATCCCCATTTTGCATGAGCTTGATGGAGAAGTTCATGGTCAGAACTGGAGTCGGGATCTGATCCCAGATGGTCTGATTCCCTCAGCATGATAGCTTTGACTGTGAAATCTGACTGCTCTAATTCAGACAATGTTCACCAAACACGTGTGTTGATCCATTGTTTAGTATAAAAATGATTCAAGTTAGAGGGCCATATGAAATTTCACAAAGAGTATAAGTAAATATGGCTTGGAATTTAGGCAGATAAGGAAT
This sequence comes from Pipistrellus hanaki, assembly GCF_964339955.1. NCBI lineage: Eukaryota > Metazoa > Chordata > Mammalia > Chiroptera > Vespertilionidae > Pipistrellus > Pipistrellus hanaki. The sequence continues at coordinate 65,752,659 of NC_140507.1, forward strand.
CACTGCTTCCAAAGATAACTAAACATCACCTTTTCACACTATGCCTGATTGTGGCTAAATGTATTAATAATGCATTGTCTATATTTTTAAGCAAAATTCATAATATATAAACACATTATATTCAGAAACCCAGAAAAGATATTTTCTTTCCCAGAGTATGCCAAAACCAAACTTTGCATTAGTTTCTCAACTTTAAAACTTTATTCCCCCTCCCCCTTTTTATTGTTTATATGTAGACTAGAAGCCCGGTGTATGAAATTTGTACATGGAGGGGGTCCCCTCAGCCCAGTCTGGACCCAATCCAGAATCCCTTGGGGGTGTCCAACTGCCGGTTAAGGCCCAATCTCAGGGATCAGGCCTAAACCAGCAGTCGGACATCCCTCTCACAATCTGGTACTGCTGGCTCCTAACTGCCCCCCTCCCCACTGGCCTGGTTATAATATAGATAAGTATAGATAGTGCTTTGCTATCAAAGCACTATCTATACTTATCTATATTATAACCAGGTATAGATAGTGCTTTGCTACATCAAATTAAAAAAGGTATAGCTTTACTCACTCCAAAATCCCATAGTATTTCATCATATCCTTGATATGGCACGCAAATTCCATATATTGTCCCATGTTTTCTTCTTTTTCAATGGTTTCAAGGATGGGCGTATTGACAAAGCCTGGGCAAATGGCATTTATTCTCACACCACTGTTCATAAGATTAGCAGCCATCTGCCAATTGGAAGAAGAAAGTGTCAGTTTTTGTTAATCTTGCAAATGCACAGCATGGAAAAAACTGATAATTAAAGCTATTCAAAGGCTCTGATGTGAAAAATACTAGTTAGATATCCTTCTGGATTTATAAAAATGACAATATTAAAGTTGGTTCATAGCAGAAAGTAAAAGAACATGTATCTAAAGTGTTGAATTAATTCCGGAAAGCCTCACCTAATTAAATTTTTAAAATGAATATTACTGGAAAGCCCTTGAAAATGCTTAATTATCTAAACTGCTCTTATCTAGTAAACACTCCTTCTTTCAAAGATTAGGGTTGTTTAACGGAATAGTTGCTTAAATAATACTGCTAGTGGAAAGTTTGAAGACTTCGATTGATTCTAAAGATACTCAATTATCTAGAAGACAAATTTCAGTATTTTCAGACTGACAATCTTTGGCTTAATTTTCACCCCATTGATTTATTGGAACCAGCTGTAAAACAAAATGTAGTTGATTATTTGGGGATTCCATTTTCTTACTTGGTAAAGTTAATCTGTAATCCCCAAATTCCCTAGAGCTTCTGGGGTCATTTGTGGACAAGCCACGGAGCAGTGAGAAACTTAAGTTGCCCAATGCCAATGTTCCAACTGAGGTTCAGCAGAATAATAGTCTGTTTTCTTGTTTCAGTTCTTCTAACTATAAACAAGTTTCCCTTTCACAGTGCATTTAGTCCATGTTTTCTTATTTTTGTGCTTTTTGTTTGTGATTTTGCTACTTAAAATGCCCCTTCGCCCAAGCATAGTGCTGAATTGATATCTAGTGTTCCCAAGCAGGCCTTACAGAGAAAATACGTGTGTCAGATGAGCTTCACTCAAACATGAGGTATAGTGAATACAATACATCAATACAATACATATTAAGTAAGGTATCTTTACACAGAAATTCACATATATATTAATTGACCAAAATGTGACCAGAGGCTGTAAGGAAATTCTAATTCAGTGTTTAAAAGTGACCTTATAGACCATAACTATCAGAAATAAGAGTTGACTATATAAGTTCCAAGTACTGTAATTGTAAATATGAGATTTCTGGTCATTTTTTATTTTTTTTTTAATACTTTTATGTGTTCATTCAAAGTTGAGTTAAAGACTAAGCCTGGCAAATTAAATTTCCAGTGAATTTAAATTAGGATTGTGAGAGCTTCTTATCTTTTCTGATTGAAAATTTTCTGGTCACACATCTGTTTTCTTTATCCTAGTATTTCTTCTGTTGTTAATATTTTTCTCTTCATCTGTCTGGACTCTCTCTATATCTCATCTAGGCTAACTATTGCAGAGACCTCCCAATTTCCTCATTTCTTCTATATTTGTACTCTTAACATATTTTCTAAATAGCAGTCAGAGTGATCTTGTAGAAATGGAAATCTGATCTTGTCACTCCTATGTGTAAAAAATACATTGATGGTTTCACTTACAATAAAATCTCATTACTACAACACATAAACCCTCTTGATCTGGCTCTTGCTTACATTTTTAATCATTTCTCATCCTACTTTCCCTTGCTTATCTAGCTTCAGCTAAGCTACCTTTTCCCCCCAGTTATTATGAAAGGCATTTTACATTATATTTTTTTAAAAATTTTATTTCAGAGGAAGGAAGAGGGAGAGAGAAATTGAAACATCAATGATGAGAGAGAATCATTGATCGGCTACCTCCTGTACACCCCAAACTGAAGATTGAGCCCACAACCCAGGCATATGCCCTGACCGGGAATCAAACCATGACTTCCTGGTTCATAGGTCAACCATTAAGCCATGCAGCTGCATTGTCAATGCACATGGTCAATTAGGTCTAAAAATTTTTTTTAAAGCTGTGTACACTTTACATGCTAGGGCTCCATGGAGACATCCTCCTTGACTACTCAGTGAATCCTACCCCACCCCTTCTGCTCATCCCTATGTTCTCACACAGTGACAGGTAATGGCTGGAGCACACTGCAAATTCTCTTTAAGGAAAGCTGAAGTTAATACTCTTTAGATTTGGAGTAAATTTTAAAATTAAAAACTATCTTCCCATTATTTAGTCTTAGAATATTTTTCAATAACACATCTATGTTCAGAATCTACTTCATTTTAAAATCACCTATTCTTACCCTAACTGGTTTGGCTCAGTAGATAGAGTGCCATCATTCAGACTCCAGTTCGATTCTGGCCAGGGGCACGTGCCAGGTCCCAGGTTTGATTCTAGCCAGGAGCACATGCCCAGGTTTTGGGTTGATCTCCAGTAAGGGGTATGCAGGAGGTGGCCAATAAATGATTCTCTCTCATCATTGATGTTTCTCTCTCTCCCTCTCCCTCTCTGAAATCAGCAAAAAATGTTTAAAAAAATAAAATGATCTATTCTTTATTTGGTCTTTTATGTGATCTAAAACTATCCTATATAATAAAAGACGAATATGCAAATTGACTGAATGACAGAATGACTAGTTGCTATGATGTGCACTGCTCAATGCAGAAGCTGCTCCTAGGTGGTCAGTGTGCTCCCGCAGGGGGAGCGCTGCTCAGCCAGAAGCTGGGCTCATGTCTAGTGAGTATAGCAGCAGTGGTGGGCACCTCTCCAGCCTCCACAGCAGTGCTAAGCTGTCAATCAGACTTTCCCTGAGGGCTCCTGGACTGTAGAGGGTTCAGGCTGGTCTGAGGAACCACCTGAGTGCACGAATTTTGTGCACCAGGCCTCTAACGTTTTCATAATAAAGACTGAACTATAATATTCTTACTTTACTCAGATGCACTGAATTCTTAATTTATTCCCCTCGACTATGTAGAATGCATGCTACACATATATACAGAGAGAAAAGGAGATATTGTGGTTGTTACATCCTCACCGCTGCTGAGCGTGTGAATCCAATGATGCCATGCTTTGAAGCACAATAAACAGGCTGTTGTGCAACTGGCATGAGTCCTGAAACAAACAACAAATTTAAACCATTTTATTAAACAATAAGCAGATGAAACCCAATAATTGCTATGCAAATGAATAATTTGTACCTGTTCATTTTTATTTATTTTATTTTTAAAATATATTTTATTGATTTTTAACAGAGAGGAAGGGAGAGGGATAGAGAGCTAGAAATATCGATGGGAGAGAAACATGGACCAGCTGCCTCCTGCATACCCCCTACTGGGGATGTGCCCGCAACCAATGTAAATGCCCTTGACCGGAATCAAACCTGGGACCTCTCAGTCCACAGGCCAACACTCTATCCACTGAGCCAAACCGGTTTCGGCTGCCTGTTCATTTTTAAATTAATCTAAAAAATACACTAAAATAATCACCAGACACTTTGTAGAACTCACTCGTCTTAGCGTGGTCACTCCTTCCATGATCTCTATCTACTGCACTGCCCAGAATGCACTGTAGGTAAGATACAGCTGAGGGATGCAATCAAATGCAATATATAACTTTTTCTGTCTCCCTGACTTTCTGTCAAGAGAAGTCAATGTTATCTAAAACTTAGAGAGAATCATCTTTAAATATAGTAAATTACCATCTCATTTTCAGTCTTTAAGTCTATATTTTTAAAGGTTTCCAAATGGCTGAAGAGGCTTAAATTGCTTAAGTGGAATTTAGAGCATCTATGGTTTTAATTCATTTCCTTTCATAATCATGTTCAGAATTCAAACAATTTTAGAATTTGCTTAACTTTCCGCATGTAGGCAATAGGAGCTAATCAAAAATATAATTAAATTCATGGTCTGGAGAAAAAGCAGTGCTGTAGCATGGATTGCATCTTTTCTCCCCTACCTTCTAGTCCAATTCTCCCCCCCCCAATAAAACAGCAAGAAAAACTCATTTTACTATAGTAACTATTACTATCAAGCCAATCTCTCCTATTTGTCAATTCTCCATCTAATCAACAGTAAGCTTTTTAGCTATAGCTATTTGTATATTTCATTTTTTAATCTAATTCCTTGAAATAACTCATATTCACATTTTTAAAATCCATGATTTCTGAGTCAAGAGACAGCGATCCTTGATTACTATAATGATATTACTATCCAAAGTCATGCTAATAATGTTCAATTATTCTGTTTGAGGCGTTCTCATCTCCACCCAGCTAACTAGTCCCAGAGCACCACCAATCCATTGAGCATGTTGTGCCAAAGTTCAGCAATAAATGCAGACCTTAATCACTCCCTGGGTGCCTGCCAAGAGCAATTCAAATCCTGAGGAGGGTAATTCACACACTGTGCGTCCGCCCAGTGATCTCTAAGTACTGCAGCAGGTGGCTCCCTCCTTGTTTTGTTTTGTTTTGTTTGTAGGTTAAGTAAATGTGTAAGTTAAGTTCAGCGATATCAGTCACCAAGAAGTGACGATGCCTGCACCGTGTACACAGGTGTACTAGGAGTTGAGATGAAGGCAATAAATAGTCGCACCAGGCGTTGCCGCTTCTTGTTCTTTGAAGCTAGTGGCTGTCTTACCCTCTCCTTAAGTGTTTCTCAGACAAAGGCAGTGTGGTTGTGGGACGGTGGTCACGGGCTGCAGGAAATGCAGTGTGAACCTGCATCAGAGATAGGCTAGTTGAAGCAGCCACAAAAAGCACAGGGATGCTGCTCCTAAGTGTTGTTAGAGTTGAGTTTGGAATGAATTTCTGTTACGTAAGCGTAGGCACTGAACTTCTGAACCCAAACCGGTTCAAGGAGTCACACACGGGCAATATGTCAAGTACTGTTGTGTTGTTTCTGGTTAAGGAGCAAGCAAGCACAAGACATACATTTTCCTTTAAAGGTAGAACGGAGCATGCAGCCAGAAAGAGAAGGGATTTGTTTGCATTTTCAAAATGCCACCTGGTTTTATGAATCTTGTTGTAACATTTCGATGACATTTTCACTGCTATCCTGCAAAGACGTTTACTCTTGCGCTGTTTCACTTTTTGATATTATACAGATCAAAAGCTGCATAAATTAATTTCAGATGTGCAGAGATTGTGCATCCTTTTCTCTTTATATTTTTTACATCTTTATTGAGGTATAACTGACATACAATATAAGTTTTGACATATGCATACACCCATGAAACCACAACCACAATCAAGATAATAGGCATACATACCCATTCCCTAAGTTTCCTGATGTCCCTTTGTCATCTCTTTCTCCTGCCTTTCCCCTCCTCCTAGGCCACCACCGACCTGCTGCTTTGTGTCACAATAGATTAGTTTGCTTTTTCTGGAAGTTGATATAAATGTGGTCATATAGTGAAACTCTTTTTTGTCTGACTTCTTTCACTCAGGATAATAATTTTGAGAATCATCCATGTGGTAGTGTGTATCAATAGCACATTTTTTCTTTTCTGAATAGTATTTCACTGTAAAGTTAAACTTATTAATATATACATTCACCTGCTGATAGATATGTGGGATCTTTTGGGGATATGATAAATAAAAAGAATTATATTTTTCAATTATTTTATTTAGGCAAGTTGCAATTAATTTAGTTAGAGAGCTTTTCTTTATTTCCATAATACATGTAGATGTTAGTTGTTGCTTTTCATATGTCCAGTAGGTAGGGTGGGTTAATGATCTGCAATGTTTTTTCCCCAACTTGCCAAATGACTTTCTTTCCCACTCCCCAATAATATAAACTTCTTCTTGGCCTCCTGTTTCCCCAAGGGGTGCCCCATGTCTGCTGCCTTAACACCTCAGAACTTTGGTGTCCTTGACCTCAGACACCACTTTGCCACCCACAATCCTATGGGTGGTGGTCTTTTGGATGGAATTGTATAGAGTTGCTGTTGCCCAGGGAATCACCAAGGTTGAAGTCCTCCTCTTCTTTAAGCAGGCACTGGTTGGTGGTGATCTTGGCCTCCAGCTTGACTTTGTTTAGCAGGGCCTCATACTCCTGGTATTGCCCCTCTGCCCGTGGCTGGGCCAGGTCTGACTCCAACTGCAGCAGGATCCCAGTGAGCCTTTCATCTGCATGGCATAGCCTGTCTCCACCTCCCTCAGGCTGTTCTCCAAGCTGGTTTTAAGATTTCTTATCGAGTCCCGGTTGACCTCCAAGGACTAGACCATATGTCTCAGCTTTGTGACCAGTCTCAGCAGCACCTAAATCAGTGGTCTGCAAGGTACCACTGTGATGCTCACCTCAATCTACTGGGACCAGATTGGGTCCTCTCGATTCTTCTGAGCCAGCTCTTCATACTGGTCCCAGATATCTGCCATGATCTTGCTGAGGTCCTGAGATTTGGGCATCCAACTCCAACTCCATGGTCAACCCAGAGCTGTCAATCTGGTTTTGTAGACCATTTATTTCCTCCTTGTGGTTCTTCTTCATGAAGAGTAGCTGCTCCTTGAGAGCCTCAATCTCTGTCTCCAGCTGCAGCAGAGTGATATTGGCATCATCAATCACACTGCCTTTGAATCCCACTCTCCACAGACCAGTGCATGGCCAACTCCATCTCATACTTGAGTCTGAAGGCATCAGCAGCAAGATGGGCATTGCCAATCTGGAGAGTGATGTGGGCTTAGTTCACTGAACTTGCAAAGATCTGAGCCCTCAGGTCCTCGATGGTCTTGAAATAATGCCCCCAGGCTCTGACTTGAGGTCCCTTCTTTTCTAGGTGTTCCCAGATTTTGCTCTCTAGTCTCTGATTATCAGTCTTCAGATTCCTCCAGAGAGGAGTCCGGGCGATCATTCAGGCATTTTGCATAGTCTCTTTTTCACTCTGGATGATCCCTGTAATTCTCCAGATCCTTGGACATCCCTGAAGCCAATCCTCCAGGCCCCCAGCCACCCCATACGCTGGTGGAGTGGGACATAAGAATCTGGGAGCCAGAGCTCCCAGCACCTGCATAGACACTGGACAGGCTTCTGGCTGGCTGGGCCCGATGTCTTGGCAACTAACTGCACAGAGCTCACGGTCCAGTAGTTTGTGGAGAAGCTGGAGCAGGTGCTGAAGCTCATGTTGTTTGGGGAGGAAGGTGAAAGGTTCAAGCAGCTCAATTGACTTTCAATTGAGAGATTTACTATTTACCTCAGTCTGCTGCTTTGAAAGGGTATAATACACGGAGGAAGAAAAACTCTTTTTCAAGCCTTTTTTCAAGCCAGATCAACCGGATCCAAAATTTTAGTTAGGTGAAAAATGTTCAGAAATCAAACATTTCCTATTGATTCTTAAGACACTTTTTTTCTTTACAAGTATAGCATTATTGCTATTGTGGTTTAGTTTCAGTATTGGTTAACCATACTACTATTATTTACCTTAAACCACACACCAAAATATAATGTTCCTATGTGCTTCAAACAAAATGTGTTCTGGTGTTGGTAATAAGGGTCAACACGGAGAATTGTGCTAAGTGTGCCAAGTGTGTATGCTATGGATTCGAGTGGTAGTTTGCATAAACAGCGCCCCCTAATGTGTGCAGTTTACAACCTACACAACTATACAGAGCAGTCCTCTATGGTATAGGAAAGTGACTAAGCAAAAGAGACTGAGAAAATGTGAAGGGATAAAGAAAGAAAAGAAAGAAGAGAGAGAGAGAGAGAGAGAGAGAGAGAGAGAGAGAGAGAGAGAGAGAGAGAGAGAGAAGAAAGAAAGAATCCCACCTCATAGACCCAGACAACACTATGGTGATTACCAGAAGGAAAAGAGGGCTGGGGAGAGGTAGAAGAGAGTAAAGGGGAATAAACAGTAACGGAAAATGAACACACAATTCAATATATAATACATATGATATATTATAGAATTATACATTTTGAAGCCTATATACTTTTATTAATCAATGTCACCACAATAAATTTCAACAGACTGTTACTTCTTATAATATTTAATCATTTAAAAATGTCCTCTCAATCAAGTTTATCAAGAGGGATTACAGCACAGTGGTGTCAGACTGGCTGAGTTCAAATCCTGAATCCACCATAATGAGTTATGTTAGCTTTGGAAGGATAACTGCTCTATGACACTGTGTTTTACTTCTGTGAATTGGAATAGGAATAGTAATTACTGTTGAGTTTTGTTTGAGATCATTTACATAAAATACTAAAATCAAGGTCTGGAAAATAATAAGCATTGCTATTTGTTATTCTTTTTATAAAAATATTAATTAAATGCCACTAAAATCTGGTAGAGAATCCTAACTTGAAATAGTTACTGAATATTGGCAAGCTGTGAACTGTTGCTAATCTTAATTCAAAAGGATTTATAAAAGTGCATTTATCTAAGAAATATGAATAGTACCTTTCAAGTACAAAATATACTGAAGTAGTATTTAAATATACTCTATTAAAATGTGTAAAACCAATGGGAGGATCCCAGGTACAGGGGGGGTAGCACTTCACTGACAGAACAGCCAGATCAACTCTATCCAAATTTAGGGAAGGTTTGCCAGTAGAATGACACAGGACCAATTAGTTTCTGGAATTAATTTGGGTTTTTTAAATTTTGCAAATTAATTCCCATATGGACAGGAACTTATTTGTCTGACTGTTAAAGAACTTAAGAGTAACAACAAAGCACAGAATTGTGACAATAAGAAAGTAGTCTCTAAAGAAATATAATTTTGTTTAATGTTGTGAAAAATCTTTTATTTGTGTTTAAAAATGAATTTTTAAAAGTACACATTTTTCAATACTTATTCTAGGCCCATCATGGTGCAAATTTACTTATAGAATAATATAAAGGCTTTCAAACTATAACATGTCTAATGAGTAACAGGTCTATCATAACTATATGTTTAGAAAAAAAATCAATAGAGGGAGAGAGTCTACCCATAAGACAGAGACATATTTTCTATAACCACTAAGGATAATAACACCAAATGGCCATAGACTGATGAGATAATTATAAACAAATAAATGCCTGGAAATTACATGTGTAATTATAGGAGAAGTATGTAAGAAAGTCATTTCGAAAAATAAAACATAATTTCCATATTTATTTTTCTATCTTAAATATTCTTTCTACCCATATTTAAAAGAGATAACTTTAATCCCTACATCTTATAGAAGAAAAAAAGCTCAAAAAAATATCTTAAAAACTGGTATCTTCTCAGATGGGGCAAGTGTACTATATCATCATTTTCTTTTAAATAAAGAGAAGCCCTGTAAAATCGACTATATAGAAGTGCAAAAGAAATTCAACTTAGAAAAATAAATTGAGAATCTAAGGATAATGATCTTTCCCTGATAACTCAAACTCAGTAGCAGTGCCAGAAAGCAGAAATTTGAATTCCTCACATTTCTTTACCGTCCAAAAAACACAAAACAGTCTACCCATCTTTCCGTTTTTAACCATCACTTCTCTAATACGAGGGAAAAAAGGAGAACTACTGAAAATCTACTCATCAATGTTCGTGCAGAAAGCTGACCAAAGTAACTGGTGGACTTCCCCATTATGTGATTTTCCCACATAACAGGACACATTATCTGATGCTGCTTTTACCCTCAATCTCATCTTCACCATAACAAATACCATAATGTCTGAAGTGTGACTGAACACAAAAAGTGACATGAGCTTTCATAAAACTACATTTCTATAACAAAAATCTTTCCAGAAAGGTCACTTTAAGAATTAACATAGTTAATTCCCTGAAAATTGCTTCTAATGTTCGACCAAAATCCATCTTCCTAAAAATTCAGTCATTGCCTATGCTGAGATGAGTTTCCTAGCCCCTCAAAGAAGATCCCTCTGCAAGTTGGAGGCTGACTATTCAAAGTATGGTTCAAGGACCAGAATCAGAATTTCAGGAGTAGAATTTCAGGAGACACTTCCAGACCTACTGAGTCAGAATCTGCATACAAACAAAGTCCTTAGGCATTATCTATGCAGCATAAGTCCTAGAAGATATTACCTAGTAGTCTTTTCATTTCCCATGCTAGGAAACCACATCATTTATCCATTCCTCAAAAGGTCAATTTATAACTATTTAATCTTTCTTACTTATTCCTTCCAGTCTGTCTTCTTAATAATATTATGCCATAAGACTACAAAGTGAACACCATGGAGAACTGTGCCAGGACTAAGCAAGAAAGATAGCTCACAGATTCATCTGACCAATTAAGATCCAGAAATATAGGCTCATTCATTCATGACATACACTAAAATAGAGCGAATAAAGTTACTTTTATTACTACTGCTAATTCTCACCATATTTTCCAAGTTATGAAGCTGGTTGGATATTAGTTGTTCAACTATATGTTGAAGATTTTTAAACTGACCTTTATTAAAGGGACTTGAAAAGTTAAGTGTGATATCACAGAGCCAACAGTTTATCATAAAGCCTGGGACTCAGCAGTTGCTAACTCTGTTAGCCCCTGTGCCTTGTATCAAGTATATATGCAGAGGTAGAACAGCATGATTTATTTTTAGCCTAAAGATGAAGGAAGGTGATCAATATTTTTTGCCTGAAAATTCTGGTCTGTTGTGACATTTCAGTCCAACCACTGCTCTTCAGGCTATGGTCCCAGGACCTTGCAACTCAATGTCCTGTTTCTCTTTAAATGGCCTGTGCTGTTCTATTTCGTCCTGCCATATTGATACAAGATACTGATTACATAGATTTTGGTGTGGAAACTTTGCCTACTTATTTTTATGCCCTCCCCTTCCTTTTTTTTTTTTTCTGTAAATACTCAACATACATTTAACTTGAATTTGTTACTTAAAGTAGTAATTTTAGCACTTCCACCTTAATACAAACTGCAAGTTAATGATATCATCTATAATAATTAGAGCATAATATTCTAATTAGACTAGGCCTTTCGGACGAAGCTGGGGTTGTGAGGGAAGCCCTGTCCCGGGTGCCAGAGAGAAGCCAGTACCAGCAGGGCGGGGGAGGGGGAGGAAGGAAGGCCTACTCTTGCATAAATTTCATGCATCGGGCCTCTAGTTTCAGGTAAAACTTATAACACAAGCGGGTGTGTCCCTGGATTGATATTTAAGACATGCTAAAAAAAATATATGGTTTTCAAGTGTTTTTCTTTTGAGATTCTAATGTTTTCAGCTCAGAGTAAATAAGACTTTCATGGGATCTCCTCCAAAATGTCACTTTGTGACTTAGAGGCATAGAGGATGCTCCCCAAATACCAAGACCTCAGTAGCTGAGTATGGAGGCAGATGAAAGCAGGTTTACAGAGTCTTTTTCCTGTGACAACTACTCTGTCCTTCATACCATTTTTAGCAACTAAGTAGTTAAGAAATATATTTGACTCATATGGGATGTTTTATGGGAACACAAGCATTTAATTATCTCATTAAACCAGCTTCACTATTTTCTGTTGTTCCTTCCAACTTTTTTTTTTTTTTTTTTTTTTTTTTTTTTTTTTTTTATAGCTAAGGATGAATGAGGCAAAATGAGGGCAGGTTTACATATTATGTTTATAAATAAAAACTCATACCGAAATGTCTATGTGGTTAATGATGATCAGAACAACTTCTGGGCCTCCAGACTGGAGCACTCCCTTCCTTCAACATACTGAGGAATCCCTCTCCACTTTATTCCTCTGTTTGTTAAACTTATTAATTGCATTTGATACTCAGTTTACTCTGCGTCAGTGGTCATTACTCATTAACTTCTCTGCCCAAACCAGTGTGTCAAGGTTTTTACTATGACAGTGAAGGACTTCACTGAATCTGTGCAAGAGATCATAATGATAGACTGGTTGTGTTGAATGTAACCCACAGCTATGCCTTTAATTGAGTGAGCGGGGAGTGGGAGTGGGGGTGGAGAGGAAGGGCATAAGGACGGGCACAGGTCAAGTCTGTGAGAAAGGAAAGTTCGGAAAACAAAAGGAAGCAAACATTGGAAATACTTTTTCTACAATTTTGTCAAATATACCCCCATAAAACTGGGTGAAAAAATAATTTGACTCCAGAACTTCTCACAGACTTTTTTGGTTGGCTGACCTCTCCCAACATGCTATAACTTCAAGGGTATAAAATTGTTGGTAACATTTTTGAGGAAAGTGTGCAGCCAGAGAGGTCCACACATTTATCTTCTACTATTATAACATTCTGAATTTTTTGTCAAGCTAATCTCATTATGGAAAGGATAGAAGCTCTTGGTGAGCAGACATAATACAAGATAATACATTTTAATATTCTCTCTGAGATGCACCGTAGGGACAAAGCCCTGGGTGAGCAGAGAGGTAGCAGAGACTGTCCAGGTTGGTCCTGGCAACAGGAAACAGTGTAAATGCACCAGGTGTGGAGGCCAAGCATCAAGAAGGAAGGGTGTCTCCCTTCATACTGGTGAAAGGTACTGAGTCAAGCAGAAGAGAAAAAAGATAAACTGTTTATTATGGTTTCAAATATTGGCTCTTAGATAGGTAAGAAGAGAATTAACACCCAGGGATGGGTAATATGATAAACCAAGCTGTTAGCCAAGAAAGCCAAATGGAACTTGAATTGTAATCCCCAAATTGCTCTTCTCAATGGCATGTTTTGACTTGAGACTTTGGTAAGCACCCCAAATATTTTCAGGGCTTTACTCTGTGTGTAAAATGGGGGAGGGGGGAATTCAAGATTCCACTGAAGGTTTAGTAACATAATTGTAAGATGAAAGCAGTGGCTCACATACACTAGCAGTATTTGACAATCCTTGTTCACCACATTCTGGCCAGTCAGGACGATTTGATCTGATAGGTTACACATTAAATTTTATTTTTGTTTTCATTGGCATCATCATGATTACTCATGAGACTGACCATTTATTCCTGATTATTAGCCATTTTGTTCTATATGTTCTCTGAATTGCAGGTTTATGTTTTTGCCCATTTAATTTAAAATATAGAGGTTTATCATCAGTCATATTAACTCATTATATATTAATAATTTTTTATTTTTTATTTGAAATATTTGCTCCACAAGAAATATCCATAGACCTTAAGAAAGATACTGTAAAAGAAAACATTTTGGGGGACAGGGAAACAGAGATGGAGGAATTTTTGTTTTTTCTAAATGCATAACCTCTTCTAAGCCAATTGTCTTTTTTTATTAAGTCAACTTTCTTGAAATAATATTTACATATAATATTTTAAGCATATTAGTTAAATGTTTTTGACAAATGTATGTGCACACCTGTGTAACTACCATCCAAATCAATATAAAGTGTGTTTCTACCTCCCCAGAATTCTGTACCCCTTTGCAGGCAATCCCCACACCCCAACACCTTTCTTGTTCCAGAAACCACTTATGTGATTTCTGTTACCATTGATTAGCATTGCCTTTAGAATTTCATATGAACAGATTCACTGTCTGTACTAGTATATTCTTGGGTCCAGTGTTCATGTTGCTGCTTCTTATTAGTACTTTATTCCATTTTATTGCTGATTAGTATTCATTATATGAATATATCAAAATTATTTTATCCAAAAAAAAGAAACCTACGCTATTTTCTTGTCAATAGATATATCTCACCAATATATCAATAATGCATTAAAAATATATTAAAGCAGTGCCCAAGAGGCCTGAAGATACTAGCAAATTACACTGGCTTAATCATGTTGTAACAATTATTTAAAAAAAAATTTTTTATTTCATGGGCTAAGATGGACATGGTTAGAGAGATTAACAGAAACACCATAGATAGAAGAATTAGATAATTCAGATAAGTCATGAGATCTTTTATCAGGCTGCTTACACATGAATTCCAGCTCTACTGCTTCCTTGACGTTAAACTCTATTTTAAGAAACTTAAACTCTCCTGTTGAGGTTTCCTTATCCACCAAATGGAGATTATGAAATCTACTTCATGGGGTTGTTGTGACTATTAATGAGATAATTGCATGCACAATATTTAAACTAGTATCGTGGAAACAGTGAGTGCTCAATGAATGTTTTTATTGGATGAAAAGCAGTAGACATTGCATTTCTCTATTTATGGTCTTTAAGGAAGAAAACCTCCTCTTATTGTACAGAATGTCTTCCAGAGAGTCCTAAATTGATCCAACCTGAGGCTTCCAGCCTTCCTAAGAAGAAGTCAGTGCCCCTAGCGACACAGGGCAGAGGGCTTCCTGGATGGTGCTCCTGATTCAAGCTTTGCTAACCCTCCCAGCTGGAGAGAGAGTCCATGCCATTGTCTCTTGACCATTGCCCAGATTTATTCACATTTACATTTTTAATAAAAATTAATTATTTTTGTTAATTTTCCTATCATTTATATATTTCTTTCTTATGGCTTTATTTTTAAATAATGTAGATTTAGCCTTGACAATTTACCTTTAAGGTTTTAGCCTCCCAGAAACTGAAATTTGCTCCTTTTTGAGGTCAAATATTTTACATATGGCCCGTGCTTTTACCTCTTTATCTAGCCTTAGAATTGAAATTAGTAGATGTCATATTAGGAATTACAGCCAGATTATCCTGAACAAATTATAGAATTAGATCTATCATAGCTTTAGGGATGCCATGTTGTCTTTAAGCAATGGGTGTTTTTTGTTGTTGTTTTGTTTTTTTGGTTTTTTTTTTTTTAGAACTTCTAAAGAAGATTCCTACATCTCCACTGGTGGCAGGTTTTGGTGGTTTAAAGACCATCAGACACAGGTGTGGTCATAGGTACCTCCAATCCTGACTACCCAGATATTATTGGAGCTGGGAGGTGGGGACAAGGTCGGAGGGCACCTACTGTGAAATGACCACACCAAGGGAAACCAACCAGATAATTTAAGGAAGTCTCACTATTTGTGGACATGAATAGATTAGACTTGCTGTCACTATTGATCAGGCTTCTAAAATTTCATAATATCCCTTGAACTAGTTAAGAACCATTCACTACTTTTCTAGAATTTTAAAAAGTAAGGGATTTGGCTAAGTAGCTCCAAAGGTTCTGGCTGACAGCTGATAGCTACTTTTGAGTAACATGATACCATCTAATAGTAGATCCTACTGCCCTGGGTGCAGCAGTTTGGATTGCCCGTGGTGGTAGAGACCATGAACTGTCTACTGGCACACAGCTAGACTGTGTTTCCCAGACTCTCTTGGAGTTCGATGAGCTATGAGAGCAAATCCAGACTGGAATGTGAGCAAGAGTGAAGTCTGCCATCACTGGGTGGCGGGGGGTGACAGGGATGATGAGGAAGAGGGGTTCAAAAGAGCACCCACGCCTCCTCGCTGTTCTCTTTCTATTGGAGAGGAGGCCACCAATGCCACCGAAACCTTTAAGGCTCCATAGTGAAGACGGAGCATCTGCCAGCCTTGTTTTCCAAATGACTGCCTACAACAGAGGTTCCCTGCAACAAGAACTTCACCTTGAACCAAGTGTCTTATATTTAGGCAGTATGTGCTTCAGTCTATTTATTAGAGCACATTAGCATTGAAGGGTGCCAGGCTAGGCCACCCCTAACAATACCACTTGGGCATAAGGATTATTTTGAGGTTAAAAGACTTGAAAAACAAGAGGTGCACGAAAGGCATTTGGGCCTTCCCTCTCTTCCAGAAAACAGGAGTTAAAAATCTAATGTAAAAATGCCCTGTCTAAACAGGAAAGAAAGAAACATTTTTATCACCAGAAACCAGGAATCAAGGCCAAGAGAAATCTGTACAAGCAGACCTTGTTAAAATAAAATAACTGTTATCTTCCTCTAGCCTTCCTGTATATTTTAGTTACTTGTCCACAATTGATATCCTTTGTTCACCTCGTTTATAAATGCTTAGGACTAGCCACTTCTTTGGCTCTTCATTTTCCGTTGGAGGTTCCCATGTACCTGTAAAAATCTGTATGTTTTTCTCCAGTGAATCTATTTCATGTCAGCTTAATTTTCAGGCCTAGCTAGAGACCCTAAGAAAGTAGAGGTAAAGTTTGGCCTCCTAATGGCATATCCCAACCACTACTTCTGCTATATTTTAAAATTCCATGTTGTTGTTTTTTTGTTTATTAGTTTGTTTGTTATGTTTTCTACAAATAATGCATTTTATTTTATTTTTTAAATTTCTTTATTGATTAAGGTATCGCATATTTGTCCTCAGCCCCCTATTCTAATCCCCTATCCCCACCCTCACTCATACCCCCATTCCCCTATTGTCCTTGACCACTGGTTAGGCTCAGATGTATGCACATATGAGTTGATCTTTGTCCTTTGGTTGATCTCTCCCTTTTATACCCACCCTCCCTTTGAGGTTCAACAGTCTGACCCATGCTCCTTATCTCTGGGTTTGTTCCTGTTCATCAATCTGTGTTGTTCACCATTTCCCCTAGATGAGTGAGATCAAAATCACAGAGATACCTTAACTTCTTTTTGTGCTTTTCACTTTGTCAAAGGTGCTTTCACATGTATTACTGAATCGCACAATAACCTTTGACAAACAGTAACTCTGGGAAAATACACGTGTGTGTGTTTATAGAGTACTTCAGTAAGATAACTTAAGAAGTCATGATTTAAAATAATAGAAGTAAACATATAGTCCAGACATTTGCTATGCAATAGAAAATTCCATAGAGCCATTAATAAAACAAAGAAAAATTAAACAACCTTTCATTTTCAAACCCGAGATGATAATAAGTATACTTTGAAGATTTACTTCTGTGGTCCAAATCACCAATAAGAAATTATTATTAGCAAAACAGGTGTCCTTACCTGCCAAAGATGCCATGTTGATAATGATGCCGCCTTCACCTCCGTTTTGCTTACTCATGTAATCCAAGCCAAGATAGGTTCCACTGATCACAGATACCTAAACCAGGAGCATGAATGGGAAAAGCAACACAGACATTACACTCTGTCATAGAATCATACATCAATGTATTTGTTACTGTCCCAAGCAGAGTTCAACAACTGTTATCAATGAAGGGTTTTGAAATTGCATTGACCTGGATTCTCTTTTGTTTGTGTGAAGTTGTGGAGCTTATCGCATTCTGCAAAACTTCACTTAGTTGCCCAACCTGAGAGTTTATGATAAAGATTGTAACCCTATGGTGTTTTGTCAACTTTAACTCAATGTTCAGCATCATCAGGAATTCTATATATTCTTTTTCTAAAGATTGGATATAAAATTCATTTACCCTTATTAGAAGCATATGGTCCTCATGCCTGGGGAGTCTGCATTCATCTTCTCAGTTTAATGCCCTTGGATCTTGCAATATATAATAGCGAATTCTCTTAATTTCCACTATTACATATTATAAGATCTAAGAAAATAAAAACTCTATTTTGCATTGTATCTACTTCCCTCCCCCCTCCTCCAGGTAACACAGAGGAAGGTGATCTCCCAGCTTTAGTGTAGACACTGATTAACCTAATTCAGTCATGGAAATACCATTCTCCTTGCCAGAGACTAGTTTAGGAGATGGCATATGACCCATATCTGGCCAGTAAGACCTGGGGGGCAGTTGGCTGGAGGGGAGTGAAGGAGTTGGGTTGGGAAGGGTGGTAGGAGAAGATACTCATGGAAAACTGTCTGTTACTTTTAAGAAAACCAGAAAGAAATGATTATATTATTCCTTTTCCATTGCTTTCTATAGGTGCGATGGTTAGCTTCCTCATGATGAAACTAGAATAAAGGATGGCAGGTGGAAGAGTAGATAAGAAACTGGGTCCTTATGAAAACACTGAGATGCAACATCAAACAGTCCTGACACTACAACCCTGCTGTGTGAGGTCACATAACTTTTACCCAGTTCCAATGGGAGATTTTGTTACTTGGGATACACGGTCTTCAATAATGTCCGTCATTGTCCTCATCATGGCACACAATGTGCTTTTGCTGGTTGACTCTGCTTCCCTGCTCATCGCCATAGGTAGACACCCTTTCTGTTGTATTCTAACATTTAAGAATTCATCACTACTCAAAGCATTTCACATTTGTGATGTGAAACTTATATTTGAAATCTTATTTTCCTTTTTAAGAACTTCTCTTCCTTCCAACTCAGATTTCTAAAAGGTGGACATTTTCTTTTGAGATCTTAATGCCTACCTTTTTCATTCCTTATAATACTGCAAAGAAAATGATACAATAATGAGTCTGGAACTGAGGGCACCTATTACTGTTTACCTTCTTTTAATTTAAAAAGTCCTTTGGGAGTTTTTTGAGAAGTTCACAGTTGCCTCTCTACCTAACAGGAGTTTAGAACAAAAAAAGTAAATTGAAGATCCTATTCACATAAACCAGGTATCATTTTGCTATTAAGTAGGCTTAGGAATAATGAGTATAATCTCCACATGATTCCCTTAAAATGGAAAAAGAAAACATGAATGGTTTATATAAGAAGGGAAAAATGTGAATGGGTGAAATGACTGAAGTTAGTTAGATGCTGCTAGCTTTTGCCCAAGCCTCCAGCGCGTCTGAGCAGAATTTCTGTTTATGCGTATTGGCACTATGCTTTTCCTCAGTTATTTATACTCTGCTGACACCTCACATTTGTGTTTTCAACATTTACAAGATGCAGTCAGCTAGAAAAGTTGGGAATGTGTAAGTTTTATTGTAAATTTTTTTTAAAAAGCAAGATTGATTTCCACATCTTTGGTGGGGGAGGAGCACAAAGGGTAATTTTCCCATCCATTGTCTGGATATGAAAGGAGTAACTTTTCAAATGGAAACACTCTTGGACTAACTCTACATGACAAGGTCTAATACTTTGCTTTCAGGTTCTTGTCTTTTTTCCAATACAGTTCTCAAGAAATATAGTAATATATATTATCTTTCTTTCCACCTCCCACCCCCTGAAATTCTTTTTTATGGTCAATAGTTTTCCATTTTTGCTTGTTTAGGGGATAAATATTATTGTCTTCCCAATTGCAGAAATACTTACAATTTAGCTAGCTCTGCTTAACTATGATAATAGTTCAACTGGATCTTTAGAAATTATAGAGTAGTAATAATAGAAAGTCATCACTAATTTAATTTTGTAATCAACATCTTGGTAACCAAGAAAAGGGAGTGCATTTGACAACAATGTTTCTATCCATTTCTTCAACTCTTCATTTTGAGATAGAGTAGGAGAGAGGAAATCAACTCACATAGAAATGAGACAGTGAGAAAGAAGAAAATGTAGATTTTTATACTTTGGAAAGAAAGACAATTTATTGAGTGAATACTTTGAAGATGGGTCGAAGGCAATCAACCAAAGACCTTGTATGCATATATGCATAACCCATAGAAACAGATAATGGGGTAGTGAGGGCTTGGGGGAGGGGGTAGGAGGTGGTTGATAGGGGGAAAAGGGGACATATATAATACTTTCAACAATAAAGATTTTTAAAAATTAAAATAAAATAATAAAAAATTAAAATTGGTATATCATATAAATATGTCGTGTGAAATTTCAGAAGAGGGAAAGATGTAGTAAGGTTCTTTAACTAAGTGGTTACTTTCTTACAAGGATATAGAAAAATGTACAAAAGAACACACAGAGTTGTGTGTGGCAAATTACATTCAGAACAGTGTCTAAAATATT
Source organism: Pipistrellus hanaki (assembly GCF_964339955.1). Taxonomy (NCBI): domain Eukaryota; kingdom Metazoa; phylum Chordata; class Mammalia; order Chiroptera; family Vespertilionidae; genus Pipistrellus; species Pipistrellus hanaki. The sequence goes on from NC_140507.1 coordinate 65,772,752, forward strand.
ATTATATAAAACACACGCAAATATTTGCATTATACCAACAGAGATAATCAAGTTGGAAGGACAATGATTGGTCAGACTCTAATCTCCTCTTGCAATGGGTGTTTTAAGTAGGTGGGGCAGTAACATGTTTTTAGTAATATATGGGTAACAAAGGTTATGTTCTATTCTATGTAAGATTAAACAAATGCTACCAGCCTCTGGCGTTAAGCCAAGGAGTGGCTTATGTCAGAAGAGTCCAAAGAAAAAATACAGGCCAGCTAAATTTCAATGATGAAGAATCCAGGAGAGTGAATTGTAACTAAAGGAGTCAAATTAAATGCCCTTGGTCTTCTAGAATTTCCTATTTTCAGGTAGTTTAGGAAACTTCCAAGCTTGGAGCAGATGTTTATTTACCTAGGCTATGTTCAACCAAACATGCTTTCTCAGCTAGATAAAGACAGATAATTCGAATCCTTTGACAATCTCTTTACTATTTCTATGTTTCTTATATTGTTGCACACTTTTCTGACATTTGCTTTCTCAGAGGTAAGACACAGTAGGTGCCTATTGTGAATACAGTAGGGCCTTTAGTGAAAGTAAAATAAAACAAAATATTTTCCAATTGTGAAACATGCTTATATCTCTTGGCTAAATAATACTTTATCATGGCATATCAATGTTTAATGCACCATTGAGTTTGCTTAGTTGTAACTAACTTAATTTTGTATTTGTGTCTCTACTTACACATGATTCTAGCTTATAATTTTATTTTCTTGCAATATTTCTATTTTGTTTGAGTAGAAATTATTTCTTTGCGAGAGGGATGTCTGACTGCTGGCTTAGGCCGGAACCCCTAAGCTGGTAGTCAGACATTCCCCAAGGGGTCCCGGACTGTGAGAGGGTGCAGGTCGGGTTGAGGGACCCTCCTATGCCTCCCAGTGCACAAATCTTGTGCACCAGGCCTCTAGTGTGTAAATGAATAACTACAGCTGTCTTTTTTTCTTTTACATTTCTTTTCACTTTTTTCAACCACTTAAAAGCTTGCAGGCCATACAAAAACAAGTGGCAGGCTAGTGTGTCCTGTGAGCCATAGCCAGCCAACTCCTGAGTTATGCAATAAATTATGTTCCCTTTCATATTTTCCTTTATATTTTAAGACATATATTTTCATAATTAAAAATCTCAAGTATCTTCCTATTTATAAAAGAAAATGCTTTTATTCTAGCTTTCTGTAGTTACTGTATTATTTCTATGAATATAAGAACAATTTTTCTTAAAAAATCACATTATTAAACACTTTTAGGCAATTAACATGGCTAAGATGGCTTACCAAGTTAATTTGCAGCATTTTTTCCCAGTTTTTCTCATTATTCACTCCAGCATTATTGACCAAAATGTCCAGTTTTCCGAAGCAGTCTACAGTTTTTCTGAAAGCATCTAATATCAAAAAAGAGACATTACAGGTATGTTCTTACTTTCCACATATACATGTAAGTCATATCCTATGCCATGGCATGCATTTTTATGTATCCACTCTGATAGTGAACATTACACTCTTAGTGACTCAATGCCTTGCTCCTCAGAGTGTGGCTGTGAGCCAGCAGCATTAGTCAGCATCACCTGGGAACTTATTAGAACGGCAGAAGCTATGACCAACACAGATCTACTGAATCAAGAACCTTAATTTTGCCCAGCTAGTGTAGTTCAGTGATTCAGCATCAATTTATGAATCAGGAGGTCCCAGGTTCAATTCCCAGTCAGGGCACATGCCCAGGTTGTGGACTCAATACCCTGTGTAGGGTGTGCAGGAGGCAGCCAATTAATTATTCTCTCTTAACATTGATGTTTCTATCTCTAACTTTCTCTCCCTCTTCCTTCCTTTCTGAAATCAATAAAATATACTTTTTAAAACACACACACATACACATACACACACACACACACACACACACACACACACACACACACACACAAAATCTCCACTGTGTTTAAGCAAGGTTTAGTTTGGATAGATTCTGAAGCCTGAAGGTCACTCATTCCATGGTCCAATTAGATATCCAGTTCTTGCAAACCCTCCTTAGCCAGTTCATACTAGGTTTTCCTACTCTTGTGTGAGAAACACATTCCTCAGAGTTGACTTTTAAGTATTTCTATTGATTTAAACTGTTTCCTGGGGCCTTGTATCATTGGCCCTAGTTCTATTACTTGAGATTATGAAAAAACAATTGTGGTTGCTCTTCCAAATGACAGTAGATGTTCTCAGGTCTTGAGGCCAACTTCTGAGTTCCTTGAAAAAAAGTACACCTAAGTAAAATCATAGAATTTTTGACAACCACCGGACATATTGAGTTCCCCCAAAAGATAATTCCTTATGCAACTTAATTGTCAAAAATAGTGGCACGATTTTTTAATGTGTGCCCTTTCCAGTACCTTTTACCATACTGAAATGGAAAACAACAAAATAAAAACTGTTTCCTTTTTCATGGAATTTTTACAATAATTCTTAAGATCTCACATTGATTCTAGGAAAGATCCTCTAGTAGAAAACACTTAAGAACTTTTCTTTTTGCTTATTTATTTTTGCATTCCATCCTAAGAATGTTCCCTTCAGAACTCCACATCCACCCTATAGGAAATTAGGTTGTTAAACGTGTATATCTATTAGTCATCATTGTGTGAAATTGTGCTAATGTATAAAGTGTCCAGTGTTTTGTACGAAGAGAGTTAGTAAATTAAAATCCTAAGATGTATTGACACTCTTTAATAGAGTACTGAATTTTTTCAAAATAAGTCAACTGGCTATAGAGTTATCATAAAATAAACAAAAATATGTACATCTCATTACTTCTTTAATTTTCTTTTCTCATTTTAGTCCCCACTGCATTTCTTATATTCTGCCCTTAACAATGTATAATACACCATCTTCTTTCTGACATACCACTAAATGCTGGGCCCAAGCAACTTACAGTCTAGCTCTTGGTGATGTTTATATGCTGTGGTACTCTTTATAATGTACCTACTCTCCCCACCACCACCACCATGGAGTAGCATTTCTTCCTATATACAATGAGTTCTGTCTTGTTCTTCTCCAAGAACATCTTCACCTCTGTATTTGCATGATTTCAATGAAGTCTCCCTGGGCCACATGTCTAGACCATTTGAAAAGTTAAGGCAGCACTAAATCCTGAAACGGGAAGGGTCAATGCTGTGTTTTCCTGAAATGCAGATACGTGCTGCTGTCCAGACAACGTGTGGATTTCTCATGACCACATGCCTTCTCCTGGTCACTCATTATGTGTCTAAGTTTCCTCCTCCACAATCACTTATCCTTAAGGAATGTGTTTACAGCCAAGGTACTTATGTTAAATACAGAAAAGCAAAAACAATTAAGGTTAAATGTCACATGAGAAACTACACAAATTCAGACAGAAATAGCTTCCAGATGATATATACCATGGATTAGTCCATCCTGCCTGGATGTTGAGATTTGACATGCCTCTATTCTTGATCCAAAATGTCACGTGCAATCAACAAACCTTTATCCTCTGGCAAAATATGTTCCACCAGCACTGTGTTTATAGCTCACTTCTACTCACGCTTTAATACATGTTGTAAATCTTTCTTAGCATTTTCAGATTTTAATTACATATCTTCCTTTAAAACAATTTTCCTTAACTGTAGGGGAACACTCCTTCCTAACATGCTATTTCTAATCTCTTACAGAATAGCCCTACATTAAAAAGAAAAAAAGAAAAAAAAAAAAGCCATACTTCAGTGTTCCTTTAAAAACAGGAGTAGCAGAGTGACTTTTTAAAAAATATATTTTTTATTGACTTCAGAGAGGAAGGGAGAAGGAGAGAGAGATAGAAACATCAATGATGAGAATCCTGCATCCCTCCTCACTGGGAATTGAGCCAACCAGGCATGTGCCCTTAACCATGATCAAACCAGAATCAAACCCGGGATCCTTCAGTCTGCAGGCCGACACTCTATCCACTGAGCCAAACTGGCTAGGGCCAGAGTGACTTTTATGAATTTTTTTTTTTTTTTTTTACTCAATCTTTCAATAAAACTTGGTGAGAGACAAATATCTATTTTTCTATTTTTTGTTCTCCAGAAAAACATTTTTCCATGCATATCTATTGGACTTCTATATAACCAAATCGGTTTATATGCCAATATCGTCCCTGTTATTTCACAAGTCGATTGTTCTATTTTAAGTGAGTAGTGGATGGAAACAGGAAAGCATTGAAGGAAAAGTCTGATAGAAACTTTCCTTCTGCCATTCTAACACTGTAGCGCAGCTATTATTGTTTTTAAACTGCTATCTCATAGGGGAAAAACCAAATAAAACACGTGGTTAACAGCATCTAGCATGTCTGTGATGATGACCCTCGACCTTGCACTCTAGTACTTTTTAAAAGAAAAACACTGGCCACACTTGTCATCTGTGTCGTCCAACTTTCTGGGAGAAGCCCCTTAGCCCATGTCTAACTTTCCAAGTTCCAGCTGCAGTTTCAATCATTTAATAATTACTGTTCGCCAGCACTGTCTCTGAATACACAAAGGGGTTTTGATTACATTATGCGCTGCCAAATGACTGAAATAAAAGGATTTCTCAGGGTTGGGCTCCCTCCCTCGTGTGTGTGTGTGTGTGTGTGTGTGTGTGTGTGTGTGTGTGTGTGTCTGGTTGCAATGTCCGTGGGAAGCATACCACTCCAAGCCATCCCCTGGAGCTCAGAGGGAGCTGCTCTCCAGCTGCCTGCCTGCCCCACACGGACTCTCTGGCACGGGCTGGGCTGCCTTCAGGTTATCAGTTGTTCAAGGAGCGTCCCGCGTCGGTGAACAGAGCTCCTCTAGCTTACCTCTCAGTTTTTCCTGGTCGGACACATCGCAATGGATGAACAGAGTTTTCTGGGGCTCAAACTGCTCATCCAGAGCCGCTTTGCACTCGATGCCCGCCTCATAGCTCCAATCCACCAGCGCTACCTGTGGGGGAAAGAAGAGGAGCCCAGGTCCCGTGCAGCTCGGAGAAGGAGAGGCGCAGGCGAACAGTCAATAAACACTAGGACGCTCCCCGTGGGCACCTGACATTCAGAGGTTCAAGGTCGGATTTTCCCTCCAGCTACTCTGGAGATCTACTCCACGGGGCACCGGCCTCCTCGCAGGCAGCTTTGGGAAGTTGGCACGGTGGGCACTTGGGGGCGCAAAGTTCCCTATCTCCCCCGGGACCCCATCGCTTGCTTGGCAGGCGGGATGGTGGGGGGTGGGAGGTGAGTTTCAGGGGGGAGCAGAGAAAATTCCTGCAGCCAGGCCGTTGTGAGCTCTTACCTTGGCGCCCTTGTGCAGCAGAGCCTCTGCCACGGCCCTGCCGATGCCCTGCGCCGCGCCGGTCACCAGCGCCACTTTGCCGTTCACGTGCATGGTGCGGCCGCTGCTGGGCGTCCCGCGCCTCCGCAGCTTTTATGGTCCCGGCGCGCTGCACCCCGGCCGGCGCCCTCCTGCCTGCGAGTGGGCGGGGAGGAAGCCGTCCGCCCCGCCGGGCCCCGGGCTGTGTCACCTTGCCCCGAGCGCTCCCGGGAGCCCAGCCGCGCGCGCGATCTTGCTCTTTGCCTTCCTGACTCTTCGCTGAACCCAGGTCACCGCCTTCCCTCTCCACCCCGGGCTGCTGCGCTCCTGGCCGCGAGCGAGCGGACGGGGAGAGCAGAAAGGGTATTTATTTCTGAATAAGATGGCCCTCCATCGGCAATATGGTCATAGCGGTGTATGGTGCCAGGTGGGGGGGCTGGCCATGGGGGGACAAGGGGGAGGAGACACATTGTAAAGTATGTGATTATCAACCACTCTACTGCTGTGCGCCTGGAATGAATACAACGTGATAACGTGATAGTGAATGTCAACTGTCATTGGAAAAGAAAACAAAAATAAAAATCTGACCCTCACGTGAGCTAAAGACCACCTTCATGAAAGTACGTGGGGGAAGGGGCTGGGGGGGCTTCGTCCCTCCACCCCCACCCCATTCCCCCCCCCCCCCCCCCGTCCCTCCTGAGATCAGGTTCTCCACTCCTGACTGCCCCCCTCCCCCCAAAATAATGAAAAAGGCAATCAAAGCAAAAGTTTTGTCCCAATAGACTTTTTTGTCTGAATTCTGAGCCTTCGGAGGAGTGGGGAGGGGGCTAGCCTAGTTAAGTAACACCACTGTTTTTCACTTTCGTTGTGTTTTTGACAAACTTGAATCTATCGTTTCACGGCTGGCTGGTTCTTTAAGAACCCTGTTGGCACTTCTGTTTCAGATCAGTATCAATTGTTTGTCGTCTTGAGAGCTCCCTGCAAGAATGTGCATCGTTCGTTCCCTTGCGCGGGACTTCCAGGTCACTGTCAGCCTGGTGAATTGTGAGTCCGATGGAATGCTTACCCACTGAATCATGCTTGCTTCAGGGCTCGGACTTAAGCATGGGACAGAGGCTCCCTGTCCTCCAGGAACTTGAGTGGGAGCTGTGTGCTGAGATGCGCTCAGCCAGGGCTATCTATAATATACTGATGATCCAGTCACTTTTTTCTTTCTTTGTCTTCCCTTTGTTCCATGTTAACACCAGCAGGCTTCCGTTTTATTTCCATAAGTCTAATACCCTCTGGCATTTATTTTCATGGACAAAGAAATCTAAGCAGCTGTGGAGGTGACTTTTGTGTACTTTTTTTTTGCAGTTTACAGGAAACAGAAGGAAGGGGATTGGCTCAGTGGGGAAGGCTGCTTGGGATGCTGTGTAAGAGAGATGGATGTTGTCAGTAAGCCACTGAAGCAGGTCCTCAAAGTGGCTTCGAAAATGGGTCTTGCCCAGCCCAGTGTGGCTCAGTGGTTGAGCTTCAACTTAGGAACCAAGAGATCATGGGTTCAATTCCCAGTCAGGGCATGTGCCCCTGTTGGGAGAGGCAGCTGATCAATGATTCTCTCGCATTATTGATATTTCTAACTCTCTCTGTCTTTCCCTTCCTTTTTGAAATAAATACAAATATTTTTCTTTTAAAAGAGTAAGAAAATGAGTCTTGAAAAAATATTGAGAAATGAAGACAAGGAGAGAGATTTCTTTTCTATTATGTAATTAAATTTGTAATGTGAAGAGTAAGTTGAGGTATCAGATTGAAAGGGAACAGCAGTGGACAAAAATAAGAGGAAACAAACAAAGCTCAACACCTCTAGCACATGCACAGACCACAGGAGAACAGGAACAGCTTCTTTGTCAGGAAAGAACTAACAAAAGAGACAGGAGAATGGAAACAGCCTGGTGCCCATCAGCAGATGAGTAGATTAAAAAACTGTGGTACATCTGCACAATGGAATGCTACACTGTGGTAAAAAAAAAAAGAAGGAATTCTTACCTTTTGCAATAGCATGAATGGAACTGGAGAGCATTATGCTGAGTGAAATAAGCCAGGCAGAGAAAGATAAATATCATATGATCTCACTCATTTGTGGATTATAATGACCAACATATAATCCATAGACAGAGAAGCATCAATCAGATATCAAACCTCAGAGGAAAGGTAGAGGAGGGTGGGAGGTAAGGGGGAGAGATCAACCAAAGGACTTGTGTGCATGCATATTAGCCTAACCAATGGACACAGACAACAGAGGGGTGAGGGCATGAGTGTGGGGGGAGGGGGTGGAGTGATGGAGGGGCAATGGGGCAATAAGGACACATATGTAATACCTTAATCAATAAAGAAAAAAACAAAATAACATGGGCATATGAGAGAGAGAGAGAGAGAGAGAGAGAGAGAGAGAGAGAGAGAGAGGGAGAGAGAGAGAGAAGGAACATGTTGGGAGAGGAAAGGGTTGCAGTACATATGGGGGAAATAGTCTTGAGAAGATAGAAGCAGTTAATGATGTAAAGTGCTCCGAAGAACATAAGGAAAAGAAATGCTTTGAAGTTTTAATGACAATAATTAGTGTTAGAAAATTTACAAGGTACAGTCCATATTAATTAATGCTAACTAATTACTTCTGGATTCATATAAAAAATATGAGATAGAGGAAAATGTGGGAGGTTTTGGTTGTTTGTTGTTTTTGTTTTATTTTGTTTTCAGCGCATAGAAAATACTGGAATTTAAGGCAGAGTTTGTACCTCTTAACCCTTTTCTTTTCATTTTCCACTCCCATTGTCTTTAGACATTTTCCTGTGATGATAGCAATAGCAGTAAGCCTTCTGAGTTTTTAACTCTGAATTTCTTAAACCAAATTCAGTTTCCAAAGTCCTCCAAGTAGATATTCTAAAACATAGATCTGATCACATGCAGACATATTCATTTTTAAATCCTTAAGATATTTAAACTTGGGAGGCATTATATGCCCATGTCTTTGCCATAGCCCCTCTTTTCACACTGGGAAACCCTGGGGGTTAAAACCTTCCCCACTCTCCCAGGATCAGGCCTATGTCTCACAGCATCTGCTCACCTGACCTTCCTTCATCTCCCACTTTCTTCACATGTCTTCCAACTCAGCTGGGAAAACTCTACAGTGATTACACTAACCACATTGTAATTATCTCACTATCTCTTGGATGTTTGCAAGGAGACCTTTGTCTTTATCTCTGGATGTCTCCAGCACCCAGCTCGAAGTATGTGCTTGTACTTGATGAATGAAGTTCAGTTAAACATGGGATAGATGTTCAATCAAGACTAGTCAGAAAATTTGAACCAGATGATGAGATTTTCTGTATACTGTGGTACCTTTTAATGTGACTTAAAGGTAAGATTGAAGAAAATACATTGGATATATGTACCACATCTTTTTTATCCAATCATCTATTGAAGGACATTTTGGTTGTTTCTATGTCTTAGAAACATGATTAATGCTACAATGAACATAGGGGTACATAAGTGTGAATAAGTGTTTTCAAATTTTTATCCTTGTGAATAGGTGTTTTCAAATTTTTCAGGTGAATGCCCAGAAGAGGAATTGCTGGGTCATATGGTAACTCTATTCTTAATTTTTGAGGAATCATCATACTGTTTTCCATAGTGGCTGTACCAATTTACATTCCTACCAGTGGTGAATGGAAGTTCCTTTTTCTTCACAACTTCTCCAACACTTGCTATTATCCGTCTTGTTGACCACAGCCATTCTAACAGGTGTGAGGTGGCATATCATAGTTTTGATTTACATTTCCCTAATAGCTAATGAAGTTGAGCATCTTTTCATTTATCTGTTGGCCATTTGTATGTCTTGGGAGAAGTGTCAGGACCTCTGCTCATTTTTAAATTGTGTTGTTTGTTTGGTGTTAAGTTGTATGAGTTCTTTATACATTATTTTGGATATTAACCCCTTGTTGGAGCTGTTGTTTGTAAATATTATCTCCCATTTGTTTGGTTCATCCTTTTTTTAAATCTGTTTCTTTGGTTGTGCAGAAGCTTTTTAGTTTGATATAATCCCATTAATTTATTTTTCCCTTTACTTCTCTTAACTTTGGGGTCAGATTCATAAAATCTTCTCAAAGACGATGGCATACTATTCAGACATAAGAAAAAATGAAATACTGCCATTTGCAATAACATGGATGGACCTTGTAAATATTATGCTAAGCTAAATAAGTTAGTCAGAAAAAGCTAAGAACCATATGATTTCATTCATATGTGAGATATAAAACTGAAATTCATAGACAGACAACAATATGATGATTATCAGAGGGAAGGTAAATGGGACCAAATATATGATGTCAGAAAATTATTTGACTTTGGTTGGTGGGCATACGATGAAATATATAGATCACATATCATAGAAATGTACATTTGAAAACTATATAATCTTATTAATCAATGTCACCCCAATAAATTTAATTTAAAAAATAAAATTTAAAAAAGATTAACTCTCACCCTCTACACATCAGTTCACAATAAGGAATGCATCATTTCCCCCATTTTGTGAATGAGATTACCAAACTTAGGAGCTAGCTCAAGGTTACAGAGTCTGGATTCAAACCATTCTGACTTCACAAACAATACAACATGCCCATGGATCCTGAGCTCTTCTCCTCCTAGTGCTGTGCATTCCTGGAAGGCAGGACTATATTTAACAATATTTGTGCACTGAACACAATGCTTTATACATTATTACTCTTCAATAAGTATTTAGAATTCTAGACCTATAGAAATCTCATGTCTGTTAGGAATGGGGTCAAATGCATATGACAGAAGATTCCATTAACAGGGCCTCAGAGAAATAGGGGCTTGTTTTGTTCACATGACAACACTTTGCTCACAGGGAGGTCAGTAGCTAGAGTGAGGAGAGATGATTCCTGGAGCCAGGACTGGCAGTAGCTCCTCAGTCATATTAAAATAGTGACTCACTTGGAATATCTATCTACTGAACTTCTAGGCAATCTTCCCAACCGTGCTATGACAAAGGATTTGTCTCCTCTTGGTCCAGAATTTCTGGCATGGACCACTGGAAAGGCCTTGGAATTTCCTGAGTGATGTCTTTGTTATGCTAATGAGGTGACTTAAGGTGGACCTCAAAAATGATCTCGAGAAAGTCCAACTACATGATTAGAGGGTTGAAACTTTGGGCCAGTGCTATCTCTGGGGAGTGGTGGTGGTATTGAAGATGGAGTTCAATCAAGGGCCAATGATATAATCAATCATGTTTATATAATGAAACCTCACTCTGGGCACCAAAACTCAGTGGATCTTCACGGTTGGTGAACACATCAATATGCTGGATTAGTGATATGCCCTGACTTCATGAAGAGAGCACAGAGGCCCTGCATCCCTGCCATACATCATCCTATGTGTATCCTTTATAATAACACTGTAAATATAAGTATAATGCCAAAGAGAAAAAAGAAAGAATTCATTGGTATGAAGAAGAATGTTTTGATATTTTATTATATTTTATATTAAATGTCCATATTGACTTAAAAATTTCTACAGGACATTATGTATACTATACCAGTAAGCACATCTCTAACCACCACACACACACACACCAAGGGGTTTTGTGTGTTTTTGTTTTAGAGAGACGAAGGCAGAGGGAGAGAGAGATAGAAACATCAATGATGAGAGAGAATCATTGATTGGCTGCCTCCTGCACACCCCCTACTGGGGACGGAGCCAGCAAACCCCTGGACATGTGCCCTGACTGGTAATCAAACCGTGACTTCCTGGTTCATGGGTCATCTCTCAACTACTGAGCTACACCAGCTGGGCATACTGGGGAGGTGTGGGGGAAGGGAAAGGGAGAGATGGAGTTTGATATACATTTCTTACAGCATCGCTCAGTTTCATTTACATTAGTTATATATTTCTATCCTCAACATGATTAGAGTTATTAAAAACAAGATTCTTAGCTAAAACTAAGTTAAATCTGAAACAAACCACCATCCATATAATTTTGTGAAAGCATTCCTATTTACAGGTTGCATTTTATTTAGTTGTTTAAAGTTTTTAAAAATAAAAACAAATAAAATTATGCAAAATGAACTGACAGACAAATTAAGAGGGATGATTGTTTTTCTGCCATGCTATTGCAGGTCCTGGGTGTTGAACATTCAGGAGCAGACATCCTGGGTTAAAAGCACAGCCTGGCTCAGAGAGATTGCCGGGGTTTAAATCCAGCTCCCCCACCTCCAAACTGTGTCACCTTGAGCAAGTTACTTAACCTATCTGAATCTCAGCTTCCTCATCGATGATAATAGTATCCACTTCATAACAGTGTTATGAAGACTATACAAAATTAAGTAAATACAAGTCAAGTGCTTAGACCAGTTTCTGGCACACAGCAAATGTTATGTAAATGCTATTATCACTAAGCGCTATACGTATATAATTGCATTTACAACCCAACTGCAAGGTAGTTCTTACTGAGGTTGTTTTATAGAGAAGGCAAACAGGTTTAAAAAGGTGAGAGAGTTGGGTCAAGGTCACTTATCTAATATTGAAGAAGGTGGCTTTGACTCAACATATGACTGACTCCTGAGTAACACTTTTTTTTTTTTAAAATAAAATTTCTGGATCAAATATATGTTTTCACAAACATGCTACTCTCAGTTGACTCAATTCTGACTTGCTAAGGCAGAGCTTGCTTTTCCTTCACCCTGTGCCCAGGAGTGAGCACAACAGTGTCAGCTAGGCATAGGCCCAGCTCAGACAGACACATTAGTTACTTAGTAAACATAAGCTTTTTAAATCTTTAAATAATCACATATAAATCAATACAGAAATAGGCTTTTTTTATTATAAATATATTTTTATTGATTTCAGGGAGGATGGGAGAGGGAGAGAGAGATAGAAGCATCAATGATGAGAGAAAATAATTGCTTGGCTGCCTCCTGCATACCCCATACTGGGGATTGAGCCTGCAACCCGGGCATGTGCCCTGACTGGGAATCCAACTGGTCGATGCTCAACCACTGGGCCATGCAGGCTGGGCTAGGCTTTTTTATTTATTGAAACAAATGAACAAAAAACAAAAACAAACAAACAAACAAAAAGAAACCCTGCATAAATAAGGCAATTTATTCTAATATCAGGGCAGGGTTCTTATCTTGGCTTTGCCTCCACAAGTTACAACAGAGGAGCTAACTATTCTTGATTATTTCTATGTTTTTGTTTCTTTGCATGTTATCTCATGTCATCATTTTACCAACCCTGCAAGGTAAATATTATTATTCTTGTTTTTATAGCTAACGATGAGACTCATGGAAGTCACTTTGAAATTTAGCGACACACTTGGGTTCGAACCCACTTCATGCAGTTCCAAAGCCTTTGCTGTTTCCACTAGATTCAGCTGTCTTAGACAAATGGTTGTTAAATGCAGTCTCCTCCTCTTGGCTAATTCTTACGCTTCCTGCTAAGTAGGGAATAAATTGACATTCCATGAAACTCCCAGTATAGTGCCTGGCACTACTTGGTGATCGATAAATTATTATTATTAGATTCTTCCTGAATATTTATATTTATATCTAGACTCAGAGATAAACACTCAGTTAGCAATGAAAAAAACAATGATGATAAGGATAGATTTATAGTTCCAAAGTACAGGTGAAATATTTTAACTTTTCATGATGTATTAGTCGGCCAGGGCTGCCATAACAACAATATATTCCTGTGAGTGGTAAGAAGTGGAAAGCAAAGGAAGTGGGAACAGAATTGAATGGCCAAGGTTACAGTTGCCAAAAACGTGGCAGTGACGTGTGACAGAGGGTGAAGGTGGGGGGAAGAAATTCCTCTCTTGCAGGTGACCCCAGGACTGATAGTGAGGAACCGCTGAATAATTGCTACACCTGTGTTTCCACATAGTGTGGCAACTGCTCCAAAGTAATTTGCATATCATATGTTAAGCATATATAAGTTGTACAATTTATACAAAAAAAATGTTTCTTGGGTTAGGGTTAGGGTTAGGGTTAGAGTTAGGGTTAGGGTTAGATATGTCCTGCACTAGGACATGAAGCCATGCAGTAAGTAAAACAAATGGTTGCACCCAATAGCACTTGTAACCTAGGGGAGGCAGACAATAATTTGGACATAGGCAGGTGTATGGGAGTGTGAGTCAGAAAGACATATGGAGTGAGGTGGGTGAGGAGAGAGGAGGCTCCTGTAGTAGGTGCTATTTCTCCTGAATAAGAGCAGTTTAGGAGCAGTCCAGAGAGGAGGGAAGAGGGTACTGCAAAGTTTCAGAGGCTCATTGCCTAGGCATTGAAGATATTTTTTAATACATGGTTTTCCATGTTTCATAAATCTTTAGTGTTATTAAGGTAGTAAAAGCAATAGCCCTTATAAATTAAGGTAGAAAAACTCTCATCATTGAAGCTATTTTTGGTTCTGAGAATTAGAATACATAATCGAACACCAGATTTGGAATGTCTAGAATTGGAACGTCTGTGATTTGGAAGTCAAGGGAATTTGCCCTAATATAGGCTGATGAGATCAAGCTAATTGGGCATCTGCGAATGAAATCCTCAGGTTCCCTCTCTGTAACTTGGGGGCTTGACTTAATAAGAGCCCATGTATCTCTCAAAGGAAGTTGATTGCCCTCCCTTCCCCAATCCCTTGCCCCCTCCTCGTCGTCCTCCTCCTCCTCCTCCTCCTCCTCCTCTTACTCCTCCTCCTCCTCCTCCTCTCCTCTTTCTCTCTCCTTCTTTTTCTCCTCTTTTCTTTTTCTTCTTCTCTTGCTCTACCTCATCCAAGCTTAGAATTCCTTGCAATAAGAAACAAAGAATGAGAGCAGGACAGGAAAGAACTGTTTGTTCTGGGAGATTTCTATCAGCTATATCCACAGTTCCAGGGAGTACATTTTATGCTATCTTCCTGAAGAAAATTAATGGGATTTATGGGTACTGAAAGTTACCCATAAACCTCACATTAGACTAGGAAGAGGACTGTATTTTTTCTGTTTAGGGTTACAGTGGCTTGATATGGTTAAATAGATGTGCATTAGTTTCCTGGAACATGTTTTCAAACTAGTGGCAATGATGGTGATGATAATGAAAATGGTAGTTACTTATTAAGAGCTTGCTCTATAATAGGCTTTATAGAGGTTTACACACATGGTCTCTTTTATTCCCTAAAATGATGCTGTGAAGTTGCAATTATGATTTCTTCTGATTTACAGAAAAGTGAGGCTTAGAGATATTTAGTCAATTATCCAACTTCACACCATTAGTAAATGACAGAGCTGTAGAATATGACACCATTCTGTGCATTGCTGCTATGTTATTCTGCTGTACATTTGAAAGTCTGCCACATTGTATAATGCTCATTACCTACTACCTACTACTTTTTTTTCTGATTTATGTTGGCATTGAGTAACATTCCTAGAAGACACTGTTGATATATTTAGGCAATTTTTAGAATTGTGTGGAATAGATCCTGGGCATTGAGTAACTGTATGGTTAGGTGGTGCTGAGTACCCAGATTTTTCTGGGCTGAGTTTTAGAAAGAAGAAGGGAAAGGTAAGCCTTCCTACATGGAAAGAGCAATACACATGGATCCCAGTTTACCACTTAGCATCTGTGTAATCAGAGGCAAGTCACTTAATCCTTCTCGGCTATTGTGTAAAATCTGAGGTGGGGATAATGGTGTTTATAACAATGTCAAAAGCAGGGTAAGTGATGAGATGGACATGAAAGTATCCAGCCCTCTGCTTGGAACATCCTTCAATGTCCATTGATCCCAGGAAGTTCCTAGCGAAGGTGAAACACATTTACAAAGACTGAATTTTAGCAAAAGGATTTGAGGAAGGGGAAAATAGATAGCAATTTTGGGAGGGTCTTTTGGTAATTCTTAAAGGAAAGATACAGAATAAAAATCAACCAGAAACTGTTATTGTGAGTAATGAATAAAAGCAAATTTAAATTTCAGCATAAGTAGGTAAACATGATCTCACTTGTTGCTATGAACTGGTAGATGGCAGCCAGACTGGAAGATGGCCAGGTCTGGCAATCATTGTGTTAAAGAAGCAGACCTGAGAGCAGGCCCAGGGGAGTAGGAAGCAAATGTTCAGTTGAAAATTCAAGAGAATCTAAACAAGAAATTATTTGGGCCAAGAAAAAACAAAAAAAGAAAAATGCGAAATTATTAGTTTTATAGAGTACAGTACAAACTGAAATCCAGCTTGGATAGTCAATTCAGTTTAGCTTAAAGTGACTTTTCCCACTTATCATCAAAGTGACTGGGTGGCAAAGATTTTTAAAAATAAATAAGTTCTGACTTTAAACAACTTAAAAGTTGGTGGAAGTGAGGAGAGCAGCTGATGGTATATTTTGCCTGTTTTCAACCGAAAGAGCAAAGCATGAGGGAAATACTTAACTTTACTTTATTATCACTCTCCTCTCCTCACCTCCAGCTGTTCACAGAATGGAATCTTCCTCTCATGCGCCAAATCTCCCTGAATTGTGGCACTACCTCCGTAACTTCCCTAGCCAAATTTATCTTAACATGCTGACATTAAAGTTTTCAAATACAGTTTAAAATGGCAGTTGTAATGTTCAAGAAAAAAGAAATTAACCTTGCTCACTAAATTTAAACAAAATCATGCCCTCTAAATATTTTATTTTTCAATACATTTCTCAGGAGAACACACTTAGATTTTTAGAACAGTTTTAGGTTTATAAAAAAATTGAGCAGAAAGTACAGAGCTTTCATGTATCATCTCAGCTCCCCCAACTTGTCAGTTCTGGGCCCCAACATATTTCCCTTAATATCTTGTATTAATGTGGTTTGTTTTTTTTTTTACAATTGATGATCCAATTATCAGTACATTAATATTAGCTAAAGGCCATAATTTACACTGGACTCATTCTTTGTGCTAAATATTGCAATGTCGTTTTGACATTTCGTGTCATATATCCAAGTTTACTATCTCATATAGAATAGTTCCATTGCCCTAAAATCTTCTGTGCTCCAACTATTCACCTCTCTTCCCTTCCACCCAAACCCCTGGCCACTGATCTTTTTATTGTTTCTGTAACTTGGCCTTTTCCAGAATGCCATGTATTTGGGATGATTCAGTATGTAGCCTTTTTAAACTTGGTTCTTTAACTTAGCAATATGCATCAACACATTTTCAATGAATGCTTTCAATGTTCAAAGCATGGAGCTAGAAACTGGAGTAATAAAAATCCATGTCTATAGTGAACTATTGATCTAATAAGACGAATATGCAAATAAATAAATTGCAATAGATGGAGTAAGTACAGGAGTCATTAAAAATACATAGAGATAGCATGAGAGAAAACAAATTATCTACGAATGGGAGTAAATGGAGAATAAATTAGTTAAGCTTCCCAAAGCAAATAATTTCTAAGCTGGGTTCTGAGAGATGGGTAAGGTTTTGCGAGAACAAATGTGTCATCATTCTCTAGTTTCTTTATTTTGACAATTCCAAGAGTCATTTATACTACTGGTGGTTAGGGGTGATCAGGCAGGCAGGCAGGTAAGTGATTAGGAGCCAGTGGTCCTGGATTGCAATCAGGCAGGCAGGCAGTGTGGTTAGGAGTGATCAGGCAGGCAGGCAGGTGAGTGGTTAGGAGCCAGCGGTCCTGGATTGTGAAAGGGTACACCCCTCTAAATTATCCACTCTTCAACCTGAGTAAGAAATGCTAATTTAACCTGTAGGCCTGTACACACACTTAGATTTTCTACCTATAAACACATGAAAGCCACTTCCCTTCCAATATCCTTGATATAATCTAGGATTATATTGGCAATATAACCTGGGCATGTGACAAATGCAAATAGATGAGCACATTTTAAGACTTCCCATGGTTATGCAAATAATGATGTTATTGACCCAATCAACTTGAACTTTGACTTGTTTTTCTGTCCTTGATAATAGAATTGTCATCAATATAGCTGGAATTAAGGATGTTGTCAGAGACTGTAAAAGAAAGTCATCTGTCACACACTGAGACTGTGTGACCTTCACTGGTATGCCAGAATAAACTGTCAAAATGGTTTAATCATTGTGGTTCAAACATAAAAATATGTGCACATAGATGCACAGTACAAGTCCACAAATGCTAGTATTTCTGATTATTTCTTTAAGCAAATTTCTATTCTGGTAAAATTAATCCATGCTATTTTCTACAGTGGGCACACCAATCTGCAGTCATGCCATCAGTGCATGAGGGTCTCCTTTTTCCACATCCTTGCCAACAATTGTTTGTTGATTTATTGGAGATAGCCATTCTGCCAGATGTCAGGTGATATCTCATTGTGGTTTTAATTCACATCTCTCTGATGATTTGTGACATTGAGCATATCTTCATATGTCTACTGGCCATCCATATGTCCTCTTTGGAGAATGGTCAATTCAAGTCCTCTACCCATTACTTATTTGGGTTTTTGTTTGTTCGTTTGTTTTATTTTGGTGTTGTTTTATAAGTTCTTTATAAATTTTGGATAGTAGCCTCAGATCTTCTTAGAGATTCAATCTTTAGTCTCTGTTTAAATAAAAAGAAGTTTAGAGTGGCTCAACTCATTTCCTGTACTTAAAACATTTGGCAAAAGAATGTGTTCCAGAGTTATTAAAACTGATGTGTTTAATTTTGGCAGCTTCTTTTGCCCTCAGGATACTTTGTAACATCTGCTATTCCATAGAGTACATATTAATCATGAGTGGCCTTGTTTTATTATGTTTTTTTTCAATACTTAAAAATACACATGAAAAATAAAACTCACACAAGCCTTTCAGGGTGAATGGTACTGTAAAATTATTTATTTTTTATTATTTTTGGCAAAGTGTGGAAAAAATGCAGCTAATCTCCTTATTTAAATCTAAAACAACTTCCATGAATTAAATACCCACAGAATAAAATTTATTTTTTTCCATGCAAAGACCTTAATAAAATGAAGAAATACATTTCTTGAATTGCATCATTGAAGGTTTGTGATGACCTTGAAGGGTAGTAGAATATGACAACCCAAAATATACTACTTTGGCAAAAGGATTTTTTTTTTTTGTGGCTAAAGCAATGAAGTAAATATTTAAAAAGCTCTCTACACTATATTTGCTGAAAACAGGACATACATTTGTTTGTGCCCCCTCTCCTATCTTTCCCAAGAACAGCAATTAATCACCAAAGAAAACTCCAAACCCTTCTCAGTCCATAGGCAGAACTTTGCTAAAACTAGCCCTTATCTATCATTAGTTTCCTCATGTATTTATTTGCCTTTCCACAATTTGCTGCCTCTAAAAGCTCAGAATATTTTTTTATGTGTGTTGTCACTTCTCCACAAAATCATTTTTCTTTTGTTAAGATACAATGTAAACCCAAGTTCTAATCACCACTTGGAGTGATTCATTACTGGGTGCTCCCATGTGCATATATAGTGTACATGTTAATGAGCTCCTGCTTGCCTCTTTCTTGTTAATTTGTCTTTGATTTATAAGGCCTCAGTCAATGAACTTAAAATGATTATAGGGGAGAGAATGATTTTCTTTCTCTACACTCTTAATTCCCAATGACATGCCTAGAGTAACAGTTCTATTAAATTTCTTTGCAAACCCATGTTGTTGCAAATGGCAATATTTCATCGTTTTTATGGCTAACTAGTATTTCATTGTCTATATGTACCACATCTTCTTTATCCAAATATCCATTGACAGACAGACAGTATCCATGTCTTAACTATTGTGAATAATGCTGTAATGGACTTAGGGGTACATACTTTTCTTTATGAAGAGTGTTTTCAGATTTTTAAGGTGTATAATCAGAAAAGGGATCGCTGGGTCATATGGTAGCTTTATTCTTAAATTTTCCCATAGTGGCTGCACCGTTTTACATTCCCACTGGCAGTGAGCGAGTGTTCCCTCTTCACCATATCCTCTCCAACACTTGTTATTTCTTATTAGTTGTTCCAACAGGTGTGAGGTGGTATCCCCTCATGGTTTCAATTTGCATTTTCTCTTATAACTAGTGATATTGAGTGTCTTTTTATTTATTAAAAATATATTTTGTTGATTTTTTACAGAGAGGAAGAAAGAGGGATAGAGAGTTAGAAACATCGATGAGAGAGAGTCATCGATCAGCTGCCTCTTGCACACCCCCTCCTGGGGATGTGCCCGCAACCAAGGTACATGCCCTTGACCGGAATCGAACCCGGGACCTTTCAGTCCGCAGGCTGACGCTCTCTTCACTGAGCCAAACCGGTGCCGACAAGTGTCTTTTTATTTGCCTGTTGTCCACCTGTATGTCCTGTTTAGAATATGTCTATTCAGGTTCTCTGCCCATTTTTAATCAGATTATTTGTTCTTGTTTTTTGTTTTTTGTTTTCGTTGTTGTTGAATTGTATGGGTTAGTTATATATTTTAGGGATTAGCCCCTTATCAGAGGTATCATTTGTAAATATCTCCTTTCAGTAACTTGGTTGCCTTTTTGTTTTATTAATGAAACTTTGAGTTTGATGACATCCCATTCATTTTTTCTTTTGGAGTCAAGCTCACAAAAACCCCTCTCTGATCAAGACCCAGAAGTTGATGCCTGTAATTGTTCTATATAGTTTATAGTTTTAGGTCTTATATTCAAATATTTAATCAATTTTTAGTTAATTTTATTTTTTATTTTTCCCCTTATTTTTTTTAATTAAATTATTAAATTATCTGTGTACATAATGTGTGGTGTCAAATAGCAGTCAAATTTTATTTGTTTTCATGGAAAGAGGGAATATACTGATGCATTTATGTGCTCAGTTCTTAGGAATGCTATGCCAATATTTCATCATTTTTTATTATATTTACATGTATAAATTAAGGGAATATATATATTGACTCCTGTAGTTAACTTTCTTTTGTTCAGGGATTATTTTAGCTTATTCTAACTCCCTAAAATATTAAGGGAGAGATTTGTTTCTCTTTTTAAGGAGTCACCTAGGTCTTGCCCATATAAGAGCTAATTGGATTAAGCCCTAAGGAAGCTGATGGTAATTTTCTTTTCATCAATTATATATTTGCACCTCTGTCTCCTAAGAATGTAGTAAAAGTCCAGAACATTCATTTTTCTGTGGTAGAGAGCCTGGAAATTCTTCAAAGCCCTCTAAATTATCCACTCTCCAACCTGAGTAAGAAACACTAATTTAGACTATAGGCTTCTCCAGACACTTAGATTTTCCACCTTTAAACAAAAAGCATTGTGAATAAATATCCATAGAGCATTGAATTCATAAATGTGTAATAAAAAATTAATGATCATGTAAACCCCATTAACTTTTTTTTTTCAAACCTCATTTAAGTACTATCTTGAGTTGATTAGTACAACATTGATAGTGATGGTCAAATACAAGAACTCCCCATATCCTTTACCTAGTGTCAGAGGTAGGCAAAGGAAACAAAAAGGAAGCATTGGAGAAGCAAACACATGAAAGAGACTGAGGAAAGGTAAAGAGAGAGAAGTAAATACAGACAAATCTATAATAATAAAAGCATAATATGCTAATTAGACTAGACATCATTCTGGATATCCTTCCAAATGAAACCATGGCAGCCAGGGCTGAGGCAGAGGTGGTTAGGGATGACCAGGCAGGCAGGCAGAATGGTTAGGGGTGATCAGGCAGGCAGGCAGAAATGGTTAGGGGTGATCAGGCAGGCAGGCAAATAGTTAACGGCAATCAGGCAAGCAGGTGAGAGGTTAGGGTTGATTAGGCAGTCAGTCAGTGTGGTTAGGGGCCATCAGGCAGACAGACAGGTGAGTGGTTAGGAGCCAGTGGTCGTGGGATGCGAGAGGGTACAGGCTGGGCTGAGGAATCCTGCCCCCCCCCCCCCACCATGCACAAATTTTGTGCACCAGGCCTTTAGTTATTGGATATTTTCCTAGAACTTTTCTTAGCATCCTTTCTAGACCATTTTTTTGATTCACTATTACTGACAACTCACTGTCTTTCTTGTATAGGGATTGTTTTCTGTAGAAGAACCTTCATTATATACATTTTGCAATTCTCTTTCTATACGTTTTTCTAAATAATTTTTTGAAATGTATGCAAAGGTGACCTGTATGAAGAAATGACTTTCAGTGTTGTTTCATAATAAAAATAGGAGCAACATAAATACCAATAATAGGAAACTGGTTTCAAACTGTTATGCAGCCACACAATGAAATAGAATGGTACTGTTAAAAAGTGTATTGTCTTAACTTGTTGGTCTCAAAATTCTTTGACCCTCTTACAAACTATAGAGAATGCCAAATAACTTCCTTGTGTGTGAATTATATCTATCTAGTCAATCAATCTATTGTTCCAATGGTATAGTTCAACTCTGCTTCCTCTTTTCTGTACCCTGGGGCCAGGTCACCAGGCACGAAATAATGGTTTCTTAAACTTGCAGATAAATACAGAAATATACCAACATGTGCTTTCTAGAATGAGGAGAAAAAAAATTAATATAAAGGTTAAAAAACTTCCTACACAACTTACTACCAAAAGTTGACTCTTGAGAATTCCAAGTAGACTGTATAAGTTAAACTGCCTCAAAACGTCAAAATCAAAATGTAAAATAATATATTCTATTTTCTTTTAGAATCTACCAAGGTGGTTCTGAGGAATTTATAAGTTTTTACATGAGAACCTATTTCAGAATAAGGACAGATTGTAATAAACATCCTGTGTTTGCTATTTTATTGTGGTATCCTTATTTCTTGTTTAGCAATAGCTTAAGTAGGTTTTGCAAGCTGAAAAAGAACAACAACAAAAATTGTTTCATGGGTGTAGGGACAGGCTAAACAGGAATGCAGAGCAAAGAACTACAACAGGCCCTGCTGGTTTCTTACAAGTGGCCCTGAATATTGTAAGAGACCTTCTCATTAGGAGACATGCACCTCCATGCCAATAAACCAGCTTTAGGGCCAAACTTACTTCCAACCCATTCCTCTACATGGCAGGATTTAGTCAAATAGTCTTGGTGCTGTAAGGATTATCCTAATGCCATCATCCTGTACAATTTTTCATCTAATGCTTAATCTCTTGGGCAGCATCCCTCAATATCATTGCCTAGGCTTTTTTTTTTTCTTTTTTTTTTTATTAACATCTTTAATAATGTACCTAGTCAGGTAACCCCTTCTTTTGTTGAACAGCTCAAACAGTTATAAAGTTGTTTGTTATGTTGAATATTAAAGTATCTCCTAAATAGAAAAGAATCTTTTGTTCTGATTCTATATGCTGGTATGACATAGAAAAACTTTGCTTCCTCTTCCTCATGTCATTCTTTCAAATACTTGGAAGCAACCATGATATTTTGCCTAAATATTCATTCATGTCTTTTTTCTTGTTTAAAGTCTATTACAAACAGTAGTATATATGTCTCCTTTTATTTCCCTATTGACCTACCCCCGGTCTCTCCTACCCCCTGGCACATGCCCATCCCCAACCCCCAGTGTCTTGTGTCCATTTGTTATGCTTATATGAATGCATACAAGTCCTTTGGTTGATCTCTTACCATTCCCTCCAATCCTCCCCAGACTTCCCTCTGTAATTTGGCAGTCTGTTCAATGCTTCTCTGCCTCTGTATCTATCTTTTTGTTCATCAGGTTATAATGTTCTTTATTATCCATAAATGAGTGAGATCATGTGGTATTTTTCTTTCACTGACTGGCTTATTTCACTTAGTATAATGCTCTCTAGTTCCATCCATGCTGCTGCAAATAGTAAGAATTCCTTCTTTTTTACACTGAGTGGCCAGATTATTATGATCTCTGAATGCATAATAATCTGCCACTCAGAGTATATCCTATATAATAAAAGGCTAATATGCAAATTGTCCCCTTGACCAGGAGTTTGACCAGCAGGTAGGCTGGCCAACTGCTCATGTCCCTTCCCTCTTGGCAGGCTGTCGGACCCCACTCATGGACAAATTCATGAATTTGGCCTGTAATACACACACACACACACACACACACACACACACACAGACACACACAGACACACACACACACAGTGGCCAGATTATTATGTGTTCAGAGATGATAATCTGGCCATTCCGTGTATAGCAGTGTAGTATTCCATTGTGTAGATGTACCACAGTTTTATAATCCACTCTTCTGTGGGCATTTAGGTTGTCTCCAAAACGTAGCTTTTATAAATTGTGCTGCTATGAACATAGGGGTTCATATATCCTTTCTGATTGATGTTTCTGTTTTCTTGGGGTATATTTCTGGAAGTGGTATTACTGGGTCAAACAGTAGTTCCATTTTTAAATTTTTGAGGAAATGCCATACTGTTTTTCATAATGGCTGCACCAGTCTACATTCCCACCAGCAGTGAAGTAAAGTTCCTTTTTCTCCACATCTTCTCCAGCACTTGTCTTTTGTTGATTTGTTGATTATAGCCATTCTGACAGGTATGAAGTGGTACCTCATTGTTGTTTAGATTTGCATCTCTCAGATGATTAGTAACTTTGAGCATTTTTTCATATGTATCTTGGCTTTCTGAATGTTCTCTTTCAAAAAGTGTCTATTTAGGTCCTTTGCCCATTTTTGGATTGTTTATCTTCCTTTTGTTAAATTGTATGAGTTCTCTATAAATGTTGAATATTAAAACTTTATTGGAGATAACATTTGCAAATATGTTCTCCCATGCAGTAGGCTTGTTGTTTTGTTGATGGTTTCTTGTACTGTGCAGAAGATTTTTATTTTGATGTAGTCCCATTTGTTTATTTTCTCCTTAATCTCTCTTGCCCTAGGATCTGTGTCTGTAAAGATATTACTATGACATATGTCTGAAATTTTGCTGCCTATGGAGTCTTGTAGCATTTTTATGATTTACTGTCTTATATTCAAGTCCTTTAGCCATTTTAAGTTTGTTTTTGTGTATGGTGTAAGTTGGTGGTCTAGTTTCATTTTTTTTTCATGTATCTGACCAAATTTCCCAGTGCCATTTATTAAAAAGACTGTTTTGACACCATTGTATGTTCTTGCCTCCTTTGTCAAATATTGAGTATAATGGCTTGGGTCAATTTCTGGGCTCTCTATTCTATTCCATTGGTTTATATGTCTGTTCTTGTGCCAGTACCAGGCTGTTTTGAGAACTGTGGCTTGCTAATATAGCTTCATGTCTAGTATTGTTATCCTTCCAACTTTGTTCTTCTTTCTCAGGATAGCTGTGGCTATTCAGGGTCTTTTTTTTTTATTCCAGATGAATTTTTGGAGGGTTTATTCTAGATCTTTGAAATATGCCATTGGTATTTTAATAGGTATTGCATTGAATCTATAGATTGCTTTAGGTAGTATGGACATTTTAATGATGTTGATTCTACCAATCCATTAACATGGTATTTTCTTCCATTTGTTTATGTCTTTCTCTATCTCTTTTTTGAATATCCTGTAGTTTTCTGAGTACAGGTGTTTTATACCCTTACTTGACTGAAACCGATCATTGTCTCACTAATAGAAAGATGTGGACAGAAAACCCAGAAGGCTGGTCAATCAACCTTAATTGCTATGAAAGGTCAGAGCTAATCACTCACTGTTTAGTTGAAACATTGTTAGCTGAAGCAGCCTCCACCTGTTTGTCTTATGTAAATTTCTGTTATTGGAATTTCCTACCTAAAGGCTATGAGTGTATCCCATAGTCTTAATAAAAAGGGGTAGCAAAGCTAGAGAGGGGTGTAGTCCTCTCTTGGGCTTCTGTCTGGTCCCCAATATTCCCTAATTTATACTTTTCTAAGTCTCTTTCATTTGTGTGCAGCCTTCTCCAAAACCCAAACCCTGAACCATTTGGGATGTGAAAGGGGTTCCCACACTTAGTTAAGTTTATTCCTAGGTATTTCTTTTGTTCTTTCTCAACCTGCCTTTAGTTGCATTTACACAAGAGTCAATTTGTGATTCAACCTCTGGTTGGCAGTGTTTCTGTATTGACATCTGAGGCTATAAATCCTCTCTACCCAGTATTTAGATTTTGTTTTCCCTGCCACACTTAATACTTGTTTGGGGAAATGGACTGACACAAAGCTGGTTTTCTGATTATTTCTCCCTCCTCTAATCTCCAGATTCCACAAAAACAACTTCCCCTGCAATCTCTGAGAGTATTTTTAATTGGGTGATCCTATCTACTGGGCTTAGTAGTCAAAAGCAACGATTTAAAGAGAAATAAGAGCCAGAGTAAGCATGAGAACTCACAACTTTTTAGCCCTGGCACTGCACGCAACTCTGTACATGTCTCTGAGCATGTCTTTTTCTCCTGACCTAGCACAGCTGGTTTACTGGTAAAACTTCAGGCTGCTTTTTGTGCCCAGTCCAGCTATGGGTTAATTTCTAGAGCTCCCTCCTGCCAGCAGCCCTGTGGACCCCTTTCCACATTCGCAGACTATGCTGGCCCAATGGCCACAGATTTTTGTGGGGCACAGACTTTCTCTGAACCTCTAGATCCCATTGTACTCATTTCTCCAGCCTGGATCACAGACCTCACCTTTCTCTGGACAAAATCTGACCTTTACAGAGCTCGTCCAAATCTGCATATTCTTGTTGCTTGAGAACCAGTGTTCACTGGTTCACAGCTGGCCCCTGGGTGTTGTGGTTGAAGGGTCCCAGCAGGTATCTGGTTCTTCCTGGTTGAAGGTAGGTTAGGCTTCTGATCACAGCCACTCTCCCCTTCAAAATGGCATGGTCTCTGTGGCAGAGCTGGTCACTCTAGGAGAGATTTCATCAGCCGTGGAAGCTGCCTGGTCAGGGGAACCTGGTCCTGCAGTCCCCAACAGTCCCTTGGAATATAGCTGTGCCTCACTCACAAATAGACACTCCCTTTAAGTCCACAAACTCTCCTTTGGTTCCCTCACTCACACACTATCCTGCAGCCTGCCTTCCCATCTGTAACCATCTTCCACATATCTCATTCATGTTTTCATCATAGAAATTTATAGCTTGTTCATCACAAGGTTTCAAGTTTCTTTACAATCCTCACCATTTTTCTCTGGACATATTTTAAATTGAATAGTTTTCAAGATCTCATTGACAGAGAGCAGGCCAACAGCTGTGTGGGGAGGGGAACTGGGTGAGGGAGAGTAGAGGGATTGAGCTAAAAAGAAAAAACAAAGAGAAAGAATTCATAGACCTGGGCAACAATCTGGTGATTACTAGAGGGAAAGGGGTGAGGTAGAAAAGGGTATGAAGGGCATAAATGGTGATAGATGAAGATTTGACTTGGGGTGATGAACACACAGTATAGTGTACAGATGATGTATTGTATAATTGTGCCCCTGTAATCTATGTAATTTTTTTAGCTAGTGTCACCCCAATAAATTCAATACATAAATAAATAAATGCATAAATATATAAATAGTTTCCTAGATCTGAACAAAAATTTTTAGTTTGTGCACTGTATGTAGGAATGAGTAGTCTCATCAAATTATGCATTTCTCTGGTGCTTATATTTAAATATGTTGCAAATATTTTTCAGATATATTGTTATCTTACCTCCTTCTCTGTATTGTACTCTTTTTGGTACTTATTTTTACTCAATATTTGAATTTTATTTTTAGCCCTGTGAAATCTAACAGTTGATACAATATGACAACCCAAGGATGCTTTTTGATTTCAGATTTTTCATGCAAAACCTATCTATCTTGACCAACTCACAGAAATTTGTTTTTCCTTTGTATTTGAAAATAGTACTGAAAAAAACACTCTATCCATTTTTCACAGGTAAAGTTATGTTGCAGGCTTGTGGTTGGTGCCTATTCTGATTTCTTAATGCCCATGACATCCACTCCTGTGTTTAGATATATGTCAAAGGGATTGAACATAATAAGAGATAGATTTATTATAAAGCCCTAGAATTTTACCCATATGTGCCCTCCTCTCAAACAATAGCAAAAGTAAGCTCATAAAGCTAGTTTGTCTATAATATACTCCTTAATGAAAGACTTGAAAATTTATTTTAATTAATCAATATCTCTATTTTTAGAATGGTGATAGTTACAAAAGCCAAGTATTATCCAATCTTTAGGAAAACATCTATTAGGTAATTTTTTAAAGTTTATCTCTTTTGGAAAATCTTAAAAGCAGCAAAAGAAAAATAGTTAAATACTATAAGGGAGCTCTTGTAAGACTGTCAACTGATTTCTCAACAGAAACCTTGTACCTCCTTCTCTGTATTGTACTCTTTTTGGTACTTATTTTTACTCAATATTTTAATTTTATTTTTAGCCCTGTGAAATCTAACAGTTGATACATTCGGCAGGAAACAAGTGATGAAAAGCAAGGACCTACAACCAAGACTATTCCATTGAGCAAAGCTATCATTTAGAATTAACACCACCAAACCAATATTATATGAAATATTAAAGGATCTTCTTTAAGAAGAAGAAAAAAAGATTTAAAATATGAACAATGAAGTGGCAATAAATACATATCTATCAACAAGTGAATCTCAAAAAAAATAAATAAATGAACAAACAGATTCATAGATACAGAGAACATTTGGAGAGTTGTCAGTTGGAAGGGTGTTGGGGAATGGGTGAAAAAGGTGAAAGGATTAAGTACAAATCAGTAGTTACAGAATAGTCATTAGGATATAAAGTACAGTATAGGGAATATAGTCAATAATATTGTAATACTTAGGTATAGTGTCAGATGGGTATGACATTTATCAGGAAGATCACTTAGTAAGTTATATAATGTCTAATCACTAGGCTATCCACCTGAAACTAATATAATACTGTATGTCAACTATAAATGAAAAATAAAAAAATTATATTACCCAACAGGTGTGATTGAGCATTGACATATCGATGAGAAACATTAATTGACTGCCTCTTGCATGCCCTCTACAGGGGATTGAGCCCACAGCCCATGCATGTGCTCTGACAGGGAATTGAAACAGTGACCTCTGGGTTCATGGGTTGAAACTCAACCACTGAGCCACACCGGTGGGGTGCTAGCTATTTTTTCATTATATCATCCTTTAATTCCTACTAAAGAAGATATTATCTATAATAATAAAAGTGTAATATGTTAATTAGACTGGAGAACCTTCTGGACCAAGCCGGGGCTGTGAGGGAAGCCCAGGTCATAGATGCCAGAGGGAAGCCAGTGCCGGCAGCAGAGGGGGGAAGGAAGGCCTACTCTTGCATGAATTTCGTATTTTAAGCCTCTAGTGTTTTAATAATGTTCCAGAAATCCTAATTAGTACAATTAAGTAAGAAAATAATTTAAGAGTTTAAGTACTTCTTAAGAAGAAGAAGAAGGAGGAGAAAAAGATGAAGGAGAAGAAAGGAGAAGAAGGAGAAAGAAGAAGAAACTATCCAGAAGTCACAGAGTCCACAAGAGGCTCTGACTCAAGCAGTGAGGTCAGTGGAGCTGTGTCTGGAGGGGTGCCTTTTGGAAGTAGATGCTTTATAGGTGAGGAAAGGGGCAAAGGAATTCATCTATCTTGTCTCTGATTACCTTGTCACTCTCCCTCTTCCAAATCCTTAAAGACCCTGTATATCTTGGCCAATCATTTAAAATTCACTAAATGGTCTTTGAATTTAAAATATTACCAGCCAGTACCAGATTGGCTCAGTGGATAGAGCTTCGGTCTGCGGACTCAAAGGTCCCAGATTCAATTCCGGTCAAGGGCATGTACCTTGGTTGTGGGCACATCCCCAGTGGAGGGTGGGGTGCAGGAGGCAGCTGGTCGATGTTTCTCTCTCATTGATGTTTCTAACTCTCTATCACTCTCCCTTCCTCTCTGTAAAAAAAATCAATAAACTATATTTAAAAAAATAAAATAAAATATTACCAGAATAAAACATATGTAAATTCATTTATAGTCTTTTAATGAAGACATTTCTAAGCATGACACAAAACAGAGAAGTCAAATGAAAATTGATTGATTCATTTGCAACAAAATTAGCAGATTTTATAAAATACCTCATATATGTGATAATAGTATCATAGTTCTATTTTAAAAAAGTTTTACATAGTGAAATACTTGTGGCCAAAATGATATGATGTCTGGGATCTATTTCAAAATGGGGGTGAAGCTTGGTAATGAGTAAATGGGGTACTTTTCCATGTTTTTCTATGTTTGATTTTTCCAAAATAAAATTGTTTTATATGCCAATCTTATATCTATGTTTTTCTATGTTTGATTTTTCCAAAATAAAATTGTTTTATATGCCAATCTTATATCTTTAGATCCCTCTTTATTTTACATGCTTCCTTAGATGGAGTTTGCTCACTAAGTTATAATTATTTTTTAAAAATACATGAAGTTTATCTCTTTTAAGGAAAATGTGCTATTTGAAATGAGTCCTTTCTATGTAGCTTGGTCAACATGTAAAACAATGCATTGTTCTCAGCTTCAATGGTTCTCTGTGACTATCTTCTTTGGATCTCTGTCCTTCATCCATGAATCCGGATACAAGACTTTCCTGCCAGAAGTTAATGCTTATTTCTCATTTGTTTTCATTTCCTGTTGCCTTCAGAGCTCCACAGAGGGAAGGTGCTCTATCTATGATCTCCAAGGCATGTGGTTTTCCCAGGCAGACTGTTTATTTAATAAAAAAGATAGAAGAGAGGTGCACTCTATCTGTTTGGAATTATATAAATATTGTTTAAAAAGAGGATTTCCTCATTTATTCCACTTTAGTCTTCCTGTTCAGGGAGAGTTTTAAGTGTACCTTTCATCACTATATGATGACAGTTATAATTATACCAAATACATTAAAGACATTGAGAATAAGTAAAGAAAAATGAAATAGCAATTTCTGAATGTCTCTTCATCTATATTTCAAATGTAGGATTACTACATCTGTATGTATTCAAAACCATTGATCATTGTAAACCCAACAATTAAAGCAGCAGACATAGTGCTGTACAATAGCTCAACTTGGATGGAAATTGTGAAAGAAGAGACTGGTAACTAATTGTTTTACATGTCGATCTTATAATTTTATTTCCCTCTTTATTTTACATTCTTCCTCAGATGGAGTTTGCTCACCAAGTTATAGCTGAAGTTGAAAAAGTCTTTAAAAGGTAGCAGAAAATATTTTCAATGAGAAATAATTTGTTTTATATACACCCTGACAACATCTTATGATTCAGGTTTTAAAATAAACATAGAATTCAATAACATTATTAACAAACCTTACAATATTTTACATGATATTAAACATAATTAGTTCTCAAATATGTACCTATGGTGGGACATGTGGTAGCACAGAGAGAAGAGAAACCGCAATGATTAAAAAATATATTAAGAATAACTTATTAGCTGTAGCCAGTTTGGCTCAGTGGATAGAGTGTTGGCCTGCAGACTGAAGGGTCCTGAGTTCAATTCTGGTCAAGGGCACATGCCCAGGTTGCGGGCTCAATCCCCAGTAAGGGGAGTGCAGGAGGCAACTGATCAATGATTCTCTCTCATCATTGATGCTTCTATCTCTCCCCATCCCTTCCTCTCTGAAATCAATAAAAATATATTAAAAAATAAAAACATTTTATAATTAATGTGAAAGATTAACATAAATGTGATACATAATATTTCTATAAATATATTACACATTATCTATGTTGCATATAACATTACATATATATTTATAATATATATGTTGTAATTATATTACCTCATATTTTAATATATATGTTTGTTTTGTGTAATATATAGTATTTAGAGAACATACATATTTAATATAATAAAATGACAATAGTATTTTATTTTTATTTATTTATTTTTAAATTGCCCAATAGTATGTCATGCTTCATGTTATTATCTCACTCATGTTTGTGCCTCTCAGGGAGGTCAGTCCTACTTTATGTCCATTTTCGCATAAGGAAACAGGAGGAAAGCTATCAAGTAATATGCTCATGGCAACAGAGATAGTAAGTGGTGCAGGTAGGGTAGAGCCTACTTTACTAGAACCTCCACGTTTGTGTATAACCCCATTATATTAAAAAAAATAGTATAATAATACGGACTTTGTAATTTGTCACAGGACTTTGATTTTTGTATTAGATTTTCCTTAAAATTATATTTAGCCTAGTAGAATGTTGAAATGGTTCTGCTATTTCCAGAGCAGAGACTTAGCTGAATGACCAGCACTAATCGTGGCTGGGATTTTTTAAATTTGTTTAGGCTATCTAACCTATAAAGTAAGTGACTGTGTAGACAATAACAAAGACTCACATTAAAAACATGAGGAGAGGATATTTTGAAAGATTGTTTTCACAGGACTTCCTTGGTCCCTATTAAAATGTTATTTTAATGACACAATATCAGTTAAAACAACTTTCTCTAAGAGTAAATCACATTTACTATAATTATTTACTATACTGTCTATTATTACTATCTATAAGAAGAAAAATTCAAAAGAGAATAAAGTAATAAGCAAGCAGAAGTTATATAATGAGATCACTGTTAGTTTAATAGACATCAATAGATACCATGTTTTCTTCTTTATTGCAAAATCTCTACATTGACTGATGGCAAAATTCTTTAATAATAAACTTGCTTGAAAGGATAGGTGTTAAATCATTGTGCAAAATCCATATGAGTTACTTACCAAACTACATTTACTTTACAAAAAAGCAACTATCATAACAAGCCAGCATACAAATAACTTTGATTCATCATTGGGTAGAAAGAATAAAAAAGGAGACTGAGTCATAAGAAGCAATTCAGTACTCACAAAATTATATCTGGTTTCTGTTATTTAATAAAATGCTTAACAATCTAGCATCCCAACTGATAGTATAAACACTGCTTAGACAATGTTTTTATTACCTGGTCAAACTTTAACTTCTACTTTTTCATTATTGAGGCAATAAATGTTCTTGAAATTTCTATCCAAATTGAACAATTACAATGAACATTGGAATTCCTAAGAGAATAAAGACATGTATCCTTTACATCAGTTTTGTCGAATTTTGAGGCTAAAATGTTATGGTAGTAACCTGGACGTGTGTCAGCTGGGGCATCGTTTCATATGATAAGATGAACATTCATACATCAGTTACTGATAATTTTTTTCTCAGAATATTTTTATAGTATGGTAAACATTTCTGTATAAAAATAGTGAAGTAGCCCAGCCAGAGTGGATCAGTGCCGATCAATGAACCAGGAGGTCTTGTTTGATTCCCAGTCAGGGCCCATGCCCAGGTTGAGGGCTCAATCCCCAGTAGGGGGTGTGCAGGAGGCAGCCAATCAATGATTCTTTCTCATCATTGATGTTTCTATCTCTCCATCTCCCTTCCTCTATAAAAAAATTTATATATATATATATATATATATATATATATATATATATATAATAAATAAATAAATAAACGATGAAGTAAAACCATCAAACTGACATTTCTAGCTCAACATAATTACTTCAAAGAAGGCAAGATTAATATAAATTCCTATCTAAATCATGATATCTAAAAATATAGATGACCTTATTTAAGGAGAAAAATAAATGTATTCAAATCACAATGAAACAGCAGAGAAAGAAAATGTCATAAATTCAATGTTATGCAAGGGACACATCATATTCTTGAAACAGTAAGAGGTTATCAAGTGTTTAACCACAGCTTCTTGAAGTTGATACTTGACCTTTAGATTTGTCATGCATACTACATGATTTTCTTGTTTGGAGTTGCACTGGTTTTGTTTTGAGGTGAAGTGCATTAAATATTCTGCTATTATTTTTTTATTTAGAATTTTGGATATTATTTCCAGGAGATTCAGAGTTGGAAGTGCCTCAAAATCTTTGAACTCAGAAAGGTAAAGGAAGTTTTTTTATGCCAAATATTATGATAAAAGCAAAGTTAAAAAGCAAACAAGCACTGACTAAATGTTGGATAGACTTGACTGGTTTTCTTTGTCTTCACCTTAAGCATACATTGAAAGCTTATTATAATGTATCAACTTGTGTAACAAATGTTATAAAAAAAAAAATCATAGCTCTGGAATCTTCTTGGGTCCTTTGGCAGAGCCTTGTAGGAAACAAACTCGTGAAAGGAAGTATTATTGTGCAAAGGAACAAAGAGTTCAGAGTTTTACACATTCCCTCCACAATGGTTCCTATTGTGCTCAGCTATACTGTCAGGACATCTGTCAGTCTTTTTCAGTTTCTCCCTTTTACTGTAAGTTAAGACAAGCTATTGCTTTCTCTTTTGTCCTTGGTTTTGGATGACATTAGTTCACTACTGCTATGTGCCAGATAAGTCTTCAACCAAGACGCCTGGTTCTTCTGTTTTTCTCTTTTAGGCGACGAATTGTAATTGTTTGAGCCTGTCACCATAGTTCTTTTGTGTTAAAACTTTCATCGCCAGGAAGACTTCCTTCTCGGGCTTTCTAGAGTCCTCTACAGCATTCAGAAACCAGAGTTAGTTATCACAGATATAATTCTCTGTCTTTATTTCCTAGTTAGGATTATCTCAGTAAGATTTTTTTTCTTTACAGCTTTATAACGCCTTTGATATTATGACAAAAAAAAAAAAGGATGCATGGATGAATTGAAACAGTGTAGAATAAAGCTAAGAGTGTTTTGTTTTTATTTAGAAGTCTTTTTTATTTGTTTTATTAATCCACACTGAGGATATTTCCATGATTTTTAGAGATTGGAAGGGTGGTGGAGAGACAGAGAAAGAGAAACATCAATGTGATAGAGACACATCGATTGGTTGACTGGGGCCAGGGATCAAGCCTATAACTAAAGTATGTGCCCTTGACAGAAATCGAACCCTGAGACCCTTCAGTCCGAACGCCAACACTCTAACCACTGAGCCAACCTGCTGAAGCTATTTTTAAAATATATTTCTTATTGTTGATAGTATTAGAGAGATCTCCCATTCACCACCTCCTCCCCCCCCCCACACACACACACCTTCTCCTCCCAGCCCCTACCCACCACTACCCCCAGGTCTTCACTACCCTATTGCCCATGCTCATGGGCTATGCATGTAAGTATATAAGTTCTTTGATTTATCTCTTCTTGTTCACCCAATCCCACGTTGAGGTACATCAGTCTATGGCTGTTTGTTCTTTTGAGAGAGAGAGAGGAAAAAAAAAAAAAAAAGGAAGAGGGAGAGAGAGATAGAAACAGTGAATGTGCCCTGACTGGAATTGAAATGGTGACCTCTTGGATTCTCGGTCGATGCTCAACCACAGAGAAACACCAGCAGGCAAGCTGAGACTGATTTTAAAGAGAAGGCTTATACACTGCTGAGCTTCTCTGTAGTCAGAATACAAAGAGTCTATTCTTTCTTTTGAAAATCTGAGATCATGGGATTTTCATTACCTCAGTAAACCTCCACTTAACAAAATATTTGCAACTTACTGCTATTCACAATCAGAGTATAAACAAGATAGATTAATGATTGTTGCTATATAGGTAAATTCAGAGGCTTATCAGAAAACTCCACTTTCAGATCCAACTTATTTTGTCCCAAGGTTGCTTTGAAAATTTTGTTTAGATTTCCTGTTCTTAATGGATCTGTGAGTGGTGTTTATCTCTGTAACCTATAGCCTCCAGGAATAGTGGGGATTCCTTATAAACTGGTTATCCTCAATCAATCAATAATAAGATTCACATTTTAGGTAGGTGTTGTGTTCTGTAATTAGCCTATAGAACAAAAGCCAAATACACTGAAAATTACTGAGAGTATTTTACATAGTCCTTGACGTACACTGAACATGGTTTTGTGTACAAAAATGCCACATAGTTTTAGTATACAGACACTAAAAAAAAAATGGAAACTACTAAGTTAGACTAATTGTTGGATATCAAGAAGCAATCCAAAGAAAGATCTATGAAGTGTATGTCTATTCATTCAAAACAGTCATACTTTAAGACAGGCATAAAATTTCTAGCAGTGAATTAGAGATGAATGGAAGAATCCTGCTTCCTGGTACATGTTACTGTATTCTGTTTTCACAGTAAGCCTTATTAGTGCCAATAGTGTTGTGAAGAATACAGGAGTTGGTGATGCATGCAAATGAGATGCTGGTCAGATTTTAAAGTCAGGGTGGAGATTAATTGGATAGTTACAACTTTAATTTCTCTTCTGAATTGTCATATCTTTTTATTTATAACTCCTATATAGGTTACTATAGTTTCTCTTTCAGATATTCATTATTTTTGTATTTATATAGCTCTTCTGTAGAGTCTAGATCATATATATATATATATATATATATATATATATATATATATTCAATAAAATAATTGGTCCAACTGGCATAGCTCAGTGGTTGAGCATCAAGCTATGAACCAGAAGGTCACAGTTTGATTCTCAGTCAGGGCATATGCCCAGGTTGTGGGCTTGATCCCCAGTAGGAGGTGTGCAGGAGGCAGCTGATCAATGTTCCCCCTCATCATTGATGTTTTTATCTCTCTTTCCCTCTTCCTTCCTCTCTGAAATTGTTTAAAAATATATATATTTTTAAAAACAGGTACCAAATAAATGCTTGCTGAAGAGCTGAATTAATTTCTTACCCACAACTTTCTATTCTTTTGCATCCTAATCCAGGTCCACTCAGGCAGCTGCTGATTTCTTCCTTTCGTCATTTCTATTTTTTTTTGTCATATTCATACATGCCACCTCTATCTTTTCACCCTCCCTCCTTACCACTTGTGATCATCATTCTAGCTATTTATAACAGCCTACCTGTGGATGGATGCCTAAATGAATGGACAATGACACTAAAATCAGCTCCAGCCAACACTTGCTGGTACTGTTCAAAATGTTTTCAATTTATGTTTATTTGATCCTTTCTCTGAAGTCATGATTATTTCCATCTGCATTTTCCAGGTGAGGAAATCAGGATTCCTGGAAGTTTAGCAATTTACCCAAGGTTCTGTTCTATTCTTTTGGTGCATGGAATAATGCTCCAACCAATTGAGCTGCCACACTGGCCAGGACTTTTTTTTTTAATAAATTACTCTTAAAATATTTTTATTGATTTTTTAGAGGGGGGGGGGGAGAGAGAGAGAAACATTGATATGAGAGTACAACATAGATTGGCTGCCTCCTGCACACCCCCTACCAAGGATTGAGCCCATAACCCAGGCATGTGCTTTGACTGGGAATCAAACAGGCAACCTTTCAGTGCATCGGATGATGCCCAACCAATTGAGCCACACCAGCCAGGGCATAATGGTAAATAATATTATTTATTTTTAATGCTTATACTCTTATGTCCTATGTTTCTTTAGTAAGAATCAGACTCTTAGATTTTAAAGACTTTTAGAACTTAAGCTATCACCAAAATTGAGAACTGTGTATGTTTTGTTACTGTTTGATTAAATATTTCTCCTTTAATTTCAACTGGTTGTTTTGGCATCAATTCAGCTCTGATACTTAAATATGAAGAGCTGCTATTGACTCGAAATCAAAGAGTTTGTTTTTCAACCTTACCCTTACCTTATCAGGGAATTTAATCAGCTAGGAGCTTGCTACTGATTACCATTAGAAAATTGAGTACTTTTTTTTTTTTTTTTTTTTGTCAGTGGTGAAGAGATTATTTTCTGAATATATGTACATAAACAAAGAATAGACTTCCAATTTAGCTTTACAATTGCTTTGAGAATAAATTCAAATGTACTTACTAGAGGTTTATTTGTTTTAAAAATTAGTTTTAAACTTCAGCTATCTATCTATATTTAGTTATTCTTAGTTTAGTTATTAGTTATTTATTTATTAATTACAAAGTTCAATTGGAATTTAAGTCAAATCCCCTAGAGGCAAGGGTAGCAAATGTGTGAAATCAAGAGAAACTACTAAGTATAAACTATTAACAGTAATTATTCTAGAAACAATTCTCTAAAGACCACGTTCTCCACAGAACTATTTATTTTAGAAAAAATGAAGTGGAAAGATTAAATGACCTAAAATTACCTCAACTTCTTAACTTCCCTATGGCATTTTCTTTTATAAATTATTTATATATATATCAAGACTAAAGACTGGGTGGGAAAACTGCTGAGGTCAGATAACAGTGTTTTATGAATCTAGTGATTACAAAGGGATGAAAATAACTGATAAAGAGGTTGTATTTATATATCTTCAAATATCACCACCCTTTTTGAAACAGACTTGATTCCTCTCTAGCAATTAAAATAATACAACTCTAATTTGCTTTATAAATAAAACGTTGGAAGACAAGGCTCCACCAATGATGAAGTTTACTTGGGTTAATGAATATCTTGTCATTTATTTAGGACTCTTTAATGTCTTTAGTCTGCACATGTATTACACATGTGTCAAGTAATCATTATAATAGGACTATGAGTGTACAAAGCAAAGGCAGGGCTCAATCTCCAGCCCTTTTTGGGATGCATGTGGGAAGCAATCAATCGATGTTTCTCTCTCTGTGTCTCTCCCCTTCTCTTCCACTCTCAATGGAAGAATGTCCTTGGGTAAGGATTAACACACACAAAATACTTGTTTTTGAAGTATCAGAGACATTTTTGAAGAGAAGGTAAGCTTTCTTCTGACTTGAAGTAAATAGGTGATCATTACGTGAACAAGTGATGTCAAAGAGAAAAGAAGTACAAAAGTCCTGGGGTGTGAGTTAGGATTAAACATTTAAAAATTTGCAAGTAGTTCTGGTTTGACATATTTGGTTTGACATTCTGGTTTGAAATCATTGATGCATATGAAGACAATGGAGGAAAATATTTAGTTAAACCCAGGTTTTTTGTGCTCTTTGAAGATAATTGGTCTTTTTCGCGTGAGTAACACTGAAGGATTTTAAGCAGAGGTTAACAAACATGTTTTAAAGGTTACTCTGATAGTTGGATAACTTGTTTAAACATTTTTACTTTTCATTGTATTTACTTATTTTTATAGATGATAAACATGTTTTCATTCTTTATTACTATGTATTAAGATGAAAAGGAAGAGAGAAAAGAAATA
This sequence comes from Pipistrellus hanaki, assembly GCF_964339955.1. NCBI lineage: Eukaryota > Metazoa > Chordata > Mammalia > Chiroptera > Vespertilionidae > Pipistrellus > Pipistrellus hanaki. Next base: position 65,811,031 of record NC_140507.1, read on the forward strand.
ACAGGGGGGAAAACATCCCAAAATTTTCTTTGAAAAATACCTTGACTTTAAAAATGGATCAATAACTACTTCCAGAACTTGTTAGTAAATGATATTTGGATTGGAAGCAAAGACATTCTTGAAAATTTTCTCTTGTATAAGTGATCGTCTTAACTTATTTAATATTTCATTTGTTTATTTATTTTACTTAATAGTTTAAAAGATGTGTATATTTTAACCTGTATAAATTCCCGGGGAGGGGTTATCTCCATATTTGTGGACTATCATGTGTATTGTATAAATATTTAGTTTTGTTTTGTTAAATTTATCTCTTTTTTTTATATAGCATTATGATGAGCAAGTTTAACCCAATCTTGTATACCTGAGTCTAATGGTATCCATATGTGTTTTATAAAATATAATTTCATTTCTTTTCACCATATTCTCTATTTAACTCAACAAAAGAATTTCATCATTTTTTCTTTTCTTATTTTTGTTGTTTTTGTTATGCTTAGTTAAATGGATGAAAATGAGTTCTACAGAAACTAATCTCACAGATGATCTGATCGTGAATTTGTAACTGGGCTGGTCATGGTGGGTAGGCACAGTAAAAGGCTTATCTTTTCCTTAAGCAATCTCTGTCCATTCTTCTGTGCACGTAGGTAAAACACTTGGGACCATACTCAAGAGAGCACATAGTCTTAACTATCCTGTAATTTCTCCTACCTTCATTTAATCCTTCTTATGTCCTCAATATGGGAGAGGAACAAACTTTTCTCTATATGCAAGGTTCTTCTGGCTTATCTAATAATCAAATAGACAAATAGACATGAAATTAAAGAAACACACAACTAGACATAAAATAGATTAGCAAGAGAAAATAATCAAATTTAATGCAAATGTATGTATTGGAACCCTGCATACATGAGAAAGTCAGAGACCCCACATGCAGGAGATGTTCAGAGATAGAAGGGAGATCAAGTACGTAAGACATCCTGAACTAAGGATGAGGTAAAGATGCCTTGGGGGCTTTCAGGGGTCATTTGTAGGATGATCAGAAGAGCAGATACTTTAGTAAATAGAAGTTTTTTCTACCCTATAGATAAAAGAGGTTATCTCTAATAACCTTCCATCATGGGAAAGGCCCTAATTCAAGTTCTTCCAGGTAGTCAAGGGAGGGGTGGAAGTTTCTCTTGAGTCTGGGTTAAAGTTGCCTTTAGTTCAAAACAATCTTCATGGCACAGAGGCACATCTTGGATGACTTGGTCTGAATCCCTACATTTCCAGCCTCTGAAACTTCTCTGGAAGATTCATATTCCAGAAATTGGGTTGGTTAGGTTGTTCTATATCTCATTAAACCAGCCTCAGTCTTGAAAAGAGTTCAGTTCAGTTAAAAAGTTGCATTTCAGTCTCAGTGGTTGAGCAAGAACCAGAAGGTCACGGTTTGATTCCTTATCAGGACACATGTTTGGGCTGGATCCCAGTGGGAGCATGCAGGAGGCAGCTGATCCATGTTTCCCTCTCATTAATGTTTTTATTTCTCTATCCCTCTCCCTTCCTCTCTCTAAAATCAACACATACACACAAATTATATACTAACCACCAGGGGGGCAGATGCTCAATGCAGGAGATGCCCCCTGGTGGTCAGTGTGCTCCCACAGGGGGAGTGCGGCCCAGCCAGAAACCCTGAGCAGAACTCACGACTGGTGTGCACAGTGGCAATGGCAGGAGCCTTTCCTGCCTACAAACAGTGCTAAGGAAATGCTAAGCCAGCAATTAGACATGCCCCAAGGGCTCCCAGACTGTGACCCCCGGAAAGGCTGGGCTGAGGGCCCTCACCCCATACACCAATGTTGTGCATCAGGCCTCTAGAATATATACATATACACATTTTTTTTTTTTTTTTAACAGCTGTGTTTCATTTCAGGCGGAAGTGATGCATTTTGACTTCTAAAGTTAAGCCTATGGTGCAAGCAGTGGTGTTTAAGAAGAGGTATCTCTATAGAGGCAAGGAAAACAAAGATTAATCGTTGGAAGCAGACTATACTCTTAGTTACTGAGTTCTGAAGGCAAGCAGTCAAGGTTTCTAGATGTCTATCTCAAATGATTTTCAGATGGGGTGAAGACAGTCAGTTACAGTCTGATAGATTCTCCTGGTCTGAAGTTTGAATGTCTCTGGTGATATTTCTGCAGCAAGTACAAAGATTGTCCAGAGATGATCTGTTGTGGTGATTTCTCTGAAGTCCTAGATCAAGTTGTCCAACTTTACCCTTTTAGCCTTTGTGGCCTTGGAAAGGGCAGTTTTCGTTCTTAAGTCCAACCAAAGGATGAGAAAATGAAAATGTTAGTTTGGAGGGTTGCAGCCAAATATTTAAGAAAAGTATAAAAATTCAGGATCTAGTCCAGGTTATAGGTAGAAAATTAAAAAAAAATCAAAAGACAATGAATAGCCCTAGAATATAATATCCAGAAAGATCTATTATGGTTTCTATTGGAATATTTTTCTCTCTAAAATTATCCCCATCTTTACCAAAGATAACCAAAGTAAGACTAATTTATTTGCAAAATAGTCTAGTCCCAATAAACTTGACCTGATTTATTTGAATAAGCCCAGTAAGAATTGTAACAAATTAAATAGGCTCTTTTAAATCTGCTTTACTGGAATTTTTCATAAGAAATCTTCAATCTTCAGTCTTGAATTTAAAAAGGCCCCTTGAGGCTAAGAAGCTAAGTCACAGAATTCACCTGCAATACCTATGTATTTGGGGTTACTTCCTCTCTTCTTGAGGCCCCCAATGTATTCGGAGATAGAAAGGGGATGCTGATACGTAAGCAACCTTACCTTCTGCCAGTCTGTGTAAGATGGCCCAGAATCCCTTCATCTGCAGCAGCCTCCTGGGTAAGTGGTTTCAGCCTCTGGAATTATTTAGGTCTAAAGAATTCTTCTGCTTATATTATAAACAGTTGTGAAGAGATTGAAAAATATAGGCATGTGTGTAAAGGAAATAAGCAGTTCAGTGTTTTGTTTTGTTTTTTTCCCTTCATGGTATTTTGCATAAAACTCAAGCTAGAGTGCTTAGTTTAGTGAGTTCATAATCAGAGTAATATGATATTTGTTGCAACTTATAACTAAATGAGACAAACTAAAATACAGAATCAAATATTGTTCTACCTAAGACTAAAAAAACCCAGGTCCGTAATAAATCAGCCCTTTTCTCTTGATTATATGTTTCTAAACATTACATTATATTCAAACAGATGTATTATTATTATAGGGACCCAGTCTAAACATAATAGGAATATATGTTTCAGAATCTCTTGAAGTATGCAAAACATTTTAGAGTCAATTGCTTAGAACATAAACAAACCATGACAAATTTCTACTATGAATACAAAACCATTTTAAGTGAATCAACATTTTATGAATCATAACAATATCCTAATATATTTAAAGTCATGACATACCTATATGAATATGTATAAAGCATACATTTAACTATCAATGGGCAATGTTTGGAGCAAATGTAAGTTCCAAGGCACTCAGAAAACTCTGTGTGAAGGTGATGCATGGCTATGTATTCTAACTTCTACATGTGAATTCTTTGGTCTCTGGATAGAACCAGGGATTGCAATACTCCTGGAGATCTGTTATAAATTTGATCGTCTTACTGTTTTCTCTTCTTGGTGGAGCTCTTACTCGCCTTAGCCCCAAAGAATTGCAGCTAACCAAACTGACCACAGATGACATTTTGCTACAAAGAGTTCAGGGTATGGCTCAATTAATGAAAATAGAGTTGTGGCGCCTCCACATAAATCCAAAGAATTCTAGAAACCAAGCCAAGTCAACTAGTATGAGTGTGAGCCAATGATAAGTGAAAATAACTCCTTAGACCATTGAGTACTACTTGGCATTGAATAGCAATACTTTGATTTATATTGCCTTTCTGCTTTTACAAGATCAAAACTTCTTTTTCAAGAATTTGTTAAAATATAATTTGAAGAACAATTAGCAATTTCTTTAAAAATAACTGAGGAAATGTTGGGAAAGGTATTGTGCCAAATTATTCAAGGCAAAGGGCATATGTTTTTTGTGTGCTGTTGGCTGTTTCATGTTTTGATCCCAATAAGCCATCTATTTTTTCCATTTTAGGCATTTAAGTTAAAAAGATTTAACTATTTCATAGTAAATAGTGTCCCCACCTCCCTGAAATGTTCAGATACTATTCCTTGTCAATTTTTTCTTCCTAAGATCAATCTATTAATTTTGATTTGCCCATCACCATGCATTTAAAACAAGATAATCAGGGAGAGATTAGAGCAATTGAGATCAGGATAATCTTCACAAATACTCTTACACTCATAATATATTCTAACATACATTTTGAGGCACTCTTAAAACAGATATTATTATTTTTTTTTCAATAATATAGGAGTGTAGGAAATACTCTCTCAAAATATTTAAGTTCTAGGAAAAATTTTTTATTTAAACAAGGTGAATAAGATATAAAACAAATATAAAGCAGTTCAATGGGCTTTAAGGAAAAGGCAAAAGTTAAGATTATATTTATGTTTTTTATTGTTTTGCAAAAAAAGTATAAATTTTAAGAATTGCTAGGGTTTAAAAATGTTAACAACCTGTTTTAGTCAAAGCAACATGTGTACAAATAAAAAAAAATCAAGGAAGTACTATATAATAAATAGTGTCTTGCCCCAATATTCTTCTCATACAACTTTATTTCTCACAGAAACACACTGTCAAAGTTTTCAGCTATTTTCAAAGCTTTTCTTTTGTATTTATATATATGCTGGAGGTCTGGTGCATGAAAATTCATGCACTGGAGGGGGAGTCCCTCAGCCCAGCCTGCCCCCTCTCACAGCCTGGGAGCCCTCAGGGGCAGGAGGTGACCTGGCAATCAAGAGAAGGCAATGACCCATCACACCTCTGCTGCTGCCACTGCCAGCAGTGCAAGCCTCATCCAGCCCTAGTTACCTGAGCCTCAGGTGGTGTGGGCAGCTGGGCAGCTGCCATGTGAGGCTTGCTTGTGCCTTGGACAGACCCTAGGCAGCTGGGCAGCCAACATAGAGTCTTGCCTACACCCCGGGTTAGCCCTAGGTAGCTGGGCAGCTGCCATCTGAGACACAAGCAAGCCTTGTGCCAGCAGTAGGTGGCTGGGTAACCAACATCCGAGGCTTGCCTGTTCCTTGGGACAGCCCTGGGCAGCTGGGAGCTGAGGGTAGGTCTGTCTGCACCACGTGTCTGCCACCTTCCCAGTGGGGCTGAAAGGACTGGGGGACTAGGGAGGGGCTGAGGGGACTGTGTGTCCCCATCTTGTGGCTATGGGTGTTGCCATATTTGTGATGGTGTGATGGTCAATTTGCATATTCCCTCTTTATTAGATAGTATATACTAAAGCATGAAATCTGTTAAAAGTAGGTCTTTCTTCCCCCAGCTGCCAGCACTGGCTTCCCTCTGGTACCTGGACCTGGGTTTTCCTCACAGCCCTGGCTTTTTCTAGAAGGATAGAAGGACATGTGGAAGGATGTCTGGTCTAATTAGCATATTGTGCTTTTATTATTATAGATGTATATGTATATAGAGAGAGATATATGTATATATATGTATACATATATATCTATGGAAAGAGAGAGAGAGGAACCACCTCTTATGATATTAGGTATTTAGATGTTATATATTTCTTCATGCTAGTGGTGTGCTATCCATAGCACATTGATAAAACTCTGAAACACAATGCTGAATGAAAAAAGACAGAAACAGACTAGTACATTTTAGATGATTCCATTTGTATAAAGTTCAAAGACAAACAGAACTAACTACAGTATTAGAAATCAAGGTGATGGTTACCATGAGGAAGGTAGTGACTAGGAGGAGGCACAAGTGGCAGATTTGATTTGCATGTTGGTTACATGGGTACATTCATTTTGGAAAGTCATTATGTATAGCCTTTTGATTTGTGCACATTTCTTCGTGCAAGTTATATGTTAGTAAAGAGGTGTGATTTTTTTTGTTTTTGTTTGTTTGTTTTTAATCCTCACCCAAGGATATTTTTCCATCGATTTTTAGAGGGTAGAAGAGATAAGGAAAGACAGAGAGAAAAATCTATGTGACAGAAACACATTGATTGGTTGCCTTCTGCACATGCCTCGACCAGGGGGAAGACCAGGGAAGAGCCTGCAATGTAGGTATGTGCACTTGACTGGAATCAAACCTGGGACCCTTCAGTCCACAGGCCAACGCTCTATCCACTGAGCCAATGAAGATTAAAAAAAACAACAACAAAGTAATTCACTACAGCATAGGGAATATAGTCAATAATCCTATATAATAAAAGGCTAATATGCAAATTGTCTCCTCTACCAGGAGTTTGACCAGGAGGCAGGACTGGCTAGCCAACCACCCGTGGCCCCTCCCCTTGGCCAGCCCTGCCTGATTGGCGCCTATGGGGGTAGGCCAGTTGGGACCCACCCATGCACAAATTTGTGCATCAGGCCTTTAGTATTGTAATAACTATATATGGGCACAGGTGGGTACTAGACTTATTAGAGTGATTACATTGTAAGTTAAATAAATACCTAATCATTATGTTGTACATCTGAGACTAATATAATATTGTATGTCACTGTATTTTAAAAATAAAAGTTGTTTGTGATACACATGATGTCTGATTTTAACTGGCGAATCATGAATGCCTACATATTTGAGGTGAACTGCTGTAAATCGCACCTGTGCCTATGCTTGAGAACAGTGGGTCTCAGCGTTCTTCCTGTCACACCTAGGGAAGGAAAAGCCAAAGCTAATGTTCTATTTTTAAAATACATTTTTTATTGATTTCAAAGAGGAAGGGAGAGGAAAAGAGAGGTAGGAACATCAATAATGAAAAAAAAAATCATTGATCGACTGCCTTCTGCATGCCTCCTACTGGGGATCGAGCTGGCAACCACGGCATGTGTCCTGATGGGGAATCGAACCATGACCTCCAGGTTCATAGGTCGATGCTCAACAACTGAGCTATGCCAGCCAGGCCAAAATGAATGCTCTGGGCAAACTCGCTGGGCTACACATCAATCTTGTTGAAAACAAGTGTTCCGCAGCTCAGGGCATTGCATTGAAATGTCTCCTTTTCTCTACTTTAATCATCCCTCGTTGGTGTGCTCTCTCCAGTTGTGTCCTTTGCCCATCCTCCTAGCAGTTGGCTGGGATTTGGCTTTAGAGTTGAACTGTTTCCTCTTTTTATGCCTCAGCTTCAAGCTTGCTAACACTTGGGGAGCATCTGAATCAATACCCATAACCTTCCACCATCATGTGCCCAGGGGTTACATGATCACCTAAGTCTTCTCTGTAGAATTAGAAGAAAACTTCCAGTTCCTTTATAGGCAGTGTTTGTGCCCCTGGCATAATAATTTTCATTGCACTTAAGTAGTCAGTGCACCCTTCAAACTACAGATGAAAATAAGAAACACTGGCATATCTATGAGTCATCCAATGTAACAGTTCCCTGGGCTATTTGAGTCAAACGTGTCTGGTTCATTTTGTGTGAACAGGGTGAACAGGTTGTATTTGTTTCAGGGACCTAGTGTTTTTATGGTTGAGCCTTATGGTCCATCATATTTATATATGTATATAAGTTCAATAAAAACTGCAACATTATAAACAGATAGTTCTGAAAGCAGAGAACAACATTTTCTCAAAATGTATTGTCTCCCTTGATGACATTTTCGGTTGTTTTTGACCAACAAAAATTCCTGGAGCAAATTTTGTCTGATATTTTATAGAATAAGCGTCTTTTCACTCTTTTTGTAATTTCTGTTATTTGAAATGTTTTGTTGTTAACAGTGCTTATGTAACCAGTTTATAAGATCAGCAGAATTAAAATGGGCACAAACATAAAACAACTGTGTTCCTTCTTCCTAAATGCTCTTTTTGACTAATCCGTCAAACTGTTCTATTCTATCCTTGGATGAAGATTCCAGCTTTTCCACAACTCAGAGGATTGAATGGTGCATTTTTTCAGCTAGCAGAAAGTGCAACCCAGCTCAGTGTATGATCATCAATCTTTCATCAGATTTAAATCTCTCTTTCCCCAACTCAGACTTGCTGTAGAAAATCCAACAGTAGGAAGAGGGATACTGATGGTTTTAGCACTATTTCTCTACTCTCTTCTTTTACTTCTTTCCCTTCCCTCCCTCCCCCCATCCGCCAATCTCTGACTCTCCAAGGGTTGCGTGTGAGAATGAGGATTGGATAGTGAAGGAGTGTGAAGAACACAACAATTCTTACTTGAGTGGGGCAATTATAATGGAGCCCTCTGTTGTGGCAGAATCCAAATGCTGGTTATTTCTCTCATAAGCCATCTTGTGCATTCTCTGAAATTCCCCTGTTGGGGAATCCCATGAGCAGTTTCCTGAGGTGGGCAATATTTATCTCAGCTGGCCCCTTTTGGCACTGGCCTCAGTCCCTGGCTTCTGGCAGCCACCCCCTATTTATTGGGTCGCTTAATTCTAGCCAGCGCTTTTGGATACCTTTTTTCAGGGTGACACAAGCTCATACCTTTCCATTCAGCCCATAACCCACAGCTCTGGAAGAACATGTTCAAAGCATCCCACCTTTTTTTTGCCACAGTTTGCTCTAGTGAGCTTCTTGCCTCTAGTCTCCTCAAACATGAGTCAGGTACCAGACCCTGCATTCCTCAGTTTCCCAAGGTCACTGCATCATCCCCAATTCACCCTCCTCACTTGTCATGGGGGTTTGGGGCTAGAGGTGGGAAGAAAAGCATCTATGTGTTCTCATACTGGAAACTGTTTCTATGAAGAAACCCATGCTCTGCTCTCTCTCAAATTTCATGCTCCTTTTTACATACATATATTTGAGCTAACCATGGCTTTTAAGGATCATGAAACTTTTTTTTAAACATCCTACCATTCTTTAGATGGTATGGATCCTTGAAATCCTTTATTCTCTTTGTGGTGGCTCAGCTGAGAGTAAGACAACAAAAATACACTGTACATTTATAACAAAATGTATGCTGTGCATGGCAGAAAAGTCTTAAATTTCTGATAAGTAAAACAGTAATCATAATATATCTGAAGTTTCAAAGACAGGGAAGCATTGATCAGACTATCAAACCATAGAGGAAAGGTAGGGGAGGGTGGGGGTAAGTTGGAGAGATAAACCAAAGGACTTGCATTCATGCATATCTGCCTAACCAATGGGACTCAGGCAACAGGGGGTGAGGGCATGAGTGGGACAGTTGGGTGGGGTAACAATGGGGGGGCGGGAAAGGACACATATGTAATACCTAAATCAATAAAGAAAAATTTTTTAAAAAAAGTAATGGTATATCAATTGGCTGAGCTATACTGTTTTTTCTTTACTTTTTTAATATTTGAAGATCCTCCCTTTTTATTAATGTTACCATATTGATGTGGATGTCACATAATTTTCCTTTGTAATGGAATAAACAACAATAAGGCAAGCCAAGCTGTAGTTATCAATTGAAACACTCATTCTTGAACAGTATAAAAATGTCACTTCAAAAGTTATTTGTAATAACACTTAAAGTAGATTTGATTATAAAAATAATAAATGCAGATTATAGAAAATTGAAAAATATAAAATACATAAAGAGATGGAAATCATTAAGAATTCAAAAAATCAAAGATACTTAAAATTTTTTGATATATATTTTTCCAGTTTCTACCTTTATAATATGTGTTTTGTTTCTATTAATGTGGTCATATTGCATATGTGCAGTTAATCCTACTTTTCAATTTAATACTATACATTAATATTAAAGAAAAATATCATATAGTTCTAATATCATATATTTTATCACATCTTTACTATTAAACATTTATGTAGTTCCCAAGTTTTACTATAGTAAGCACATCAAGAAATTTCCTTACACATAAATCATTGCATATAGTTATTATGATCTGCTTAGAATATATACCTATACTAGCTAAATCAAAATCAAAGTGTGAACATTTTTAGCTTCTTTAATTAACGTTATAGATTCCACCAGCAATGGTGAGTACAAATAGTCTCAAATTCTACTAGATTGCATATTGATTTAAAAAATGATTTAATCAATTGAGGTAAGATTGTTAACAAAATCATACAGGTTTTAAGTGTACACACTCTATAACACATCCTTTGCTTGTTGCATCATGCACTCATCACCATACTATTTCCATGGTGGCTGCACCAATCTGGATTCCCACAAACAGTGCACAAGGGTTCCATTTTTGCCACATCCTTGCCAACAGTAGTTGTTTGTTGATTTATTGATAATAGCCATTCTGACAGGTGTGAGGTGATATCTAACTTTGGTTTTAACTTTCTTTCTTCTAATGATTAGTGACATTGAACATCATACTACCTGATATCAAGTTATACTGTAAAATCATAGCAATCAAAACAGCATGGTACTGAGATAAAATCAGGCATCTAGATCTATGGCCAGAACAGAGAGCTTAGAAATAAATCCCTTCTTTATGGTCTATTCATATTTGACAAAGAAGGTGAGAACATATAATGGGGTATGGATAGTCTACTCAATAAATAGTGTTGGGAAAATTGGACAGATACATGCAAAACAAAACAAAAACTAGGTTGCCTCCTTAAATCACACACAATAATAAGCTCAAAATAGATTAAAGACTTACATGTAAGCCAGGAAACTATAAAAATCCTATTAGAAATATAGCCAGTAAAATTTCAGACTTTTCATATATTGTAGCAATATTTTTTCTGAAATATCTCCTTGGGCAAGAGAAACAAAAGAAAATTTAAACAAATAAGACCACATCAAACTAAAAAGGTTTTGCACACAAAGGAAACCATCAACAAAATGAAAAGATAACAGCCAAGCCGGTGTGGCTCAGTGGTTGAATGTCCACCAATGCACCAGTACTCAGGAGGTCATAGTTTGACCCTGGTCAGGGCACATGCCCAGATTGCAGGCTAATCCCCAGTGTGGGGCATGAAGGAGGCAGCTGATCAATGATGCTCTCTCATCATTGATGTTTCTATCTCTCCCTCTCCTAGTCCCTTCCTCTCTGAAATCAATAAAAATAATTTTTTTTTAAATGAAAACACAACCTGCTGAATGGGGGCATATGTTGGCCAATAATACATCTGGTAAGGGGCTAATTTCCAAAATTTACAAAGAACTTCTATGTTTTCAACCCCAAGAAAAACAGCAACTCAATTTAAAAAAAAAAAATGGACAAAGGACCTGAATAGACATTTCTCCAAAGGGGACATACAGATGTCCTATTGCTTTTTAAATTTCAATAATTTCACACATGAAGATGGTATTTTATTATTTGTGGTGGGTTTTCTCTCTGATAATCATGCTTTTAAAGTGGCTTCCATTTACAACATGTAAAAGTCTGAACCATTTGGAATATTCAATCTGAAGCTTCCTTACTTGAAACGAAATAGTTACTGAGAATTCTTTTCTAGTAGTATAAAAAAAAAAAAAAAATGACCATTATGGTGGATAACTGTCTGAAAATCTGAGCCAAAACCATGTCAATTTTGACTTATATTCCAGAACTCTGTGGCCTTGCCTTTTTGTTTATTTTATGTGCAGGAGAGAACTAAACTACCTTCTAAATGCAATTCTGGCTGAATGGTGAGCCCTACTAAATCACTTCCATGTGGCGGCAACCCTGTACCTCCCATCAGCCTCTCTTTCCTGTGAGTGTCAACCTAACAGCAGCCTTTACCTCGGGGGTGCAGCAGCTGAAACCACTGGGCTGCTTTTCCAAAACTTGAAGAAAGAACCAGCTCATCACATCTCATGACATTGATTTCAGTACATCAGGAGGCCAGGCTGCAGAAGTTGGGCTGCCGGCCCAGGAATCTCTTCTCCAAGCTCACAGGCAGTGCCATTAGTCTAGCAGCAAACTCCTGTTTTTGAGAAGTGTCACCTTCATGGAATACCTATCTAGGTTAAATTTTAATAATGCCAACCTATCTTCTTTATTTTCTAGCTTTTTCCTGCTACCCCCATGGTACCTTCCAATTCTGTTTTTACAATTCTGTTAACTAGTTAACAACTTCACATCTAGAAATTATGTATGTTAAAATTATTATTTTTCCTTTAAATAAATAGTGAGATTTCTCTCTCCAGACTACACCCTGACTGATGCACTCAGAAAAAAAGCAATAGCAGAAAATATGGACATGTTCTCTTGAAAATAAAGGGCCAAATGTCTACATGAAAAAAGAGCCAGGAAATTGATATTTACTAATGTGCAGAAACCTTTGAGTTAGATTTGGATTTTATTTTAAAAATGTGTTGAAGTTCAGAAGATAAAAATGACAAAGGTAAAAATCAGGGTCTTTAAAAAAACTTATATATATTATTAAAATATATATATTATTGACTATAGAGAGGAAAGGAGAGGGAGACAGAAATAGAAACATCAATGATGAGAGAGAATAATTGATCTGTTGCCTCCTGCACACCCCACACTGAGGATCCAGCCCGCAATCCAACCGGGTCATGTATCCCAACCAGGAACCCAACCATGACCTCCTGGTTCATAGGTCAATTCTCAACCACTGAACCACACCAGCCAGGCAAAATCAGGGTTTTTGATGGTTCTATGGACTGAATTGTGTCCTCTCCATCTTGATATGTTGAATCCTTAACCCCCAATGCTATGGTATTAAAAGATGGGGTCTTTGAGAAGGAATTAGATGAGTTCATGAGGTTGAGATCCTCATGATGAGACTAGTTCTTTTTAAAGAAAAAACACCAGAGAATTTTCCTTCTCAGTGGTATGAAGACACAGTAATAAGGCAGCTGTCTGAAAGCCAAGAGGAGAGCTCTCACCATGCTGAAAACTACCATGCTGACTCTCTGATGTTGGACTTAGCTTCCAGAACTGTGAGAGAATAAATTTCTATGGCTTAAGCCACTCAGTCTCTGGCATTTTGTTACAACAGCTTGAACAGACTGTTATTACAGGACAGAACAGTTTCCATTTCATTTGAAATAAATTATTAATGTTTGATGGTGTGTGAATGAAAGCATTTTTAGGGGGAAAACCAAAGGCGAGGAAATGTTCTCCATGCTCATTGGGAAAGGATGGTCTGAGATGCCAGAACCCCAAGTAATTCTTACAATGGAAAGTTATTAATTTTAAACAAAGATGTTTCTTTCTTTAAAAAAATATATATATATATATATATATATATATATATATATATATATATATATATTATTGATTTTTCACAGAGAGGAAGAGAGAGGGATAGAGAGTTAGAAACATCGATGAGCATCGATGAGAGAGAATCATCGATCAGCTGCCTCTTGCACACCCCCTACTGGGGATGTGCCCACAACCAATGTACATGCCCTTGACCGGAATCGAACCTTGGACCTTGCAGTCCGCAAGCCAACGCTCTATCCACTGAGCCAAACTGGTTTTGGATAAACAAGGATATTTCATTCACCTATAAAAATGATAGGTATCATTGGCCTTTTGATAAAGTTTTCCAGGAATAACGTTTAATTTTCCCAGACCCACTCTCATTCCTTCATATGAATCACCTCCGTGATCAAGATGCCATAAAAACTTATTGGAGGACAAATGGAAGAGAAACTGGCCAAGCATTGGAAACCATCATGGCAGCTTGGCAGAGGAGGGCAGGATTACATGGATCAGTGATGAGTAAATAAACACAAGAATATAAAGGTCAGGCTTGACCACCGTTGCTTATCTAGAGCAAGTAAGCAAAATGCATTCTACTTATTGAAAACTTTTGTGATTATTCCTCTTAAATGAAATTTTTAACTTTTTGCTTAAATCTGATCTACAAATACATAAAGTGAGTTGTGTTTTCCTACATTCCTTTGTTTATTTCCAGTAAAATAACACAAAAGGATGCTTACAAGCTAGAGGGAAAATTATCTGCAATCCCAGGAAGTAACCTACTTGTTTATTCCTTTCAGGTTGCTTTGGTGTATTTTTTTTCCATAATTGTAATCTTAGTGAAAACAATTTCTTTTCATTGTACTATTTTAAAAATTATTGAATAAACATCTTATGTAAATATTTTAATGATATAACTATATATATAATATTATACATATAGTTTATGTAGTATATATTTGACAATAATTATATACTCTATTCAAATGTTTTTTGTTAGAAAATAAGATTTTTCACTTTTTCCTGTTGGCAACAATATGCCTATGAATATCTTTGTTCACACACTTTTTGGGTTTATGTTTTTTAATTGTTACCAAAGATAAAAGGAATGGAGCCTATAGTGTGGAACTCATTAATGAAATTAGTCAATATAAATTAGCCAGAGTTGCTAATGTATTTTCATTAGCAGAGTTGGTGCTTTCTTTATTTAATTTTATTTATTTATTTATTTGTTTGTTTATTTATTTATTTATTTATTTATTTATTTATTTATTTTATTTACATAATCCTCATCCAAGGATATTTTTCCATTGGTTTTTAGAGATAGTGGAAGGGAGGGAGACAGAAAGAGAAACACTGATGTGAGAGAGACACATTCATTGATTGCCCTGACAAAGTTAGGTATTGAGCCTGCAACTGAGGTATGTGCCCATGGCTGGAATGGAACCCAGGACCCTTCAGTCCATGGTTAGATGTTCTATCCACTGAGCCAAACCAACTAAGGCAGTTGGTGCTTTCTTTCATTTGGTCTTGGGAAACTGGAAATAAAGCAGGGGCACTTCAAGGTGGTTCTACTGCCTGACTTCACTTTCTGCATCTGGATCATTTCATCTCAGCCTGGTTGGGGACCTTTGGAGGAATGTGGTAATTTACTGTTGTGGATAATAAAACATGGCAGTGGGGCTCTGAAATCAGTGGATTTCAGGGGCAGGATACCAGTGTGCTCATTTTATGAACTCAATGTGTTTGGGAAAGGAAAATGTAAACAAACAGAAACCAAGAAGTTCCAGTAAAGGTAGAGAGAGCCTGAGGTAAGAAAAACAAATTCTATGAAGGTTTTCCTCAGAGACTCTTAGATTTCATAACCAGAGTGGTACAAGGAAGACAACATTATTGGTTGCATTTTATCATCTCCAACTGTATTGAGTATGGAAAAGAAGTGTATTTTGTGAAGTCTAAGAAAAATTAATTTTGAATCAGTAGGGACTATTTAAAACAGACATTTGCCTACTTTGTAGTGACCTGGGATTGACAAAATTTGTTTTTGCCAGTTTATCACTAGCTCCATTTGAATCAAACTGCCAAAATGTTATTTTAATGGATATTATTGGTCAGCTTCAACTCTAAGTTAAATACAAACATATAAATTAATTTACTTTCAATTTGGTCTTATTTATGATATACATATGATTCACACAGATTTTTAAAAAAAAGGCTTCCAGTTACTAAATATATTCTTAAAATAAATTGAACTTGTTGACTAGATTTTTCCAAGAAGGGTTTCCATGGATTTTTGAAAATAAACTTAAATGTGCCCACAAAAATAGGACATATTAAGATATTCTTCCTGATCCTCCTCTTGACTCTTTCCAAAACAAAAATTGAAACTTAGTTTGACCTCTGATACCATGGTGCTTGCCATGTATTCCCAAACAAAATTACATTATCATCACAAATGAAATAGCAGCCATGGAAAACTGATTTTGAATGGGGCATACCAGAGTTTAATCTTTAACATCAGCATCAGATAATACTGGAGCTCTCATAGGGTGTTTGGTATGCTAATTGGCAGTACTGTAATATATATATATATATATATATATATATATATATATATATATATATATATATGTATTACAGTGTATGTGTGGGATATATTACCATTTTTGTGTTCCCATCTTTTCTGCAGTTGCAAACAGGAGATTGCCATTGTGCCATAGGGTACTTCCCTGTCCATGCTTTGGCCTCAGGGTGCTCACATGGATGGAATGGACAATGGTTTGGACACCTATCCTCCATTGATGGCAAGTCAAAAGCCAGGGGAGCCATTCACTGAGACAGGGTTATATTCTTTCCCCTTTTCAATGATGGGGTAAAGTTATGAGCAAGAATGTGTTTTTTGTATATTCCTAGATATAATCAGGTCACTATCTTATTAGACATTAGACAATATTACTATAGACATTCATTTAATCTAGGAGTATCAAATTTATTCTAAGTCAATCAGTATCAGCTACCTTGTTTTTTCATGTATAACACACTATTTTTTCTAAAACTATTAGACTGAAAATTGAGGGGCCTCTTATACACGGAAGCCAGCCAAGGAGGTAGCTGTCCATACCTTGTCAAATAGACTTCCTCCAATCAAGAGCCTTATTGTTACTGATGTCAGCTGATACTGACATAATTGGAGGTGGAGGTAGAGAGTGTGCAGATTCCACAGGGACTGGAATGTTCTGAGTCTATAAAGATGTCAAAGAATAAAAAGATTAATACCAGAAAGCAATAGTCTTACTCTGCAAAATTCAAACTAAATGTAAGCAGCTATGCAAAAGAGCCTGGAAATAGAGCTGCCCAGAGACAATTTCGACCTCCTCCCACTGAGTGTATTATCAGACAGTGGAGAAAACAGGAAGAACTCCTTGAGTGCCAAAAATGAAGAAGGTCTTAAGAAGAAAACCAGCAAATGCTTAAAATATTGATTTCTTAATTTTGGGTTGGAAAAGTGGGGGGCATCTTATGCATGGGGGCATCTTATACATGGAAAAATATGGTAAGTATGTCTCCTGGAAAGAAGCATTGTTACTTCATTTTGTACGTGAAACAGCTGAGGCTCAACTTAAAGAGGTTTAAATAACTTCTCCAAGGTCCACAGAGGCTAAGTAGCAGGGAAGAGATGCAAACACAGATAGTCAGGCTTCAACCTAACATATTGTGAAGATCATCACTCTTTAGTAGTTTATCTCTCTGTCACAAACAAATTCCAAAATAATCTCAAATTTTCTGTCTTTGGTTTTCAAGAATTTAAAACTATGGACTTTTTTATTCAGGGCTGGTTCAGTCTCTTAAACCAAAAGCATGATATAGTCAAGGCTGTCTGAAAGCTGTGCCCTCCCCAAGAGATTATTTATTATACATGAAGTGATTTAAGAAGCTATAGTTGAGAAAGAAAAATGAAGAGGCAAGTGTGGTATTTGATCTGTGATCTATGGATTAATGACTGACAGATCTGATCTATAGTTAAAGGTGCATTTCCCTTGGTTTCTCAGTGGAATAGTAGCTATTTATCAGTATTTGCTAAATGCCAGGTATTGCAGTGAACACTTTGATAGTAAGATATCATTTAATCAGAATTGTTTGAAATTTATAGATGGGACAGCAGAGGGTCAGGGGGTTATGCAAGTTGCCAACTCCTACACAGCTAACAAGCGGCATAGTCAGGATTTAAATCTTGGGCTGTCTGAATCTAGAGTTTGTGGTTTTAGTAATTCTACCAAAGGTTTCCACAGCATAGATCTGATTCAAGGAAGACAATGTAATGGGCACTTTGGTGCATATGGATCTTAGAGCTTTATAAGCTCGGGGATGTTACACTAATGGAATGGTAATATTTTCCACAAAGATGTTGGCAACTTAGGCCACCAGCCTTATGTGCTTTGCAGTAACAGATTCCAGTGTGTTATAGGAGGGAGGAAAGCATATATGAAACTGTCCAAGGTAATTAGGCCTTTTCAAAGCATTTTGTTGATTTCAGAGAGAAAGGGAGAGGAAGAGAGAGATAGAAACATCAAGGATGAGAGAAAATCATTGATTGGCTGCCTCCTGCACGCCCCTTACTGGGAATCAAGCCCACAACCCAGACATGTGCACTGACTGGGAATCGAACCTTGACCTCCTGGTTCACAGGTTGGTGCTCAACCATTGAGCACACCGCCTGAGCTCAAAGCTTAATATATTGAAGTGAGAAGAAGGAACACACACACCCCTAGTTGAAAGCCGGATGCAAAGGCAGATTAGCAGGACAATGATAAAATCTTCTTTACTATTTCACTTTTTTGGGATTTGTCACTTTCACATATTATTAATGAATAAGAATGATATAATAGTACTTTTTCTTTTTAAGTAATCTTTTCATTATAAGTTACTTAAAGGAAGCCTGGCACCTAGTGGCATTCCTTCCCAGTTGGGGGGACCCATCTAAGGGCATTCCTCATAATGAACAAGAATACGCCTGGGTCAGGGGCTGTGGCCACCACTAACTAGGTCAGCTTCCAGCTTTTATTTTCAGCACATGACTAGAACCACAAAATAATGTTGTAAGTCTGGGTGAGTCATGGTTCACTAGCTGATAGTCATTCCGTTGCTACAATTTTCCGTCCTGCAAATGTCAAAACCAGTGCTCAAAAGTCCCTAGAGATTTAAGAATGAGTTCCCAATTAAAGCTTAGCGTTCACATGGGTTAGCAAGAGAGGAAGCACTCTCCAGGGAACTAAAATGCTCTCATTTGATAAAGTATAGACAGTTTGAAACAGCAGACATGTGGCATTTTCAATCTTTTTTCTTTGTTGCAAAACGCTAAGCCCCAATATCCGGATTGCCTCCCTGCTATGTAAGTCTGCCATGTTAAGCCATTTCCTCACTTATCTTAAGTGGAATTATATATTCAGCTATTTCATAAAGAAAAAAATCATTATTTAAGACACTTGCTCTCACTTTAGTGTCTCTAAAATAAAAAGCACTAATTTTTAAAAGACATCAAGACCTTTCATTATTGATCATATGTTATACTTAGCCATCAAATTAATATTGATTAAAAATAGCTTCCAGACTGATTACTCAATCATCTATTATATTCAATAACATTTACCACCTATATAATTTAAGCTCTGAAAGAGACAGACATTTGTATATGTAAGCTTGTGATAAAATGCCTGTATTATTCTCCAAATAATACAGAACTATAATTCTCATCTCTGACCTTAACCAAGAAAATTTTGTTTTATTGCTCATGATTGTGGAAATATTCTGGGTTCTGGTTTTCCTTAACTCACCCCTTGAGTACATCATTTGCTTAGAAAAAATGCCCTTAATATGAAATAACTGCTCAAGATGCCATCACCTGAAAAACCAGCTGTGCAAAAACTATCAACATAGACTTCATTAAGTCACATGTGTGAGGTCCATATCTTAGTGAGCTTTATTGAGACCATCAGGAGCAATACGGAATGGTCACACTCTCTTTCGGGCTTCTGGGATAACTTCCCTTCCCACCGAAGTTGACTCCTTGGTAGCAAATCAGTGAAAGAGACAGTGAGATGTGCACACCCTGTCTTATTGACAAGAGGGTTACTTATATTGTAATTTTCATTTAGTCAGGTGAGAGCATATTTTTTTTCATTGCATGTGTTGTCACTTAAAAGAGGGACCAGAGATAATCCAATAAGAACTCGGGCACTCTTTGCAACTCCAATGTGGCAGGTAAAGAGGATATAATTTTTCTGTCCATTTTTTCAGCCTTTTCTCCATTTGTATTGTAGTATCCTGGCATGTACATGTCATGTAGATACATGTTCCATCATAGCTATGTCATAATCAAGATTCCTTCTGGAGGAAGTCCTCCCCTCCTCCCCACCCCCTTGCTGATTGCATGGGAGATGGAAACTGACGATTTTAAACATGACACATAAAAATTAAAATCAGAAGGACAGCTTATCTGGGTGATCTCTTTGTTAGTTATATGCATGTCTAATCACTATGATTTATACCTGAAACAAATATAATAGTGTACGTCAATAGTAATTGAAAAAAAACAAGCAGAAGGATATCAATTTCTCATTCATCTCTTTAAAAAGTAATGTAAAGCAATTAAACATTATTTTACTTTTAAAATATATCAATAAACTAAAGTATCCTAAGTAAAATTTTTATGTTTACATTCATTTTCATCATTTATCCATATGCAAAAATATTACATATAATTAGAAAAGTGCATATTTCCTTATTCTATAATCATTTTTAATCAGTTCATAATTATTTTTATATGGAATATTTTAACTAACTGATGAGCCATAATTGTATTTGAACATTCTCATAGAGATGTGTAAATTTGTAATGAGATTTTGCTCTAATGGATACTGCTGATATTAATAGCTTTATACATGAACCTCTTTGGCTCCCATAAAATAAAATTTCCAGAAGGTTTACTAAATCATAGTGAAGATAATCTTAATTTCTTTTGATACATATTTGAAAATAATTACTTCATTTACATGCTTCAAGCAGTGTGTGAATATTCTGGTCTCACCACATGATGGTTAATATTTGAGTATTACGAATATTTATTTAGAGCCTGGGATACATTAGTGAACAAAAGTAACCTAAAACATCTGCCTTATTTAGTATGGGCTAAAACAGTCATATCATTGTTTCAAGTTTACATCCTTTTAATTGTCCATGAGGATGTACATTTATCTATGTGTTTACTTATAATTTTCATTTTTGTGTGTGTGAATTTTCTGCTAAAATATTCTGGAGTCAGTTTTCAAAGCAGAGATTCCATGGCCATGTGGCCTCAGTGACTTAAATAAATTGCTCTACCATTTTAGACAAGTCAGGATGATCGACAATCTTCTCAGATTCTTATGTTCTCATCCAGGTACCTGGTAGCAAACATTTCTGGTAATGCCTCACAGCTAGTCGTCACTTCCGGGAAACATTGCCAAGGCAATCTGATAAGGAATGTTTGCTGCCACAGCTATCAATCATCTGGAAGAATCCACAGCACCAGGCTTTCATAACCTGTTCTGTCAACCTGTGGAACTCATCAAATACGTGGAGAAGGTTAAATAGATGAAGCAGCCTCCCAAAGCTTAAAAATATCCAATTCTGCCACGTCTGCTACCTTTCCGACTTGTGTTGAGTTACTTGGTTGTCATGTCAGATGAGTTTGGACTATTCCTCTCCTGAGTCATGATACAGCCTGGGTGTGGCTTGTAAGGCAAAGGGCACTGCCTGAAAAGCTGTATTATGCAATGCAGGATCTGTATGGACTGAAGGATAGCAACACTTCCTTGTCAGATGGCTTTGCTCAGTTGATTTCACTGTGAGCACCTAAAGAGGAAGAAATAAGTGCCCAAGGCATAGAACTTAAAAATGAGGACATCATATGAGTACATTATGACAGAAAAAAAAAATGGAAATAATCCTAGGGGTCAATACTCAAGTTAAGGCATGTGGTTTTGCTCAACACCTTTCTCAGTTTTCAGCACTCCTAGGCTTATAGATATTTTATGAGATAGCAAGTCCTTGGGAAAATCCACTATGGTCTCTAGAATTAATTTCTTGCAGAAATGCAGTGACCATCCACATGACAAATCCCTTGCAAAGTCAAGACAAGAGACCAATATATAGTCTGAAGCGATTTCCCTAGCCTTTGAGAGTTGTGTTTACATTGGACGGCTGAACATTGTTCATATTTATTTTGTTTCTAATTGGCAACATGTGATCTTTGAAAGTAAAAGTTTAATAATGTCTTTGACAAGCCCTGTAACAACATTTTCTGCCTTGTACCATGTCCAGCTACTTGTGATTCTCGGTTGCCCCTCATTTCCTACGTCTTTGCCTTTTATTCTGCCTATAACAATGTCCTTTTCTTCCTTTGCTGGATAGTTCCTGATAATTCTCAAGCTTGGGAAGGTTTTTCTTTCTCCAATTCCAACCCCCAGCTTTATTGAATATACCTGACATATAACTTTGTTTAAGAACTAAATGTGATGATTTGACGCATGTATGTATTGCAAAATGGTCACCACCATAAGATTAGGCAACACATCCATCACCTGACCTGGTTACTATGTTTTTGTATTATTTTGTGTGGTGAGAACTTTTAAGATTTACTCTTTTAGGAACTTCCAAGTATGAAAATACCAAATTGTTAACTCTAGTCACCATCCTGTACATTAGATCCCCAGAACTTCTTCATCTTACATCGGAAGTTTTTTTTTGTTTGTTTGTTTGTTTGTTTTTTAACCAACATCTCCCATATTTCTTCAACTCCAGCCCCTGGAAACCACCAATGTACTCTGTTTCTATGAGTTTGGCTTCTTTAGATTCAGCACACACGTGAGATCATACAGAATTGATGTTTTTCTGTCTGACTTATTTCACTTAGCATAATGCCTTACAGTTTATCCGTGTTGTCATAAAAGGTGGGATTTCCTCCTTTTCTCCTCCCTCATTTAATGGTTCTATAATACTCCAGTATACATATATACCACATTTTCTTTATCTATTCACCCATCAACAAGCATTCAGGCTATTTCCAGGTCTTGGCTACTGTGAACAAAGCAGCAGTGAACATGGGGGTGCAAATATCTAATTGAACAGTGATTCATTTTTTTTTTTTGTAGAAACATGCATTAAGTGAGGTGCTAATGATATGGTAGTTCTCTTTAATTTTTTGAAAAAGCTCTGTGCTGTGCCAGTTTACATTCCCTAAAAAGGTTTTTCAAATTCTTTCCTCCTTGCTCTGTCCCTGTCAGCTGCTTTCATAGAATTTAATACAGCATACTTTAATATTTTATTTCCTTGTCTCTTTCCCTTACACTGAGCAACTTGAAGGAAGGTAATATTTGTTTGATCAGTATGCTTCCAATAGTGCTTGGCATCTACTAGATTCTTGATAACAATTAATTGAAGGAATAAGTGACAGATAAAAAAACAAAAGAAGTAAGAACTTTCTGACAATAGAGACATTTGCACAATTGAGGGAGCAGGGGCATAGTAACAAAAAAGAGAGCACAGTGTGCCCTTTCCAGTGTTCTCAATGGTTAGAGCATCAGCTCGGGCCCGTTGGGGTAGCAACCAATTGATGTCTCTCTCACATGGATGTTTTTTCTCTCTTTCTCCCCACCCTTCCTTCCACTCTCTCTAAAATGCAGTGGAAAAAATATCCTCAGGTGAAGATTAACAAAAATAATAAGAAAGCACAGTGTAAAATGATTGGCAGTTCCTATTTGAATCTTGTCTTAATTTTCTTAAGGACCTTTTAAAACAATGTTTCTATGCTACCATCATTCATGACCTGCTTTATGAGTCTACAATTTAGTACTGTGGTTAAAATGAATAGGGAGTCATATACAGTAATTTTTGTTTGCTGTTTTAATAATTGATCTGCCCATTTATATGCAAATGAGATCCAAATTTTCAGTTTGATTGCTCAAATAGCACTGTCCTGATTGTTTGGAATCTTGCATTCTCATTGGTCATTATGGAGCTGCTCTGATGCTCTGATTGGTTGGTAAATATGTAGATGAGAATATAGCTGTGCAGCTCTGATTTGATGAGGCAGTTCTCAGCCCAGTGGTCAAAATATGGTTTCTTCACAAGGTCGGGGTGGGATGGGCAGGAATGCAGGGCAGGAGCCTCCGCAGCTCAGTCTGCTGCTTTCCCCTGATGTGCAGTGTGCATGAGAGGCCTCTGTAAACAATGGTTGCTGGACTCTGGAGTATGAATCTGATTAACCAGAAGGAGTCCTTTTGGCAGGTATATTCCCTCTCAGAGTCAACAAGGGGAAATGACAAGTATACCATATCTGTTAGTAAATACACAAATGCCTGTTAAAATTGTGGTGGACATATTGAACTGCAGCTGATTTATAATACAGTGGTGCCTCGCATAAAGAACGCATCGCACAGCGAACGCTGCACACAACGAACTTCATTTCATGATTCATACAACGAACTTCGTTTCACACAACGAAGTCGCCCGAGCTTCCACGACCGCTTTGCCCGAGCTTCCACGACTGCTTCGCCCGAGCTTCCACAACCGCTGCCGATGTATTGCATCCTTCCGCGCAGGCACTGCAGGTAGTCGTTAGTCACTGCGCTTAACTTAAGCACGTATCGCGGCAATCGTTCTTCATTACGAATTAAATCACGCACGTATCACGGCAGTCGTCCTTTTAAGTTAAACTCAATACACTGTATCCGGATTCAGCTGAAGCAAACAGGATCAACGATCTTTACTCCGATACTCTTGTCCGTTATTTCCGGCAGATGTTGGAGAAAAGAGAAAAACAAACGACTTTGGACAGGTTTTTCATGAAACCATCGGCCAAAAAGCAGAAAATGGATGAAGATGTTCAAGATTCGGTAGACTCTACTTAGTCTGTCTTAAAATTAAAAAAAATTATGTTTTTAGATGTATCTAAATAAAAATAATAACAAAAAATTTATCTTTTTTATGTCATCTTAGCATATTTTATGCTACAGAACGAATTATTTTTTTTAACATGTATTGTTTTGGGAAAACACGTTTCACATAACGAACTTTTCGCATAACAAACTTGCTCCTGGAACGAATTAAGTTCGTTGTGTGAGGCACCACTGTACAGTGATGATGGAATGAAAACTAATAGAAAGTGATCAAGAAATCTGATCAAGCATTTTAAAGGGAAAAATACAAAAGACTAATAAACATTAAAAAATGTTCAACCATTCCATCAGTAAATGTAAATATGAAAACAACTTTTTTTTTTTTTTTTTTTTTTTACTTTCAGGTAGATAAAACTACCGAGATTGATGATCTACTTATTTAACTGATAACTTGGTGAGGATGTTGGTGAAAAGGTATTCTGATACCTTGATGGTGGGAGGCTAATGTGGTGCCGTATTTCTGGTGAACAATTTGGCATTAGCTACAAAAATAAAAATGTACATTCCTTGTCATGTGGCAATCTCAGTATTAGAATTGTTTTCTGTGTACATATATGGAGATGTCTTCCAATATACATGTGTTTTATAGGGTGAGTGCTAGAATGACTGTCAAAAAATAAAAGTTGCTAATTGATGAGCATTGATCATCTGGGTCACCACTTTTCCTGGCCAATCTTTGTAATAAATATCCTGGATTTATTGGGCAAGTTGCTGCTCAGCCCTGACTTCCCACATATCTGTTT
The DNA here is from genome assembly GCF_964339955.1 of Pipistrellus hanaki. Taxonomy (NCBI): domain Eukaryota; kingdom Metazoa; phylum Chordata; class Mammalia; order Chiroptera; family Vespertilionidae; genus Pipistrellus; species Pipistrellus hanaki. The sequence goes on from NC_140507.1 coordinate 65,835,935, forward strand.
ATGTTTTCTCTGAGAAGTGGGAGGTGCCTGAGCTGTTTTTTCAGTATCCAGGACTCCTTTTCAGAGAACTGCCCTGAGGCTACTGAAGCTGACCTGCCAGCAGATGCAGAGAAATGCCTTGAAAGGTACTACTGGGTGTGCCGGCTGCTGGTAAACAATGACTGTTGGTGAGAAGAATTCATTAAAGCCTGGCTCCCTTACCTCTGGTTGGAATACCTCTAAGGGGTAACTTAAGTTCAGGCTGTTAGATGGGGTCAGGCTGAAGCCTATCCAGCTGTGGGACACATACCTGTGGGCACATCGTTGCTTATCATGTCATTTCATATTAAAGTTGTTTGTAAGCATTCTTGGATGTTAGACTTCTGAATGCAGGACTTGTGATCTATTTACCTCAGTGGGGCCCACTGAACAGAAGAATAATTTTACACACAAAATTGATTCCATAAACACGGAACTGATAAAGTTCTTTTTGTTTTACTTTTTCTTTCCCACAAGGATGGCTGGATGGTTTTTGTTTTGTTGTGCTTACGCCCATTTCCCCCTCCCCCCCCCCCTTGCTTATTCCTTTCTGTAAATTGTTGGCCAGCTTGCTAAAACGAGTGGTGCACCACTTTGCCGCAGGTGAACATATGTCCTGAAACATACGTTCTCAAATAGATAGAGCTACCTTGTCATAGTTGACAAAGATTCTCTCCCTCACCAAACTCCCACATGGCTTCTAGCAGCCTAAGGCAGTGTCCCTGGGATGACCCAGGCTCCTGGAGTTCCCTCCTGGAAAAGCACCAGGCAGCCAAAACAATTTATCACGTGTCCCAGCTAACACCTGAGGATAGGCCCCAGACCTCCCAGTCTGAGAGCACTTATTAACCAAAACAAACTTACTATTGTAAATTCTTCCTCTGTCCCTTGGAGGTGTGTATGTATCTCCTATAACCAAGGACAGTCCTTTTCAAGGACTTGAAAGCCATTCCTTTGAAATGCAATCATCAGGAAGGATAGGGGCCCTGTCTCCTGGTCTCTGTGGGAGGAGCCTGGCTTTAGTAAGTTGTTAGCAGGCACAGATGGCCTAGAAGCATTGACCTCGACCTCTTACCTAGCTTTTTGGTGATTCTTCATCCTGCACCTTCCCCCCTCCCCCCAACACAAACATACTTGTGAGGGTCTCTGCTCCCTTCCTCTTCCTCTCTGCTTACTTCCCCTCCCTCTGCACACCTCTGCACATCGAAATAAAGCGCAGTTTACACTGAACTCTTCCTACTGCAGTGCTTATCACTAAGCAAAACCTCTCTTTATGCCTTTAACTAGGCTGCAGCTTTATCTCTGACAACGCTTCAGAATCTTGTGGAGAGCAATTTGCTTTATTGTTATTAGGCTAAACTCTAAGAGCCATTGAGAGTTAATCTGCATTGTTTTGCTTTCTAGTTATGGTCCTTCACAAACTAAATGTACATGATTACCATAGTTTTAGATCTGTCCTGTTGTCCAAACATTACTCTGGTTACTGTTATGCCCAGACTTCGTGATCCCCAAGGACCACCAGGGACCTGAGTCCAATGCAATAAACAAAAGAGCCTTTTCCATGCTAGCATGGGCTCTGTCCCACTCACGCCAACAGAATGGCGGAAGAGAGGGAACTTCGCCAAGCCCTGGGGTTTTACTCTGGTCCGTGGTGATGTCACTGCCTCGGCTAACTCTGATTGGTTGGGTGAGGGCTAGGGTTCAGTTACAAAATGGAGGATAACTCCGCCCTGCCCCACAGTGGAGTCAGGAGTCTGTCCTCGCCCCGCCCTGCCCTCTCAGTTACCTTCCAGTGACAGATTTGCACAATGCTGAAATATTGGATGCAAAATTTTGTTCTCTCCCATTGAATGAGCATCTGGACCATCATCTCACATCATTTAACAAGTTGTTCTGTCCATGGTTTTATGGCCTGCACATATTTCCTATTTAAAAAAATAATATATATATAAATTATATAAATATATATATATATATATATTATTGATTTTTTTACAGAGAGAAGGGAGAGGGATAGAGAGTTAGAAACATCGATGAAAGAGAAATATTGATCAGCTGCCTCCTGCACACCCTCTCCTGGGGATGTGCCTGCAACCAAGGTACATGCCCTTGACTGGAATCAAATCTGGGACCTTTCAGTCTGCAGGCCGGTGCTTTCTCCACTGAGCCAAACTGGTCAGGGCCACATTTCCTATTTTTAAAACCAATTGTTTACATGCTCATAGCATGTTATGTATTTACAGGATATTTAGGATGACTATTTTGTTTCTAAGACCCAATATTTTCTAAATGTAATAAACTTAGATTTATTTTATATTATTATTTAGATTATTATTAAAATGCAATAAACACTATTTCAAAATGTAATAAACTTAGATTTGCTTTGCCAGCCTAAGTACTTGCATTTTGCAATATTTATAACATGACCCAAGAGAATATTTATATAGTATTGTATAAATATATATGTTTGAATGTGTTTTCCTTTGGTGTGGATATAAGCAGAAAAGAACTTGTTAAGTGTTGGGATTTACTATAATAACATATCTATTTATTATTTGCTTACTATGTGTTAAAAAGTTTATGTTCATTACTACAAACTTCAAGATAGGCAATATATTTCCAATTTCAAAATGAAGGAAAGGAAACTCCAAAAGGCTTTGTATTATGAAATTTAAACCTAAGTCTGTGTCATTCCCAAATATGTGCTCTTTCTTGAGTATATACCCAAGTATATACTATACTTCCAAGGTATGTACAGTTGATGGTTTGGAAAAAAAAATGTTTTTGCTGAACTATTCTCACAAATTGTCTGACAGCAGACATGTACAGGAAAATCTCCAACTCAAACTTAGAGACAAGAAGACTGAGTCTTCTAAGATGAGGTTGTTTACTCCAAATTTAATAAATTACACAAAGGAACTGTATAGAAAGATGGAAACTTGTCTGTTTTGCACAAGTTAGAATGAATACATTGTATAATATTTTTTAATGTTGTAAAGAACTTTCCTGGGAGGTACAATAAATTTATATAAACAAAGGAAGGACAGCTGCACAAAAGGAAATTGGCAGGAAAATATAATAAAAACAAAAATATCCTCCAGAAATACAAGTTAAATATTCAAACATATTAAATTATAACTCTTTTATGATTTGCAATTTGTTTTTTATTTATCTTTTTTGTCTGATTTTCTACTAGGGTGGAAATAACTACTTTATGACTTTTTTAAATATATTTTATTGATTTTTTATAGAGAAGAAGAGAAAGGGATAGAGAGTTAGAAACATCGATGAAAGAGAATCATCAATCAGCTGCCTCTTGCACACCCCCTGCTGGGGTTGTGCCCGCAACCAAGGTACATGCCCTTGACCGGAATGGAACCTGGGACCCTTCAGTCTGAAGGCTGACGCTCTATCCACTGAGCCAAACCGGTTCCGACTACTTTATGACTTTTTAAAAATATTTATTTTTATTGATCTCAGAGACAAAGGGAGAGTTAAAAACATCAATGATGAGAGAGAATTATTGATCAGCTGCCTCCTGCATGCCCTCCCTGCACTGAAGATTGAGCCACAACCTGGGCATCATGTGCCCTGACCAGGAACTGAACCTCTTGATTCATAGGTTGACGCTCAATCACTGAGCAAACTGGTCAAGCTATAACTGCTTTTTTTTTTTTCTCTCTCTGTGTGTGTGTGTGTGTTACTACCTATTTTTGCCTCTGCTGTGACTTCCATCTGTAGTTAAGCTTCACTAACATTTAATATGCACTGTATCAGAGTATACTATATAGTTCATCAGGCTCACAGTGACATAGCATTTTTCAAATCATGAACTAGATTTTTTTATCTCTGAAATTACAAATTCCTGCTAAAGAGGATGTAATCTTATGGATCAGATTACATTTAAAATCCATAGTAAGACCCTAGCCAGTTTAGCTCAGTGGATAGAGTGTTGGACTGTGGTCTGAAGGGTCCCAGGTTCGTTTCAGGTCAAGGACATGTATCTTGGTTGCAGGTTTTCCAGCCCTGGTTGGGGTGCATGCAGGAGGCAACCAATCCAGGTGTATCTCTCACATTGATGTTTCTCTTTGTCTCTATCTCTTCCTTCTACTCTCTAAAAACCAATGGAAAAATATTTTCGGATAAGAATTAATAAAAAATTTTAAATAAAAAATACATAAAATTCATAGTAAGCTCTTTTCTACCTTCGCATTAAACATAATTGTGGTGAAGGTCTGGGGAGGATGGGAGTGGGTGGAGAGGGTCAATGGGAGAAAAAGGAGGACATATGTAATATTAATACTTTCAACAATAAAGATACCTTTTTAAAAAGAATTGAGCATTCTTCTGTATGATTGTGGAACTTCTCATTTTAGCTTTGCAGGGAAGGAAAAATGTATTTTTCTTAGGTTCATTGGCTAAGGCCTTATACATTTTGGCAACAGATTGATTATCAAGCGAAAAATTAACAGGCATTTTATCAACTCATGCATCACGTGTACACATGGGAGCTCCCAGTGGTAAGTAACGCAAATGGATGGTTAGAATTGGGTTTATATGTCAGCTTAGGCTAACCAAAGGGAAAAGGGCTTTGGGATTTGGGGCTTCTGGGTGAGGGACACAAATTATGGGAAGGTGACCAGGAAAAGTAGTGTAAACAAAGGTTGTTTAGCAACTTCTGGTATGCAGATTTAAGTCAGAGCCTTCTCCTCTGGTAAAAGTTGTTTAAGAGCCTACTTCTTCCTAGTCGAGGAGAGGGAGACATCTTTACAAATGTAAGTTTCCTCCTAAAGCTTTTCCAGAGTTTGCTGGTGCTTCTTTGCATTTAGCTCAAAACAATCTATTTCCCAAGGAGGCATATTTTAAGGTAGAATTTACTGGTACACCTCAGTGTCTACTTTTTATGTCAAACTCTTTAAGTCTATCTTTTGTCTTTCAACAATTTGGTCCACAGAAAGGTTTTAGTATCCCCAATTATTTAAGAATAAATCCTTAAGTCGTTAATTCATATATTTTAGTACCATTTAGACACAACAGTACCATTTAGTTTCAGAAACAAACAAAAAAATTGTTAGGGATTAATCTTCTTAAATCTTCAGAAAAATCTAAATCAGTTGTTATTGTCCCTTTGTGTACAAAGTTAAAGGCCTGGAATAATGGGACTTAATGAGGGGCCCATGGTACCTGTCAATGCTCCTTATTATAGGGCTCACGGATTAGGACATGCAGCTTTGGTCTGAGACCAAAAAGTACAATCGCACATTTGTTTGCCTCTTACTTCAATAATAACTTTTAAATTTTTATTGTTAATAAAGAGCTTCTGCTTCGTCTCATAGTTCCTCTCCTGATGCTTTTCTTTGTTCCTTAATGCTTTATATTTTTACTGTATTTTCCTATTAACCTCTAATGTGAAATAATATGGTTGATGCTGAAAAGAAAGCCAAAAAGCTTAAATAATTTTCACTTCCAAGAAGATTGTTTTCTCAGTCTGGTTTTCTCCCTCCCTCCATGCCTTTTCTCTCCCTTCTGCTCTCCATCCCTCTTCTGCTTCCTTTCTGGTTTCTTCCCTTTTGCCCCTCCTTGCTTCATTTCTTTCCCATCCCAACACGTTTAAAAATATATTCAAATACATTGAATATTGGCATCTCCTTCCCCATCCCAGGAATCTAGTTTACTCCTGAAGATTTCTTCCACTTATCCTATTTCTCCTAGTTCTCAAGTACACATGATAAATATAAGAACTAAAAATTGGAGGAGCAATACAATAGAAATTGGCACTTAGTGATATATGTAAGAAAAAAAAGCATAACTGATCAATGTTAACATGGTTAGAAATTATCTAGGTCCTCTAATTGATTACTTAAAATATTACCATTTATCTCTGTCCTTGAAATGTTTTCTCTCCTGCCCTTTGGCCCTATTCTACTTTTCTTGTTCTGTGTTCTATATTAACTATAAATCTATTTTAAGAATAAAGCTAGCGGCTACTGAAATCTACTGTAAATTATAAAACAGTTATTTTAATGAGCTTTTTTCATTAGTGTGGTTTCTCAAACATGGAAACAAAATTCTGGTCCAAGATTCTGAGTTTGGCAGTATGGGGGCAGCAGACTTGTGGGACTCTGGAGGTACACAGAGGGACAAATTTGACAAAGTATGAAGAATCATATTCTTTTCCCTCCTATTGGTTTCTATGGGAATTTGTTCTACTCAGTTTCTACTCTATCCATTTCAGATGTGTGTTCTTACACTTTCCAGAACATTGAAAGTAATTAGAGATGAAAGGGAGGGAAAGGAGAGCACTGATAAACATGATCAGGGCTAAATCAGATCTTAAGGGGAAGACATTGTGTGGAGTTCAATAGCTTGAAGAGTTTGTCAGAATTCTATTGATTTTGAGATGTTTAGCTTATTTTTTCTTTCTCAGACTCTGAGGAATGATGTAATTTACTTCTGCTCCTTCAGGTATATATTTTACTTATTTTTCCATTACTTATTTTTTTTAAATGGGACATATTTGACTTTATAAGATTTCTTACTTCACCTACACACAGTTTCATAAACCACAAAGAAATATATTTTAGTCATATCAAGTTACTATGTAGGAGGCAAACACCTAGACACCTAATTGGGGCCTTTATAAACCTTCAAAATTTGACCTCCAGTCTTATCATGTTTTCACCAATTCACTTACAGAAAAACTTACTATCTGTTTAAGGAGGCAGAAGATGAAGAGAGGTTAATTTTTAACCTTAAAATGTTGGCTTGTGCTATTATAAATTTTTTTGTATCTAAAAAAAAAAAGAGGCTATATTTGTATGGGGCTTTAAAAGATGGCTATAATTTCAATAAATCTTAGTAACTGAATACTCTCTCAGGTGGAAAAAGCAATATGAGCAAGTTTTTTTGTTTTTTTTGTATGATATTTTGGCAAGATTGAAAGTTTCCTGGTCTGATTTTTTTTTTCCAGGGTGGTTTTGGAAGAGGAGTAAAGAGAAGTATTACTTAAGGTGAGTCATAGAAAGCCTTACTGTGAAAATATGCTCCAAAGTTAATTTTTTTGTTTCCAGAAAATCATCAAATATCTAGAGTGAATAGAATAATATGATAGATCTGCCCTTTAATTTTTTTTTTTTCTTAAACCCTATCACCTCCTAAAAGACTAGGCAGCTTATTTACTATGGCTTTTGGTTTTCCACAAGAGCAGGATTTTTGTTTGACTTTTAAAATAATGTTTCCAAATGGCTAGCATGTGCCTGGTACAGAGCCAGTACTTAATATTTATTAATACATATTTGGTGAATGGATGAATGGATGCATACTTTGGGAATTTAACTCTGGTAATAATACGAAGCACACCTTGTTGAGATATCCTGCTTTAATTTAATCTCAAACTTCACTGGTCCACTTCCTAAGTCTTACACACACATCCTACCTTACCTTTCAGTGAATCTCTCCTTTTTCCATAGGGTATTTTCTGTGAGCCAACCTTTCTCTTCACCTGTTTGAGTCTCACCCGTGAGAAGGAATGGCATGAGCATCACAGACCAAGGTCCAAATGAGGTTTCTTTGGCTTCGTCAGGACAGTTACCTCACCGACTTACGTGTAAAATGTGCATGAAAATACAACTTCATAGAATGCCTGTAGGACTAAAAGGAGAAGACCTATAAAATTCCTGGGACAGTGCCCACTGTATTATGGAGGCTTACTAAATATTAGTTTCCTTAACTCTCCATTCTTCAAGACTCAGGTTTCTATCAGGCCCTTAAAGTCTTTTCTAATCACCAGAGCCCATAATAACTTCTCTCATTTTTGAAATGCATACTCTTTCATACCCTCTGAGATTTTTTTATATGCCACTTGGCTTACATCTGTACCTCTCTTTTTGATGCACAGCCATGCCCTGCCATGTATGTGTATTGTTCTGGAGGTGTATGGCTTCAAGATGTTGCCACATCTGCTTCTTACAAGGTCATAGAATAAAGTTTTGTTTTGTAACAAGTTACTCCTAATGCAATCACTTTGTACTATATACAAAAGATTCTCTGGAATGCATGCCTTGAGATTCCAATAAACTTGAACCTTGCTGAGTTTTATCTGAACGACACTGTAAGAGAGTGGGATTGTGCTACTATAAATTCCTTTGTATCTACTTTCTGCCCTTATTATGTAGTTTTCAGATCTTTTGGGCTATCATATAGGTATTCAGTGGTACTGGTTTTACTGTCTCATAGATGTGGGATTATTATGGCTTTTATTAGCCAAGTCTTAAAAATATTTAAATAAGAGTATTTGCCAGATTAATTCTGTCATAGTAAGTTATTCTCCTTTTTTCTAGATACTAAGTTAATATATGTATGTAGCTATGTAAGCATGTTCATATTATATGAATTTGTGCATATACATATTTTATATTGATGTTTATAATTTGTTATTTTTCTTTAACTTATGAGCTCTTTAAGAACTCTATTACTTATTTGATAAATTATTTTAGTTTTCTGCCTAATGTTCTATTTAAAATGGTTTGTCATTTCTTCTTAGAAGTTTATAATGAAAGCTGACAGAAAATTTATCTTTTCTTTAGAATCAGTATTTTAGCTCTGTACTTGGGTTTAGGAATATGAAGATGATTATGAATGTTTTTTTCCCCAAAATATGCATTTCTCAGGGTTAATTTGGAATCTACAATTCCAAGTTCACAAGTCTCCTTTATTTTATTTACTTGTGTTTCTGAATATTTGCAGAAATATTCAGAAATTTTGTGTGGCACCATTCTCTAATTTTTAATAAGAGAAGAAAAATTAGTTTCTTCCTCTTTTAAAAATATACTTTTATTGATTTCAGAGATGAAGGGAGAGGAAGAGAGAGATTGAAACATCAATGATGAGAAAGAAGCATTGATTGGCTGCCTTCTGCATGCCCTCTACTGGAGATTAAGCCCATAACCTATAATTAGGGCATGTGCCCTTGACTGGAATCAAACCCTGAACCCTTCACTTTGCAGGCTGACACTCTATCCACTGAGCCAAACCAGCTAGGGCATCTCTTCCCTTTTTTAACCAGGTTGCAACACATATAAAACTATGCTTTGAAGCATCTTATTATATGTTAGTGTTAATATCCCAATTTTCTCAATTACCTTTTAATAAATCCAAATGAGAGAATTATTTTAATACTTGAATTATATTTTTAAAACAAATGTAATAAAGCTCTCTAAGAAAGAATGATAGGTGTTTTTAATCGTAACAGTGTATACATCTTTTGACATGGCAGATCTATCAATTATTTATGAGGAAGTTAATGTAAGATTACATTTGATGACTTTTCATACCAAATATTTATTTAAATACTTGGAAAAAAATGACAGTGTCTTAAAAAAGAATATCCTGTTAATTGACTTCTCAAAATTATGTATACTTGTCCTGTGTGTATATAGAACTATGTGTTTACGGGTTTGTTTAGAGATGATATATATATATATGCACACACACACACACACACACACACACACACACACACACACACATATATATATATATATATATATATATATATATATATATATATATATATATTTTGTGAGCTGGCCTTTGGTTTTATCAGACCCTGAAATAAATTATAGAATTCTGAGGCCTATTTGCCACCTCCTAAGTAAAAGTCTGCTCTGATTTTGCAGGTGGTTAGAATCAGGTGGGCCTGCTTACATATTGATCATCAATATATTTTCAGATATGTTCTTGCTGTGTTATCTTAAGCATTTTAGTTAACTTCTCTAATAGCTTTCATTTTCTTGTATATAACACTGGGATCTGGATATCTATCTCATAGGGTATCATGAAGATTAAATAAGATAATGTTTTTAAATAGTAGTACAATACTTTTCAATAGTAAGAATTAAAAAATGGTCACTATTATTGTCATTATTTCTTACCTTTTTCTACAGAACACTTTTAAAGTAGAATTCATGACAATCACAATAGAGGTGGCTGGGTTTTCTTCTAAGTTGTTCTTTATGTAAAATTATTTTTGATTAGTATAGTATGTTTAGTTACTAGTGGCTCCCTCTATCTTTAGGTTATCAGTTTCTTTCTGATTTATAAAAATCATATTGCAGAGGCCACAGTGACTAAAGAGAAAAGAGGAAAAAAAAATGTTGGGGCCATTTTCTCATAAAGTGTCAGGGCCCATGGCAGGTACCTGAACTTCATGAACTCACTGATGTTCACGTCATTGGTAAAATGGTAAAAAGAAGGAACACTGGGCATTATACTGCTTTCCAGTAACCATCCGAACGTCATTTTTTTTTTTTCATTGGCTTACATGTAAAGTCATCTAAAATACACCAAGTAAAACATTTATAAAGAATTATTTGGAGCAGCAGAGGTAGTCTGAGTTGTCCAGGTAGTCTGAGTTGCTTGATGTTAACTTCCCTTTCAGCAGATCCACTCCTTCACCTGAGCCAGGCGCACTCATCTTCTTGCTCCCAGAATCATGACTTAGATTAGCCCTTCTAAAACTTTCTTAAGTAAAGAGATGAGAAGCAGAAGCAGAATGGAAGTGGGAGCTCAGCTAGTGGAAGACTCTGGACATTTTCTCTTTTTAAAAAAATTACAGTTGACAGGAAACTGGACTTGTCAGGGTGATCACTTTTGAATTATATAAATGTGGGGACTCTTTTGCTGGAAGAACTACATGGGATGTTAAAGCCTAGAAAGGTGAAAGATACCTGGAACCAGAGAGGCACAAGAATTGTTGAAAGCATGTGTTCAAAGCCAAGAATTGGAGGACAAAGGAGGCAAGGAAAGAAGCAAGTTAAGGTGTCCCAGTCTATTTCTTGGAACAGATTTTATTGTTTTATTACTTCCTTTTATGTGTAAGCCATAGTGGTGTGTGTGTGTGTGTGTGTGTGTGTGTGTGTGTGTGTGTAGGGAGTGTTGATGTGAGGTGTGTTCATTACAAGAACCATGGATGAGACAGACACTTATCCCAGCAATAAACAAATGGGGTAAATCAGATGGAAGTGCACAGAGAGTCATCTCAATTATTGATATCTTAATACTAGTGTTACGTACTTGTTTGTTTTCCCAAATTTTGTGGATTTCCTATTTTTCTTACTTCTTTACATTGTCCTTTATTTCTTTTTATCTATTTGTTTACTTTACTACTTCATGTCTGCATATTTGACATGTCTTTCAGGGACCAACTTCACTTTGTGTTTTTACCTGATCTATTATTCATTCACACTATTATCTATTTTTCAGTTTAGTTGTTTTCTCATTTTCTTTTGTTCTCATATTTGTCAGATGTTGATTTCCTGTTCACCTTAGAAGTTGGTTTCAGCCTGTAAGGTTGCCTGAGTGATGACTCACTTCCTGGATCGTGGCACAGGGATTGGTGTACTTTTCAACCCCTCAGTGGGCAGCCCAAAGAAGTCAAGAAGTAGCTTGCATAGTTCCTGAGGAGAAAGAGGGAGAAAGTGCTGAAGGGAATAACTGTCTACAAATATTTGACTTTTATATAGTTTTATCCAAATATAGCCTAGCTGATGGTTTTAATTGTGCACTGACCTCTTAAGTGGCTTCTCTGTCACCACTCTTTCTAATTCATTTACCCACCACAAATAAGCCCTGATTATCTTTCTTAAAACAAAGCAAGTTATACTGGTACTCCTCCATATATATATACTGAGTGGCCAGATTATTATGATTTCTGAATGCATTTTATATATATATATATATATATATATATATATATATATATATATATATATATATATATATATGTAATATAATATATAGAGGCCTGGTGCATGAATTTGGGTGGGGTCGGGCCAGCCTGGCCAGGTGGTTGGCCAGCCTGCCTGCTGGTTGAACTCCTGGTTGAGGGAACAATTTGCATATTAGCCTTTTATTATATAGGATATACACTGAGTGGCCAGATTATTATGCGTCCATAGATCATAATAATCTGGCCACTCAGTATATATATATATGGTGATCCTTTATATAAATATATTTATACACATACAGGGTAGAGCAAAAGTGGGTTTATAGTTTGAGTACATAGAAGTTTATTCTTGTATTATTTATTAATTATTGAATTATTTTCCATGTGAACAACATAAACCTTCTTTTGCCCCACCATATATATAGTATACCTTCCCATTACCTAAGTGAAAACCCTCTTATCTCTATGAAGTCCAAGCTTGACTAGGAAGATCTTCACAATTTTGCATCAATAACATCTTTCAAACCTGACCGCTCACTATCCATCACTCGTCTTTTCATCCCATGAACCTATACTCCATTCCAGCAGCATTTCCTAGATATTTTTTTTCTGTGTGTGTGTGTTACTTCCCTTGGCATTTATTCCCTTGGCCTGGGATAGTTTTCTTTCACTCTTCACCTCGTCTTTTAAAACTCACTTTTAAATATCATCTCTTCTTCCCAGGCAATTTGAGATTTTCATTCTTTAAAAAAAAATTTTTTTATTGTTAAGAGTATTATAGATGTTTCCTCTTTCCCCATATCCCCCAATCGCCCCTCTCTACCTGGTTCCTATCCTGCTGCAGGCCTTCACTTTAGACGCATTTTTAAATGTGTCTTCTTTAATAGTTGTTCTCATTCTCTCTTCTTTTCCCTTCTTTCTTTTAACAAATATTTTTGGAGTATGGACTCTGTGCCAGATAGTGTTGTAAATGAAAATATGTGGTCTGTGTGCTTAAGGAGTCACAGTTACAATGCAATCTCATTGTTTGTGACTTATGTTCTACATGAATCATAAATTACTGGGAACGAAAACTCTCTTGTCATCAAATTTTCAGTAATTTTATATAAAACATAGGAGAGGGCATATAACAGGCTCCCAGAAATGTTTATTTTAAATGAACAAATATGTTAATAACATTTTTAATAAAAATATTTTTCTACCTTTATACATATTTAATTTGTCTGTATAATCTATCTGCTAAAACAACACTCCCATTTCAACACTAGACTAAGTTCAGTATGTACATGATCTCATTTATTCTTCACAACCTTATTTTATAGCTGAAGGAGCTAAGACTTGGAGTGGTCAGTCATAGAGTTACTAAGTAAATGGTGCCACTGAGTCTGCATCAATCCTGATGGACTTTAGCATTTGAATTCTTATTTGCTCTCTCAACTCTCTCCAGTTGTAGTCTCTTCGTCTCTCTTAGTAATCACTGGAATTATAATAAATAGATTTTGTCTCATGTTTCTACATTAAAATTAAAATGGCCTATTATTCATTCAATGTATTATAATTTTTATGAAAAAACAAACAAACAAACCCACAAACCCATGCCCTGTACTATCTCAAAAACAAAAAAGTAACATGGGATGTTACCGTAAGGAACATCATATTTAACTTTTAATATTAAAAACAAGTGTGTCATAGTTTCTTTAAGGCATATATCAGATTCCTTAAGGCTTTCTCAACTTGTTACAAAATGTCCCTACTTTACATTTCAAAAAGAATCACAATTAATTTCACAATAATTTGTCAGCATGATTAAAGTATGAGCTTTTGGAGGCTTGCACGCAACTGGGCATGTCCTAATGACAACAAAAACCTCATGGAAGTAAAATAAATATCTACCAATAGAGGTTGTGTGTTGTGGAAGTGCCATCACTCGGAGATTGGTTTTATAATTTATTCTTTATTATATTCTCTTTAAATTTGGTTTGCATTTTGCTAGAAAGGTAAACAAAAGCCATATACTCATTTGTAGCCTGCTTGATGATTTAAATACTCAGTCAAATCAAAGTACAAATAACGTTGTTTAAAACATATTGAAAATTTTGTTCATATATATAAAGTTTTTTTTAGCATCTTTATTGAGGTATAATGGATATACAGTAAACTGCACATATTTATTATTTTTAAAATATATTTTTATTGCTAAAACCGTTTTGGCTCAATGGATAGAGCGTCGGCTTAGGGACTGAAAGGCCCCGGGTTCGATTCCGGTCAAGGGCATGTACCTTGGTTGCGGGCATATCCCCAGTAGGGGGTGTGCAAGAGGCGGCTGATCAATGACTCTCTCTCATTGATGTTTCTAACTCTCTATCTCTCTCCCTTCCTCTCTGTACAAAAAATCAATAAAATATATTTAAAAAATAAAATAAAAAAATAAAAAATAAATAAAAAATATATTTTTATTGATTTCAGAGAGAAAGAAGAGGGAGAAAGACAAAAACATATAGGTCAGAGAGTTATTAAGTATTATTAATCAACATGTGTTAGTCACATACATACAGAAATTTAAAAAATAATTTTAAAGAACTCTCAGTAAATTTTGGGAGGCAATCAAGGATAAAACAATAATAGCAAAAGGAATAGCTATCATGATAGATATATACAAAGAATATTTTGGAAGGAAAAAGAATCCAGAAGAAAAGCCTGAGTTTATTATATTTAGCATGCTTCCATAATCTATTTGGTAATGTTTTCCAAGGGGAACTAAATATTGTAAAAATGGTACATGGTATTAATCACTTATATTAGTCAGAAAGAATGCTATGTACAAAGGTACCCATGAAATATGATTTCCAAGGGTTAGAAATTTATAAGTAAATTAATATGTTTGGAGCAAAAAATATTAATAGGCCCAGGTAAGAGTCAATGCTAGAGTAGTAGATTTCCAGACCATCAGAGGCTTTCTAAGGACTTTGTCAGTCATAGAGTTCCACTGGGAAATTTTCAGGAATGATAGGACATGATTGAATTGTGTCTTTCTTTTTAGAACTAACCCTTTGGATTGAGTGTGGGGTGACTAAAACCTGCAGTATGGAAACAGCTTGGAATCCATGACTTCTGATGTTACTTCCATACCATTTTACCTGATCCTATTTTATTTTGGTGGCAGACTGGTGAATAATGGGATAAGTCCTTCTATTCCAATGGATATTTCGTCCCTCTTACAACTACTGGTGGTTGAGTCATGGTGCCCTCTCACAGTCTAGGTCCCCTCAGGAGATGTCCTCCTGCTGGTTTAGGCCCGATATCCCTGGGGATTGGGCGTAAGCCTGCTGGCGTACATCCCTCTTGCAGTCTGGGATTCCTCTCACAGTCCGGGAACCCTCATGACTTATCACCTGCCTGCTCACTGCTCTTACCACTCAGCTCCTTGGTCCTTAGCACTGCTTCAGAGGCTGGAAAGGCTCCTGCCACCAGCACTTCGCTTGCCAGCCATGAGCCAGCTTCTAGCTGAGTGGAGCACACTGACCATGAGAAGTCAGCTCATGTATTGAGCATCTGCCCCCTGGTGGTCAGTGCACATCAGAGCAACCTGTCCTTCCACTGTTGAGTCAATTTGCATATTAGAATTTTATTATAAAAAACTAGTGGCCCAGTGCACAAAATTCATGCATAGAGGGGGGGTCCCTAAGCCCAGCCTGCACCTTTTCAATCGGGGATCCCTTGGGGATATAGGGCCTAAAACAGCAGTCAGACATCCCCCTACTCTCACAATCTGGGACTGCTGGCTCCTAATTGCTTGCCTTCCTGCCTGATCACCCCTAACTGCCTCTGCCTGCCTGACTGAGTTCCCCTAACCTCTCTGCCTGCCTGCCTGATTGCCCCAACCTCTCTGCCTGCCTGCCTCATCTCCCCTAACTGCCTTTGCCTTCCTGCTTGATCGCTCCTAACTGCCTCTGCCTGCTGGCCTGATCTTGCTCCCAACTGCTCTCCCCTGCCATCCTGATCTTGCCCCCCAACTGTTCTTCCCTGCTGACCTATTTGGTTCTGATGGGTTGGTTTCTATGCCAGTCAGCATCTCTAGGTCTATCTCCAGGCCTGATCAGAGAGACAGGGCTAATTTGCAGCCCCTGTGGAGGCCCAGAGAGAATCAGAGGTGTAGCTGCTGGTGAAGCTAGGAGAGAAAGAGAGAGGTGACAGCTGATCAACAGTTGCCACAGAGGCTGTGGATCAGACCCTGCCTCTCTCTTTGGGCCTCTCTCCAGGCCTGCCACAGCCCCCTTGGCAGTCATCTCTGAGTCACCACAGCACCTACACTTACTTCAGGACTAACTTCCATTGTTTGGTCGAGCCTTCAGTCGGTTGTTATGGACCCTGAGTTTTTCATATTAGGATTCCTTTATATGTAAGTGATTGCATCTCACCAATGACATTATTATTTAGTACACTTTGGGGTTCTCCCTCTTTCCCAAATGAAACCATAATGGTTTTTTTATTTGTTTTGTTTTGTTTTAATTTGTCTTGGCTAAGACAAATAAGCTTTTTCCTATTTATATAGTCTCTTTCTAGTAAACTTCCAAATTAATGCTATTCTTATACCTTTTTTAAGTTTTCTTACACAGAGATTACATGACCTATACTATCTTTATACTAGAGGACATTCCTATCTTGGCCACAGCTAATGAAAACCAGGAATAGTTACCTAATTCAAACTAGGCCAATTTATGAAGTGGTTAACAGATTATGAGGTAACCTGGATGCAAAACTTTGCCCAATAGAAGCAGACTGTATTAGAATCTGACTACCTGAACCAACTAAATTCTTGCTTTGGGGGTGTTGACTAGGGGACCTACTGAGGAGGTTAGTAGTTGGTAATGGAAGCAGAAGCTGAAATACTGCAGAAAAATGACAAGTCCAGAGAAGCCTGTATGCATAGAGAAAAAGCTAGGGCACACTCAGCAGGTGAAGAAGTAAAGAAAGCATATGTTTGAGGTCCATAGCCTTGAAATAGTGAGCCGCTGAGAGTAGGAAGCAGAGTGCCAGCTGAGAGGGTGTGACCAGGTAAGAGTTACAGTGCCTATTTTGAATGGTTTCCCAATGTTTAGTAATATTGCAGTGCGTCACTCATTCCACAAATACTTATCAAGTGCCTGTGTGCCAAGTGCATACTCTAAGTGGAGGATTTGTTAATGAACAGAAGAGCTCTTACCTTGTGGAATTTATATGCCAGTGGCCAAGATTATTTTTGTAATGTTTTCCATCCTATATAATAAAGAGCTAATATGCTAATTAGACCAGATAATAACCTTCCAGAACGACCTTCCTGAACGACCTTCTTGAACACCAGTGGGTGGGGGCGGGGCCGTGGGGCCCTGAGGTGGCCAGGGCTGCAAGGCAGCAGCTGAGTTGGCCAGGCTGTGAGGCAGCGCCAAGGCAGACGGGGCTGCGAGGGCTGAACCCCTTGCACATGCTTCGGGCCTCTAGTCCCTTTATAATAGACCCTTATCACCTGAATGAATCCAAGTGTGCCTTTGTTCCTTGCAGTCTGAGAGTCTAATAAAAATGCTGTTTCTATTTTATGGGCATTATTTGAAAGTTATTTTCTTTTTTATAAATATCAATTCAGTAAGTTTTTATGACAATTCTAAAAGTATCTATTGATTTTAGGGAGAGAGAGAGGAGAGAGAGAATTTGTTGCTGCGCTTATTCATGCATTCATTGGTTGATTCTTGTATGTGCCCTGACCAGGGATCAAACCCACAACTTTGGCATATCTGGATAGCACTCTAACAAATTGAGCTACTCAGCCAGGGCCAAAGTATCTAAATTTTACAGAACAGAAAATGAAGGTTAAAAAAAAAAACTTAAAAAAAAATTCCCTGGATTAGATGATCTCAATAGTACAATCTACTACTAGTAGATGGTGCAATCAAGTTTTTAATTCAGTCTGTTTTTCACCATTTTTCTATACTGCCTCTTAAGGCACTTGTAGAATTCCCTTTGTGTTCTGTGTAATCACTAGTATTCATCTTGCATCTCCTAATTAATTTTACTTTTCTCAAGGGCAGGGTTTCTATTCAGTATTTCATATATATCATCACCAGTATGGACAACTAAGGGGCTATAAAGGTAATGTGATGAAGTGATAATGCTGCTGATCACTTTGGTCACAAATTATATCAGAAGGTAATAGTCACTCTTTCTTGATATCTTTAATCATTATAGAATCACATGTTACTGTATACAGTAACATCATGGTGAATCACAGTACTTCTCAGAGGGATGTACATATTAACATATCTTTTATATGCCATAAGCTCTGAGTCACAGGAGTGAATTGACATAACATAACTAGCCTCCAGGTACTACAGTAATTCTTCTAAAATATGACTTACCTCATTTGTTTTCTATAATAATAAAAGTGAAATATGCTAATTGGACCAGATGACCTTCTGGATGGAGCTGCAGAGATGGGGCCAAGGCAGAGGCAGCCACCATGGCAGCGGGGACTGAGCCCCTTGCATGAATTTCGTGCATTGGGCCTCTAGTATAATATAACTGAGAATGTTTCCATATTATTCTTATCTTTGTTACATGGTAAATCTCTTTGTGTTTAAGTACACATTTGTTTTAAATATATTTTTTATTGATTTCAGAGAGGAAGGGAGAAGGAGAGATAGAAACATCAATGATGAGAAAGAATCATTGATCAGCTGCCTCTTGCACACATCCCCCCAACTGGGTATGGAGTCTGAAACCCAGGCATGTACCCTTGACTGGAATTGAACCCGGGACCCTTCAGTCTGCAGGCTGACACTAGCCACTGAGCAAAACTAGGTAAGGCTAAGTACAATTTTGTGTATCTTCTTTATGTTGTTTTATTATGTAGATTTGAGCAAAATGGTTGAAAATCTATGGGTACTTGAGAGCTATATATAACATCTAGTTAGACTTTACTTTTTCAATTTACAACAGTGATAGGCACCAAAAACAAAATTACTTAAAATTTATTTTGAATATGATCTATCTTCTCATTTTTTGTTTCAACATATTGAATTTTGATGTAATTCATCAAGATCCCCAAATATTGCACAAATGTTTTTGCTATTTACCCAGTACTCCCACTTAAGCAATGTTTGCTAAAAAAAAATAAAAGTTGAACATATTGCATTAAAATTCACTACTGCAAAAGAATTAAAATGTTTGAAATACCGTAGGTACTTTATGAATTTATTCCCTGAGGTATGGAACTGTTACCAAGGAAACATTTTGCAAATGTAAGCAAATCTCTCACTTGATTTTTAGAAGAGGCAAAAGAAGACAACATATTTTTCTTGGAACATTTCAATTAAACTCAACCTGACTTTATTGTAATAGTTTCTAACTCCTCAGACTCATATAAAAATTATTTTGTTAATTGAAAACTCTTATAGTTTATTTCAACCATGATGATGGTTTGATATATGAGCTTGTTATTCAGGTTTTGAAAGTGCCTGATAAGTAGAATTCATAAACTGCAACAGTATCTTAAGGGAATTTTATTAGTAGTAAATATATTAAACATGAAGCAATAAAATTATCATGAATTTATTGAAGAATAATCATACTTAAAAAAATACATAACGGTAGCCCTAACCAGTTTGGGATAGAGTATTAACATGTGGACTTAAGGGTCCCAGATTTGATTTCGGTCAAAGGCATGTACATTGGATGTGGGCACATCCTCAGTAGGGAGTGTGCAGGAGGCAGCTGATCGATGTTTCTCTCTCATCAATGTTTCTAATTCTCTATCTCTATCCCTTTCTCTCTGTAAAAAAAAATCAATAAAAAATATGTTTTATTTTAGAAAAAAGAAAGTCATAAAGGTGAATAATCAAGAGCACATGTTCACTTTCTGATTCATGGTTCTCTGTAATTTTAGCAGGTTTATCATTGTCTTTTAAGGCTGATACCAATTCCATTAGTTTTCACTTATTCTAAAGTTGAAGGGGTAAATTAATTATTTATAATTTTTCTAAATTATTGTTTGACCATGTATAATAGTTGATTTATAATGTTTTCTTTTTCTTTGGAATGACATAGAATAGATATGAATAAACTAGTTCTATACAAATACTTTTCAAAACTAGAGATTCTTGCATGAAATGAAAGTTTTAACTGTGTAGGTAATTAAAATAGTTCTATTTTTATTATTAAACAGAAATTAACATTAAGAATAAAATTTAGCCATACATTAAAAGCCAGAAAGAAATAGTTAAAGAAAACATCTACATTAACAGTTTTGCCTTGTGGTTTAAATAACAATTAAGCCATTATTGCTTCTTTGAATTTATGAATTGTATTTTATTTTTTAATATATAAATTTTATTATTAGTTTTTATTGATTGCAGAGAGAGGAAGGAAGCAGGAGAGAGAGATAGAAACATCAATGATGAGAAAGAATCATTAATCAGCTGTCTCCTGCATGCCTCTTACTGGTGACTTCCTGGTTCATGGGTTGATGCTCAACCACTAATGGCACTGGCTGGACTAATATATAGATTTTAAATCATACATTGAAATAGGTAAACAACATGATGGTTATTTGGACTAAAACTTAATCATGTTGACGATATATTTTAATTGCCCATAAATTATCTATTTTAAATATTTGACATATTTGGCTATATCTTCTGCAGTAAAGTGAGTCAAAGAAATTAAATTGTTATGTCTGCTTTAAGATGAAGGTTTTTCATATGCTGGGATGATGGAGAGATTAAGTAAGAACTCTCTTTGTCTCTTCTTTCATGTAAAGTTGCCTGTACATTGAGCATTTCCAACCTTTCGGATTCCAGTCATTTGTGGCAAAGTTGACATAAGATAAAACACAGGGGAGTGGAACATGAACTTAAAGTTAGGATATAAATAATGAGGGCACCCTCATCAAATATCTTCTTGATTTCAAAATTAACATATATGCTCAGCAATGACAACCCTGTATTTATACTTTTTAAATTAGCCCAAGAAAGAATGCATTTCAACCAAGAACCTTTAATGACATTTTAATGGAACTGGAAAACAAAATGAATACCCCTAGAAGATTTTCTTCTATAACACTGAAATTTCTATTTCTATCTCATACTTTGCATTCCTTTACACTTTGCATTTCTTTCAGGATATAGTTTACTCAAACTTTATAGGAAAATAGGAAGATGTTAATTTTTATATTGTAACTTCTGATCTTAGTAAACCTGGGCCCTATCACATCCACTTAAAGATCAAGAACAAAGACCAGCTGAGAGTGGAGCTCTGGCTTTAGCAGTTGCTAGAATCAGCAAGTAGTATTGAGTAAAATGGCCTTGTATCTTTAGGCTCCATTTCATTACTTGTAAAATAAAAGTTTTGAATAGGTTTTCCCTGAAAGCCCTATTTAATAAAGCTCTTAAAGGATGGGATTATATTGACTTTCATGATGTTTTTTCACTTTCATACACTCTTATGCCACAGTATTGCTCTCAATTATTAGTGAAAATAGCCTCATCATTCTAGATGACACTTACTAGTACACTTCCCAAACCAATAAGAGGGAGCCATCTTGTGGTTTAGGCTCAGAGTGACTTACTCTTATAAAGTAAAAGAATGTGTAATTTTTGAAAATATAATAGTCTTAAATGTGTTATGAATGTGAAAACTCCAGTTTTTGGTATGAGTAATTGTTAGGTTAGAAATATCATTTTCATATTATCTGTGAGAAAGTTAACTAATAAAAATATTAAGATAAATGAAAAAAAGTTATTTTATATTATAAAATAAATATAATCAAAATATGAACTATAGAATGTAAAAGATAATATTCAATTATCTATTTTATTATCATTATTCTGTCCTTTGAGTTATTTTTCTGAAATTGCCCAACCCTTTGTTATCCTTCGTAAATGTTACAACTACTAACTCAGAAAATACGGAAAGATTTCCATCATATAAGAAAATAAATCACAAACAATGACATGCTAGGTGCTGTACACCCTTAATTTCAAACAAGTCCCTAGAATTGTCTAGAAAACAATTACTCATAGAAAGAAATGGAGATTTTCTAGATTCAAAGTAAATTATAAGAATGTATTATCTGCATTTTTTCATTATTTTTTAATTCAAAAAGGGGAAAAATCAATAACCTGAATTGAAAAAATATTTTAATTTACTATGTGCAACACACTAATTTAAACCCCATAATTTTAGAAAAGGTTGAGTATTGTTTAGAGATTATTGATTACCTAAAAATAGTACTAACATAAAGTAAGTCCATGACTTATGGTTACTACAGATGTTATTTCCTTCCTTGCTTTGCTCTTGAAGATGGAGGAAGCATTCCTATTTACTCTCCTTGAGATTTTCATGGCCTAATTCTAGGCCAGCATGTCAGTCTAGAATTTCTGCTAAGGTTATGATACGAATCATTCAAGTACAACTCAATTAGCGAAGGGCCAGCTTGTCAAGGAAAATTCTAATGCCAGCTTAGCAAGGAATCCTCAGTTTATGAATTTTCCTGAACCGTATGCAACCAATAAATATAAAAAGAGCCCTGACTGGTTTGGCTCAGTGGATAGAGCATCGGCCTGCGGACTGAAGGGTCCCAGGTTCGATTCCAGTCAAGGGCATGTACCATGGTTGTTGTATGTCCCCAGTAGGAGGTGTGCAGGAGGCAGCTGATCGATGTTTCTCTCTCATCAATGTTTCTAACTCTCTATCCCTCTCCCTTGCCCTATGTGAAAAATCAATAAAATATATTTTAAAAATATATATATATATATAAAGACATAAATTACAGGTATTCCAAAAATGAGAGACAAGTTATCATATACCATATTGAAACATTTTCTTGAATTTTTAAATATTATTTTTCCCCTTCATCTTTGCTATTATACTATCACCTAACTGTGAAGAGGAAAACAACAAGCTGGAATTCCAGATTTTAAAAAAAGCAACCCAACATTCCATTTTGAAATGGTCTCAATGGACCAGTTAAGTAAAAGTGATTTATTTAAAAAAACAAACAGGTTTTAAGGAAAAGGCTTTCAAATAAACAAAAAGTGTAAATACAATAATGCCAAGTAATTTTTCTAGATAGTAACACACATCCTCTCATTCTATCCCAGTAGAAATGGACCATTATTGTTCTTTTCCTATAACAATGTATCAATATATATTAAGCCTTCTCTGCAATATATAATACTGGTTTATAATCTAGATGTAATGGTTTCCATCAGGACAGAAATGTACTATGACTTTTGCCAAGAAAACAACATAATCCTTCGATAAACATACTCTTTATAAAAAATGAGACAAGATAGATATTTTGCATTATTGAAAAGCATTAATTTTTATTGTTTTTGATCAAATTATCTACAGTTACATGATAAATGCCACATATTGTATGTGAGTTAATGACTGTTTAAAGAGCTTGTTAGTTGCAGAATTGGACTAAAGATAATATAAGGAGAAACAAGTTGTTAAAATCATGCATAATTTTTAAATATACTTTCAGCATAATTTCCTTAAATAATATGACATCATCTGGTCAGGAAGACATACACACAACAGATTCAGGAAGATATGTTTTAAATCTACAGAAAAATAACACCATAAAATAGCAATGCTTTTTTTGGTAGTCTTTTAAACGTCTTGGCTCATGAATAATAAATCACTGTATACGTTATGAAGATGGTAGTACATTAAAAATATATGGCACATTTTCTTTTCATTTTCTTTTCCACAAAATGTTATATAATGTTCATAGAATGGCAGGCTACTTCACGCTATTTTTTCCCCAGCAGCATCATCATCTATCACAGTTAAAATATAAACTTAAGGAACAGCCATTGCATAATTCATAGAGCTGAAAGTGGAGGAGTACAAAATTATTCAAGCATGTTCAAACACAATCTTACATCCATCCAAACCCTTTCCTGGCCTTTAACCCACCGTTCCTCACCTCTGCATTTACAGTAACAAGCCAGACTGGATAATGTGAGATTATCCAGTTGCCTGAAGGCACCTTTGCCAAAACTACCCTGGAGAGAAATCAACGATTAAAATAAAACAAGTGAAATCATTACATTTTTATTAATTTTAACCTATAAATGTAAATTGTTTGGTTTATAGTTTTTTTTAATTAATATTACTTTGTAAGGTTTTCTATATCTTCATATTGTGAAATACATTATTTGTTTTGTTTAATCCTCACTTGAGGATATTTTCCCATTTTTTTAAAATTTTTTTTTTAAGAGAGACTGGAAAGGAGGGGAAAAAACAGAGAGAAACATCTATGTGAGAGAGAGACATCAATTGGCTGCCTCCCACATGCCCCACCCAGGGCTGGGGATAGAGCCTTCCATGGACAAGAATCAAACCTGAGACCCTTCAGTCCTCAGACCTATGTTCTATGCACTGAGTCAAACCAGCTAGGGCTAAAATATATTTTTAAATACTGAATTTAAAAATATTGCTATTTTTGTAAGAATATATTTAAAGTTATGTACTGCAAATAATATGCATAGAAATTTTTATCAATCTACATTTACGTTATAAATGATTTTATAGTTCATTATTTTATCCACCTGAACACATCTCATCGTTGTTTAACACTTGATATACATTTATGAATAGCTTAAAGAAGAATAAAGCTAGAGGTAAGAGTTGAAATGGGTATCCATTGAGCCTAAATATAGGCAGCAGATATGAATAAATATTTGATGTGCTGTCTTAAGGGAGTGGAGTTATTTGGAATTTATAAAGTAAAAGTCATCTCCTGACAAAGAGAAACTTTTTGAAAAATCACTTAGATCTATGTCACAATGAAGCAGGCTGTCAGAGTAACAAGCTACCTATTTCTCTTAGAAATTTACAAAAATGTGGGTAATTTTTACCAGGAATGTAATGGTAAAATTTCTGGCATTGAATGGAAACATCTCAAATACTTATCTTCAATTGTAAGACTATAAATGGGGAAAAAGTTAAAAAGAATTTGAAGAAGGAAAAATTATAAAATGTTTAGAGTTAAATCAAGCCTTACCAGAAAATAATGTTACATATGTTCACATCAATTATTCTCTCTTGGGGAACTTTATCGATAGTCCAGAATGTCATCTCTTATTTCAAGCATACTGAGTTTAACATTTAGACAGAGCCAGATGGGTAGAAGATTCTCTAAAACATTTGTTTAATCAATGATTAAATCATTATCTCCTGCATTGAATACAGCATGTATATATTTTTTAAAAATGTATTAGAGATTCTGATGTAGTCAGAATCCAGAACCACCACTTTAAAAATGATATTCCACCACCTTTAAAATTCTCCTCTTTTTTTTCTTATGTGTAACCATAAAAAATACTGAGAAAACTGCTTATGACACTACAAAATTATCCAATATTACTAGTTATTAGTAGCTGTCTTGTAGAGGAACTGTTTGAAAAATGGTCATTCTTCAAAGACAATCCAAGTAGATTTTTAGAATTTTTTTTGTTAATAGTTGGGAAAATAATTTGATCCATAGAGCTTTATTCATGTGTTGTTGAGGCAAAATGTGGCTTTGTAATTAAGAGATGGCCAAATCAAATGATTTCACTGCTCACATTTCCCATTTATATTGCAAAACATACCATGGAATCATGGACCTTTGCCCAGAAAATTGAATTATTTTGCATTTTCAATTTGAAAAAATTTATTCCATTAATAATGTGTGTGTGTGTGTGTGTGTGTGTGTGTGTGTGTGTGTGTGTGTGTGTAAATGAAGAAAAAGGAAAGAGATGAGGGCAGATTAAGCTGGAAAATGCAGAGGGAAAAAGTGAGACAATCCCAGCTATCAGTTCAGGATTTCTTTCTTTCGGCATGATTCCTGGGAGAAGCTTCTCCAGAATAATTTCCTGGCCCAATTATTTTCAAATCCTAGAAAGTTATATTTTATGCCTGGGCTGCAAGCATCTTTGTCATGAAGAATGTGCATACCTCCACCTTTTAAGTATTGACAACAGCAGCTGTCTCCCTTTGGAAGTTTACTTGTTAGTATCAGTGTGTTTTTGGAGAGGAATGGGGGCTGGGATACACGTTTAATTTTAAATTTAATTAAATTACTACAATTCTTCCTGCATGCTGATTATTTATTCATGAAGAGTTTATGAAACAGTGGGAATAAAATGGGAGTGCTTTATTTTACCACTTTTTGTAGTACATGGACAAGAAAGTAGAAATCAACGTATGCCGAGGAAGAATAAAAATGCAGCTGGCATTATGGGTATTCCATTTGCACTCAACCGAGAAGGAGCCTGTGTATTTATCTATAAACACTTTATTTTCTAAAATATTGTATTAAACACCACCAAATTGTCTTATAGCTACAAGCTGTAAGTCTTCTTATCATTTTTAACATCTCTTTACAATGTCAAAGGATGAGCTGATAAACTTCAAGGTCTAAAATATGACATGGAAACTGGAGAGAATGACATGTTTAAAGGTTCTATTACACCGTGATCGTTGAAATCGATGTGATCATTTCTGCAGTGCTTATGAATGGAACTGTAGCCCCAGAGAGAGAAGGCAATAAGGACTTATGAAGGAATTGTGGAGAACACATGTGGCTGACAGTATATTCCAAATTTCAGGCTTAGCTAGAATTCCAATTTTTATGGCCACAACTTTCCATTGCTCATTATTCAGACAGGCTCAGTTACAGAAAGTGATCTTGTCAAAATAGTTAGAAAAACTGCACTAGAAACTCCTTTAATATTTCTTGAGCAGAACAGACAATTTTGGGTACATTTTTAAGGGATATCAAAATTTGTCACTCAAAAAGAATTGTGCCAATTTTGCAACTAATTTCTTACCTGAAATGCACATGAAGTCAGCAACTGGAAATGCAAGTTAAGTTTATAGTCTGTCAGAGCTAATGGTGCTAAAAGTTTCAATACCTCTCTGATAGCATGTAACTCAGTCCAGAAGTCAAACACAGGCAGTAAAATAATCTAGTTCAATAATTGAATACCCAAATTAACAAGCAAGATGTACCCACCTATTAAGTACCAGAAACTGTACTTAATAGGTGGGTACAATTCCAAATAAAAACTTGCAATGATAAAGATGCAAAAATTCTCTGAGTTTGTAAGTCTATATCTGACTAATATAGATTATATTTCCATTGATTATATTTGCCTTGAATACACTGTTAAAATTAAACTGTCTTATGGACAGAAACTATACTTATTCTCTTAATGTGCTTTAATCAAGTTGATTATTTTGTAGTCTTTGTCTTGTCAACCACACATCAATAAATACTGACAGGTTGTGTATAAGTTTATGTCATATATTTGGAAAAGCTGCTTTTCTTTACTAGTTTGCCATCAACTAGATGAGAAATATAGGTGATATATGCTGATAAATTTTGAAAATGTTTGCTTTATTATCTACCGAGGCCCAGTGCATGAAATTTGTGCACTGTGGGGGGGAGGGCCTACCCCTCAGCCCATCCTGCACCCTCTCCAATCTGGCACCTTTTGGGGGATGTCTGACTGCTGGTTTAGGCCCGTTCCCAGGGGACTGGGCCTAAACCGGCAGTTGGACATTCCTCTCACAATCTGGGACTGCTGGCTCCTGATCGCTTGCCTGCCTGCCAATCTGATAACCCCAACCACTCCCCTGCCAGCCTGATCAATGCCTAAGTGCTCTCCTGCTGGCCCTGTAATCCCCAACTGCCCTCCTCTGCCAGCCTTCTTGTGGTGACCATCTTTGACCACATGTGGGTGGCTATCTTGTGCAAGGACATGAGGGTCAATTTGCATATTACCTATTTATTACATAGGATATTGCAAATTATGTATAATCTATTTTGGAGTAGGAGATATGACCTTCAAGGTGGTTAATGGTTGATTGGTCTAGGACTCCAGCATGCTTTCATTCTGTTTCTTTCTCAGTTGTTAGGGGACATACCTGCAAATTTAAATGTTGCCAATTTCTTACTTGCAATATTGAGAGTATTTTCTATTTTTAATATGGGTCAGTCCCATATTCCCTTGAATCTACTTCATGGAATGTGCACTGTGTACTTTATAGATGAAAGGAAAAGTGAGCTATCAATATAATATTCAGTTCTCCAAAGTGACTAGCAGGTTGAGGTCTATTAAGTTCAAGAAAGAAAAGTATATTTTTAAAAAGATAATGGCACGAAAACCCTATTTTTTCTCTTAAAATCATAACTACTTATATTGCACAGAGTGGTAGAGTAGTTAACAACCTGCTTTCTTCTGTGAAATATGTTGACTTATTTTTTCATTTTATTTTTCTAAAATTTCCATTATTTTCTGTAAGATCTTAGAAATTCATAAACCCAAATATATGTGTTAATATTTTAGGGCTATTTAGATTTTAAAGCAAAATTTATAATTCAAGAATTATAATTCAAAATTCAGGTAAAGATTATTAAAATATATTCACAGAACAGTACTAAAAATTGATAATAGAACAGTCATAATGATTCCTTAAATACAGGAGCTAGGAGATGGATGGGCTCTCCAGGTGAGTAATTGTTATGGAGAAACATCCAGAAATGTTGAAGAAGGTTTAAAGACTCTGGCTGCCTTATCAGGTTTGTCTCAGTGGATAGAGCAATGGCCTGTGAACTCAGGATCCCAAGTTCGATTCCCAGTCAGAGCACATGCATGTGTTGCAGGTGATCCCCAGTAGGGGGCGTGCAGGAGGCAGCCAATCAATGATTCTCTCTCATCATTGATGTTTCTATCTCTCTCGCTCTCCCTTCCTCTCTGAAACAAATAAAAATATATTTAAGGAAAAGATAAAAATATTTCAGAATATCCATATTAGAACTGCAACTTATGTGTGGGTAATTAGTATATATGCACACATTTTATTTTCTCAATATTAATAGTTTTCTCATTGGCTCAATTTGAAATATTAGGGTCTGACACAAGAATTGTTCAGGCACATATTACCTCAGGATGCTAATTATAATGTGCTTTTCTAGTTTGAAAAGATCTATACATGTTCATTAGAAGGGGCACATTCTTTTAAAAGTTTTGGGTACAGCCTTGTCACTGTGGCCACATGAGTGAAGGCTGTCATAATATTTTCCTAGTGTGATAAGACAATGATAAGTTTACATACCTAAGCAAAGGATAATACTTTCTAAATAGATCCCTACCACCCCAAGACCCCTGCTGACATTTTGTCTCATGGCTAGTATTTTTATATTAAGTTTAGAAAAAACATTTTTAATATTCTCAAATATAAACATAAGTAATGAGCATGAATTTCTTTTTGGGTCATAAAATTCATTATATCTCTGTTTGCTTCTGACAGAATTCACTTAACTTAAGCAATGGTGGAGAACTTTTGAAATAAGACATGTAAAGTATAGAAAAATGCATTCAAGTATTTCAGAGACATATTAAGACCATGTAGTTTATCATTACTTTAAGCTACCTAGCTTATCCTCAGAGAATACAAACAACGTATCTTGCTCTTACCTATCTTTAGTACAGGAAAATATTTCTGTGCTTTTATTTCATCTACACCAAATGAGGAAGTATATATGCTTAACTTTTAGCAGTCTATCGCCTTAACCACTCGGCCACCTTGTCAGCTGCATATGTTTAACTTTTAAGTGCACAGTCCTCAAAATAACTAAAGCACATAGTACTAACTTCCTTCAGTTGTGGCATTTACATTTAGTGGCAAAGATGATGATTTTTTTTCTAATATTGTTTTAAATTTTTCTAAACAAGGGGAATTTGTCCTTTTAGTTACAAAAAATTGTTGAACATACATTAGTTTTTAAAAGTTATTTTTAAAAGTTAGAAGTGGATAGACCAGAGTTCAAAAACATTGAGAAATTTTTAGCTTTAAATGGCAGTTCTTAATTTTAGTTTGAAATGGGTAAAGGTCAGAAAAGATTGCCACCTTGTTCAAAACTGGCTTATTTCTCCCTCAGAATTCTGAGTTCATCGTTTTCTTAATGTTTAAACCTTCCTCTGTTAGTAATTTGGCACACTGAGTTTCCATTTAGTGAATCTGACCAATAATCATGCATATCTAAGAAGCATTCCAGGGCTCTTTAAAAATACATTAATGATAAAAATAATGCAAAAAGAGCAAAACTGAAAAATAAACAGAATCTGATTAGTTTTAACCAAGAATCTGGTTCGTTTTAACGTAGTTGTACTTAATTACACTGCACAAAATAAGTTAATGCCCCATTGTAGTTGAAATAATTCCATGGGGTTGCTGATAAATTTGAAGAAAAATTTTATTCAAAATTATTCACATCTAGTGAATGACTTCTATATTAAAATCACTGATTCACAATTATATAAACTGTCAATCCTCACTTTATAGAAATAATTTATTTTTATAATTTAGAGTTAAAATCTTCCTTTCTCAAATTTGGAGCTAAGAGTTTGAAATCATATAACTTTGATGGGAAAACATTTATTATTAAAAATCTCTCATAAATCCAATTTTATATTCATTAAATTCATTTTTATCAAAATGTAAATACTATAATACCTTTGAATTTTAAAGTCTCATTCTGAGTTAAAATTTAAAAATCTTAATGAACTGTGTTCAATTATATCAAAACATTAAACATAATTACATGCAGACAATTAAGCAGCTATTAAAAGTCTAACAAAACAAGGGCTTGAGTTTTTTAGTGTTTGTCAATAATTAAAAACACATAGATACATAGCTAAAACACTTATTTAAACACAAAATGCTGTTTTCAGTATTTTCACATTTATTCAAAGACGTATGAAGTTAAAAAAAGGTAGATATTTATAAAATGTGATCTCTTGAGCTATTCGTTTTAAATTTCCAAAGAGCAAAATGTAATATTCTAAACAAGTAAAGCTATTATCTAAATAATATTAATAGAAGTTCTTTATTTTAATCATCTAATTTGAATTTTTTTGTTATTACGTAAGTTGGTCTGGTAGTATTTGTATGTACAATTTTCTATTACTATTAAACAAGTTTTCCATTGAATCAACTTATTATTTTTCCATCTCTAACTACAGTATAAGAAAATATTTTAAAGCCTCAAGCTTCTAATTTACCTTCAACATTTCCCTTTTCTCTTGGTATAAAGTTCATTGTGCAAATTTTACTTTATAAGATTATTATTAAATTAAAAATAAAGGAATCCCAAGTAGTTTTCACATGTGCTATTATTTGACATTATATAATATACAAACACATTGGCAGTGATACTTCCACTTATGTGATTTACTATGAAAGAACAAATAAATCAATATGAAATAGAATGTCTATAATACATAAATATATATTTGGTATCCATTAAAAGAATCATAATTTGCCTTATAAGTTTGCACAGCAAATTATAATACCTTCCTCTATGCATTTTAATACAATGGTCATCATTATACACCACACACACACACACACACACACACACACACACACCCCCTATGGTGATGACATTTCCTTTTAAATTGACTGGTTGCACTTGCATGACCCCAGAGACTTAATCTCATTGCTGATGGATATCCTCATGCCTAAGAATTTTATAGATAACCCAGTAGAAAATATTAAAAATCAAAAAGGCTAATGGGAAGCAGGCTCGGGAGATGGTGTCAATCTTCTTGGCCCGGTCGACAAAGATCTTCCTCATTTCATCGGGGCTTTCTGGCATTACCTGGGCAGGACGGTTTGGGGCTTTGGGGGTCACGCTGTCCTTCGCTTGCAGACACGGTCCCATGCCATAGGCTGAGAAGCTGAATCGACTTTCCCTGACCTCATCATCCTGCCATAAGAAAAACATAAGAAAACACTTTAGTCATGAAATAGAGCATAATTAACAGCAATTCGGAGCCATAACTTAAGCTTTAGCATGATAAATGTTAACATCATTAAAATGAAAAGACAAGTCTGTAAGTATGAGTTGCTTTATTCCCCTCTCAAGTTTTATTGATTGAGCGTGCATCACATAGATGTGCCCATTAAGGAATATAAGACTCTCAAATTATATGTTTTAATGGAAAAGTAACAATTCTGGTATTGTCTGTATATGTCTAGAATATCTAAATAAATGGAGCAAGAAAAAAAATCTATTGGGTATTATGTCATATATATTCACAGACTAAATATTTTTTACATTATGTATCTAAATGGTTAAATATGATGTCAGAGGAAAAAATACGTGCCAGGATCATTGACTGAAATTTCATTTTTCATGGAGGCAAATATTTTAATGCTCATTTCCCACACTTTTATGTTACTTTGTTTCAAAATACAGTTTAGCTCAATAACTCTGGTTGATTTTTGTTAACCTTAATGCTACCCATATGTTTTATACTAACCCATTTGGCAGACTATAAAATAGTCCCATAATCTGGCTTATATATAATTACTTTTCAAGTGCATTGATTTAGTTGAAATTATTAATGAAATTTGGCAAAAGTTTATTTCATGTTAAAGAATATTATGAATTATGTTCTAAAAATTATTACTTTCTTTTAAATGTTATAAATTGAAGAGAATTCCCTATGCATATACATTGAAGAAAAATATAAACTTAAAGAAAAAATTATTAATAAAACTATAATAATTATTAAGTTGATGTAATAATTATAAAATAGGTTTCTGGTGAATTATAAAGTAAGGCAATTTCATCTGAAAGCAGAAAAATATAATTACTGGAAAATATCTCAACGGAAGATATACAAGGAATTAAATTTTGAGGAAACAGGTATGACATTAAAGCTGATGATCCAAATCCCATGTAATTACTACTGTAATCTTGCAAAAAATGGAAGTTGATTTTTAGTCGTCTTCATAAGAATGTTCATTTATGCTGGCAATTGTTTTGCTTCCATGGAGATGTTAAGGATATATTATTGTTTGTTTTGAATTTTTTATTACAAAAATGTTAATATTTTAGGATTTAGTAGCTGTGGTTAGCAAAGCAGTATCTATTGACTCTCCCTTTTTTCTAGTTTCATTGAGAAATGGCTAATGTATATCTCTGATTAAGTTTAAGGTGTACAAACTGATGGTTTGACTTACATTTATTGTGAAATGACTATAATAGGTTTACTTAACATCCATTATCTTATAGATAAAATTAAAAATATATATTCTTATGAGGAAAACTCTTAGGATCTACTCTCTTAACCACTTTCTTATATATCATACAACAGTATTAGCTATAGTCATCTTGTTGTATGTTACATGCCTAATGCTTTTTTAACTTATAACTGGAAGTTTGTACATTGTAACCACCTGCTTCAATTACTACCTTTTTAACCATCTGTTCCAACCATATTTTCAAAACTTTGGAGACCCCCGTCCCGCAAAACAGAAATAGTCACTTAAGATTGACCATATTTAGTGAACAACTGTAATTTTCTCAACCTTATCTTTTCAGAAAACTGACTGTGAGTAAAGGGTTACTGCCAGCCCGCCCTGGGCTTTCTCAGGACTGCTGAGAGGGACTTCTGGTTCTTCCAGCATCACTTCCTTGAGAACAATAGAGTTCAGCTAAAGGGGGAATGTGGATTTTGCTTCATCCGCAGTGAAGGAGGCACCTGCTCTCGGGAGGCCATGCGTGACCAGTGGCCTACGTCACCAGACAGTATATAGGCTTGGTGGGAAATAAAGGCTGTGGCTTCTCTTGGTCAAGGTGACCACAGCCGCATGCCTTGGCTGTTGTCTGGCAGCTGTATCTACATGTCGTGTGGGTGAGGGGCTAAAGAGCCAGGCATCCCACTTTGAGGAAGATGCTGTGTCTGATGGGAGGCCTGCCTCCCATGCCCCTGTAGGACTGAATGAACATTAAGTTAAATTCTATGGTGCCTGAAGGGCCGGCTTGACCATGTGACCTCCAAATTTCAGCAGTGAAGACAGAAGCTGACCTCGCTCTCAGGTCATTGAAGACGCCAAAGGTTGGAAGGAAATTCTGAATGAGAATGTGATACTGATCCACCCTGGGTTTGAGTAGCAGAAACTCTTTAGAAAATAATGGGATAAATCTTACTATTTCATATCTTGTTGAGTTTGTAGGTGGGTGATTAGTAAAATTAAACAGAAAGGAACGAGGGTGAAAGGACAGAAAGGAGAGTGGCTCGAGATACAATTAATTCCTTGTCTCCTATTAATTGATTATCTTTGAAACCACTTAGGGGTGCGGAAGAGAAACAAAAGCAAGGAAAGCAAGCAGCTTCAGGGCCTGCACTCAAAACAAAAACAGAATTGGTGAGACTTAAAAGGACAGTGCACTTAACCTGATGTCACTTCTCCGTTACCCCAGTGGCACTGGAAACTAGTAACTATCATGCAGCCCTGTCTGACATAATGTAAACCACAGATAGAAGCCCTACGTGTAATTTTAAAATTTAAATTGATATTTACTACAGTTTAGTAAGTTAAAAAAAGCAGGCACAATTACTTTTAGTAAGACATTTTCTTTAACTCTGTATGTCTTAAATATTCTTTAAACATTTACTGAAAGTAAAAATTAAAGAGATCTTTTACATCCTTTATTTCTTACTGAGTCCTTGATGTCAGTGGATATTTTAACGTGCCTCAACTCAGACTTCATATTTCTAGCATTCTATAGTGCCACATGTGGCTGGTAGCTTCCATATTGAATAAAGCAGTCTATATATATAAAAGCCTAAGCGACCATTATGACCAAATGACCAGAATAACAAAACGACCAGCTGATCAGTCGCTATGATACCCACTGACCACCAGAGGGCAGATGCTCAGCGCATGAGCTGTCCCCTGGTGATGAGTGTGCTCCCACAGGGGGAGCACCACTCAGCCAGAAGCTGGACTCACAGTTGGCTAGTGCAGCTGTGCAGCAGGAGCCTTTCTCAACTCTGTAGCAGCACTATGAGCAGCGGCAGGCACAGCAGGCTGGGATAAGTGGGAGTGGCGTGGCGCCAGGCCCCAGCTCAGGCTCCTCCTTGGCCACCTGCCATTTGGTGCACTGCTATATCCCTCGGGGGATGTCAGACTGCAGATTTAGGCCTAAGGATTAGGCTTACACCTGCAGTTGGACATCACTCGAAGGGTTCCAGATTGCGAGAAGGCACAGATCAGGCTGAGGGACCACCCCTGCTGTACATGAATTTGTGCATTGGGCCTCTAGTTCCAATATAAAGGAGCTGAGTCTCCATGTTTTTCAGGATCATGAGGTTGATTGATCTAGAAGCTGATTTTATTTTATTTTATTTTATTTTATTTATTTATTTATTTTTGCATACTGCGGCACAAAAGCAATGTTTAGTGTGAATGCTAGCTCCTAATTCGCTGCAGCGTTGCCATTCAGGAATTATTGGCAGGTGTATAATCAATGACCCTTTTCTGAGTGGGTGGAGCCCTGAGTGGTGGGAATCTATACTGAGGAAGACTGTTGCCTGGTTCTCTCACTGCTGTGAAATAGAGCAGCCCTTTAGGGGAGTTGCAATTCGATAATTTAAAAAATGAGCCTACCCAAACCTTATCCTCTGGCCTCCTCTCTGATAGACACTGTGATTAGGAGAGTCCCTCGGGCACCAGTTCCCCAGATGGCTCTCTTTTTGGGAAGGCAGCAGGGTATATATAATTCATGGGTACATTTGCTTTTGCAGCTGCCACGCTAGATTTTACTGATGGAAGAAGAAAAAAAAAAAAGGAAAAAAAACCTGGGCTCTTCAGAAGAAAGGTCATGGCCAGAGGTGAATCTATTAGCTCTCTTTGGGTGGCTTTTAAGACACAGAAGAAAATTGACAGAATTCCTAAGACAGATTTCCTAGCACATTATCGCCCGCTGGGAGGAAGGAAATCTGTTCCAGTTCCGGCAGCTGCTTCCCTTAAGAATCCCTGTTAAATCTGCTGCTTTCATCTCAGAAGATAAATCCAATGATGCCAGTGGGGAATGGAAACAAAAGGCACTTATATGACTTGCTGAGTTTACTCCATCCGTTAGGTCAGCTGAAACAAAGAACATTGACTTGAAGGCCAGGATCTCCCTGCCTAATTCTGAATGGGGTTTCCAGGCTACCCTACAGTAAAAGTTGGATATCCGGAAGTGGTGAACACAGCTTTGGGTGTCAGTGCACATGTACAGTAATGCTGCTGGGGAATGAGAAGGCTATACAAAGAGCAAAAGAGAACCTGGTGGGGCCGAGAAGGATGCACAGTGATGCTGTGGTAGCAGGTATCATGGTCATAGGAGAAACTGCAAATAGGAAAATAAGGGACTAAGATATATCCAGTAGGTGGCATTGTCTTTGGCCAAATGTATAATCAGAAAGGATGTGACATGTGAAGGAATGATCTTGCCAAATCTGGCTTGAGCCTAATTTTGGGCAATTGTTCCTTAGCCCAGATATAATTGGATATATTAAAACCAGAGCCCTTAGAATTGCCTGAACCTTCCTCTGTAGTAGATATTAAACAGTACAAGATTCCATGCAAATAAAGGAAGCTCTCGGCTTTGAGTAAGGGCATGGTGGTGGCAGCATTAATTTTCTCTAGAGCATTTGTGTCTACCCTATGTAAAACTAAATGGGCCCTGAAGGCTGACTACATGGGTTCCCCAAAGATGTACCCTCTACAGCCTTCTGAAATCACTCAAGAGTTTCAGAAGAACAAGGGAGGCTGGTAGGCTTTGACAGACTTGACTAACATGTTCCTCTTCATCTCAATCTAAGAAAAGTCAAACACAGTGTGTCTTCTTGTGGGTAGACCCAAACTATATAACCTAACTGTCACCCCTCAAAGGAAACCAGAATTCTCCAGCACATTGCCACAACCTGGTTGAAAACAGTTTGATTCGGGTCACTGTCAAAAGTAAGTTGGTTAATGCGAAAAGATAGTTTCCCTCTCCAAGGAGAAAGTCAAGAGAGGTTTTGGAAACTGCTGTGGCACATGTGACTAGGTAAAGCTGGCTAACCTTAACCTTGACAAACTACTAGAGACAAGTCACAAACAGTGAAGGGCAAACTGCTGTTTCTTCTGGATCCCACTTGAGAAAAACAGCTTTCAGGTTATACAACCTCAAATCTGGCAGACAGATTTTGGATTTATGCTGGCCACGCTATATAAAGTGACTAGAAGACAGATGGAAATTGAAAGGAGAACAAGAGATTTGAGGCAGGCCATAACCCAAGCTGACTTTCAGAGGCCTTAAAATTTATCCATTGCAGAGGTATCTGCTACTAAAGTACATGTGGCTGGAGGGTTTGGAGAAAGCTCAATAGAGGCTCCCTAAGATAGCTGCTAGGATTCTAGACTAGAAAACTCTCTGACGCTGTGAGCAGGTATAGTAATGTATTGGAATGATGGCTACTGGCATTCTCTTTTGTTCTAGAAGGATCAATTCCCCCAAACTGAAGGAATCTGAAGGGCATCAGACTATATGTAAACCTAAAGTTTCTACCATGTTAGAGTGATGCCAAAAAGGCATAGAACAGACTAATAAATCTCAGAGGGAAGGTGAGGGTGGATGGGTGGGTGGGGAGAGATTAACCAAAGAATTTATATGCACATATGCATAGCCCCTAGACACAGACAATAGTGTGGTGAAGGCCTGGGGCGGGGGGCAGGGGCAGGATGGAGGAGGTCAATGAGGAAAAACAAAGGGGACATCTGTAATACTTTCAACAATAAAGATACATTTTTAAAATTTTACAGCAAAAAAAAAAAAAAAAGGCATTCTAATTTAAAATCCCTGATAAAATGAAAGTGGTATATTCATAAACACGTTAAGGGGAGTACCTCGGGCAAAATACCTTATGTTCATGAAAAGGTACCTAACTGACAATAAACCAGTGATGGAATCTCTGGTTGAGCTACCAAAGTGGTCTAAACATCATGATTCTCTTTCCACTGAGGCAAAACAGGCCACCTGATTTACCAATGGAAACTCCTAAATGGAAGGTCAGGACTCAAACCATACCTGCAGTGGAATGAATGACCGTAGTTGAAGAGAGCAAGCAAAGTCCACACCTTGGGCTGAGTTGAGAACAGAATACGTGGCAGTATGGGAAGAATTGGTTCTTGCTCTCAGAGCAATATCTGGGTATTCAAAGATGCCCAGGGTGCGAGCTATATTTCCTAATAGAAATTCCAGGGTGGAATTAAATTAGGTCATTTAATGCCCTCCATGTTGCTAGCTCCAAAGAAGACAAGAGTGCCCATACAGATATCTTGGACTGGCCATGGATGTAGCCATGGTGGTATCCAGGCCATGCAGCAATGGGCAGAACTGTGGCATATTCCCCTGTTGCACAATGAAAGCATCAATGTGTTGAGAGCTTGTCTTGAATATTAACAAAAGAAAAAAATGCCTGAAAATTGCTTTGGGTGCAAGCTCCCAAAGATAAGCACTCACACACAGCCGGCAGATGGAATACTTAGGGTCTTTGCCCATGGCTCCCGGAGGATGTAATGGATTTTGGCAGAAATAGACAGCTAGTCCATCTTGGGATTTGTTTACACTGTAACAAAAGCCACAGCTGACAATACTATTAATGGCTTGGAACAAGACATTTTATATCATTTTGGGCCCCTACAATAGATCCCATTGGACAAAGAAACACATTTAAACATGACCAGTGCATAAAAATGGCCCAAGAACACAACATAGGAAGGGCATCTCATCTGCTGACAGAGCAATGGTTTACATAGAAATTAAAATGAGCAATTAAAACATGCATTACTAAAGACAGGATGAGGCTGACATGATGGCTGGCTAGTGCACTAGATGAGTGTGTATGAGAGTGAATATGAGTGAGTTGAGGTAGGAAAGCCTTTAGAAAGGTGTCTGGTTTCTGGTGAGGAGAGGGTATGGGGTGGAGTGTTACTGATATAATGACTATGCTTAAGATGGTAATGATCCCTCCTGAGGGAAAGCTGCTCTTTGAAACTGCTGTTTTAGAATTCTCTGCTATTGAAATTCTGTTCTTTTTCTAGACTATAAAATAACTTTGTTCTTTAGCTTGAATAATAGAAGAGATAAACTTAATTGTCTGACCTTGCAAGCTAGCCGTCTAACTGATATGCTGATGTTGATGCCAGGTGTCTGTATAGATGTGATATGATACTCAAGGTTACAAGTTGTCTGTATAGATATGACAGGTATTTGCTAGATATGAGATGTACTCAAGGTTACAAGTTGTCTCCAAAAATAACTTACACAAAGAACCAGAAGGATATAAAAAGGAAAGACTCCTAATTATGTTTGTTCAGAATTTGACAGAGGTAATCTTCTCTGAACCTGCGTGCAGTAAAGATGATTCCTAACTAATTGGCTCATTAAGGCATCTTGTCCAGCTCACCGATTTGTGATACAACATCAGTCCACAATTGTATTTGCATTTTTTAGCTGTAGGTATCATTGCTGCTTATGAATCTATTCCTTTAAACTAGAAGCCATTCATGCCCTGTGCAGGTGAGGGGAAATAAAAAAACAACCTATGTGCTGAGTAGCTTAGCTGCAAGGCGCCCAGTTAAATGAAGCTACATTATCTGCTATTTCTCTTGCCTTTTATCCTTCTAAAAAAGTTAAGTCAATGACATACAAGATGAAAGATTATTTCTGCCTTGTAAGTATGATTGTGTCTTTAAGCCTATAATCAGAGCTATGGTGTTGTACTGAACAAAGCTTACGTCACATTTGGACACTGGTTTTAATAGAAAATGACACATTGGAACAATTTAAATTTAGTCATCTTTAAATAGCATTGGTCCATCATAAAAAAAAATGGCAACAATTTGTAAAATTGCCATCATTCTATGTGCGTGCAGTGATGATAGTCTTGGCAATGCCAATGTTCCTTGCACTGTGGTCTACATAACTGTCTTGGAATCCATCTCTGGGAGGGATTGTTGAGACTGATTTTCCAGGTCTTCATGCAGAGATTCCTTCTCATTAGCACTTCAGCTGTCCTTCTTATCTGCACGTCCAACAGGGTTTGTGGGTGATTACAATGCACAGTCAAGTTTCAGAAACAAAAGTTTCCTGGAGGCACAATGCAGCTATCCTAATCAGCTTGAATTTGTAAGGTTGTAAAAAAAAATTTTAATTTCCTCTAACTTTCTAATTTACATTTTAAGTGGTAGCTTATGAAAATACGGTATATCCTTATAATGGCTTTTGCATTAGTATGAACTATTATTTTACTTTTTAGCAATTCCTGTTTTTTAAGTAAGGCTATTTCTACATATAGGCTATATGTAAGACTATTCAACCTGTATCTTTATCCATTTTAAAATGTACTACAAGACACAGGTATATGTTAGAAAAGAGACTTTAAATAAGTATGTCATAAAATATGATTTATTACATTATTGTTTTCAAAATCACCTGGAATATGATGTCACTTATAAATTCATCACCAATGGCTTTCCTATTAATTTAGGTGTTGAAGAAACAGAAACCTTTAGTTTCAATGAGAACACATTTCTCATTAAAATATCTTGTTGAAATATTTATTTCATGGCAATGGTAATAGAAAATAAGAGGTTGAGGAACATTGCATAATAAAAATATGTGTGTACTATAGCAAATAATTTTTAAATATTTTATATAGTCATAAATATACTAAATGGTCCAAATTTAAATTCTGAGTCAAGATTGGTATTCAAAATGAAAATATTTCATTACAGTTAAGTGATTGCATGGTTTCATCATTTATTGCCAGGAATCTGCATAGTCTTAATTACTTAGCTCTCAGATTTTTGGGTTTTTAATTCCCCCCCCCCCAAAAAAAAGATTATAGCACTCTCTAGCAGGATTTTTTTTGTTTTGTTTTGTTTTTGGTGTGTTTTTTTTAGGGTGAGAGAAAATATATAAAACACCCAAATAAGTTACTCAAATTACTGATAACATATTATTAATATTGTGTTTATTATAATTGAAGTATTATAAAAATTGCATAACTACACAATATAAAATAAAAATATGAATACCGACTTGAATCATTTTATTACTAGGTATTTTAAATCCACAGAAACTAAACTAGCACTAGAGTGCTTTGTAAAATAGATATACCCAGTTGCTTCCTTTGCAGTGGCCTTGCACTTGTGTTTCCCTTAAAAATTAGTCAATGGCAGCCTTGGTCAGTATTACTCAGAGTTTAGAGCAGTGTTTCCCAAACTTCTCTCATGATGAGAATCACCTGGTGGAGTTGTTAAAACACAGATTCCTGAATCCCAACTAAGAAGTGCTAAACTAGAATTTTTGAGAACATATAGGTAAAATTGCATACCTAACTTAGTGCTCTGTATATAAAATCTGTCTTAGAGCACTAGTTAAGTATACAATTTTACCTATATGTTCCCCAAAATTCTAGTTTAGCACTTCTTAGTTGGGATTCAGGAATCTGTGTTTTAACAACTCCACCAGGTGATTCTCATCATGAGAGAAGTTTGTGAAACACTGGTTTAGAGCATCAGCCTATGCACCTAAGGGTCATGGGTTCAATCCTAGTCAAGGGCATGTACCTGGATTGCAGGTTCAATCCCAGCCCAGTCAGGCCATGTGCTAAAGGCAACCATCAATGCGTCTCTCACATATTGTTGCTTCCTTCTCTCTTCGTCTCTTTCTCTCTCTCCCCCCTTCCCTCCCTTCTTCCCTTCCACTCTCTCTAAAAACAACAACAACAACAACAACAGCAAAAAATGGAAAAATATCAGCTAAGGATTAACAACAACAACAAAAACTTAGCCAACAGCATACGTTTGAAAAGAGCACTTTGCCTCTCTACACCCCACTCTCTTGTCACAATAGATGGGGTTTGCTATATGTTAGAATTCTTTGCAAACCTAATTTCTGCAATCAAGAAGTCTTTAGCCTTGTCAGTATGTTCCATGAAACAACACAGATGTTTCAGGTGTGCCCATTGGGTGAAGCACTTAGAGTCGTCCTATAGCTTCAGAAATGAGATCTCAGCTCTGTTAGATCAGACGTCATGTAGTCAGAGGCTGAGAGAGAGAGAATAAGGACTGCTAGACCTCACAAAGGTCATGTTTTAAAAAATGACTGGCCTATTGGGTTCTTTTTGAAAGGCTCCACTTAAAACATTAGTTTCTTTTTCTCTAACCCTAACAGCCTACAGAAGATGCTCCTCCTCAAGGAAGGTGACTTTGTCTTGAGTGAATGTACCCTCCTTCCCATTCACCTTCTAAGCCCCCAGCCCACTGCACCTGGTTCTCCCACTGCAGGCCATCCCAGACTCCACAAAGCACTGAAGGCCAAGGAAGCATTAATTTTAAGCATGGTTGAAGCTTTTCTAACAGCTCATCATTAACATTAGATTATTATATTTAAAAAGTGCATTAAATAATTTTGTGATTAATTTCTTGGTTTTGTAAACTCAGAGACAAAATTATCCTGTTTGTTTGCTTCAATGAATTTTCTAAAATGACCATCACTTAGAAAATTCTAAGGTAAAATAAACATGAAAGATTTTAAAAGATTCTTTATTTCAAGTATTGCTCAAAATATTTCTTTGATATAATTCCATTGTCTAGGGGTATTTTCAACTTAAATTTCTAATGAACAGAAGGCCCAAAAGCAAGGTGTTTAGAGAAACATTTAAAACTTTTGACACTATGTGTTAACCAATATTTAGTGTTCAGAAAATTAAGGTACTTTACAACTAAAAATATAGGTATAAGTAGAAATTAAATAGAATAAACTGAAAATAAGCTCAAGAACATGGCTGAGTAAAAAGGTAAATTTGAATAGCTAATTTTCCCACAAGTAAATCCTCTTAATATGCTTCAATCAAGTTAGAAGGGTAGGCATCGAAGAAGGTTAAAA
Source organism: Pipistrellus hanaki (assembly GCF_964339955.1). Classification (NCBI taxonomy): domain Eukaryota; kingdom Metazoa; phylum Chordata; class Mammalia; order Chiroptera; family Vespertilionidae; genus Pipistrellus; species Pipistrellus hanaki. The sequence continues at coordinate 65,878,495 of NC_140507.1, forward strand.
GTTATTTAAGGTACTTAAGTGCACAATTCTTTCTAAGGAGAGTCTGTTTTTACTAAATTTGGAAATGAGACAAATATTTCAGTTATTAAGCATCAACACCATATTGTGAAATATTTGAACTGCTTTTCGTTTTATTTAGAGAACTAGAAGCTCAGTGCATGAATTCATGCACAGATGGTGTCCGGCTGGCCTCGCCCCAGTTGGGGCAGATTGGGGCAGATTGGGGGTGGGCTTGTTGGGAGGAGAAAACAGCAGGAGGTTGGTCAGTTGGACCACCCTGATTGGGACCTGATTAGGGTTGGACCAGCTGTGGGGAGGGGCCTCAGGCAATTGGCCAGCCATGGAAAAGGCTGTGGATGATTGGCGAACCAGCCCCACCACTGATTGGTTGTGGGGTGGGGAGGGGAATGATCAGGGTGTTAGAGGCCCATTAGGGGCAGGGCCAGGCAGGGAGAGGGGCTGAAGGTGGTTGGCCAGCCTGCCCCACCTCCTATTGGGGGGGGCAATCAGGGGCGGGGCCAGCCCAGGGGTGGAGTTGCAGGTCAATCAGTGGTGAGGCCAGCCTGGGGGAAGGGCTGAGAGGGGGTTGGCTAGCCTCCCCACCCTCCCCCCAGCTGGCCCTGCCCTTGATCAGGATGGGAGAGGCTAATAAGGGGCAGGGCCTGGTGGGGAGAGGGGTCATGGGAAGTTGGCTGGTAGCCCTATCCCCTGATCAGGCCAGTTTGCTGGCTGCAGTGGGCGTCACAGTGACTGGTCATTCCGGTCATTACAGCATTTCGGTCGCTGGCTTTTTATATATATATAGATTATATTAAAGCCTGATTTCCATAACAGGAGATAAATTGAAAATTCAAGTGTAGATATAGCTATTCAGTTGAATTGCTTCATTGATCTCTATCATCAACTATAATATACATAAGAGGTAAGAATTTTCTATCCTATTCTTAGCTCTCAAAAATGACCAAAATAAAAATTATGTGGTGAAGGAGTAGTGAAGGCATGAAGATTGTCAGTGAGTGGTAAATAAACATTAAGAATCAAAGAGTATGCCAAAACCGGTTTGGCTCAGTGGATAGAGCATCGGTCTGTGGACTGAAGGGTCCCAGGTTCGATTCCGGTCAAGGACATGTACATTGGTTGTGGGCGCATCCCTGGTGGGGGGTGTGTGGGAGGCAGATGGTCGATGATTCTCTCTCATCGATGTTTCTGGCTATCTATCCCTTTCCCTTCCTCTCTGTGAAAAATCAATAAAATATATATTTTTTTAAAAAGAATCAAAGAGTGTTGGTAATGGTTATGTAAATTGCTATGAGATACAGCTGCATTAAATATGTTCTTTTTATCCTAATGTTTCTTCCCTAGTAGATATCTTTGAGGTGCTTTTTTCTTTCTTGTTCTTTTGGGGTGTTTTTATATAATGACAATGTTAACTAAAGGTCATTTTGTTAAAATAATTTTCTGTAACTTTTAATTGACAAATAGGAAAGTGACAGATGGAGAAAATATGAAATGCTATTAATTTTCAGTTACATGATTTCCAAGAGTGTGGATTTTGAAAAAAATTACTAATAAAAAAATAATTTATTTTTGTTGGGAAAAATTACAATCACTTAGACAATTCTAAGGTAAGGTAAAAAACATGAATGATTAAAATATTGTTTTTTTAAAGTATTAGCCTAAAGTAAAATATTCAGTTTAATATATCTGTATACATTTATATATTATTTAAAAATAGAAGTGTTTAAAAATGCAATTATAGATGAGGTTAAAATACTTTATTGTTGCAAGTTAATTATCAGAATAAAATTCTTTAAAACCTCACTTCTATGAAAACCTTACATTTATTATAGATGATATTTGAATTAGTTATGAATTATGCTTGGCATATTGAATTTAGATTCAGAAATGGTTTGGAGATTGTTGAATGGTAAAATGTCAGCTTAAAATGAATGTTTTACATGAAATATTGTGAAAATTTAATTCAATCTATGTTTTAGATTGATAAGAAATTAATTAAATAATTTTAAATTATTTATATATCTATTTCTAGCATAATATGATAGATTATTTCAGTGCCAAGTCATAATCATGGAGTGAAATAATATAATGTAGTAGATAGCATGTGTAAAAAGCAGTACTATAAGCCTATTTTAGTTAATTTTGAGATGGTAGTCCCTACAATGCATATGAAATTAGATTAAATAAAGAATATGTTACTTTATTATTGAATAGTAGAGGCCTAATGCACAAAATTCGTACACAGTGGGGGAGGGAGGATCCTCAGCCCAGCCTGCACCCTCTCACAATCCGGGACCCCTCAGAGGATGTCTGACTGCTGGGTTAGAGGGATCGGACCTAAACCGGTAGTTGAACATGCCTCTTGCAATCTGGGACCTCTGGCTCTTAATTGCTCGCCTGCCTGCCTGAGTGCCTCTAACCTAGGGGTGTCGAACTCAATCAGAGAAGGGGCCAAAATCTAAAATCCAGCCTAAATCGCGGGCCGAATGGTTTACTGAACAGTCATAAACTGACAATGTCATAAACTGACAGCGGAGTGCAGTGATGACAGCGCGGTGCGGGCCACATTGCAAGGCCTGGTGGGCTGGATTTGGCCCGCGGGCCTTGTGTTTGACACATGTGCTCTAACCCCTCTGCCTGCCTGCCTGATCACCCCTAACTCCTCTCCTGCCTGCCTGACCACCCCTAACTATCTCTGCTTTGGCCCTCACCATGGCAGCTTCATCCAAAAGGATGTCTGGAATAACATTCAGAAGTTCATTTGGCTGTCTGGTCTAATTAGCATATTACACTTTTATTATTATAGATTATTTTCCTAAATAAGTATTTTAGAGGCAGAATAGCTCTAAAAATAGCTCTGTTGAACCTAATCTCTAAGTATTTGTTTTCAGAAAATAATTCTTACAACTTTTGTTTTACTAGAGAGGAAGAAATTTATAACCTTCATATATCAGAATTATTGAAATAGAATTTGTTTAAAATTATCTGAAAAAGATTTGTCTTCAGATATGTAACAAAGAAATTTGTTGGAAATATTTACCTATTGAAAGAATATCTTATACTCTGGAATACAGCATAAACCGACCTATAATGAAAACTATTAAATAATAATTCAGTGTACATGGGTGCCAAATTGCTTTCACCTTTGGCACACCATCCATTCAACCAAAATAGAGTACATGTCTATTTGTATTTGTCCTTAGATTATGGAGCTGACAAAATGCACAAGGTAGAAAAATCAATTTTTCACTATTCTATAAATCACCTTGAGTTATTTTTAAAGATAACACATAAATTCTTAAGTGAATAAAATAATGATGTTTCTGTACAAGTAGTCAAAATACAGTCGATGATATCTTTATTATTAAAAAATAACTATCATGTCTAGCAAATTATAAACTTGGTAATTACTTTCAAAATCTAGAACTAATGGTCCATGCTTATCTCACCTGTGTATATAAACAACAGTCAATACCATAATAAGTAGGAAGATGGAAGTGCTAGAATACTGTGTGAATGCGTTTTCTCTCAACAAACCATTGCATCATTACATTGTATTGCAACGCAGAAGAAGCTACATGAAATGCATTAAAGCAATCCCATATCATCCACGTCTCTCAACAAATCACATATGTTCAGAAATATTTTGGAATGTCTCAATAACCCTACAGTACTAATGTAATGATATCATAAAGGGAAAAGCAACTAATACTTTCATGCCATGCATACACCCACGCATACACAGTACTGGAGATAGGCGGTATGAGCAGGTGCGGTGGGTAGTGTGCACACAGCAGGCTATGACAGTGTGGGGTGGGGAAATTTGCACACAAGAGCAAACTTTTATTTCTCCACAGTAGACAAAAGGTTCACTTGAAACTCCATAGAGGAACAAGTAAGTTATCAAAGCTTATCTACAATGCCTAAGTCATTTGCCTATGCCAAATTAAAACTTTTCTAGGAATAATATTTACATCAGTATAAGGTTCCCTGCTGTGACAGACTTTTTTTTTTATAATTAGGCTATTGTATTTTGCCTATTCTGACAAATTACAGTTAAAGAAAAAAATATCAGGTAAATCAGTAGTACTCATGAAAAGAAAGGGCACAGAATTAACTTTTAGACTCATTATGCTGATTTAAAGATTTAGATTGATAAGACTGTGTCCAAATAGTTTTTGTTTGTTTGTTTTTAATGAGGAATTTGGTCAACTGAGAATTCTTAGGTTCAGAAAATTGTCTTTTAAAAGTTAAAATGATTAATCCAAAATTTTCGTGACAATTATTATAAAAATAAATGGAATGAATTTAATTTTCAATAAATTTGCTTGAAAATCATTTTGTTTAAAAAAAAAATCAGTATTGACTGTTACTATGGTAAACCTGATTTTTCATCAAAGTTCTTTTTTTTGTATTTTTAATAAAGGAGTATTTATTGTTTATACTAAAGCTCCTATAAGCATTGACTATTTAGTGACTGGAAATTGAAATATATACCTCTCCCAAAGAGGCTACTATATGTGATTATTTAAATTTAATGCAAATAATAATGTTTCAAATTTACAGCTAAAATAATTAAGTAAAGGTAACTGAGTCATGTAAAAAAAGAAGTAGCTAGCTATGTTGAGAACAAATATGCAATTTTAGAGGAAAGAGAAAGAGTTGAGAGATTATATATTATGATATAAGAAAACTTAACTACTTTTAAATAATATTGGGTCTAGATATCTGCTATAAAATTTAGATTACTTTAATATTCATCTAATTTTATGTCTATTGTCCATTCATCTAATATTATGTCTATTCTTAACTAAAGCATGTGGTAGAAACATCTGCAGAGGTTTTTTAAAAAATACTTTTTTTTCTCAGAAATTTTAGTTTAGTGGACTGGACTATTTGTATATGATTTCCTAGACTAAATTCTTGGCTTTGGTAGGTTTAAATTCAATCACTGAATTTATACCTGTATCCTTGTAATCTCTTATCAAACATGTCAATAGATGCCACTATCAAAACCAAAATTATTCACTTACTATACTATCTTAACATATCTTAACATTCAGAATATGTCCTAAAAGACAAAGCTTTTTATTTTTGCCTGATTTTTAGATTTCTGTTTTCTGGTAAGAGGAGCTGCTTTTCAATTTTTTTTTTTAATAAATAAATTTCCCATTTATTTGAAACTTATTTTGTCAAAGCATTCTTTTATGGAGACTACAATAAGGTATATGTAATACTTCTGTTTAATATATATTAAAAAAATTTTGACTGATCACATAACTTAGTTAAATAAGATGAAGGCGAATACTTACATATCCTCTTACTGAGTGAGGGAAGACAAATAGAATTATTAGGAAAAGATGGTATTCTTAGCTGAAGGGGGATGGTGGTGTTTTTGCTTTAACTACACAAAGGGATGTTTCCCCACCAAACACTGCCTGCGTGCAGAATATGCGCTCTGCTTTTTTACCGATGACCACATTCCTCCACTTAGAATTAAGAAAGTGCATTTACCGTGTCTGAGAAACGGTAAAACTTCTCCAGTGCATAAGCTTCTGTCTGGGATTGAGAAACCAGAGAATCAAGCATACATGATTAAATATAATTTCACAATTGGTTTTAATTATATATACCATTTTAACAATCATATCTCAATTAATAGATTTTTCACATATGCAATGCATCCACTTCCCAAAGTATGAAATGAGCTAAACAAAACAAAACCCTGGATTTTATTATTTTTTTTCCCTGAACTAAATTTTAATTACAACATTTGCACATGGTGCATTTCAAATAGTGGTTAGAAAATAATAAGGTATTATTTTTGCTTTTCTGCATTTTTCTAGAGTGCCAATTATTAGAAAATTAATCTTGTTGTCTTTCTTTGAGCTGAAGATGGGATGTCAAACATTTGTATGCCAATAGTCATACAGGTGGTAAAACTGAATAAAGAACTTCTACGGATAATTTTTTAAAAGGAGGAACCGGAATTGAGCAAGTAAACTTGTAGTCTATTATGTTATCCACTGGATATTGTGACTGTTTGACATGAGGTGGGAGTAGCAAATGTCCGAGCTCTTAGCCCCCATGTGGACACCACATGTGTAATGCTTCTCATCTCTAGAGTTTGCAGTACATGGTTAGACATTTTAAATTGTAGAAAGGAAGAGAAAGGTAAGGAAATAGAAAGTGAATGTGGAAAAGCAAACAAAAATGAGAAGGGAAAATAAATCAATATTGCCTTACTTATGATTAATGAGATTAGAAGGAGAAATTGTCTTCAGCAACCATTAAAGGGAAACACAAGAGCTTCAGCCCTGGGATTCAGTACTGTTTTGTCCTGTGACAGTGTTTCAGCCAGTACCAGGTCAAAAGAGAGAAAGTGGGCACAAACAGCTAGTAAGGGAGGCAGAATAAGGGGAGGAAAAGAATGAAAAGGAGAGTGAGGATGAACTAGAAAAGTCTAAGAAAACTAACTGACAGGGGCGAGGTCCGGGTAAGGAGATGAAAAAAATTACTCTCCCATCAAAATATGTTTTCATGTATAAATTATATGCTTTCCTTTTCATAACAATTTCATCAAATGCGAGATCTAGCATTTTTTTTTTTTTGTCCAGTGAATTAATTACTCAGTATATCCCAATGCTGATGTTTCTTCCATGCTGCACTGAACTGGATATTTATTGGAGTAGTGATGATTCTCGGGAGTCAATTAGACAAGCCTGAGTAAACAATAACTTTAGAAGATGACTAATACTGAGTAGGCTCAGCACTGACAGATCATGGCTTAGTGCTTTGAAAGGTTTTATGAATCTATAAATCATAGTCAATAATTCAGGAACCAGAAGGAATCCTTTAAAAAATTAAATTCTTAAAAATGTGTACTATAGAACTATGAAATTTTTCTATTGCTTAAGACTCCAATTTCTTTAAAAATATTAGCTGGCACATTTTCATTAAAGAAGTAAATATGCTGGCCAATAGAAACTCTTCCACACAGAAGAGGAAAGGGGTAATGGCATTGCAAGTCTTCATATGGAGGAACAACCCCATTCTATACATCCGAATCCAATCAGGAGATCACTTCCACAACTTCCTGTGGTCTCCTAATGATGCTCTAAATAACATTTCTTCTAGGTTTAAATTATTAGGTTGATGGACAAAAATAACACTACATTGTGTTTCCCATGGGAATTCAGAAGAAATGTCTTTAAAACATGAAAGTATGCATCAAAAAAGACCTCTTAGTTCTACATGAACATTGAAGTGTTAATAAACAGGTAATATTTGATGGAAACAAAATAATTCATTTAAAAAATAACTTTAATTGCTATATTTGATGACTTGTGTGAAGTAAAACCACCAAAACCCCTCTAACATTGCAAATAAGAAATGATACATTTTTGTTAATGAAAGCAAAAGCTGGTGTCTTTTCAGGAAATACACTAGAAAGAAGTTGAGAAAGCTCTTTTGTCACCAGTATAGCTAGATGTCGCCATTTTCTTCCTGAAGCTATTTTTGACAACTTAAATTTCAGTTGGACAAAACCAAAGGAAAATCGTATCACTTAGTCCCCAGTATCCACTTCCTCTCTTCACTTCCTATTAAATATAACAGCCCTTGCTGGTTTGGCTCAGTGGATAGAGCATAAGCTCATTGACCGAAGGGTCCAGAGTTTGATTCCAATCAAAGGCACATACCTAGGTTTCAGGCTTATCCCCAGTAGGGGTTGTGCAGGAGGCAGCCTAACAATGACTTTCTCTCATCATTGATGTTTCTATCTCTCTCTCCCTATCCCTTCCTCTCTGAAATAAATAAAAATATATTTAAATTATATATATAACAAATTCACTTTTTAGTGAAAGTTGGTATCCCAGTGAACCCAATGCATTTAATTGCTTACCTTATTCTTTCTCTTTCGTCGAAATCTCAGAAGTTCTTTGTGCTGTCTTGATACAAAATTTACAGCTGCATATTCCAGAAGTGCTGAAAACACAAAAAGGAGGCATACTGCCATCCAAATGTCAATAGCTTTGACGTATGATACCTAGCCAAGGAAGAAAGAGAGAGAGAGAGAGAGAGAGAGAGAGAGAGAGAGAGAGAGAGAGAGAGAGAGGACAAATTGATTTGTATTATTACTTCCATTGAGAATAAAGCAGAATATCTTATTCTAAAGTATAGCATGTATATACCAGCTTGAGGGGAAAAGGGAAATGGCACCAACACGTTTTTTTCCCTTAAGAATTTTTTCAGACTTTGCAAGTTTTACATATTAGTCATACATCAAAACACATATTTTTGTTAATTTTTTTTTCAAATGAGTTATTAGATAGTACATATGATGAGAAAAAATAAGATGAAATGTAATTTTACTTTTAGATTAGTATAGTATAACTAGAAGCCCAGTGCATGAAATTCGTGAACTTGAGGGGGAATGGGGTCCCTCAGCCTGGCCTGTGCCCTCTCGCAATCCAGGAGCCCTCAGGGCATGTCCGGACCATCAGTGGGACATGGACATCCTTAGTGCTGCTGTGGAGGTGGGAGAGGCTCCTGCCATCCAGCTGTGCTCACCAGCCATGAGCCTGGCTTCTGGCTGAGCAGCACTTCCCCTGTGGGAGCGCAATGACCACCAGGGGGCAGCTCCTGCATTGAGTGTCTGCCCCCTGGTGTCAGTGTGTGTCACAGCCACCAGTCATTCCCCCATTTGGTGGATTTGCACATTAGCCTTTTGTTATGTAGGATGCTTGAAAAGTATGAAGTCACATTGACATATACCATCATGGTAGTATAATGCTGTTTACCTTTTTAGCTCCATATTTTCTTCATGAAAAAGTGTTCTATTTTGAAATCATTTTAACCGTACAAATGTTGCAAGAACAGTAAAAAAGAACTCCCACTTCTGTAGTAAACATTTGGTTACATTTGTCTATATATCTCTATCTCTGTTATAATATCTATGTCTATTTTTATATCTGTTCCTTTCTCTCTAAATTATTTGAGTCTAATATTCAGTCATGATGCTCCATTACCCCCAAATACTTACATATATTTTCTAAAGAAAAAAGAACACTCTCATACATGACTCCAATACATCCTACAAAATTAAGAAATTAATATTGATAAAACACCACCACCTAATTTTAAAGCCCACTCCCATTTCACCAGTTGTTTCAATAATGCCCCTTTTAGCAGAAAAACATTTTTCTTTTAGTTCAGGATTTTTGAAAATATATATATTTTAAATGATTTCAGAGAGGAAGGGAGGGAAGAGATATAGAAACCTCAATGATGAGAATTATTGAGCGTGAAACTCAGGCATGTGCCATGACCAGGAATCAAACCATGACCTCCTTGTTCATAGTTTGATGCTCAACTACTGAACTATTTCTGCAGGGTAGAAATTGCTTTAATCTTGCTCTCAGATTAACTGGACAGTGATTTACTATATATGGCAACTGCTCAAGAAGGAAAATTTCCTTTGAGTTTTAGTATAATTTCTTGTAATATATGTGTATGATACAGCTAAAATGTTATATGTAAGCAGTTTCAGTAAAACCATTACTTTTTGTGGAATAAGCATGAGATCATTCTTTTTATTGCATACTTTAGGCATGCCAATTAGATGTAGGAGAAAGAATCTCATTTGCCAAGAATTAGGAATAATAATGAAAGATATTTATGAAAACTATTTTTTAGGTTTTCCTAGGATGGACAGTTACCTAGAAGTTTGTTTTTCCACTAGTAGAAATAAATGTCCCTTCTCCAAGGAGATATAGTCGCAGGAAAGCAGAAAGTGAGGCTAGATATAGGCAAAAATGCACTACTTACTTCTCTGGACCAGTGTGTAGCTACCATAGGGAACAAAACGTGACACTTTGGACATCTGACTATTTCAATGCTGCTTATATCTTCTGTATTTTTCCTTTCTCCTCATCTTTATTATTTGGTAAAGTTATTTTTATCCAATATCAGTCAGTGGAAATCTTGATCAAATACAGGTTGTGGTTTAAAAGAGGAAGTGGCTCAATATTTGGGGAAACTTACTGTGGAGGGAGAAGCAAAACCAGGGAGAAAACACCTTTCTGCCACCTCTCTCAGATGGCTTTTCTGGCCCTAGGCAAGCCTTTGCCCAAATCTGTTCAAAAATCCCCTGGCACTTGTGCTTACCTAAATATATTTTAATCCTCATAACCACTGAGAAAACTATTCCCATTTTAGAGATGTGGAGACTGAGGCACAGTAAAATAACTTGTCACGTAGCTACCGTTAGAGACTAAATCTGAATAATGAAAGGACAGATCAGTGCTCTATAAAAAGGACCCCAGAGAGCTCCCGCATCCATCCCACCATCAAAGAACACAACATCTATTAACCAGAAGATCCCACATCTATTAACCAGGAAGGGGCCCTCACCAGACACCAAATCTGCCAGTTCCTTGATCTTGGACTTCTCAAATTCCAGAACTGTGAGAAATAAATTTCTGTTGCCTCTAAGCCACTCAATCTGTGCTATTCTGTTATAGCAGCCTGGACTAAGACAACTACCAAATTGCACAGTTAGGACTTAAATACAACTAACCTAGCTCCAGAGCCTATGAATTTAACTATGTCTAGTTATTAGGCTGCTCCTACTAAAGCACCATTATAAAATTATAACTGTGAACACACTATGGGAGAACACACTATATATCAACTTTCCAGCCTCTTTAACTTTTATCTGACAGGTCAAGTCAGTACACAAAATACATATTGTAAAGTCCTCTATACTTTTTGGGTTTGATCCTAAAATTGATAATCAACTTCCTAGCATTGTATTTATCACATAAAAACAATCTAGTTGCTCTAGGGAAGCAACATTAGATCAGGGAAACATTTTTATCCTCTGAAGTACAATGCAAGTCTCTTCAACACCATTCTTACATTAATTACAATGAAGTGTTTTTGTGAGCTAGATCATTGCCTGCTTGTCATATGATAATTCAAGAAGAGATCAGCTTGATAAATTATTTGAGTGTGCAGAGCTAGATTACTGCAAGGCCTTGTCTTTTTTATTCTAAAAAATATTTTATAATGCATGCAAAGAAATATAAGTATTATATATTATGTAGAATTCTTATATCATACTATTCCCCCCCCCAAAAAAAAATGCATTCATTCTACTTTGCAAAGTTGCATGCTTCTTATTATATATATACATATCATCATCATCAATCATCCTAACTATAAAGATTGGAACCAAATCACCTTGGCCCTAGGAAGCAGACATGCTCTGGGAGCTTGCCTGAGCATGGCTTTCTCTACATCTACTTATCCACTGTTACAAGGAAGTGTGCATAGGAGGATTCAAGCTAGGAAAAGATACAATAAATAAAAAAACCTCCCAAAATATCACTGGCTTGAAAAAAGAGAAGACATTCTATGTCCACTTTGAGTCTAACGGTGACTGGACTATTGCCATTGTCTTCCTCAGTTGGAAAACTGGCAATGACCACAGTTGAGAAAAATCAGGGCACTGATGGGCCTCACATTTGGTAATAAGTACTCCAGGTCGCTGTTAAAAACTCAGCAATCAGAACTACTCACAGTCAGCCCCAACAACATAACAAAGATGTGGAACCCTACCCAGAGAAAGCCAGCCTCAGTGGCTGAGGGAGTGGATGAGGTAGGCACTGGTATTTCTGAAACAAAACACGGGATCCTATAAGCACAGAATTGAGGACAAGTGTGGATTATAATCTGATCACTGCTCAAGATATCTTGAATAGAATAATAAAGCAGCTTTATGAGAGAACAAAACCCACTGCTTTACAGAAAGAAGCGGGTCATTATTTCAGTGTGACAGAAAAGGAAACTTCCCTGATCTTCAGCCAAAAATTTGCTCCCACCATAGTGTCAAGTCAAAGTTCTGTAAAATCAATTGGAAGAAAGTGCGAAAAATAGAGTCCAGATGGCCAGTGGGATGGGGCTGGCTGGAGGCAGGCAAAGGTGGATCAGGGAAAATGGGAATATCTGTAATGATGTCAAAAATAAAATAAAGAAAAAAAAATTAGGAAAAAATAACAGAGTCCAGATAGTGAATCTCTGAAGTCATTTAATTTTGTGCTCTCTGATTCAGAGAGATACTTAGATTGCATATATCTGAGGCAATCTTTCATCACTAAATTGACTTTTACACTAGTCTGTGATAAGATTACTGGGCAACAACAGTTTTAGTTTATATTCTCTTACAAGTACGTTGGATGAGCCGTGTTAAAAGTTCAGCACATACACTATTCTGTAGCTGAGAGGCCTGTCAATATGCATGCCTTTCCCCTACTCCACTCAAAGATAGTCAAACGTTTTGCTTCCTGGGACCAATAATGTCCTGTACAACAGCCTGAACTATAAAATGATAGTAAGTTACACTTACTAAATTATAAATTATAACCCAGACTACCATTTATCAATCCAGAAATACAAATTTAAAAATGCATTTACAAACAGCCACAACTTAAATTAAATAATAAGGAATTGATTACACCAGAACCCAGACATAACTATGTATGGTGCCCAGTGGGTAGCAGACTTATTGGGGATCACTTCGAACTTTATATAAATGTCTAGCCACTCTGCTCTACACCTGAAATTCATGTTATATTGAACGTCAGCTATAGTTGAAAGTACAAAAACAAAACCAGGAGTTTACAAAACAAAACATCTCATGTAAACCTGTCAACCAGGTTTATTATCAGATGAATTTTCCAGGAATCACTTGAGAGTGATTACTTTGTCAATTCTTGGTTCAATTTTTATTTTATTTAATAAAATGGTATAAAAATCACAGTGCATTTCTTTTGATTAGCTAAAATAGCCCTTTGACTAGGGTGAGGTGTTCTTCCCTTACTGATAATCAATCCTGGCAGATTCTCCAAGTTCTGTAGAATTGTCTTATACACTGTGATAAGCAATTCTGGCTGTGGAATGGTCAAGTGACTCAAGTATACAGCTCAATGCTTTTCTCTGAGACAGGCTGAACATTTTATTACTTTTGTTCTGGGTATTTTATTTCAGATCACATTGGCTATTCATTCATCTTTGGCTTTGTAAAACCCAAATTGTAGGACAGTTAATCCCACCTTTCTCCCTCATATAAAACCTGTAGAAGATTTTTGCCCTTTGTAATGTTTATCGGAAAAATAATATTAGTCTCAAAATCATGATGATCTTCTTTTAAGACCTAAAGCCAGAGAGAGAAATAATATAAACAATGGCAAAGGATGAAATAATGTTTTAAAAACAGGTGGTGAAATGGAGTAAAGATGATATCTAAGCTAAAGGAACTGTCAGGAAGACATTAATTAAAGTTTGAGTAATAAACAGTGAGTCACACAGCACAGCATGCTGTGAGCTTTGACATGTAATCATCCTGGAGAGCAACACAACAGCAGTCCTCCTGATGTCACATTCATGCTGGTTAGGATCCTCCTAATTCTTCATGGATGAAGGATGCTTAGAACACCAAATTTATTTTCCACATGAAAGTTTTTATTTTAAGGAATAAAATGTGCCTGGATGGCATGGCTCAGTGGTTAAGTGTTGCTTTATGAACCAAGAGGTCACGGCCATGCCTTGATTGTGGGCTGGATCCCCAGTGTGGGGTGTGCAGGAGGCAGCTGATCAATGATTCTCTCTCATCATTGATGATACTATTTCTCTTCCTGTCTCTTCCTCTCTGAAATCAATAAAAATGTATTTTTTAAAAAGGAATAAGATATAATAGGGAAGCATAATAACAATTGCATTATTTCCAAAGTGATAAACTTGGCTAATTCCTCCAGCCACCAGATAAGACAAGTGCAACCAGAAAGGCTAAGGGAGCCCTGGCCAGGGTAGTTCAGTTGGTTGAGCATAGTCCCGTGCACAAAAAAGTTGCAGGTTCGATTCCCACTTAGGGTACATGCCCGGCTTGTGGGCTCAATCATGTTTCTATCTCTCTCTTTCCCTTCTTCTCTCTCTCTCTCTCTCTCTCTCTCTCTCTCTCTCTCTCTCTCTCTTCTCTCTCTCTCTATCTTTCTCACTCTCGCAAAAAAAATTTTTTAAATAAAAAAATAAAAAAAACTGAAAAAAGGGACTAAGATTTTGAAAGGCTATCTCTCATTTCTGCTGTAGCTAGGGTGCAGCTATGGGAGTTTTACAATCATCAGTTTTATAGGATATGACTCAAGTTTACACTTAGATGAAACTGTAATTAAATTTCCATCTAATTGTTGGAAATAATTCTTAGCTACATGCTGTTAGTTATTGGCATTTCTTAATATAGTGGGTTTTTTTGTTTTGTTTTTTACCTGCTCCGTTAAAATTGAATTATACTGTTGACTTCTCTCTCCTCTGCATTTTAATATTGGATATTTTGTGTTTCCACAACATCATCTTTATTGTAATAATCTACTTCATATGCCTGTGTTTTCTGAGTTCTAAGGCCTTTATTTATAACTTCAAACAGAAATGAAAAAGACATAAAGCCTGGTAGGTGCTTTTCCACACTGATTTTTGGACCAAATTCTTTATTCTACTGGGAAGGGGGAATTTTGTAACCATTATTATCTGTCAGGAGTGTTTGTGATATGGTTCTAGGATATACACGGATGCAATAAAGAAAGTTTAAGACATTATTTAAGTAAAATTATCTCAAAGTTGCATATATATATATTTTTGTTTTTAAATTTACTTTTATGCTAAAGCTAAAGCATTTTGTCATTTCAAAAATATTTTAACTTTCTGATTGATAATACACTTATTTTTAAATTATGCCTTCAGATTTAAGAATTTATGTAGTGTTTCTTTGTCAATGTCAACTACAGAGGACATGCTTAATAACTGCTAATTTTCAGCTTAATGAGCTCTATGAAGCCCATTAAATGTAGGCTTTAAGGTAAAATGTAGAACAAGAGATACCTATGAATACCCATTCCTCTCATTGTAGGACTCACCTATGTTTAGGAATTATCTTTTAAAAAAGCACTTATCAAATTGGATGATATTCAGGTGCATTATGTCTTATGATTTTAATAAAAAGGTATGAATAATTATCTCATTTCCTGTGCCTTTTTCTTTTTCTCTTTTCCACCTAATGAATGGAATATGGAACCAAGTTATTATGTTCAATGAAAATTTAAAAAAATTAAATATATTGCCCACATAAAAAATGCATTATAAAGTATATTTACTTGTTAACTACTGTCACATTAATAAACTTTAAATGAACCCACTTGCATCACATTTGTACTAAACTTTATTGAAGTATATTTTGACTAAATATTAGAATCTTGTATTTAAATGGTGAAGACCACAATATTACTAAGAGCAATAGTTACTAATTGCGATGTTAATAGGAAAACCTGGCTGCTCTGTAGCCCCTCCCCCTATTTCCATCATTGCTGACATTTATAACTTCCTCTCCTTTAAAACTGCAGGGTATTTTTGAGAAGGATAATAGCATATATTTTGAGAACTAATTAGATAAGAACACAATAGTGAATAGAAGTCCTTCATTTTTTTATTTTTTTAATGTAATGTTACTTATAGATCTCTGTGCACCCACACAATCATGCTATTCAAATAAAAAAATAACCATTCAATTTGTATTTTCTAACACCTGTAATCACTTGTTTAGCTGGCATCTTTATGAAAAATAAAAACTTAATATGTTTTCTAAGAACTGATATTTTTATTATGGTGTGAGATAGATATACGCAATATTTAAATTCTTTTTCATTAATTTGGTGACTCTCAGGTGAAAAACAGTGCTATGCATTAATAAAAAGTAATTTAAGTTCTCACATTCTTTTAGAGCAATGAAAAAATTACATACTCTTGCTTTTCAAATGAAGTCAATATTTAAAGACTCAGTACTAAGTAAATGTTTAAAAGGTCACATTGTCTTTAAATATCTGCATGACATTTACTCAATAGACACATACTGTGGACTGAGCTACACTCTAAGGATCAAAATACATACAAGATAGTTTGTCCTTTCAAAAAACTGCTCCTCGTGAGTTTCACAGACAAAGTGAATGGATGGAAAGTGAGAGGAAACAATTTAGGGTAAATTTTCATCAGCTACTGGCTTCCGTGAAATATTTACTTGAATTGATTAGCCACCTTTGAAATTTCACATGTTTCTTATTTTTTGATGATTGGTAACTCTATGCCAAAGGACATGGCCATGGCGGTGGGGCATACTGGAGAAATCACATAAAATCTTCCCATTTTCTTTTCTCCACCCTTTTGTCCCTTCTTGTTTTCCTTGTTTTTTGTTGATATGACAGATTCAGGTCTAAGAAAGGAGATAGGAAGTTTTAGCAATAGTAGGATCTGAGGTCTATAGATAAGACTATTTGTTGACAATCCCCTTTTCCCTCTGTTTCTCTCCTAGGCTTCCCTGTGGAAGTAGAGTTCCCCACTAGTTATGACTTAGGGAATGAGGACAGAAGTGACTGTTTACCTTTCATATATCTGCTCACCCCCTTGCTTTCCTGCACTCCTCCATGGGAAAAGCATGCTATAGTATCTGAGGTCCCAAAATGGGAAGACCCAGGGAGAGGACCTGCACCCACTTTGCAGCCTAGACCCAAGCCCAGCCTAAATCAGCCAATCTCAGACAAGCCCAGAAGAGGGACAGGCAAAGCATAGGCCTCTGAGCAAGAAAAAACCTGATAAGCCATTAAGATTTGGAGATTGTTTATAATGCAAAATAATTGCAGTATACCTGCATTGAAGCAGTGCCTATAGCCCCATGAATCTCATAATGTAAATATTGTGTTAAGAGCTAGGGTTTGGATGAACTTGGAATCTAGAGATTTCCCATCCCTGCCAAGTTTATGTTTGGGTGGGTGTGCGTGTGTGTGTGTGTGCACGTGTATGCATGCACATATCTTTCTGTTTAACATCCTAATTTCAAGAGTCTCTGATATGATAATGACTTTGAAGCTCATTTCTAAAAGACTAAACTAGTGTGTACATGGTGACACTCATCTATTTCTGTGAATGATACAAAATGGAATACACGAACCAGAGCTAGACCTTAGCTGGTCCCTATGAAACAGAATGAAAAAGGAATGGGAGTAGATCCCTAATAGGAAATAATTGATCTTTGGAAGGAAACAGAAGGGGTAAAGTATATGTAATATTGTAGAATACCCATGCTTTCCCAGAGTTCCCTACTGTGGGTTCTTTCTATAGAATCCATAGTTTCTAAATTTAAATAATACTTTGTCTCTTCTCTTTTATTTCTAGCCATCCCCTTGCTTAATAAAGAATATAATTCCCCCAGTTCCAAGATCTTAACAAGGTATTAGTATAAATCAAATTTATACTAAAAAATAATTAAATAAGCCGAAACTGGTTTGGCTCAGTGGATAGAGCGTCGGTCTGTGGACTGAAAGGTCCCAGGTTCGATTCCGGTCAAGGACATGTACATTGGTTGCGGGCACATCCCCGGTAGGGGGTGTGCAGGAGGCAGCTGGTCAATGTTTCTTTCTCATCGACGTTTCTAGCTTTCTATCCCTCTCCCTTCCTCTCTGTGGAAAATCAATAAAATATATCTAAAAAAAAGAAAAAAAAAAGAATCAACCAACAAATCATAACTAAGTAGAACAACAAATAGATGTTTCTCTTAAAAAAAAAAAAAAAATATATATATATATATATATATATATATATATATATATATATAATTAAATAATTATTACCATCCCTATTTTTACCCTGATTAAACTTAACCCTTCCAGGAAAGATTTTTATATCTCTTTAAAATACCACACAATGTTGAGATCTCAAAGAAAGGTTTGTGAGTAGCTCTTACCTTTAACTAAACTGAATACTTGTTCTGCATATGGGGTAGATATGGCCATAGGAAAAGAAACGAGAGAGAACACTTTATATATTCAAGTCTATTTCTAACATAGAATAGGAGATCTTAATGTCCAAGTAGCAGATCTTAAGGTCCAAAGCCACAAATACATCTTTTCCTCCTCTTCCTGGGCTTTCATTTAAACTAAGGAAAATTATCCAGTTTATTCTCTGAAATCTGAGCCCTTGGTCAGAAATTTAGAAGTTTTGACTTTTTTGACAATTCCACGTGGTTATCTTATAAGGATATCAAGATTAAAATGTTCAACCAGAGATCCGTTACCTTCACCAAACTCCCCATCAGTATCTATCCCAACTACTTGCCCAGTTACTTGCCCAAATGCTATGCTTCACTCCTGCCTTTTTATCAATCCTCAATGTCCAGTTCATGAGTAAATCATGTCTATTTCACCCCTAAATACACCTTCACAAAAAACATCTACCTTTTTCTAAATCCATCTGCTACAATCTATCTCTGCTGCTACCAATCTAGCTGGACCATCATCTGCTCTGGACAACAACAATTTGCTCTCCTTCCACTTCCACCCCTTCTATCTATCTCCACGGGCAAGTCAGAGTGATAGCACTGCTTATTGAAATCCTGCCAAAACCACCCCAACTAAACCTAATCTTTACCATAGCCCACAGTCACCACCGTTTTCTCATTCACTCTTCTCCAGTGTTAGGAAGTGTTCATCAAAATATACAACTTTAAAAAGTTGATTTCCAGGAGAATGCATCGTCACCCTCACTGGGCCACTGATGAAGGTACTGCAGAAATGCCCAGTAGTTTCAAGTTCCAAGAAATGAATCACAGGAGTTTTCTTGCTTTGGGTTATTACATGCTTCATTTATCACGACACTGTGGAGGCCAGTGTCAGAGAGGGGTCTCAACTCTGTAGTTAAGGTGATGGTTAAGGTATGTTCTTTGAGACTCTCTACTCCGAGTCCTTTGTATTCTATTGTACAAGAGATTATTGGCAAAGAGCCAGGACAAAACACTAAGTAGTTATCATAAACTAATGATTTATTGTTTCTTCCTCCAACGCCTGATAATCTGATTGTTTTCCTGAATTTAATTTGTTTTCCTGCTTCCTAAATTTTGTCAGTAGGACAATGGTGGTTGTCTTAGTGTAAGTCTTTCTGGCACCTAGGAGTTCTTTTGTGAGGCTGAGAGCAGCAGATCTTAAGGTCCAAGGTTTCAGACATCTGTTTTTAAATGCAAATGTGAGACTCTTGCATCTGGCCTTTCTAGTCCCTCCCCACCCCATCACAGAATCAGAATTTTAAAGAAATGTTCTACTTTTTAAATGATTTCATCACAATAGGTTAATTCTTGTTTATTCTGGCTATTCATCATCTGCCTTCCCTGACTTCTAAAGTATTTAATTAAATTAAATATGCTCAATCTCCCATTCCTCAGCTATCACAAAGCCTAAAATGATATGGTCACCTTCTCTTAAGATATCATCTTACTAATCAATTCTTTTTTGTGGCTTGGAATGAAATGTTACCACATTTCCAGTGGTGATTGTCCCTATAATTTGAGAGAGGTAGAAGTTTTCTACACATTTATGTATATAATTAAAAAGTGCATTCTTTCCCTGAGATCACAGTGAAATAAATGCCTTAAAAATCTTTAATTTTTGAAAAAAAGTTTGTCATCCCAATCCTTCTTTTCCTTAAAAACAAAACAAAAAACAAAACACAAAAAAACTTGTGTCTCTATTTTTTATAATTTACTGCTTTTTTAAAATCTCTGCTTCTTCCACTTAAATAATCTTATGGTCTCCCAATTGTGCCTTAGTCTCAGTATCCAAATATCTTTATGTTGTGCCTCTTAGAAGCTGAACTTTCCCATTATAAAGCATTTTGTGTTCCTCTTTCTGATTGGCAACTTACAGAGCAAATAAACTTTGATTTCTGTTTAGCTCATGAGGAAAATCAATGAGGACACTGGCAATTTCCTTTACAAATTACTCAGAGAGGCCTTGAGACATTGAGACATATACAGAAGTTGGCAAAAGTAGGTCTACAGTTGTTCCTATGGAAAAAGACAAGTAGGTTATGATGATTATAATAGCTTTAATAACTCAAAAGAATGTCACAATGCAACTGTAAACCTACTTTTGCTCACCACTGTATAAATAAGCTTTGAGAATAATTAGTTTAACCTTATATGCAGATTTACAATTTTCACTAAGGCAGTATTTTACAAAACACTAGTTAATATGCATAATTTTGAAAATACCATTCGGTGTTTAAAAAACAAACCTCATTTTGAAAGGCAATCATTAGATCTTAGCAAGGCAGAGGGAGCATTGCTAAATATCAAGTTCTTCCCATATTAAATAACGTTTTTAGTAATAAAATATTCTGTCATCAACTTTTATTAATTGGAACATTTTAATCTAATAAATTGAAACATAGAATGCAATTCATAGGAAGGATTATGGGAGCCATGACTGTATATTTACAATGTACTTGGCATCGTAATTAGATTGCATCAAATGCACACAAAAAGTGAATACCATTTTAAAAAATATATTTTTATTGATTTCAGAGAGAAAGGGAGAGGGAGAGAGAGAGATAGAAACATCAATAATGTGAGAGAATCATTGATCGCCTGCCTCCTGCTCACCTGACACTGGGAATCAAGCTCGCAACCAGGGCATGTGCCCCAACTGGGAATCAAGCTGTGACCTACTGGTTCATAGACAGATGTTCAACCACTGAATCGCATCATTGGGGTAAATGAATATTGTTTTATTATATCTCTGTCATTGCAAAGGAAATAGAGAAGCTCGTTGCAAGTTATAGTTACTTAATTTAGAGAGGAGAAATATCTTTCTTAGAAGACATTGAGAAGAAGAAAATAATTTTCTATTGTTCTGTTGCCAAATAGAAGAAAAGAGAGACCATGTTTCATTTCAACATATCTTCTGAAAAAAATGGGGTCTTTTAAAAAAAACTCATAAAGAAAACAGCTTATTTTAATTCTGGAAGCTCAGCATGGCCTAAAATTGTGGTATTAAATAAGCTTTCTTTTTTATTGACCTGTGGCTGCCCAAAATAATATATTTAACTCAGAGTACAGCAATATTGACACTCCCATATAAAACTTGTGAAATACAAGTATTTTGGTATACATTTTGCTGATGGGAAATTTAGCAATACATTTCAATGTTTACAGCTATTTGAGCAGCAATTTCAGTTCTAAGAATTTATACTAAGAAAATGACACAAATATAAAATTATATATGTGCATGTATATATGTGGGCACGTGTATATATAAACACATATACATGTATATGTGCATATATTTATAACATTCATTACATGAATGTTTATTATTGTGCTAATCCTAATAGTAAGTATATCATTATGGTACGTCCATACAATGGAGTATTGTGCTATCATTTAAAATTACTGTATAGCCTGTCTGGCATGACTCAGTGGTTGAGCATCAACTTATGAACCAGAAGGTCACGGTTTGATTCCTGGTCAGGGCACGTGCCTGGGTTGTGGGCTGGATCCCCAGTGTGGGTCATGCAGGAGGCAGCTGATCAATGATTCTCTCTCATCATTGATGTTTCTCTCTCCCTCCCTCTCCCTTCCACTCTGAAATCAATAAAAATATTTTTTAAAGTAAACAAATAATAGAGTTACTGTATAGATTTACTATATCTATGTATTTGGCAGATTTCTAAATGTAACACTATATAAATGTAAAATTCTGTAGTGTATCAGAGTATTATTGATGTTTAAATAACTGGGGGTTATAACTATAAATATATGATATCATTGGTTTGCAAATTTTTTTTCTTTTTTTCATTTATCTTTACTGTTGAGAGTATTATAGATGTCACCTGTACTGCCCCCATCCACCTGGTTTCCAACCCTCCCTAGGCCTTCATTACACTATTGTCTGTGTTCATCAATTTTGCATATGTGCAAATTGTTTTTGTTTATCAATTTTTATGTTTTACAAATGTTTCTGCCTTGGTCATTACTCAAAAATCAGTTATGAATAATAAGTACTAATGAAAAAGATCTGACAAAAATTAACAATGATATATATATGTATCTATACATATTTGGGCTAATTAATATATTTGTATATCTGTTGTGTACACTTACCTTTGGTAAGGAAGCTCGGGATCCTGAACTCTGTGTGGTCATAGTCAGCACAGTAGTTATTCCCAAAGCTACCCTGGCTGGAGCAGCATCCATATTGATCCAGAATGAAACCCATGACAGAATAACAATCAGGAGACTGGGAATATACATCTGGATCAGATAGTATCCCATTTGTCGTTCAAGATGGAATCGCACTTCTATGCATGTAAACTTTCCTAATTGATTGCAAAATAAAGACAGTAATTGGTAAAAGTAGGTCTTTTTTTTTTTTTTGGCATCACATCTTGCAGGTTTCCCCCATAATTTTGACCTAAAATTTTCCATTACAACAAAAAGGGATCCTAAATCACATATGCAAATCCATTTCTGAAAAGTATTTTTTCTTATTTTTCTGCTAGCATCTAGAAACGACAAGAGAAGGTACTGTTTCAGGAAATAGTATAGTATTCTTATTACTTCACACTTGATTAACACTGCATACTTATCAAACTACTCAAAGGTCCATTATTTCACTTGATTCTAACAAATACCTCTGAGATTGATGAGAGAAATTACTCAGTGACTGTGTTGTTTTTTTCTTGTTCATTGACTGTTTCTGGTGCTTTCAAGTATTTATTTAGAGTCAGGTACTACTATTTGTTCCAGAAGCCCTTACATTGGCTTTAAAGTCAGTGCTAAAGAATAAATACAATTAAAGCTGAATAGTTCCTTAAATGCAATATCAGTAATTTATTTTATGCATTGATAGTTTAGAAACTATTAATGCTAACAAATAGGAAAACATATTATTTCCCATTGATAACTTCAAACATAACTTAAGAACACACCTAATAAAAAAGAAACCTAAGATACATTTGTTCTATAATTACTCTCTATTAGAGTAATTAATAGAGGCATAAATTGTGGTTTAATTAAACATTTTGTTGACATTTATGCTTATTCCCTGGTTCTATTTCCTACTCTATTGCCATGTTACCTCTCCTTAAAATAGTTGTTTATCTGAACCATCTAACTCTTGGTTTTATTCTTTCCTTATTCAAACTATTTTAAGAAGGATAAGGTCAAGGAGTTAATACACTGGTATTTCTTTAAGGGGCATTCTCTAATCTTATTATAAGAGAAAGAATCAAAGAGCACAGCTGGGAAAATTGCTAGTATATATATTGCTAGTGTAGGGTTCAGTACAAAATTTCTATTATTGTGACCTGAGCCACATGCTCCAGTATTGCATGGTCTGTGCTGCAGGAAGAAGGGATGGATGAGATTCCAGAGCTTAAAGTTTTAACAGAGTTTCATAAATCTGGGAAAGTTGGATTCCACATTTAAGTGTTTAGTAGTCAGAAATATATATGCCAGCTAAACATGATCCTTTTATCAATTTATCAAATACATACAGAATGCAGAACCACTCTTGAAGTATATGAAAATACTTTAGATGTTTAAAACTCTTAAAATATAATTTTTAAAGTTTTTTTCTTTAAAATAATGAAATAAAATAAAGCAAGGATAATAAGGCATTTTTATGATATAACTGTTAAACAATTCAAGTAATCTCATGGTATAATCAGCAACAATTGCTAATTATTTGGGTACTTTGAATACATTCTTTACAGTTCATATGATTTTTAAGAAAAAGAAGCACTCATTGTGAGGATATGTTTAACAGGGTGACTATAGTTGGTAACATCGTACTGTACAACTGAAATTTGCTAGGAGTCTAGAACTTAAATGTTTTTGCATGCACACATCAAGTAAATATAGGAGGTGATGAAATGTTAATGAACTCAATGGGAGAATCATTTCACAGTGTATACTTATATCAAATCATCACGTTATACACTAATGATCTTATAATTTCAGTCAATTATCCTTCAACAAAATTGGAAGGGAAGCATTTTTGCTGATATATACCTAAAGGAAAATTTTCCTGTTTAGATTAAAATGGTTCCTCTCCCCCTTCTTCCTAGGGTGGACAGGCTTCTTAATATTCTCAGATGAACAGACAAATTTTCCATGTTAAAATCCACTCTATTATTTTCCTCTATAAACATTTACTGAGCATCTGTGTACTTCAGCAGATCCCAGAAATACATAAGTGGATACAATCCTTAACTTTATTAATGTATGGTAATGAGAGAAACAAATAACATATAGGTAAACATATCAGTTGAAGGTATAATTTCAGACAGTGAGAGCAGGAGGAGGAAGGAAGTGGATTTGGGTGTTTAACATGTACTGGTGATGAAGAGTCATTGGAAGAGCAGCCCTGAAGTATGTGAGAGTACAGGTTTGGGTTAATTTGGGGAAAGAGGCTTGGGAATAGAAGAAAGAGTAAGTACAAAGGACCTGAAGCAGGGATGAGTGTGGTGAATATAAGAAAGTGATCCAGTGTAACCATGTACAGAGCAAGGCAAAGAGAAGCAGAAGAGGGTTTGGGGCAAGTGACATCACCAAGTTTGTGCCGCCTTGTTACAGCAGCCTGCAGAAACAACCCACCACCCAAAACTTGCAGAAACAAGCCCACCACCCAAACCAACTCTAGATATTTTCTAGTATTTTTTGGAAAGTTCTTTGTCATTAAAACTGCCCCTAGAGGGTTGAGCAAGGACACTGGTGTTGTCCTGTCTGCCCGTTGTTGTCTTGTAGAGGTGTTCAACTTGAACTCTCTACTAAATGAATATGAGCCTCCCTCCTGAGGAACTATAATAAGGGGTGAGAAAAGGGCAGCAACTTTCTCACCTGATGGTGAATGGGTTAAGAAGTAAAAAAGATGAAAGGCCTTGTATGGTAAAAGGTCAGATCACAGGTGTGGGAAATGCTGAGCCCAAAAGAATCAGTTATTGTAATAAAGTGATAAAGACAGACCTGATTTGGGGGGAGGGGGGGGACACGCATGCATTAACACAGGAGGGATGCCTCCATGGAGGGCAGTTTAACAGAATGTGTAGGAATAGGTTAGACAGTTAGTATAGATATTATGGAATAACCCGTATTAGTTGAGAGAGGTGAGCAGATCTCATGAATGCACTGAATCTATCACTTCTTTATGTGAATAACTATCTTTGGCTTCTATCCTCAAAGGCAAAAGATACTGTGTCTGTGTGAATAGTAGGTGCTTAAGTAACCATACCTTAAATGCATGAAATTGTGGCCAAAACTTTAAGCAACTGATGTCTTAAAAATTTAAAAAAAGCAATTTCTTTCCTTTTTTTAACAAACACAATGTTTTACATCCCAAGAAGCGTTAAAAGTAAATTGTATTATTCACATAGACATTAAAGAACTTTTTTGGGAAACATAATTACTCTGTAATTATGAGTTTTTCACACAAACATATTTAAATGTAATTAAACACCAAACATTTCTTTGGTCCCATACAAACTGGTTATATAACAATAAGTCAAAGCACCTGTAACTTTCCATATTCTGTTCCATTACTATGGAAAACATTGAGCTATAAATAGTAAAAATAATTAACCTAGCACCACAATTTAAGAATCATCTGACTACCATAAAACCACAAGTTGTAATGCAGCATACCTGTGTTGTAATGTTTAGTGCAGTATCGTAAATCTTTCTCTTCTTTCAACAGAAATTGGGGCAGAGTGAGTCCTTCTGCCACTTGTACAGGTGCCTCATCTTGCCATTCAAAAATGAGGTCATTCATTGTGTATCCAACTATAAGCAAAGCATAATAAATAAATAAAATATATATAGCATTAGAGGGCATTCAAAGAGATGAAAAAGCACACACTCTGCTTGTACTACTTGTACAGTTTACAGTACATGGAATGGGAAGGCCAAACACTGTCATCTTAATTCTATCCATTGAACTACTCAATCTCACAAAATTCTACTGAAATCTATTCATGTGGAATACTTATCAAATAATGTAATAAAGTATAGTAAGCTACTAATAAGTACAACATACATATACATTCTTTCCTTGATATAGGCAACTACTGGATTAATTCAACAATTCATTTTGGTTCTACTCCATTGGATTTCTGCTCACCATCTCTCAAATTATTCAGGACTTTTTCCAACTGAAATGGAAATTGTCACTGATTAAGGAATAACCTCAGCTATAACAAAAGAGGGTGGGGTAGAGAAGTACCAGAGCTGATACCTTCCTTCGTTTAATAATTAACTATTTTAGTTTATGGAATCTGCATCTAGGTTCCAAGTCCAAAAATGAACAAAATAATATTTTAAATAGAAATGTCTGCTATTCAGAAAAAAAATCAGAGTACAAAGAAAATCCACAGGAAGAAACTCTTGCACTTACAGAGAGTTCAGGAGAGAATGAACTAATGTATTTTGCAATAAAGAGGCACCTTCTAGCAAATTAAATTTCACATTTCTATTGGAGAATTACTTAGGAAAGAGCAGAATTGTATATTTTCCTTCCTTCTGAGTGAGAACTTAATTAAATGTACATTTGGAAGCTGCTGCAGAGAGAGCCTGAAGTCAATGGAATCATAGGGGAGTCTTGTTACAATGCACAACCACCACCGAGGCAGAAAGAGAGAAGCAGCAGATCTGGTCTCCAAACTAAGTCAAGTGTTCAAGTAAAGGAAGCAGAAGGTCTAGGTCCAAGAAGCAAGGGAAACTATTCCCAAGAAATTTTCCTGTAGCTTGTATTGTAAGGGAGAGGCCATAAGCATAATTAAAGTCCGTAGGCTTGGTGCACATTAGGCCAAACAGAATAATGGGTAAGGGAGGGAACTGATTACCTTTCCTCCCTCCCCCAATATCTGGAAAAGAATAGGTCTAGCTGTGGTGGGAGTAGCTTAATTCAGAGACCCAACTGCACCCACCGACTCTTGGGAATACCTGGCATCAGCCACCCCCCTAGCAATGGGGATGGTAGTCACAAGGACATCAGTGATTAGAGGATCTCTTTAGATTATCTGGATTTTGCTGTCAAACTTAATAGCAGCACTACCATCAGTGTAGTGGATCCTTCATGGAGCATGCACTACTTGGTAGAGTTTGTAAAGTCATCCAGATTGCAGGGGTCCATCTGAATTCTGGTTCCAGAGAGATGTGGAAGATAGAGAGTCTGCAAGACTATGCTCTGGACCTCTGGATGTAGCACAGCAAGGACTTAATGGACTCACTCATACTGGAATACATTTCATTGAACCCTTCAAGTAATGATCTGCTTGCTAACCATAGAAGGTTTTACTTATAAATCTTTTGATGTATTTATTATAAATACTATCTTACATAGAGAGAAAATAGATGTACATTTCTCAAGGATCAAAAGATAGTAAAATAGGCACCAATTCTTATTTGCTTCATGTACCTTTATCCTTCCATACCTGAAATATCTAAAGACACAATATGGGCAGTTTTGTCCCAAGTTATACAGATAAATGGAGAAATGAACTGAAACCTCATTTTGTTTTTACATTCTACATTTTTCTTAAGCTTCTGTGAAAAAAAACCAAAAAACTCACCCTCTGAAATTGCTTCAAAAACAAACTTTCATTGGTCTCCAATGCCATTAATAGGGCAGCATATTTAGCTTGCTCTTGTATTAAATAATCATCCACATGAAATGATTAAGGTCTGGGCATTTCGTAATCAAACTATGCTTCTTCATTATGGTCCATACTATATTTAAGTTGGAAATCATTATGGTCCGTACTATATTTAAGAGGAAAAATAGTACGATGGCATGTTTAAGGGATAATTCATTATTCTGAGCAACTTACTAGATATCCAAGGAAAATAACTAAATGAGAATTTTACTTCAATAGACCAAACGTAGCTTTAAAACAAATCAATACTCTTCTACACAGTTCAAAGTGTTTTAGCAACCTTACACTTTCGGCTGACAGACTTTTATACAAGTCTGAGATTGTTAAGGAGAATAGACTGGCTAAGGAGATCAATGTTGTGAGCTGAATTGCCTTGTACTGTAATAAGCTTCACACCAAAAGGAACTTTATTCAGGGAACATTAATTTTAACTTCAGCTAGAAATCTCATAGGGCAGCTGCAGTGAAACATGTAAACGAATAGCTTGATGCAACCAATAATTGCTTCTTCAACAAGTATTTATTGAGCACCAACTGCATGTAAGGCATCCGGGATGCTCGGCAACAGGGAATGGGAGGTCTTGTTGCCAGGTAGAAAATAAGTGACATGGTAGAGGTACAAAGAGGTGTGTGCCTTGAGAAGGCGGAATCTATCATGCCCACTTGAGTTGCATCTTAAGAAAAGGCAGGACCCCTGTATCAAGAACGTGAGAGGGCAAAGGAAATAGCATCATCCATTGAAAGAAACTGCGAACTCCCAAGGTTTATAACAGATCTAGCAACCACTTCATTGGTCTGGAGCCAGTTTGCATAGAGGAGCATAGGGGATGAAGAGATACATTAAAGTCAGGTGGTGTCAAGTTTAAATTCTAGGTTGAAAAGTTCAATCTTTAAAAATTCCCCTGTGGGCAATGATACACAATTGAATCTCTTGAGCAGGGAAGTGACGTGACAAGAATTGTGCTTTAGAAACATTATTCCAGCAGGATCCTTTCATGGAATTCACAAGGTCTGAAGTGCTTTATAATCACAAGACATAATTTACGCTTTTCACTGTGTTGACGTTTGCCCAGATGGTGAACAAACAATGGTGGGTAAAAGTTCTGGTGCGCTAGCACAGTCAAAGGCAGTGGCACCAGACTGCTGGCGGTGATTGTGCTCCCTAGCTCCATAGATCACAGCAAGAACAATGCACTTCTATTTAAGAATGTTCTTGATCCTTGATGGATAATTTTTATCAAATTTTGACCCTTTATATAAATAACTTTCACAATTCTGTGTGTCAAAATCGGAAATGTGTAGCAAGCAAGTCAGCTGCCTACTGTACTATACTAATTCTTTTAAGGAAAAGCACAGGCATGATTGATTTGCAGGATAAACCAGCTGGGGTTTTTTTTTTGAAACACCATTTTCACGTCAAAACAAAACAAAACACAAAACACGCCATGCCTGGCAAGCTGTGAATATTATGATTAAGTTTATGGCAAACTGTTTTCTTAAAAATAAAGAAAGTGAGTGAACCTATCACACCCAGGTCACCGACTGATTTGTTGTCAATGATAGATTTGTGCTTTCAAGTCGTAACTAGAATTCTGAAAAAGTTACTATCCCAATACTAAACGAGTTTTTGATGAGCTTCAAGGTGACATTAACAAATGTGACCTTTCAATATGGTACAATGATGTGTGTCAATGTTTAGAAAATATGAATAACTCATTAAGCTTCCATTTTCCAAATGACCAAAGCATGATGTTAAAAATCATACATAGAGTCAGGCCAGTGTGGCTCAGTGGTTGAGTGTCAATCTATGAGCCAGGAAATCACAGTTTGGTTCCCAGTCAGGGCACATGCCTGGGTTGCGGGCTCGATCACAGTGGGGGACATGCAGGAGGCAGCCGATCAATGATTCTCTCTCATCATTGACGTTTCTATCTCTCTCTCCCTCTTCAATAAAAATAAATATATTTTTTAAAAATCCTGCATATGTAAAAGGTCCACTCAAAGTGCAAGCTAGAGAAGTGGATTTTAATTTATAAGAGTATGTAAAGTTTGTTGATACGTTTTCCAATTTCACATGCAACTAACCTTTAAAGAACTACCACCTTCAGAAAATATATTTGTGTGTTTCGATGGATTGTTGTGTGTGTGTGTTTTGTTTTGTTTTTGCATGTTACAGAATTTCCTTCTTTTAAAGGTTGAATAGCATTCTTTTGTATGCATATACATTTTTTTATCCACTAAACTGTCAATGGGCTCATAGGTGTCTCTGTACCTTGGTTTTTTTTAATAAACATAGGAGGGCTAATATGTTTTTGTGATCCTGATTTCAATTATTTTGGATAAATGTCCAGATGTGGGATTACTGGATCACATAGTAGTTCTACTTTTAATTTTGCAATAATAGAAATGAAATTTGATGATGTAATACTAATTCAAATAAGCCACTCATTGAGCGATTTCACTTATATGAGGTATCTAAAGTAGTCAAATTCATATAATCAGAAAGTGGAATAGTGGTTGCCAGGGGTTGGGGAGAAAGAAATGAGTCAAGCATAAAGTATTAGTCAAACAAGATGAATATGCTCTAGAGATGTACTGTTACAACCTTGTACTTACAGTCAACATAACATACTGAACACAAAAAATTATTAACAGTGTACATCTCATGCTACATGTTCTTAACACAATTAAGATGAATTATATTTTTAAAGGTTTGTAAATCAGAGCAAAATAATCTGAAAGAAAATTTTTCCACCAATTTGTGCTGAAATGAGGATTTTAATTTATTGAAATATTACCACTACTTATATTCCTAGTGGACCATTGCCAAAGAATGAGAATTTTTTTTCTTTGTTTTCTCAAGTATGCAAACAAACCTTTTCAAAAAATTTTTTTATTATTTTTTGTCAAAATTAGAAAGTAATTAAATGAGAATAAAAAGTTAAAGAAATTTTTAAAGTTTTCAGTCTAAGCCACAGACAAATAGCTTATACAGTCTTTGCTTATAGCTCATGTCACTACAGTAGCCTTCTCTGATGATCATATAAAATACTTATCCTCCAATAAGTCGATGGTCACCCTTTCCTCTTTATTTTCCCCATAAAACTTATCTTTGCCTGAAATGGTATATGTTGATCAAGCTTTAATTTTGTTTATTGTCTTCATAGCATCCTAGGATTTAAACTTTATTCTGTTTTGGTCACTGGCATGTTTCCCAGTACCTAAAATAGTATGTGGCTTATAGAAGGAGCTTGAAACTACTACACACCTATTGGTGTGTACGAAGTCCAGAATAGCACCACTATCAAACACTGATAAGTTTGTGGAGCAAAAGAACTCTTTCATTGCTGGTGTGAATACAAAAATGATAGGGTAATAGTTTAGAGGTTTCTTACAAAAGTCAACATACGCTTACCATTAGATAAAGTAATCGTTCTTTAATATTCACCCAAATGAGTTGAAAACATGTCCACACAAATTTATAACAACTTTATGCATAATTTCCCAAACTTGCAAACAACCAAGATGTCCTTCAGTGGTACATGCAGACAATGGAATGTTATTCAGTGCTGAAAAGAAATGAACTAGCAAGCCATGTAAAGACATGGAGTAAACCAACATGCAAATTACCAAGTGAAAGAATCTAATCTACAAAGGCTACATCCTACTACGACTATATGACATTGCGCAAAAGACAAAGCTATGGAGACAGTAAAAAAAAAAAAAAATCAATGATTACCAGGGGTTTGGGTAGGAGGTGGGAAGAAAGAATAGGCAGAAGACAAAGAACATTTAGAGCAGTGAAACTATTTTGCATGATACTATAAAGGGATCTATGCTATTATAAATTTGCCAAAATTTAGAGAATTTACACCACCAAGAGTGAACTCTGATGTATGTTTATGGATCATAATAAACGTACCACTCTGGTGTGGGGTATTGATATTTGGAAAGGCTGTGCCTGTGTGTGGGGCAGGGATGTGATTGGAAAATCTGCACTTTATTATCAGTTTTGCTGGGAAACTAAAACTGTTCTAAAAATAATGCCTCCTTAACAAACCAAATCTCACCAATAAAGACATTCAAATATTACAAACAAGAAAAAAAATAATATTATTGAAATATGGCCCTGGGTTCAATTTTACCGATCCATTAATTCAACAAATAATTACTGAGTGTCACTCCATATAAGTACATAGGTACATTAAGGTGCTAGAACCACAAAATGACCTGGCTCCAATCAAGACGCTCATAGTTTAGTGGTAGCTGACAGTAAAACAGATAAACTGACAAGTTGTAGGGTCCTGTAGAAATAAGCAGAGAGCTCAGGAAAGGGTCCTAAGCTAAACTGAGGGGTAGAGTCAAATAAAGTTAAAGGGAAGACTGTAGGGATGAGTAGTCATTACCCAGGTGTAGCAGGGTTAAAATAAATATTTACCATATTCAGATGTAAAAAATAAAAAAGCATTTGTTTTCAACTCCTTGACAGTGCATCTAAATGTGGCGCCTCCATTCCATCTGATTAGGGTGGACTTCAGGGGCAGCAACTCAAATCTCTTTCTGGGAGCTTAGTCTCAAGAGAAAATGTTCAGTCTTTCAAGATTTCTCTTTTTTTCTTCCTTTTTTTCTTCTTCTTGTCAAGAAGCCAATTGGCTATAAGAAGGCTAACCATACATCTTTGTTTGCCAAGAAACCCCTAGATTACTTCTTTCCTTGTGGTCTCTCTGACTTTGCACTTGTTCTAGTTTTTGTTGGTCTTTTATAGATTAAGTATCATTGTTAATCACTGCTTTAAAATACATCGTTATTGATTTGATGGGTCTTCAATTTTACTTCTAGATTCTCCCACGGTATAAAAGAGTCTGAGACTATTTTAATGTTTAAATGTTAGGCTAAATTTATAAAAGAGCCAACATTAGCAATGGTCCACATGTCATTACCAGACCCTTGAAGGAACAAAGAAACTAACATCCTTTTCAGGGCAGCTAACTCCTGATCTGAGTAGTGGCAGAAGTTTTCTCAACTTTGTTCCCCCTGCTGGCCAGTTGGTGTACAAAGCGGAGACATCTGTGAAGTATCCCTGAGTGTTAAAGGGTGGAAAATTATGTTAGTTGTAAGTGAAGGTTGAGTAGTGCTGCCATGGACTGTATATAAAGTAATCTGAATGCTTTGAGATCAACAAACATGTATTTACTTTATGATTGGCAACACATTTTGTAAAAAAACAAACAAACAAAACCTTCAGGCAGTGATGGGCTAAAAGAAATGAAGGTTCATATTTATTTAAAACTTTAAGCACTGGGTTTACATTTCACAAGAAACTTGATGGTGAATGTGCAACTTGAACATTTAACATTTACGAAAGGGAGCTACATGAATAGCATTATCCACGTAAAAGCCAAAAGACACAAATGAACTGAAAACACATCAGCATTTATTTCAGAATTTATAGTCCTTTAAAAAATACTGCGCAAAGATGATAATCAGATATGTGCATTTGCAGGGGGAGCCTTTACATATCTATAAAAATAAAAGCGTAATATGCTAAGTAGACTGTATGCCCTTCCAGACATCCTTCTGGAAGACCCTCTGGACGAAGCCGGGGCTGTGGGGAAGCCAGTGTCAGCAGCCAGGGGAAAGGAAGGTCTACTCTTGCCCGAATTTCATGCATCAGGCCTCTAGTCACTTTATAAAAACAAGTTTTTATTTAGATCAAATTATTTCTTCTGAATTAATTTCACTTTTCTGATATCAAGTTTTCTTGGAAAAGTGCATAACAGAAAATTTGCATGCAAGTAAGAATAGTCTCATTCCCTGCTTCAGAGAGAAAGTTGGCTAAATTGATTTTAAATGAGTTTAACTTTTAAATTCAAATCTTTAATCCAAGTATGCTTTTGGAATTGCATTTGTTGAAAATAAAATACCCGATGGCCTTGTAAATCCTATTGTAAAGTCTCTCTTAAAATCATTTAAAAAGTTCAACATTGAAAATAAATGTCATTTATTTGGGATGGAGCTGAATAAAATGTTTGTTGGAACTCATCACTCTGGTACAAACTATGTGCCTTGTAAATTAAAAAAAGAAAACTATGGAGATGCAATATTTTTTTAATTTAGTTGTGATACATTTGATTTATTTTATATTCATAAACTCTGTTACATTCTATCAATTGAAGAGAAGCTGTAGCTGTTAAAATTTACAACTTTTTAATGTAAACACAGTAACTAAACTATAATTTTTGTGTGTAATCAAGCTGATGTTGAATTAAAAATAATATCTCATCATAACACAACATGTTTTTTCTATTTACTGCTTGTTATTAGTTAATTTTTTTAAAAGTTCAACTATTTAAAGAACTATTTGTAAATATTTGGGAACTCATCATTGTAATACATATTCCAGATATATTTACAAATATTCCAATATATTCTGTAATGATATTGAATTTTTGGCAAATGAGTTTTCTAAATTTTGGTTGTATTGTTCTAAATGGATTGGAAATATTTAATCAAAATTGCTTTATAAATAGAGCACTAAATTTTTAGTTTCTAAAGGTTTTTAGCAAATAGGATGTATTAAAATGAATTTTCTAAATAGGAACACATTGAGATTCATCCCTATAATAGAAAGGGAGAAATAATGAGGTTTTAAATAATGCATTTATATTTTAAATTTAAGAATTGTGCTATGGAATACATTAGCTTAAGGGGAGATTAAATTGATGTATTGCTTGTTGTTTTAGGTAACTTACATTGAAATGAAATTAAGATGACATATTTTCTAGCATCTAAATTAGCAAAAAATTTAAAAGTGTTCCTAAATAGAAGCACCTACTTTAATTGAGTAGTGTCCCATAAACATATTCATTGCTAAACAGTTCTCTTATTCAAGACAAAGACAATATCTATAAAAATATATGTGTTGAAATATGTTACCTATTTCAACAAAAAAGTTAAGCCAGACTTTGGAATTATCAAATATTTTAGCTATCACACTATATAGATTATTTTCTCAATTAAAAATTTACAGTCTACACCATCAGATCAATTGCCAGCATGAAAATTTGAAAATATAAACATTAAATAATCATTATTGAAAGACAGAAATGATTGCAATAAAGATACAGACATGCTATGGTCTTAGGTAAAAGGACTCATTATTCTGAAAATGTTATTCTCCCATAATTAATCTATAATATTAATTCAATTTAAATAAAAATCCTTCCCTAGACAGTTTTCTCAATGGTTAGAACACCAGCTCTTTGACTGAAGGGTACTGGGTTCGATTCTGGTCAAGTACACATACCTTGTTTGCAGGCTCAATCCCCATTCCTGACCAGGGCTTGTGGAGTAGGTAACTAATCGATATCTCTCTCTCACATAGATTTTTCTCTATCTGTTTCATCCCCATCCCTTCCACTACCTCTAAAAATCAATGGAAAAAATCCTCAGGTAATGTTTAACAAAATAAAATTAAAAACCTTAATGTAATTTTCAACTATAAATTAAACTGAAGTATAAAAGTGCATGCACAGCAATGGCAATTTTGAAAAATAAAAAGTCAAGAAGCAAGAAAATGGTGATGGAAGGAGACTTGCATGAGGTGGTGAACACATAATACAATATACAGATGATGTATTATAGAATTGAACATCTAAGACGTACATAATTTTATTAATCAATGTCACAGCAATAGATTCAATAAAAGAGAAAAAAAGGTCAAGAAGCAGACCTGCCTAAAAAAGGACAAGTTATATAAATAAAGCTATGGTGTTTAAATAGCTTCAGCTTTGGATCCTCTGTACCCAATAGGTAAATGGTACAGAACAGAGTACAGAAGCAGATGCATATATGGAAATTTAAGGTAAAAATGACATTTCAAATAATATGGAAACATTTTTTATAAGTGATAATGGGGAAAATGTCTACCTTCTTAGAAAAAGATTTATACAAAATGTAGTCTACTTGTGTTTAAAATGTAAACATGACCTGTGCTATAAAATTCCTGTGTAAAATATATATTTTTATATTTTGAGTATATGGGAGGCATAATTGATTAATAAAAAGATTTTATGAAATATATTTATGTATTTACAATCTTCTGTAGTATGAAAGGTATCATAAAGTTAAAATTTTGAGAACATATACAAAATAAGACATATAAATAAAAATGAAAAAATAATCTCATATAAAATCAGAGACAATTTAAACAGAAAACAGACTGAAGAAATAGTAATGGCCACTAAGAATGCAGAACAAATAAAGCTCGACCTCAGGGAGAAAAAGACATAATGGAATACAATTTTATATTCATCAGATCCGGAAAAAAAACAAAACACAACAACTTTAAATCTGAAGCAAGATGGCCGTGGTAATATGTTTTGTGAAAAATACTATTTTTAAATTATCTATACATTTATGTTTGAAATGTCTTTCATATTTATGCCACAGAAAGAATTAAAAAAAAAAAAAAGTCAGGCAGCAAATTTGAAAGTGGACAACAGTAAAGAGGATTTTGAGTTGAGTTTCAGTTTGTTTTTTGTTTGTTTTTCAGTATCTAGTGTTTACATTTTCTAGTACAAACATGTTGATTTTTTAAGACATCATTCAAATGTATTGTCTTATCCTCTTTAAAAATCAAATGATCTGTAGTCTTTTTAAAAATAGCTTAAAAGACTACAAAAGTGAAAAAGAGTTATTGCTAAGTACTTTATATCAAATGTAGTATACTATAAAATAAATACTCATTCAAAGGAAAATGTGGGCTGTGAAATTAAGTTTAAAATGAGTTTTGAGATTTTTTTAATATTATAAATTCATATTTAGTTTTAAAAGTGAACAAAATCATATTTGACCCAATTTATTCAATTAAAAGAGAGAGAGAGAGAGAGAGAGAAAGAGAGAGAGAGAGAGAGAGACTAAGATTTCTGGGTTTGACCCAGCTTGCAAATTCTTAAGTTCTTAACTAGCAGCTGGAATTTTAAAAACAAAAGGAAGAAAATGCTCAAATTTGGCACATGCCTGCTGATTATTGCCAGGAGAAATATCACTCAAGTAAATTTTATTGACCTGACAAGGAACAACTGCTATGTCAAAATGTATTTAATTAAAACATTTTATTCATAATTTATACACTTAATTTGAATAAATTTACCATAGCTACAGGTTGTTACATGTGGTTTCATTTACATTATAGGCCTGTTAAATTATCTTTCTAGTGGTTGCACTTCCTCTAAAACTCTCTGTGTAACTAACCTATGCTCATTATTCTGCTAGCACTTTGGATACATTTCTCTTTGAAGACCTAAAGCACTTTATTATAGACCACAGATGTAATCTTTTTCCCTCTTTCTCTCAGACAGTGGTGGAAATATAATTTGTGACTTAACTGTTTTTTTTCAAATGACAATTACACTGAAATATTTATTCACATTTCTCAAAACTTCACAAATTAGCACACATTGAAATCCAGTGTTTTAAAGTTCTTATGAGAAATCTCAACTAAAATGAAAAAAAATGGCCTGATCATGAGCCCTGTTAATGAGGATTGGATGGATTTCTGCCCTAGGAGAGGATATAAAAGGGCTTGTCTGAGTGCCTCTTTGGAATAAACTCCAACTTATGGAAAAACATTGTCTGGCTACCAGAAGGCTGGAGGTTCAGATCTGCTCACATTTATGAAATAATTTATTTCATAGGCCTAAACTATAACAAACAGATTCTACAAGCCAACATCAGTTTGGCAATATCTAAAAGTTGTGTAATGTTTTGAGTATAATAGAAAGGCACTATAATAATCTTTTGATTGGCCCCAGGGCGTTTTGATACCTGATATTTCAGGATAATTAGTAATTTATAAGGACCACAACTACACTAATCCTTGGGAAGAAAGTCCTGAATAATATTAGCAAGAAGACCCATTTCAAATTCTTATTTCCAGAAGATTCAAAGAATATTATTATCAAGTAGCAGAAATTTTAACATGACTACATAAATAACAGAGAATTAAATTATAGACTTCTCTTCAAGGTGAAATATTATAAAATGTCTTTACTGCAATACATTCATTAAAATGCAGAAAAGAACGCAATTAGGTCAGAGAGAAGACAACTCAGTTTGAATTACTCCTATTTTATTTTAGAGAACTAATATTTGTTAAATAATTCACAAAATTATTTGTTAATTAATTTTCAATTGTGTTTTAATTCTAATTATTGGAATGTTTTTCTTTGTGATCCAATTCACAGCTTACTTAATAAATGCTAATTATTTCAGGGAAAAGTGAAAAACAAACTAGAACAGAAAGTTATTGCATCCAAAAGATATATCACGGCTAAATTTTTAATAGAAATGACAAAAACAGTGATTATATTATAATAAGGTTGAGGATGAAAGTCTGATCACAAATGAGCATGTTAACTACCTCCAGAGCTATTTTTACCATTGTCTGTGAGCAGACTATTCATGGATATAGTCCATCAGCTCCAAAATAGCAATGTTGGAAAAACTCATGAAACTACTGGTGACTTAGGGAAAAAAGGTCACTGTTTCTATAAAATATTGTAATTTCTATTGGTGATGTGTTTGTATCATACCTATAATAATAAAAGGGTAATATGCTAATTAGATCGGATGTCCTTCCGGATAAGTGGGAGCTTTGAGGGAAGCCCGGGTCCTGGGTGCCAGAGGGAAGCTGGTGCAGGCAGCTGGTGGAAGGAAGGCCTACTCTTGCACAGAGTTTATGCATCAGGTCTGTAGTTAACATATAAAGGGCATATTTGCAGAAAATCCTCCCATATATGGGTTCATTATAATCATAATTTTATTTTTAATGTATTATTTTACTGATTTCAGAGAGGAAAAGAGAGATAGAAACATCAATTATGAGAATCATTGATTGGCTGCATCCTGCACGCCCTCTGCTGAGGATTGAGCCTGCAACCCGGGCAAGTGCCCTTGACCCGAATTGAACCTGGGACCAATCCTTTATCCAGTGAGCCAAACAGGTTAGGGCTATTATTTTAAATCAACAGTTCTCTAGCAGGCCTGGAGACTAGAAATAATATAAATCCTCCTTACTACTACTAACAATTTGATAGTTTCTTTTCTTTTTTTCAGATCTGCATCTGGACTTTACCTCCTACACTGATTCAGACTCGGAGACATCAACAAATTGCTAGGAACCATGGTCTACAGGTGGGTATGTTGTGAAGAAACAGGTCAATCTTGAGATTTCTGAACTAGACATTCTATAAATAATGTAGAGACTTTAAAATCTCCTGGAATGTGAGCAGGATACTTACCACACAAGCAAAAATCTATTTGGAGGAATCTATGACCACAGATGCCCCAGAGGAAAGGGTATAAATTTAGCATCAATGGCCATTGTTTTGACCTCAGTATTGTAACCAAATACTTTTAAAGCCCATCTCACCAATGTATTGATGTAAATTCTTTAATCACACTCTTATGTGCCTTTAAAACAATAGATTATTTTATCCAAACTTACATTACTTATTTTTTTATCTTATTCTAATTTTCTCATTTTCTAGTTTTTTACTTTCATCGTGATCTTCATTACAGGTAAATTTTTCACATTATGTTTGTTTAATTGCTTGATTTTGTTTTCCTCTTGACCCTTTTATAAACACATTATGGTTTCTAATGTTTTTAATTTTTCATGTCAGATTTGTGGTCTTATAATTAAAAGAGTTTCTTGAATTCTAAAGTTGAGGCAACTTTTGCTGTCATCTAAAATGTAGCTCACTTATCTTACAAAAGAGAAAACTGAGTCTCTGAAAAATTAATGGATCTACATAGTTTACATAGTTTCTTAATGAAGAATTTAAAGTTATGGTATATTTTCCTGAATTAGTTTTCTTAGACAGGAAGCAGCAATGGAGCACATAGTTTAAGGAATTATTGAGATTAGAGACTGGGAAAGGTGCTACCCAAATTTTGAAAGAGCATTCTCTAGAAAGGTCCTCTGAAATAGGATGCAAATATGAGAGCTGGGGAAACTGGGGTTATTTGGGGACTTAATTAAGAAAGAAAGAAAATGGTGACAGCTCTGAACAGCAAAGAATAAATGGAAGGATCACAGAAAAAAAAGTCATAATTTTATTACCAAGTATGCTGGAATATTAAGGTAAACCATATAGTCAGCAAGATATTTGAGGAATGCAAATGTTACCTTTACAAACAAGGATTTCAAAATACCATTAATGATAATATGTTTAAGAGATTTGTGACTGATTTAAAGAGCAGTTGCTAATTTTTTTCAGGAAAACCTCTATTGCATGGTGCAGACTTTTCTCAGGCTTACCCTGTCAGGAGTGCATAAAGGTATGCTGTCCAATTTTCTGAATAATTAACCAGGAAAGATGTGGATCATTGAGTTATAATTATGGACTGAATCTTGCAAGATGATATTTAACTGGGGCAAAAGCAAAATACTTTGCATTTAGTTAAGCAAACCACCTGGGTAAACACGGAATGGGCCACATAGAACTTAGTTGTAGTGCTTAGCCAACTGTAGATGGGGTCTCTTCAAGAGTGTTTTGCAGCTGCCTCTAATGTATGAGTAATCTTAGGTTGCAAGTCACAGAATGATTGGCACTGTCACCATGAGGGGATGGCCTACGCCACGGGTCTTGGTTTAGGCCAATGTGTGGAAAGACATCCAGCCAGGAGGGAATAAGCAGAGGAGAGAACTGGAGGTCTTTCATATATATATGTGTGTGTGTGTGTGTGTGTGTGTGCGTGTATATTTTATATTTATATATATTTATATATTTATATATGAATATATATTTATATATAAATATATATATATATATAATTCATATATATAATGAAATTACTGGATATATATATTTAACTTGCAGAGCTTAAGAATACCAGAGTCACAATTTATAAATATTTGGAAATCATCAGATAGATTTCAAAATGTCTGATGCTGGTTCTAATTTTGTGAGCTATTAATTCATAGGAGTTTGCTCCATCCACTTCTTAATTGTGTGACTTTGGGAAAGGCACTTAACCTTTCTTACCTTAATTTGCTGATAATTTTCTGAAAAAGACCTACCTCATTAAATTGTACTTATGATTAAACCAGGGACTATGTGTGATGGATAGAAAACTATGGTGACATCATCTTTTTATAAGACTTGTAACTATATTATATTTTTAGTATATTGTCACACGGTTAGAATATTTCATAATGGGCAAAAATTCAACCTGCAAAGAAGTGGACAGATTGGGAGACAGTGGTCCTGGTGTTAAGCAGAATGCAATAGTTAATGTTTAAGTGAGGACTGATTTTATAAGTAACTAGTGCATTAGTGAATATTTTTGTTTTGGGAAAACTTACTTTCTAATCAACATTGTAACTGCAGAGGCTTAAGTAATACATACTCAGAAAACAAGAACTGTCTGTATCTCTATTTAAGCAAAAGGCCCAATATTATTTTGAATAACATCTACACTGTATAAATTATGAAAGAGCTTGAATAACTCAGATGATTAGGAAATAATCATCTCTGACAACTATCATTTGCCTTCACTGATGTTAGCATAAATTCCAGAGTAACCAGTCAGTTGAATCACATGTGGTTTTGAAATGAATCTGAAAAATTAAAAAGCAAAAACTTCCCATCTCTCTTTATCCACATCACTCAATTTTACATCTTATCAGTAACAATTGCACATGAAAATTACATAGTGTTTCTTTAAATTAAATAAAGCACTTTATGAAAAGCATGACTTCACTGCAGAATTCTCTCTGTAGCATATGAGTTAACATTTTTACTGATATTTTATTTTTAAAATTTTTGTCAGAACTTTTTCTTCAAATTGACCCTTAAAAACATTTTTTTCTATAATTTTGGGAATTTAGACTGTTCTTTGTTGAAAAAGTCCTTTCTGTACCAAATTGTTTTCTTATATTTGCTTTTCCAACCTGAATAATTAAATTTTCTTCAACTTTCTCACATGGGTGATGTCTTACTTTTTTGTTACCTACTTTCCT
Organism: Pipistrellus hanaki; assembly: GCF_964339955.1. Classification (NCBI taxonomy): domain Eukaryota; kingdom Metazoa; phylum Chordata; class Mammalia; order Chiroptera; family Vespertilionidae; genus Pipistrellus; species Pipistrellus hanaki. The sequence continues at coordinate 65,920,120 of NC_140507.1, forward strand.
CTTTAGATATGAAATCCATAATTAGATCCTTTATGAATATAGTGATAATTTATGTATATCCTATGTCATATTTGTCTTTTAATAAACAACAAATCTTTATTACGACTCTAAAATTATTATGCAATATTCTTCCATGATTAAAAATATCCTCTGTTTCTTTTTATCGTCTGGAGGAAAACTTGCTATTGTAAGCTGACACACACAAAAAAAGTTGAAAAGAAATCTTTAGGGGTTTTTTCTTACCTCTATTTCTGCACATTGACTTGCACTTTATAGTTTAACTCATAATATAGCTATAGATTAGCTATTTATGAAGCAACCAAACAAGATACATTTATAAACAAAACTGTAGTGTTAATGAAAATTTTTCTTTTGAAAAGATAACCTTCTGTTTTATTTCATTCATCCAATTTTAAAATATCATGCCATGGATCCTGAACTTGAGTAAACTAATAACAATCTACTCCAGAGGAAGAAGGTTACTGATCACTTTGATATTTAATTTACCTTCTCTAGACACATCACTCAATTTTACATCTTATCAGTAACAATTGCACATGAAAATTACATAGTGGGTTTTTTTTTAATTAAATAAAGCACTTTATGAAAAGCATGACTTCACTGCAGAATTCTCTCTGTAGCGTATGAGTTAACATTTTTACTGATATTTTATTAGGTGATATGAATTTTGAGGATGCAAGTTGTCATGGTAATTGGCCTGTGTATTTTCTGGTTGCACTTGAGAGTAAAAAACAATAAATATTAGAAGGAAAGAAAAATAAATGAAACTAAGACAATTTCTGACACCCAAAAGCAAGCATTCACTGTATTTATTCTAGAATTCTTTTGTGAGGTTGAATGAAGAATGTTCTAGACCAGAGAAAGAAATGGTATATTGAACCTCTAACTTTTACAAAAGTGGTCAGGTAAAACTTTGCTGAGATTTGAGGATAAAGCACACTGGGGATCAGGCCTTTAGATGTGATAAAGGAAATGTCAAACTGGGACATACACTTTCCTTTTATTATCTTAGTGAAATTCTTGGTGATGAGATTTAGCTTTTAGTTTAATCTAAATTTCAGTTTTAGTGTGATTATTTCATTTTTATTTTAAGTGGCACAGAATAAGTTATTATGCTAAGCGCCATTTAAAGTTAATAAATTTTTACTTTTGAAAAAAAGTATATTAGTTTCCTTTCATATATATATATATATATATATATATATATATATATATATTCAGTGCAATTGCTCTATGACTTTGCCTTCCATGAGGAAACTCAATTATTCATATCATAAGGAGCATCTTACTGTCTTTCTCTGTTATACTCTTTCTTTCTGTTCCCCAGTTTTGCTTAAACTCAGTGATGCTCTTTTTTTGGTCTTTATTTTAAACACCATCTTCAGAAATTTCATGTCTCCAAGCAATATTTTTAATTTTCTCTCTATATATTTACACAACTATTCTTAATTCAAGCTCTATTCCAAAACACCCATAATCTAAAATAAATTTCTAATTAAATGTGTATTTTCACAAGAAACATGGCATTTTTAAGCAGATATCAGCCTCTGCACTCCTTTCTCCATGAATCACCTGTTCTCTTCTAATTCACGTAAATGAAACAACACTCAAACCCCATGATTGAGAGAAATCTTGGCAGACTCATCTCTGGTTTTTAAATTTTAATTGACGAGAGAGATAGAAAAAGAGAGAGAGAGAGAAAAACATCAATTTGTCATTCCACTTATTTATGCATTGACTTATATGTGCCCTCATGGAAAATTGAACTTGCAAACTTAGTGTATAGGGATGATGCTCTAACCAACTGAGCCAGGGAAGGGAGCCTCATCTTTATGCTTCATTCTTATATAAATCATTGAGAAAGTCTTCTCCCCCATTATTATCTCAGCTCTTTGAATATTTTATTACTTTATCATGATGAATTTAGCTATCTGAATAGATTTCTTCTGATGCTCTTAATTAAAATTTTTGCCTTAGGATTTTTCTTTATTCTAGATCAGTGGATATGACTGGAAGAGAAAGTTGCTCAAATTTTTCTTTTATTGTTTTTAATCTAACATATTTACTACATTTCTAACATTTTTTCATTTTGTATGTTTTATATGCAACTTAGTATTTTTCTCCTTAAAGAGTTTCTCCCAAGTGTGCCTAGCTTCTCAGACTTTTCAAAGTACCAGCTTTGTATATTTATGTGATTCTTTGAATGTTCTGTTTTTTTCCTTTTTGGTCTTCTTGAATGGAATGCGTAGCTCAATGGTTTTTTAGGATAAAGAATTACTTTGGTTGTATCTCAGAATTTTTGATACTTAGTACTTTGTCATTTAGTACCAAGTTTTTGTGTGTTTTTTTACTTCTTTAAACTGTCATTTAGTACATGGTATTAATAGTTTCCAGGCACATTACTGTATAGTAATGTATAATAATTCATGTTAATATCTAGAAATTTATAGTAATTTTATATTGTTAATGATTATATTGCATTTTAGTCAGAGATCACATTCCATCATGTGTTGATTCTTAGGAATTTATTGAAGCATCTTTTATGGCTTACTACAGAATCTTTGTAAATCTCTTATTTGCTAAAAACAAATGAAATTGAGTTTTCTCTCTATCTGCAAATTAATAAATAATGCTGTTCAAATATTTGTACCTATACTTGGAAGTTATTGACTTACCTATTTTTAAATTGTAGTTCTGGCTGCTTTATATACTTTGAAGAAATGATTAGAAAATGTCTTCATATACTTTGAAGAAAAGGAAGACATTTTTATAATCATTATATCTTATTTAAGCATTGTTTCTTTACCAGCATGTAACCCAAGTGTTTATCTTATGATTTTTACCTATAATTTATTTTTTCCAATATAGAAATTATTATCCTGAGTTTTTTAAAACATATTTCTCTAATGTGCACTTTTCTTATATACCCCAAGTTTCTTTGCATGGTATTTTAAAAAAGTGTTTAATTGACAACATACTGTAGAATTTTAATATTTGTTAATATCTAGCTTAAGAATCTATTTTGATACATAGATTTTACCTTTGCATCAATTTTAATTATGATAATATTGAGAGCTATTTTTGCTCTCTTCCCATGCTTTATGTATACTATATTTTTATTTATTTTATTTTTCTTCTTTCTCACATTACATTTGATGAATCAGTTGTGTTTTTTTTAGCTCTGGTTTGAAAGTTATTTATTCTGCTTTTATATTTTGATGTTACCCTTAGCTCACACTTTTGTTGTTGTTGTTTACTCATTAATTTCTGCCATAGAACTCTTCCTCTGATTCCCCCCACATACCTTTTCTTGGTGACTTTTCCCTACACTAGGAATTAGTATCAGCCAGGGTTTTAAATCCAAGTCATGACTGTACACTTGTAAGGGTGTAGAGTTATTGCTAGTTAAGACAAAATAATTTTCTAAGTAAATTGCTACGTTTATTCAGTCTTAGTATTGTTCTTCTTTGTCACTTTCTTCTTTGTGCTAACAGGACAACATTAACATATGCTTACCATCTTTATTTTTTAATATATTTTATTGGATTTTTTACAGAGAGGAAGGGAGAGAGATAGAAAGCTAGAAACATTGATGAGAAAGAAACATCGACCAGCTGCCTTCTGCACATCACCCATTGGGGATGTGCCCGCAACCAATGCACATGCCCCCGACCGGAATTGAACCCGGGACCTTTCAGTCCACAGACCGACACTCTATCCACTGAGCCAAACCAGTTTCGGCTGCTTACCATCTTTAATGGAATTATTATATTGAATAAATAACTCCTCAACTAGTTCTTGAAGTCCTTCAAAACAGGGACTTTGGGGCTTTATTTATTGTTGTAGCACCCAACGTATTATGTGAAATATATTAGGTACTTGATAGATATTTTTCAATTGATGCTTAAATGAATGAACATCCCCTAGGACACTTAAAACAGTCCTGGCCATTATCATACACTTAATAAATATTTATTGAATTAAATAAAGTTGTATCACAAGCTACTAAAACCTTTGCCTTTAAATTCTTTTTCTTTCTTTTTTTCTTTGTTCTTGTTTCTCTCAAACCAGTTTGTTTTCTTTTTCCCCTTTTACAATCAGAATTCATTCAACTGTAAATGCTATGTTCCTTACAGGTCTTCTTCCCAGTAGATTAAACTCCTTTAAATCTTTTCATTTGTGATTTTAAGCCATTATTTTTTAAAAGATGTGGTATTTGCTATGAGTTTAAGAAAAACACCTTGAAGACTTTGACCTCAGTAACTTCCACTTTGACAGGATTTTAATGGCCACTAAAGAGGTTAAACACTCTCTCTATTTTGAGCCAAATTAATTTCTAATAAAAAAAAAGTAGGAAGTGCTAATGACTGAAATATGAAAGGGGCACTTGAGGCAATCTACTCATTCCTGATAAAGAAATTAAGAAGCAAGGGTAGGGGGCAAGAGGCTCTGTTTTCCCTAGTTTTTGAGTTTTTGATTAATTTGGAAGTGTTCTGGGAAAGGAGAAACAATGGAAGGTCATATTATGTCAACACTGTGTCCAGCAAATTAGCCCTTTCCTTACTCTAAAAAAAAAGTCCAGAGACCCAGCTATCTCTCAGGTGCTATTTCCTCTCTCATTTTTCTTTAATAACTAACTTTCACAAATAACAGATTTTATTCACTGCTCTCACTTTCTCATCATGCACTTTTTGTAATTTTTTGAAATCCAAATTTGACCCTCATCATTTGAATCACATTTGTCTCTGTCATCAATAACAATAGCTTTTTTTCTTTTTTTAATTTTATTTTTCAATTACATTTGGCATCCAATATTATGTCAGTTTCATGTAGACAACATAGTAGTTAGATATTTATATTACATATGAAATGATTCTCCAATGAGTCCAGTACACAACATTATTGACTATATTCCCTATGTTGTCCTCTTTTAAAAAACATTTCACAGCATTTGATTCTGTTAAACATCTCCACATTCTCTTCTCTTTTGGGATGAAATGCCATTGATTTGAATTTGCCATCTATGATGACCCTTTAGCTGAAATTCCTTCCCAAACCCTCTAAATATAGACATTTCTTATGGATCTGTTCTTGATGTGTCTGTTTTCCTCTCTCTATTTTATCCTTCAGAAATTTCATCATCTTATTTAAATCACTTTCCATACAGCTTCGAACAGTGTATCCCCAGTTCAAACTCCTCCCTTTGGCTTTATACCTAAACTTCCCAAACCTCAACTATATTCAGGTTTAGAGTTATCAATGTTCCCTTCAGCAATTACTTCTTCATCCTACGTTTTCTTTCTTTATCAATAGTTTCGATATGATTCTACTTATCTAAGTGCTTTAGCTCTGACTCATCAGGGTCCAGAGTCTTTATATCCACTTTGTATGGGAGTGAATGAAGGGTGGCAAAATATGCCACCCCAAAATATACCACACTACCATAAGGAGTATTGGAGATAAAGGCACTTCAGAAATAGCAGGTGCAATGGAGGGCATTCTAATCTTCCCCTTTCTTCCTGAAAATAGGAGCTAAAAACTCCCAGACGCAAGATGTGCTCTTTGGATCAAGAAAAAAGAAACATTCTTCAACAGGAATAAAAATCAATAGAACCGTGTACATACAGACCTTGTTAAAATAATTCTTATCTCCCAATAGCCTCCCACACAGTTAAGTTACTTTTCCACAATTGCCTCCCTTTGTTCAACCTAGTATGAAAGCATTTAGGTTTTGCCATTTCTTTGAGTCTTTATTTCTTTATGAGGGATCCCATGTTACATAAAACTTATAATAAATAAATATGTATCCTTTTCTCCTGTTAATCTGTTTTATCTGTTTAATTTTAAGGCCCAGCCAAAAATATGTAAGAGGGTAAAGATAAAATTTTGCCTCCCCTACAGTTTCAACCTCTATTGTTTCTACCTTTCTACATTATTCTGCTTTGGCCCAATTTTTATTATTTTTGGTTGGAGCATTATGAAACTTTTTACTTTAAAAAATTTTAATTACAGTTTACATTCAATATTATTTTATAGTAATTTCAGGTATACAACTTAATAGTTAGAAACTCATATACTTTACAAAATATTCCTCCTGATATTTCCAGTATCCACCTGGCATCATACATAGTTATTATAATATTATTGACTATATTTTCTATACTGTACTTTACATCCCCATGATTATTCTGTAACTATCAATTTGTACATATTAATACCTTCACTTTTCCACCCAACCTCCCAACCCCTCTCCCTCTGACAAGGGTCAGTTTGTTCTCAGTATCTATCAGTCTGTTTCTATTTTCTTTATTTTGGTCTTTAGATCCCACATATCAGTGAAATCATATGGTGTTTGTCTTTCTCTGACGTGTATATTTCACTTAGCAAAATACTCTCTAGGTCCATTCTCATTATTGCAAATGGCAAGATTTCATTCATTTTTATGGCCAAGTAGTATTGCATAGTATACACGTACCTCCACTTTTTTATCCACGCATCTACTGATGGGCACTTGAAATTGCTTCCATATCTTAGCTGTTATAAATAACTGCAGTGAGCATAGGAATACATGCATTCTTTCGAATTAGTGGTTTGGGTTGCCTAGAATACATACCCAGAAGTGGAATTGCTCCTCAACATCACTAATCATCAGAGAAATGCAAATTAAAACCACAATAAAATATCACTGCAGACTTGTCAGAGTGGGTATTACCAACAAATCAAAAACAACAAGTGTTATCAAGGATGAGAAAAGGGAATGCTTGTGCATTGTTGCTGGGAATGCAGATTGGTGCAGCCACTATGGAAAAACAGTGTGGTGTTTCCTAAATTTAAAAATAAAACTGCCATATGAAATTTTCTTACGCAACCTTGATTCATTTGGCTGAAAGAATTATTATTCTCTTTAAGAGAATAATACTGACCAAATCGTGTTCTTGCTCCTAAATCTTGGCCAGCTCCTCACTGCCTATTCGGTAACATCTGGCATCTCTGGTTTAGTAATTAGGGCACCGGTTTGCTTTACACTATTTTGCATGTGATTTTTATCTCAATATCTTCCTATACTCCTAATTTTGCAACCAGGATACAGAATCAGCCTATCCTCAAAATGCTGTTAAATATGGGTTTTTAAAAATCTACATTGCTGGGAATCCTTTGTTGTTCCTTGCCTTTTTTTATTGCTAAATAGCTCCCCCGCCTAAAACTTGATTATCTTATTTTAATCTAATTTAGTACTTTTTCCATGAGTATGCTTAATATTTAAGAACTACTTGTAAAATTAAAGCATTCAAATTTAACAAGAAAGTATTATTATCAGAGAAATAGCTATTTTCCCTTTCTTACATTAAGAGAACCCAACAACATGGATGAACCTGGTGAGCATTATGCTAAGTGAAATAAGCCTATCTGAGAAAGATACACATCACATGATCTCACTGATTTGTGGAATCTAATGAACAAAATGAATTGACCAACAAAATAAGACCCAAAGCATGGAGGCATGGAGCAGACTGACATACCTCGATGTGGGGATGGAGGGACAAGGAGAGGTAAAACAAAGTACTTAAATACTTATATACGTAGCCCATGGACAGGCAATAGGGTAGTGAAGATCTGGTTGGTGGGTAGGGACTGGGTGGAAGGGAGTAAAGGGGGAGGAAGAGGGAGACATCTTTAATAGTGTCAACAATAAAAGTATATATATATATATATATATATATATATATATATATATATATATATATATATAATATATTCTGTTGATTTTTTTACAGAGAGGAAGGGAGAGGGATAGATAGTTAGAAACATCGATGAGAAAATACAGTATCATCAATCAGCTGCCTCTTGCACACCCCCTACTGGGGATGTGCCCGCAGCCAAGATACATGCCCTTGACCAGAATCGAACCCAGGACCTTTTGGTCCATAGGCCAATGCTCTATCTACTGAGCCAAACCGGTTTCAGCATAAAGTATATATTTTTTTTTTAAAAAAAAAAAAGGAGAACCCAAGGTAGAGGGTGACCTCATTCCCCCATGAAGTAGGCACGCCATCTAGTGACAGCTCCCCGACACTACAAACCTTGCCTCTGAGGCTTGCAAACCCTAAGATCCACCTTTAAATTTTCCTCAAGGAATAGATAAAAATGAAACTTTAAAAAAAGATATAACATAGTACCATAAGAAAAAGTATTGAATAATATTTTTGTATGGCATTAAAATTGAACATGCATACCAATTAATTTAGGGTTGACTAAATATAGATAAGTTCAGAGAAACAGAGGACCTAAAGTTTTTATATGTTGACATTAATCAGTGATGTGTTTGGATCCATTCTGAAAGAAGAAAATTTTTTAAAAATGTCTGTTAGCTTGGCTGAATCTCTGATAAACTGTAAACATTTTCTTTTTCCCCAAGATGACATATTTAACAAACCCTACAGGGTGTACTCTGAATAAATGTTAGCTGAGGAGCAGATTAATGGTTCAGTGTAGCACAGACTTTGGAGCCAGGTGTTTTGTTGTGAAAACCTTCATGAACTGGAGCACAAACCTCAATTGCTCAGAATGACCATTTCACATCTTGAAACATGGCAATGACAATATCTTCGTGGTATGAGAAATAATATATGCAAACTATTTGATCTAAAGCAGGTACTCAGTAAAAAAGTGATAGTTTGGTTTTAATGATTATTACCCTTTTACCTACGATAATTTGTATAGAGACATAAAACTGCTTTTCAAGCTTAAAAACTATTATTCCTAGGTCTTGGATTTCTTTCCTTATCATAGCATAGAGTACACCTATTGATAGACATCATGACTCTCAATACCTGGTGAGAGATACCATGCTTATTTAGTAAATATCTGACAACAACAATTACAAAATAATTTATCTATAGAACACATTAAAAACCTTTTATATTGACTATATGTTTTAAAGTATTCAGAAAAAAGTAAGTACTTACAACTCTCCAGTTGCATTATGCACGTTTGCACATCCATCGGAAAATTCTTGAGATCCATCGGACAGGAAAGTGTTAATGTCAATCTGAAGAAATTCAAAGCAATTATTCTTAAAAGAAAATATGACACCCTATGAATGTCATATTGTTCAAAGGTACAATTGAAAAGCAAAATCGCTGTCAGTAGTGACTAATGTTCAGTCAAATAAAATTTGTCCCAAGTTGGCTGCTATTTATCTTTAAATACCTTTACACTGAGTGGCCAGATTATTATGATCTCTGAACACATAGTAATCTGGCCACCCTCTCTATATATTAGAGGGCCAGTGCATGAATTCGTGCATGGGTGGGGTCCAGCCAGCCTGGCCAGAGGGAGGGGTCATGGGTGTTTGGCCGGCCTGCCTGCTGGTCGAACTCCTGGTAGAGGGGACAATTTGCATATTAGCCTATTATTATATAGGATATACACTGAGTGGCCAGATTATTATGCGTTCAGAGATCATAATAATTTGGCCACTCAGCTTATATATAAATCTGATGGGGGGGAGGGGTGGGAGGAGAGAGAAGAGCTATATATTTAAACATCAATCAGATACATTTATCTATATTTTTTCCTCTTTTGAGATGGCTATGGCATCTGAAAGAAGTCTTTATTTCCAGAAGAGAACTTCAAAAAAGAAATTTGAGAATGAGATCGATAAAATAAATACCACATGCCAAAGAACACACTTCCCCCAAGTCACGTGGAGCATATTAGAGGAGGCAAGTATATCCTGGGAATTGGAGTTCTAAACGTGGTAAGTTGGAGTGCAGAGAAGCAATCCTGTGTGACAACTCCCGGTCATTTTGTAACTGCATTAAAGAAGTTGTCACGAATATCCAGCACTATGCAGCAGGGAAATATACTCTGAATCTACTCCCTGGAATCGTCAAGTCCTACCTTGAACTAACAATTCTAGGTGATAGAATGGGGTTTCCCCTGTGGGACTAGAGCATGTCACCAGGTCTTATCAGGGCCAAGTAACAGCCTTCTGGAATAGGTGTGACATTTTTCCATGCTCACCAAACAAACTTCTGATTTGGCTTCTCGCCAAGTGACTTGGATGGTGTACACCAGCACTTTCCCTCTTCCAGAAAGTTTTTGATTGTTGGCATTCCAAAACCATTCATCACTCTCAATTTTTTTTTTTATTGGAAAAGTTTATTACCAAGATATCTTCAGGGATTACCAAGACTTTGTAATTCCTGGACCTGAGAAAAATACACCCAGATCTAATCAAAACCAAGTTTATTCAAAGCAAGTTCTTTTCTGAGAACTCTCTGGCCAGCCCCTCTCATTGCAAGTATTCCCAATGAAATTCAGTATATTAATGAGCGCCTAGGCGGAGTTGTTCACTTAAACTTTATGACCATGAGCAGATTACTTCACCCTATAATGGTTCCGTTTTCACCTCTCTAACATGAAGAAATGACAGTATCTGTTCTGGAGAGGTGTGAAAAATATTTTAGTAATACATGTAAAGCACTTAGATAAGTGCTTACATGCAGCAACCACTCAATAAATATTAGTAACTAAGGGTTACTATCAATAGTACATTCTACCACTCTCAGCCTTCCCTATCTTCCCCTCCCCCCAAATTATATAGGATGGCCACAAAATGACTGGATTGAATCACATGTAAAAATGTAAGCTTTTATGAAAGTAATTACCAGCTCTAGTAAACAGAACCACATCCTCGAAATGGCATTACGATACAGACCATGCATTAAAGTTGTAATGGTGTGTGTTCTACAGTGAATACTTTCGGTGAGATCCAATGAACATAGTCTGAGAGACATAAATGAACAGACATGTGACACTGCTAAATGTTTAAGATTCCCGGGAGGGTCATTTGACAGTTCACTCAAGTCAGAGTCCATAACACACCAGCATAAGTCATAGAGTTTACAATTCAAAAGCAATTTTCTCTTGGCTCAGCAAGATTGAGTGGGTCTGTAAGCATGATTTTGTAAATTTGCAAAGTTCTCCCTTGAAATGGCAATTGTAAAATCAGTTGGACACGATGTTCTCTGTCTTGAGAAAGGGTTTATTAGAGGTGTGTGCACAAGTTCGTTTTGAGTGTATGCACATTAATTTTCCAGACATCCAAGGCCCACTGGCCAGCCAGCTCCAAATTTTGGCTTGCAGAATGAACTCTGTGACCTTTTGTACGGAAGTAAATAGCATTCTGAGAACCTTTTCCAGGCTCTCACCATGCGTGTGATGTCAAATTCATATCCTGGCTATTTTTCTGGCATAAAATGAGAGACATTACATAATTCTTTTTTTTTTTTCTCTAAGTGTTGAAAGGAATTATTTGGGAAAGAAAAACACTAGAACTCATCATAAATCACATCCTGAAAAACATTTATTTATTGACACTTGTTTTGTTTAAGACAGGACACAATTGCTTCTTTAACAGCATATGAATGAAAAAATATGTGTCAATGTGGTGGGTGTGATATTGAATTTCTTCATCAAAACATTACAAGTAAATTGTGATTTGTCCTGACCACATCAAAAGAAAACGAAATCAAAAGGTAATTAATCACATTCTACTGTTTTGGAATTGAGAATCTTTGTGGTGCGAGAGGACACCGAGTTCTCGTTCTGGGACAAGACACATAAACAGGATATGGCGTTTTTAATTTTGTCCTAAGAAGTCTTGGCTTAGTGAAGTAGAAATGTTAAAAAGGATGACTATAATCTGTGACAGTTGACCTCATTAAAATTGACATATTACCCATTTTTTTTTGAGCAAGCACTGCCCTAGACTATGCTTTCTATCTCAACCATTAATTGAAGTATTAAAAAAATGTTTTGTCACTCCATTTTATGCTCTTCATGAACATAAGAAGTATTTTTATGAGTTTCTAATATTTCTAAATTTAGTGTTATAAGGACAATGGCAAGAGTCCATATAAGGTTAATTTGGGGATTCTAGAAAATATCAGAATTTAGGCTTTTTGTGTGTGTGTGGTTTAGGTTTTTATTGTTGTGGTTGTTCAGTTTAGTTTTTGTTCTCTTTTTAGAAATATAAAATTAACAAGTCAATGCCTATTATATGCCAGGTAGTATGCTGGGTGCTTTACATATATTATTTCAGGCACACAGACTCATCTACAGTGACAAAAAGCAAATGTGTGGTGGCTCTGGGATGGGGGAGTAGGGGTAGGGATTATAAGGGTTGTGAACAAACTTTTGAGAGTGATACATATATCCATTCTCTTGATTGTGCTGATGATTTCATGAAAATATAATTCACATGTTGAAACTTATCAAATTGTACACTTTAATTATTTGTAGTTTGCTACAATTCAATAAAGCTGGCTTTTAATTAAAAACAAAATATTTTTTTTTTGCTCCAAGTCACAGCTAGTAAATTGTAGAGGCTTGGTTGGGGTCAGGAGACATTTTGCCAGGTGCACCAAGACCACAAGACTTTGACTATTCTTTTTACCTTTGTCATTTCTTAGGGTTTGTTGACGCGGATGCCAATTTTGAGGAATGTGATCATGTTGTTTCACAGGAGAAAGAGAAGGCTGACTTGTATTTTGCTATAAAAGTCCAAAACTCCATGTTTCATAGCTGTGACACAGACCCTTGGTGTATGTTATATTCATCTGGGCCTGATGTATGGTTCCAATGAGACTTGAGAACAAGGGAGAATAAGGCAAATATGGGGATACTTGTGTTGCATGCTAGCAGTGAGTAATAAATTCCTTTGTCTCCAACCCAGGAGTTTTGTGCCTCAGTCAGCACCCACTAATCATATATTGGACTCGAACTGATGTTCCGCTTTTCAAATCATGTCTCTGTTTTCTATTTCTTGGTATCTTGCTTCTACTTCTTGGGAAACTTCTTCACTTCATCATTCCAAGTATTCTACCATCACGACCAGCCCCCACCCCCCCACCCCCGCCCACTTTGGTTTACTATTTGTTCTTATTATGTTCTGAGTGACTCATTTTCCTTTCCTGGGAGTATCTTATTTCATGTAACCAATTGTCTCATCTGTTCAGAGATTATCTTCATGGTCTCTTCTGCTCCCTGTATTTCCCCATAAATCATTCATCTCCTTTTGTTTCCTTCATTTTCCTCTTTTATCTTTATTTCCTTTGCATGTTTCTTCTGACATCTGCTTCTTTTTTTATTCTTGTTAATATTATAAGATATCCTCAAATGTCTGTTTATATATAAGAACAAAGCACTAAAATCTATTTGGAGCTCAATTAGTTAGTAGTGGATGGTTCATTGAGTAATAAATAGTCTTATCTGTAAGATGATTACATGACTACCATTTTTCATTGGAGGTTCTCCAAATGTTAATATCTGTAATTTTTTTTTCTGTTGGGCAAGTATATTTCTCCAGAGGTATATTCTTCTGACTTCTGCTCAGTAAAATTTTTTATCTTGTTTTCAGCATTTTAGGGAGGACAAGGGTATCACCATTTAGTGTATCCCTTGCAATCCTTATTTTCTTGGTAAGATGCTTATGACAGACCCAGCTGTGCCTGAAGTCACTATTTGTGAAGTTCTTGGCACAAGCTCTCTGAGATTTTTCTGTCTTGCTTTCTGCTCTGGTCAGAAGGCAAAACAAAAGGGTAGCTCCTCATCTAAAGGATATACTAGTAGATGAGGAAAATTAGGAATAGAAAGCTCGCGGATGTTATTACAAAGTTTAAGTTGATTCTTTTTCTGTGATCTCTTGTCTAGTTACTACTTTCTGAAGTCCTTGCTGCCTCAAATTTCTGAAAGTTTGAGGGTAATATTTCTTCCTTTTGAATGTTCTCACTTTGGTTTAGATTTCAGCTATTTCTGTCTGTTAAGTCAGTTTTCCCCAGTGCATTCACTTTCAAGCTTCCTAAAGTATGTTGTCATCATTCATCTGTCACAGATTTCTTTTCCATTCCTTTCAACCTCCTGTGTGTCAATGCTGTTTTATTCCTTATTTAGTTTATTTCTTTGTTTTAGTGTGTTGAAGGAGAAAGTACAGATAAATGGATAAGTTAAATAGGTCAGGTTTGCCAGGACATTCTGCTTCTTTCTTAAAACAACTAGAAAAGCCAGATCTCTCATGAAACATCACAGATGCTCCATTTGTAAATTGAATGAGATTTTTTTTTTCTAGCACAACTTTTGTTAACAAAGAAACTGTTTGCCAACTGAAGATTTCAAAGTACTGTGAGATTTCCAAAAACAACTCATAGAAAAACAAATTTAGTCTTTGATCATGTGAGCCAGGATATAGCAAACAAAAACTGGGAGACATCATCCTGTTTCATCTGAATTCATACTGAAAAGACAAAAATGCAATTCTGAATTATTCCATAACTTTTCTCAAAATATTAAAAGAAATGTGAGCAAGTCATATTGGATAGCATAATTTTCCAATTTCAATAAGATGGTAAAAAACTAAATATTCATAATCTTATAGCACACACACACACATTATATTTCAATTCTATCGATGAAAATATTCTAGACATCATGATTGTAAAATGATTATTTCATGCCATCTGGTGATGTATTCTTGCAGCCACTTTTATTCCTACCCATATTCAATCACTTATTTCCATTAGTTGGTTATTTTCTTCCAGTTGTTAGGCATCATTCTGAACTCTAGCATGGATGTACATAGATGTGTATTTTTACATACACAGTTATGTTTACATATATAGAGTGTTTTAAGTACAAATAATCATAAAACGTTTCTTGAATTTAAATATATTTTGGATGCCTTCTCTTATAAATAACTTTAGATCTATCTCATGCAGAATATTTCATGATATGGGACTATCATTGTGTTCTACTTTGTTCTTATTAATGAATATTTAGGGGACCTTTTTGCAGTTGCCATGTCTGTGGTGAAGTGGGCATCTTTGTAAATGTATCTTATGTGTACATAAACACACAAGTAATATTAATTCCTACAAGTAAAATTGCTGAGTTGAAGAATAAATGAATTTTATATTTTTATATATCATAAAAAAAGTATCTCCAAAGAGTTAATGTCAAATTATATGCCTGCAAAGAGGGTATTAGACAACACTAAATATTACCTGTCTTGTTAATTTATGCCCATACATTTATTTTTTTAAGTTATCTTATCTTTTGTTTTTCATTCCCCCCCACATCAATGTTATAATTCTTGCTTCAACTATTAAATATGAAGAAAACTCAAGATGAAAAGAAACATCTATCATTGTATTTACTTATATTTTTGCTTACTGTTTCCTTTCTACCTTCTATGTACCAATGTTCCTTCTTTTTCTTTTTTCTTTTTATTCCCATTGCCATTTATTCTCCCTATACCATCCTCCAATGTTCCATCTTTTATTGTTTCCTTTCTGTTTGAAATACTTCTGTAGCTACACATTTAAGATAGGTCTACAGGTGACAAATTCTCTTAGTATTCTTTTATTTAAAAATACGATTTCCCCTTCATTCTTGATGGATATTTTCAGTGAGTTCAGGATCCTAGGATAACAGTTCTTTTCTTTAGCACTTAAAAAAACGTGTCAGTCCTTTCTGGCCTCCATGATTTCTGATGAAAACGTCTAATAGTTTTCCCCCCATTGGTTAAGTGTTGTTACTCTCCAAATGCTTTCAAAATTTTTATTTAGCTGAAACTGGTTTGGCTCAGTGGATAGAGCATTGATCTGCAGACTGAAAGGTCTCAGGTTCGATTATAGTCAAGGGCATGTACCTTGGTTGCGGGCACATCCCGGTAGGGGGTGTGCAAGAGGCAGCTGGTCTATGTTTCTCTCTCATCGACATTTCTAGCTCTCTATCTCTCTCCCTTTCTCTCTGTTAAAAATCAATAAAATATATTTTTTAAATTTTTATTTAGTTTTCAAAAGTTTGTCTATAATGTGACTTGATATATATATATTTGGGAGTCATTCAATACCTGGGATCTGGAGGTTTAAGCCTTTTATAAAATTTGCAAATATTTCAGCCTTTAATTCTTCTAATATATTTTTAGCTTTATACCCTATTCTTCCTCTCTGAGACTCGGATTACATGAATGTTAGGATTTTTATTATACTCCATGGATTATAAAAATTTTATTTCCTCAGGTTTCAAGTCCTTACTTTTCTTATAGCTACTATTGCGAGTCTTTTTAAGTTTGTTATATATATTGTGTGTAGGGATCTTAGTTATATTTAACAGAAGGAATAGAGACCATATGTATGTTCCATCTTCCCACTATCTTTTGATTCTTATACTTTTAATAGTAATTTTCCAAAAAAAAATCAAAATTCTCTTGCTTACACCTGGGATTCACCATTAAGTCATTTATTCATTTGGGAGCATAGGGATAAATTACTGATGAACTGTGAAAGCTTCCTTTATATCTTATGTAGCAATGAATTATTCAGGATTATGTTAACACATATTAGACAGTTTTCAGCAATGTGACAAAAGTGTCAGTTAGAGTAGAGTGATGTTGCCTTGTCACCCTTAGGAAGTAATGTATTTATTAAAAGAAAATTTATTCACATGAAATATGAAAATATGAAAAACATAATACATTAGCTTGATGTTTGTGTTTTGGAATTAATTATAGTTATAGTTTGGTATTTATTTTAAAAGGATGCATGATCTTCTACGAAAAAACTTCTAAATAATTAAAGTGCAAATAAAGTCTTTTCTAAAGGATAGTAAGAGAAGCTCAGAAAATCTAAAAAAACAACAACATGTATTGTTGAAAAATATTTTATGGGAAATGGATCTCAGCAAAACAAATCTCTATATTCCTTCACCTATAAATATTACAAGAGTATGCATATATAAAAATATAATCACAATGTATGATTTGGCTACCATTTTCATTTACCCTTAAATCACCCACTGACCTGGCTGATTAATAACCTGGGCTACTTGTTAAAAAAGCGAATTTCCAAGAATTATTCATACAGTTTCTGGATCTAAAACTTGGGTCTGCTATTCTTGATTAGACATATTTGTAAATAGTACATTAAAGGAATTTAAGTGGAACAATGAAAGCAGTTAATCAAAAATTTCAAAACACTCAATAAAAGCAAATTTTAAAAAAAAAATACTTTTCCACCAAAATCAGGAATTTAAGTATGTGACTCACCTTATTGAATAAAGAACATTTCCATTCTTGAAAATTCTTAACAGTTTGTTGTCTGTGGTAACTTCGTGAAAGTTGGCACCCTTTTCATTGGCAAAGAACAGGTCAGGTTTCCAAATGGAATCCAACATGGAAGGGTCTAGGTCTAAAGAGTCATCAGGATATTCACTATATGCAAGGCGAGGATCGTTCCATTTCTGACGAAGAAAGATATTCACTCTGTAATCCTGCGATAAAAGAAGGGGAGAAAAAGAGGGGAGGGGGGACTTCTGCTTTAAAGAGTTTAGAATCGTATGTGCTATTTTGGGGGGCTTCTCTGAATTATAACAAAAGCTACTGACATCCTTGTGAGTCTTCCATCCCACACGATCATCACTCATTACTACCGATAAGAGTCACTTTCTTTCTGAGGCTTTCCCCGAGTTCTCAGTGGCCTATACGCCTCCAAAAAAAATAGCTACAGAGGAACACAATTTTATCATACATATGTTTTATGGTTCTATTCAACACTCACTCTCCTGGTTTGTCAGAGTAAAATATTGGTCTGCTTGCTACCTGACACCTGGAGTAAAATATATATTCAGCTTTGCATTTATTTTCTAGAACCATTTATTTTAGTGGGTATCTAATAGCATCTGGAAGGCCTTTAGTGAACTTATCTTGGAAGCTCCTTGCTTTACAAAAATGACCATACATACTTTTTGATAATGAAGACACATATTCTCATGCTTAATATAGCATGTAAATTCTATAAAATAGGTGACTTGGGGAAAATAACAGGTGACTTTAGAGTAATAAAAGAATAATAAAGGCACATTATTGCCAGCAATTCTTTAAAAAGATTTCACTTATGAGATATCCAAATTAGACCTTTAATAGTTAAGTTAAAAAGGGAAAGAGTCACTGATTTCAGTCAAATTCTTGTTCACAAATTCTGGACTGATGTATAAAATGAAAAGACCGATAGTTAGGTGTTATAGGTAATGTTTATATCCATATACTGTGTACACATTACAAATATAACTTTTGCCTTAGGTTTTTTGAAATGAGCAAATAAACATGTAAATTTCACTACAAGCATGAGTAATGTGAACATTTTTAGAAAGCTTCATTTGCATGAAAAATAGGCTGAAGACATTCAGAGAAACTGAACACTAATTTTTATCTATTTTTTTATTCCTTGAATACCAAATTATTACTTGTCAGAATATAATAGCCAAGCAATCACAAAGGATGTTTCCATAATATTAGAACCGGTAGATGGTTTATATTGCAGGTAGATCTAATTCAGAGTGCATAGTGAGTGTAACACATCTGTATGTTCCCTTAATCATTTTTTGTGCCCTGAATCCTCTATCTTCTAACTGTAGCTGATGTTACACACCAAAGAATATATTTTCTGCCTGCTAGGTGTCCCTTGTATCTTGAAAAGTACCAATGGAGCAGAGTTCACTTTTCAGCTTCTTTACCATAAATCTTACCAACCCGAAGGGTGTGTAGAACCTGTAAATGGAATATATGAGCGAGCTTCTACCAGACAAGCTCAAGTCATCCTCTCTTGCTAGAGTTCAGAGTACCATGAAGCACACCTTCACGGTGGCCAATTCTTGTGTCCCTCGCCATTCTGCTGTCTTTGTCTCAGCTCTAACCACCACCAAAAGAGTTGGTGATCAGACTAAAGTCAGTTTCTCTCTGCCTTACCTATCGGAGAAGGCTAAAGCAAGGCAAGTGATACCTACCAGGATAAAAAATAACTGACTAGGAAAGAACTTCCTTTTGGACTAGATATAATTGAAGTATTTATATGCTATAACTACGGTAAGTTATTAACTGAGAACACTCTGTAGTCATTCAGACCGTGAGAATAAAATAAAACAAATTTTAAGCTCAGAATGTATAAAATTTGACTCAATCTCTTTATCCCTATGTTATTGATTTAGTGATAAACTTTATAAACACAATCTCAGATCTTCAAGAAATACTCTTTGCTTTAAGAGTGAATGAGCTAAAAAAGTCACCACGTATCCTTCAAGAAAAAATCAGCTGTCACTGTAATCAAAACCACATGTTCACCTGCATCCATTGTGCTCTTTCTTTCAGTAGCCAGAAACATCTTTGTTTCTGAACACATTTAAGTGTTTGATTCAGGGCCAGGGACCAAAGCAAACCTCAAAAATAACCATCTCCTGAAAACCTAGAAAGTTAAGTTCTAATACTTCTCATAGTTGGGTTTTGCTCTGCTTGCAAATGAACATTATGCTGAGAAGCTTCTCTCTTACACAACCAAAGTCAGCATTTCAAAAAAATAATTTTTTCAGGCTGATTTTTTCTAGCCAACATATCCCATTTGTACCCAGCAACCAATTAGAGTAATTGCTTTTGAATCCTGATTGTGAAAATGTGTAAAGGGTACATAAAATGACATAGTAAAATGATACCACCTTAAAAGAAGTCCTTGCAATGCAATTTGAAATAACTTGCTTATAACAGAAAGACCATGGACTGGAGAAGGAAACAGCTTTGCAAAGCCGAGACTAATAGATGCGTGAGCAGCATATGCAAAAACGTTTTAAATGGACTTATGGAGAACAGTTATACGTGAGTACAAAAAAAGGCAATAATAAATATGAGATAATACATATTGAGAGTAAAATCAATATTTATAGTTCTCATTTCTAAAATCTAGACATATATTGAATTCATAATACTTATATAGGATCATAATTATTTTAGGACAGAGATATTAATGGCCTTCAGAATCATGAGATATACATTGGTGTTGCTTTTAAGCCACCAAATTTGAATCTGTGGCAGTTTGCTAGAGCAGCAATAGCAAACTGATACATTTATATTTTTGAATGGATTTTAATACATGCACAGTCTCATTTTTTAATGAAATCCCTACAATAATACATTCTTTTTTGTCAGATAGTCTAGAGGGCAGAACATTTAAGGCAAACATCCCTGGATTCCTAGCCAAATAGAAAAATTAACTATTGTAAAAATTCTTCCTATTTTTAGGAGTCCTAATAAGAAAAACTGGCTAATTTCAACATGATTAGAAAATAGCTTTCTCTTCTCAAAGAAATAAGAACAGAGGGCAAACTCCCTGACCACTACATTGTTAGTTTACTTTTTGAAAGATTTTCTAATTCTGAAGTACTACACAATATAGGTTTACCATGCAACACAAAGTGTGTAATACTAATCTCAGCAGTGGAATAGTTGCTCCAATGTCATCTCCATAATATCCCCCATGTTGCCTGTACCATCTGTTCTATGGTCCCCACCACAGGGAGGGTGGTTGGCTGGGGCCACTGATGGAAATAATGGCCCATTGGGAAAGTGCCTTCCAGTTCTCAGTTACGAAGCCAACAGGGGGAAAAGCCATTTTATAAGAACTATTTACAAGCTCAGAAAGGTTATTTCAAATCTCTCCTTGACTGCTTCAGTATCCATATGTTTATAGATTCTCTAGAAAAGGGCAACATCACTTTTTAATTATGAAGATTTTTTTTAAAGGAAACCTAGTTATGTACCACTTATGGAAAATACAAAGTGAAGAATTCACAAAGAGTAGACTCTCAAAAATGTGTAGAATATTAAATATAAATAAAATGCATCCCTGTTTTCTAGAACTTGAGAGCATTTTTATAATAATAATATTTAAAGGAAATAATCATTATTAAAATTTCATCAAATCTATATTAATGAAAGGCTAGATGGTCGTCATGCACTCATGCTGTCACAATCCATCACCGGTATGGTCAGGGCTTGACACTGAGTGCGTGGTGCAGGGGCAGGTCCAGGTGGCTGCTCAGCGCAGCTTCCACTGGGGGTCCCGGGGCCCCTCACGCACATGGAGGCGAGACCCTAGGCTCTGGTCTACCTCATTGGGGCAGTCCATTGAGGAACCCTGAATAGGTGGGCAGGACCCACCTCTTTGGGTCAATCGATCGAGAGACTCCCATGCTGTGAGAGGGCACAGGCCAGGCTGGGGAAACACTGCCCCTCCAGTACACAAATTTTGTGCATCAGGCCACTAGTTTACTAGGATTGGTCAGAACAAACATGTGTTAAATCAGTGAAATGACATTCTATATGTCTCATCCAGTAAACTATGTTAAAATATAAGATTGATTCTAGTCCTTTCAGGATGCTATAACAAAATACCATAGACCAGGTGCCTTATAAACAATAAACATTTATTACTCGCTGTTCTGGAAGCTGGAAGTCTGAGATTAAGGTGCCAATAAGTGAAGGTTCTCCTCTGAGTTGCAGACTTCTCATTGTATTGTCCCATGGAAGAAGGTGATGGGAGCTCCCTGGGGTCTCTCTATGAGAGCACTAATCCCATTCACGTGTGTTCCAACCCTCAAGACTCAAGCACCTTCCAAAGGTCCCACCTACTAATAATACCATGCCCTTTGTGGGGACTAGGACTTCAGCATATGAACTGAGGGGGACGACAAACAAGCAATAGCAAGATAGAAAATTAAACCACTGGCAAAACAATAAAAGGATATACAGTTGATTCTTGAACAATACAAAGTGGTAGAGTGCCAACCCCTGTAGTTAAAAATTCAGGTATAACTTTTTACTCCCCGCAAACTTAACTAGAGACAGCCCTTTGTATCAGCAGGTTTTGCATCCACAGGTTTTGCATCTGCAGATTCAACCAACCAAAGATCAAAAATAGTATTTTCCATCTGTAGCTGGGAATCTACAATTGGAAACAGTAGTTGGGGATGTGTAAATACTGGTTTTGATCCTGAGTTGGTTGAATCCACTATGTGAAACTGGGATAGGAAGAGACAATTCTATTGAAAAAAAATACTGTTTAAGTGCACACTCAGTTCAAGACCATGTTCTTGAAGGATCAGCTTTATTTCATTCAGAACACTGTGCAGTGCTTGATTTCTGGAGAGGTAAACTTAGTTCATTGGATTATTATTCCAGAAGTCAGTAGAGATTTATTCCAACTAATATAATTTATTCAGTTTGGGCATGCCTGGGTTTAGAGGTAAAGACTACATAGAGCCGGTAACTGCTTCCTTTTATTAAAAAAAAAAAAAAGTAATCTATGCAGCTCTTTGGGTATAAGGTAACAAGTTATTTCAGCCTTAATGTGTCCATGGCAGTGCTCCCTGAGACCCCACTTATCTAAAGACACCCTTCTGCCTCTCAACGCTCACTTCTTGCATTCCTACTCAATTCCCCTTGGCAAATCCCATGCCCAGTTCTCAGCCTTCTTACAAATGGGGCTAGATAGCCAGGAAGAATGTTCTCTCTTCCCTTCATAGCAAGTTGTGCCAACAAACCTATAGATAAGGGGGTGGGGTGGGAGGGATGACATGATTTCCTGCCTCATATTTCTGCCCAAATCAGTTCCTAAACTTTTGTTCATTTCATTTTGTATTCTAACAAGTAGGAAAAGAAAGTTTATATGTTTCCTCTGGTTTAGGCAACATAGACTTGGAAATTCTGGTACTACTACTTTCATCCATGACCCAAAATTTATACTGAGTGGCCAGCTTATTATGATCTCTAATTGCATAATAATCTGGCCACTCAGTGTGTGTGTGTGTGTGTGTGTGTGTGTGTGTGTGTGTGTGTGTGTATGGGTGGCCTGGTGCATGAATTTGTGCATGGGTGGTCCAGCCAGCTTGGCCAGGGGGAGAGGACATTAGCAGTTGGCTGGCCTGCTTGCTGGTCAAACTCCTGGTTGAGGGGTCAATTTGCATACTTGCCTTTTATTATATAGGATATACACTGATTTGCCATATTATTAGGCATTCAGAGATCATAATAATCTGGCCACTCAGTGTATATCAACATTTATATCCAACATAGAATGTGTTCACTTGTTTAGATTGGCATATTAAAATGAACATAACCATTTAGTTACACAGAGCACTTATTAATTTGCAATGCGTGTGTTTGACATGTTGGCAATGATCCTCTTATAAAGTAATTATTATTATTTATTTGGGGGACTTCCATTAAACAATTGTTCCATTACTGGAATGTATGATTTGGATCATAAAAAAAGATTTTGGAAAATGAACTATTATTTAGTCTTTGTAACATCCTACTTTCAATTAATGCTACAAAAGCTCTTTAAATCAAACAAGAAATTCTAAGAACCCACTATTGGAAAAAAAAAATTTCTGAGGATAGCTGAGACAAACTTCATACTTTAAAGGACAGATAATAGTACCATAAAATAATTTTTGAAGGTCTTCCAACTAGTGTGTTTCTTGAATGTCTGGTGTAAACTGTGTTATGTGTCTTATCTTATGTGCCTTTTTTTCTTTACTAGTAAATTTGGTCAAATATATACATATAATCTTTACAATTAGTGACATTTAGTACATTCACACAATGTGTTACAATCACCACTATCTATTTTCCAGATCATTTCATTACCTCAAAAGGAAACCTTGGCCTAAACTGTTACTTCCCATTCCCCCATCCCTCCAGCTGCTAGCAACCTATAAAATGCTTTCTATCTCTATATATTTGCCTACTCTGAATATTTTATATCATAAAATCATATAATATGTGGTTTTTATGTCTGGCCCTTGTACTTAGCATTATATTTCCAAGGTTTATTTTTTATCTGTTTTTAAATTGTTTTAAGGATATAGAGATCATCTGATTAATATACCAAAAAATTAAAAGGTCTCATTGAAAGTATTATAAATGTAAATTGATATAATTTCAAAGAAAAATGTTTTCAGAAATAAATAGCATCTACACTAATAAGATGCAAATTAACCATACCTTTGTGATGCCCACCAGTCAATCAGGAGTGAGAATGCAAATTAACCCAACACAGATGGTGGATTAATTTGCATATGCAGGCCCCAAGCAGCCAGGGATGGGGCTGGATGGGGCTGGATGCTTGCCTTGTCACCATGGCAACGATGCAGGCATTCCACACTGCCCCTGCTGCTCCAGGCCTCTGGGCAGCATGGGAAGGCAAGAAAGGCAGTTCCAGGACTGCAGCAAAAAGGCAGCTCCACCCAGAACAAAGGCAGTGCAGGCCCAAAACAAAGCCAGCAGAAGGAAGGCCCATTCTTGCACAAATCTTCATGCATTGGGCCTCTAGTATATATAATATGAAAATCACAATCCACCATCAACATAAAGGATGGAGTTAATAAATGCTATTAATTGAATGATTGCTAACTTTTGGGCATGAAGCTACATGCCTTAAATATAATTTGAAATTGGAAAAATGCTGATTTAAAAGTTGCCCTGTTTGTAAGTTTTCAAGAATATTTTTAGACCTAATAGCTTCATCTTACATTACAAGTATTTTTCATGATAGCAAAATCTGACACTGTCAGACCATCTATATTGTTTCCCACCAATCAGGTCTGACTTTACTATTATCTGTAACTAGAGGCCCGGTGCATGAAATTTGTGATGAAATGAGGGGTCCCTCATTTCATCCTGCACCCTCTCACAATCCAGAACCACTGTCTCCTAACCACTCACCTGCCTGTATGTTAGCCCCTAACTGCTTGCCTGCCTGCCTGATCTTCCCTAACTGCCTCTTCCTTGGCCCCCCGCTGTGGTGTCTTCTCTGGAAGGATGTCCGGAAGGTCGTTTGGCTGTCCATTCTAAATTAACATATTATGCTTTTATTATTATAGATTTGGGACTAGTACTAGAGAACTGAATAATAAAGGTAAATTTTTTCTGAGCTTATATAACATCAAATATTACTAAAGTAAATAAATTATACACACTAGTATAATTACCTTAAGTGTTTCCAGTTTAAATATACTAAGATTTTTAGTTGTATACCTACAAATTTTTTTTAATATATTTTATTGATTTTTTACAGAGAGGAGAAGAGAGGGATAGAGAGCTAGAAACATCGATGAGAGAGAAACATCGACCAGCTGCCTCTTGCACACCCCCCTACCAGGGATGTGCCCGCAACCAATGTACATGCCCTTGACCAGAATCGAACCTGGGACCTTTCAGACCACAGACCGACGCTCTACCACTGAGCCAAACTGGTTTCGGCCCTACAAATTTTTTAATTATATACCTACATCTGTTATTTCTTGGTAATCTTCATACTTCTCTTCACAACTTTAATGAACTATGAAATCACATTTTAATGGCACTAGCAGCTTGGAATTTGGGGGAAAGGAATGCTTTAACAAATAAAAGCAAAGGAATAGATGTTATTGGCAAAGGATTTTTTTATTGTATTTGTTTTTACATTTATCTTCAGCAGAAAAAAAATGTTCATGCAAATAAATTATTTTAATGAGCATTTTCAAATTGTTCTTAACACTGAGGCTTGTTACCTTATCACACCTCTACATTTTAATTGATGTTTACATTTCCAGTGGTTTTTCTGAAAATCCTTTATAGTCTTTTGGCAAGCTTTAGATTCATGAGGGTTCATATTTAATATTATTTACTAATACAGGATGAATATTAAAAGAAAAAAAACTCCTATTTGAAAAGTTTTAGTGAGTTAATTATTATATGTTCAAGATTAAATTAAATTGTCTTTAGAATAAGCTTTCCTTCTGAGCAATCCAGATAAATTTTAATTAGCCATTTGTTGATTTGGAGATTTGCCAAGAAGCTGTGCAGGGGCTGTTAACTACATTTTAAAACTGTAGAGGAATTAATTTCTTTTAGAAACAATTATTGATTATTGCAGGGTTATTTAAGATAATTCTTGAGAGTAGTAGATAAAATTTTGCTGCTTCTGCATCAAATAAAATAACCACTTTAAAAATCTACAATTTCTTCTTAAGTACATTACCTAAATAGTACATATGCAACCCACCAAAGTCAGAATTAAAAATAAAGTATAATCAATTATTAGGTATTTTACCTCTTGGTAAAGAAAACCACACATTTTAATCCTATCTAATAAAGAGGGAATATGCTAATTGACTGCCACACCCTCAAAGATGGGGGTGCCCACAACCATTAGATGGTGGTGCCCAGTCCCCTCAGCCCCAGCAGGGTGGCAGGCGTGTGGCAAGGGTGGGCCACCATCCTCCAGAGTCCTCCAGTCCCCTCAGCCCTCCAGCCCCCCAGGGCTGGCCCCAAGGTGCAGGCAAGCCTCGGATGTCAGCTGCCCAGCCGCCCAGGGCTGCCTGAAGCTCAGGTAACCAGGGCTGGCTGAGGCTTGTGCTGCTGGCAGTGGCAGCAGCAGAGGTGTGATGGGCATCACCTTCCCCTGATCGCTGGGTCACCTCCTGCCCCTGAGAGATCCCGGACTGTGAGAGGGGGCAGGCCAGGCTGAGGAACCCCCCCCTCCAGTGCATGAATTTTCATGCACCGGGCCTCTAGTGTTTCTATATATACAGATATTTGGGATTATGCTGACACATTTAAAAGTAGTTGGGTATAGGGTATCGTCACACAGGCAAAAGATAAGTTGTCAAATTTCCATGAGTTTTTACTTTTCATGAAATAGTTGGCAACCTGTAGGTATGCTTTTCTATTTGAATTTATAAATTTGAGTACATGCATATTTTATGAAATGCAAATCCTATGGTAGTTTTAGCACAATGTAGATGTTAAAGCTTCCAGAAATACTTAAATGTGATCATTTTATTTCTACATTATAGTTTTGTCCTGGTCCATTTCTGAACTTATTGATATATTATTTCCTCTATAAAATTATCTTTCTATTTATACTTGGATATTTTCATGATGGAAAAATCATTTTAACTGAAGAAAACATGTAAAATAAATTTTCTTTACCAATCCCATTTTACAGGGCCAGGAACAAAAAGTGAGCTCCCCCTAATTTTTATCCAGGCCTTGAGCTGTCACTGCATGACACACAATCTACTGCTTACAACAAATGATACCATCTCAAAGTCAAGGTCTCTTTGAAGGAGGCAGATTATTTTCTCCCAGGCACTATGCCCACTCCAGCTGAATTCCACTGAGTGACTTCTGTTGAAACTATGTACAAAAGTTCCAGGAGATCTGCCCAAACCCCTGACCTACAAAATTAAGAGCTATACTAAAATGTTTGTTTTACTCACTTTGGGGGTAATGTGTTATGCAGCAACAACCAAAGTAGAATTAGGTAACTGGAAATGGGTGCTGCAGTAAGAAAATAACTTAAGCCGCTGAAGGCGGTTTGGCTCATTGGATAGAGCATTGGCCTGCAGACTGAAAGGTCCCAGGTTTGATTCTGGTCAAGGGCATGTACCTTGGTTGCAGGCACATCCCTGGTAGGAGATGGACAGGAGGCAGCTGGTTGATGTTTCTCTCTCATCAATGTTTCTAACTCTCTGTCCCTTTCTCTCTTCCTCTCTGTAAAAAAAATCAATAAAATATATTTTTAAAAAAGAAAGAAAATAACAACCCATGTGCAATGGACTTTGGGACCAAGCAGCAGGCAGAAGCTTGAAGGTTTTGGAGACTTTGGGAATAGCTGAAAGGAGGAGGAGGAAATTGTCATTAGAGGATGAAAAAAAAAACAAAACACAACACCTTTGTTTTGTGGTGACAGAAAGTTTGGCAACACTGTCATCTCAGTAATGAGCAAAATAGATAATGCAACTAATGAACTATTATATTTGGTTAAGGAAATTCCAAGCAAAATCTTACTATTTTAATGGACTCAGGGTCAAGATCTCCAGAGTATGACTATGAAACCCCTGTATATAGTTCAGAAAATTGAAAAGTTGCTTCATGAATTTTCTCAACCAGGAAGCCCACAGAAATGGTAAGATAATTCAATTGGTAGAAACACCATCAGCTTCTATTAAAATGGATATGGACAGTTACAGTGCAAACAACTTGTAAGTTTCTCAAATTTCTACTGGTAGGTAGAATGAAAGGAAAATGAGCAGCAAGCATAGCCCAGTTTTTTGGGTTTTTTTACAGAAAAGTAAAGATTACTCAGAACAAAGAGCCAGGAGCCCAAATGGTAAGTCAAGGTCCAGGAAGAATCATTTGCAGGAAAGGAGATTGGATCCTGGTCATGTAACTGGAGGGATATGCTTGCCCAGACTTTATAATTGCTCTGAATCGGTTGATTCAATGACTACAATGTATTCTCACACCCACTCCTTTTTATTTATTTATATATTTATTTTTAAAATACGTTTTTATTGATTTCAGAGAGGAAGGAAGAGGGAGAAAGAGAAGCATCAATGATGAGAGAGAATCATTGATTGGCTGCCCCTCCCCCCACCAAGTCCACAACCCGGGCATGTGCCCCTGGCTGGAATCGAACCTGGGACCCTTCAGTCCACAAGCTGATGCTGTATCCACTGAACCAAACTGGTGAGGGCTCAACCCCACCCCCCTTTTAAATGGGAGTGTCTATTGCAGTTATCCTAGGCTTGCATAACCTTTACATGTTGACTGTATGAGAAGTAGATAACCTGCCTCTAAAATTAGCAGATCTTTTGATCAAGAGGAAACATAATCAAGCTCTTCTCTTTGGGAGCTTGATGTTAACTTAGACCTGGACTTTTTTTTCTTCTTCTTTTTTTTAACCCCTCACCATGCATCTGAAGGAGGTATTTTCATAGATTTTTTAGACAGAGGAATTAAGGAGGAGGTGGTAGTGGTGGTGATGGTGAAAGAGGAGGAGGAGGAAGAGAAGGAGGAGAAGAGAGGGTTACATTGACAGTAGGGGGATCGAACCCAAAACCCATGTATGTGCCCTGACCAGGAATTGAACTATGACCTTTCAGTGCAAGGGATGGCATTCCAATAAACTGAGCCACACATGCAGGGCAGTGAAATAGTTTCTGTTTCAGCCACTGAACACCAGCTGGAGCACTATTTGCCACCAGTGGTAAGCTGAAAGAATGAGAGCCATGGATTGTTTGACCTGCTTGTCTTTGAAGGTCATGCATATTTCAATCCTTGAAGGAGAGAACCCAAGTTGTGCATAGAAACCAGTGGTGAAATTTACTAAAGTTTTTACCTATGACCATCTAAAGTGGAATATATCATTTTGCAGACCATGTGCTAAAAGTCCATAGCAAAATATAGTAATGACATAGACATAAAGGATTCAAGAAATGAGAAGTGGGCTGCCTGCTTCTGTCTGTACTGGGAGTTAAACGAAAAAAATATCCAGCTCAGAAATTTAAATTTGTAAGTTAAGGTATGGCTGGAGAGCCAAGGATTCGTCATGATTTTCCTCAAAGAGTGTCTTCTTTAGCTTCAGGGGTAACGATTGTACGGTTGAAAATTAGAGTCAAAGGATGGCCCTCTTGGCTACTAAACTAGAAAGTGAATTGTATTCACTCACTTGCAGGGTGACATATCTTAATGTTAGGGTCCAAATTGGGAAAGAGTGAGATTTCTAGTGAAAGACTAGGGAGGATTTGGAAAACTTCAAGCATCTGTAACTGGCAGCATGTTTTTGAAAAGAGTACCACCAAGCTATCGATATATCCTGGTTTACGGGGTGGGAATGAGAACAGACAGACGCCAGGTGTATGGGCCCTGGCATCTGTCTCCTGGAAGCTTTACTAGTAGATGGGTTGGTCCTCAAGTCCTAGATGAATTTTTAGGAAGTTCTTAGAAGTATCTTGCGAAGAACTTTCCCCCTCAGGAATCTACCTGAGGTACAGTTTTTTTCTTGATAAAAAAAAAATACCCTTAACAAGGAAAAAGAGAAGCTTATCTATCTATTTATCTATCTATCTATCTATCTATCATCTACTGATCTATTTTTTAGTAAACTACATCTTTACAGGACATTCCTGTGGCTAAGCCATGATGATAATGTCTTATGTATTATGTGTATTTCTTAAAAGTTTGTTGCCACTGGACCAGGCTTGAGGATAAACTCCATGGGAAATATTTTGAGAATGAAAGATATAATGCAATGCTTGTTATATGAGTAAAATGAAAACATGAACATTATCACAGAAGCAGAAAAGGAAACAAACCTGGCCCGTGTGTCAAACATGGAAAATAAATTTGAAACACATCTGAATGTACTTGCAATTAGTATAGGTGTGTGTGGGTGAGGAGGGGGGCACACATAAAGGTTGGAAAATAACATCTTATAAAAATTAGATTCATATGTTAATAAAGAGAGAATATAATTTAGTCTCCAATCCACATGTAATAATAGTTTTGCAAATAGCTAGGGGGCATGAAAATATATCTCTTTTCTCTTAGAATACCCAGTGCTTCTGACCTATTTTCTCCTATTGTTCCATATGCTATCAAGCAATGAGGATAGAAATATTGGCCTTAGGCAAGTGTACTCAGGAGCACCCCTAAAAATATGTACTTTGGAGAACACATTCTCAGCTAGAACAATATTTTCCCCAAGAGAGCAATAATTGGTTCTCAGTGGGTGAAAAATATCTTACTCCTTGTATGTATAATTCAAAGATCCACATAGAGTATATAAACAGATAGACACTATAGAGGAAGTATTAAAACTTCATGGAGAGGGCAATTAAGGGGAAAATGTAAATTTAAAAAAAAAAAAGATTCTTTGGAGAGGCATAATGAAAAAAAATGGTTGAGAAACACTGCCTTAGAGAAAACTAAAGCAAAAAAGGAATGCAGAGCATATTCATTTCTGCTGTCAGGTTTTGATTAATCATATTTAATTTTATAGTGCATGGGTGAAGAATAGCAATTATCTTTAGAACAAGTTTAAGTATGATAAAGAGTGAAATATATTTAGAATCAAAATTTTCAGCCTTTGGGGCTGGGTGAAAAAATGAGGATTAAGAAAAAAAATTAAAAAAAAACATAGACAAAAAGCAAGAGTATGGTGATTACCAGAGGGGAAACGGGTAGGGAGGAGTAGAAGATGGTATAGAGGGGATAAATGGTGATGAAAGGAGACTTGGTATTGGGGAGTGAACACTCAATACAATATACAGGTGCTGTGTTATAGAATTGTACACCTGAAAATTATATAATTTTACTAACCAATGTCACCCCAATAAATTCAATTAAGAAAGAGAACTGCCGAAACCGGTTTGGCTCAATGGATAGAAGCGTTGGCTTGGGGACTGAAAGGTCCCTGGTTCGATTCCGGTCAAGGGCATGTACCGTGATTGCGGGCATATCCCCAGTAGGGGGTGTGCAAGAGGCAGCTGATCGATGTCTCTCTCTCATCGATGTTTCTAACTTTCTATCTCTCTCCCTTCCTCTCTGTACAAAATCAATAAAATATATTTTTTTTAAAAAGAAAGAAAACTGTTTAGCCTTTTTAGTAGCTGCTTCTGGGATGAGTATGTAACAAGTGTATTATACAAGGTATATTAAAATGGTAAATGTTTGTCGAGAGACTGAGTGAGCAGAAACCCCAGAAAGCCCTAAGGAGGATAAAAAATTACTCTAGAAAAAAACAACAACAGTAAAAGAATAACCTAAAGCAAACAAAATGGCTCCCACCAAAGAAAAGGGTTAAATCTTATCAACTTAGAGAGGGGTCTGGCTGTTCTCATTACTTCTGGGGGAGGGTCGCAAGCCAGGCCCCTGGATTCCTGGAAGTCTGTAAGTGAAGCCACTTCCTGCCTAATATCATTAGGGGGATAGAGGCAACTCCAGCAGAGAGAGGAGATGAGAATTCTGTTAGGGAAAATAGAGAGGAATTCTTCACTAATTCCAAAAGTCTATGGAGAGAAGAATTCCAGTAAGGGCTGGAAGAAGCAAGAACTCCCAAATGTCTTCCTTACCCTGAGAAGAAAAATATGTCTTTGTTATCATCTGTACATAAATTGAATGGGTTTCACAGATAAAGGTTGCCCAGGACTTATCTGTGAATGTGTGCAGTTTATCTGCTTAATGTTGATATATGTTATAAGCTGATTTTTGTTAATTAAAATTAAAGAGACCATTATGGCAGGATTATTTGTTTTAGGCTTTAGCTAGTCCCTGGAGTGTTGGCAATGGTCCAAGAAAGTCCTAAGGAGAGTTTTAAGAAGACGTGTACATTATAGCAATGTATAACTGCTAATAAGTCTGTTTCCTCATACTGTCCCATAAAGCAAAGTTTGTTCTCAAGCCTCCTTGATGAGATTGAGAGAAAAACAATCTCTCTTTTATTTTTAAGACAAAATCTTAATATATATATATATATATATATATATATATATATATATGTGTGTGTGTGTGTGTGTGTGTGTGTGTGTGTGTGTGTGTGTGTCAAATGGGAATTTTCCATATTCTGACTCCCTAAACAACAGGACTGCTTAACTCTTTTGCCTGCATCTGTTCTCTTTGACAGGGCACTTGTGGCACTTGTGCCCATCAATCTGGCTTGTGTGAGCGCATCTGAAGCATGGTTAGGATGGCTTGTTTTGTAAATAGGCTGCTAGTTTTATCGCAGCCACAGAAACACATCCTCTAACTGGTCTAGAGCCTGTCAGTGTTAACGTTCACTCATTTATCAGTCAGAGACTCAGCATCACAGCTGAAGAGCTATTTGCAATTTTAATTGATTGCCGAGTACTTAACGCTAATTGACATGTTAAATCCACGAGTAAGGAACAAATTATGAGTAATGCCAATCATCTATGGAACACAATTTCCCATCTTGTTGCCCATTTTCTCTTTAGAGCTCAAAATTACATTTTGGAGTGTGTTCTTTCAGAAAAGCAAATTCTCTGAGAAAAAGGGTGCAGGATGATGAATTCCAGGAAGATGAGCACCATTGCTAGGAACCATTCACAATAATCAGATCATTTCTATGTCATGGTAAGTGGCCAAAAAACATGCTTAATTGAACTGGTAACAGTGAATGCTATATCCCGTCTTCCTCTTGAGAGGACTGTGTGCAGATAACAATCACGTAGCATTACACACTAGCTTTACAGAAGGTAGAAAGAGGAGGGTTAAACTAAGTGACATATGTTTTTAGCACTATAGTCAGCCCTATAATCTTTCTCATTTTTCCCCAACTCAAATGTTTCAAATACCCAAACAAAATACAATGAACCTTTCGATCGGCTTAGCTAGAATGAACGAAAACTCAACATAGACATGTGGCCCAATAAAGAAGAGAAGATGCTGCCGAGACCGGTTTGGCTCAGTGGATAGAGTGTTGGCTTGGGGACTGAAGGGTCCCGGGTTCAATTCCGGTCAAGGGCATGTACCTTGGTTGTGGGCACATCCCCAGTAGGGGGTGTGCAAGAGGCAGCTGATCCATGATTCTTTCTCATTGATGTTTTTAACTCTCTATCCCTCTCTCTTCCTCTCTGTATAAAATCAATAAAAAATATATTTAAAAAAAAAAAAAGAAGAGAAGATGCAGAAATATGTGCCTGACAACTCCCTCCTCTGTATATACTTTTCTTCCTGTTGTTTATTAGCATCTTTTTCTCCCTGGCACTTTTCCCCCATAGAACTGAAAATATGCTTTTACACATTTTGTTTGTTTTGACAACACCGTGACACCACAGCACAAGTAGACAATTGTATTCTGTGTGATATGCTTGATAAGAAATTGCACTTGTGTGAGCAGGACCTGCAGAGTTTCTTTTTGAGAGCCAGAGATTATAAAGATGGCCCTGGGGACGACCGCACCAGGCAGAGATTTATTCACCTTTTTGCTGGGGTCACCGAGATGTGTTACCTTCATGCATACCTGTCTTTCCACACCCTTTCCCATAAATGGGCCCTGTTTCTAATTCATGCTTATAAGAATAGTTCAGAACACATTCAGACAGCCAGTCGCCAGTTACTCATGCTTGAAATTAAAAAATCTTCCAGACCAATGTCATCGTTATATTTGGCTGGGTTTCACCTATTACTCAAAGTAAGAAAAATAGGACAATGAGGCAAAGATCTTAACAGACATAATCTTAAATTAAAAGGGTAGCAGGATGCTTTCAGGCTATTCCAATAGATGGAATAGCATCCAGCTAATCCTATGCTACATTAACATGATTGGATCTAGAAATATGAATTACACAGGAATAGTCCCTGAACACTATTATCGCACTCATAAAGTGAATGCACTTTTACAAGAACTTAAACTCATTGGTAATAGATACAATGGACCAAATTATTTTGAGGGAAGGTTACAAAAGGACAGAAAAGATGGAATTTCCTTTGAATTATACACATTTCCTTTCCATTATCATGGGGGGAAAATCCATTACTGTGAAATCTGGTTGATACCTGAAATAATTGCATCTTAATATATTTTTTATTTTTAAACATTATTCTTCAAACATCATAAGCACTATATAATAGGAGCTCTAATTTCTTATCATAGAGAACTACCCATACAAAATCTTAGCACTTTTAATTAATTTATCTCTCTATCAATATAGCTGACAGAGCGAACACTTTTTGAAAAAAAGATTATAAAATTACATGTGAAGATTTGAATTATAAAGCCAAGTTCACCTGGGTCAGTGGTCAACAGAGCCAAATAACAGTACAACGATTGAAATTTCTTTTGAGAGCCAAACTTTTAAAACTTAAACTACATAGGTAGGTACATTGTTAGTAACTTAATTAGGGTACTCCTAAGCTGGCCTTTGCTAAAAACCCAAGGGCTGCATGTGGCTCGCGAGACACAGTTTACCGACTGACCACTGATCTGGGTAATATTAGCAATACTAATAAGATTGTACAATTAGATACTTAGCTCATATTTTAGAGACTAGCACCAATTTAAGACAGTGACCAGGACTCAGAACTGCAAAAACAGACCATATGACAAAGCAGGAAAAACAGAGTTTATCCACTTGTGTCAAATACACAATAGCAGAGATCTCTTTTTGGAAAAATACTCTTTGTTAGCCAGAATATGTATGTGTGTATTTGTGTATTCCATAATCAATATACTATACTTAAGAGCAACTTTGTTCTGAGAATTCTCCTAGTTGTTAATGTTTAGTGATGAACATATCAGCGTGGATTACTGCTCTATGGACCCTAAAATTACCAATAATAATAATAATAATAAAAATAATTAAATAAATGCCCATGGATTTAAACAAAGTATTTTTTTAAAGATAGAACTTAAAGGTAAATTGGACTAAAATTATAGAATGTCAGTGAGTCTATTTGATAAATCAGTACAAGGAGTTAAATGTTATTCTAACATAACCAAATAAAGTAGCATTTAAAAAAGCTTGTCATTATCATATATGCACCTATCATTTGTGTGGAAAATTGAAACATTGTCAAGTTTGAATAATTCTTTGAGCTCAAACAGACCCTCAGATACTCCCACCCAACCCCACCATACATTGCTCTATACAGGCACCTAAAAAGTTCTTATACCAAAATAGCTCAGCTGTTTTTGTTCTATTTTAGAACAGCACTTTATTCTAAGGGAACTGGTGAAAAGTAATGGTGCAATGAGTAAATATTAACTTAAGGCGCATAGTAGAGCAATTCTCTATTTCTTATTTGTAACAAAATGGAGAGCCATCTACCGTGTTTCCCCGAAAATAAGACATCCTCCGAAAATAAGACCTACTTACAGGTTTCCTTCTGAGTGAAATATAAAGCATCCCCCTGAAAATAAGGCCCCCCGCCCCCAGGCTCTGTCTCAGAATGAAAATTAATTTCACAAAAAATTCACCGGGAAATTCAGAAATTGGATTGTTATGATGATGTTCCAGAAGATGATGACATGATTGTCATTGAATCAATGAGTAAATTCTTGATACTGTAGGATTCACAGTTTGTCTGGTTTGTGTTGACAACTACTGTACAACCGTACTATATACAGGTAATAAATTTCCTTTATTTTCATTTAACAATAAATGTGTACCATATTCTTCTTCATGGAAAAATAAGACATCCCCTGAAAATAGGACCTAGCGCATCTTTGGGAGCAAAAATTAATATAAGACACTGACTTATTTTCGGGGAAACAGGGTATTTCCTGAAGATAGAAGATTCAGCCAATTTATCCATTTTTAAATACTGCTGTATACAGTATACACACCCAAACTACTACATACACATATATGAGGGTTTGGTATTTTTTAAATGCAACTTACAAATGTTTTCATCCTGGCATATAAGCCTTATCCACAACTCATCACAGGTTTGCAGGAGTGTGTTTCACTTACTACTAAGTGTCACTTAATGTGCAGATCTTAAGCTTCCCTCATAGAAGCAATGAAAACACTCCTGAGCTCTTTTGGTCTCTGCAGATTTAAAAAATAAAATAGATGCACCTCTGTCATCAAGGCCAAGTTGCAGAACAGGAAAGAGAATGACCCCAGTGATGGTAAACCAGCTTTATTTAATATTTTTAAGAACTATGGTTTCCAATAGTTGTTAAATCATTGTCTGCTTAAAAAGAATGTAAACTCGGAATAATAGAGACTGAGCAAAGCCTTAGAGAATCACATTATATATAATGGCATACAACTCAAATGTCAGGGAAATAGGAAAGTCTAGAATTTTGATATTTATAGGAAAAAAAATTTGATGACAATTTGTCGAGAATAATAAAACTGTACTCAAGTGAGAATGCTTAGTACTATAATAAGTTAGAGAAACATTGGGAAAGGATAAACTTAACAGTTAAGAAATTTGAGTTTATACTATTAAAATGCACATAAATATTTGAAAGATTTGGTGTAAAAAGATACAAAATAGGTTCAAATTTGAATTTGTTTATTTTTAAAGTTGCTTAGTTTTTAGAAAATGGCTAGAATAAAAATATCTACTAGAGAAACTTTCTCAAGAATCAAATAATTAGCCAAAACCAGTTTGGCTCAGCGGTAGAGCTTCGGTCTGCGGACTGAAAGGTCCCAGGTTCGTTAGTTGCAGGCACATCCACGGTAAGGGGTGTGCAAGAGGCAGCTGGTTGATGTTTCTCTCTCATCGACATTTCTAGCTCACTAGCTCTTTCCCTTCCTCTCTGTAAGAATAATCAATAAAATATATATATTTTTTAAAAGAATCAAATAATCACCTCAAATGGGACTAAAGCTGGGTATTAAAATGGGGAGAAATATAATAGAGACTAGATCATCAGAGGAAGCTTAATATATTTGGTCAGTAAAAACATTAAAAACAGTTAAGAATGTTGTGCGGCAAATATATATAAATTGGAAGAATTATTTAGTTTTATTTGAGATATAAGTTCTCATATCTAAAGGTATTCATTAATGATTATAGGTAATTTGAAGTTCTGTCCTCTTAATCTTAATATGCTATCTTAAATGAATTAATTTATTTGTATTATAAAAAGTAAACTACATTTGCATAAGAAATGAGCATGTTTAAAAATATTTTGGTGGTTTTATAAAAATTAAGCAATATTATGGCAAATAAAACTTAGTTTGCAGAGCTGTTATTGTGGGAACAATGGTTAAATTATATTGATTTGATCAAGTGTTAGCGAAATATTTTATGATTCTTTTTTTATATATTTTATTGATTTTTTACAGAGAGGAAGAGAGAGGGATAGAGAGTTAGAAACATCGATGAAAGAGAATCATCAATCAGCTGCCTCTTGCACACCCTCACTGGGGATGTGCCCGCAACCAAGGTACATGTTCTTGACTGGAATCGAACCTGGGACCTTTCAGTCCGCAGACTGACACTCTATCCACTGAGCCAAATCGGTTTCGGCTATTTTATGATTCTTAAGATAGAAATAAAATAACAAGTTCAAATTTTCTCCATTCCTATATAGAGGGACACCATATTATAGCTAATCTATCTGATACCATTAAAATGTTTTACAATGATTGTATCTAGTTATAAGAATAGAAGTCATTCACATGTTTAATAGTTTGGAAGACTAAAAAGAATGATACCAACGTGGACATCTTAATTTTATAATTCTTAGCTTATTTTATAACTAGAGGCCTGATGTATGAAATTCATGCTAGAGTAGGCCTTCTCCTGGCTGTGGGCACCGACTTTCCTCTGGCATACGGAACTTGGGCTTCCCTCCCTCTGGCTGCCAGCAGGCACCCGGGACCTGGGCTTCCCTCGCAGCCCCAGCTTCATCCTGAAGGCTGCTGGAAGGCTGTCTGGAAGGATGCCCAGTCTAATTGGCATATTATGCTTTTATTTTTATAGATAATTAACCTCTGCAGTGTTTAATGTTCATTGATGCTGCTTGTGACTCTGAAAAGGAGAGTAATCGAGTCTAAAAATTATTTCAGAGGAAATCCATTATGATGGAATATGTAGGACTGGAAAGAATTTCTACAGTAGAGAAGGGAAGAAATAAAACTGAGTCACTGTGAGAGTGTATAGAACAGTATCAAGCTTTATGTATGATACTATTCTCTAAAGAAAATCTGTCTAAAATGATTAAAGGTAAGAAATTTAGCTGGTGTAGTCATCTATTGATTGTCTGTTATAATCACTTAGTGGTTATAACCATTTAGTGGTAGATTGATGTATATGTCATAAAAAGCAGAGGCCCTCATGAATCTGACAATTTTTCAGATTTTAATAAGGAAATCTGACTATGTCTTCTCTTGTTTCCAAGTCCCTTCCTCCACCCCACAAAGATAAGTAAGGCTGTAAACCTTTCTGACTGTCACCGTCAAAAATATTTTGTGGAAATGATCTTGCAAAAGAAAAAAGCATAAACATGTTTTCCAGGTTTTCAGGATTGTACATTGTATATAGTAGCAATTAAAATGAGAAAGTTGCCAGGGCTAGAAATACAATTTGGAGAGTCTATATCAGGGGGGGAAAAAAAGCCAGAGATTCTTTACTATAATTTGGGGTGGTTATGTACAATTGCAGGATATAAATTGGCCAGCTATTCAATCAGAATCCAAAATATGTCAAGGTCTGAAACAGAACTATAGTCACTTTAGGGTCAGAATTGCACCAGAACTATTGATACATGGTGCTTATACAAGCAAATACATGCATGGTCTTTGTGTTTGCACAAAGACAGACACTCACATTAATGTTAATTATATATTATACTTAAAATAACTCTATATAATGCCCAAATATGTGAAGTCAGGGTTTTTTTTTCACTGATGCTTTCGATGTTTGAATAGAACCTCAGATATGCTGCTAAATGGCTATATATTACATACATGATGAAAAGACCATTTGTTTAGATGGTGCCTGAATAGTCTTTTCCTGTTGAGAGAGATCCTTTACACACACACACACACACACACACACACTCCCCCACAAAATAATTTACAGATTAGATTACTTTTCCTTAGAAATTCTCTATCAAATCATTCTGAGATATAGAAAGTAAACATAATTCTCTACTTAATGGTTTTGGAAGCTAATAAATCTTGAAGTATTTCATATTCTATTTTCGCTAAAATCAACTTTGAAAATTAATGCAAATTACACTTGTTAAATTTAGAAATGGAGTATAATTCTAAGTAATTTAAGAACCACCATACATACTTTCAATTTTAAAATGTTGCCTGCTAGACACTTTTATAGCTATTCAGTGATTCATGTGCCTATGTCTGCATATTATTTTAGCTAAGTGCACAGTAAAAGCTATAAGGCAAAGAAGAGATACATGATCTCTGAAGAAAGTTATAAAATTCTAAACAGAGAAAATCTGTGCTATAATGATATATTTTTTACTTTAATAATTATGTAAAATGTTTTCAA
Organism: Pipistrellus hanaki; assembly: GCF_964339955.1. Lineage (NCBI taxonomy): Eukaryota > Metazoa > Chordata > Mammalia > Chiroptera > Vespertilionidae > Pipistrellus > Pipistrellus hanaki. Next base: position 65,959,799 of record NC_140507.1, read on the forward strand.
TTACATGGTAATGAAGTCTCTATTCATCGAGTTTAGTTAAATTAAAGCAAACACTATAGTTTGCAAAATATTTATGATATTTGAGTTAATGTTATACTTATTTGAAAAAGCAATCAAATAGAATACTTAAAACAATATTATGAACACATTTATAAGTATATTCAATAATTAAAAATGAAATTGTTTAATCCTATGCTTATATCTGATTATTAAAAACATTGGAAAGGAATAAATACATCACATAATAGAATTTTATTTTTTTGAGTTTTGGTATTTAATTCCTGAAGTGTGAAAAACCAATCTTGTTTTCACTTACATTTATTCTACACTATACCATCTCTAAATGAAACATTTTTACTTGCAGTTGATTACAATTTAATTACACCATTCATTTTATCCTTTAAAATCTTATTATATTAATTTTGTCTTTAAATTAAATAACATTAGTAGAAAAATTGCCATTAATGTGACTATCATTTACTTTGGTATGAAAGTTGTTACAAAGGAAACATGCTTACCATGGTTGTCTCAGCAATAGAGCCAAAGCTGTTTATGAATATGTTGCACGTGACATTAACTGGAGGACCTGAAAAAAGAGATTACAACATAAGGACTATTTAGGTACTTATCCAAAATATTTTCAAATAATCTCATGCTTCTCATTAATAGTTTTTTTAAAAAATATTTTCAATATATGTATACACACTGATGCTTAAGATTGAGGGCAATCATTCTGTGAAATAATCTGGATTGCAAATCACAGTTCCTGCTCTCCCTTGAACACTGATGCTGGTCAGTTGTTTACCTCTTTTGGTCCGTTTCCATGATATAGATATCTCTAATAGCTCTGTATATTTAGTAAGTAGATTTAGTAAGTCCAACATCTGAGCCTCTAAAGAGGAGTTTCTGTTGATGTTTTTCCACATTTATGGACCATATTTTTCTGTTTCTTTGCATGTCACATACTTTTTTATTTAAATTCTTTATTGTTTGAAGTATTACATAATTCTCCTTTTCCCCCATTGACCTCTCCCTGGCTGCCCCCCCCCCAAACATACCCTCTCCCATCTGTGTCCATTGATTATGCTCATATGCATGCTAAATACCACATGACCTCACTCATTTGTGGATTATAATAAAAAGCATAAACTGATTAACAAAAATAGAACCAGAGTCATAGAAGCATCCTATGAGGGAAAGCAGGGGGATGGGGGGGGGGGGGGGTTGGAGGTGATGGAATAAGAGATCAACCAAAGGACTTGTCATATACATTTTTTTTTTAAATGTGGGTACTTTAGAAAATATGTGTCAGTTCAGGAAACAAGACCTTCCACTTCCATCCCACAGTGTTTTGTCATTGCTGCTGTTTTTTTCACTTTTTTATAAAAGATTTTTCAAATTGATTTTTAGAGAAAGAGGGAGAGAGAGAAACATCAATGTTAGTGCAAAACATCAAAACATTAATCAGTTGCCTTCTGAAGGCACCCTTCCGGGGGCTGTGCCCTGACCAGAATCAAACTAGCAACCTTTCCATGAATGGAGGACACCCAACCAATTGAGCTTCACTAATTGTTGTTCCTTGTTTAATAACTTACTGGACTAATACTGTAAAATCTGTATTCCCCTAGAATATGCAGCCAATGAGTTTACTGCTTCGTGAGTTTACTTGTCAACAAACGATTCATCAGAGATTTCCTCAATGAATACTAGCAAGTCTCCCACCCTTTGCCCAGGGACTTTGTGTTTATTAGAGGCACATTTTTTAGGTTCATGCTTTACCCGTCACTTCCTGCTTGCACAGGATCTCAGGTCAGCCAGAGGTGAGAGACTGGGGTCCTTCCAGAACTTCTCTGAAAACACATCCAACCCTACACATGTGTGTAGCCTCTAGATCCGCAAGAACATATCGGAACTTTTCGAAGCTGCCTATCGACATCTCATTCCCAAAAATCTTCTAAATTTTTGTTTAGGCTCTTGTTTGCCCAACTGGTGATTTCCTATTATCTTTTTCCACAACTGCCCGGGTGATAGAATTTTCCCGCTCAGGGAGTTCCCAGGTAAAATAAAATAACAACAAGCCCTCTGAATGGGACTCTTGAGGAAGAGCCAACACTAACATAGTTCTGGGATGGACTTCCTGTGGAGCTCCAAATCTTGTCTGCCCTCTAAGAGCTGCTAGGCTGCTGGAATTCACAGCTCCTGTGGTATAGATGTAGCTTGTTTTCAAGGCTACTGGAAAGAGGGGCTATATTTAAATGCCCTTTGTTCTTAGGAGAAACTCATCAGTTGTTGTTTTTTTCATTAGCATCCTCATAGTGTTGCAGGGTGTTGGTTAATTTTTAGAGTTCTAAAGGTTAATTATAACAGTTTTGCCAGTGTTTTTGTTGCTTTTTTGTTGTTATTGTTAATTCTTACCTGAAGATAGTTTTCCACTGATTTTTAGAGAGAGTGGGAGGGAAGGGGAGAGACAAAGAGAGAGAAACATCAATAAGACACTATTGGTTGCTTCCTGCACATGCCCGCTCTATCCACTGAAGTATATGAACTAGGGCTTGTTGCTAGAGAGGCCCAGGGAGAGAGGCACAGATGTTGGTGAGGGCCAGAGAGAAAAGCAGGGTCTGATCTGCAGCCTCCATGGCAGCTGCTGATCAGCCCTTGCCTCCTTCTGCCCCTCTCTCTCTCTTTTTCTCTGAGAGGTCAGCAGTTCAGCCTGCTGGCCAGCAGCCTGGGGTGGCTACTGATCAGCTCTGCCTCTCTGATCGGGCCAGGAGATAGCCCAGAGATGCTGACCGGCATAGAACAGACCAATCAGAACCAAATATGGGTGAACTGTGAAGGCAGAACCTAAGGTGAGGGTTGAGAAGGAGTTTTAAAGGCAACAGCTGTTTGGTGTAAGGTGTAAGAAATTGGTTCAATTTTTTAATGACTGGTGGGGTATGTCCAGATATAGGAATAGGAATTAGGTATTATATAGTGCATCAGTCCAGATATAGGAATAGGAATTAGGTATTATATAGTGCATCACACTCTGCATTATATAGTGCATCAGTCCAGATATAGGAATTAGGTATTTTTGTCTGCCAAGAGCATCTCCGCCTGCTGAAAAAGGCTATTTCCCTCCATTTAAGCAATCTTATCCTATATAATCTACCTATGCTAATAAAAAGGTAATATGCTAATTAGACAGGGTCAACCGGCCATCTTCCAGCTTCCTTCTGGACAAAGCCATGGTGGTGAGGGCCAAGGCAGAGGCAGTTAGGGGCAATAAGGCTGCCAGGGGATTAGGGGCAATCAGGCCTGCAAGGGAGGGCAGTTGAGGGTGAGATCAGACTAGCAGGGAAGGACATTTAGGGGAAATCAGTCAGGCAGAGGCATTTAGGAGTGATTAGGCAGGCAGGCAGAGAGGGTAGGGGTGATAAGGAAGGCAGACAGAGGGGTTAGGGGCAATCAGGCAGGAAGGCAGGTGAGCGGTTAGAAGCTTGTGGTCCCAGGTTGTGAGAGAGATGTCCAACTGCCGGTTTAGGCCCGATACCACAGGGGGTCCTCGATCAGACAGGGTGCAGGCTGGGCTGAGGGGCCCCCAACCTCCATGCACAAATTCATGCACCGGGCCACTAGTTTGGAAATAAAAACTATTGTTCTTAGCTTTGGCCCAGGTCATGGAACCTTTTCAATGTTACACCAAGGTATTTGATGTTTACTTAATGTACATGAGGTAGCCATTACAGATTCTTGATCATGAGAGTGTGGTGAACCAAGACAACATGGCGAATGGTTGAATGGATAGCAAAAGCTTAGAAGCAGAGACAATATTTAGGAATGTATTGTAATAGTACAGATTGGAAATGGAATGGCTGTGATCAAGAACAGTGACAGTGAAGAGATATTACAGGAAATGAAATAAGTGTAGTACTATTATGTTTATAAAGCACTGTATTCTATACTGGAAGCTCTGGTCTGTGTCAGTTCAGGGCAGCAATGTTGGGGTAGTCTTTCTTCCCTAGCTATTTATATGTGTAACTCAAAAATTATGTAGAGAATGAAGGTCTGAGAAGATTGTAAATCTTCCATTACCACTACAGAGAGCACCTGTTTGGCCAATCTGCTTCTTCTCCATGCCAGTGCAAAAGCTGTTATATTCATCTAACACACTGCTATGTTTAGCAACAGAGCAAATAACTGTTATACCATCCATATGGCAAATTGTGCTTTTAAATTGTTCATTACATTAGCCATCGTTGGCCTGAAAAGCAAATGACACTAGTTGCAGATGTTTTTAGCAGTATGTTTTCTTTTAGATGTTTCTTAAAAAAATAGAACATGGCTTTTAAGTTCAGAGGTGGGTAAAGGCGAAATGGCAAAGCCTAGACAATTGTATTATTGCTATTCACATTGGGGAAATTGTTCACTGGGCAGACCTAGAGGAAACAAAGGGAAAAACAAGAGCCCAAGTGTTCATTAAAATGACTCTAAGTAATTCTTTACATAATGTTGTATTAAAGCCTCACCCTTTTTAAAGACGAAGAATGCAATTAAAAGATGAACTCTCAAATATTATGTTTCATGAGTTGTTTTTATTTTGAATATGTATATATTTTATGTAGTCATGTCACAAAGAGAGAGATTTTATTTTATTTTATTTTTAAATATATTTTATTGATTTTGTACAGAGAGGAAGGGAGAGAGAGATAGAGAGTCAGAAACATCGATGAGACAGAGTCATCGATCAGCTGCCTCTTGCACACCCCCTACTGGGGATATGCCCGCAACCAAGGTACATGCCCTTGACTGGAATCGAACCCGGGACCCTTCAGTCCCCAAGCCGACGCTCTATCCATTGAGCCAAACCGGTCCCGGCGAGATTTTATTTTTTAATTAACAAACGCATATTTGATTACTTTAAATACAGATTAAAAACTACTTGTTAGATACTTGAAAAAGGTTAAAAAATTATGGGAGAAAAATAGGATTCGGGTCATTTTTCCCCCTTCCCCATCTCCTTTCCAGTCCTAAAGCCCAGTCGAGCCGTGTTAATGAGGCTCCCATGCTGGGGCTGGCTGCGGGAGTGTGATAACCTGCACAGGATGAGAAGGACATCAGGAATACATAGCGTGGGATGATGGAGCCAGAGTGAGTGAGAAGAATGTTGCCATAGTGATGCAGCCTGGTGTGGGTAATTAGAACCAAAGAAGAGTAAAGACAGTGTCCACACGGGAACAGCCAGGCCGGGAGAGTCAGACTGAACAGGACCCTAGGGCTCTTGTGTGGGAGAGGAAGCGGCAGCAGATAAGAGAGATTCATTACATATTGATCAACATCAGGATTATATGAAGGAGAATGGAGCCAACTTTCTTACTATCTGATGAAGAAGTTAAAATATGGAAACTCAGAAACTAGAATAAACACATAGGATTGGAAATATCAATGTGAACTTAAGGTTTTTCAGTAGATAGGGAAGTACCCTAGTCAGTTTGGTTCAGTGGATAGAGAGTTAGCCTGCAAACTGAAGAGTCCCAGATTCAATTCTGGTCAAGGGTACATGCCTGGGTTGTGGGCTCAGTGCCCAATAGGGAGCATGCAGGAGGTAGCCAATCAATGATTCTAATCATTGATGTTTCTATCTCTCTCTATCCCCCTCCCTTCCTCTCTGAAATCAATAAAATATATTTAAAAAATTAAGAAGCAATTATTTAAATGTAAATTAATATATATGAATATGCATATATGTGTTTGTGTGTATGTATATGTGTGTATTTATGCATATATGTATATGTATAAAAATATATCCTGGCAAGCATCAACCTAACCAATTAATCTAAGTAAATACCACAATTTATAGTAAAAATTAAGATGATCCACCATCTGATAAGAACATAGTATCTTTTTTGTGATATATCTAACAAAATGTATTACCTAAACTGAATCATGAGGAAACATTAGATTAATGCAAACTGAGATACATTCTGTTAAGTAAAAGGATAATTTTTTAAGTGCCTAGATCATGACAGTCATAGAAAGAGTAATCTTCTAGTTCAGATTAAAGGAGACAAAGTGATAAATGATGAATAAAGTATCAGATTTATTCTAAATCTGACCAATTAGATTTAGAATGAAGCCATTATTCAAAGAATTGATAAAATTTGAGTGGGGTCCACAAATTAGGTGGTAACAATATATCCATGTTAATTTGCTTGTTTCAGTGGTTAGATGGTGGTTATTTAGGAAAATGTTCTCATTCATATGATACACTCAAGTATTGGGGCACCAAGTCAACAAGGGAGTTTGGGGGGGAAATAGCTAAGTGCTATACTTGCAAATGGTCTGTTAGTTTGAGAGTGTTTAGAAGTAAAAAACAAAACAACAACACTTAACTACTACAGAAAGTATACACTAAAAAATAAAATTAAAGAAAACCTAAAATTATAGAAAGCAGAATTTAAATCTGTGAATATTCCAGTGAACATCTACAGTTTTAGAAAGGCTTATTACTAAAGAGATTCTTCTTGGTGGAAGGACATATATGATGTAAAAATGCAAGTAGGAGACATGCCCTTAAAAATAATTGTGAATTGTATTTAAGAGTAACTGTGTCTGGGTAGATATAAATAGTTAAAATGCTAACACTTTCATTGAAAAAAAAATACAGGCAGGAAATGAGTACTGGTACACATGCCATTCTGTGGATAGAATGCGTTGTAGCAGAAATGACTATTGAAAAACAGAATTTGTGATGTGGGAGAAAGGGATTAATATAGAGAACTATTACAGATGAAAAAGCATAAACCACCAAGACACTGGAAGGCAAACAATGTTATTTCTAGATAAAGGCCATTGGAGATAGAATGAAAAAATGCAGTCAGTGTTTGGAGGAAGACATAATCAAGTAATTGCCAGCTGAGTACTTTCTGCCTGGATCCAAATTGGACTCAAGGGTTATCAAAGATCAACTGAGGGCCCAAACACGAGGGCCAAAGGAAAGAAGTGAAACCCAGCAAAAGCTGGTACAGTAGTCTAGTGAAATAATATTTTATCATCTATAGATGTACTTTTATAGGCTTCTAATACCAAATGACTCCTGGACGCTTCTATTTCAAGAGAGTGATTAAACAGTTTTCTTTTACTCTGAAGACATAAAAATTTTATTAGCAAATAAAAATGAAACAAACATCAAGTACTAAAGAGCATGGAGGAAATTCATCTTCAGCTTAATGACAAAATATAAAGGGAAGAAGAAAACAGAGCAAAGCCTAAAATAAATGCAGGTTAGGACTACATGGAGAAGGGAGCTAATTTGCTAAGAATGACCCAGGGACCTTAATTTTTTTTTCTCTGACTTATTTCACTTAGCATGGTATTCTCAACATCCATTCATGTTGTCACAAATGGCAGTATTTCATCTTTTCTTATGGCTGTATAGTACTCCATTGTCTATAATGTGCCACATATCCTCTATCTGATATATTGACAAGCACTTAGGTTGCTTCCATGTTTACTATTAATAATGCTGCAGTGAACACAGAGGTGCATATCTTTGTGAATAAATATTTTCAAAAAAATTTTAGGTGGAAATAGGCAGGCAGAAAAAAAGTCAAGAAGCATGATTTCACTTATATGTGGAATATGACTAAAAGCAAGAAGTGAACAAACAAGGCAAATCAACAAACAGAGACTCATAGATACAGACAGTAGTATAGTGGTCACCAAAGGGAAGGGGGAGGGAAAAAGTAAGGGTAAAGGGGACAAATATATGCTGACAGAAGAAGACTGATTTCAGGTGGTGGGCACACAATGCAATATACAGATAATATATCATAGAATTGTATACTTGAAACCTATATAATTTTATTAACCACTATCGCACCAATAAGTTTACTAATAAAAAGAATGACCCAGGGAGGCACAAAGCTTAAGGTCATCTACAGGAAAGGAGGTGAGAAGCTGGAAGGGCCTGTAGAGAGAAATCACAGGCACCTGTCTCAGAAAGCTCCCCTACTCCCATCCATATTCCTGTAGGGCAGGGATAGGTCTAAGGTTTAGCCCTATAGCATTTTTGAAGGAATGGAAATAACTTTTTGGTTTTAGTTTTGCAAACATAGTTTATTAAGGTAATTGGGAATAGGATGATTCTGTTAATGAGTGCTGAATTTTTGTCTTCTTTTTCTGACTTTATTGAGATACTAGAGGCTCAGTGCATGAATTCATGCACAGGTGGGGTCCCTCAGCCTGGCCAGCGATCAGGCCAATCTTGCCCAGTTCTGATTGGAGCCAATCATGGCTGGCCTGGGGGAGGGACCACAGAAGTTTGGCTATGGGAGTACACTGATGACCAGTGGGCTGCTCCTGCATTGAGCATCTGCCCCCTGGTGGTCAGTGCATGTCATAGTGACTGGTCAACCGGTCGTTCTGGAGGTTTGGTAGTAATGGTCACTTAGGTTTTTATATAGAGAGATAATTAACATATAACATTGTGCAACTTTAAGGTACACAATGTGTTGATTTGATTCACTTTCATATCACAGTATGATTACATCATAACATTAGCAAACAGCTCCATCACAGCACATAATTACTTCCTCTTTTTTTGTAGTGAGAACATTTAATCTCCTCTTTTAGCAACTTGCAAGTATATAATGCAGGGTTATTAACTGTAGTCTCAGTGCTGTGCCTTAGATCCTCAGAACTTAGTCATCTTCTGTTTGTAAGAAGTTAAAAAAAAAAAAGGGAGGGGAAATAACTTTTTTGATTGGAGAAAACATGCTCCATAACAATACTCAAAACTAAAGCCTTTTCTGTTTTGGTATCTGGAGGAGCTCAGACCAAAGCCTCATCAGCACTCAGCACTCACTGAGAGCAGAGCACTGGCCAGGGCAATGATGTCTCTGTCAGATTTTCCTTTCCAGAGAGAAAACCCCCTACCTAGACACACACACACACACACACACACACACACACACACACACACACAAAGAGAGAGAGAGAGAGAGAGAGAGAGAGAGAGAGAGAGAGAGAAAGACTAAACCTGTGTTAGCACCCAGCACATCAACTCAATCTTTCCTTGAACAACACAGTGTTTTCCTTAAATGCTCTATAATAAAGCTAGGGGCTTAAAGAGAGCTAAGATGAATTAACATAATTGTTCCTGCAGGAAGAAAAGAGATGATTGTGCAGAAAAAGGAAACAGAAAAGGTGAAATTTAAGACATTAAATTAGCAAGTCTACTTAGTGCAAATGCATCTCATAATGCCTTGTTTGTAAAAGTCCCAGAAGCAATCAAACATATTTCACCAGAAATTAACCAATTTTACTTTTGGAGTGTTTACTTCAAAGAAGTAGGCCTGTGCATAAAGATTGTCAAGGCAAGGAGCTGCTGCTTTTCATCATTAATATCTTTAGACAATTTCATGTTTGCCAAGTTCAGGTACATGGTTTTCACTATTTTCATAAATAAAACAAACAACTAAGCATAGAAAATAGTATCTGCCTAGCAACCTGTGATACCACCTCCATGACTTCACATTCAAGGAAATGGTTTAGAATAAAGAGGACTGTGAAGAGACCGTAATACAATTACAGAATTAAAATGCTCCTCAACATTCCCAAAGAATACAGAGGACACTGTGTCATGTACAAGAGTGACTTAGAGGACAAATCTAAACAATTCTCCTTAAATCTAGAGGAAACAAATAAGAGTGAAGGATATGAGTGGGAGAGTGTTTGAGACAGATGATAGAAGAAATCAGCTTTTTTTTTTTTTTTTTTTTTTTTTGTAAAGAGAGAGAGAGAATTGTTTTTGGAGAATGACACAATACCAGCATAAGCAGTAATATTATTAAAGACAAATTTAAATAAGAGGATACTGCTTTTGTAAAATATCCTCATAATCCTGAAATTTCTCATTTTTATTTTAATATGATGTCCTTTAAAACTCTTTCCTATAACCGAAACCCGTTTGGCTCAGTGGATAGAAGGGTTCTGGGTTTGATTCCGGTCATAAGCATGTACCTTGGTTGTGGGCACATCCCCAATAGGGGGTGTGCAAGAGGCAGCTGATTGATGTTTCTAACTCTCTATCACTCTCTCTCTTCCTCTCTGTAAAAACTCAATAAAATATATTAAAAAAAAAAAAAAAAACACAACTCTTTCCTATAAATTTAGGTAAAACATTTGGTAGGTAGAATAATTTTTTAAATGCTATCAGTGGTTTTAATTATCAAGACCCTTCCCCAGTACATAAATTCAACAATGATACAATTCTCCACAATATAGAAAATCCTGCTGTGGAAGATTTAAAATATGGGAGGTTTATCGTCAGCTCCAAGGGAGCTTCTATTCCAGTTAGTGAGACTATTCCATTGTAATTGGTGAGAATATTTTATGTCTTCAGAATTTTTGGTAGAATCAATTTTTAAATGTATCCTGTTTAATCACATTTAAAATACATTTCATGCCCAGCCAGGTGTAGCTTAGCAGTTGAGCATTGTCCCAGGAACTAAGTCATTGGTTCAATTCCGATCAGGGCATATGCCCAGGTTGAGGGCTGGATCCCTAGTAAGGGGTGTGCCCATCAATGATTCTTTCTCATCATCAATGTTTCTATCTCTCTCTCTCCCTTCTTCTCTGAAATTAATAAAAAATATATTTAAAAATTTTTAATAAATAAAACACATTTAATATAAAGTAGAAAGCAGAACAATTACCTTTAAAATTGGGTCTGATTCTCGCATCATATCCTGATGTCCTCCCCATTAATTTATCCAGGAAGTCAGAAGGTGACATTGGAGCACTTCTAGATCTTGCACTATCTGTTTCCTTTGTTGCAACCAAACTAAAAATAACAAGAAAAAACACACCATAGATTTTAACAACAACAAAATCTTCCTAACAATTGTTACCTACAAATATAAAATTAATACGCTAAGCAAAAATACTTCTGAAAACAAAAAGGAAAGCTTTACATACTATTCAATGAGTGTGATCATAATGACAGGTAGGTATTTTAGGTTTACAGTTAGTATTTATAAGGTTTCATAAGTTTTTAGCCCAAGGGTCAGAGGTAATATTATTTTCTGTTGAGCCTGAAAACAACCACAAATTATTAGGCTTTCAAACTTTGCATGTACCCAAGTCTGATTTCTGATTGCAATGGTTAGCTAAAAGTATCCTTAATGATTCAGGCACAAGAAAGTACAAAAATTCATCTGTGCAATAAAATTCTTATTGCTTTTATTGAGGGGGATGGGGGGGGTCACCCATATGATCTCATTTTACCTTAATTATTTCCCCAAAAAAATCACATCCTGAGATATTGGGGGTTAGGACTTCAACATACAAACTTTGGAAATTTAGCCTATGACACTGGGCATGCTCACATGTGTGTGACCCTGAAGATGCCCAGGAATATATGGAACTTTTCCAAACCTCTAAGGACCTATTATTCCCTGGCTTTCTCTTTTAAGCTTGTTAGTTAGTCTGTTGTTTGACTCCACTAATACCCTCCAGTAACTCTGAAGTATTAAAAAAAAAAGCTGCCTCTTTATGTTTGACAAACATTCCTAGGAAAAACTTTTCTCATGAGCAAGTACTCTCTAAGTTAGCTCAAATAAAAGCAGTCTTACAAAGTGGGGTCTTCCAGAAAACCTCACACAAGTCAAATAACAATCCTTCAAGAATGAGGCTTTAAAGGAGTTCAAACTCCATTCTGCCCCTCTCGGAGCTTTCTTATAGGGATTGTTGGCTATTGGTTTACAATTCTCCCTTGAAGCCTGAGAAGGGGGCACAAGCATAAGGCAAGTTATAATGAAACAACTACCACTGTTCTGACCAAGATTCAGATGTTTTTCTTGATTATATTATTTCGTGGGTTTTTGCAAATCTCTGATTCATTGCCAGAGCTCTAAAAAAGTTGGTTGCCAAGTTTTTGGAAAGTTTTCTTACTGCTTTTATGGAGGACAGAATTTATAGAAGTCCATTGATTTTGCTGACATCACCACTCACACGGTGTTTTCGTAGACTTCTTTTTATGGTCATTTTATTATATCTGTGCTTTAAAGACCCACAACCTTCCGTGGCATCCTGGAGTTGCCCCTCTTCTCTCTCTGGATAATTATATTTACTCCCCTGGTATCAGCTACCTCCCATAGTGCTATTTCGTAGGAACTAAATATCATTTCTCATAGATAGTGTTACTATTTGTTTTTAAAACAAAGGATGCAAGTTTACCTTTGGTTTCCCCATAATGAACCCTATTACCAAGCACTATTTGTTTGCTCTAACATCTCAAATTATTTTAATAATTATATAACAAAAACAAGATTATTATTGTTTCAGTAAGATTAAAGAATTGTTGATCCTTTTAAGGTTAATAATTTATTATTATTAATCTTTTTGGTCTTCATTTCTTTTGACATATTCAAAAAAAATATTTGAGCTACTACAATAATCATGCCCTTCTGAAATTTGATTTGAAATTGGTTCTGTTTAAAAGTTTTTAATAATTTAATTATAGTTGACATTCAATATTATGTAAGTTTCATGTGTATAGCACATAGTGGTTAGATGTTTATGTAATTTATAAAGTGATCCCCCGATAAGTCTAGTACTCACCTGACACCATACATAGTTACTACAGTATTATTGACTAACTTCCCTATGCTGTACTTTACATCCCAATGATTATTTTGTAGCTGCCAAGTTTTACTTCCTAATCCTTCACCTTCTCTACCCAACTCCTCAACTCCCCTCACATCGGGCAACCATTAGTCTCTATATTTATGAATATTTAACATTGGTACTTTTAAAATTCCATTTGAATTATGCCTTTAGTGCCAAAAATATGTGTCCAATTATATTATACAAAGATCATGACATTGATTCACTAGCAATGGAAATATATAAAAATTAATTTTATAGGAGACTAGAATCTTACAACTAGAAGCTCACTCCTTTATTCATTTAACAACTATTATTACCATATTGCTTCCAAAGAATCTAAATCATGTCTGTAATAATTCAAAAAAGAAGGGATAATATCTATAAACATATATATAATATGTATTTAATCTTCTTAAAGGTTAAATAAATGTTAAATAACTTTTTAAAGGTTATTATAAAACCTTTTAATGCTTATGAAATAGTTTCCCACTAAAAATAAAAATTTTCATTGTTTATACAATTAGTAATTAAAATAAGCTGATGGAAAGAAAACACAACCCTTATCACTACCATAGTCAAGGATAAAAGATATATATATATATATCACTAGTAAATAATCTTAGAAAAGCAAGCTATTTCATCTCATACCACAAAATCTATTAAAATTATGTACTTTCTATAATAAATGCTATATATTTTACAATAAAATATAGTATTATTTTTTATTTTAATACTAAAATAAAAAATATTATACATTTATATGAAACAAAAATTATTATTCTTTTGACATGGTACTTAAAATTAATAAAATTACAAGTATAATTTGATCATTGAATTGAAGGAACACATGAAATACACATTGGACTGGGATATAATGAAGATAGGTACATGTATTTTTAAAATACAATACACAAATTTTTATAAGCCTTTTGTGAACTGAGAGACATTCACTAAAAATAAAATCATAGTGTTTTCATTATATAAAAGTATTTTTTATCACAGAAAAATGCATTTAAATGTCTGTTAAATGTTGAAACAATAAATTAAGGTGAAGAGATTAAACAAAGAACAGGTATGAATAACCCATACACACAGATAATAGTGTGGTGAGGGCCAGAGGGAAGGTGGTGAGGGATGGGTAAAGGTGGGCAAACATAGGGGAAATAGGGAAATATGTAATAGTGTCAACAATAAAAACAAGCTTTATACAAATTAAAGTTTTTAAAAAAAACAATGCATTTTGAGTTCTCATATAATTTATTCCATGCAAAGCACTGTACTAAGAACACAATATCAACATTTAAAGTGTTCACAGTTTGATAGATGTCTAGACTCATCTGGGGTCTACAGGGAGTCCTTGGGCAGTGAGATTACAGTGAAGATAATGATTGGCCAGCTCCCTTCTTTCTATCTGTGTGAGAAAAATCTTCACGTTTTGTAAGATGGATTCACCACCAAGCTCTGCAGAACAATCCCTATCAAAAATGAGACAATTCTGAGCAGAAAACTATTCCAATAGTCTTTACAAGTTGTGTTCCCTTCAATCACACAGAGCCATCCAACTACTTCTGGACAATTGACTTTATTTCTGAAGATTCACAATTTTGACACAAAATAACTTATTGTCAGCAAAACAGCACTGAGTAATTCACCGGCATTTCTACATAGTCTCTCCCTTCTTCTTCTGAAAGAGATAGAGGGTGTGCATATGAAAAGATTTCCATTACCTACAACCCTTGCTCTGGTATATTTCTCCTAGAGCTTTCTTCCTATTACCGTATTTATGAGATCTGCACCAAGTGATCATTGCTAGACAATCTTCAGAGAACCATAGTGATTTAAGAGAACTCATAGTAAGTCATACATAATGTGAAGCTCTATATAAGACCAATCTGGGATTGTTTTTTTAATTTTTAAGTAGTCCACATATTCAAACACCTCATTTTATGTTGTGTTTTTTTGTTTTTGTTTTTGTTTTTACTTTATTGAATTTATTGGGGTTATACTGGTTAACAAAGCTATATAGGTTTCAGGTACATGATTCCACAACACATCAGCTATACATTGTATTGTGTGTTAAATAGTTAAAATTCAGCATAGGAGGAGGCAGTTGGAAAAGAAAAAAAAAAAAAGTAAGATAATTTAGAATGGATTTTGGTTAAGAAACTTTGTCATCAAGTCCATTTTTTATCTAAACCCTCTAGTTTTAACAAAACTCATTATATTTATAGCAAGTTACTTTTGAAAAAGGCAGACTTGAATGTTTAAAAAGTCCTTTATTTATGAAAATCTCAAAATCTGTTATAATTTGCCTGCCTCCCACACTTGGCTCTTCTTTTATATGCTATATCAAACATGAATTTACTATTAACTTTTTTTTGAAACTGTGTGTGGGCTTAAACACATTCCCATCAATGAACTTTTGTTTTAAGCATTTTATATACTTTTTTTATAAAGACAAGCTACATGAAAGTTCAGAGATTTCAGTTACTAAGAGGCCAGCATAAACCTATTTTCTGAAGCATTAAAATCAAACATCACAATTTATCAAAAAAGGTAAGTTCCTTCTCACTTCTCTTCTCTCCCTTCCTCATCAATGAGACAAAGAGGTAAAATAAATCTACTTTTGGAGGACTGAAATAACCACTAAATATGGATGCTTTTATGATAAATCCTATATAATAAAAGCCTAATATGCTATGTCCAGTCATCCAGTAGGCCATTCAACCAATCAAAGCATAATATGCTAATGATATGCTAAGGCTGCTCAACCATTCACTATGCTGTGCACTGACCACCAGGGGGAAAACTCTCCGGTAGGTTAGCTTGCTGCTGGGGTCTGGCCAATCGGGACTGAGCAAGACAGGCCAGACACACACTGGAGCCCTCCTTTAGTCCCTCTCTGGCTAGCCAACTCTGCGCCCCTCCCAATATCCCTCCTCGGCCCTGATTGTGCATCAATGGGGTCCCTGGGCCTGGCCTGCACCCTTTCACAATCTGGGACCCCTCAGGGGATGTAGGAGAGCCAGTTTCAGCCCAATCCCTGCAGGCCAGGCTGAGGGATCCCACTGGTGCACAAATTTGTGCTCCACGCCTCTAGTTTAATATAATTGTCAGTACCTATTTACCTCTGATAAATGAATCTTAAAAATTGAGAGAAAATCATGTAGCTAGGAAACGAAATGTGAGGAAAGTCTTGACACCTGGGACCACAAATCTCCATGAACCTATTTTCATAAGTTGATTTGCACAGAGGGAAGGGTGACATGTAGGGAATAAGTCAGTGTTCTGACTCCTGAACCAGAGAAGGCCCAGGCTTTGATGGAGAAACAACAGTTTTAACATGTATTCTATAGCTCCATAACCCTACAGTCCAACTGTAGGGTTACAATTCCTTGTGGGAGGAAAAATTCAGTTATTATTATTTGAAAATTTTTGTAAGAATACCAGCAATTGATATGTCTAGTCTGAAAAATAAAACACAGATTGGAATAGTTGGGCATTCTTCTCATTTTTTATTTATTTTCTCATTTTTTTTTATTGCTTCAGCCTCTTTAGGAGGTGAACTAAAGAGAAAGAAACTGGGATATCTGGGGACAGGTGAAGTTTTGAGCATTTCACAGGAAAACATACTGCCTTGGAAAAGGAAACATTGTTAGCTCTAAGGCGTGTGTAGTGAAGCAGGCTTCCATTTGACTGTGTAATAGTAATTACTTTAAAAGGAGGCCAAAGGAGAGGATTATAAAAGGGCTATTCTAGAATATCTCCGGAGACTCAGAGAAATAACGAAAAAGTAAAAATTCTCTGGGTACTAGGATTTGATTCTCGTCACTGTGAACAACATGCCTGTGAAATATAATTATCATTTTATAAAGTGATCTCATTTCTACCTTAGTTTGATGGGGTGTAGTGTAAACAACCTGACAGGGCTGGTTGTTTTTTGTTTTTTTCCTTTTTGTAATGCAAGTGCCTGACTTAAGCTTTGATTGCTGAGGCATCCATTTCAAAGAAGAAGCCACTTCAAACACTATCTGGGATAAACACAAGGCCAGCCATACAGCTAGAGAAGCGACTCCTTTGTTTCAGAGACCTTACTTGATCTCATAACTGACCATTGGCACTACTTGTTTGTTTTCTCTCCTCGTGCTTTAAAACCCCCCTCTAGTGTTTTAAATTCACCAAGAAATTGTGAGCCTTTCAAACCCTAGGCCCTCACCCTCAACCCTGATAAAAGCAGAACCCCAGCCACTTTGCTCTCTCTTTTACTCCCTTTCTCTGTGACCTCTCTGTGACCCCAGCTGTCATTTCCCCATCTTGTAAGTACGAAAACCACACTTTTCCGAAGTTTCCTGACCATTATTGCTGAGGAGCATTTTGCAATCACACTATGAACCAAAAGTGTTGGTCCAGTTGTAACATTGTTTTAAGCAAGGGAGGCCTTCTGTGCAAAGCCCCCTGGGGCCTAGCTGAGCGCCTCCGGGCATTTCTAGCTAATCACTTTACTATGAATAGACTGAAACCTGATCACCAACAATAAAAATGGTAATTGCTTCTTGATTTCTCAGGAAGAGGATCCAAATACATGATGTAATTTTTAAAATATTTGTATTGATTTTTTACAGAGAGGAAGGTAGAGGGATAGAGAGTTAGAAACATCACATCGATGAGAGAGAACCATCAATCAGCTGCCTCCTGCACGCCCCCCACATGTGCCTGCAACCAAGGTACATGCCCTTGACCGGAATCGAACCCGGAACCCTTCAGCTCACAGGCTGACGCTCCATCCACTGAGCCAAATTGGCCAGGGCAATATATACATAATTTAATAGTCATAATAATCTTGTTAGTTAGATATAGTTACATATGCATTACAGATGAAGAAGCTAAAGATTAGAGGGTTTTTTTGTGTGTGTTTTTTTTTGCCAGGCCATTCAGATACTAAATGTAAATATAATAAACCTGTATTTTAAATATAATTAAACTTTCCACTGAAAACAACTAGACAAATTGAAAAATAAAAATCTGTGCATTGGAGAGCTAAAAATAGTGAAAAATCACGTGGCTAAAAACCAAAGGGGGGGCGGGGGAATCACAGAACTAAGCCAAGTATTTAAATTTGCATTTCCCTTAGGGGTGATAATAAGCTTCATAGCAGCTCAGTGGTTAATCTGTGCACAAATTTTGAAAGCTTTATGGATTTAAGGAGATAAAATTGTAATCGAGAACCCACCAAAGAGTGAATACCTCTAAGTTGATTTGGGGTCACAAATAATGACAACTTTTAAGTAAGAATGAATCAGAAATATAGAAGCATTAGGAAAAAGCTAAGCATGGCTTGGAATCATCTCAATTTTTGAAATTATCTCAGATTGCTAGCAACCTAGTGCTCCAATAAAAGCAAACATAAATCAAAGTCCTCCTATTACCACGCACTTATTCCTTCACCGTTCTTTTCTAACTTGGATAATGGTAACTCAATCTTTCCATTTCTCAGGGTTGCAATCTTTGATAACCTTGAGCTCCTTGACCATTTCACACATATCCATCTGGTTGGTCCTACCTTCCAATTTCTATCCATCATCCAAACCACATCTTATTATGTTCTCTTCAGCTTCTCTGGTACAACCTACCACTAACTGTGGTAGGATAGTAAGAAGCTAAGAAAATGCCTGGAATGAAGAAACTGAGACAAGAAAATTAACCAAGGCCAAACACTTGGGGCAGCTTGCAGCTGGCCTGTGAATCCCAAAAATCTTATGTGCCCCCCATCAAGGACACTGGAGAACTAATGGTTTATACTTCTCCCTAACCTGAAAATTCACAGCTTAATCACCTTGGCCTGGGAAAATAGAGAATACAAACTCAATGAATGCCATTTGTGCCAGGTAAACCCAAGGGCAAATACCACATAGGGAATGTTAGGGCAGGAAGGGGAAAGAGGGAAAGAGGGGGACTTTATCTCACCCACTAAACACAGAAGCCAGCCACCTTAGGACTTGCCATACAAGATGACCATGTTCATACAAACATTCTGAGATAAGCCACAACAATGTAGAAGGGGACTTTGCAACCTAGTCTGCTATCCAAGATATCTGGCAGGAAAGCTTTGAAACCTATAGGGAGAAGGTTATAAAACCCTTTGAACCTCCACTGGCCAGCATGCTAAAACTAGCTGAGTTGCCAGCTTCTGTTTTATGCCAAGTGTATTCTTTTTTATAAAATATATTTTTATTGACTTATTTTTTAATATTAAAATATATTAAGGAAGAGGGAAAGAGAGAGATAAAATCATCAATGATGAGAGAGAATCATTGATCAGCTGCCTCCTGCAGGCACCCTACTGGAGATCGGTCCCACAACCCAGCCATGTGCCCTGACCGGGAAACAAACCATGACCTCCTGTTCATAGGCTGTCGCTCAACCATTGAGCCACACCAAGTGAATTTTTAATAAATCTGCTTGCTTTGTTTCAATATGCTGTCTGTCACTTGTCTGAAATCTTCCTTGTGAGATTAATGAGTCTAAGAGGAAACAGGCTTCCTCCAACTTGGGGCTGTTCAGTAACAGAGCCACATTGCCTTTGCCTGGAATGCTCATTGGTCCTCTATTTATCTAATTAATATATATATATATATATATATATATATATATATATATATATATATCATTTCTTCAGGAAGCCATAGCTATTCTCTCTGAATTTATAAAGTATTTCTCAAGTTTGTGTATCTCATTGGTAGTACTTGTTATAATGCAACTATCATTTTTAATAGGATTGATCATTGTTTTATCTCCTACTTTGTAGGAACTACTATTTAAGCAAAAATCATGACTATTTTAATGGCCCCAGAAGTAATATAGAGCATCCAGAGTAATTAATGAATAAGTATTTTTGAAATGGAGTAGCTAAATTTAACGATGAAGTGGTCAAACATCAGACTATGACCCGCTAAGTATAGCAATAATCATGCTTAGAATATATGTTTAACGCTAGAGAGATTCCTGCCTTTCTCTTCTTCTTTACTTCTAAGATAGAAGGATGCTAATAACCAATCAGGAAAGATCATAGAACAAGTATTTAGAAATAGAAAAAAAAGCCAGGATATAAAAATCTGGGAGTGTTGTGTCAGAAAGTCATCATTTAATGGTAGAACTGGAGACCTGTAAAATGGACTTTCATAGGTACCTTTTTAACTGATATTGCAGTGATGTTTACATTTAGTGCTTACATAAATTAGTGCTTATTAGAGGTATCTATGCTCAATGCTTGCTAGGTATCAGTGATAAATTACATAGTGTTTATAAATGAAGGGTTAATATAAGGTTATAGATGGGGGATGGGTGGGGAACGGAGGATTCCATTCAACAATAAAAATAGATGACAAAGGATTAGCTAGTGTACTCCTGAGGTTTCTTTCTTTCTTTTTTTTTTTAAATATATTTTTATTGATTTTTTACAGAGAGAAAGGGAGATGGATAGAGAGCTAGAAACATCAATGAAAGAGAAATATCGATCAGCTGCCTCCTACAAACCCCCCACTGGGAATGTGCCCGCAACCGAAGTACATGCCCTTGACCGGAATCGAACCTGGGACCCTTCAGTCCGCAGACCGACGCTCTATCCACTGAGCCAAACCGGCTAGGACTCCTGAGGTTTCTTAACCCTAATTTTTATACAATCCTTTTGTCTTATCTACAAAGTATTTTTATCATAAAAATCACTCATTTTTACTAAACACTCAAAATGCTATGCTCAAAATTCATGGTAATTGCTATAACTTCTATAAAAACTTCTATTAACTTCTATGCAGATTGTCTATTCTCATGGGTAATAGCTCATGGTTTTGGCATCAACTTATTTCAACTAAAAGAACTAACAGGCTATAACAGAGCTAATTAACTCACTGATTTGTAGCTTCTTAATGACATTTCTTTTAAAGAAAACTAATTAAGTATTTCAGATACATTGAAAATTGCTTACAATAGACTTAATGGTTCCAATTGTGTGTTGAGTGCACAAGATAATTAAGTGGAAGCCATCATGGTACAGTGGTTGAGGCTTCAGATGGACAGCCAGGAGGCTTACATTTTGTCATGAATCAAATGACAAAATGTGTTGTTTCACCTTGGGAAAGTCATAAATCATTTTGCCAATATAAAAATGGAGGTTTAAAGTAGCACCCATTTGTCACAGGTAAGTTTAATAAACCAAATGACAATCTATACATATGTTTTAACACATGCCAAATTCTAAAGCCAGTGTTGGGATTTTGCTTTTGATACCATCACTCTCAATCAGGGATATTATTAAGTGAAATAAAGAGAAATTCACTCAAGCCAGGGCAGTTATAGCAGTATCTCATAAAACATGAGTGTAGAAAATACAGACAAGCATCAAGAAAGACTAAGCATCATAAAAGAAGAAAAAAGTCTGATTGACCTGTGCCAGTTTATGGATTCAACTTGTGATTGAAACCATGTTAGCAAGAGAAGTTGAAAGTCACATTGCAAATATGTAATTTTAGGGGCCATACTTGCTCACTGCTTATTCTTCCCTTAAATAACTTCTATTCAGGACATTCAGTCTTTCAGAGCTCAACTCCTGCATAATATTTAAAGCAAAAAGCACCTCATATTCCCTTAAAATTGCACAAAGGTTGTTTTAAAAACAATTCTTTTAATCCAATATATGTGCATTGTACAAAAGAAATAATAAAAATATAGTAAAATTAAGGGGAAAGCACCTTTATCCACCACTCAGAGATACAGAAACCATCCTTTCACTTGTGGTTTTAACTATTATAGATATTTACAAACAACCACACTAAAGCAGTAGTACTAATTTATTCTGAATTCTCTACTTTCTATTTTCAATGAATTGTGCTGGCATCAATGCCTGCTAATGAATGCATCTGTATAAATCTCCAGATCAATAAGACTCAGGATATAAAAGCATGATATTCTAAAGCACCAATCTCTGGAGTCTCTGAACCTGAAAAGAGATGGACACCGAATATTAAAATGGAGCCCTGGTAAGCTTTTTCCCCCCTAAATAATATTAAACCTGCAGAGCACTGACTCATTCAGATTATGGTAGATAGTCCCATTGGTGTGACTACAAACATTTATGCAAATATTTATGTTTCCGGTTTACACTTATTCAAGACAGGTTAAACCTTTTACTTCTTGTGGCACAGGAAGCTCCACATTTGACTGGTCATTCCATTCCTTAAAGGAGGAAGAAATGGAGCAGAACAAAGGCAGGAATCAAATAATAAAGAAAAAAATAGAGCTTATAATTGGAAGTGGTAAGAAAATATAGCAATAAGTATGGTGTTTGTTACTCAGTTTCCCTTTAGTGATATTAGACTATACATCAAGGTTTTCATTGGACTATATATCTTTTAAAAATTAAGAGACAGAAGAGGTCAGCAAAATGTATTCCTTGTTATTAACATTACGCTTAAAGCTACTCTTCAGCTGAGGTTACTCACTCTGATTCTTCTTCCCTCTTCTTCCCCTGTCCCACCTCTGTTTCCTTCTCCCCTCGCCCCTCTCCCACCTCCCTTCTTTGTATATGCCTAAACTATTTGAGGGAAAATGTTTACAGTTTCCCAGTAAACAAAAGGATTCTAAAATCTCTGGATTACAGAAGTTATTTCCTATGGCAGTAAGAGGAAGTGTTTTCCTTTCATTGTGCATAACAAGATCCCTAGAAACAATGCTTTGTAGGAAAAGCCATTTTCAAGATGTAAAGGAAAGGGTTCAAGATGAGAGTGCAAGATGTATGCCAACGCTGCCAAACTTGGTGCTCATGGATGAGAACAAAGAGTAACATTTTGAAAGTGGGTCCTATTTCTATACTCTTTGATAAAAGTATTAATAAAATATTCTTACTGTGATTCTAAGAGAATGGATCATATTTCAGCTTTTAAAGAGTAAAATGATCTTTTTTTCCCCTCTCCTTTAGAATATCTTAATTGCAGTGTTTGCAAAAATAAACAGGTGATGTGGGTTTATTGGAACCAGGTGATGTGGGTTCTGCCCCTGGCTTTGCCACCGAAATTAGTGCAGCCTGAATAAAGATCAGGTCTCTAGCCCTAACTGGTTTGGCTCAGTGGATAGAGTGTTGGCCTGTGGACTCTAGGGTCTTGGGTTTGATTCCAGTCAAGGGCACATGCCCAGGTTGCAGGCTCAAACTCGTGTAGGGGATGTGCAGTGGGCAGACAATCAACTATTCTCTTTCATCATTGATGCTTCTATCTCTCTCTCCTGCTCCCTTTCTCTCTGAAATACACACACACACACACACACACACACACACACACACACACACACTAGAGGTCTGGTGCATGAAATTCATGCACAGGTAGGGTCCATAGGCATGGTCAGTGGTCAGGGCCAATCTGTGGGGCGACCAGTGAGGCAATTGGGGGGTCCTCCACTGGCACCTACCTTGGCTTGCCTGGGGCCTGAGGCTGGGAGTAGCTCCTGCATTGAGACTCTGCCCCCTGATGGTCAGTGTACATCATAGTGACCAGTCATTCCACCTGTCGTTCTGCTCTTCGGTTGATTTGCATATTAGGCTTTTATTAGATAGGATATACAGCATATCTAATAAAAGATCAATATGCAAATTGACCATCACCCCAAGACACAAGATAGCTGACCCATGTTGTCAAAGATGGTTGCCCCCATGTGGACACAAGATGGCCATCACAAGATAGCCAGCAAGGTAGGGTAGTTGTGCGCAGTTAGGGTGACCAGACCAGCAGAGGAAGACAGTTGGGGGAGACTAGGCCAGCAGGGGAGGGTATTTGGGGAGGGGGTGACCATGCCTGCAGAGAGGATAATGGGGGGGGGGGGGGACCCAGGCCTGCAGGGAAGGAAAGTTGCGGGGGACCAGACTGGCAGGGGAGGGCAGTTAGGGGTGACCAGGACAGCAGGGGAGGGCAGTTAGGGGCAATCAGGCTAGCTGGGCAGGAGTTAGGCATCAATCAGGCTGGCAGGGAAGTGGTTAGGGGATGATCAGGCTGGCAGGCAGAAGTGGTTAGGGGCAATCAGGCAGAGGCAAGTGAGCAGTTTGGAGCCACCAGTCCTGAACTGTGAGAGGGATGGCCAACCACCCATTTAGGCCCGATCCCATGGCCTAAATGGGAGGTTGGATATCCCTCAAATGGTCTCAAATTGGAGAGGGTGCAGGCTGGGCTGAGGGACAACCCCTGTCCCACCTCCCATGTATAAATTTTGTGCACCGGGCCTCTGATATATATATCAGCCATCTCTAAAAATAAAGAGTCCTGGCTGGTTTAGCTCAGAGGATAAAGCATTGGACTGTGGATTGAGGGGTCCCGGGTTTGTTTCTGGTCAAGGGCATATGCCCAGGTTGCGGGTACAGTCCCTGGTGGGAGGTGTTCAGAAGGCAACCAATCAATGATTCTCTCTCATCATTGATATTTCTATCTCTCTTTTCCTCTCTTTTCCTCTCTGAAATCAATAAAAATATATTTTTAAAAATCAGATCTCTAGGGTTCATTCTCCTCTCAGGCAGAGTGCTGGGGGCATTTGCTGCAGTGGGGTCTGGACTGAATTCCCTAAGGGACTAGAAGCACAGCCCCTCCAAAGCTGTTCTGTGCTTTGTAACTGTTGAATCAGACAAAATGTGTCTGCTTCATTGTTATCTTTATCCCAAATGATGACCTTGCCTCCTTCTTCAAAGAGATAATTGAACTTTCAATTGCAATTCTGAAATCACTACTCCCATGTCTATAGCTTGCTATATACTGCATCTATTCTAACCTCCTTCCCAGAGAAAGGCTGAGCACATTCTTCTGGTTCAAAAGCTACCCTTCAACTACTGCTCTTTAAATCTTATCAGTGATGTTGCCCTTTCTCTTCTTTTCCTCTCTGGTCTCTTCCTAGGCATTTCCTAATTCACTGACTTCTTTTCTCCAGACTGTAAACAAGCTTAAATCCTCTTCCCTTTTAAAAACAAAACTGAACAAGCAAGAACTGCCTATCTCGCCAAGACTGGTTTGGCTCAATGGATAGAGCGTCGGCTTGGGGACTGAAGGGTCCCGGGTTCGATTCCGGTCAAGGGCATGTACCTTGGTTGCGGGCATATCCCCGGTAGGGGGTGTGCAAGAGGCAGCTGATTGATGACTCTCTCTCATCGATGTTTCTAACTCTTTATCTCTCTCCCTTCCTCTCTGCACAAAATCAATAAAATATATTTAAAAAAAAAAAAAAAAAAAAAAAAAAAAAAAAAAAAAAAGAACTGCCTATCTCAATTCTGCCCATCATTACTTCCTTTTCTAGGACTAGTAGCCTATTGAAAAAGGGAACCTAAATTTTCTTTTTAATTTTTACCTCACCATTCAATGTTATGCTAACGTATTTGTACATGTATTTTTATAGCAAAAATGCACTGGAAAAGACTTCTGATAATCTCCCATAATTCTTTTTGTTTTTATGGCATTTGTCATTACTGATCATTCTTTCATTTCCAAAACTCTTCTTTTAGGTTCTGTGACATACTCTGGATTCCCCTTCTCTCTTACCATAACTCCTATTTTTTCCCCCAATACCTCTTATTCTTCCCATCCCTTAGAGGTCCATGTCTTAAAACAGTGCTTTTTGCCGAAACCGGTTTGGCTCAATGGATAGAGCGTCGGCTTGGGGACTGAAGGGTCCCGGGTTCGATTCTGGTCAAGAGCATGTATCCCCAGTGGGGGGTGTGCAAGAGGCAGCTGATCAATGACTCTCTCTCATCGATGTTTCTAACTCTCTATCTCTCTCCCTTCCTCTCTGTACAAAATCAATAAAAAAAAAAATAAATTAAAAAAACAACAACAGTGCTTTTCAAACCTGAATATGCTTAGGGTTTGATAAAATGAAGATTCATGTTCAGGAAGATCATGGTGGAATTCAGAGTCTGTATTTCTTTTTTTTTAATTTTTATTGAATTTATTCAGCATTTCTAATAGCCTCCCAGGTGATGGTTATTTACTGGTTCGGCGGCCACATTTTGAGTAGCAATGCTCTCCAAAGGGAGTGCGAGGGGACTTTTGACATCTGCAGACAACAGTGATTATAGGTATGCTGTATTATTGTTAGCTCAGCCAACAGTGAGATGGGGCATGGGACAGCTAGAGTCAGGTTTGGTGGCTTTGTGACTCACCAGGCATGTTTGTTTATCCAGGTGGGATGAAATATCTATGAATGCTTAAGTGTAAAAAAATGTTGAAAAGCGCTGCCACAGAATTTTAGTCATCCAGTCTCATCCATTCTCAGGTCTTGTCCTCCCACCTCTATGTTGAAGTTTTCCAATAACTATATATCTCTTAGGCACCACCTACAAATATCTGGAACTTATGATACTTTGCTACATGGTTGTTCTTCTTTTATATTCTACCAGTGGCCCAGTGCATGAAATTGGTGCACGAGAGGGGAGTGTCCCTCAGCCCAGTCTGCATGCTCTCCAATCTGGGACCCCTCAGGGGATGTCTAACTGCTGGTTTAACTGGTATCCCTCTCATAATCTGGGACCGCTGGCTCCTAACTGCTCACATGCCTGCCTGCCTGATTGCCCCTAACCACTCTGCATGCCAGCCTGCTCACCCCCAACTGCCCCCACTACTGGCTTCCTTTCCTCCAACTGCCCCCCTGCCAGCCTGATTACCCCTATCTACATCTACTTTGGCCCTGCCACCATGGCTTTGTCAGGAAGGATGTCTGGAGGGTCTCCCGGTCTAATTAGCATATTACCCTTTTATTAGTGTAGATTCTTGTCCTGATCCTTAATGTTGACCCGGTTGCTAAAGGTATAAATATGCCCTAGATAATTCTCTCACTTTTTCTCATCTCCAAATAAGGAACAAGTTGTGTGTTTGTTTTGTTTTAGTTCTCATATCTAGTCCCTTCTCTCTAGTTTTGGATGCCCTGTTGTGTTGACTATGCATTCCTTTCCCTGATGCCTGTTTGACCCCTCCCCACTGTCAACATACTTTCTTCTAAGATCCCCATATTACTTCTTTAGTGATATTTCTTTAAAAAAAAAACACACACATATTTTTATTGATTTCAGAGAGGATGGAGAGGCAGAGATAGGAATATCAATGATGAAAGAGAATCAACAATCAACTGCCTCTTGCATACACCCTACTGGAGATTGGTCTCACAACCAGGTCATTTGTCCTAACAGGGAATCTAACCATGACCTCCTGGTTCATAGGTCAATGCTCAACCACTGAGCCATGCCAGCTGCGCTTCAGTGATATTTCTGAAACATGATCTGCTCATGTTCTTTTCCTAAGAGAACGGTTCCCTTTTGCTGCAGTTAGACTGAGTTCCATAGCATGGGATGGAGTACATGACCTAGAGCTACTGGGCATCCCTCTTAAAGCACTTCCAAGTACTTGCCACTTCTGTTTACTGCTTCATGGCCAGAATTTGGCCACGTGGACACACAGTGCTGCCAGGAAATTGGGAAATCCTTAACCTCTCAGAAGTACCTTTAGGGGAAACATTTTTCTCTTTTCTGGTGGCTGGAAGGCAGCTGTGCTATCTAAAATCTGAGCATCCATCTTGGATTACCACACTGAAGGCAGCAAAAAATAAGATGAAAGAATTGGCACTCTGGCTGGGTAGCTCAGTTGGTTAGAGTGTCATTCAAATATGACAAGGTTGTGGTTTGATCTCCACCCAGTCAACCAATGAATGCATAAATAAGTGGAACAACAACAAAAAATCAACCTTTCTCTCTCTCCCCCTCCCTCCCTCCTCTATCTCTTTAATTAATTTTAAAAACAGGTTCTTAAAAAAATGGATTAGTAAACTCCCATTCCAGACTTGGTCTGTTTATTTTCATTGCTTGCCTTCCTTCCTCTTCCTTCCTCTTCCTCCCTTCCTTCCTTCCTTCCTTCCTTCCTTCCTTCCTTCCTTCCTTCCTTCCTTCCTTCCTTCCTTCCTTCCTTCCTTCCTCCTCTCTCTCTCTCTCTCTCTCTCTCTCTCTCTCTCTCTCTCTCTCTCTCTCTCTCTTCCCTAATTCCCTCAATTCCTCCATCCTTCTTTCTTTCTCTCATTCCTTCCTTTGTAAAGGAAAACAAATCTTTCTTAAACAAATATTATGTGTACTTTCTGACACTTATAAATAAACCTAATCTGAACTAACATAGCAATAAAAGGTTAGTCTGTTCATCCCTTTTTATTTCCCTGACACACAACACCTTACACATCTACCACTATAATGAATTCTTAGGGGGAAAATATATTTTTGGACTAAGGACTACTAATACTAAAAGAAGTGAAAAATTATAGCTATAATGCTAAGTATATACTTTTTGTTAAACAGAAACATTTTTGACTGTTATAAAAAATTATGCTCTATGGATGGATAGTACTCTACAAATTACATTTCTTAAGTAGCATATTAAATGCAGTCACTTAGTCTAAAAGCCATTCAACCCTTCAAAGGAAAAACTTAGATGTGCCTCTGAGTCTCCTTTCTCCAAGTCCTTCTTATTTCCTCATGTGCACACAAATGCACTCACAGAGAAAACAGAATGCAAGAAAAGCTAATTTAGAAAACATTTAAAACACATTAGCTGTTTCCCGTAGAGGCATAATTCTCAACTTATTTTTACCATTATATTTTTTAACTTGAATTTTTATTTATTTTAGAAATTTAATTTTTTTCATATCAATACACCTTTCCGGTGTAATATTTGCTGTGCATTAACATATATAACTGGATCTATACACACAGAGAATACTATGCACTTTGGCCTTTTAAAGTAAAGCAAAATTTAAGTTCACATACTATTACTTAGGTGACAATATTTTGGCTCACAGAAAACCCAGTTCTTTGCATCAGAGTCAGTGTCTTGGGTGGTTCTTATTTTATTAAAGATTTGTAGGAAGAAAAGAGATGCCCTAAATTTCAAGGATTTAAAGGGGAGGGGAGGAGGACTTCATAATCTTCTTTAAGATCATTACAAAGAAACAACCTAAAGTAGAAAGGAGATTTCTAATAGTTTTGTCCATATAATCCTCTGTTAACTCTATTCTTTCCAATAAGTAAGACAAAAGGCAAGTTAAGGATATAGGCAGTTCATTCATTCTTAATAGATAGTGTGATATGATGTACAAAGTTGGGTTCCTTCAAGTTTTAATAGACTAGAGATAAGTCTGTTCTTAAAAAGGAAAGTTTTAAGAACTGGTGGAAAATGTCATCAATACATTTTAGGGTGTTTTATTATTTAATAAAAGTAATTTATAAAACTATATTGTTTATAAGTTTGGGAAAGTCAATATTCGATTACATATGCCATTCTTCTTTCCCTTATGAGAAATGTAATAGTTTCTTTATAAATCTATAAAAATTCATGTCTTCTTTTCTTGGGTTTTTGTTTTATTTAATATAGCAATACTTAAGTGTTAGTCCTCAAATTTCCAATACACAGAAAAAACACACATTTAAATTATACGAATGAACAAAAATATATATATTGACATTAGCAGAACAAGTGAATATAAAGGAACTCATTTGAATATTTTCTTCTAAACAGAAGAACCTATTATTTTGTTTCTAAACAGAGGAACCTATTATTTTAATAAACATTGCCTGATTTTTTTCTAACACCCTACAATAGTCATATACATTTTTCTTAGGAAGTTAGTCCTAAAACAACATAAATCATGATTTATTAGAAAAAAGACAAAAAAAGTGGGGTCCCATGGTAGAAATGTCACTGTGAAATCTTCTGTAGCCCCAGTTTCACATGGTAACAGGCCTGTTCCTTTACTAACAATGTTTTTCCTGCCTCAAATGCTCTTCCCTCTCTTCAGCCCACTCAAATTTCCTCAACTGTTTAAGGTCTGCTTAAATTCCCTTCTTTCTTATAAAGAATATATACTCCTTTCCAACCCTAAAAATGTTTCTTTTCTCAATATTTATAATTGTTACTATTGTAGGTAGTTATTCATGATTACATTTTTTTTAATTGCCAGCAAAAGAAGAAAATTATTCAACCACCCTTCATTGAGTCTCTTGTACCTAAAACATAAATGTATGTAAATAAACAGAATAAAAGACAAAAACAAATATTCAGTGATAGTGGTTCTCAATTTAGTTAGAAAATTACACATGTGTCAGTGATTATGATCCCAGTACTGTGATAGGTGCAATAATAGAAATACATATATTATTTAGGATAGTCATTTAATGATGTCTTCTCTTTCCAGCGAAGTGATCTTTTAAAAAGTAGGTAATTAAAATTATGTATTGATTTAAAGATATAGTTTTATATATGTATATAAATATTTGATATATACATTTAATATTCTATTCACACACTGCCTGGAATGTAGTCATTTTTTATAGAGATTCAGGTAGAATGCCACAGGCACTCTGAAACTGGACCATTCAAGATTCATGCCTGGAGCAACTACATAAAAAAGGTTATCAGCTCAAATCATACTCAAATAAACATACTTTCCACAAGCAGTGTGGTCATTTTAAGTGGAGATTAAAACATTAATAAATAACAATGATAAAATATACAAAGACAAATATATGAATTTCACTTTGGACAGGAGAAAATAGAATGATGTTTTATTTTGCTAAATATTTTCCACTTGAGGTAAAGAGGTCCTTATTGTTGGAACATTTTTTTTCTTTTCTTAGAAAGAGTGGAAGAGAGGAGAGATAGAGAGAGAAGCACTAATGTCACATCTATTTGTTGCCTCCTGCACATGCCCAATCAGGGTCAGGGATGGAGCCTACAACCTAGGTGCATGCTTTTGACCAAAGTTGAACCCTGAGCCCTTCATTCTATAGGCTGACACTCTATCCACTGAGCCAAACAGGTTAGTGTTGTTGGAACATTTTTAAAGTTCATGGAATGACTACATGTTAGAGATATTTTTGAGATATTTTCATATATACCCTGTTTCCCAAAAAATAAGACAGTATCTTATATTAATTTTTGCTCCCAAAGATGCGCTAGGTCTTATTTTCAGGGATGTCTTATTTTTCCATGAAGAAGAACACGGTACACATTTATTGTTAAATGAAAATAAAGGAAATTTATTACCTGTATATGGTACGGTAGTACGGTAGTTGTCAACACAAACCAGACAAACTGTGAATCCTACAGTATCAAGAATTTACTCATTTATGCAATGACAATCATGTCATCGTCTCTGGAACATCATCATAACAATCCAATTTCTGAATTTCCTGGTGAATTCCTTGTGACTCCATTTCTTTCAGAATCAGTGGACCAAATCTCTCATGTTTAGCCTAGGGGGGGCCTTATTTTCGGGGGATGTCTTATTTTCGGGGAAACATCAGTAGCTAGGATTTTGGATGGACCAGTTACTTCTAATGTCATCCCAATCACCCTATGTCAGTAATGGTTGTATAATGGTATCAGAAATATCCCAGGGTTAGTTAAAATTCCCAACTGGTTTTGGCAAATGTTTGTATGCACTCATAGAAAATTCTTCATCATTTGAATTAGAAGTTATTTCATTCAATAAATTATTTCCAGAGAGTGTTAATAATGTTTAGATTTTATGCTATTTCTATTTGTACCAATGATGTTACTACTGTGCATTAAATAGTCTAAGAGGTGTTACTAATACTTCCTTCTAAAAGTATTTCAAGTATAAAAATTCTAACAGTAATTCAGGAATTTACCATGATTGAGTCCTTCCTTCTCCCCTTCCCCCTCCCCCTCCTCCTCTTCCTCCTTCCCCTTCCTCTTCCCCTTCCCTTATCCTCCTCCTCCTCCTCCTCCTCCTCCTCCTCCTCCTCCTCCTCCTCCTCCTCCTCCTCCTCCTCCTCCTTCTTCTTCTTCTTCTTCTTCTTCTTCTTCTTCTTCTTCTTCTTCACCACTGTTTTCTATCATCAAAGGATTTCAAACTCTGCTTTCTTAAAATATGTGTGATATGTGTGGTTGCCATGAAATTGGTAGCTTCATTTTGGGTAGCTGAACAACTATTTACACACTATCTGTTTGTGGTTAAACACTGCCTTAACTCTAGAACCAGTTCTCTGAAGATTATTCACTTGTCTCTCCTCTTGAACCAATCTCCCAAGCAAAGCAAAGCTACAACTATACCATTTTTTTTTTTAGTAGGGAAAGACTACCAACCCATATTTCCATATAGACATTTCCCTACATATGAATTTATCTTTAATAAGTATGGTTAATTCAAGTAAAAGATAATCAATCACATGGACAAAAATAAGAGACAGTTTTGGTGGGGAAATCAAGGGGGAATATATATGTTTCATGAAGTAAGGAAAAGTAAAAGATGCATGTCCTCCAAAATAATTTTCCAGAAATCTCCTAGGAGCATGTAAGTAAATAAAATGCATTATTTGTGATTGTGGACTAATTTATGAGATTATATGAAATCAAAGCATTGGGGGTGTTTATAGAAAAGTGATAGAAAGATAGATGCTATTAAATAAGAGCATGTCCTTAAGATTGAAAGGATAAAACTGATAAATCTGTTCCTTTGTCATTTTTTTTTAATCAGTCTCAACTCCACAGTTCAGCTCAGGGCTCTCAGTACTTCTTCTCTGTGCCCTGCACTAAATGCCTTACTTCCATTACATATAAATATGCCCTCTGTTCTTTTTTCTTTGCAAAAATATGATCAGCTTCATAACATTGTGATTGTTAAATCTACAGGTTAAACATTGTTTCTGCATTCCTAGTTGATAGCAAGATGTCAATATCTGCTGCTAGCATCTCAAACCCAAATCACTCCAAACTAAGTTCAGTATCCTCTTTTCTTCAAAACAACCCAAATTCCCTGATGGTGTTGAAAAAGACCATATTTATACATGAAGCTAAAACACTTTTATACAGCAAAAATACATCAACAAAATAATAACACAATCCACTGAATAGAAGAAGACATTCACCAATGACATATCTGATCAGAGGTTGATCTCCAAAATATGTAAATTCATACAACTCAACATCAAAAAATTAAATAATCCAATTAAATTTGGACAATGGACCTGAATAAACATTTCTCCAAATAAGACATACAGATGGCCAATAGACATATGAAAAGATACTCAATGCTACTAATAAGCAGAGAAAAACAAATTAAAACCACAATGAGATAACACCTCAAACTGTCAGAATGACTATCATCAATAAATCAACAAACTACAAGTGTCATTGAGGATGTGGTGGGAAAGAAGATTGGTGCAGCGACTATGGAAAAGAGTATGGAGTTTCCTAAAAAATTAAAAATGAAACTGCCTTATGACCTAGTGATTCCACTTTTGGGTATATACCTGAAGAAACATGAAACACTAATTTGAAAGAATAATCATACCCCCATGTTCATTGCAGCAATATATACAACTAGAGGCTCAGCGCACAAATTTGTGCATGGGTGGGGTCTGGCAGGCCAGCCCTGAGCTGGAGGAGACATGGGAGACTGGCTGGCAGGCCATGCCCTTAATCAGAGGGTCAGGAAGAGGTGGGGGGGGGTGATTGGGGTGGGGCCAGCAGGGGAGAGGAGCCGTGGGCAGTTGGCCTGCCAGTTCCACCCCCGATTGGGCTGGTTGGCCGAAGTGAGCATCATAGGCACTGGCTGTTCCAGTCATTCTTGGCAGTCTGGTTGCTGGCTTTAGATAGATAGATAGATAGATAGATAGATAGATAGATAGATAGATAATAGATAGATAGATAGCTGCATATAATCAACTTAAGTTGATGGAATCCACTCAAGTGATTATCAATAGATGAGTAGATAAACATATGTATGGTACATAATGCAATACTACTTGGTGATAAAAGACCTAGAAGCTATTATGCTAAGTAAAATAAGTCAAACACAGAAAGACAAATACTGTGTTATTTCACTTCTATGTGGAATCTAAAGACCAAAACAAATGAACAAAATAAAAACAGACTCATAGATACAAAGAACAAGCTAACAGTTGCCAGGGGGAGGTTATTGGGAAGCTGGGCGAAAAAGGTGAAAGGATTAAGAAGTACAAATTGGTAGTTCCAGAATTGTCACTGAGGTATAGATTATAGCATAGGGAATATAGTCAACAATATTATAATACTAATAGTAGCCCTGCACATGAATCCATGCGCCAGTAGCTCTCTGCTGCCCCTGTAGCTCTCCACCCACTGCCCCACACTCCTGTAGCTCCACCAGTCCATCTCCCCCTCATAGCTTGTTGCCCTGTCCCCTCCTGTAGCTCTCCACTGGCTGCTTGTAGTTTGCTGACCCACCTTCCTGCAGATCCTTAATCTGGTCATTACATGGTCATGGCATAATGGATAATTAGCATATTCCTCTCTTATTATATAGGATATATGATGCCAGATGGGCACTGGAAATATGGTAAAGAGCACTTTGTGAAGTACATGATTTCCTTACCACTCTGCTGTACACCTGAAACTAATACAAAAATAATATTGACTATAAACTGCGATGGAAAAATTAAGAAAAAAACATAAAAATTAGTTGATCCAATAATTCTTCTAAAAGGTCATAAAGGCCATCTTTGGGTAATTTTTAATTGTTTTTTTCAAAATTGTTAGAAAAATAAGATCTATGTAATAGACTTAAGAAAAGGTGAGGGAATAAATATGATAAAAGATCTTATTTTGATGAAAGATTCAAACATGGTCTCTAAATTATAAAATAAAAAGATTATTCTTTCTTCCTATAGTTTTATTATTTTTTTTTTTTTACATAGCTCTTACTATTACTAATTATTATTAGCTAGTTTATGGTTAATTGCAATTTTGAGGTAAATTGCACCTCTGAAAGAGAAGAGTTTACAGAAATATTTTGAGCCAATATGCAAGACCTTCCCCATAATTATAAATATCCTGTTGTAATCCAATCTAATAAAAGAGTAATATGCAAAATGACCATCATTCCAACACACAAGATGGACACCCCCAAATGGTTAAAGATGGCTGCCCCATATGGACACAAGATGGCCACCACAAGATGGCCAGCAGGAGAGGGCAGTTGTGGGCAATCTGGTCAGCAGGGGAGGGAAGTTGGGGGGGGAAGGGAGACCAGGCCTGTATGGGAGGGCAGTTAGGGGCAATCTGGCTGGCAGAGGAGCAGTTAGCCATCAATCAGGCTGGCAGGGAAGTGGTTAGGGGATGATCAGGCTGGCAGGCAGAAGCAGTTAGGGGCAATCAAGCAGGTAGGCAGGTAAGTGGTTGGGAGCCAACAATCTTGGATTGTGAGAGGTATTTCTGACTGCTTTCAAGGGGTTCCAGATTGGAGAGGGTGCAGGCTGGGCTGAGGGACACACCCCATGCACGAATTTTGTGCACCAGGCCTCTAGTTAAAATTATATGCTTCTAAATTTTACACATATTCCATTGTGAAAGCAAGTAGTAACTCCTCCATATTTCTATAGGTTTATTATTGTAACCAGTTCAACAATTGTTGCCATTAGAATATGATTTTAAACCATAAATTGGAATTCCCTCAACTGAATTTGACCATCACCACTCCCTAAGCATACTATAAGCCTATATCATTCCTTTGTATATAATATTTTTTTTATTTTTCTTTAACTCTATTACATAGATCTTATTTTCTGCAGGTGGAGCAAGCACCTTAGAAGATCCAGCACAAGTACTAAGCCTTCTGGGTAGCGTCCCAATTTACATTTCTTAAACATTGCTGTGTTTTTCTTTTGTCACTTGGCCCTTTGTATTTTCTTCCCTACTAGACTCTAAGTTTCATGTCAGGAAAGATGGTAATTTCTCAATCATTCCTAGGCAAACTGTACCCATTGCTTAATATTACCTATGAAATACATATTTGTTGATTGAGTTGCCTAGGTACCTACTTGTGTGGTCAAGGGAAAGAAAAAGTATATATAAGAGGCAATATTGTATAAGCTATTTTATGAATCTGCAGGGCAAACTGCTTGAGGCATTGACTAGAAAACTAGGCCATGATCCTTCTATATTTGAGGAAATGTATCACCAGAGACATAGAGGGAAAAAGTATATTCTATGTGTAGCATAATATTAAAAACCTATATAGAATCCTAATACTGTAATGTTTATTCCTTCAAGTATATTTTTATCTAATATCTTACATAAGAAAATAAAGCCAGTACTAAAAGGGGTTTTTCCATACTCTAAAACATACCAAAAGCAAAAACAAGAAATTTTGTGCCAAAAATTTCTTTCTTAAATTTTGAGGTAAACTAAGAAAACATAGTATTTGTGATTATCATGAAGTCTGACATTCACACATTCAGCTTTTGATAGCTGTACCATAATTTATTTGTCTGGCAGGTCTGTGTTGGTATCAAACAGTAAAGATAAAAAACAAAATTGTATGTGGTGAAAAAATAGTTAATTTAAATAAATTTTTTTGGCAGTTCCCCTATTTTTGAAATTTTTTCCTCAAGCTTTTCATAATCTCACTTATCTACATTTCAAAGAAAGCTGGACACTGGTGTTTTGTTCTTTATTTTATTAATATGAAAACTAGAATCCAAAACCCATAGAAGAATTGTGCCAAAATTAAGCAATATCTGAGAAAAGTGCGTAACTTTTAAAAACTTCACTAATAAGGCATTCGAATTACTTATGCCTGTTTACATAATTTTCTCACTTATTTTTTAAAATATGTTTCAATTCATTTCAGAGAGGGAAGGTGAGGAAGAGAGAGATAGAAACATCAATCTTGAGAGCGAATCATCAATTGGCTGTCTCCTGCACACCCCTATTGGGGATTGAGTCCGAAACTTGGGCATGTGCCCTGACTGGGAATTGAACATCCATGGGTCAACACTCAACCACTGAGCCACACCAACCAGGCTTCTCATTTATTTTTATTACAAGAACTATGTTTTTTAATAATTACCTTTAAAATTACATTTCTTATACCAGACTTATTCTGGTAATAAATACTTCTAGTTGCATTATAGTAGAAAATATTTTTGTTCTGATGTCTTCAACTTAATAAAACTTATTTACTAAAAAGTAGAAATTATTCCAAGATAAAAATAACTAAAATATCATTTATGGGCTCATAATAATAACCTAAGAAAATGCTAAAAATTTTAAAATAATATTTCACTGATCATATTTTGTAGTAGTAAGGGCAACAAAAACCCTCAAACATTGCTGGCAGGAGTATAAATAGGTGCAACTACTTTGGAAAACTTGCAGTATCTACTCAAGCTAAAACCAGGCAGTATATATACTAAACTACCCCTTGATCCAACAATTTTTGCTCTAGAGAAAGACTTAGACCCAACCCATATGGTCCCCAAAATGAATGTATTCACAAAAAGATATGCTCAAAGATGTTCATCACAGCACTAACCAAAACCTAAAAAGTACTTAAATATTCCATAATAAAACAACAAATAGTGATGTCTTCATATAATGGAATACCATCTAGAAATGAAAATAAATAAGCTATTGCTAGATGCAACTAAATGGATAATCACATAAACATAATGTTCATAAAATAAAGTGGACACACATGAGTATTTATATAATGTTCAAAAGCAGGGAAAACATATTCATTGTTGAAAAAGTCAAGGTAGCAATTATCTTTGGCAAAAACAGTTCCTGGGAAAGAATACTGTGGTGACAGAGAGCAGAGTGAGGGCTTTTGTTACATTAGCAATGCTACATCTTGATCAGGTCTCTTTACATGACTGTGTTACTTTTCTGAAACTTTATACAGAACTTGTCATTTGTATACTTTTCTGCATGTATGTTGTATCTCAATTAAAAATTAAAATCTTTTACAACCTATGAAAAAAAGTTTGTAATCATAAATTATTCTACATCAGAGGACCAGTGCATAAAATATGTACAAGGGGGTTGGGGGGTCCCTCAGCCTGGCCTGCACCCTCTCACAATCCAGGACCTCTCAGGAGATATCTGACTGCCAGTTTAGACCTGATCCTGTAGGACCTAAACTGGCAGTCATACATGCCTCTTATAATCCAGGACTGCTAGCTCCTAACCACTTGCCTGCCTGATCACCCCTCACTGCTTGCCTGCTTGCCTGCTTGCCTGATTGCCTCTAACTCCCTCTACCTTGGCCTGGCCCCTGCAGCTTCATCCAGAAGGACGTCTGGAAGGTTGTTCAGCTGTCCGGTCTAATTACCATATTGCACTTTTATTACTATCTACTCTAATAAAAGAGTAAAATGCAAATTGACCATTACTTTGCAATGCCTACCAGCCAATCAGGAGTGAGTATGCAAATCAATCCAACAAAGATGGCAGGTTAATTTGCATATGCAGGCACCAAGCGGCTGGGGGCAGGGTGGGATTCTTGCATCATCGCCATGGCTGACTCAGCCACTCCGGGCCTCTGGGCAGCCTGGGAAGGCAGAAAGGTAGCTCCTGGCAGAAGCAAAAAAGCAGCTCAGGCCAGAGCGAAGGCGGTGCCCGCAGCCAGTGTAAGGAAGGCTCATTCTTGCACAAAGCTTCATGCATCAGGCCTCTAGTAGATAATAAAAGGCTAATATGCAAATCCACCAAATGGCAGAACAAGCGGAACAACTGATTAATATGACGTGTGCTGACCACCAGGGGGCATGTACGGAACATGGCAGGCGTTGGTTGAGGTGGGATGGTAGAGCAGGTGAGTGAAGCCCAAGGCATGCATCGATCACTGTCATTGGGGCAAACCTCTGGTAGTTACTGAAAATGTTTTGCTCCTGTGTGCCACGGTCCCACCAGGAACTCACACCTGCTGCCGGTGCCCAGCATTGGTCCTGATCACTCGGTGCCATCAGTGGGTACAAGCAGCAGCTCCTGGCCCTGATCACCCCTAAGGGCTTCTCCACCTCCCCCTGCTCCTGAGGGGTGATCAGGGAAGCAGCCTCTGCTCACACCCACTGCTAGCATTGGCCTCAATTGCTTCGCGCTGTCAGCAGGTTTGAGTGGGGCCAGCACTATCAGTGCATTGGAGTGGTGGCAGCAGGAGTGGGGCTGCTGGCAGACAGGGGATGAGGGGGCCTTGGTGGGTGGGGCCAGGTGAGGGCAGGGAGGATGGGCCAAGACCTGCCCCTGTGCCTACTATAACCTCATGGCCCACAGTCCATGCACAAATTCATGGACTGGGGCCCTAGTTTAATTATAAATATTGATGGTTTCTATATATTTTTGCCTCCAAATCAACCTGGAAAGAATATTTTTAAATTTAAAAGATATCTTTGTGAATTAATACTAAATACTTTTGTTACTTTTTTAAGTTTACATGTTTCTATTTTGCTCAGCATATCACAAATAGACTTAGTGAACAAAGAACAGCTTCCATAAAAATACTTATTTTATAAAATATTTTCAGTAGAGGGAGCTTCACTTTCTTTATTTTAGAAAATTTTCTTTCAAGGGCTATCACTGAAAATAAAAATATTTAATTTTTCTCTGTATTATTAAAGTTCTTCATAGAATGATGAAGGTAAATGAATAAAAAAGTGCTACTCTCATTCAAGACTAGTCTAAGATATATAGAAAACTTACTCAATTTATGAAAGGAGAAAAATAAACTTGAGGAAGAATACATATATTGATTAAACTTCTATATTGGGTATGTCTTTTTCAAGGAATTTCATTTTTGGAGTATTCATAAAAACATTTTTAACTTAAAGTATTTAATATTAATGAAAATAAGTTCTTATAATCATGATTATGAGTTTGAAATACAATTTTTGTGAATTTCATTAAAACAACAGAAATCAGAGACTCTAGTGATGAAGAATACATAACTAAGAATATATTATAACAAAACAGAAAAGAATGTATTATAACAAATATGGTGAATTGCCATTATACAAATCTGACCACATTGACCAAAATATTTTAATTATTGTTGTTAAGCTTCCTAAACCTGAATATCTATTAATTAAGCTATTATGATTTCACTTATAACATTAATTCCTTTCCATGAAAGTTCCATAAATGTAAAAAAGCTCTATACCCTTTTCTTTGATCACCATATATAAAATCTGTGACAATTGGAAAGTTTAAAAATTTACTGATTCTTATTAAAATATTCTCACTGAAAATATTCTGGTTTTCAGTGGTTCAACACTTTAAGAAAAAGTCAATAATTTCATAATATAATAACCTTCACAACTGGCCCTTATTATTATAGACTTATCAAAATAATATAGCTTTCTGTAAATTAGTTTTTATTAAATACATTATGTTTTTCTAAGTTGTCCAAAGATGAAATTTTGACCTGGAAACTTAGAAAAGAATAGTTACTACTTCTTTTAGAAATCAATATACACAGAACTTATTCTAATTACTTTTATTTCAATCCTCTTGTAAAGCTTGTGAGCCATAAGATGGAAATTATAATAAAATGAAATATATATTGATGGTTTAAAAATCTATATGAGCAATATATTGCTTATACATTGTTCAGTTAAGAATAGTGGTTAAATTATCTGATCTTTTGCCTAGTCTCATTTCCTCTTTAAAATATTTAATTAAAAAGAAAAAAATGAGGCCTACCAAATATGATTGGACATGATAAGAAAATGTGATGTAATAGAGCAATATTATTGTTCTATGGATTTTTTATTATATTACTTTATCCAAGAAGATTATTCTTAACATATAACATATCTATTTTTTATATTTTTACCTCCATTTATTACCTGAACTAAGCTCATTAGGAATAGCACTTCTTCCTTTATTTTTTATTCACTTACCTTAATCTCCAGAAATATCAACAATGTTCAGAATTTTTCTGGTTAGTAAATGTTTATGTTCTAATTGTTTTCCTTTTAAAAGTTAGTAATGTTCCATTTCTAATTAGTAAATATTTTTAACTTCCCAAAAGAGAATAACCCACAACTTACAATTTACTTAGAAAAAATGAATTTCTAACAGCAATTTGAGAAGGAATAACTTGTCTTTGGAAATAACTTTTCCAGGGTAATCTCAGTTGCTACTAATATAAGACGACAGTTACTAAAAATGCATTATTTTCAGAAAATAGAGCAAAGTTAATATTTTCAGAGGTCTCAATAGATAGACTGCTAGGTACTTTAGACATAAAATAATACGATTTAAGGAGTGCTCTCAACAAGTCAATTTCTAATTGCATTCTTGGTCTCATCAATAACAGGTGGTTGCATTCTAGTACACAGGCTTTTTTAAAATAAGTTCTCCCACTGTTAAATACAAACAGACTCACCTGAGTAACAGTGCTGCTTCCCAGAAATAAAATCCCGAAACTAATGTCCGAAAGTGTCTCACGTGGGCCATGATACGGAGAGATATTCACGATCCTGAAATTAGTCTTATCCAAGGCATGGGGGGAAAGAGAGAAAGCCTGGAATGAAAATAAGCACTCTAACTCCGTGTGGTGGTGGAGACAAACGCTTCAGCACCATAGACAGCTCCCCGCGGTCAGCGGAGGCCCTGTCTGCCTTTCAAACCTTTGCAATTCTCTTTCTACCCTTCCCTGAGCGCTGAGCAGAGGGACATGCACAGGGTTACAAATGTGCAGGTGATTTACACAGTGAAAGCGGAATAATGGGTGAGATGAAATGTATGAAGTGCCCAGGTTCTGGGCAATTAGTTCACTGGAGCTCTAGCAGCAGAGAAAGAATGCTTGTCCTTTCCTGACCCAGACCCACGTTTGAAGAGAGAACAGCAGCAACAGCCGGAATGAAAAAGCTTCTTCACCTGCTCCAAGCGCCGCCGCCGCCAGCCCAAACCCCACTCTCCACCTTTGGGTAAAACCCAAAACCGCTAGCGCGGCAAAGGGAAGCGGGGCGGGGCGGGGCCAGACGACACTATCTTGCCCGCAAATCACAACCGCACAGCGGGACGGAGTGACAAGACACTCATGATGGTAGGCGGTGCTTAGCACTTTATCCTTTTAAAAAAAAAAAAAAAAAAAAAAAAGCAGCGAGTAAAACTGATGCAGAGCCTAAAGGGCGACTGGAGAGTGTTGGGGGCAGGAAGCTTCAGGGCTAAGCCTGGGAGAATCAGGGGCTTTTTGTGGGTTAGTTAGCAGAATTGTTTTGGAGGGGGCCATCCATTGTACACTTATGAGGAAAGGTACAATTGAGTAACTGTCACTCCATGTCATTGACCTTACACGGAAATGTAAGAGTAAGCTTTAAGCCTATGGAAAGGGCTAAGGAAGAGCAGAGAATGAGGTGCGTGGGCAGCAGTGGGCAGGAGAACACGCTGTTTCTAGAATCCTCCCATAACCCTGGCCAGCTTCTGGCCAGGAAGCATCATTGACTAGAGTGGGTTGAGTTCCCTTCAGTCATAATAAAGGTTCTAAAGAGATGAAGGCGGGAAATCTAAAGAGATGGCTACTTAGAGGCACAAGCTACCCACCATTTCTTCTTACATATTTTCCATAACTTAACAGTAAGTTCAAGCAAGGACAGCCAATTCATTTGTTATACCTCTTCTGTCATCCATCTCTCTATCTGCTCTCTCTTCTTCCCCTCTCCCCCTCCATCTTGACCATTTACATGGGGATGTGGATTGGAAAACTGAAAAGGAAAAGTGTGTGTGTGTGTGTGTGTGTGTGTGTGTGTGTGTGTAAAAATAATGGAATTTTAAAAAATTAAAACCTATTGTTAGATCTTTACAGTGGTGTTTATTACTATCAACAAGGATCAAAATATTCACTCACCTCTTCAACCTTAACTTTTCCCCAAAACTCCAGCAAATATTTATTCTGAGATTCCTATTCTAATCTCTTAACTTTCTCAATAGCTAAACTAGATGCCTTCTTACTCGTTCTCTATTTTCTTTTAAATTAGATT
The DNA here is from genome assembly GCF_964339955.1 of Pipistrellus hanaki. Lineage (NCBI taxonomy): Eukaryota > Metazoa > Chordata > Mammalia > Chiroptera > Vespertilionidae > Pipistrellus > Pipistrellus hanaki. The sequence continues at coordinate 66,002,268 of NC_140507.1, forward strand.
CAAACAGCAACTAACATATCAATTACCCTGTAAATCTTTTTACTGGAAAAGTAGAAATCATTACCTTCCAACCCTCTCCAATGAGAATAATGAAAAAAACAAAACAAAACAAAACACCTCATCTCTTTACTCTTTAGCAGACATCTTTTCACATCTTTGTTTTCTTATGTAAATCACAAACTTTCAGGAGCCCATAAGATCCTGCCTATGAATATTTGCATCTTGAGAAAGTTCATACAATTTTATTTAACTCAGTTTTTCAGTGAGTCTTTTGAAAACTAATGAAGCACAAATGCTTTTTAGTTGGCCATTCTTTGAATAGCATTAATTGTTTAAAAAAAAAAAAAAACAGATACTAAATTTAAAAAATTAATTGAAGTTTACTCTATTTCAAGAAGGCTTGGATTTTTTGCCTTGTTTCACCACTAAGTAATTGGGCATTTTTGGAAAATTGGTCTACTTTTAAAAATATTTTTACTACTTATATCTTTAAAATATTTATTTATTGAGATAATTGAATTAAATGACCTCTGAGATTCATCCTCTGGCCCAAAAAAGACAATCAATGTTTAAGCAAACAAATGTGTGGATGATATGATATTTAAAAGTCTATGTTTACATTTATTTGGATAGTTAATAGTAAGTTATATGATAGCTTAACAGGCAGGATGATTTTAGCTATTTCTTCTCATTAAAATGAAAGCATAGGAATATTATACTTTATCAAATAAAGATATATCTAGTCAGTTTCTTAGATATAAATACAAGAAGGTAACTGGAATCCCCATGTTACTCATTTTTTCATAGCGCCATTATTATTTTCTTCAAATTACTTCTGACAAGCTATCATCCTCCTTGTTTATTTAACTTCATTACAATGAGAATAATGTTCATTATTTAGCATAGCACCTTCCATGTAAGTTCGAAATGAAATTTCATGCATATGCATATTTGTGGTATCCTTGTAAATTTTACTCTTTTGAGAATAATAGTCCTGATTGGACCAGTAGATGAATGAATTTGTTTTGGGGGAAAAGACTATTCTATGGGTGATGACTAACTGACTAGTTCATTCATGCCAAATTAATCTGTATTCTGATATGGCCAAATCTCTGCTCTTTTCTTTGTGTCCTTTATCATTTCTTTCTTGCACTAATGGATTATATTTCACATTTTACAAGATATGGGACTTCAGGGCTGGCTTGGATATTAATTTTCATCATATTTAATGTTCTCCTGTTGCAGAAGAAGAATTGTAGCACAAAGCAGTTAAGTGATAATTATAACCCCTTGTATTCAGCAAGTTGAAGATATCAAATTTGACTTTGGTGCTTTCGGATTATTGTGTAGTATTATGTCCACTACCATGGAGCTATTTTTAATGGTATATTTCCACTATTGTCTCAAAACTATAGACTTATTCCCTGTCTGGGTAACTCAATTAAAGTATTATCCCAATATGCCAATATGTTTTGAGTTGATCCCCAGTTGGGGCATATACAATAACCAGCATTAATAAGTGGAAAAACTAATCTCTCTCTCTCTCCTCTCCCTCCCTTCTTCTCTCTCTCTCTCTCTCAAATCAATTTTAAAAATATGCATATTACCTAAATTACAGAGAAGTAAATCAATTTCAATGTAATGATAAAGTTATTTTCATATGCTCAATTGTTACTACCAATGATCTTAAACAAACAATATTTTGTAAATATTGCTCAAATTACTTGCTATTTATAGAGGACTTATTTACTTGTTTGAGGTCAGTGCAATGTGGGGTTAGTAATAGTTTACTGAGAGTTGATTAGATTCAGTAAGATTAGATCATTCTAGCCATCTCATCAAAAGCTTATATATAAATCAAAACTTACAGACAGTAATGCAACTTTGCAGTAATTAAGAATTTAATATCTTTAAATTAACACTCTGGAAGAGTAAAAGATTTAATGTAGGAATTAATCAGAAACTCACTTGTTCAACATAAATCAGGTAGAGAAGAATTAATCCTATGTCAGTAAGAGATATTATCATTAGGTATATGAGCCTAGTGAATTTATATTTTGTACTAGAGGCCTGGTGCATGAAATTCATGCATGGGGGAAGGGTGTCCTTCAGCCCAGCCTACACCCTCTCCAATATGGGACCCCTTGAGGGATGTCCGACTGCCCATTTAGGCCCGATCCCAGTGGGTAGTCGGACATCCCTCTCATAATCCAGGACTGCTAGCTCCCAACCATTTGCCTGCCTCTGCCTGATTGCCCCTAACTGCTTCTGCCTGCCAGCCTAATCACCCCCTAACCACTCCACTGCCAGCCTGATTGACGCCTAACTGCTCCCCAGTTGGTCTCATTGCCTCTGACTGCCCTCCCCTGCCAGCCTGGTCACCCCTATTTGTCCTCCCTGCAGGCCTGGTTGCCCCCAACTCCCTCCTCTGCAGGCCTGGTCCCCCCAAAACTGTCCTCCTTTGCTGGTCTGATCTCCCCCAACTGCTCTCCCCTGCTGGCCTGGTCACTCCTAACTGCCCTCACTGCTGACCTGATCACCCACAACTGCCCTCCCTGCTGGCCTGATCTCCCTGCCCTCCTCTGCCGACCTGGTCACCCTCAACTGCCAGCCATCTTGTGGTGGCCATTTTGTGTCCACCTGGGAGCAGCCATTTTGGGCTACATGGGGCGGCCATCTTGTGTCTTGGTGTGACAGTAAATTTACATACTACTCTTTTATTAGATAGGATAGGGCTTAATGAGCAGATTATAATAATCATGACATTAAGCTGATCAGCTGACCCTGTTTTTTAGGAATAGAGGTAGAAATATCCAATAGTTTATCCCCATTTCCTTGATCAGGATACAAAATTTCTCACATGGATCTCAGCAGCATCCTCCTGTTGTTTCTCCTGCTTGCTTTCTTATTCCTTTTGATTAATCCTCCATTGTAAATATCAAGGTTTTTTTGTTTATTTTAATAAATCAGATGATGCCACTTTTTTATTAAATTTGTTATGACATTGGTTAACAAGATAGGTTTCAAGTGTAAATTTTTATGATACATCATCTGTACATTGCATTGTGCTCCAACCACCCAAAGTCAAATCATCTTCTGTCACCATGCATTTGACCCCCTTACCCTTTACTATCCTCCATCACCTTCCCTCTGGTAACCACCATACTGTTGTCTGTGTCTGTCAGTTTTTGTTTGGTTATTTACCTTATTTATTAACTTATTGCATTTATTTTTATATCTAAAAGCAATGAGTGAAATCATATGGTCTTTAACTTTTTCTGTCTAACTTATTTCCTTCAGCATTCATGATGTCACAAATGGCAGTATTTGATCTTTTCTGGTGACTTAAGTGGAGTAGTATTCCACTGTGTATATGTACATCTTCTTTATCCAATCATCTATTGAAGGAAAATATGCTCAACTTCACTAGATATTAAGGAAATACAAATCAAAACTACAATGATATATACCACCTCACACCTGCTAGAATGGTTATTAGAACTTGAAAAGTAATAATATTTGTTGGAGAGGTTGTGGGGGGAAAGGAGCCCTCATTCACTGCTGGTGGAAATGTAAACTGGCTACAGCCACTATGTAAAATAGATGGTGCCACTTCTATTCCAGAAACACTTCAATGCAACAGATTAAAATTCACATTCCTCTTCAGAGTGGATAAGGCTCCGATTTTCCATTGACAATCTCCTCAGCTTCATTGTTGATCGGTCCCTCTTTTCCCACTATGTTCCAGTCACATGAGCTGTTTCTTATTTCATTATTTCTCTGATCTTCCTTTTGGGCTTCCTATGTCTAAATTCCTTCCTGCATTACAAATATCTCTTTTCCTTCCTTCCTTTATTTATTTTTCTTCTCCCTCTCTAACAAAATTTTCCCATTTATCTTTAAATCAGTATTTATTCCTTTTGTGGATTAAGTTATAATTTGGTGTTTGCCTTTGTTTGAATACTCACATTAGGACCTAATGATTAGGTAATGTGCATCTATATGTCTACCACGGTGCTTAAAACATAATAATAAGGAAATATTTGTTGAATGGATGAATGGATGAATGAATGCATAAATATTATCTGTTCTTTAGTTCTCCCTTTCTTAGATTCTATCCTTACAAAGCTTTTAACCCATTCTTTCTTTGTAAAATTACTTAAGATTTCTATATTATAATGTTCTTTTCTGGTCAAACATATTCCTTCCCCAGCTAAAAGTAACCTTTGAGTTTATATGTGTGCCCTGGAGAATGACTTATTTATAAATAAGATTAATATTATCCACATACATTATGATTTTTACTATTTTAACTCTTGGACTCTCATTTTTTTCCTATTTTTTTCTCCAAATTATGCTGATAATTTCCCCAATAATGAAATTATTTGAAGCACTTAATTAACTATTTCATTCTTTCTCTTAGTGCTTTATATCAACAAGTCACAAATTATAAAAGTTTCTCCAAATTATTTTTCCAAACAGTTTATTCATCAACAAATATATATAGTTTATAATTATGCACCACCTCATGCACTTCTTGGTATACATTTGTGAATAAGAAACAAATCTTGTCCTAGAGGAACTACAATCTATATAGTATGTAAAATATATAAGAATATTCATAGTATTACATAGACTAAAAATATTGAAGGAAATAAAGAGAAATGCAGTGGGAATTCAAATGCATTACCTCAAAATGGAAAGCATGAGAAGATTTGAATATGTTCACAGACTAGGGGATATTTAGCAAAGCTCTGAAATCAGTTCACAGTTCATTTGTAGAATTTGACTGTGTGGAAATTACAGCAGAAAACTTTGTAGAAGGAGGAGGGTAAAAAATCTTGAAACACATAGAAACAGAAAAGTGGGATTTGAGTGATAATATTTTTGTGGTTAATTTTTACCCACGGTGATAAATTTGCCTTCACTCAATAGTGATAGAACTGACGAATGGTCTACATACCAATTCAGCCTGTTTTCAAACCAAAGATTATTTTTCATAGTAAATAGATACTATTGCAACAGATGTTCCTGAATTAGATGTCCAAAACAAATGAAAAATGCAAACAAGTGTTTCACAGTAGCAGTTTTGAAATCTGTGGTTATGATGGTTAGTATTCTCTTTGTTTGCAAAGCATTTTTATTAGTAATTTTCTAGATGTTTTGAAATTCTAATTATATGGAATATTTAGTATGCATTTTTCCTAACTCATTTTCCCAAGTCAATTTATTGGGATGATGATGATGATTATTATTATTATTATTATTATTATTATTCACCCCCTAGGTGGTACTGAATGGCCAGAATGGGCTGGAGTTGGGTATTTTTCTTTTCTCAGGTCAGTTAAATGTTGCTAAGACCCAGAAGCTTAGGCTCTGGTTAAATGGTTTCTCGAGGGAGACCTTGTTAAGAATAGAATGTTCTGATGTATTTCAGAATGTCTCTTTTTTTTCTCCTCCCCCTGCTCGAAGCACCAGGGGATTTTCTCTAACATTCACCATAAGAACCTGGTAGAGCTCCAGGAGGTAACTCACGGAAGAGTGTGTCCCCTCCTATGACTCTGGGTCCCCTGGAGTTTTTATCTCTCAGACTTATCCACTCAGAGCCTCCCACAATTCATCATTTACAGCTCAGGATCCCCTTCCCTGACACTGGTTCCCATGATATTTTGACTGGTGGGTTTCTGCTCCTGTAGGTTGTGATTCTCTATATCTATATTTGCCCATTGTTCTCTTCAATTTGGGGGCATCAATTTGCCCTTTGACCTCACTTCTTTCTTACAGAATCTAGGAAGAGTTGATTTTTCTGTTGCTCAGCTTTTTATTTATCATTAGGATGGAGTGGCAACTTCTAAGCTTCTTACCTGCTGGGACAAAACCTTAAAGTTTCTTATAGTTCTGTTTTAAAGATTTTAAAAGCCTAATCTGATGTTAGATTTGGGGGATTTTCATAGCTTTGAAAAATTCTTGGCCTTTATAATTACTGCAAAATTTGGTCTGTAAAGAGGATGTTGCTTGACCTAAATCATACTTTTTTAAGCTATAGAAATATTTAAGATAGTTAAAGCATTTCAAGAAGACAGCAGGGTCTATGTACATTTATATATAAGCAAGTATTAAGAAAAAGAGCCTTATTTTAAAGCCTTTTCTCTGCATTAACCCCTCTTGTCTCTATGTCTCAGGTTAAAAACTCCCCAGAGAAGGCTTCCCTGACAGCCTAGGCAAAGCAGCCACTAATTCAATTGCTTTCTATAACATCACCCACTTTATTTCCTTCGTGAATAATGATAATTTATTTATTTATTTATTCATTTTCTGTCTCTCCTCCCCTAAGGTAAGGTCCAAGAGATAAATACCCCCTTTTGGCTTTCCCTGTATCCTAAGATGCAAGACAGATAGAGTGAAAAATACAGAAATGAGGAGGGAAGGAGTAGAGAAGGAAGAAGGAAAGAGAAGAGGAAGGGAGAGAGGGAAGAAGGGACGGAGGGGAGAGGAAGGGAAGGAGGAAAAGAGAGAGAGAGAGAGAGAGAGAGAGAGAGAGAGAGAGAGAGAGAGAGAGAGAGAGAGAGGGAGGGAGGGGGAGAGAGAGAGAGAGAGAGAGAGAGAGAGAGAGAGAGAGAGAGAGAGAGAGAGAAGAAGAAGAAGAAGAAGAAGAAGAAGAAGAAGAAGAAGAAGAAGAAGAAGAAGAAGAAGAAGAAGAAATTGGTGTTTTGCTATAATGTAGGATATTGAAAATTTGACAACACAGATCAGAAACAACACTTGTGCTAATTGATGGAGGCAAAGATGGCAAACTTGGCAGCATTCCTGGCATGGTTGGTGGGGTCCTCAACATTACCAGTCAGCAATAATTGGGGCAAATGATAGCACCAAGTTCAGCTCATGGGTCAGATGTTTCAATCTGTGACAGCAGGAGATGCAGCTGTGTTTCCAGTTGGTATTGGCAACACAGCTGATATTCGGGGGGCAGCAATAATTGTATATTCAGTGAGCAAAAGAAGAAAGAGAAAATGTTAAAATACATGCCGTAGTCATGGAGACAACTAGTTTCTTGGAGCATTGGGTATGACACTTCCAGGAACCTCACAAAATTACCTAAGAAGAAATTCAGAGAGGCTGGATTTCCTGAAGAATAAACAAAATCATGCATTGCCTGAGAATTTTTATTTTGTTCACTTGTTTTTAATTTCCTTTCAGTTTCACACTAATGAGGCCTTTGAAACAAAGGTTTCCTTCAGCCTACAATTAATTTTATTTCTTTGCACCTTTGAGAGGGAATTCAAACAGCAAAAAATCACCACCTATATAGGAGGATTTTCTATACACAAGAGAGTAGGAAAATAATGAGTTCTCTTTTTAGTCATTCAATTTAAAAAAAATAATATAGATTTTTGAATACTTAAATTATTCTTCTAATCACTTGAGTTCAAAACCAAGTTCTCCAGTGCTTAATGTAGAAAAATTTTCATGGAAAACATTATTTTCTCACTTTTCCAAATGTCCCCATATTCCAATCATGTTACATAATTTTCCCCAATGGAAAGCACAAACACTTTATTGTCTTAACTTTTCTTCAGCATAGAGTGAAATTTGTAGCAATTCAAACTCAGCCTTTGCTGTTAATTTCTATATTGCTTTCATTGTCTCCTCCCCTAAACAATGGACTACTGGTGTTTACTTAGATTCTTTTTACACCAGTTTTTCACACTGGTCTCCGCTTGGTCACTGACTTTCAAAATCAAATGCTGAGTAGATCCATCTTAGTCATTGCTCTTGAGTTTTTTTCTCCTTACTTTGTATAAATATTTGTGTAAGTAATTATGTGAGAGCTGTAATTGCGTCATAGTCTTATGTATACCATATAAAAGATATTCCATCTCACAATGACTTTAATACAGTTAGTTGAATCTACCGTTTCTCTTCATAATTAATTACTTCAACAGTATTTGAAGTTCATGTATATTATCTTTACAGCCTAGGATCCCATGAAATTGAACCATAATTTTTCATCTAAGTCTTACAGATGCTCCTAATTTGTATTAAAATTGCATACTTTTTTATAACATTTAAAGGCTGACAAAACCTTTAATATTTTTTAAGTAAAATTTTACTTTATGTGTATAGATTAATAATATTAAAATCAAATTTTATTGTTAAAACTTGACATTTACTCAAGAGCTACTGCAATTTAGAAGTAGCTCAAAGGCATTTCTGATATTAAAAATGAAATTTGAGAGTTAAAAACAAAGATGATGTTTTTCATATATTTCAGTCTTTTTTTTCCCCATTCCTGTTCTGGGTAAAACAGATGCATATTATTATTATGGTTGGGTTTTCTCCAATTTATAATATTATACATTTCATATTGTTAAAAAACTGCAAGGATACGTTTTTTTCTACATCTATAAAATAAGTATAATATTTATAAATCTATAAAGAAGACATAAAAACTAACATTTTTACTCAAAAGATGTCATAAATTATATATATAGCAGATACGTCAATATTTATTTACTTTCTTTTTAACTATACCCACATTAAAATATGAATCTTTAAACTTCTTTAACTTTTCCTCAAAGTCTTTAGTAAATGGATATAAATATATAAATGCTTAAAACTTTTAGAACAAATATCATAGCATAATATTATAAGCTAGAGGCCCAGTGCACAAAATTTGTGCACTTGGCAGGGGAGGGGAATCCTCAGCTTGGCCTGTGCCCTCTTACAGTCCTGGAGCCCTTGGGGGATGTCCAACTGATGCAGGCCTAAGCCATCAATTGGGCATCCTTAACACTGCTGCAGAGATAGGAGTGGCTCCTGCCACTGCTGCTGCACTCACCAGCTGTGAGCCCTGCTTCTGAGCTGACCACCAGGGGCCAGCTGCTGCCTTGAGCATCTGCCCCCTGGTGGTCAGTGCATGTCATAGTGACCCTGCTGTTTGGTAGATTTGCATATTAGCCTTTTATTATCTAAGATATGAGAACAAGAAAGTATAACTATCAAAATAAATAAGTGAATTGCTATAGCACCATCTTTTAGGAAAAGAGAATATAAATTTCATATAAATTTAAATAAGTGATCATATACTATTCCAGAGCCATTTTAACATGAGGATTGTGATGTCTGAGCGTCGACAGAAACAACTGTGCTATTTGAACAATCTGAAAGAAGGGTTATATATATTTTTTTTTTCCTCTTCAATCAATGGGAAGTGATGGACCTGAAAAGAAATATGAAATGCAAATTGGAAAGTGTGACCTGCATGCCTTGCTTCTGGATTTGGAAGTTTGGGCAGATCTATTTCCATAGTAAGAGTGCTATCTACCTGAGAGCTCTTTACTCAGTGGAGATCTCAACATAGCGAATCCTCCCAACTAGGTGGACACGAGAGCCAGGGTCTCCTTCCCCTTTCCCCTTGACAGTCCTGGCTGATGGAAGTCTACCACTCCCAGGACCTGTGTCTGTGATCATTTTAGCCCAAAAATGTGTTCACATAAGCACTGAACTTTAGGTGCTGTACCTAAACTATACAGTCGGTGTCCTTGCCCTGCCTGCTTGATAAACTTTTTATCGAGCCTCTTGATTTTGGCTGCCCGTGCTGTTTCTTGTTAAAACAACTTGGATCACAAATTTCAATCCAGTTGCATTGCCTCAAACCGCTTGAAATGCAGCCCTAACCCATGCAACGCCAGAACACATCTGACTGGGCACTTCCAAACTATCACTCTATTCCCTGAGCTATGTGTTTTTCCTTTTACTTTTTTTCATGTTTTTAGAGAATAATTATTGACAAGGAAAAATGTTCACAAAAATTTGTTAAAGGGAAAATGTAAGCTACAAGAGCATGTGTTTAGATTGAATGTTTGTATCAACCCCACCTCCCACACCACCACCAAAAGTCCTATGTTGAAGCCTTAACCTCTGCTGTGATGACTTTGGAGGTGGGGGCCTCTGAGAGTTAATTGGGTTTAGATGAAGTCTCAAGGCTGGGACACCATTTATGGAATTAGTGCTCTAATATTATATGAAGAGCAAGACAGACCAGCGCTCTCTCCTTCCACCATGTAAGGAAACAGCAAGAAAGAGGCCATCTACAAGTCAGGAAGAGAGTCCTTACCAGGTACTGAATTTGCCATCACCTTAATTTTGAACTTCCCAGTGTTCAGAACCTTGAGAAATAAATTTTAGGCAACCTAATCTATACTATTTTTCTGTGGCAGATTAAGCTGACTAATGCATAGTGTGTTCCCATGTTCTTCTACTATTGGGGTTGGGGGGGTGTGAATCTTCATTTAGGATACCTATATTAGAACTGCCTTTGATTCCTAGTAGTTTTATCCACTGGTGTTCTATATGATTGACTTCACATATTTTTTTTCCTCTAAGATGTTTTTTTAAAAAAAAAAAAATAAGAAAACTACACTTTTTATGGTTTATTTGAAATACATATGCACCTAGCTAATATAAAATTAGGGTATTTATATCATTATAGAAAGCATCATAAACTTAACATGTACTAGATAAGCTATAAAAATAAAAGCAAAGATTAATCATTTGTATACCATGTTTCTGGCACAGAGTTAAAATTTCATATACCTTATCTCATGTTATTCTGTTAAGAACTCATGAGAGAGTTGCCAATATTTCCTCCATGATATAGAAGAGGAAACTGAAACTTAGAGATGTTAAAAACAAGACAACAAAACCAAAATAGAATTATCTGTGCTAAACTCCAAGTCACCAAACTAAACATTAATTACTGTGTGGGCTTTCATGGAAACATAAACCAGTCAACCAAGAATCACCTAATCAGCGTTAATTAGTTAATCTTTCTAATAGACCCTGGCCATCTCATAAAGGAAAGTAACCTTGGAATAACCAACCAGTTCTTTTGCCAAGTATAAGTTCCTTGTTTTTACTTCCTTCTGACTATAATTCTTTCATCTTGTATAGTTCTTTGGAACTCCTTTTAATCAGCTAGATTGGATATTTCCCAATTCATGAATCATTGGATAAAGTCAATAAGGTCTAAAATTCAGTTGAATTTTGTGTTAAAAGAGAGATTATGTAACTTGTTTATGGTAAAAAAAAAAAAACAAAAAAAAACAACAACAAAAAAAAAAAACACAGAGCAGATCTGCTCAGCCTCATTCCTGTCTGAGTCTAAAGACCATATTCTTACATCACACTGAATCTGAGTATGGAATGTTAATTACATCTTACCCATCTCTGAATGGTGGGGGGAAGAAAACAACCTGATTTCTTATTGCTTTGGATATGGTATATTGCCTTACATCCTAATATATTTTATAGCTTAATTTAGGTTTACTTATGCTTCTCTTTTAAAATTATATTTAACTAGTGACCTGGTGCATGAAATTTGTGAACTCGGAGCGGGTGGGGGGGGGGGGTGGTGTCCCTCAGCCTGGTCTGTGTCCTGTCATAGTGGGTGGGGCCTACCTCTTTGGGAGCCCCATGATCCATAGCCCCAAAGAAGTAGGCCCCACCCACCCACCCACCCGTGGCTCTTCGATGGATTGTCCCAAAGAAGTAGGCTGGAGCTGGGGGAGGCCTGCAGAACCCTGGGCTGGGCCATAGTAGAGGCCTGTGGACCTCCATGTGCCTGTGGACCCACAGCCAGGCCAGTGGCAGAGGGGCCTCTCCCTGCACCTGTGGACCCCAGCTGGGCCAGACCCTCAGCAGAGGCCTCTCTGCCACGGCCCTGCCCTTGTCCCCGACACTGCAAGACCCTACCCACCCACGCCTGCTGAGCAGGCAGCCTGCTGATTGGTCTTTACTGTGACAGCATCCCAACCAATTTGCATATTATCCTATTATTAGTATAGACTAGGGGCCCAGTGTACAAAATTAGTGCACAGGGTGTGTGTCCCTCAGCCCAGCCTGTAACCTCTCCAATCTGGGACCTCCTACCCATCCTGGTAGGATTGGGCCTAAACGGGCAGTTGAACATCCCTCTCATAATCCAGAACTGCTGGTTCCCAACTCCTCACCTGCCTGCTTTTTTGATTGCCCCTAATAGCTTATGCCTGCCAACCTGATAACCCCCTAACCACTCCCCTGACAACCTGATTGATGCCTAACTGCTCCCTTGCTAGCCCAATTGTCCCTAACTGCTCTCCCCTGCAGGCCTTATCACCCCTAATTGCCCTTCCCTGCAGGCCTGGTCACCCCCAACTTCCTTCCTCTGCCAGCCTGGTCACCCCTAAGTGCCCTCCCCTACAGACTTGATCACCCCCAACTGCCCTCTCTAGCAGGTCTGGTCCCTCTCCTGCAGGCCATCTTGTGGTGGCCATCTTGTGAGTTGGAATGACAGTAAATTTGCATATTTCTCTTTTATTAGATAGTTAGAGGCCTGGTACGTGGGTGGCGGCCAGCTGGTTTGCACAGAAGAATGTCCTGGATCAGCCTGGGGGTTCCCTTGGGTGTGGGGTGGCCTGGGTGAGAAGCCTGTGGTGGTTTGCAGGCCAGCCACACCCCCGGCGACCCAAGTGGAGGCCCTAGTATCTGTGATTTATTTATCTTCTATAATCGAAACTTTGTAGTTTTGAATGGAGGCTAGGGCAGGCGAAGGAAGGTGGAAAGCTTGGCTTCCTCCATTCCTGGGGAAATCCAAGCCTCCTGCCCTCTCCATGGCCACAGCCATTTTTTGTTGGGATTTATTTATTTTCTATAATTGAAACTTTGTAGCCTTGAGTGGAGTCCGTGACTGGCCAAGGTGTGGGGAAAGCTTGGCTTCCTTCATTGCTGGGAAAACTCAAGCCTCCTGCTGGCTCCATGGCCGTAGCCAGCTTCGTTGGGTTAATTTGCATAATTAATTGTTCCTGATTGGATTGTGGATGTGGCTTGTCGGTGTAGCAGAGGTAAGGTCAATTTGAATATTATTCTTTTATTAGATAGGGTTTTTCAAACAAAAGGCTTGGGTATGAGTAGAGGATAACAGAGATTGGGGTAGGGGAACGAGAGATGCCAGTATAGCTATTGGAAAGTGATTTGGGTGTTGTAGCAGACAGACCTAAGGCGGCTTCCCAGGCTATCCCATTTCTTTATGCATATGGTGGCAAAAAGCTTATTGTCTCCAGTTAGTGAAAAGCAGAACTTGTAAGTGATGAACTTGTCTGTTTAGCTAAGGAGATTTCGAAGCAAAGTGTTGAAGGTACCATCTGGTTTCTTCTGCTTACAGTAAGATACAAAAGAGAAAAACAGGATAAACTGGTAAACAAAAGGGAACCAGGACTTGATAAATTTGGAAATTCTCACCATATTAACATGGCAAAAGATGTAAAATTCACACATCACTTCTGAAATCTTTGAATAGAGAAAAGGCCAAAGATCTAACTTTGCTAAAACTTAAGAAAAGAAACAAGAGTGTTCATTCACACAAAGGACCCTTTGAAAAATTTAAGTGTGTGCCTCATGGATCCTCTTAATCAAACCACAGAGCCTCCAGTGGATTTGGTGGCATTGACCCTTATCCAGCTCAGCATGAAGCTGAAACAGAGAAGGATTAATTTTGAAAAATATTTGTAGAGTTGGATTTTGTCAAGCATAGTTAACCCAATTGAAATCCAAAAGAGACCTACAAAGCTTTGGGGATGTTTACTTAAAAACAAAAACCAAAAGAAAACCCACTGTTCATTGATATGAAAGGGACAGAGAGTACAAAATGAAAGAAACTTGTCAGATCTCCAAAATTCTACTAGTAAAACTAAAATTACTCAGCTTCATAAGTGTGCTACCTTCCTTTAAAAAGAAAGAACCCAGTGGGTGGAGCTCAGTGACACAAAAGGTCGTTCCCAGATCTTGAAGACTAATCAAGAAATGATAAACATTTGCCCAACTGTATTTCAGATCTACTGAACACTGACCACTTTGTACCTTCCATTGCCCCCCTTTTTTGACTGGGATTGCTAAAGGGTACCTCCTTGGCATAAAGACCATTGAACTGATTATTTTGAAAAAACAAACAAACAAACAAACAAACTATAGATACAGGAGATCTAAATACAGTAGAAGTTACCCTTTTATATAGGACATCTAAATTTCTAAAGGAATTTACTTTAGAAAGGGAGCTTGCACCATGAAGAGATCTGTTATCAGAGACAACTTCTTCACCTGAGAGATTTACGTGAATGGCAAGGCAGCCTTTGTTTACCAAACATTTCTTCCACTCACCTTGAGTTGCTTCTCCTTTCCTCAGCATCTTTATTTTGTCTTTAGCTGAAGATGGCATTTAAGGTGGTAGCTTGGGCCATTTCAGACAGTTACTTGGTTTTCTTGGGTATTTCCCATGTATATATGAGGTATACATGTTAACAAATATATTTGTGGGGTTTTTTTCTCATGTTAATTTGTCTCTTATTAAAGGAGGAAATACCAAAGAAATAAGAAGGGTAGAGGAAAAATTATTATTTTTTCTTTTGCTCAGTCTATAGCTATTATCCTATATTAGTTTCACTATTTTATACTGTTGTTCTAGATGGCTTTCTCTTTAGCTTTGCAGGTACACAGCAAATAATTGTGCCCAGAAACTGCACTTAACAGATCACAACCAGGAGTCTCATCTGCACTGGACCTGATATAGATGACGAGATTTTGGACTTTGGGCTTGATGAATGAATGAAACCCTTGAGAACCTTGGGAGGCAGTGAATGTATGTTGCATGTAGGAACAACCTGAATCATTTGGGGCCAGTGAACAGATTATGGGGGACAGACTATAAAATGGCTCTTCATAATTCCTTCCTCCTGGTGGACACTCCCTTGTATATTTTCTTTCCATCTGTTGTCGGCATGCCAAAGTGGAAAGCATGCTGCCAAAGCCACAGCAATCACGAAATGTATGGCACTAACATTCACCTCCCCTGTGGCTGTACAGGAAAACAAACTAGGAAGAATTATATGGAGCACAGTCAAGGTTCATAGCGAACAGTATTCTGGGTCATTAGTTTCAGAGAGCAGAGTTAGGGTCAAGGCAAGTCATTCCCATTGCTGTCAGAGCAGGTCTTCAGGGCGCCCTCCCACAGGATCACACCTTTGGTGTTTCCTTTCCCATTCTTTCCTTCTCTGAATGTTCAGGTGTATTTCATTATTGATATCTTGTCCCTACTCCATACAATGTCCCGTACAATGGATGGTTGATGTGTTAAGGGCATATAATCATCTCCTAGTTAGTACACAGGATATTGACAATATACAGGATGACAGCAAGGTTCTGGATTTTGAACGCAGAGCAGTGGTCCCTGAGGCCTTGCGGCCTGTCTGAGCCAACGTTGAGAAGCAATGTGAGATTCTGAATCATCAAGTGGAGGAAAGCAAGATCCACATATGTATAATTAATGAGAAATAGAATTCTATTATGTTAAGCCATTGAAGTTAGAAAATTCTCACAGGACTAGTATAACCTAAGTCGGTGATTCAAAGTTATATTCATTTTTAACTCCTAGAAAGTCTTTTTGAAACATTTTTTCCCTTAATCACTCCCTGCAATTAACTTGTAACACCACAGAGATTATCTGTATCTGTTTATGTACTTACTGTATGCATATCTGCTACACTTGATACATATTCACCCAGAACCAATTTTGTCCACTTGGAGGCGCTATTGCTCCAGTTAAGAATGCATGTCCTAAATCAGATATTTTCAACCTTTTTCATCTCAAGGAACACATAAACTAATTACTAAAATTCTGCAGCACAAAAAATATATATTTTGTGCTGATTTGACAAAATATAAGTATAATTTTGTTTCATTTACATAAGATGGTTATTGTTATGTTGGCTGTTGTCATTTTTTTTATTTAACATTCTAAGGGAAAAGGAGTCAATATCCTTGACTTAATAGTCAGATACCACGTGTTAAAAATTCTTGCAACACACTGGTTGAAAATTGCTGCCCTAAAAGATTATCCTACTCATTTCTCCTGCCTCAAAAGACAAAAGCAAGGTGTGTGAAAGGAGCAATTATGTGAGGTTACCAGGAAAAGCAAGGTAAATAAAGGTAAGGTTTGTTAAGTAGTTAAATTGGTGCTTTCTCTGCTGATAAAAGTTTTAGGTGTTTAAGAATCATCCTTCTCTTCCAGATACAAAGAGAGAGACACAAGCCCTTACCAATAGATATTTTTTTATAAATGTGAATTTTCCATACAAAAAAAAAAAAAAATGGGTGGGTAACTTCTACTTTTGGAGTTTTTTGTTTGTTTGTTTGTTGTTGTTTTTTTTGTGTGTTTTGTGTGTGTGTGTGTCTACAAATTCTCAAAAACTGATCAGCTCAAAATAATTCATGTGCCAAAGAGGCATTTTTTGAGGTGGCATATTCTGCTACACTTCACAACTTACGGTGGTTTGTTGCTAATGTAGCAGGAATTTAGAACATGATGGATCTAACAGTAATCAATACTTGATAGACAATTGCAATCCACACAGTCATTTTATGTTTTACAACCAGACATTCAGACTCTACTAAGGCCCTAAATCCAGAAGTTATACTACAGTGGTATACAGTTCTCTGCTGAAGATGGGAAGATCTTATTCCAAAACCCTAGTGGTCTGACTCACTTATTGGAGTATTCCCAGGACTTTACACAATGTTCTTTTCTATAGCAGAGTTGGCAAACTATATGAGGGCCACATCTGACTCAGGGCCTCTCTTTATAATTAAAATTTTGTTGGAACTTGGCCATAATCACTTGCTTATATATTGTCTGCACTACAAACATGGAGTTAAGTACTTCTGCTATAATGGCAAGATGGAATAGTTGCACTACATCAGGAGAGCTTGGTAGTTGCAATGGAGACCCTATGGCCCTCAAAGCCCAAGATATACACTATCTGGCCATTTGCAAAAACAGTATGCTGACTCCTAAAGTATCATTGGTTCTGCTTGATTATATGACCCAAGTGGCAGAGCTGTTTGTACTACAGCCTACACCTGATGCTAAGTATTCTGTTCTGGATGCCACTTGAAATTGGCAGCCTTCTAAGTCACCTGATAAGGGGATCAGAGCAATATTTGGAAGAACATTAGGGCACATGTTCTTCCAAATATCCAAAAATGTCTACAAGCACTGTGCCTCCTTCTTTCAAAAAAAAAAAAAAAATTTTATTGATTTTAGAAAAAGAAAAAAGGAGAAGGAGAGATAGAAACATTAATGATGAGAGAGAATTATTGATTGGCTGCCTCCTGCACGCCAACTCCCCCACCCCCACCACCACCACCCCCACTGGGGATTGAGCCTGCAACCTAGGCATGTGCCCTTGGCGGGAATCAAACCTGGACCTTTCAATCTGCAGAACGGCTCTCTATCCATTGAGCCAAACAAGCTAAGGCTGTGCCTCCTCCTTGATAACAGAAAGTTCCAATATCCTGGCATGCACTCTATCATTAAGTTTCATGCATGCAAGCCTTCAGCTGAATAAGGTAAACAAAGTATTTACTACTGAAATATGGTAGCAATCATACTTGGGTAAAAACTGTTGTTTGAATTTTAACCCTGCTATCTGACTTCAACCTTCAATTACTTGCTTAAACAATAGGGTAGTTACAGGAGATTGATTCCCACTGACTCAGTAGCTTCAGGGGTAGAAACTATAGATAACCATTAGTGATTAACCTCTGAGTTCTGCTTCTGTATTATTGGCAAGATAGGGCCACATTCTAATGTTCCCAGCCTTTAGAATTTAGAACAAAGGGAAATTCCTGTGGTTTGAACCTTTAAAAAGACTTACCTACACCTGGAACAGTGCGATCCTATGGAGTGATTGAGAGAGAGAAGAAAATATATAATTTATAAAGGTACAAAATGGCTTTTCAAAGTTCAGAAGAAAACGAACAGCTTTGTTAATTTCTATGAGAAAAGAGGAAAAATTGGGAACTTAACAAAAGATGAAATTGTTTAAGTAAGAGTATATACTGGAGTATGCATTTTAGAATTAATTTAATAATTAAGCCATTTAAAGTAACCCTCAAATGAATAAAATGTGGATTATTACTCTAATGAGAAGGGGATAAAAAAATGTTACTTAAAAAACTTTCAAGAAGAAAAATGTCCCTCGTTGTTTATTTCAGGTCCCTGCCTCTGCTCTTTGTATTTTACAAGATGACAAAAACCTATAGAAGATGATTACATTAGGGATGGTGGGAGGGGGGTTTGCACACTGTGTGTGGTTCCCACATCATGCTCTGGGAGGCAGCACAGCAAACTAAAAGCATGGTCTTTAGAGCCACTCTCCCTGCTTTTAATCCCAGTTTAAGCAACTATTAGTGTTTGATCTTGGGAAAATTACTTAACCTCTAATTCCTAGTCTATAACATGTGGATTGTAGGACCTACTTCATAGGGTTATTATAAGGATCATATAGAATAATACTTTCAGTACATATAAAACAATGCATGGTGCATATTAAGATTCATATAAGGATGTATTAAATGAATATAAATAGAATTGCTCCTTTTACATTTCACATACGGCACAACTATCATATTGTTTCTGAAGCCCAATGATTAAGTTTGTTCAGCCTGCACACTCTGAACAACAACCATACACACACACACACACACACACACACACACACACACACACACAAGCAGGAGTTTGCAGTAAAAAAGGAATTAGTTTATTAGATTTGGCCAATCTGGAGACAGGTGAGCTCATGTTCTACCAGTAGTGTGCAGACTACAGATTATATAGGGTGAAAACACAAGACACTGGATTAGGGGATCTGGGTCACGTTAGGAGCTGATTGGTCAGAGGCGAGATAAGGGTAATATGTGGATGACTCTGAGGTCAGTGCCAGAATCCAGAACTGGTTTCAAAGAATGGAAGCCAAGGGATTCATCTGTACTTTGGGATCAGGAGCTGAAACATAGCTTAAACTATGATGTTGTCTTGCACTTGTCAAGGGCTTAGACCTTGTGGCCATTAGTCAGAACTGGGCTACGGTCTCCTACTGCTTCTGAAATCAAGGATCTTCAAGGTGAGAGAGTAAGGTCAGAACAGTGAAGTGTGCTAAAAGAGAGAAGCTGCAGGGGGGAAAAAACTGTTTTAAAACTACAGTTTAAATCAAACCAAAATTGGTTTCAATACCAACTTATCTGAAAGGGAATGATATGAAAAAATTTTTTAACATTTCATAGAATTTAAAATAACTGAGCCCAGAATTATCCAACTAAATTTGTAAAATGTGTTGTAGTTATATGTAGACAATAGTAAGTTTTTAGTAAGATAGGTACCATACAGATAGGACACAATTACACCACACCTGGTGGTACTGATCAGATTTACCATGATTTTAATTCTCTCTCAAAAGTGCCACCTATATGGATAGTGGAAACAGGGACCTCAGTCACATTAGCTGAACAATTTATAATCACTGTATCTAATGATATAAAGTCTCAGGGGGAAAAGGCACAAAAATAAAATATAAGGTGCTTACATAATTGTTTAATCTCCTTTATACCAAAAATACTGTTAAGCTAAAAATAAAAGCCAAAGAGAGAGGGAACAAGCATTTATTTGAGATCTGAAAAAGAATAGCTATCTGGGAAGCAGTGATTCAAACAGAAACTCAAATAATGTTCCAATTGGGAGATGAAGGCACAGGGTATGTATAAAAAAAAAAAGGCAACGGGAACAATAACATCAATAGAAGGAAGGAATTTCGATAGGTGCAGATGAGCTAACATAGTGAGGCTAATTCTAAAGAACACTCTTAGCTTCCAGTCCAGTAGTCATAATATCTGCTTTCTTGTTGTCTTTGTGAACAGCTGTTTGGGACACAAGGCTGTTTAGGCCCAACCTGAAGGTAACTTTGCCCTATTTTAACATTCCAAAGGTTTGAGGAGAAGGCCTGCAAGGCAGTTCCTCTGGGATGGCAGCTTCGACTCCATGTTAAAGTGTCCCCATTTATAGTTATTTTTTAAATATATATTTTATTGATTTTTTACAGAGAGGAAGATAGAGGGACAGAGAGAAACATCAATGAGAAAGAATCATTGATCAGTTGCCTCCTGCACACCTCCTACTGGGGATGTGCCCGCAACCAAGGTACATGCCCTTGACCAAAATCGAACCTGAGATCTTTCAGTCCGCAGGCTGATGCTCTATCCACTGAGCCAAACTGGTTTTGGCTATATTACTTTTCATAACACAAATACTATCAGTATCTTTGTGTATACCTGACACAGGATAATAAGACGCTACAAAAATTCCTTGGCAAGTAGATTGGGAAAACTGAGACAATAGCTGAACAAACTGGCCGAGCAATTTACAGCCAGAAACAAAAGGTCACCAGAGCATAAAGCCTCCAGTGCCTTGGAACAGAAGAAATTGGCACCAGACCTTTCCCCAAGGGCTGCCTTTCCTCGCCCAGCATATCACTGGTCTTGTTTAGACCCACCTGACCGTTTCTCCCTAGAGTTAACATCTAAGCCTCAGCCCTATTTCAGCTCCAGGCCTAGAAGAGCAGCAAAACTAGGTGGGTGACCAGGACCACCTGCAATGACTAATGACCCCCTATCCTGATGCTGACTCATCCGTGGAGACCAAGACCCTGAAAAGATACACCTGGAAAAAGCTGATGAAGATGCTACTGAGATCCTCCCCTGAGACCTCCCCTAAAATCCCTGCCTTTGACAGCAGATAAAACTTGAATCTTCTTTTCCAGTAAATATACATATATTGTCTCCTACACTCTTAGGGTCCCCAAGAGACTTGCCATGGGTAGCAGTGACTGGTCTTGGGCTAACCTCCTGCTCCTGTCTCCAAGACCCACTTTGCTCTAGCTCTCCAGTGAGTTGACTGCAGCCAATGTTGACTCACTTCTTTCCCATAAGTTTCTAGAGATCCCAAGTAGGCCTGCCTAGGCTCTCTCCTGTTGCTTCTTCTATGCTGGCATAGAAGAAGCAACAGGAGAGAGCCTAGGCAGGCCTACTTGGGATGTTGGAGACAGGAGCAGAATTTTAGGAGAGGTCTCAGGGGAGGATCTCAGTAGCATCTTCATCAGCTTTTTCCAGGCCTACTTGGTATCCCAGTTTGGCTCAGTGGATAGAGTGTTAATTTCTCGGCAGCTTTAATAAACATACTCTCAAAATCACCCGGATTTGTATTATGAAATCTTTCCTGCAGGAAGTCAAGAACCCACACACTACCAGCTGGCCCAAGACCCACTCCAGGCCCAATCCCCTTCTGGTTACGTTATTTTTTGACAAACTATAGAGACAGACATTAAGAGCTTTGCAAATTTATAGGCATTGGGAGTGAACATTATTTCTGAAAAGTGTTTTTATTACATGTAACAATTGTTTGGTATCAACACTAAGCTACACTCAGTGCAAAACAAAAATTTAATCATAGCCTAACCCTATTATTTTCATTAAAGCTCCACTAATGAGCAATTGCTAAGGCAATTATTTTATTCTGAAAACAGGAAAGTTCTAGTTCCAAATGTAAATGTATTTAAGTTGGCATTTAAATGTATCCTATAAACATGTATCATCATTTGTGGTGATTATCCTATGTCATTTAGTGAGCATTCACTGTGTATTTGGAGCCTACCTAACTATAGTGTATTTGATTCTGTCAATTTTTAATGACTTTTTTCCTATAAGAATACAGACTACATTATAACACCTCCCTTCTAGCTTAACATCTGATGATTTTTTAATTTTTATTCCTAAACTGTTTTGTCTATTCACTGCAATTTAGAAACTCAGAAAAATGTTTAAGTTTTTTAAAACTATAACTAATTGGTTGGTTTGCTATTCTTTGTGAACTTTATGAGGTTTATTCTGATAACATATTTTTATTTTTTGTAATATGTTTTATCTAACTGATGATCCATAATTGATTTGAACATTCTCATGGAGTTAGACATGTATATTTGTATGTGTGTATTAATACTCACTGGAGAATATTTTTCCATTGATATTTAGAAAGGGCAGAAAGGAGAGGGAAAGATAGAGAGAAAAGTCAATGTGAGAAAGACACATCAATTGGTTGTCTCCTGCACATGCACCCACCAGGACCAGGCTGGGATGAACCTGCAACTGAGGTATGTGCCCCTAACTGGAATAAAACTTGACACTCTAGCTACTGAGTCAAACTGGCTAGGGCTGGACATGTAAATTTTTAAATGTTTTATTGATTTCAAAGAGAGGAAGGGAGAGGAGGAGGATAGAAACATCAATGACCAGAAAGAATCATTGGCTGCCTCCCGCCGGATGCCACACTAGGGATCCAGCCTGAAATCCAGTCATGTGCCCTGACCAGGAATCAGACCATGACCTCCTGGTTCAACGCTCAACCACTGACCCATCCCGGACTAGCTGAGATAATATCTTTTTAAAACATGAAAATATCGTTTTATTTTTATGTAGTTATTTCATCTGCATTCTCTTTGAATAATGCAATTTCCTGTTTCAATCTCATATTTATTACTTATAGTTTATAATTTTAATTTAAATATATTTTATTAATTTCAAAAAACACACACCATCTGCTTTACTACATAATGAAACTCTACAAAACAATATTGAATATCATAACTAAAACAATATTTTGCACATCCAAAATTGCTTTTTTATTTTGGTTAGATTAGAAAATATTTTAGTTGGTAATTTTTCAATGCTTTCCTTCAGTTACATGACTTGGATATTAAGGTATTTATTTAGACAAAACCTCATTAAAACAACCACACTCAACCATTTCCCTTGTTCCTGTGAAAGTCTATAAAAAATGAATTGAGAAATAAACAGGCAACACAGGCTTAATGTCATTAAACACCAAACACTGTTCAATATTTAATATTTTGGTTGAAAATATGCTAACTGGAACATTTCTTCAAAGGGAGGGACTTTGCTAGAGCAAATAATTTGATTGAAATAATTAAAATTATTCTAAATCACGTAAGTTATTACTCTGTAATACTTCACAAACTATTATGTGATTTAGAATAATTTTAATGTTTAAAAATGTTTAAATTTTTGATTTTAAAAAATGTTTTCTCCACTTGTATATTATTTTAAAATATCACAAAAAGGACATATTTTTAATATTAATTGTGCTATAACAATCTTACTTCTCCATAAAGTAGAATCTGAGCTGACTTGTGTAAAATAACCTTGCAAAATACTAAACTTAGATATCAGCTGGTAAACATCAGTCCAGACAGAACTAGAGAGAGCAAATGTTAAATTGGGTCATAGAAATTAATTGTTGGAGCTGATAATGAATAGGTGATATACTCCTCATGATAATTGCTTGTGATGCATTTATGCATTTTTAGGGATTAGGATGTTTTAAGTGTTTAGATGTTTGGGATGTCTTTCAGCTAAAGAAAGGAGAAAATAGACTTGCTTAAAATTTGTCAAAATAGACTTGCTTAAAATTTGATTTACTGATGCATTAATTGCATTGTGACATCAATAATGTATTTGTATAAAATGCTTCTTACTCATTCTTTCAGTAGGACAGATATTTATGAATTTTTAACAAAAAAATTTAAACACCATATGTTTCTTATGAAATTTAAATGAGGATATGTTTTAAGTGAATTGGATAACACATTTAAATAAATTATATTTCTCACTATATTCAATGTTATTCTGGGTCACACATTATAACACTGGAGGGACTTTTTATAAATATTTTAGTATCACAATAGCACTAATTAAAATTATATATGTCCACTTAAACATTCCCCAACCTCACAAACCAACACTGGACATGGCTTGATAATTAATTAGAAAGATCTCTTTCTCTCTCACACACACATACCTCTTCTATTTGTCTCTAACTTTTTAGATAAGCTTGTGGACTAATCAAATGTGAGAAGTAAAATGAAATAGTTTTTTTCCTTTGAATTATTTAAGAAAAGGAAAATATAAACCTATTTGAATTATTATATGTTTAACCTGAGAATAACTCATAAAAATTAACCAGATAGATATATAGAGATTGACATATAGATCTACAGATATTTATATGTATACAGATATATATAAAAATAGAATTCAGTGGTGGAATCAGTAGGAATATTTCTCAGTGAGTAGCCAATAATTTCAAACTGAAATGATTCCCCCTCTAATATGAACATATGTTATTGAGGTTGCAATTTTAGTCAAACTCTGAGTTGTATAGTGTTATTAATTTAAAATTTTTATTATATAGTTTAACACTATCATAGATAGAATCATTTTTTTTTTACATATTACCTACTACCAAATATGGAATGTAAAGTTAAAGTATAAAAACACTATTGCTGATTTCATGTAAATAAATTCAGTTTTTTAATTAGTGTTATGAGTCATATTATTAATAAAATGTGGATTATTATTTTGATTTATACGCATTCCTTTCCACAAAAATTAATTATAATATCATGCAAAAGTTGAAATATAAGCTTAGAATTCAGTATTATTTTCTAATTTGTTCTGTGATTTATTATAATCTCCCAACTATTCTACACAGGTAGGGGTCAACTGAATTTCCAGAGAAAATGGCTTTGTTTAAGATACAGTATTAAAAAATATTTTAGATTTGCTTCAACCAAAATGGTAGAATTGCATAAAAACCAGCTTTCTAGATTCTGATCTTGTTACAGGATTCTAGAGCAGGAGGACTAGAGAAACTGGGTGAGAAAAGTTAAAACAAGGCTAAAGAGTGTGGGCAATTTGCAGCCATCTTGTAACTAAACAAACTATTATCTTCCCCAGTTAAGGACACAGAGCAAATGGTTAAAAAAAAAACAAAACAAAACAAAACCAAACAAACAAAAAAAAACCTCCCTATGAGAGAATGCAAAAAGGGAAGTGGGAAGGGGAAAAGGGAAAAAGGCTGTTTCACTCCCTAAGCAGAGAAGCCAGCAGTCGAAAGACTTGGTAACATCAAGTTGCCGAGGGCATCTCATGAATTCTGAGAAGGCCACAACAAAGTAAAGAAAAACAAGGGGAGGGTGAGGGACCTTGAGAATTAATCTGTACCAAGTAGTCTCAGGAATTTTGAAACCTAATAGATGAGAGGGTATATAATGCCTTAGACCCCACTGAACTTGCTCTTTGGATTAACTGAGAGCTGGTCTATGTGTCATGAGCCAGATAAAGAGGTTTGCTTGCTTTGCTTTTGCTTTTTTCCATAAAGATTCATGCTTTGCGTTAATAAATTGGCTTTTCACAACGCAGTCGAGGTCTCTCATATAAATTCATTTATATAACAAGACAAGGATTGAGGCTGGGAACAGCCCTCTCCCGTGGCTCAGGAGCCGTCTGGTCCGGTAACACTTCTCTGGTGTTGGTGAGAGGTACCTATAACAATGTCATCTCAGCGATGTGTAGAACTAGAGAGTGCTTCCCTCTTCCTTCCATCAAGAAAAAAATTTTATGCAAATGAATGATTAATCCTATTAGCCCATTAAACCAATGAATGTTGCAATGGATAAAAATTAAAATAAAACCAAGAATATAAAAAGCACACTCAGGTAGAAAGAGGTCCAAGAATTTGCTCCCTGAGACAGAAGATGCTGAGTCACATATGAACTGGTAGGAAGAATCAACTAGAAGATTTCCATTCATTGCTAAAGTCTGAATGTGGGTGAACATGGAAGCTGGAAGCTGGAAGCCACATAGAGACTCATGCAAATGTAAGTTTGCACTCTTTTCCTCCAGGAAAGATTGGAGAAAAATCCTAAGAAAGCTTCTCTCCTGGTGCTGTCTGGGAGAAACATCCTTCACAGCCTAATAATATCGACCCTGTCTCACCTTCTCTATTTGCCCCATAAAAATAAACCTTTCATATGCAAAGTCCTCAAAACCTGGTGTCTCCAGCCACAGATGGGAACCCACTGTAGTTGTGAGAGAGGAAAAAAAAAAAAAGAAAAAAAAAGAAAAACTGGGCTGCACCAGCACAGCCAAGCGTTGGGCAAGCCTAAGGGAGGGCTGGTGAAGGATGAAGAAAAAGACAGACAAGAATAAGTCTAGGTGGATCTTCTGTGCCTTTCTCAGGCCATGGTACAGATCCAGACTGCAAAGCTGATGCTTTGTTTATAGTCAGGGGTAATCAAGGTAATTTACAACATTCTTGTAAGTTTCACTTGTTTTGGTAGCACTTGCTGCCCCTCCCACAGCCATTAGCTACCCAGGAAAGATCTAGGGAGCAGTCACAAGATCAAGCTTAATTATGTTTAGTGGATTATGCCCGCTAAACTGGGACTTGTTTTCCTCTTTGCCAGCAGGTCAGTCCGAGGCTTAACCCTATAACCGCTCCTTACAAAAACCCAGCCCTTGGGAAGAGCAGAATGTCTGTGAAGCCCAGCATCACCTGTGGAGGAAGAGCAGGGACATTACTGAAGGCCTCATATTGAGAGCCCGTGTTTACAGTGCCTGTTTAGGTCTGCAGCTTAACCCAACTTCAGAGAATGATCCCTCCTCTCTAGCTTCCAACCGCCATACTCACCTGATTCGAGTAAAATTAAAACTGAAATATAGCTGGGATAGATGCGTGGGAGATCCCTTCTGGTGACTAGCAAGAAGTGAAGGACCAAATAGGAAATTTCATATAGAAAAAGAGTAAAGATAAATTTGACTGTGATAGTAAAGCTACATTAAATCCTTTTTAGCCGAAACAGGAGACGATCCTTGCAAAATCTTCCTTACAGACTCTTCCTTAATTCCTCAATTGTATACTTTGAACAGCAAAGTATTGGAAAAATAGTTGCACTGTGTTAGCTGAGAAACAGAAGGGAAAACAATAAAGCAGGGAAAGTAATGAAGTCTCACTGGGGGTTTGGGAGAAACCAAGTGACCAATTTCCCTTTATGATTTTCTCAAAATCAGTAAAGGGCCAATTTCTCTAAATATTAAGTAACAGTGTTGTAATTTTTTAATTAATAAACCCTAGGACAACTGTCACATATCCTGACACGCCTATCTAACCTCTCCCTGGGAGCCAACAACTGTCCTGAGCCTTCAATGACCTTCACATGCTTTGCATGTCCCAGCCCACTGTCACCCTCAGACTTTTAACTGAGAAACATTCTTTCCTCTTTGTGACATCACATCCACTAACTAAATGGGATGGTGTGGGGGACTGACTTTAAAATATGCTCTTCTAATGGCTTATTCCTGAACTGTCCTGAGGATGCCTTGATCATGATCAGGTCATAGATAATTTAAACATTGATTTACCTGTACTCTTAATAGAAGCTGGGGGTCTAAGAACTAATCATGCTTCTGGACATAAAGTATGCTAATTTTTAAATATTACTTGGGCTGAACCTATTAGTTTAAAATGTTTACTTATTGATTTTAGAGAGAGAGAAGGGGGAAAAGAGAAAGAGACACATCAATTTGTTGTTTTACTTATTTATGCATTCATTGGTTGACTCTTGTATGTGCTCTGATCGGGGATTGATTGAGTCCACAACCTTGGCATGTCAGGACAAAGCTCTAACTAACTGAGCTACCCAGTCAGGGTCTTAACCTATCAATTTAATACTGAATTCCCCAAATATCTACCCAGATTATCATCATACCTATTAAAACCAAAACCAAAAGAAGTACTAAAATCAATAAGATGAAAAACTAATAGAGAAATGTACTATTCTTTGTAATACTTTTATTGTGCAAGTTAAAAAAAAGAAAAAAATATCCAAAGGCAGGGACAGAAATTTTTTCAGAATCTCAGGAGTAGAAATCTAATAATTATTCCCTACTTTCCTGTGGTACCAAATCCAAATATTCTTTTAACTTTGGTATACCGTGAAGCTAAATGTTTTAAAGCTGTAAATCTATTTTCTGTTCTCTCTGCATCTTTTATATTCAAAGAATCATTTCTTTTCTTTCTCCTGGGAAAATCGACAAAGTCCTTAATTAGAACCCTCCAGACCCTTAACATTTCCCTATGTTTTATTTTTATCTTCTTGACCACCTTTTGTTCTACTATAAATTTCATTTGAGCTCTAAAATTGACTCCATCTATCTACTTATTGTTCTATCTCCAATACTTTCTGAATAGAAGTAAAATTTTTGTCCAAGTAAAGTGATCACTTGGGGCATACTTTATCCCTCGGAGATAAATTTCACACTCCTGAAAAATTATAACAACTCAGAATTTTCTCAGGTAAGTAACTAAGAGATCACACAGATGATTTCTGAGTCTCATTGGCTATCACAGAAAATGGGTTACCAAATATATTTATCTCCATTTGCTACGCAACAAATCAGCACAAACTTAGGTGCTTATTATGTCACAACACTCCTGGGTCAGACTTCTCTGAGAAGCCCTTTGCTCAGGGTCTTACAAACTTATATCAAGGTATTAGCCACAACGAAGGTCTTCTCTGGAGCCCGAGGTCCTCTTCCAAGCTCATTAGGTTATTGGTAGAATTTAGCTCCTTGTGGTTACAGTAGTGAGGTCCTCAGCTCCTAGAGGCTGCCCCTCTCCACTGGCAGCCTTCATTATAGCTTTCTTTCTCAGTGAAGTCAGCAGAAGAGTCTCTTGCTTTTATGGCTTGCACCTTATTGGGCCAGTCTCACCCAGAATAATGTCCCCTTTGAATCATTTAAAGTCAACTAATTAAAGACCTCAATTACATCTGTAAGATATTTTCACCTTTGTAGTGTAACAAAAATCTAATCACACAAGTGACATTTACCATGTTCACAAATCTTACATACAAGGGGAGACTATTATACAAGGGTATGCACATTATCCAAGGGAATTTAGAGGGGGTTTTACTTGTTTATTTGTTTATTTGTTTGTTTGTTTATGCATTTGTTAATTTATTTTTATATTTTTATATTTTTATTGAGTTCAGAGAGGAAGAGAGAAGGAGAGAGAGATAAAAACATCAATGATGAGCAATGATGAGAGAGAATCATTGATGGGTTGCCTCCTGCCACTCCACACTGGAGATCAAGCCTGACTGAGATTTGAACCTTGACCTTTTGGTTCATAGATCGATGCTCAACCACTGAGCCATGCCAGCCGGTCTAGGGGGTGATTTTAGCATTTTGCTTATCACACTGATTTTCAGAAACTGGACTAAAACTGTATAACTTAATGGGGCTTTGTTAACCAAATCTCTTACCTGGGAATTTAAACATGAATAGGAATTTTGTGCTTTAAAAATTAGCTTCTTAGCAGCCTCTTCCTATGATCTTACCTTATGAAGCTCAAGATCTATTTATACATAAGAGATTTGTACAAGTCTTTGGTGTTCCGACTCAACTTTATGGATTCATCACAAGTCAATGTCACGCAATTGTTTTTTTCTAATGACCCCAGTACACAGTTCTAAAGCTGGTAGCAGCAGTTGCCACCTTAGTGGAGGCTTCCACTAATATGATGTCTTTTAGGGTTTATCTTAAACTTAATGGTTGTTCATATTGTCAGTTTTTGCTGCCCATTGAAAACATGCAGTATTTCCCTGTAACCAGGCTTACTTCCTTTGAAGTCTTATTTCTTTCTCCCTCCTGCATTTCTGTTCATTGTTGTGATACTTTTTAAAAAAATATATATTTTATTGATTTTGTACAGAGAGGAAGGGAGAGAGATAGAAAGCTAGAAACATCGATGAGAGAGAGTCATCGATCAGCTGCCTCTTGCACACCCCCTACTGGGGATATGTCCGCAACCAAGGTACATGCCCTTGACCAGAATCGAACCCGGGTCCCTTCAGTCCCCAAGCCGACGCTCCATCCATTGAGCCAAACGGGTCTCGGCCATTGTTGTGATACTTTAAATCCTACTTTTCTTCTTCTTTAGAAGGATAGATCTTGGCTTCTTAACTGTCATTTGTTTAAAAATCTAATAGATTCATTTAAAACACCCTTAATAAGTTTATTAAAACATGCCAAGAAATCTAGATTTAATCTTGTCTACTTATAGGTCATATTTTAAAAACAGAACCAGAAAAAAAAATCATACAGAATACATTACAATGGATCTCAACTCACTATTAGAATATGACTCCTTACAGAGGCAAACATCTACTCAGGTTATAGAATTGGATGTGATTCTAATAGTTTCCTGTCTAAATAAAAAGAATTACATATGCAACAAAATAATATTTTTCACTTCTGAAAGTTTTAGAGAAAATCTAGTTACTTACCTAAGTAGGACTCCTACTTCAAAATTATCCTCAAATTAGAGGCTTTGTATAACTCTAATGGTTTCCAAGAAGTTGGCTATTTTCAATATAGAAACCCATTCAAAGATATCAAAGCAAAAAAGAAAAGTTATGGGTGATCTTTGTTCCAAGAAGGTTGTCTTCACCAAGACCCCAATCTTTTTATATATATTTATATATATATATATAATTGATTTTTTATATATATTTATATATATATATATATATAATTGATTTTTTACAGAGAGGAGGAGAGAGGGATAGAGAGCTAAAAACATCGATGAGAGAGAAACATTGACCAGCTGCCTCTTGCACACCCCCTACCGGGGATGTGCCCGCAACCAATGTACATGCCCTTGACCGGAATTGAACCTGGGACCTTTCAATCCACAGACCGACGCTCTACCGCTAAGCCAATCTGGTTTTGGCAAGACCCCAATCTTTTCAATAGTGATAGACACCAGTATCATCAGTCTCTGAAGGTGTTCAAAGAGAATACAATGCCAGCTTTTGATTCCACAATCAGAAAAAGGCATTTGTTACATGGAAATAATATCTTCCAACTTAGAGTGGCTGCTTGTGGCCTCAAATGAAATAGTGAAAAATTTTCACGAATAACCCACAGATCTAGGACAAATTTCCCACTGTTACCAATCAATATTAGTGAGAAAACAAATTTTATTGACTGTTGTTGATGAGTGATGGCAAAATTTTGTAATTCTAAACCCATGAGAGCATTTTGACCACAAACTGATCATTGGCTAGTCCCCCATAAGTGATATTCAATTGGCAATACAAAATCCTACTGGCCATTATCCAAAAACTGGGCAGGGATGTGTTGCTGCTATGATTTCTCTTCAGATTGCATAAATTTTTGCCTTTGACCTACCGTAGTTAAATTGACCCTTGCCTTTAGGATGGTAGCTAAGCACATCACCTAGCATCTATTTGTCCCACCAGTATCCACTCTCAGAATAAGAATTAATTGTGTAAATTTCAGTTCAATTCTGCCACAATCCTATATAATAAAAGCATAATATGCTAAGTGTCCAGTCATATATGCTAATTATATGCTAAGGTCACTCAACCGCTCTCTATGACATGCATTGACCACCAGGGGACAGACGCTCCAACTGGTAGGTTAGCTTGCTGCTGGAGTCTGGCTGATTGGGACTGAGCAAGAAGGACCAAACACACCCTGGAGCCCTCCTGTAATCCCTCTCTGACTGGCCAACCTCTCGTGTCCCTCCCAGGCTGCAATCATGCACCAGTGGGGTCCCTCAGCCTGGTCTGCACTCTCTTGATATCTGGGACCCCTCAAGGGATGTCAGAGAGCCAGTTTCAGCCTGATCCAACAGACCAGGCCGAGGGACCCCATTGATGCATGAATTTGTGCACTGGGTCTCTCTCTAGTAATTAAATAACATACTACTGATGAAACAATAGGCCAATGAAGATATTAAAAGAGAAATTTAAAAAAGACTATATTGAGACAAATGAAAATAGAAATACAACATATCAAAAATTGTGGCATTCGGCAAAAGAGTTCTAAGGAGGGACACTTAAGGTGATAAATGTCTACCTTAAGAAATTAAATTAATGAAACTAGGAACTGTTTTCTTTTTAAATAAACAAAATTGATGAAGATTTTGCAAGTCAAAACCACAATTAGATATCACAAACATCTGTTAGGATGCTTTTTAAAATATATATATATTATTGATTTTTTTTTTTTTTTACAGAGAGGAAGGGAAAGGGTTAGAGAGTTAGAAACATCAATCAGCTGCCTCCTGCACACACCCCACTGGGGATGTGCCTGTAACCAAAGTACATGACTTTGATTTGAATCGAACCTGGGATAATTCAGTCTGCAGGCCGACGCTTTATCCACTAAGTCAAACTGGTCAGGGCTAAAATACTTATAAAAAATAAGAAATAAGAAATGAGTAGCATGCTATTCTCAAGATCTATCCATGTTGTTCCAAAAGGCAGTATTTTATATTTTCTTATGCTGAGTGGTATATATGTACCACATCTTCTTTAGCCAATAATCTATTGAAGGACACTGGTAGCTTCCAGGTCTTGGCCACCATGAATAATGCTGCAATGAACAATGGGGGACATGTATCTTTAAATGTTTTTAAATTTTTCAGATGGATACCTATAAGAAGGATTGCTGGGTCATGTGGTAATTCTTTTTTTTTTTTTTTTTTTTTAGGAACCCCCATACTGTTTTCCACAGTGGCTATTCCAGTTTACATTCTCACCAGCAGTGAACAAGGGTTCCTTTCTCTTCAGATATAAAAGGTATATGTAACCCTATGTTCATTGCAGCATTGTTTAAAATAACCAAGGTATGTTGCGGGCATATCCCCAGTAGGGAGTGTGCAAGAGGCAGCTGATTGATGACTCTCTCTCATCGATGTTTCTAACTCTCTATCTCTCTCCCTTCCTCTCTGTACAAAATCAATAAAATATATTTTAAAAAATAAATAAATAAAATTTAAAAAGAATAAAATAACCAAGGTATGGAATAAAATGGATAAATATGATATATATATATATGTATGTGTATATATATATAATCATATATATATGATATCTAAAAAATGTATACACACATTGAATAATTATTGATTCCAATAGGTTAAATCTGAAAAGAAAGAAACTTCAATGGAGCTATTAGCTGTTAAGTGTGTATATACATTTTGGGGAGATACACTGAACATGTATACAGATAATTACTTTGGATAAGCTTTCTGGTCCTCTCTTTTCCTGGGACTTTCACCATGTTTACGTTGATCTTCTTGGTGGTGTTCTGTAAACATCTTGCTTTCTTTATTATTTTTCATTCATTTTAATTTCTCCTTGGGCTGAATAATTAGCAATGACCCATCTTTAAATCCACTGATACTTCCTTATGCTTGATCTAGTCTGATGTTCTTCCTGAACTACAGTACTTACAATAGTATCATCAGGCCATGTTCAGATCTTGAAATGGGAGGAGTTGAAGTCAGCAGACTTGGATCTCCTTATGCTGTTTGGTAGAGGAATGGGACATATCAGATTTTTTGAGTGGCCCTGCTATCTCTAATATAAGCTCTGAATTCCCTGCCATGGTTGTCGAGATGAGGTTGGGTTAAATTGTTGAAAATTCACTGTTGCATCTTCAGACAAATCAGTTAGCTAGTTACTGGGATAGTGAATGAGGGTTAGGCTGGTCTGCCAGGACTGTTATATTACCAATGTAGGTGAATTGAACAGCCCACCAGTGCACAAAGGTGGTGTGTATTTTGGGTTGGCCTATAAATCATTAAAATTACCATTCTGAATGAATCAAGAGCAGGTGCTGGAGCACCTTACTGTTTCTTGTTCTGTCTTTTTTCATTATCTTTTGTCCAAAGAAGAAACTAATTTTGTCCATACCAGCTGAAGGTTCTGTGTCAAAGGCTTCCAGCACTCAGTTTGGGATATACATGAGAGATTAAGGGAAAACCCGGGGAAGTCACCCTATTACCATTCCTCAAATCTAGAGGTTTCCAGCCAGTCTGTCCATTTAAAAAAAAATTGTTGTTGAAAGTATTCCATATGTCTTCATTAATCCCCATTGTCCTCTCCCAGCTTATCCCTGCCTTCCAGCACAAGTCCCTATTTTTGTGTCCATTAGTTATGCTTATAGGCATGCACACAAGACTTTTGGTTAATCTCTTACCCAGTCTCCCCCATCCCACCCTCCCCTGCCTTTCCTCTGAACTATGACAGTCTCTTTCTATGTCTCTAGATCTATTTTTGTTCATTAGTTTATGTTGTTCATTATATTTCACAAATGAATGAGATTATGAGATACTTATCTTTCCCCAATTGGCTTATTTCACTTAGCATAACGCTCTCCAGGTCCATCCATGCTGTTGCAAATGGTAAAAGTTCTTTCTTTTTTACAGCAGCATAGTATTCTATTGTGTAAATGTGCCAGATTTTTAGTGCACTCATCTGCTAATAGGCACTTAGGCTATTTCCATATCTTAGCTATTATATATTGTGCTATTAACATAGGGGTTCATATAGTCTTTCTTATTGGTGTTTCTGATTTCTTAGGATATATTCCCAAAAGTGGGATTATTGGTTCAAATGGGAGTTCTATTTTTAATTCTTTTTTTAATATATTTTTTAATTAAATGATTATTTTTGTACATATAACAATGCCCCCCCTTCTGTACATACCCTTCCTCCCCAGAGTTTTGTGTCCATTAGTTGTACTTATATGCATGTATACAAGTCCTTCAGTTGATCTCTTATCTCCCCCAGATCTCCCCAACCTCCCTGCTGTAATTTGACAGTCTGCTTGTTGCTTTACTGTCTCTATATCTATCTTTTGGTTCTTCAGTTTATAATGCTCTTTATCATCCATATATAAGTGAGGTCATGTGGTGTCTCTCTTTCATTGACTGGCTTGTTTCACTCAGCATGATGTTCTCCAATTCCATCCAGGTTGCTGCAAACAATGAGAATTTTTTCTTTTTTATGGCAGCATAATATTCCATTGTGTAAATGTACCATAGTTTTTGGATCCAATCAAATCCTAGCTATTGTAAATTGTGCTGCTATGAACATAGGGGTGCATATATCCTTTCTGATTGGTGTTTCTAGCTTCTTGGGATATATTCCTAGGAGTGGGATTACTGGGTCAAATGGGAGTTCCATTTTCAGTTTTTTGAGGAAGCTCCATACTGTTCTCCACAGTGGTTGCACCAGTCTGCATTCCCACCAGCAGTGCATGAGGGTTCCTTTTCCTCTGCAACCTCGCCAACACTTGTCGTTTGTTGATTTGTTGATGTTGGCCATTCTGACAGGTGTGAGATGGTACCGCATTGTTGTTTTGATTTGCATCTCTCGGATAATTAGTGACTTTGAGCATGTTTTCATGTGCCTCTTGGCCTTCCTTCTGTCTTCTTTTGAGAAGATTCTATTTAGATCCATTGCCCATTTTTTAATTGGGTCATTTATCTTCCTCTTATTAAGTTGTATAAGCTGTCTGTAGATGTTGGAGATTAAACCTTTATCAGTGATATCATTTGCAAATATGTTCTCCCATACAGAGGGCTTTCTTGTTGTTTTGTTGATGGTTTCCTTTGCTGTAAAAAAGCTTTTTATTTTGATGTAGTCCCATTTGTTTATTTTCTCTTTAGCTTCCATTGCCCTAGGGGAAGTATCAGTGAAGAAGTTTTTTTGGCATATGTCTGAGATTTTGCTGCTCGTGGATGCCTCTAGTATTTTTATAGTTTCCCGCCTTATGTTTAAGTCCTGTATCCATTTTGAGTTTATTTTTGTGTATGATGTAAGTTGGTGATCCAGTTTCATTCTTTTGCATGTATCTGTCCAATTTTCCCAACACCATTTATTGAAGAGACTGTCTTGACTCCATTGTATGTTCGTGCCTCCTTTGTCAAATATTAACTGAGCATAGTGATTTGGGTCAATATCTGGGTTCTCAATTCTATTCCATTGATCTATATGTTTGTTCTTGTGCCAGTACCAGGCTGTTTTGAGAACAGTGGCTTTGTAATACAGCTTGAAATCTGGTATTGAGATCCCTCCTACTTTATTCTTCTTTCTTTGAGGAAACTTCATACAGTTTTCCACAGTGGCTGCACCAGTCTGCACTCCCACCAGCAGTGCATGAGGGTTCCTTTTTCTCCACAGCCTTTCCAGCACTTGTCATTTATTAATATGTGGATGATAGCCATTCTGACAGGTGTGAGATGGTACTTCATTGTCATTTTGATTTGCATCTCTTAGGATTATTAGTGATTTGGAGCATTTTTTCATATGTCTCTTGGCCTTCTGTATGTCCGCTTTCAAAAAGTGTCTATTTAGGTCCTTTGCCCATTTTATTGGATTATTTATCTTCCTTTTGTTAAATTGTATTAGTTCCCTATATATTTTGGAGATTAAGCCCTTATCAGAGAGAACATGATAAATATGTTCTCTCATGAAGAGGACTGTCTTGTTATTTAGTTGGTGGTTTCTTTTGCTGTTTTATTTAGTAGGTGGTTTCTTCATTTCAAAAAAAAAGAAGCTTTTTATTTTGATGTAGTGCCATTTGTTAATTTTATCCTTAGTTTCCATTGTTCTAGGAGCTGTATCAGTAAACATATTGCTAAAAGATTTGGGTGATATTTTGCTTCTTATTGAGTCTTATAAGATTTTTATGGGTTTCCTGGCTTACATTTAAGACTTTTAGCCATTTTGAGTCTATTTTTGTGTATGGTGTAAATTGGTGGTTTAGTTTCTTTCTCTTTTCTTTTCTTTCTTCTTCTTCTTTTTTTTTTTTTTTTTTTTTGCATCTCTAATTTTCCCAACATCATTTATTAAAAACACTGTCTTGACTCCATTGTATGCCTTTGCCTCCTTTGTCAAATATTAATTGAGCATAATGACTTGGGTTGCTTTCAGGGTTCTCTGTTCTGTTCCATTGGTCTATATGTCTGTTCTTATGCCAGTATTAGGCAGTTTTGAGAACAGTGGCTTTGTAATATAATTTGATATCTGGTATCGTGATCCTTCCAACTTTGTTCTTCTTTCTTGGGATTGCTGCAGCTATTCGGAGTATTTTTGGATTCCATATAAATTTTTGGAGAATTTGTTCTGTGAAAGATGCCTTTGGTATTTTAATAGGTATTACATTGAATCTATAGATTGCTTTGGGTAGTATTAATGATGTTAATTCTACCAATCCATAAACATGTTATATTCTTCCACTTCTTTTATCCTCCTCTATCTCTTTTTTCAATATCCTGTAGTTTTCAGAATTATAAGTCTTTTACCTCCTTAGTTAAGTTTATTCCTAGGTATCTTTGTTTTTTAGTTGCAATGGGAAATGAGGTTGGTTTTTTAGTTTCTTTTTCTGTGAGTTCATTATTGGTGTATAAAAATGCCATTGATTTGGGGGTGTTAATTTTGTATCCTGATACATTGCCAAGTTCATTTATTAAGTCTAATAATTTTTTGATGGAGTCTTTAAGGTTTTCTATATATAGTATCATGTCATCTGCAAATAAGGACACTTCTTCTTTTCCAATTTAAATACCTTATATTTCTTCTTATCTGATTGCCATGACTAGAACTTTTAATACTATGACAAACAGGAAAGGTGGAAAGGAACATCCCTATCTTTTTTTATTCTTAGGGGAAGTAGTTTTAGTATTTGTTCATTGAGTATGATATTGGCTCTAGGCTTGTCATATAAGGCTTTTATTATGTTAAGATATGATTCCTCTATTTCTACTTTGCCGAGAGTTTTTATTAGGAAGGGGTGTTGGATTTTGTCAGATGCTTTTTCTGTATCACTAGAAGCCTGGTGCATGAAATTTGTGCACAGGAGGTGTTGTTCCTCAGCCCAGCCTGCACCCTCTCCAATCTGGGACCCCTTGAGGGATGTCCCACTGCCTATTTAGGGCAGTCAAACATCCTTCTCACAATCCAGGACTGCTGGATCCCAACTGCTCACCTGCCCGCCTTCCTGATTGCCCTAAACCACTCCTGCCTGCCACCCTGATTGATGTCTAACTGCTCCCCTGCCAGCCTGTTTGCCCCCAACTTCCCTCCTCTGCCAGCCTGGTCACCCATAACTGCCCTCCCTTGAAGGCCTGGTCCCTCCCAACTGCTGTCCCCTGTTGGCCATCTTGTGTCCACATGGGGACAGGACCCTTGACCACATGGGGGCAACTATCTTGATCTTGTGTGTTGGAGTGATGGTCAGTCTGCCTTTTACTCTCTTATTAGATAGGATAGAAGCCTGGTGCATGGGTGGGGGCCAGCTGGTTTGCCCTCAAGGGTGTCCCGGATCAGGGTGGAGGTTCCCTTGGGAAGTGGGGCAGCTTGGGCAAGGGGCCTGTGGTGGTTTGCAGGCTGGCCATGCTCCCCAGTGACCCAAGCAGAGGCCCTGATATCTGGGATTTACTTACCTTCTACAATTGAAACTTTGTAGCCTAGAGTGGAGGCCTGGGCTGGCCAGAGTGTATGGAAAGCTTGGCTTCCTCCTTTGCTGGGGAAACCCAAGCCTCCCTCCTACTCTCTATGGTGGCAGCCATCTTGGTTGGAGTTAATTTACATAGTCGCTCTGATTGGTTGGTGGGTGTGGCTGGTGGGCATGGCTTGTGAGTGTAATAGAGTGATGGTTAATTTGCATATTACTCTTTTATTAGATAGGATTAATATGATCATGTAATTTTGTCATGTATCATATTTATTGATTTGCAGATATTGTACCTACCTTGTATCTCCAGAATAAATCCCACTCGGTCATGGTATATGATCTTTTTAATGTATTGCTGGATGCAATTTGCTAATATTTTGTTGAGGATATTAGCATCTATGTTCATCAGGGATATTGGTCTGTAATTTCTTTGTAGCGTCTTTATCTGGTTTTGGGATTAGGGTAATGTTGGTTTCATAGAAGAGCTTCAAAGTATTCCTTCCTCTTGAATTTTTTGGTAAAGTCTGTGTAGTATCTGTTTTATTTCTTTGAATATTTTGTAAAACTCCCCTATGAAGCCATCCAGACCAGGGCTTTTGTTTGCTAGAGGTTTTTTGATTACTGCTTCAATTTCATCTATATTTATAGACGTATTCATGTTTTCTGATTTTTCCTGATTGAGTTTTGGAAGATTGTATTTTTCTAGGAATATATTCATTTTATCCAGTTTGTTGGAATAGAGTTGTTGTTTTTTTATAATCCTTTTTAATTCTGTGGGTCAGTTGTTACTTAACCTCTTTAATTCCTGATTTTGTTTATTGCATCCTGTCTCTTTGTTTTTTGGTGTACTGCCAGTCTATCTTTTTTCTATTTAGTTTTCAGAATTTTTATTTCCAGGGCAATTAGTTGTATTTAGAGCATATATGCAAGAAAAACTGAATTGACATCACCTTGTTTTAGAAACTAAATTAGCCACAGGTGTTGAATAATGTTCTACATTAAACATGTAACAAATATAAACATTTTTTGAATTATACTCCATGGAACAATAAAAATTAATTATTTGCTTTGTATAGATATATTTACCATTATTTACTATATAAATAATTGAGCTTCTTGTTATAAGAAATATTAACATTTGCAAAGGATGCAAATAGTGATCCTGTATACTTCCAGTCTGTATACTCTAGTGAGAAAGTAATATAGAAAAAAGAAAAGAAAATTAAACTTTTTTCTCTAGGAAGTATAAGTACCATAAAAGAGATTTTAAAATTATATATACGTATATATAAATATATATTGATATATATAAATATATATTGATATATATACACACATATACACATATTACATGTATCTTAGGAAATGTTATCAAATAATTTTATATATGTTTATTATATACTAGAGGCCCCGGTGCATGAAATTTGTACATGGGGGTGGGGGGAGGTTTCAGCCCAGCATGCACTCTCTCCAATCTGGAACCCTTTGAGGGATATTCAACCCCTGTGGGACCCTTGCAGGATTGGGCCTAAATTAGCAGTCAGACATCTCTCTCACAATTTGGAATTACTGGCTCCAAACCACTCACCTGTCTGCTTGCCTGATTACCCTTAACCACTCTCCCTGCCAGCCTGATAGCCCCCTAACTGGCCTGATTGATGCCTACCTGCTCCCCTGCCTACATGTTTGCCCCCAACTACCTTCCCCCATGGGACAGAGGGACTGGGGGGACCCCGGCTGGATGAGGCAGGGCTGAAGGGACTGGGAGACTGAGGCTGGATGAGGTGGGGCTGAGGGGACTGGGCACCACCATCTTGTTGCTGTGGGCACTGCCATCTTTGTGAGGGTGTGGCAGTCAATTAGCATATTCCCTCATTATTGGCTGGGGGCTCTGCCGTCTTGTGAGGGTCAATTAGCATATTCCCTATTTATTAGATAAGATATCTATACATATACTATATATATCTTAGATAATGATATTAAATAATTTGTCACTTGAGGATGAAAAAGAGGTGCTATTATTTATGCCAATTTAACGTGGAAATTGGGACAATTTCAATAATATGAGATATGTGGTCATCTTACCCATAAGAATCTTATTTTAACTATTGCAGAAACATTCACATATGCATATACTTAGAGAATTATATAATGAACACATCATTCAGGCTTAGTAACTATAAATGGCTGACCAGTTTTCATTATTCTATACACTTTTAATACCCCTCTGCCCTATCAATATTTAAGAGCAAATTCTAGGTACTTTCTTGAGTCATTCCATCATCAAAACATTAACCTCTTTTGCTGAAACCGGTTTGGCTCAGTGGTAGAGCGTTGGTCTGCGGACTGAAAGGTCCCAGGTTCAATTCCGGTCAAGGGCATGTACATTGGTTGCGAGCACATCCCCGGTAGGGGGTGTGCAAGAGGCAGCTGGTCGGTGTTTCTCTCTCATCGACGTTTCTAGCTCTCTATCTCTCTCCCTTCCTCTCTGTAAAAAAATCAATAAAATATATTTTAAAAAAAACAAAAACATTAACCTCTTTTATTGCATACCTTTTTCTTGCTCTTCACCAACTTGTGTTATAAATACCCATCCACATGTTGTTTTTTGTTTTACTTATAGGCCAAATGTTCTTCTAATGATTCAACTTTGCCAGAAGACTTCATAATTAGCCCTGCACATTGACCAACTGAGAATAAGGATTGAAACCATCCCTGACCCATCCCTGCCTGCCTTGGTCTCTGTTTCCATAATGGTGGCTTCATAATTACTTCAATTGAAATCTTGTTGTATGTGAGGATCATGCTCCTACTACACTGGGTTGGGGTGTTTCTGTCCTTTTCTGGACACACTTGGGCTGAGCACCCTCAACATCACAGTCCTCCAGAAGTGGTGATTCCCTTGAGAATAACAAGCACTGGCCTTAGCATGAAGTTTCCAGGCTGGCTCTGTTATGGTATGCATTTTGGGGGTGAGAGGCACATTGTCTACATGAAGGTCAAGAAGCATTTGCTCTCCAGACACTTTCCAGTGTTCACCTATAGCGATCAAGGCGCTCTCCTTGAGGATCAGCCTTTTGTTCAGAACGACTGCTATTATCATGGTTATGTGGAGGGGGACCCAGAATCCCTGGTTGCCCTCAGTACCTGTTTTGGTGGCTTTCGAGGCTTGTTACAGATAAATGACATTGCTTATGAAATTAAGCCCATGATTTTTTCTACCAAATTTGAACATCTGATATATAAAATGGACAGAGAGGACACTCGATACCAAACCATGAAATCTGGTTTTATGCAAGAGGAAACTGTGCAGCAATTTGAGTTTCAAGAAATTGGTGATTCTACTCTGAAGCAAAGTTCTTATGAGGGCTGGTGGCCTCACAGTTACCTTATTGAAATAGTAGTGGTAGTTGACAATACTCTCTATCTTCAAAGAAATAAAAATGTCTCATCAGTGCAGGAAGACCTATATGTTATGGTGAATATAGCAGATTCTATTTATGAGGTAATAGGTCTTAAGGTTTTATTATTTGGCATGGAGGTGTGGACTAAAGAAAATCCCATTGAAGTAGATGATGTAAAGAGATCTCTGAGAATATTTTGTCGTTGGAAGGCTGCAAACCTTTTTCCCCGCCTACCACATGATACTGCACATCTTTTAATACATAGGACATTAAGAGGATTGACTGGTTTAGGCTATGTTGCAGGACTCTGTAGACCAGGCCATAGTTGTGCAATTGTTACTTTTACAAGACAGTCCTTGAGCCTTATTGGAATTTCAATGGCTCATCATATAGGTCATAATTTGGGTATGTATCATGATCGTATTTTGTGTACGTGTGGAAAATATAAGTGTATAATGCATAATGATAACCCACCAATAACTAAATTTAGCAATTGTAGTTTTTCTCTTTTGTGGGATTATTCCTTACGTCAGACAAAATGCTTGCTCTACACCATATACTCAAGTGACATATTGAACCGAAAACGCTGTGGGAATGGTGTTGTTGAAGATGAAGAGGAATGTGACTGTGGACCTTTGCAACAATGCTCAAAAGATGCCTGCTGTCTGTCAAACTGCACTCTCACTTTGGGGTCTAATTGTGCTTATGGGCTTTGTTGCAAGGACTGCCAGTTCTTACCATCAGGGGATGTGTGTAGAAAGGAAATCAATGAATGTGATCTTCCAGAATGGTGCAATGGAACATCCCATATGTGCCCAGATGATGTATATGTGGAAGATGGAATTCCCTGTAATGCAAGTGCTTACTGTTATGAAAAGAGATGTACTGATCGCAATTTACAGTGTAAGCAGATTTTTGGCAAACAGGCAAAGAATGCAAGTTACAGTTGCTACAAGAAAATAAACACTCTAGGTGACCGGTTTGGTCACTGTGGTACCCAAAACTTTTCATATGTAAAATGTAATATGTCAGATATCTTGTGTGGGAGGATTCAGTGTGAGAACATAAATGAAATTCCCCTTCTAACAGATCATTCTACTGTGCATTGGATTCATTACAATAGTGTCGACTGCTGGGGTACTGACTCCCACATTGGGATGACCACACCTGATATAGGTGCAGTGAAAGATGGCACAGAGTGTGGTGAAGAACACCTCTGCATCCACAAGAAGTGCGTCCATATATCTAACTTGGACAGTGATTGTTCTCCTACATTCTGTAATAAGCGGGGGATCTGCAACAATAAACATCACTGCCATTGCAACTATCTATGGGACCCTCCCAACTGTCTAATTCATGGCCATGGAGGTAGTATTGACAGTGGTCCACCACCTAGGAGAACGAAGATAAAGAAGATTTATGTCATAGTGTTTTCACTTTTGTGGTTGTTAGTTTTATTATGTTGTCTATTTTGTCTTTGGATGAAGAGAAAAAAGAAAAATGAGAAAATTGATCAACCTCAACGTCAAATGAAGCCACAAGCAAGGCCATATATCCCGCCTCCACAACGGGGACCCTCACTAAATATCCCACCTCCACAACGGGGACCCTCACTAAATATCCCACCTCCACAACGGAGACCCTCACTAAATATCCCACCTCCACAACGGAGACCCTCACTAAATATCCCACCTCCACAACCGAGACCCTAACAACCTGTTCTGATTCAACCTGTAAGACCAGATCCAAAAAAATACTCAACCTAAATGTTATTCTCCCAGAGTCAACATGGGAAACAAAAGCAATCAGTACAAAAAAAAAAATGTATCCAAACAGGGATTCATTAAAAATGGTAATTCCTAAAATGTTTCTAATTACTCTTCTTCATTTTAAACAATTAGACAATTTTTTTTTTTTTTACCTACAATTTGTTTCTTGATATTTTCTGGAAATGGCATGGCACATGGATGGTGTACCAGTTTTTAAGTAACTACATCTCAGCTCCAAAACCCCTTTCCGTTTTGAGCCCTGCATCGTTGAAACTACATTTTTGTACCAGCACTCTTCTTATAGGGATCTGCAATAGGAAGAATGAATGGGCGTTTGGCAATCTGGGAGTCTCTTTGCTTCCTGTAGGTTAATGTTACCTGAATAACAGATTTTACACTTGTAGTTATACTTAGGTTCAATATCCTTTTTAAAAAATATCACTCCATACCAACTTCATTGTCAGCCTGAGAGATATCAGCATAGCTGTCTAATGTTACTTTCAGAGTTCTGCGTCCTCTTTGAGCTCTCTAGCAGTATCCCAAATCTTCTGCACCAGCTCAGCTCAGCTCTGCACCTACTGTCAGAGTTCTGAGCCTTAGATCCATAGGCCAGCCCTATAGTACTACTCTAAATAATAAAGAAGTGATATGCAAATTGACCATCACTCCAACACACAAGATGGCTGCTCTGATGTGGTCACAAAATGGCCACTACAAGATGGCCAGCAGAGGAAGGCAGTTGTGGGTGATCAGGCCAGTAGGGGAGGGCAGTTGGAAAGAACCAGGCCTGCAGGGGAGGGCATTGGGGGGGGGGGGGCAGTCAGGGGCAATTGGATTGGCAGAGGAGAAGTTGAGCATAGATCATGCTGACAGGAGAGTGGTTAGGGGGTGATCAGGCTGGCAGGCAGAAGCAGTTAGGGGCAATCAGGTAGGCAGGCAGGCAGCAGTTGGGAGCCAGCAGTTCTGGATTGTGAGAGGGAAAAAGGCAGTTGAACATTCCTCAAGGGTTCCCAGATTAGAGAGGGTGCAGGCTGGACTGAGGGACACCTCCCCAACTATGCATGAATTTCATGCCCCGGGCCTCTAGTCTATAATAATAAAAGTGTAATATGCAAATAGACCAAATGGCCGAGTGGCAGCATGACCAACCATCAGGAT
The DNA here is from genome assembly GCF_964339955.1 of Pipistrellus hanaki. NCBI lineage: Eukaryota > Metazoa > Chordata > Mammalia > Chiroptera > Vespertilionidae > Pipistrellus > Pipistrellus hanaki. The sequence goes on from NC_140507.1 coordinate 66,046,714, forward strand.
GACCACACTATGAACCCACTGGCGCCAGGCCAGCCAAAGTGGTTGCGATGAGATTGGTGGGGGATAGGCCACACGATCACCCCAAAGAGGGAGGCCCAGTTCACCTTCTGTTGGATGATTGATCCAGGGGTTCTGTGAAACTGGGAAGCCAGAGGTATGTGGTGGTGGATGTGGGCAGCGCCAGGCCAAGGCAGGTGCAAGTGGGGCGGGGGGAGGGCTGTGAGATAGCTGGGGCCATGAATTTCATGCATCAGAACTCTAGTCTATATATATAAAAGCCTAAGCAATTGGCCAACTAGCTGGTAGCTATGACACTTCCTGACCACCAAGAGGCAGATGCTCAACGCAGTAGCAGAAACCACAGGCATGAGAAACATGGAACAGACTGATGAATCTCAGAGGGAACGGTGGAGGGTAGAGGGTGGGAAGATCTTATATGCATACTAGAGGCCTGTTGCATGGATTCATGCACAGGTGGGGTCCTTTAGCCTGCCCTGCAGGGATAGGGTCAAAACCAGCTCTCTGACATCCTCTGAGGGGTCCTGGATTGTGAGAGGGCACAGGCCAGGCCCAGGGACTCCACTGGTGCATAAATCTGTGCACCAGGCCTCTATTAGATTCATATAACCCTAACCTTTTTCCTTTGCTTCTCAGTTCCATGAATGAAATTACCTTCTTACACTTAGTATTTCATGGTTACTAACCAACTAGTAGCACATTGTCTTCCTTGTTTTGTTCTTCAATACTTGTTTTCCCAATTCTTTATATTTAATTCTATACCTATACCTCTAAAATGTGTTTTCTATCACTAATGTGTTTTCTCTTTTCTGTCTGAATTGTGATTGTTACAATACTGATCTTAGAATAAAAATAAAATAAAATAAGATAAAATAAAATAAAATAAAATAAAATAAAATAAAATAAAATAAAATAAAAAAGCAAGAATGAGAAAGCATCAAAAGTAGTTGTTTGACTTTTTCCTTACCACTTTACCATCTTAGAAAAGTTACTTGGTAAAGGAAAGTTATGCCCTTTACCATCGTAGGAAAGTTACTTGAATTTACAAATTTCCAACAAAATAAGAAAAGACAAGATGGCAATAGCAGTTATCTCCCAATTCCTGGGTTTCTTTGGTTATAAAATTAGATAAAAAAGAACATATTTCCAATTCTGAATAGGCCTTGGTAGATAACTGACTTTTCTGAAAACAACTATGTAATGTCAAATTTTTAAAATGTATACTTTAAAAGTATCAGAGAGTTGTGGAAGACATGAAGATTTTAAAACAAAAATTATAGAGGAGGGAAAATAAGCTGAATTATTAATACTTTCTCCTCCTGGAACAAAATGACTGTTTCCCAGGATGTGTTAATGTTGAGTATACTAGTAAAATAAGGATCAAGTTTGGCCCATACAGTGTGCCTCTGTTAAAGAGAGAGAACCCAGGAAACATCTGAGTTTGTAGAAGAGTCTAGATTGATGTTAGACATCAAATTCAAAGTTAGTTTTCCCTACACATTTGTTAAGTTTAGGTTCTCTTTGGGAAGCTGGTAAGAAAGTGAAAAGTTTTAAAGGCAGAAATATCTAGAATCTGTTGTACCTAATGAAAGGGGGTTGCCTCAAAGATATGTATTGTTTTCCATTTAAAACATTTGCCTGATTTTGAAGGAGCTTGGAATAGATGCTAGAGAATTGAGTTTTTCAAGATTTGGGTATTCATATCTAGTCACCATTATTTTTCAAAACTGAGAAAATAGAGGTATATGGGCTCTCAATAGAAAGTCCATTTAGGTATATGTGTTTTACTAAAATTACAATATTATATGACTAAACTCAATTCCTAATTGTACTGAAATTGTCATTAAGTCTATCTTTCAGAGGAAAGATGGAAATTCCTTAAGTCAAAGGTAATTCTACCCAGAAATTTTTGGCCAAAATAAGAAAACAACAACAAAGGTAGTAAAATAGGAGTTAGAAGCCATCTTAAAGATCATTGAAGAGTGTAAAAGAAGAAAATGAACAAAAAATCCCTATGATTGCTCTTTTAGAAAAACTGAAAGAAAAATGAACAAACTACATATGTGAAAGAAGGAAAAGTTTTTTTGCCAGAAAATTAATGCTTATGCAGTTATCAAATACATAATCTAGAGCTTAAAAATAAAACACCTAAATTCAGGAAATCAGTAAACAATTTGAATTACAGGCTGCATTGTGTGAAGAAAAGTCAGTGACAAATATCAATTACACACATTAGAAAAATGTTAAACATAGGATATTACATATGGAGCATATAAATAAACAATATCATTGGAGTCCCAGAAGAGGAGAAGAAAAAGAATTAAAAAGAAGTAATAGTTCTGGCTAGTGGTTATAGTGTCAGTCCACACACTGAAAGGTCTCAGGTTTGATTCCCAGTCAAGGGCACCTATCTGAGTTATGGGTTCACTCCCTGTCCCCGGTTGATATAATGGATGATATTTCTCAAAGTATATAAACATATTAGCCCAGTACTTTAAGAAAAGAATTTTATTCTCATGTTTCATCTATGTTGTTTAAATGGCAACATTTGTTTGTTTTAAGGAAAATGAGGTGTGCATATACACAGTAGAATATTATCCAGCCATTAAATTGAGCCAAAAAGATGGTCATGTTTGAACTGTCCCCTAAAATTCATATGTTGAAGTCAAATACCAAATACCTCAGAAAATGTCCTTATTTTGGAACAAGGTTATTATAGATATAGAATTGGGTGAGCCCAAATGCAATATAACAGGTGTCTTATTTAAAGTGAAAAATTTAGGCATGGGAAGAGAATCATGTCAAAATTGAATCATGCTGCATAGAGCAATGAATTACTTAGATCCAGAAGAGAAGTCTAGAATAAATCCTTCCCTATTATCTTCAATGATAGTAAGGCATTTTGGACACTGATTTTGGAATGCTATCATCTAGAATTGTCAGGCAATAAATCTCCATAAAATCTTTTTGTGGTGACTTGTTATACCAGCCCTAAAAAATAAATAAATAAATAAATAAAAATAAATTGAGAGATTAACACATTCATAGTTCTAAGTAGAATTTTTAACCAGAAGTGATGAGAGCCAGAGAGAGAGTGAAAATTTCCATAAAGGAAAAAATGCAAATCTGGTATGGCCTTACTAAATGGGGGGGAAAATAGAAAGACACTGGCAGGTATCTGATGGGCAGACATTACCAACCTCTCTGCGTGCCACAGGTAAACTCTCAAGGATAATGAAAAACTAAACTTGCTTCCTTGGTTTTCCTCAGCAAACTCACTGAATATGTGTCTGCCCCTATTGGCAATTTTAAACTTCCAGTCAATTTACCTATTAAGTTATTTACTAAATTTACCTATTAAAAGTAAACCACTTTACTTTTTACTCACCTCCCTCTTCTAAATTTCCTTTTCCTACTGACAGTGGTTTTCTTAACAAATGAAATATATTTCTATGTAGACATGAAATGTATCTGTGTTGTTTTATTGACCTTAAAGAGAAAAGTTACTGATGTCTCAATTCCTTGTAAAATATTCTAAATTGGGTTAAACCTTCTCTGGAGCTTGAAATACTTGAACAACAGTATAGTTCATTACTGATGAAATTATCTGGGATCAAGGCAACAGTTTAATCAACATTACTGAAGCTAAAGTGTTTATACTGTAGGAAGCACATAGGAAGGAGATCAGTCACATTTATACCTATTAAAGAGTAGCTAGAAGTAAAGTTTGTTGGAGATGGCAGAGTCACAATGAGGAGGAACTTTAACCAGTTGCCATGGTCTGTAGCACTGGGAGAGTCTTGCTGCTAGGTAACTACATCTAGAATGTAATCAATCCTGAGATAATAAGAAGATGGTCTCTATATTTCTCCTTGTAATGTGAGGTTTCAGAGGAAATATACACCATCAATAGTATGGCTAGAGCTACAAAGGACCATGGGAACCATTAATAATTCTGCTGGTAAGTTACACAAGATTTTCGTGTAAAGGAAAGAAACAGTAGGATTTATTAGTATGTACACTTGAACACACACACACACAGACAAGAGTGTTTACCAAGTATTCGCATCTTGAGAGCCATCTATGAGACTTATTATTTCCTATTGTATCTTTTATTTGGTTAACAAGTACAAAATTGTGCTTAAATACTGTAGATTATTAGTTACATTTTGGAAGTGTGACTTGAGCTATCAATAAGAATGAAAGGGGAGGTAGTAATTAAGGTACAGAGATTGGTCAATTTGACAAAACTTTGGGATTATAAAAAAGTATTTATCAATTGTCTTACACATATATTAATATGTACCATAATGCTCAGTCAACAAAAGGCAATGGTGGTACTGGAAGGGAGAAGTAGCATGGGTTAGATGGATGTGACTTAAATGTGTTTATATTTTGTTATATTCTTAAGAAGAACATTTTTAGCACCATGTAAAATGAAATAAAATCAAACTAGAAGGGTAGAAATTGGAAATGGGAGTGTATGAAGACAAAATAAAATATCTTCAGGAATGCAAAGGAAATCAATAATCCCAAAAGGATAGAGGAAAGCTTTGGGGGTATATGGTAATATTTTTTTATAATACACAAACATCTGAATCCCTACAATTTTAGGATTTCAAGGTAATTCTCAAATTCAATCTTCATCTAGATGTATTTATGTCATAAGCAAAATACATACATATATATATATATATATATATATATATATATATATATATATATGTATAATATAACTAAGTGGCCAGATAATTATGATCTCTGAACACATAATAATCTGGCCACTCAGTATATATATATTAGAGGCCCAGTGCATGAATTCATGCATGGGTGGAGTCTGGCCATCCTGGCCAGCGGGAGGGGACATGGGCAGTTGGTCAGCCTGCCTGCTGGTGGAAATCCTGGTCTAGGGGACAATTTGCATATTAGCCTTTTATTATATAGGTTATACACTGAGTGGCCAGATAGTATGCATTCAGAGATCATAATAATCTGGCCACTCAGTGTATAAAAATATTTGCCTCAATAAAATTAGCACATATTTGAGAAAATGAGAAATCTGGTACAAGCATGATGCCTTTTGACAATACTGATTTGTTACTTTTTTTCATGAACAAAATATTAATAAAACCACATAATGTGCAAACACTGCCCTAAACATTTGGTAAACATAAATGAATAATGCAGACCTAAATAAATTAATGGTCTTAAACACAAATTTGGACAGAGTGGGTGGGGCAAAGATACACATTAGGAATTTGTCAAATTGCATTCAGTAATTTATATGTCTATTCTAGCTTTTATTTATAGCATGAATATCCACAGTCATCATCAGATCATGAAACCCAATGGTTATTTTGACCCTTGCAGTTTGGCAGAAGTAGATGTAAAAAGGACACAGGAAGGAGTTAGGACAAGTAACTATTTGTTGCATGAACATAGACAGGAGTGGGCAAAGGTACATTAATACTACTAATAAAAAAGCAATGATTAATAACTGATTAATGATTAATAATGATTTACTAATGATATAGTAAAGACTTGATATAACTGACTAATTCATCTGAGGGGATATTTGCTAAAGCCAAATTTCCATTATATAATAAAGTAGGTATTCTTAATATGTTAAAAATTTAACAATTTTGTTAGTTTATCTCTTTTTACTTACGTAGACACATTTGTGTAATTAAAATCAAGTATGCATGAAAAGTCTAATTTCGCAGAACAGTTTTATATATGTATCATGTAATTGTAAATTTATAATAAATAAGTCTAATAAATGTGAGCATTCACCAGTCACCATGAGTTAACAAATGCACACAGCTGGGGTGTTGAAATATGGGCTGGCATGTGTTGAAACTACTGCAGAAAGTCAGCCACATGCCAATAGAACCAATTACCACATGCGATACAGTGTGATCATATGCTAATCCTATGCCAAACACTGTTTACTACCAGTGAGACTTGGATATAAATATGTAGACTATAGTAGTAGACATATAATATTCATTTCTTTGGTGGCATTACCACAATGTTTTTCCCAACATATGGCCTATTCACTAAAATTTGTTAAAAATAACAGTGAATTAATAACAAAGCCTTAACCTATTGATTTAATTATAAGCAAATCTTGGTTTGAAGCAGTTTAAAATTAACTTGGTGTTAATTTTCAAATACAACATATAAACAAGAAATTCTGTCTGTTAAAATCAACGTCCATTAAATTGAGGTTGGCCAATCGAGGGTTTACTATTGTATATTGCATTTACCAATGCTGCCTTCTTGATGGGAATCTTTGGCTTCAATTCCTTATTTGTAGAATTGGACTTCCTTTTGATCTTAAATAATAAATTATTTGGTCACATTCTTCAAGAAAAGAAAATTAAAAATATTTTCATATATTGTTTTTCTTATTACTATAAGTAATAAGTATGCATGAAAAGTCTAATTTCACAGAACAGTTTTCTATATGTATTATGTAATTGTAAATTTGTACTGAATAAGTCTAATAAATGTGTGCATATTAGTCTTTTCATATGGTCTTTACTATACCAAGGTGGGCAAAAGTAGGTTTACAGATGTGAATGAAAAACTAAAAGTTTAATCTTACACAGTTATATCGAGATATTAGTATACTCTCATTCTCCACAACCACATCAGAAATATAACTAAGCAAAAGATGAGAAACCATAAAAATATCAAAGGAATCGACAGGCAGCAAAATCTCAGACATATGCCAAAGCAATATATTTGCCAATATAGCTGATAGGGGAACGGAAACTAAAGAGAAAATAAACAAATGGGACTGCATGAAAATAAAAAGCTTTTCACAGCAAAAGAAAACAACAAGCAAGTCCACTGCATTAGAGAACATATTTGCCAATGTTATCACTGATAATCTCCAACATTTACAGGGAACTCATACAACTTAACAAAAGGAAGATAAACAACCATATCAAAAAGTGGACAATGGACTTAAATAGATACTTTTTGAAAGAGGACATAAGGAAGGTCAAGAAAAATATAAAAATATGCTCAAAATCACTAATTATCTGAGAGATGCAAATCAAAACGACAATGAGGTACCATCTCGCACCTGTCAGAATGGTTATCATCAACATCAACAAACAATAAGTGTTGGCAAAGATGCGGAGAAAAAGGAACCCTCTGGCAATGTTGGGAATGCAGACTGGTGCAGCCACTGTGGAGAAGAGTATGGAGTTTCCTCAAAAAACTAAAAATGGAACTCCCATTTGACCCAATGATCTCACTTCTAGGAATATATCCCAAGAAACTAGAAACACAAATCAGAAAGGATATATGCACCCCTATGTAAATTCACCATAGCTAAGATTTGAAAACAGCCTAAATGCCCATCAGCAGATGAATGGATTAAGAAGCTATGGTATATCTATACAGTGGAATATTTTGCCACTATAAAAAAGAAGGAACTTTTACCATTTGCAATAGCATGAATGGAACTGGAGAGCATTATGCTGAGTGAAATAAGCCAGTTGGATAAAGATAAATATCACATGATCTCACTCATATGTGGGATATAATGATTAGCATAATTTGATGAACAAGAATAGATACAGCCTACTGGTTTGGTTCAGTGGATAGAGCATCAGACTGAAAGGTCCCAGGTTCGATTCCAGTCAAGGGCATGTACCTTGGTTGCGGGCACATCCCCAGTAGGAGGTGTGCAGGAGGCAGCTGATCGATGTTTCTCTCTCATTAATGTTTCTAACTTTCTAGCCCTCTCCCTTCCTCTCTGTAAAGAAAAATAAATAAATAAAAATTATTTTATATATATTATATATAAAATTATATATATTATATATAATTTTATATATAAAATTTGTCTCTAGATCTATTCTTAAAATATATACCTATATATAATTTTATATATAAAATTATATATTGGTATATATTTTAAGAATAGATCTAGAGACAAATGGTAGGGTAGTAGGGTGGGGGGGATAGAGAGGAGTTTAGAGAGCAAAGGACTTGTGTGCATGCATTATTAGCATAACCAATGGACACAGACACTAGGGCATTGGGGCTTGCCAAGGGTGGAAATGGCTTGTGGGAGTGTCAATTGGGAAAAAAGGAGACATATGTAAAACTTTAGAAAATAAAAATAGATTGAAAAAAAGATTTGGATCCAGCCTAAGTACCCATCAGCAGATGAGTAGATTTAAAAACTGTAGTATAGATGTAAGGAATACTACACTGTGCTAAAAAAGAAGGAATTCTTACCATTTGCAACAGCATGGATGAAACTGGAGAGCATTATGCCAAGTGAAATAAGCTAGTCAAAGAAAGAGAAATATCATATGATATCATTCATTTATGGAATATAATGAACAACATAAACTGATGAACAAAAACAGATCCAGAGACAGAGAAACATCAATCAGACCATCAAACCTCAGAGGGAAGGTAGGAAAGAGTGGGGGTAAGGAGGAGAGATCAACCAAGGGACTTGTATGCATGCATATAAACCTAACCAATGGACACAGACACCAGGGGAATGAGAGCATGAATGTGTGGGAGGCAAATGGGGGCATAAGGACACATATGTAATACCTTAATCAATAAAGAAAAATTAAAAAAAAAAAACAACCAGAAAGCACAACGATCATTTTCAACCACATGAAATCTAGCTTAACAGAAGTCCTACAACTAAGGATATAAGAAAGCCAATAACACTGGTTGGAGGGGCAGGGACACTGCACAGGCTAGTCCCCCACCAACATGTGGCAAATAAAATCTCCCTAACTTGGTGAAGGTAATAGAATACAAATCTAGGTAGTGCAGAGAGTTTCAAACAAGATGAACCCAAAGAAACCCACACCAAGATATTTTATAATTAAAATTCAAAGGTTAAAGACATAGAGACTCTTAAAAGCAGCAAGAGAAAAGCAGTTAACTAGCAATAAGTGAACTCCCATAGACTGTCAGCTGATTTCTCGACAGAAATTCTGCATACCAAAAGAATTGGCAAGAAATATTTAGAATGATGAAAAACAAAAACATGCAAGAAAGATTTCTCTGCCAAGTGAAGATATCATTTAGAATTCAAGAACATTTAAACAACTTCCAAGAAAAGAAAAAGTTAAAAGACTTCATGATCACCAAAGCAGTGTTACTAAAATGTTAAAGGGTCTTGAAGAAGAAGCAGAAGAAAAAGTGGAGGAAGAAGAAGGAGGAGAAGAAGGAGGAGAGATTAAAAATATGAACAATAAGCCGAAACCGGTTTGGCTCAGTGGATAGAGCGTCGGCCTGCAGACTGAAAAGTCCCAGGTTCGATTCCTGTCAAGGGCATGTACCTGGGTTGCGGGCACATCCCCAGTCGGGGGTGTGCAAGAGGCAGCTGATTTATGGTTCTCTCTCATCAATGTTTCTAACTCTCTATCCCTCTCCCTTCCTCTCTGTAAAAAATCAATAAAATTTTTTTTAAATATGAACAATAAAATATCTATACATACTCACCTATCAACAATTTAATCCACCTCCCTTAAAAAAATTCAAAATAAAGGAACAGGAGGATCCAAGATGGCTGCACAGGTAAACACCTAACCGCAGCCGCACACAACAATTTCAATAAAATACAACTAAAATACAAAATGGACATTACCCAGAACTACAGGAAAGTCAATTGATTGGAAATTCTACAATGAGAAGGAAAGAGAAAACCAGAAGGAAAAGCAGAGGACCTATAAAAGCCTAAGGTACAGAGACACGCTGCTCTTGGGAGAGGACGGAACCGGAGAGGAGGGGGAGGCTGAGTGCCTGGCTGGCATTCCCTAGCGGGGAGATAAAAGCTCCGGACTGTGCTGAACTCCAGATCTGAAAGCACTGAACCCCAGTTCTACGCCAGACCCTGGGGACACAGGCTCATACAGAGGGAGACTGGGCTGTAAGGCGGAAACCTAGGGGAGCAGTGAAAGGACGTTCCGGAGGCACGCACATTGTGCACAGAGAACGGGTGGTTGACTGTGCCACTGATTGCCCTAGCTGGAAGGAGACAAAAGCTCCAGACTGCTCTGAACGCCACCTCCAACTCCACTTCCAACTGAACTGAACCCCAGTTCTGGGCTCATTAGGGGAGAACCTAGACTGTTTGGTAGCCAGCGAAACTCGAGGGCACCTTTCTCTCAGAGGTGCTTGCAGCGAATACTGAAGGACCCTGAGGAACACTGAGACCCAGGAGCCTCATAGGGCTGGACTAACGGAAACCAAGGCTGTAGGCTCCACCCCCAAACTCTGCCCCATCCAAGCTGAACACAGAGACTTTTAAGGCTACCAACTCAGGGAAGCTGCGAAAATGCTGAGACAAGGAAACAGATTACAAACGAAAGAAATGGAGGACAAAAAGTGACTGGATATAGAGTTCAAAACCACACTTTTAAGGTTTTTCAAGAATTTCCTAGAAAAGGCCGATAAAATAAACAAGACCTATGAGGATATGAAAAGGGATCAACTAGAAATAATAAGGGATCAACAAGAAATAATAAGGGATCAACAAGAAATAAATAATACATTGTCTGAAAAAAAAAATATATTATACAGAGTTCCTAAAAACAGAATGGAAGATCATAAGAATCAAGTCAAAGATTTGGAACATAAAGAGCCAGAAGTCACTCCTCCACAGAAGCAAGAAGACAAGAGAACCCAGAAAGTTGAAGATAATGTAAGAAACCTCTGGGACAACTTCAAGCAAACCAACATCAGAATTATGGGGGGTCCCAGAAGATGAGAGAGAGCAAGATATTGAAAACATACTGAAAGAAATAGTGAAAGAAAACTTCCCCCACCTGGTGAAAGAATTAGACTTACAAGTCCAGGAAACGCACAGAACTCCAAACAAAAGAAATCCAAAGAAGACCACACCAAGACAAATCATAATTAAAATCCCAAGAGAAAAGACAAAGAGAGAATATTAAAAGCAGCAAGAGCAAAGCAGGTAGTTACCTATAAAGGAGCACCCATACGATTGGCAGCTGATTTCTCAACAGAAACCATGCAGGCAAGAAATATTCAAGGTGATGAATAACAGAACCTACAGCCAAAAATAATCTACCCAGCAAAGCTATCACTCAGAATTGAAGGCCAGATAAAGAGCTTCACTAATAAAAAAAAAAAGCTAAAGGAGTTCATCACCACCAAACCAGAATTATATGAATTGCTGAAGGGGGTTCTTTCAGAAGAGAAAGTAAATAAAGATAAAAACTATGAACAACAAATACTAACTATCAACAAGTGAATCTAAAAACCAAGGGAATTAAAAAAAAATCTGATGAACAATATTAACTGGTGAATATAATAGAATCAGAGGTATGGAAGGGGAGTGAACTGATGATTCTTGGGGAAAAGGGGAGGGGGGTGGGAAGAGACTGAACATAAACTGTGCACCTATGGATGAGGACAATGGGTGATGGGGAAAGGGCAGAGGGTGGGGTGAGAACCTGGTGGAGGAGAGCAATGGAGGGGTGGGGGGAATGAGGAACATTTGTAATAATATGAACAATAAAGATTTATTTAAAATAAAAAAATAAAAATAAAGGAACACGTAAAACAGAAAAAAACTCATAGATACAGAGAACATGTTGATGATTATCAGATGAGAGGATGGTTGAGGAGTTTGGTAAAAATGTTGGAGAGACTAAGAAGTACAAATTGGTAGTAACAGAATAGTCATGGGGATGTAAAGTATAGCATAGAGAATAAAATCAAGGATATAAGAAAGCCAATAATGTTCTAATAATGTATTTTGTTAGATGGGTACAAGATTTATCAGGATAATCACTCAATAATTTATATAAGGTCTAATCATTGAAGGCAATCCAGAAACTAATATGTAATATTGTTTGGCAAATCTAATTGAAAAATGAGAAATGATTTCTAAAAAGAATAAAAATAAAAAAAATTTGAAAAGGGAAAAATATATATTAATATTTATATCAAGTCAATAAATACAAATAGAGACTCCATCTCAAATAGGATATATCTTCACCTTTCCATTAAGACCATTTGTTTTATATATTTACTAGAGTCCTGTTGCAAGATATTCATGCAAGAATGGGCCTTCCTTCCCCTGGCTTCACTCCTGGCTGCCCAGGAGCCTGCAAGTCCTCGCTCCCAGGAGGAGCACCACTCCTGTAGCTCTCTCCACCACCCACCTCCTCCTCAGAGCAGGCATCCCACCCCTCCTGACAGCTCCATGCCTGCATATGCAAATTAACCTACCATCTTTGTCAGGTTAATTTGTATACTCACTCCTGATTGGCTGTGGGCATAGCAGAGGTATGGTCAATTTACATGTTTGTCTATTATTAGGTAAGATTGTGAAAATTTTCACAAATGTTTATGTAGTTAAACAACAGTATCATTAATCACTAAGTGTAATTCAACCAGGTTCATAGGTCTCTTTCTATGACAAATCACCATTTTTACACACACAATCTCAAACTGCCTTACAATTTCTATTTTTTAAATTGTTTTTATTTATTTTAAGAGAGATGGAAAGGAAGAGGTAGAGATAGAAACATCAATGAAAGTGAAACATTTATTGGCTGCCTCCAGCATACCCTCTACTAGAATGCTACCACAACCTGGATATATTCCCTGACTGAGAATCAAACCCTTGACCTCTTGGTGCATGAGACAAAGTCAACCAACTCAGCCACATGGGCCATGCTGCCTTAAAGTTTCTAAGGGGTGAATGGATGCAGTAGTCTGAATTATTTCTTGAGCCAAACACTAATCCATCTTAACTCCTGTCTTTTTCTTACTCCTCCACCTTGGCCTGCTAATAACCTCCAACACAGTCTCTACTCTTTATTTTTCTCTTTTAGTGTGTACTCTGATGGTATGAGGCTGCCAGAGAACAGATTCAAAGTCAATGCTGAACACTCAGCTCAGAGGCAAGAGTGATGCATCCTGCCCATCCTATTTTGCTCTCACCAATGGCTATGTATTGTGGTATCATAATGGCTGTGAGTGAGGCCCTAGTGTGTGTGAAGAACACTAGTCTACAACTCTGGTTGGGGATAATTTTGTTACCATATGGATTGTTCTTGGTTGTGCACTCCCAATACCATGGTCCCCCAGAAGTGGTGATTCCCTTGAGGGTAACAGGCACTGGCATTGGCATGAAGACTCAAGATAGGATGTCTTACAGAATGCATTTTGGGGGTCAGAATCAGGTCATACACATGAAGGTCAACAAGCATTTTCTATCCAGACACTTCCAAGTGTTTACCTACTCAGACCAAGGTGCTCTTCTTGAGGACCAGCCTTTTATCCAGAATGACTGCTACTATCATGGTTATGTGGAGGGGGACCCAGAATCCCTGGTTGCCCTCAGTACCTGTTTGGGAGGGTTGCAAGGAATATTACAGACAAATGACACTGTTTATGAAATTGAGCCCAAGACACTTTCTACCACATTTGAACATTTCATATATAAAGTGGATAGCGAGGTGACACAGTTGCCAGCCACGAGATGTGGAGTAACAGATGAAGAAATAGCACGACAATTGAAGTTTCAACAGAATGTTAATTTCACTTTGATGCAGAGTGGGTATGAAGGCTGGTGGACCCACAAGCAGATTCTTGAACTGATAGTGGTGGTGGAACACAATCTCTATCTTCATCACCAAAGTAACATTTCAGCTGTGCAGTATGAAGCATTTCTTACTGTCAATGGCGCAGCTAACTTTTTGAATTCACTGGATGTTGATGTGGTTTTCATGGGAATTGAGGTCTGGACTGGAAGAAACCCGACATCATTAGATAACATATCCCGTGGTCTAAAAGGATTTTGCAATTGGAAGCAAACTAGCTTAAATACGCGCATTTCTCATGATATTGCACATCTTTTTGTTATGCGTAATTATGGTATTGTTGCTGGCCTGGCCTATGTGGGAACAGTATGTGACTATGCATTTAATTGTGGAGTGGAAACTTCACTGGGTGAAACTTTACATACTTTTGCATATATTGTGGCACATGAGATTGGTCATAATTTTGGTATGAAACATGATGTACCAACTTGTACATGTGGACTTCGAAACTGCATAATGTTTCCAGTAAAATCAAGTGCAACTAAATTCAGCAACTGCAGTTATGCTAGCTTCATGAACACCACTGCAAGGCGAAATTGTATGTACGTGTCATCAGATAGAGGGAACATCTTCACACCGGCACAGTGTGGGAACAGTGTGATTGAAGAAGGAGAAGAGTGTGATTGTGGCGCTTTACAATTGTGTATGAAAGATCCGTGCTGTAAGACGGACTGCACTCTCAGGCCTGGGGCCGCTTGTGCTTTTGGGCTTTGTTGCAAAGACTGCCAGATCCTGCCAACAGGTGAAGTTTGTAGACAAGAGGAAAATGACTGTGATCTCCCAGAGTGGTGCAATGGGACCTCCCACCATTGTCCAGAGGATGTGTACTTGCAGAACGGGGTGTCATGCAAGGGCGGTGGCTACTGCTATGAAAAGCGATGCAATAACCGTGAAGAGCAGTGCAGGAACATTTTTGGCAAAGAGGCCAAGAGTGCAAATCAGAGTTGCTACACAGAAATGAATACCCGAGGTGACCGTTTTGGGAACTGTGGTTTAATGAACACTAAATACATAAAATGTAGCATCTCAGATACCTTGTGCGGGAGGATTCAGTGTGATAATGTGATAGAACTTCCCCATCTGATAAATCATTCTACTGTGCATTGGGCTCGCATCAATGATTTCATCTGCTGGGGCACTGACTACCACTTTGGGATGACCATACCTGACATTGGTGATGTGAAAGATGGGACAGAGTGTGGGGTAGAACATATCTGCATCCAACGGAAGTGTGTTCCTATGTCACATCTGGTAACTGATTGTTCACCTGAGACCTGCAATCTGAAAGGAGTCTGCAACAACAGACAGCACTGCCATTGCAACCCCCAGTGGGACCCTCCCAACTGCCTGGAAGAAGGCAGTGGTGGTAGTATTGACAGTGGGCCACCCCCTCAGAGGAAAATGGGGCAAGGAACCAATTACCTGCTTCTACTTTTGTTGATTCCTTTTATTATGTTATTATGCATCTTATTTTTTTGTTTTCTGAGACGCAAAACAACAGATGAGAGAAGAGAGTCAAATGTGTCACCTTTAGAAGTGTCATCTTCAACACTGTCATCTTCAAAGGAGTAAAAAGAACAAAATGTCAAGACTTTACCTAAAGAAAAAGAGCAAGATGTCCAATTTCACCTAAGGAAGAACAGCGAAATGTTCTACTGAAGTTTAGAAAAACAAGACATAATTTACAATTTTTAAAAAGAAGCCCAATTTGCCATGTAGTAAAATTTAGTCTCCTGGCTGTAGACATGTTACAGCATGGGTCACAGTCCATTAAGAATTTTTATTATTTGGAATCATAAAACATTGGTCATTAAATAATTGGCAAAATATCTCAATTTCTAGAATATTACTACTTTTACTTATTTTTATAATTTTAGTGTTTAATTATTCATAGAACTAGTCTCTGTGTTTCCTGAGCAAAAGTACAGCTAATGGATGCTGTGTATTTGTGTGTTCTTAATTTGCTGTCTCAGTTCTAGCCATCCTTCCCATTTGTACTCTGCTTTGTCACACAGGGAATTCAAATATTGAAATTAAATTTCTTCTTTGCCATTATAAGTTTCTGCAATAGTTGACAACTAGAGGGAGACTGGAAACCTGGGAAATTTTCTGATTACTACTCATGCCAGTCATGCCTCATTAAAAGCTCTAGTCTTTACAAAGATAATAACTTTCAGTCTGCACATTATTACTACACTAGAGGCCGGTGGATAAAATTCGTGCACTGGGAGGGAGATCCCTCAGCCCAGCCTGCCCCCTATCACAGTCTAGGAGTCTGATATTTTTCAGGGTAGTGTAAGCAGTTTGTTGTGACAGTAAAGGGATCAATTCAGTTTGGGTTGAGGAGTTGGACAAATTTGAATTAACAGATTCTAGAAGAAAGGAACATAAGAATGGAGTGGGAGCTAATGTGTTACTGAAAGAAATGTGGAGTACTAGTAAATGTTAAAAACAGTTATTTGAGTTCTATGTGAATTTGATGGATAACTTTAGATTAAGAACAAAAGCCATGCTAAATTACTTAAGATAATAAATTACTTAAGAGTGTGATAATACAATGCAGGCCATAGTCACAGTTTATGGCTTGTCATTGAAGATGAGTTGTAAAGATAAAATAAACTGAATGTTGTACAAGTTGTCCACATCCTTGCTAAATACAGTCAGAAAGTAGATAAAATGGTAGAGAAGAAATTTATAAAAGAGACTTCAAATTCTTTGAGGTCTGTGTCGGATTGATTTGGGAGTTTGGTGCAAGTAAGAAAGAAAAGTACACAATGGTTTAATGAGATCGCCACCAGGCTAGTGGTTCAGAAGTGTCCTTGGTAATCAAAGCAAAATTGGGCCAGCCATCAAGTCTCTATGTCACCAGAGGAATTTTAGGACTGGAAATCTTCCTCTTCTGGGTTTCACATTGTTGACATATAGGTTTTTGGAGAAATAAGTATGAATAAGGAGGTCTCCATGAAAAAATGTAAATAGAGAGGCAGTTGTTTTTTCCATGAAAGGAAGTGAGAGGAAAATTATTCTAGAGAGAGAAAGTCCAGGCATACTGAGCAAAAGTTGAAGAAGCAGAAAGCATCCAGGACATGGTAGCTCTATTCTTAAATTTTTAAGGAGCCTCCATATTGTTTTCCACAGAATATGCACCAATTTGCATTCTCACCAATAGTGCATGAGAGTTCCTGCTTAATCTCAATATTGCTTAACTTGGCATGTTTTGCTACAATAATCCTTTGAACTATGAAACTTTGTGATGTTTTAATTTTTTTATTTTCATGGAATTTTAAAAAAAATAACACAATATACCTTCGGGATGAAAAAAAGCCTCACACCCAGTCACCCTCCAGCAGGCCAATTTGCATGCCTCTGTACCTAGGTTACTCAGCTTTTCAGCACTGGCACTCCTTTCTCTTCCAGCCACAGTTCCCACGGTTTGGGTGATTGATTTCCTATATATTAGTATTAATTTTAAAGTTGTTGTGCGAGGCGGCAGAGCAGTTGTTCACCTATGCTACCATCTTGGTTTCTCCTTGCCTTAAGATTTCTTAAGGGCAAATGCAAGCAGTATTCTGAGTCATGTCTTCAGTCCAACACTAATACATATTAACTCTTATGTTTCTCTTTCTCCTCCACATTGGCCTTCCCATAACTGCCAACCCTGTCTCTACTCTTCTTTTTATTTTCTCTTCCAGTGTGCACCCATGGTCTAAGCCTGCCAGAACACCCAGCTCAGAGGGAACAGTGATGCTTCCTACCTGTCCTATTTTGCTCTCACCAGAGTCTGTGTAGGGTGATTCCATAATGGCTGTGAATGAGGCCCTGGTGTGTGTGAGGAACATTCTGCTGCTACTGTGGCTTGGGGTGATTCTGTTCTCATATGGATGGTTCCAGGTTGTGCACTCCCAACGATATGGTCCCCCAGAAGTGGTGATTCCCTTGAAAGTAACAGGCACTGGATTTGGCATGAAGAATAAAGATTGGCTCTCTTACAGAATGCATTTTGGGGGCCAGAATCAGGTCATACACATGAAGGTCAACAAGCATTTTCTATCCAGACACTTGCAAGTGTTTACCTACACAGATCGAGGCGCTCTCCTTGAGGACCAGCCATTTGTCCAGAATGACTGCTACTATAAGGGTTATGTGGAGGGAGACCCAGAATCCCTGGTTGCTATCAGTACCTGTTTGGGAGGTTTTCAGGGAATATTACAGGCAAATGACGTTGTTTATGAAATAGAGCCCAAGGCACTTTCTACCACATTTGAGCATTTCATATATAAAGTGGACAGGGAGGAGACACAGTGGCCACCTATGAGATGTGGAGTAACAGCTGAAGGAATTGCATGGGAACTGAAGTTTCAAGAGAGTGCTAATTACACTTTGATGCAGAGTGAGTATGAAGGCTGGTGGACCCACAGGCGGATTCTTGAACTGGCCGTGGTGGTGGACCACACTCGCTATCTTCATCACCAAAGTAATGTCACAGCTGTACAGTATGAAGTACTACTTGTGCTCAATGCAGTATATCAGTTTTTGAGTCCACTAGATGTTGATGTGGTTTTAATGGGAATTGAGGTCTGGACTGCTAACAACCCACTTTCAGTAGATAAAATAGAAAAGCTCCTGTCGGATTTTTGCAAATGGAAGGAAACCAGCTTGAGTAACCGCATTCCCCATGATATTGTACATCTTTTGGTAAAGCATTCCTACGGTATTAG
Source organism: Pipistrellus hanaki (assembly GCF_964339955.1). Taxonomy (NCBI): domain Eukaryota; kingdom Metazoa; phylum Chordata; class Mammalia; order Chiroptera; family Vespertilionidae; genus Pipistrellus; species Pipistrellus hanaki. Next base: position 66,065,084 of record NC_140507.1, read on the forward strand.
TCTTGGGTTAGCCAATATAAAAGGCATATGTAGAAACACTTTAAATTGTGGAGTTGATAGTTTCATGACCAATGCTCTGTATGATTTTGCATACATCATGTCACATGAGATGGGTCATAATTTGGGAATGTATCATGATGAAACAACTTGTACATGTGGACATAAAAACTGCATAATGGCTCCAACAAAAGCAAGTGCAACTAGATTCAGCAACTGCAGCTATGCTAACTTCATGGACTGGATGGGCTTCCTGGCAAGTCAAAATTGTATGTACATGCCATCAGATAGAGGGAACATCTTCACACCTGCACAGTGTGGGAACAGTGTGGTTGAAGAAGGAGAAGAGTGTGACTGTGGCGCTTTACAATTGTGTATGAAAGATCCGTGCTGTGAGTCCAACTGCACTCTCAGGCCTGGGGCTGCTTGTGCTTTTGGGCTTTGTTGCAAAGACTGCCAGATCCTGCCAACAGGTGAAGTTTGTAGACAAGAGGAAAATGACTGTGATCTCCCAGAGTGGTGCAATGGGACCTCCCACCATTGTCCAGAGGATGTGTACTTGCAGAACGGGGTGTCATGCAAGGGTGGTGGCTACTGCTATGAAAAGCGATGCAATAACCGTGAAGAGCAGTGCAGGAACATTTTTGGCAAAGAGGCCAAGAGTGCAGATCAGAGTTGCTACACAGAAATGAACACCCGAGGTGACCGTTTTGGGAACTGTGGTTTAAGGAACGCTAAATACGTAAAATGTAACATCTCAGATACCTTGTGCGGGAGGATTCAGTGTGATAATGTGATAGAACTTCCCCATCTGATAAATCATTCTACTGTGCATTGGGCTCGCATCAATGACTTCACCTGCTGGGGTACCGACTACCACTTTGGGATGACCATACCTGACATTGGTGATGTGAAAGATGGGACAGAGTGTGGGGCAGAACATGTCTGCATCCAAAGGAAGTGTGTTCATATGTCATATCTGATAACTTATTGTTCACCTAAGACCTGCAATATGAGTGGAGTCTGCAATAACAAACATCACTGCCATTGCAACCTGGAGTGGGACCCTCCCAATTGCCTGGAAGAAGGCAGTGGAGGTAGTATAGATAGTGGGCCACCCCCTCGAAAGAAAAGGATTACAACTTGGCCAAAGAATCATTACCTGGTACTACTCTCATTGATTCGTTTTATTTTTTTATTATGCTTGCTAATTTTTTGGGTTTTTAACTTTCACTACAGGTATAATTGAAAAGTAGAATGTGCCAACTTCACATGAATAAAAACAGCAAAATGCCAAGATTTTAGCTACAGAAGAAGAGCAAGTTGATGCAATTTTATCTAAGGAAAAACAGCAAAATGTTCTACTGCTTATTGAAAGAAAAGGAACAATTGACTATTTCACAGGAGTTCAGTCTGACCCAACTTTCTGTGTACTAAATGTTAGTCTCCTGGCTATAGAAATGTTACAGAATGTGTCACAGACCATTGGCATCATGCCCAAGACTTTTTATTATTTGTGATTTTAAAATATTGGCCATTAAACAATTACCAAAATATCCTAATTCCTAGAATATTACTACTTTTCTTTATTTTAAATAGTGTTTAATTTTCCAGGAAACTTGTTTCTTTGTGTTTCCTCAGCAAAGGTAGAGCTAATGGATATTGTGTGTTTGTGTGTTTTTAATTTGCTGTCTCAGTTCTAGCCATCCTTCCCATTTGTACTCTGCTTTGTCCCACAGGGAATACAAACATAGAAATTAAATTTTTTCTTTGCCAGTTCTCATTGCTAGTTTCTGCAATAATTGGCCACTAGGGGGAGACTGGAAACCTGGAAAATCTTTTTATTACTATTCATGCCAGTCATGCCTCATTAACAGCTCTAGTATTTACAAGAGTAGTAACTTTCAGTCTGCACATCATTACTATATATATAACAGGGGTGAGCAAAAGTAGGTTTACAGTTTTGAATTCACAAAACAGAGTTTAATTTTTATTTATTAATTATTGTATTATTTTCCATCAAAATATCTGTAAACCTACTTTAGCCCTCTCTTGATAAGAACTTATTCTGACTGGTTTTTTCACTTAGCAAAATACTCTCTAAGTCCCTCCAATCTGTCTCAAAGAGTAAGAGATCATTCTTTCCTAAACTGCCTAGTATTCCATCGTGTAAATGTACCACAGTTTTTGTATCCACTCATCTACTGATGGGCACTTGGGCTGTTTCCAGATCTTACCTGTTGTAAATCTTTTTGATTGACAATTTGGGGTTCTTAGAATATATTCTTAGAAATGGAATACCTTGGTCAAATGGCAGTTCAATTTTTTTTAAATTTTTTCAGGGAATTCCATACTGTTTTCTCTAGAGGCTGCACCAGTCTACATTCCCATCAGCAGTGTACAAAGTGTTCCTCTTTTTCTTTTTTATTAACTCTTTCAATTTCCCATTTTGCCTTTCTCTAAGAATTGCAATGCTTTCTGTTTTATTCCATTTGGCCCCCATACCTTATAAAGTATTATTAATCTGGAAGTCTCTACATATTTTGAGTACAACCTGAAAATTTATCTAACGGTTAATATTTTCTCAATCCCCAGATAAAACCTCCTAAAACATCAGAAAATAAAGGATGTAAACCAGAGCTCCACTCTTTTCTCAGGAAACCATATAAACATTGCATGATTTTTCAACTTCTCCCAAATTACTTTTTTCCTATATATTGGACTAATTGAATATAGATAATTGATTCTTACTGTAAACATTACCAAAGATGTTTAACTCCTTATGTAAACCATCAATACATATCTTAACTAATCAAATAGACTTGCTGTGATTATCATATCAAAATATGTTTTGAATATAGTAAGGTGGTCTTTTTAAGTACTTAGGTAGTCCCCTTCCCCAGTTGCTCACATTTTATTCATAGCCAAATGCAGTTATTTATCAGCAACAATCTAAGAAACCAGATTTCACCTCTATGTATTAGAGTTTTACTCCTGCCCAAAGTTAATAAACTAAAATATGTGATATGCAATTTCTTGGTTGTCCCGAATACATGAAACAACAAAAGTTAGAAACTCAACGAATCAATGACTAACATAGTCTTAAATAAATAAATAGTTTTCAAGTATTTATTGATCATCAAGACAAAATCCAAACAATAGTACATCTTTTATACCTGGGTAAAGACTTGTAAGCAAGATGAAATGAAGAATCAATTATGAAAAGAAAACCACATAGTAAAATTAAGTTAGCTAAATTAATCCTTAGTATATTCTTCTAATTAAGAGTAGAAAAGAAAAGAATAGAAAATTGGGTAGGACCAAATTTTTTTCATAATGCATATGATAGTCTCATATAATTACGCCTCCAAGTTATCTAATATGTAGATAAATGAATGTAACTGCAGAACCAATAAATTAAGGCAAAGAAATTCAAAACCTCATTGTCAAATTGTGTTCTGTACGATCTATTTGTAACCAAAGCCGTGGAAAAATGAGAAAATCTAATGAAGGGAAATGAGAAAGTCCATCTGAGGGACAAAGTACAAACCTGCATTTACTAAAATGGAAGGGTAATGGCAAGTTACTGGAAGACAATGCCAGACAAAATCTATGTTCCATAGCTAAACTCTCAAGGAGGACACTAAATAACTGAATTTATTTCTATGGTTTATTCCAGCTAATCTGCTAAATGTCCAGATTAGCATTTTCATCTGCTAGCTAGTAAAATTAATAATTAATTTGACTCCCACATTCCGTTTTATGAACCTCTCTCTCCCTCTAAATTTTACATTTGTCTTTTCTTGCTGACAATTTTTTTATTTTTTTAAATAAATCTGTATTGTTCAGATTATTACAAAAGTTCCTCATTTTTTCCCCCCTCCATTGCTCCCCTCCACCAGGTTCCTACCCCACCCTCTGCACTTTCCCCACCCCCTGTTGTCCTCATCCATAGGTGCACAGTTTATGTTCAGTCGCTTCCCGCACCTCCCACTCCCCTTTTCCCCAAGAATTGTCAGTCCACTTCCCTTCCATACATCTGATTCTATTATATTCAACAGTTAATATTGTTCATCAGGTTTTTTAATTCCCTTGGTTTTTAGAATCACTTGTTGATAGCTACATATTTGTCCTTGATAATTTTTATCTTTATTTTCTTCCTCTTCCGAAAGAACCCCCTTCAGCAATTCATATAATTCTGATTTGGCGGTGATGAAATTCTTTAGCTTTTTTTTTTATCTGTGAAGCTCTTTATCTGCCCTTCAATTCTGAATGACAACTTTGCTGGATACAGTAATCTTGGTTATAGGTTCTCGCTATTCATCACTTTGAATATTTCTTGCCACTCTCTTCTGGCCTGCATAGTTTCTGTTGAGAAATCAGCTGACAATCGTATGAGTGCTCCTTTATAGCTAACTACCTGCCTTGCTCTTGCTGCTTTTAATATTCTCTCTTTGTCTGTTGCTCTTGGAATTTTAATTATGATGTGTCTTGGTGTAGTCCTCTTTGGATTCCTTTTGTTTGGGGTTCTGTGTGCTTCCTGGACATGTAAGTCAATTCATTCACCAGGTAGGGGAAGTTTTCTTTCACAATTTCTTCCAATAGGTTTTCACTATCTTTCTCTCTCTCATCTTCTGGGACCCCCTTAATTCTGATGTTGGTTCACTTGAAGTTGTCTTAGAGGTTTCTTACACTATCTTCAACTTTCTGGATTCTCTTCTCCTCTTGCTTCTGCAGGGGAGTGTCCTCTGGCTCTTTTTGTTCCAAATCTTTGACTTGATTCTTGCGATCTTCCGGTCTGTTTTTAGAACTCTGTATAATATTTTTTTATTTCAGACAATGAATTCTTTATTTCTAGTTGATCCCTTTTCATATCCGCATAAGTCTCATTTATTTTATCGGCCTTTTCTAGGAAATTCTTGAAAAACCTTATAAGCGTGGTTTTGAACTCTATATCCAGTCACTTTTTGTACTCCATTTCTTTCGTTTGTGATCTGTTTCCTTGTCTCAGCATTTTCACTGTTTCCCTGAGTTGTTAGGGTGGCTTTGTGTGTTACGGTGTCCTATATGGTTCAGTGGGTCAGCCTCCCAATTATCTGAGTTGGACACTCTTGGTGCATCCCTTTGTGGACTGTGTGTACAGCCTTTTGTAGTTAAGTCTTAATTGTTGTTGGTATCACTGGGAGGAACTGACCTCCAGTCCAATTGGCTGTGAGGATCAGCTGTGTCTATACCAGGAGACAGCCTTATTCAAAAGCCTTTGTGCTCAGCTTGGATGGGGTGGTGTTTCAGGGTGGAGCCTACAACCTTGGCTTCCTGTCAGCCCCGCCATATGAGGTTCCTGAGTCTCAGTGTTCCTCACTGTCCTTTGGTACTCAGTGCTTTGGTACTCACTTCAAGCACCTCTGAGAGAAAGATGCCCTCAAGTTTCACCCACTACCAGACAGTCTAGTCTATCCCCCAATGAACCCGGAACTGGGGTTCATTGCAGTTTGAAGTTGGGTTCAGTGCAGTCCAGAGCTTTTGTCTCCTTCCCGCTAGGGCAATCCAGCAGCACAGTCAACAGTCAGTCCTCTGCACGCAACCTGCATGACTCTAGGGCTCTGCCTTTAGCCACTTCCCTGAGTTTCCACCTTACAGCCTAGAATCCCTCTGTATGACCCTGGGACCCCAGGGTCTCACCCAGAACTGGGGTTCAGTGCAGTTGGAAATGGGCTTCAGCACAATCCAGAGCTTTTTTCTCCTTCATGCTAAGGAATGTCAACCAAGCACTCAGTCACCCCTCCTCTCCGGCTCCGTCCTTTCCCCATGTGCATACCGTGTCTTCGTACCTTGGGCTTTTACAGCTCCTCTGATTTTCCTTCTGGTTTTCTCTTTTCTTCTCGTTGTAGAATTCCCAGTCAGTCAACTTTCCTGTAGTTCTGGATAATGTCCACTTTATATTGTAGTTGTATTTTTGAAATTGTTGTGTGAGGCTGCAGTTAGGCTTTTACCTATGCCGCCATCTTGGTTTCTCCTCTTGCTCACAATTTAATACTCTTCTCCCTTTCAGATGAAGTAGCTTTGTATGCAGATATTTGATGTCTCTGAGATATTATTTGATATTAGAGGTCCTGTGCACAAAATTTATTCATGAAGTGGGGTTGGGGTCCCTCAGACCGGTCTGCACCCTCTCACAATCTGGGACACCTTGGAGGATGTCTGACTGCTAGGCATCCTTCTTGCAATCTGGGACCACTGCCTCCCACCCACTATCCTGCCTACCTGCCTGATTATCTCTAATCTCTCTGCCTGCCTGCCTGCCTGCCTGCCTGCCTGCCTGATGTCCCTAAATGCTCACCAGCCTGCCTGATCATCCCTAACCACCTCTGCCACAGCCCTGCACCCAGGACCCAAGCTTCCCTCCTCCAGCTGGCCACAGACAACTGGGACCCAGGGTTTCCTCCCTCTGCCTGGCCACAAGCACCGGGGAACCCCGGGTGGTGACACCTGGACCAGCTGCAGGCATACAGGTGCTACCCAGGCCCTCACTTTGTCAGGAAGGACATCCAGAATGATGTCTGGAAGACATCCCGTCTATCTGGTCTAATTAGCATATTGTCCTTTTATTAGTATAGATTCAAAAGATTTCTAAATGATTAGTGATGTGTACTTTCTTTTGAGAAGGCTTTATAGTGGAGGCAATTTTTCCTCTCAATCTTCAAGTGTTCGTTAACATGACTCAAGGTTAAAAATAATCTGGAAAGAGGAGGATGATATGAGTGAAAGTACTGGGACTGAAGTGTTTCAACTGTGTGTAGGGATCACATAAGATGAGGGTAAGGAAGCTGGTTGGATTTTTTCACATATTAAAGAGAAATTGGAAATAAGCTCAGATGGAGGTGGTAAAGCCCAGGGTTGAGGAACTTTAGACAGTTGCATGGCTTGTGTAACTGAGAAAGTATTTTTGCTAACTAGCTAAATCTAAAACCTCATTAAATGAGAGACAAGGGGGGAAGGGACTTCTATTTCCATTGCCATATCAAGTCTCAAAACTTTGTTCATAATGACAGGTGGTAAAAAATATAAGCAGGTTGGTTCATAGTTAGAAAGGATTGTGAAATATACTAACTTTCTTCTAATAAGTCATTCAAAAAGGTGAGCTATGGAGCAGAGAAGTACCCTGTATTTGTGCATGCATGAACACACACACACACACACATACACACACACACACACACACACACACACATGCTCACCACACCAAGATCTTTTCCTGCCAAATGTTCATATCTTGATGAGGATCCACTTTCTTTAATATATCCCATTCTATTTTATTTCATTGGGATCCACTAAAATGTGTTTTTATAGGCTGTTAAGTTGATTTAAAAAAATTGATTTAGGCCATAACTGAAATTGAAGGAAATGCTGTGATTAGGACACAGATATTGATGATTTTGACAACACTTAGAAAAGGAGAAGATTAAAGTATTTATACAAGGTGCATAGAAAGTCTGACTGTAACTTGAAGCTACTCTACTGTTACTGGCATTATTACACTAAGAATGTCATATTCTTTCAGGGGCTTCTGCCACTAGAGTCATCAAATACAATAATGTAGTGAGGACAACATGTAGGTCAACATTTTTTGGCATCTATTTTTCTCTTATTGCCAGATTCCAAACTGATGTCCAAGAAATAAATTGTGTCAAGGATTTATATGGGCTAAGTTAATTCTCAACAGTGCAGTAGTACTCCTTAGCTTTCCCTTTCCATCACAACATTACTCAACACTCTATAGCAAATATAGAGCAAACATATGTAAATAGAGACATAGAAACCAAATTAGGATATTGGGATTTATTTACAATTTGGAGATATTTATTGTCTAAGGTTTCATCTGGTTAGCATGAGATATTTTTGTGTTCTTGGCATTTTGTGAAATACAGTGCCTACACTTTAGGACTCAGAAAGCAACCAAGTAAACCTGGTGTTCTTGTCCCCATAACGATGAGGATAAAGTTTAGCTCAAAACAAGTCCTTTTCTCCTATCTGCAACCTGATATCAAAGTTTAATGCAAATATCAAATCTGTATTAAACAAGGTCAATGAGGAATTCTTGGTTTAACCATTTAAGCTGTTATGATTGAAAGTCAGCAGTAACAACTTGTGAAAACAAAAACAACATAGAAGTTCAATTCCATGTTCTGTTCATGAATGAAGACATTAGAAACTCAGAGAATTACAAAACTTGTGGATGGAAAAAGGACAAACTATTGAAGTATGACAGTGTTTGATATAAATGTATGTTCATAACTACAACCTTCAGGCTTTGGTTTCAGGTATCCTATTTCAATTCTGATTATTTCTTTTTCTTTTTTTCTTTTTTTTTTCTTTTTTTTAGCATCCTCCTAAACATAGTCTGGTATTTTTCCCAGTAGGGAAAGCTTTTTGTTTTATCAGTTTAAGAATCAATTTAGTTTGGGTGGAGGAGATATTCAAATAGTATTTGAATTAATGGTCTCTAGACGAAAGGTACATAAGCATGCAGGGGGGGTTATGTATCACTGAAATAAATGTGGAATAAATGGTAAGAACAGTTATTTGAGTCCTCACAGAAGCCATGCTAAACTATTTAAGATGTAAGAGCTGTAGTAGTTGAAAATGAGAATGCAATGCAGGCCATAGCCTTAGCTTGATGGCTTGTCATTGAAGATGAGTTGTAAAAGTAAAATAAACTGAATGTTGTATAGGTTATCCACATACTTGCTAAATACAGTCAGAATGTAGATAAAATGGTAGAGAAGAAATTTATAATGAGACTTCAAATTCATTAAGATTTGTGTAGATTTGACTTGAGAGTTGCTCTCAGAGTAATAAAGACAAGTACATAGTGGTTTAATGAGACAGCCACCAGGTTAGTGGTTCAGAAGGTCCTTGGCAATCAAACAAATTAGGACCAGACATCGGATCAGTAGATCACAGGGGAATTTAAGACTGGAAATCTTCCTCTGCTGGGTTTCACATTGTGGACATATAGGTTTTAGGAGAACTAAGTAGGAATAAGGAGGTCTCCATGAAAAAGTGTAAATAGAGAGGCAGTTGCTGCTTTTCATAAAAGGAACTGAAAGGAAAATTATTAGGTGGGGAGAGAGAAAGAGAGAGAGAGAGAGAGAGAGAGAGAGAGAGAGAGAGAGAGAGAGAGAGAGAGAGAGAGGTCCAGGGACACTAAATGAAAGAAGAAGTAAGCAGACATAGATAAAGCACCCATGATAGCTCTACTCTTCAATTTTTTAGCAGTCTTCATACTCTTTTCCACAGAGACTGCACCAATTTACAGTCTCATCAACAGTGCCCCAGGGTCCCCGCTTAATCTCAATATTGCTTAACTAGGCATATTCTGCAATAAAAATCCATTGATCTGTAAACCTTTGTGATATGTCAATTTTAATATGTATTACACTTTAATGAAAACTTTAAAAAATAATACATTGCACCCAAAGTCTTGGAAATTGTGGAAAAAGAAAATGTTTTAAAACAAATTCTCCTGAAACATCCTCCCTGTGTGATTCATGGGCAAGTTTTACTGCTCCAACCTCTTGACTTATTTTGGGTAAGTTACAAATAAAACAAAAACTTCATTTGTGATTTTAATACAAAAATATGCTTCACTAGGATAGGCAGAGACTTGTTTGTTTTATGGCATCATTTTCAATATTAACATGAAAGTTATTTTCAATATTAAAATAAAAGGTATTAAAAATAAATGGAAAAACTAAGGAAAAAATAGAAAAACAATAAGAAAAGTTCTTTTAGGGAGTGAAAGTAAATGTAAATTTAGACATATAATTAGAACTATGGTAGAGAGTGCAGAGGGGAGAATTTGTGGATATTAAATGCAAATGCCTCTTTCAGGATTTGAACCTAATTAATAGCCCTGATGCTTTGAAGTACAATAAAGATTGACTTGAGAAAGTAATTCTTCATAAAATGTAATTTTTCTCATGATTTAAAGATCATCTTTGTTTTATTTAAATACCGGAAAGTAACCATTTATACAGGAAAGCAATTAATAAGTCCTATTTGCTCTAAATTCAGTAATATTAACAGAAGACATTATTTTACCATAAATCAGTATGATTATCAGACAGGTGACTTAGTAATGTACGTATATAATGGAAATTTTATCAGCAAAATTAGAAGGAAACAGAAGGTTTAGTACATAACTATCATCAAGCATGTGATCACTAAGCAAAATGTGAAATGAAAATTCAATAATTTTCTCACTATTTGACTTATGAATATGCTTACCTCAAATCACAGCTGCCTAACCAATATATTAATCTAAACTTTTTCATTGGCTCATTATACTAATGATATTATTTAAAAACTTATAAATTCTAATTTCCCTTTTTTTATTGTCTAAAGTTTTACATATGTCTCCTTTTCCCCCAATTGACTCCCCCCCTCCACCCCCAGAGCCACTTCCACCCTGGACAAGCCCCCACCGCCCCAATGTCTGTGTCCATTGTTTATGCTAATATGCATGCATACAAGTCCTTTGGTTGTTCTCTAACCTCCCACCCTGCCATTTGTCTCTGGATCTATTCTTGTTCAGTCATGCCTTATTAGCAGCTCTAGTCTTTACGAAGATAGTAGCTTTCAGTCTGCACATTATTACTATATATACTACAGGGGTGGGCAAAAGTAGGTTTATTATTGTTAGTAATGGAATTTATTTTTATTATTAATTATTGTATTATTTGTCATTCCAATGACTATAAACCTACTTTTACCCCATCTTTATATTATATATGTTATAATTTCATATATGTACATATATAAAACAGCACTGTCGGGCTCAGAGATACTGTCTCAGATGCCAAGAAAGCTACCTTAAGGATTTAGAGTGTCAGATATTTGAATCCTTCACCAACTCCCAGAGGTTTCAGTACCTGGTTGGCATACCTTCTCAGTTTAAAGAATTAGACCCAGTGTTCTTATTCCAAAGGTTCAGGATCCAACAATCCCATCTCTTCCCTTTGATCTGCAGTCCTGGGAGCAATAACTACATCTTCTTGCTAATAACTCAAGGTTCTCTCAGTGGTGTGATTTCATTTATGGCAGACCTCAATTGGTACAGCATTAGCTTAGTAAAATGGAGAACACAAAATGGAGTCTGACATCAGAAGCTTTTAATTTCTTTTATATTGCTGCCCTGTAACATCTTCTGGACATCATTTACTCTTGGACAGAATTACTTTAAAATGTGCAAACAAGCCGAAACCGGTTTGGCTCAGTGGATAGAGTGTTGGCCTGCAGACTGAAAGGTCTAAGGTTCGTTTCCAGGCAGGGGCATGTACCTTGGTTGCGGGTAGAGACTGAACAAAAATCGTACACCTATGGATAAGGACAGTGGGGTTGAGGTGTAAGGGCAGAGGGTGGGGTGGGAACCAGGTGGAGGGGAGCTATGGGGGGGTGGGAAAGAGGAACAATTGTAATAATCTGAACAATAAAGATTTTTTAAAAGTAAATATATTCAATAATAAATAAATAAATAAATAAATAAAATACCAAAGAGGACAGGGTCTCAAGTCCAGGTAGCAGGGGATAAGCTCTCCAACTCAACTGAGCAGGCCATCACTACTGCTAGCAATCCGCAATCCATCACTGAGCGTGTGAAACAGATCTGTGTGATCCTACTGGAGTTCTCCCACCCCCACCCCCAAAAGGACATGGCCATCCTATCTGGCCCAAACCATTCAGTTCTCCAGTCATTTTTGCAGGTGATCAGGCCAAGATATAAGCCCAAAAATAGCCCTATCCCCTTGTGGACAGGTCTAAAGCTTAGCTTGGCCTTGCTCTTGACACCAGCAAGATTATCCAAGGGACCAGAGAGGAATCAACCTGTCTGTTTCCCTGGAAGTTAGGCCATAGAACTCATTCTGACTGTAGATTTTGAAGCATCCCAGTAACTTGCCTCCAAACCATCCTAGTCATGGTCTAGTGGTAGTCCTGCCTTTCCTGAGACCTTTTAGGAATCGTGCCTGTCCATGTTCTCAGTGGATGGGCTGCAGACCTCAGCTTAACTGTGAGTCTGGAAGAAACCCTATCACCTGGGTCTTGCTCTCCAGGGAACAACTGAGAGGCATACCTTTCTATGCACCTGGAAAAAGAAAGAATCCGTGAACTTTTCATATACAAGCTATTTAATATTAGGCAGTTAGTGGAACAAAAAAGAAACAAAATGAAAGCATATAGGACCTTTGTAATAAAAGGTACATATCATGGGAGACTCAAAAGGAGAAGAGAGAAAAGAGTAGAAGTTTATTTAGAGAAATAATGGCTGAAACTTCCCAAATCTAGGGAGCGATATGAACACACCCTTCCAAGGAGCTTTGAACAACCGAAAACAAAATCAACCCAAAGATTACCTTGAGACTCAATATAATCAAAATGTCAAAAATCAGAAATAAGGGGAGAATTTTGAAATAAGCAAAAAAAATAAGGGATTCATCACATGCAAGGGAACTCCCACAGTGATATGCAGATTTCTCAGCAGAAATCTTGCAGGCCAGGAGGGAGGGGAGTGATATGTTAAAAGTGCTGAAAGAAAAACTGCCAAAGAATACTCTACCTGGCAAAATTGCCCAGAAATGAAGGAGAGATAACAATAATCCAAAAAAAACAAAACAAAAAGAAGAAAGCTGATAATTTATCACAAGTAGTGCCTTACAAATAATGCTAAAATTGAAACAAAAGGATACTAAGTAAAGCAGAAAACATATGAAAGTATAATATTTACCAGCAATGGTAAATATGTAGTGAAATTCAGAATATTTTAATACTGCAATGATAAACTATAAATCAGTTTTAACTATTATAAAAGTTAAAAGACCAGCCGAAACCGGTTTGGCTCAGTGGATAGAGCATCGGCCAGCAGACTGAAAGGTCCCAGGTTCGATTTCGGTTGGGGGCATGTACTTTGGTTGTGGGCACATCCCCTGTAGGGGGTGTGCAAGAGGCACCTGATCGATGTTTCTCTCTCATTGATGTTTCTGATTCTCTATCCCTCTCTCTTCCTCACTGTAAAAAATCAATAAAATATATATATTTTTTAAAAAGTTAAAAGACCAAAGCATAAAAATAACAATAGCAACAATAATTAACTTTAATTTTTTCTACCTGAAGAATAATTTTGCTATTCTCAAAAGAGAAAAAAAAAAAAAGAAAAGCTCATTTTATGGGCAAAATACTTCAGGTGCATGCAAAATAATCAGATCAAAAGTCTACCTCATTCTTCAGAGATCTGGTGACAGGTCTGGTGACATTTTAAATTCAAACCTATCCAAGTTTCAAAACAGCTAAATCAGCCTTGATCTAAAGTTATTATTATCTGTAATGAAAAAATATCAACACTTTTAAAATTGCCATAAATGCTTGCTAAATGAAATTATTACAAAAGACTCAAGTTCTTGGTTTTATTGACATATCCCACTTTGATATAATCTTTTTTTTTAATAAATTTTTATTGTTCATATTATTACAAATGTTCCTTTCGCCCCCTTCTCACCCCACCCTCTGTCCTTTCCCCACCCCCCATTGTCCTCATCCATAGGTGCACAATTTATGTTCAGTCTCTTCCCACATCTCCCTCTCCCCTTTTCCCCAAGAATCATCAGTTCACTCCCCTTCCATACCTCTGATTCTATTATATTCAACAGTTAATATTGTTCCTCAGATTTTTTTTTAGTTTCCTTGGTTTTTAGATTCACTTGTTGATAGTTACGTATTTGTTGTTCATAATTTTTATCTTTATTTACTTTCTCTTCTGAAAGAACCCCCTTCAGCAATTCATATAATTCTGGTTTGGTGGTGATGAACTCCTTTAGCTTTTTTTATTAGTGAAGCTCTTTATCTGACCTTCGAATCTGAGTGATAGCTTTGCTGGATAGATTATCTTTGGCTGTAGGTTCTTGCTATTCATCACCTTGAATATTTCTTGCCATTCCCGTCTGGCCTGCATGGTTTCTGTTGAGAAATCAGCTGACAATCATATAGGTGTTCCTTTATAGGTAACTACCTGCTTAGCTCTTGCTGCTTTTAATATTCTCTCTTTGTCTTTTGCTCTTGGAATCTTAATTATGATTTGTCTTGGTGTGGTCCTCTTTGGATTCCTTTTATTTGGAGTTCTGTGAGCTTCCTGGACTTGTAAGTCCAATTCTTTCACCAGGTGGGGGAAGTTTTCTGTCACTATTTCTTTCAGTATGTTTTCGATATCTTGCTCTCTTTCATCTTCTGGGACCCCCATAATTCAGATGTTGGATCGTTTGAAGTTGTCCCAGAGGTTTCTTACATCATCTTCAATTTTCTGGATTCTCTTGCCTTCTAGCTTCTGCAGAGGAGTGTCTTCTGGCTCTTTATGTTCCAAATCTTTGACTTGATTCTTGCGATCTTCTTTTCTGTTTTTAGGACTCTGTAAAATATTTTTTATTTCAGACAATGTATTCTTTATTTCTTGTTGATCCCTTATCATTTCTTGTTGATCCCTTATCATTTCTTGTTGATCCCTCTTCATATCCACATAGGTCTCATTTATTTTATCAGCCTTTTCTAGGAGACTCTTGAAAAACCTTATAAGTGTGGTTTTGAACTCTATATCCAGTCGCTTTTTGTCCTCCATTTCTTTCGTTTGTGATCTATTTGGTTTAGGCATTTTCGCAGGCAGCTTTCCTGATGGGGCGGGGTTTCAGGGTGGAGCCTACAGCCTTGGCTTCCGTCAGCCCCGCCCTATGCGACTCCTGAGATTCAGGGTCCTTCAGTACTTGTTGCAAGCGCCTCTGAGAGAAAGGTGCCCTCGATTTTTGCCTGCTGCCAAACTGTCTATGCTCTCCCCCAATGAGTCCGGTATTGGGGTTCAGTTCAGTTGGAAGTGGAGTTGGAGGTGGCGTTCAGAGCAATCTGGAGCCCCTGTCTCCTTCCCGTCAGGGCAATACCGCGGCACAGCCGGCCGGCCCTTCTCTGCGCGCACTGTGCGTGCCTCCAGGACCTCCTCTCGCCATTCCCTGGAGTTCTGCCTTACAGCCCAGCTCCCTATGGGTGAGCCTGGGTCCCCAGGGCCTGGCCTAGAATTGGGGTTCAGAGCAGTTGGAGCTGGGCCCAGCACAATCGGAGCTTTTCTCTGCTTCCTGCTTGGGAATGCCAGCCAGGCACTCGGCCTTCCTCCTCTCCGGCTCCGTCCTCTCCGCACACCGCGTGTCTCCGTACCTTAGGCTTTTACAGCTCCTCCGCGCTTCCTTCTGGTTTTCTCCTTGCTTCTTGTTGTAGGATTTCCAGTCAGTCTACTTTCCTGTAGTTCTGGGTAATGTCCATTTTATATTTTAGTTGTATTTTATTAAAATTGTTGTGTGCGGCTGCGGCTAGTTGCCTACCCGAGCAGCCATCTTGGATTCACTCTCCCACTTTGATATATTCTTATCTTGTCATATACTCTCAGAAAATTAGAGTATTGTTCATAGTTATATACTCAGGGGGCAAGGTTTCATTTCTAAACAGGACATACAGCCTAGCCAGTTGATAGAGCATCTGCCTGCAGATCAGAGTCCAGGGTTTGTTTCTGGTCAAGGGCATGTACCTGTATTGCAGGCTCCTCCCAGGCTTGGCCCTGAGTCAGAGCACTGGCAGGGCCCTGAACGAGCTCTGGTGCTCTGAGTGGTTCTGGGTGTCTATGAGTCCATGCATTCTTCTAAATTATCCTATCCAACTAAGCCAGTGGTCGGCAAACTCATTAGTCAACAGAGCCAAATATCAACAACGATTGAAATTTCTTTTGAGAGCCTAATTTTTTAAACTTAAACTTCTTCTAATGCCACTTCTTCAAAATAGACTCGCCCAGGCCGTGGTATTTTGTGGAAGAGCCACACTCAAGGGGCCAAAGTAGCACATGTGGCTCAGGTTTGCTGACCACTGGACTAAGCCAAGGCTGGTTCCTTCTTGAACACTGCCCACTGTACTAACTGTTGGGAATTTAGTCCAAGTTCCTCCTTTATCCTCTGTTCACTAGTAACAGGTGTGGGGTCTGAGTCCCGCTGCCTGGGGCTGGACCTCCTAGGGCACCGGGTCTGGACGGAGAAGCAATGAGAGGTTGTGGGTATAGAAGAATGAGTCTTTATTGCAGAACAATCCTCACAGCAAAGTCCATACAGGCAAGCTGCCAGACACCGGCTGGTAAAGTTATATCTTTCCCATAAACAGCATCAGTCTCTGTACCCACAGCTATTATCTGAGCAGCCTCATGCTGCCTCCTAGACTCACCACCGCACATCATAGTGGTATCTACGCTCTCTGGCTCAGCAGCTTCTCCTGTCTCTCCTGCCGAGCTCTCTCTCCATACTCCAGCAGACTTCTTCTCATTCCATCCTCAGCTGACTAGACTGGTCAGTAACCTACTTTTATGCTATTTAGACAAAGAAAGCTTCTTGGCAATAAGTCACATCAATCATATTGGCCACTAAAGGGCACAGTGTACCATGTGTCCTTGTACCCGCTCGTGGTATGTTGGTCTGATTAGGATTCCCAGGCTCAGAGTCCTTGAACATTCCATTTAGGCTCATGCTCAGAGCAGCCTTTGGCCATTCTGGTGTATTGATAACAAGGCCTCTGTGCTCCCACTAGCCTCAACTATCTGGGGACCTAACATGGTTCCGACACCCTGGTCGGGGCTCATGCAGGAGGCAACCAATCAATGTGTTTCTCTCACATCGATGTTCCTCTCTGTTTTTCCCCTCTCTCTCTTGTATTCTCCCTAAAAAAATATCCATAGATAAGGATAAAAAATAAAAAAAGAGTCAAAGATGGATATAACTCTGTATTATATGTAACTATGACAGCAAATGAATACATTGAAAGAGACACCAGAAAAATGTCAAGCTCAGGAAAACTCAGCCTAAAATTACTATTTCAGATGTTCTTAATAATGAATAATGTTTTGCCGAAACCGTTTTGGCTGAGGTGATAGAGCGTCGGCTTGTGGACTGAAAGTTCCCGGGTTTGATTCCGGTCAAGGGCATGTACCTTGGTTGTGGGCACATCCCCAGTAGGAGGTGTGCAAGAGGCAGCTGATCGATGATTCTCCCTCATCGATGTTTCTAACTCTCTATCCCTCTCTCTTCCTCTCTGTAAAAAATCAATAAAATATATTTTAAAATAAATAAATAAAAATTATGAATAATGTTTTAAACTCCAGGACATCCTATATAATAAAAGCATAATATGCTAAGTGTCCAACCATTCATTCAACCATTCGTTCAACTGTTCCACCAGTTGCTATGATGCACACTGACCACCAGGGGGAAGATGCTTGGATCCATAGGTTAGCTTGCTGCTGGGGTCCTGCAGATTGGAACTGGGCAAGACAGACCAGACATACCCTGGAGCCCTACCACAGTCCTTCCTGGTTGGCCAACCTCTTAGGGTCCTTCTCCCACCAGCCAGCTCCCATTAGCCCCAAACAACCCTTGATCACCAACCAGGCCAAGGGACCCCTCCTGTGCATATGCACTGGACATCTAATAGATTAATAAAGTCACTGTTCCTCATAAGATTGTGCTTCTGATTATAAAACTGTACATCCAATACTACTAGAGATTTGATTAAAGATACACTACAATATTTTCATAACTAGATGACTTTGGGAAATTAAAACTCTACAAATAAAAAAAAATATGATATATGATATAGATTGCTTGCTCTCAGGATATTTGAGTAAAGATACATGATCTTCAGACTGCCAAACCTCAGAGGGAAGCTAGGAGAGGGTGGGTGAAAAAAAGAGAGATCAACCAAAGGACTTGTATGCATGAATCAAAGCCTAACCAATGGACATGAACATCAGGGGGATGAGGGCATAAGGGTGGGGGGGGGGGGTGGTGGATAGGGGAGTCAATGAAGGGATGAGGACACATATGTAATGCCTTAATCAATAAAGAAATTTAAAAAAAGATAAATGATCTTGAAAATGGGCAGCCACTTGAGTTGGATTTAATATATATTTTCTTCTCTAACTAATTTTCTTTTATTTCATTCCCATCATTTTTGGATCCCTTTCCATTTTTTCTTATTTTTCAATTTATTTATTTTTATTGTTGAGGGTACTATAGATGTCCCCCACTTTTCCCAATGCCCCGCCTCCTCCCTGTTTCTGCTCCACCCCAAACCTTCAACACACTATTGTATGTGTCCATGAGCTATGCATATATGCATATCAGTTCCCCAGTTAATCATTACCCACTTCCTACCCCTGCCTTCACTCTGAAATTTGCCAGTCTATTCCATGCTTCTTTGTCTCTGCATCTATTTTGTTCATTGGTTTATTTTGTTCTTTAGATTCCACATATTAGTAAGATTATGTGATACTTGTGTTTCTCTGACTGGCTTATTTCCCTTAGATTAATACTCTTCAGGTCCATCCACACTGTTTCAAATGGTAAGAGTTCTTTCTTTTTTTCATCTGCATAGTATTCCATTGTGTAGATATATTACAGTTTTGATTTTGTAATCCACTCACCTACTGATGGGCATTTAGACTGTTTCCAAATTTTAGTTATGAACATCAGGTGCATATATCCCTTCTGATTGGTGTTTCTGACTTTTTAGGATATATTCCTAGAAATGGGATCACTGGGTCAAATGTGAGTTCCATATTTTATTTTTTTGAGGAAACTTCATACTGTTTTTCACAGTGGCTGTACCAGGATCCATTCTGACCAGCAATGTACTAGGTAGGGTTCCCTGTTCTCCACATCCATGCCCAAATTGTCCTATGCTGATTTGTTGATGATAGCCATTCTGACTTGTTGTTTTAAGTTGAATCTCTTGGATTATTAGTCACTTTAAGCATTTTTTCATATGTCTGTTGGCCATCTTATGTTCCCTTTGGAAAAGTGTCAATTTAGGGCCTTTGCCCATTTTTAATTGGATTGTGTGTCTTCCTTTTGTTACGTTGCATGACTTCCATATATATTTTGGAAATTAAACCCTTATCAGATGTATCATTGGCAATTATGTTCTGCCATTCAGTTGGACCTCTTCATTTTGTTGATGGTTTCTTTTGCTGGGCAGAAGCATTTTATTTTGATGTAGTCCCATTTGTTTATTTTCACCTTAGTTTCCTTTGCCCTAGGAGATGTATCCCTAGATATTGCTACTAGAGATGACTGAGATATTACTGCCTATGGTTTCTTCTAAGATTTTTATGGTTTCATGATTTACATTTAAGTCTTTTATACATTTTGAGTTTAATCTTATTTATGGTATAAGTGGGTGGTCCAGTTTTATTTTTTTATATGTGCCTGTCCAATTTTCCCATCACCATTCATTTATTGAAGAGACTGACTTGATTCCACTGTATGCTATTGCCTTCTTTGTCAAATATTAATTGAGCATAATGGCTTGAGTCAATTTCTGGGTTCTGTTCTGTTCTCTTTATCTATATGCCTGTTCTTGTGCTAATACCAGGGTTTTTTAAGTATAATGACTTTTAGTATAACTTGATATCTGGTATTGTGATTCTTCCAACCTTGTTCTTCTTTCTCAAGAGTGCTGAGGCTATTCAGGGTCTTTTTTGGTTCCATATAAATTTTGGAGGAGTTTGTTCTAGGTCTGTGTATTGGTATTATAATCTAGAATGCATTGGATATATATCACTTTGAGTAGTATGGACATATTAATGATATTGACTCTACCATGAACATGGTATATTTTTTTACTTGTTTATATCCCAACATCCTGACATTTTCAGAATACAGGTCTTTTACTTCCTTGCTTAAATTTATTCCTAAGCATCTTAAATTTTTGTTATTTTTGTTGCAATGGTAAATGGCATTGGTTTTAGTTTCTCTTTCTGAGAGTTCATTATTGGTGCATAAAAATGCCATATACTTCTGAGTGTTAATTTTGTATATTGCAATGTTGCTGAATTCATTTGTTAAATCTAGACATTTTTTATGGAGTCTTTAGGGATCTCTATGTAAAATATCATGTCATCTGCAAAAAAAAAAAATGATAGTTTTACTTCTTCCTTTCCAATTTGGATGCCCTTTATTTCTTTTTCTTGTCTGATTGCTATAGCTAATCATCCAGTACTAGGTTGAACAAGAGTGGTGAAAGAGGGAGTCTCAGTCTTATTCCTGTTTTACGTGAAATGGTTTTAGTTTCTACCCATTGAGTATGATGCTGCCTGTAGGTTTGTAATATATGGCCTTTATTGCGTTGAGGTATGATCCCTCTATTCAGACTTTGTTGACAGTTTTTATCAAAATGGGTGCCGGGTTTTGTTGAATTTTTTTCTGGATCTACTGATATAATCATGTAATTTTTGTCTTGCAATCAGTTTATGTGTTGTATCACAATTATTTATTTGCAAGTATTGTGCCAGCCTTTCATTCTCAGAATACATCCCACTTGGTCATGATGTACGATCTTTTTAATGTATTGCTGGATCTGATTTACTAACATTTTGTTAAAGATTTTAGCATATATGTTCATCAGGCATGTTGACCTGTAATTCTCTTTCTTTGGAGTGTCTTTATCTGGTTTTGGAATTAGGGGTATACTAGCCTCATAGAAAGCTTGGAACTGTTTCTTCCTCTTGGACCTTTTGGAATAGTTTGAGAAGGATAGATGTTATTTCTTCTTTGAATGTTTGGTAAACTTAGAGTACCTCAGAACATGCTCTCATTTGGAACTAAGACCATTGCAGACAAGAGACATAATTAGTTCAGATTAGGTAACTGAAATTTGGGGGTGGAGGGTTAGACTAATTCAATTTTTAAAGTGGCAAATTTAGGCAGGGGAAAAGAATTATGTCCAAACTGAATCATGCTAAACAACTGGGAGTCAAAAGAGAAGCCTAGAATAAATCTTTTTCTAGTATCTTCAGAGATTGTAACATTTGGACGCTGATTTTGGAATTCTATCTTCTAGAATTTTCAGGCAATCAATCTCTGTGAGATCTCTCATCTTGTGGTGTTTTATTATAGTAGCCTTAGAAAAACACAACAGAGAATTTAACACAGTCGTAGTTTTATGTAGATTCTTTAGAAATAGTTTTGATTAAAGCTAGACAGAAAGTGAAAAAATTCCATGAGGAAAGAAATGAAAATTTGTAATGGAGTAAATAAACTGGAGGGAAAATAGAAAGACACTGACAGGTATCCAGTGGGCAGACATTACCAACCACCCTCTCCTACAGGTAGTATACTAAATATGGGTCTGCCCATATTGGCAATTTTAAACTGCCAGCTAGACAATTTACCTATTAAATTATTCCCACTCTACTTTTTACTCACCTCTCTCTTCTTCTAAATATCCTTTTCCTACTGACAGTGGGGGTTTTTTCACAAATGAGTGAAAAATCAGATATGAAATGTCTCCATTATTTCATTGACTTTATAGAGAAAGTTACTGATGATTATTTATGTCTGGGTTCCTTGAAAAATATTCTAAATTGGGTTAAACCTTTTTCAGGAACTTGACATACTTGAACAACAGTATGGTTCATTCTTCAGGAAATAATCTCAGACAAAGACAACAATGTAATCAACATTATTGAAGCTAAAATGTTTATACTGTAGAAAGCATATAGGATGGGGACAAGTCAATTTTATTCCTATTGAAAAGTAGTTAGAAGTAAAGTTTAATGGAGATGGTGAAGTCACAATGAGGAGGAATTTTAAGCAGTTGCCATGGTCTGTAGAACTGGGAAAGTCTTGCTGCTAGAAAACTACAACTATAAGGTAATCAAACCAGAGACAAAAAAGGGTGATCTCAAATGAAAATACAAACT
This sequence comes from Pipistrellus hanaki, assembly GCF_964339955.1. NCBI lineage: Eukaryota > Metazoa > Chordata > Mammalia > Chiroptera > Vespertilionidae > Pipistrellus > Pipistrellus hanaki. Next base: position 66,086,904 of record NC_140507.1, read on the forward strand.
ATCGATGAGTATGGCTATAGCTAGAAAGTACCATGGAACCATCAATTTTTCTGCTGGTAAGTAACTCAAGAATTTCATGTAAAAGAAAGAAGCAGTTGGATTTGTGTATGCATGAATATAAATACACACAAACACACACACACACACACACACCGAGAGATAAGAATCTTTATTACTATTCACATCCTTAGGGGTATCTATGACACTTATGATTTCCTATTCCAGTATCTTTTACTTGGTTGAAAGTTACAAAATTGTGCTTTAATTGATAGTTACTCATATTTTGAAAAACTGTGACTTAACACATTGTACACCAATAGTTTTATTGCAAGCTTTACCCAGTGGTCAGGTAAATTTCTATTGAATGAGTACAGAAAACGTTTTACAAAGTATCATACTTTAAAAAGATATTAACTTGTAAAAACATGTAATAAATAACTTCAAACTGGTATTTAATTTTAAGGCATGCCTTTAACATTTATGTAAAACACTGTGTAATATAAAAAAATGAGAATGCTCATGATCCGCCTACAATGTGTTAAGTTATCAATAAGACTGAGAAGGGAAATGGTAATTAAGGTACAGAGATTGGTCAATTGGACAAAACTGTGGGGATATAAAAAAGAATTTATCAATGTCTTTTACATATTGTAGTATGTTCCATAATATTCAGTCAGCAATAGGCAATGGCAGTACTTGAATAGTAGCATGGGTTATAAGGATATTACTTATATGTGTGTATATCTTCCTAGAGGCCCAGTGCACTAAATTCATGCATGGGGTGGGGAGGACTAGTTACAACTACAGGGCAAGAGTTGCTTTGCAGTAAACACCCTATGGAGCTGGACTTGCTTTAGTGGGGCTTTGATGCTCAACAGCCCACCCCTTTGTCACTCGTGGATATGGAAGGGTTCTAATCTGGTATGGTATCAATCAGGTGCACTGGCTCTGGAGCCTCCCATATGTTTAAAAGTCTGCCTGTGACCTGCCTAAGGATACCCGGTACAAGCTACAGAATGATTTTTAGATGGATACTACTTGTGTTGGCCCAGGAGGTGCCCAGGAGAGGCCATGCTGTGAGCCTTGGCAAGCTGCTGCTTGTGCTAGGACTCAAGCCACTTATCAAGAGGTATGGGAAAGATTTATTCCAAATGCTGCTTATTTAAAAGCTTTTAGGAAAATTTGAAATCTGAACCAAACATGCCATTCATATGGAAAAGCCACTGAAAACAGCTTGGATGAGGCAGGATCTCAGAAAATCACCAGGATGGAGCAAGCACTGTGGACCAAGTTGATGGAGACTCAGGTATGGTGCCTGCAGGGAAGGCTCCAGCACTTTTGTCTGGGAAAAAGCTGCCCTCAAGTTCTTGCCTTGATGTCATACAAGTTATTTTCTCCCTGTATCATTTCAAGTTTCTTTACCAACACTGCAGCTCAGAGAGAGTGATCCAAGTCAGTTCATGTGTAAACCCTTTCAGAGGAACTGCCTTGGACTCCAGCAGCTCCATGTCACTCAGCCACAATTCCCACTGGTTTTTACAGCCTGAAGTTATGGGGACTTCTTTTCCAGGCTCTAAATCCATGGTCTGGGGGCCTGCTATGTGGCTGGGATCCCATGCTCCACACAGGAGGTTTCTTCAGCTAAGATAACCCTCCCTATTAAAAACACATGACATGTGGTTATAAAACTAGCCCATTCCATTCTTCCACCCCTCCTACCCATCTCAATGTTCTTTCTTCTTTAACTCTCTAAATGTAAAACTTCCATTCAGCTAGTATCAGGAGGTTCTGAATGATGGTTGCTCTGTATCTTAGTTGTAATTTTGTTGTGGTGCAGTACCAGTGTTTACTCCATCTTGGTTCCTTAATTCTTCCAACACAGAAAGAATCTTAAAGGCTGTAAGAAAGACAGAAAGTTACCTAGAAGGGAGCTTCCCAGTGTACTGTGAGCAGATTTCTCAGTAGAAAGACTTCAAGCCAAAAGATGATGGCATAAAATATATAGAGGAATGAATCCACTACTCTACCCAGAAAGCCTATCACGCAAAGTTGAAGGTGAAATTAGAAGCTTTTGCAGATAGAAAAAAAAAACAATACTAAAAGTGTTAATTACCAAAGGGACTCTTGTAACAAGAAGAAATGAAGAGAGAGGGAGGAACACAGGCATAAAGAATAAAAATTTAAACAAATATGTACCTATCAATAAAAACCTTAAATGTAAATGTCTTAAATACTCCAATCTGAAAACATAGGCTACCTCAGTGGTCAGCAAAATGCGGCTATTGAGCCACATGTGGCTATTTGGCCCCTTGAGTTTTTAGCAAAGGCCAGTTTAGGAGTGCCCTGATTAAGTTAATAAGAAAGTACCTAATGCCGGGACCGGTTTGGCTCAGTGGATAGAGCGTCGGCCTGCGGACTGAAAGGTCCCGGGTTCGATTCCGGGCAAGGGCATGTACCTTGGTTGCGGGCACATCCCCAGTGGGAGCTGTGCAAGGGGCAGTTGATCGATGATTCTCTCTCGTCGATGTTTCTAACTCTCTATCCCTCTCTCTTCCTCTCTGTGAAAAATCAATAAAATATATTATAAAAAAAAAAAGTACACATTTGAAAGGATTCAATTTGTTCACTGTGATTTAAAAAAAAAAAAAAAAAAAAAAAAAAGAATGTACCTAATGCCGAAACTGGTTTGGCTCAGTGGATAGAGCGTCGGCCTGCAGACTGAAGGGTCCCAGGTTCGATTCGGGTCAAGGGCATGTACCTTGGTTGCGGGCACATCCCCAGTAGGGGTGTGCAAGAGGCAGCTGATTGATGATTCTCCCTCATTGATGTTTCTAACTCTCCATTCCTCTCTCTTCCTCTCTGTAAAAAAAAATCAATAAAATATATTATTTAAAAAAAAAAAGAATGTACCTAACTATATAGATTAAGTTTAAAAATTTTGGCTCTCAAAAGAAATTTCAATCGTTCTATTGTTGATATTTGGCTCTGTTGACTAATGAGTTTGCTGACTACTGGGCTAGCTAAATGGATCAGAATAAAAGTTGGGCAGCAAAATATCAAACATCTCACGTAGCAAATTTTTCATTGATGCAATGCCTAAGGCAGGGGTGGGGAACATGTGGCCCATGGACAGTATAAGGTTTGTGAAATCATTTGGTTTGGCCCTACCAAGGCAACCACTGGCAGGATTCAAAATTCAATAAATCTAGGAGCTTTTTCATAGCAATATAAATTTATTATAAGTGAATTATATTAAGCAAATGAGGTTTTATATACATATATATCCAAATGGCCCTTGTCAGAAAAAAATGTTCCCAAACCTGGTTTAGGGCAAGAGAAACAACGGAAAAAATAAACAAATGGGACTATATCAAAATAAAAGCTCTGCACAACAAAAGAAACTAGCATCAAAGTGAAAAGGGAGAACATATTTGCCATTGATACATTTGATAAGGGGTTAATTTCCAAAATATATAAAGTACTCATTAAGCTCAACAAAAGGCAGGCAATCCAGTTAAAAATATAGGCAGAGATTCTATATAGGCAGTTCTCCAAAGAGGATATACAAATGGCAAAAAAGCATATCAAAAATGCTTAACATCACTATAATCATCAGAGAGATGCAAATTAAAACAACAATGGAATACCACCTCACACTTTCCTGACACAATAAATCAACAATAAATCAACAAACAAATGCTGATGAGGATGTGGAGAAAAAAGGATCCCCGGTACACTGCTGGTGAGAATGCAGATTAGTACAGCCACTATGGAAAACAGTGTGGAGTTGCCTCTAAAAGTTAAAAATGGAACTTCCACTTGACCCTGGGAGCCCAGTGGTAGGAATATATCCTAAGAACTCTGAAACACCATTCAGAAAGAATATATGTTCATAGCAGTGTTACTTACAATAGATAAGATCTGAAAACAGCTCAAATGCCCATCAGTAGATGAATGGATTTAAAAAACAAAAACAAAAAAAACCTGTGGTACATTGCCAGAGGCCAATTCCAGCATGTCGTAATCGCAAGAGTTTCATCAAAAGGTTGATGGAACTTGGGGACTCAACAAGGGATGAGTCACATATGTTATTGCCTCTTGGAAATGGCTAATGGCATTTCCCCAAACCTGAAAAGGATGCATTAAATTGATTGATTGCTGCCAGACAGCTCAGGACATCATAATCTACATGTTATTTTCTCTTATTGGCTAAACGCCTGAACAGCCTCAGGCAATTCCCCAATCTGACAATGCTTATGTATGAAACCATACCCTTTGAAGTGTACAGCTCCACCATGCCTTAGACAATTTGTGTTAATAAAAAGCAAGGGGTCCGGAGACAAAGAGAACTTAGTTTCTTTAGCTAGGCTCCTCTGACCCCCAACGCCTTTCAAAATCATCTTTTGTCTCTGGATACTTATTTAAGTTATACACAGCCTTTCTCCAGATTGCTGAACTTTTCTTAATGCCAAAACAAGAACCTCAGCAGTGCATGTCCAGCACCGGGGAAACTTTTTTCTACCAGAGACCATTTGGATATTTACAACATCATACGGGCAGATGATACAAAATTAAAAATTAGCCTGCAATATTTGGAAGAGCATTTAATTAACTTACCCCTAATGCCTTGGCAGCACCAGATCAAATGATTTAGCAGGCCTTTGACAGTCTGCAGGTCAGACATTTCACACCCCTAATTTATACCATCAAATACTATGCAGCTGTATAAAAAAGAAGTATCTCTTATCCTTTAAGACAACATGGAGGAATCTAGTGAGTCTTATGCTAAGTGAAATAAGTCACTCAGAGAAAGACAAGTATCACATATATGTGAAATCTAATGAACAACATAAAATGACTAATAAAATATATACAGAGACATGGAAATATGGAACAGACAGAATCCTCAGAGAGAAGGGAGGGGGGTGAGGGAAGAGAGCAACCAAAGAACTTATAGGCAATATTTGCATAACCCATAGACACAGACAATAGTGGGCTGAAGGCCTGAGAGGGAACCGAAGTGGGGAGGAGAAGAGGTCAATGGGAATGAAGGGAACATCTGTAACACTTTCAAAAATGAAGATAAATTTTAAAATAAATAAAGAAAGAAATGTTTCATGCACTTAAAAGATCTTATCATTTTATTTGTCAATTATAGCTTAAGCTGAAAAACTAAAATAAAATTTAAAATGGCAATAAATACATATGTATCAACAATTGAATTTTTTTTTAAAAGAAAATTAAGGAACAAGCAGAGCAGAAAAAAACTCATAGATATAAAGAATATTTTGATGGTTTCCACATGTGAGAAGGATTGAGGGGTTTACTAAAAAAATGGTGAAGGGGTTAGGAAGTACAATTGGTAGTAACAGAATAGTTATGGGAATGTGAAGTACAGCGGAGGGATTATAGTTAATAATATTCTAACAACTATGCATGTATTTTATTAGATAGATCTGAGATTCATTGGGATAATTACTTGTAAGTTATATAAGGTCTATTCACTAGGCGTATTCCTAACAATATATAATATTGTATGTCTATTGTAATTGAAAAATTTAAAAAATATTTGTAAAAATAATAAAAATAAAAAATTGAAAATAAAATGTACCCTAATGTATATAAAGAGCTTGGTGGCATCACAACCAAATGAGCAACCAATCACCATGACGTGCATGGAACAACTCTCAGTACCCTCTCTCCGCCAGCCCCCCCTATGGTGAGTGGCAGTGGCAGGCTGCTACACCAGGTGGCCATGAGCTTAGCAGAGCAATCATTCAGGTTGCAGGAAGTTTCCCAAAGGAGTCGTGGGGCAGGGGAGTGTCACAGAGCAGTTGCAGGGTCAGGAGCCTCACGGAGGAATGGTGGGGTGGGGAGAGTTTCCCAGAGCACACTGCAGCATGCTTCGCGAGACAGCAGCAAGCTTCACAGAGCAGTCAAGGGGCTGCAAGCATCGTGGAGCATTCTGGGGTGGGGAGCTTCACATAGCATTGCAGGGTGGCAGAGACAATGAGACAATGTGATGGAGGCCAGGCTAGGCCTAGGGACCCTAACCACACAAAATTTCATGTACTCTGCGCTTCTAGTATATCAATATTTATATTAAGTCATTAATTATAAATAGGAACTCATTCTCAAACATGACATATGTTCACCTTTCCAATAAGTCCATTTGTTTTATATATTTACTAGAGGCCTGGTACACAAAATGTGTGCACATAGCGGGGAGAGGGGGGGGAGGGGGCTCCCTTCAGCCCAGCCTGGACTCTCTCCAATGCTCGGGAGATATCCAACTGCTGGGACCGCTAGCACCTAACTGCTCACCTGCCTGTCTGCCTGATTGCCCCTAACTGACCCCTGCCAGCCTGATCAACTCTAATTGCCCCTGCCTCCCAGCTTGGTCACTCTTTACTTTCCCATTCGCTGGCCTGGTCACACCTTAGTACCCCCCCCCCCATGGTGGCCTGGTCACCCAATAGTACCCCCCTGCCAACCTGGTTGCCCCCAACTGCCCTCTCCTTCCAGCCTGGTCACCCCAATTGCTGCCCACTGGCCCAGTCACCCCCAACTGCCCCCTCACTGGCCCGGTGACCCTCAACTGCCCCGTGCTGGCCCAGTTGCCTTCCTCTGCCAGCCTGGTTTCCCCTCACTGCCGCCCCTTCACTGGCCTGGTTACCCCATGCAGCTTGCTTGGTGAGTCATTGTTCAGTTGTTACTGTGAAGGTGTTGTGACCAATTTGCATATTGCCCTTTTATTAGTATAGATCAGGGGTCCTCAAACTTTTTAAAGTGGGGGCCAGATCACGGTCCCTCAGAGAGCTGGAGGGCCGGACTATATGAACTACTAATTCCTACTGTAACACCTCAGCTGCGCTCACTGCCCAAAGAACCTGGAGGGCCGGATCAGACTCCTCTGTGGGCCGCATGTGGCCCGCGGGCCGGAGTTTGAAGACCCTTGGAAATATTCACTGATATTGATGTAATTTAACAACAGTATCTTTAAAACATATGTATTATTCATCTAGGTTCAAAAGGGGTCAGTCTATGACCAACCATCATGTTTTCATACAGTCACACACTGCCTTGCAATTTCTCTTTCCTTAAATATGTTTTTATTGATATTTAGAGATAGAGAAAGGGAAAAGGAGAGAGACATAGAAGTAACAATGAGACAAATATTGCTCTGCTGTCTCATGCACACCCCTAACTGAAGATTGAACACACAAAGCAGACATTGAACCAGTTGTTCTCTTGGTGTATGGGATGGCACTCAACCAACTCAGCCACATGATCCAGGTTTCCTTTTTTTTTTTTTTAATAAATCTTTATTGCTCAGATTATTACAGTTGTTTCTCCTTTTTCCCCCATAGCTTTCTACCACCCAGTTCCCTCCCCACCCTCAACCCTTACCTTCCTCTCCCCTCATTGTCCTCATTCATAGGTGTACAATTTTAATCCAGTCTCTTCCTGCACCTCCCATAACCTTTTCCCCAGGATAATTATCAATCCACTCCCTTTCTTTGCCCCTGATTCTATTATATTCTCTAGTTTCATCTGTTCCTCAGATTTTTAATTCACTTGATTTTTAGATTCACCTGTTGATATATATGTATTTGATAATCATAATTTTTATCTTTTTTTTTTTCTTCTTCTTCTTCCTATTCTTAAATAATACTTTTCAGCATTTCATATAATACTGGTTTGGTGGTGATGAACTCCTTTAGCTTTTTCTTATCTGTGAAGCTCTTTATCTGCCCTTCAATTCTGAAAGATAACTTTGCTGGATACAGTAATCTTGGTTGTAGGTTCTCGTTATTCATCACTTTGAATATTTCTTGCCACTCTCTTCTGGCCTGCATAGTTTCTGTTGAGAAATCAGCTGACAATAGTATGTGTGCTCCTTTATAGGTAACTACCTGCTTTGCTCTTGCTGCTTTTAATATTCTCTCTTTGTCTGTTGCTCTTGGAATTTTAATTGTGATGTGTCTTGTTGTGGTCCTCTTTGGATTCCTTTTGTTTGGGGTTCTGTGTGCTTCCTGTAATTGTAAGTCTATTTCTTTCACCAGGTGGGGGAAGTTTTCTTTCACCATTTCTTCCAATAGGTTTTCAGTATCTTGCTCTCTCTCATCTTCTGGGACCCCCATAATTCTGATGTTGGTTCGCTTGAAGTTGTCCCAGAGGTTTCTTACACTATCTTCAACTTTCTGGATTCTCTTCTCCTCTTGCTTCTGCAGGGAAGTGTCCTCTGGCTCTTTGTGTTACAAATATTGACTTGATTCTTGAGATCTTCCGGTCTGTTTTTAGAACTCTGTATAATATTTTTTTATTTCAGTCATTGTATTCTTTATTTCTAGTTGATCCCTCTTCATATCCTCAAAGATCTCATTTATTTTATCAGTCTCTTCTAGGAAATTCTTGAAAAATATTGTGACCATGGTTTTGAACTCTATATACAGTCTGTTTTTCTCCTCCTTCTCTTTTGTTTGAGATCTATTTCCTTGTCTTGGCATTTTTGCTGCTTCCCAAATTTGGTAGAATCACTTTGTGTGTTTAGTGTCCTAGATGGCCCAGTGGGTCAGCCTCCCCAGTTACCTGAGGTAGACACTCTTGGTGCTTCCCTTTGTGGACTGCATGTACAGCCTTGTTGTAGTTAAGTCTTAATTGTTGTAGGTATCACTGGGAGGAATTGACCTTCAGGCCCATTGGATGTGAGTATCAACTGTGTCTACTCTGGGATACCTTCTGTATTGGAGACAATCTTATAGGATCAGATTTGCAAAACTGCAAATGCCTCTGTGCTCAGCTTGGATGGGGCGGAGTCTCAGGGCTGAGCTGACAGCCTTGGCTTGCAGTCAGCCCTGCCCTTGTGCACAAGCTTCAGACATCTGCCTTCTGCGGCTCCCCTGAGTTTCCATTTGTCTGTCTCAGATTCTCCGTGCAAGAGAGTGGGTGCCCCAGGTGCTCTCCAGGAATTGGGTTGCGTCTCTGTAGTAGTCTGGAGCTTCTGACACCTTCCGATATGGAGAGGCCACAGCAACCTCCTCGGTCAGACCTCTCTGCTTACACTCACTCATGCATGACTGTAGACTCTGCCCACTTTGGCTCCTTTCTCCTCCAGTATCCCAGTCTCTGAGTCTCCAGATGCCTGAACTCCACCCTTTGAACCTGAATCCACAGAGTTTCAGCCAGGGTTGGGAAAATCTGTCTCTTGAATGTGTCTCTTATGAGAGTAGTTGAAATCTAGTGTCGTCTCACACCAACCACTAGATATACTAGTTTCTGGATCTCCAGTGGAGAGCAGTTAAGCTATTGTCTAGGCCACCCAGCAGGAGCTACCGCAAGAACTACAGTTTTCTCCTGTTTGCTTGAGACTTTGCAGTTTTGTTGTTGGAGCTACAGTTTATTTCTTTAAGCTGCCATAATACAGGCCATTTATATGCAAAAGCAGCTGTGCCATGCCTAGGCTGGTCTGTAGAATGTGCAGGCTGGGCCTCAGGATGGGGCAGGATCTCAGGATGCCACTACACTGGGGCATAGCTAACAGCAATGGCTGCAATCAGCCTTCTCTGCCTTTCCCTGTGTCCAAGACACTGCGTTTCCAAGTCCCCACATCCCTGTAATCGAGCCCAGTAAACAATGATTGCTGTTCTCACCTTTGCAAGAGAGTCACCCTCACTTTCAGACCAGATGGCCAATAGACAAGCTTCTCCCCATAGGCGTCTGGGTCCCCCATATGACCCCAGAAACTGGATTTCAAAGTGATCAGGAGCTTGTTTCCCTTCGGGTTGAAAAAAAACCTCACACCCAGTTGCCCTCCAGCAGGCCGAATTGCGTGCCTCTGTACTTAGGATCCTCAGCTTTTCAGCACTGGCACTCCTATCTCTTCCAGCCACCCTTCCCATGGTTTTGGGTGATTTATTTCCTATATATTAGTATTAATTTTAAAGTTGTTGTGTGAGGCGGCAGAGCAGTGGTTTACCTATACTACCATCTTGGTTTCTCCTTGCTTTAAGATTTCTTAAGGGCAAATGCAATCAATATTCTGAGTCATGTCTTCAGTCCAACACTAATCCATACTAACTCTTATGTTTCTCTTTATCCTCCACATTGGCCTTCCCATAACTGCCAACCCTGTCTCTACTCTTCTTTTTATTTTCTCTTCCAGTGTACACCCATGGTCTGAGCCTGCCAGAACACCAAGCTCAGAGGGAACAGTGATGCTTCCGACCTGTCCTATTTTGCTCTCACCACAATCTGTGTAGGATGATTCCATAATGGCTGAGAGTAAGGCCCTGGTGTGTGTGAGGAACATTCTGCTGCTACGGTGGCTTGCGGTGATTCTGTTCTCATATGGATGGTTCCAGGTAGCATACTCCCAACGTTATGGTCCCCCAGAAGTGGTGATTCCCTTGAAGGTAACAGGCACTGGATTTGGCATGAAGAATAAAGATTGGCTCGCTTACAGAATGCATTTTGGGGGCCAAATCAGGTCATACACATGAAGGTCAACAAGCATTTTCTATCCAGAAACTTGCGAGTGCATACCCACACAGACCAAGGCGCTCTCCTTGAGGACCAGCCATTTGTCCAGAATGACTGCTACTATAAGGGTTATGTGGAGGTAGTCCCAGAATCCCTGGTTGCTATCAGTACCTGTTTGTGAGGTTTTCAGGGAATATTACAGGCAAATGACATTGTTTATGAAATAGAGCCCAAGGCACTTTCTACCACATTTGAGCATTTCATACATAAAGTGGACAGGGAGGAGACACAATGGCCACCTATGAGATGTGGAGTAAGAGATGAAGGAATTGCAGGGCAACTGAAATTTCAAGACAGTGCTAATTTCACTTTGATGCAGAGTTATTATGAAGGCTGGTGGACGCACAGGCAGATTCTTGAACTGGCCGTGGTGGTGGACCACACTTGCTATCTTCATCACCAAAGTAATGTCACAGCTGTACAGTATAAAGTACTACTTGTGCTCAATGCAGTATATTAGTTTCTGAGTCCACTAGATGTTGATGTGGTTTTAATGGGAATTGAGGTCTGGACTGCTAACTACCCACTTTCAATAGAAAAAATAGAGAAGCTGCTGCCAGATTTTTGCAATTGGAAGAAAACCAGCTTGAGTAACCGCATTCCCCATGATATTGTACATCTTTTGGTAAAGCGTTCCTTCGGTATTAGTCTTGGCTTAGCCTATATAAAAAGTGTATGTAGAAACACTTTAAATTCATGACCAATGATCTGTATGATTTTGCATAGATCATGTCACATGAGATGGGTCATAATTTGGGAATGTATCATGATGAAACAACTTGTACATGTGGACATAAAAACTACATGATGGCTCCAGCAAAAGTAAGTGCAACTAGACTCAGCAACTGCAGCTATGCTAACTTCATGGACTGGATGGGCTTCGTGGCAAGGCGAAATTGTATGTATATATCATCAGATAGAGGGAACATCTTCACACCTGCACAGTGTGGGAATAGTGTGGTTGAAGAAGGAGAAGAGTGTGACTGTGGCGCTTTACAATTGTGTATGAAAGATCCGTGCTGTGAGTCCAACTGCACTCTCAGGCCTGGGGCTGCTTGTGCTTTTGGGCTTTGTTGCAAAGACTGCCAGATCCTGCCAACAGGTGAAGTTTGTAGACAAGAGGAAAATGACTGTGATCTCCCAGAGTGGTGCAATGGGACCTCCCACGATTGTCCAGAGGATGTGTACATGCAGAACGGGGTGTCATGCAAGGGTGGTGGCTACTGCTATGAAAAGCGATGCAATAACCGTGAAGAGCAGTGCAGGAACATTTTTGGCAAAGAGGCCAAGAATGCAGATCAGAGTTGTTACACAGAAATGAATACCCGAGGTGACCGTTTTGGGAACTGTGGTTTAGTGAACACTAAATACGTAAAATGTAGCATCTCAGATATCTTGTGTGGGAAGATTCAGTGTGAAAATGTGATAGAACTTCCCCATCTGATAAATCATTCTACTGTGCATTGGGCTCACATCAATGACTTCACCTGCTGGGGTACCGACTACCACTTTGGGATGACCATACCTGACATTGGTGATGTGAAAGATGGGACAGAGTGTGGGGCAGAACATGTCTGCACCGAGAGGAAGTGTGTCCATTGGTCGCTTCTGTTAAATTTTTGTTCACCTGAGACCTGCAATATGAGAGGAGTCTGCAACAACAGACAGCACTGCCATTGCAACTATGATTGGGATCCTCCCTTCTGCCTGGAAGAAGGTAGTGGAGGTAGTAATGATAGTGGGCCACCCCCTCAGGAAAAAAAATTGATATTAGGCAAAAGAACCATTACCTGCAACTGCTTTGGTTGATTCCTTTATTTCTTTTATTATACTTCTTAGTTTTGGGTTTTGTCTTATGGAGAACAGATAAGTGTAAGGAGTAGAATGTGTCATCTTCAGGTGAGTAAGAAGAGCAAAATGTCAAGATTTTACCTAAGGAAAAAACAGCAAGACATCCCAATTCCACCTAAGGAAGAACAATAAAATGTTCTACTGCATTTTAGAAAGAAAAGCAACAATTTACAGTTTCAAAAAAGAAACCAAATTGTATCCAGTCTCCCATGTACTAAGTTTTATACTCCTGGCTGTAGAAATGTTACAGAATATGTCACAGACCATTGACCTAATTGCTGTGAATCATAATTATTTCAGATGATAAAACACTGGCCATTAAACTTTATTAAAATATCCTAATTGCTAGAATACTGCAATTTTGCATTATTTTGAGTAGTGTTAGTGTTCAATTGTTCATGGAATTAGTCCCTTTGTGTTTCCTGAGCAAAGGTACAGCCAATGTGTAATGTGTATTTGTCTTTGCAATTGTGTCACAATTCTTACCATCCTTGCCACTTGTACTCTGCTTTGTCACACAGGAAATGCAAACATACAAATTAAATGTTTTCTTTGCCAGTCCTCTCATTATTAGTTTCTGCAATAGTTGGTAAAATGGAGAAATGTTTGATTATTATTCATGCCAGCCTTGCCTCATTAGCTGCTCTAATCTTTACAAAGATAGTAACTTTCAGGCTGCCATTATGAGTACATACAATAAGGGGAGGGCAAAAGTAGGTTTATAGTTTTCAGCCCACAAGAGTTTATTTTTTATCATGTATAAATTATTAGAGACCCAGGGCATCAATTTGTGCACAGATGGGGTCCCTAGGTCTGGCTGGTGATGAGAGCCATCATACCCAGTCCCTGTGGAGGGGATAGGGGCCAGGTAGCCAGGGGGCAGGAGGGACTAAGGGAGGTTAGCGGCTGGTCGGGGGAAGGAGACAATCGGGGCCAGTGTCCAATGACAAGGGACCAAGGGAGGTTCTGCTGGCCCAAATCAGGGCCATCTGGGCCAACTGGCTGGAGAGATCATGGGAGGTTGGGTGGTCAGAGGAGGTTGGCAGTGGGAACCCACTAACCACCTAGTCATCTGGGGGGAAGGGCCATGGGAGGCTGGCCACCCAAAGGAGGTTTCTGTAGGAGCGCACTGACCACCAGTGGGCAGCTCCTGCATTACATGTCTGCCCCCTAGTGATCAGTGCACCTCTTAGTGACTGGTCGACCAGTAGTTCAGTTGTTAGGTCATTTGGTTGTAATAGTCGCTTAGGATTTTATCCTATACTAATGGCCTGGTGTGTGAAATTTGTGCATAGGGGAAAAGGGTGGTTCCCTCAGCCCAGCCTGCACCCTCTACAATTGGTCCTAAATTGGCAATGGGACTTCCCTCTCACAATCTGGGACCACTGGCTTCCTAACCACTCACCTCCTGCCTACCTGATTACCCCTAACTGCCTCTGCCTGCCTGCCTGATCACCCCTAACTCCCTTCCCCTGCTGGACTGATCTCACCACCTAGTGCTCTCCCCTGCCAGCCTGATCTCACCCTCAACTGCCCTTCCCTGCTGGGCTGGTTACTCCCAAGTATCCTCCCTGATGGCCTGGTTGCCCAACAACTGTGTCCTCCCTCTCCTGCGAGACTGATCTCACCCCCAATGGCTCTCCCCTGTTGGCCTGATCTCACCCTGAACTGCCCTCCCATGTTGGCCTGATCATGCCTCCAACTGTCCTATCCTGATGGCCTGATCTTGACCCCAAATGCCCTCCCTGCTGGTCTGATCACCCTAACTGTCTCTGCCTGGGCTCCCACAATCATGACTTTATCTAGAAGGAAGTCAGACATTTGGAAGATTACTAGTTGACCCAGTCTAATTAGCATATTACCCTTTTAGTAGTATAGATAGATTATATAGGATAGAATTACTTAAATGGAAGTGGGGGGAGTCCTTTTCAGTAGGAGGATATGCTCTTGGCAGACAAAAATACATAATCCTTATATCTGTACTGATAGCAAGCCATATGCACTGTACTGCCAAACTAGTCATTAAAAAATTAACCACTTTCTTACACCTTATACCAACAGCTGTTGCCCTTAAAACCCTTCCTCATCTCCCAACTTAGGTTCTGCCTTTGCAGTTCACTCGGATTTGGTTCTGATTGCTCAATTTCTATGCAAGTCAGAATCAAATGCTCTGCCTCCTAGACAGCCATTAGCTCCTCCAGTTTATCCAGATTTTATTATGATTGGTCTGTTTCTAGGCCAGTCAGCATCTCCAGGCCTATCTCTGGGCGTAATCAAATAGTGGGGCTGATCAGCAGCCCCCTCAGAGCCCTGCAAGGAAATGACACACAGCTGTTGGAGACACCCAGAAAGAGAGAGAGAGGCATGGGCTGATCAACAGCTGCCATGGAGGCTGGGAATTAGACCCTGCCTCTCTCTCCACACTTCTCTCTGGGCATGATCAGAAGACTCTTAAGCCTTCAGTGCTTGGTCACTGAGTCTGCAAAGGCAAGAGTCAGTTGCTGTGGTGACCCAGCACTGACTGCAGGACTGACTTCCTGTGTTTGGTCAAGCCTTCAGTCATTACAGACTCTGGGTTTTTATATATTAAGATAATAGACAGCTAATGTGCAAATAGTCATCACACCCTCACACTTTCACATGTGCCCTTGCACCCTAGCACCAGATCTGCTCATACACTCAACACTGTAGACAGAGGAATGTTGACCAGCCAGGCACAAATGAGCTTGTGAGAGAGGAATGGGGAATAGCCAAGCTGTGGCCCAGGAGAGAAGCATGCTGCCTATTCCATGGTCCCAGCAACCAGCAGCTGTGCCTGCAGCCTGAGAGAGGGACAAGGTGCCTGCCCCATGGTCCTGAGTGCTTGTGGCTGTGGCCCAGGCAAAGCCACCCTCTAATGGTCCCCTGAGCTGCAGCTGGTCTGGGAAAAGCTGGCCTGGTTCCTGGGTGAGGGGGCCTGTTCAGAGGGAGGAAATTCTGATATCGGGTTCCTGCTTACAGCCAGGGGGAAAAATCCTTGGTGCTCAAGGCACAAGCAGTTAGTGGCGATTAGGCCAGCAAGGCAGCAGTTAGGTGCAATCAGGCCGGGAGGCAAAGGGAATAGGGATGATCAGGAAGGCAGACAGGAAAGTGGTTAGGAGACAGTGGTCCTGGATTGCTAGAAGCAGTCAGTCATTCCCTGAGAGGTCCCGGATTGGAGAGGGTACAAGCTAGGCTTAGGAACCAATGTACATAAATTTCATGCACCATGCCTCTAGTTTATATAGACTAGAGGCCTGATGCCTGAAATCCATACAATGGACTTGCCCTTCACAACCCGGGATTCCTCAGCCAGCCCTACCAGCCCCAGGCCAGCCTTGGCAGCCCCAGATGTACCAGCCAGCCCCAGCAGCCCCTAGCAGCCCTGGCTGGACCTCACAGCTCTTTGCAGCCTGGCCAGCCACCAGAGCCCCTAGCAGGTCGAGCTGGCCATCACAGCTCATTGCAGCCCTGGCCAGCCCTCAGAGCTCTTGTAGTTAGACATCCCATGAGGGAACCCAGATTGGAGAGGATGAAGCCAGGTTGAGGGACACTTCCCCCTCCGCCCCATGCACAAATTTCATGCACTGGGTCTCTAGTCCTAAATAAAAAAGAGCTAATACGTTAATTAGACTGAACAGTAGAACAACTGTCCAGACGACCTTTCAGATGCTCGTCCTGATGACCTTCCTGATGAAGCTCGGGTTGTGAACGCTGGCAGGTCCCTCACAATCCAAGACTGCTGGCTTGTAGCTGCTCAGTTGCCTGCCTGACTGCCCCTAACTGCCCCCGCCCCCCCGGACAGCTTGATCAACTCTAATTGTCTCTGCCTGCCAGCTTGGTCACTCCTAACTTGCCCATTCGCTGGCCTAGTCACACCTTAGTGCCCCACATGCTGCCTACTCACACCTTAGTGTCCCACATGCTGGCCTGGTCACCCAATAGTGCCCCCCTGCCAGCCTCATTGCCCCAACTGTCCTCTATTTCCAGCCTGCTAACCCCAATTGCTGCCCACAGGCCCGGTCACCCCCAACTGCCCCCTCACTGGCCCAGTGACCCTCATTGGCCCTGTTCTGGCCCAGTTGCCCCCACACCAGCCTGATCACCCCAAACTCTGCATCTTCACTGGCCTGGTCACCCCTCACTATCCCCCGCTGCCAGCCTGGTTTCCCCTCACTGCCACCCCTGCCGGTCTGGTTGCGCCATGCATCTTGCTTGGTGAGTCATTGTTCAGTTGTTACTGTGAGAGTGTTGTGACCTATTTGCATATTGCCCTTTTATTAGTACAGATTATAAAAATACTCACTCCGCCGAGACCGGTTTGGCTCAATGGATAGAGCGTCGGCTTGGGGACTGAAGGGACTCTGGTTCGATTCCGGTCAAGGGCTTGTACCTTGGTTGCGGGCATATCTCCAGTAGGGGGTGTGCAAGAGGCAGCTGATCCATGACTCTCTCTCATCGATGTTTCTAGCTTTCTATCTCTCTCCTTTCCTCTCTGTACAAAATCAATAAAATATATTTAAAATAAAATATTAACTCATATAGATGTAGCTAAACAACAGTATCTTTAAAACCTATGTATTATTCATCTAGGTTCAAAAGAGGTCAATCTATGACCAAACATCATGTTTTCATACAGGCACACACAGCCTTGCAATTTCTCTTTCTTTAAAAATGTTTTTATTGATATTTAGAGATAGAGGAAGGGAAAAGGACAGAGACATAGAACTAACAATGAGACAAATATTGCTCTGCTATCTCATGCACACCCTTAACTGAAGATTGAACCCACAACCCAGACATTGAACCAATTGTTCTCTAAGTGTATGGGATGGCACTCAACCAACTCAGCCACATGATCCAGGTTGCCTTAAGATTTCTTAAGGGCAAATGCAATCAATATTCTGAGTCATGTCTTCAGTCCAACACTAATCCATATTAACTCTTATGTTTCTCTTTCTCCTCCACATTGGCCTTCCCATAACTGCCAACCCTGTCTCTACTCTTCTTTTTATTTTCTCTTCCAGTGTGCACCCATGGTCTGAGCCTGCCAGAACACCCAGCTCAGAGGGAACAGTGATGCTTCCTACCTGTCCTCTTTTGCTCTCACCAGAGTCTGTGTAGGGTGGCTCCATAATGGCTGTGAGTAAGGCCCTGGTGTGTGTGAGCAACATTCTGCTGCTACTGTGGCTTGGAGTGATTCTGTTCTCATATGGATGGTTCCAGGTTGCGTACTCCCAACGTTATGGTCCCCCAGAAGTGGTGATTCCCTTGAAGGTAACAGGCACTGGATTTGGCATGAAGAATAAAGATTGGATCTCTTACAGAATGCATTTTGGGGGCCAAAATCAGGTCATACACATGAAGGTCAACAAGCATTTTCTATCCAGACACTTGCAAGTGTTTACCTACACAGACCGAGGCGCTCTCCTTGAGGACCAGCCATTTGTCCAGAATGACTGCTACTATCACGGTTATGTGGAGGGAGACCCAAAATCCCTGGTTGCTATCAGTACCTGCTTGGGAGGTTTTCAGGGAATATTACAGGCAAATGACATTGTTTATGAAATAGAGCCCAAAGCACTTTCTACCACATTTGAGCATTTCATATATAAAGTGGACAGGGAGAAGACACAGTGGCCACCTATGAGATGTGCAGTAACAGATGAAGAAATTGCACGACAACTGAAGTTTCAAGAGACTGTTAATTTCACTTTGATGCAGAGTGAGTATGAAGGCTGGTGGACCCACAGGCGGATTCTTGAACTGGCAGTGGTGGTGGACCACATTCGCTATCTTCATCACCAAAGTAATGTCACAGCTGTGCAGTATGAAGTACTACTTGTGCTCAATGCAGTTCATCAGTTATTAAGTCCACTAGATGTTGATGTGGTTTTAATGGGAATTGAGATCTGGACTGCAAATAACCCATTTCCAATAGATAATTTAGAGACTCTCCTGGAGGAATTTTGCAAATGGACGAAAACCAGCTTCAATAACCGCATTCCAAATGATGTTGTCCATCTTTTTGTAAAGCATCACTATGGTGTTGATTTTGGCTTAGCCTATATAAAAGGCGTATGTAGAAGTGGAAATTGTGGAGTTGATAGTTTCATGACCAATGATCTGAATGATTTGGCATCCATCGTGTCACATGAGCTGGGTCATAATTTGGGAATGGATCATGATGCAGAAACTTGTACATGTGGACAACAAACCTGCCTAATGGCTGCAGATAAAGCAGTTGGAACTACATTCAGCAACTGCAGCTATGCTGACTTCATGAACATGATGGGCTACCTGGCAGGGCGAAATTGTATGTACAGGTCATCAGATAAAGGGAACATCTTCACACCTGCACAGTGTGGGAATAGTGTGGTTGAAGAAGGAGAAGAATGTGACTGTGGCGCTTTACAATTGTGTATGAAAGATCCGTGCTGTGAGTCCAACTGCACTCTCAGGCCTGGGGCTGCTTGTGCTTTTGGGCTTTGTTGCAAAGACTGCCAGATCCTGCCAACTGGTGAAGTTTGTAGACAAGAGGAAAATGACTGTGATCTCCCAGAGTGGTGCAATGGGACCTCCCACCATTGTCCAGAGGATGTGTACTTGCAGAACGGGGTATCATGCAAGGACGGTGGCTACTGCTATGAAAAAAGATGCAATAACCGTGAAGAGCAGTGCAGGAACATTTTTGGCAAAGAGGCCAAGAATGCAGATCAGAGCTGCTACACAGAAATGAACATCCTAGGTGACCGTTTTGGGAACTGTGGTGTAAGAAAAGCTAAATACGTAAGATGTAGCATCTCAGATACCTTGTGTGGGAGGATTCAGTGTGAAAATGTGATAGAACTTCCCCATCTGATAAATCATTCTACTGTGCATTGGGCTCGCATCAATGACTTCACCTGCTGGGGTACCGACTACCACTTTGGGATGACCATACCTGACATTGGTGATGTGAAAGATGGGACAGAGTGTGGGGCAGAACATGTCTGCATCGAGAGGAAGTGTGTCAATAGGTCGCTTCTGTTAAATTTTTGTTCACCTGAGACCTGCAATATGAGAGGAGTCTGCAACAACAGACAGCACTGCCATTGCAACTATGAGTGGGATCCTCCCTTCTGCCTAGAAAAAGGCAGTGGAGGTAGTAATGATAGTGGGCCACCCCCTCAGAAAAAAAAAAATGATATTAGGCAAAAGAACCATTACCTGCAACTACTCTGGATGATTCCTTTATTTCTTTTATTATGCTTCTTAATTTTGGGTTTTGTCTTATGGAGGAGAACAGATAAGAGTAAAGAGAAGAATGTGTCATCTTCAGATGAGCACAAAGAGCAAAATATCAAGACTTTACCTAACGAAAAACAGCAGGACATCCCAATTCCATCTAAGGAAGAACAATGAAATGTTCTACTGCATTTTAAAAAGAAAAGTTACAATTTACAGTTTCAAAAAAGAAACCAAATTGTATCCAGTCTCCCATGTACTAAGTTTTATTCTCCGGGCTGTAGAAATGTTACAGAATATTTCACAGACCATTGACCTAATTGCTGTGAATCATAATTATTTCAGATGATAAAACACTGGCCATTAAACAATTATTAAAATATCCTAATTCCTAGAATACTGCTATTTTGCATTATTTTGAGTAGTGTTAGTGTTCAATTGTTCATGGAATTAGTCCCTTTGTGTTTCCTGAGCAAAGGTACAGCCAATGGGTAATGTGTATTTGTCTTTGCAATTGTGTCACAATTCTTACCATCCTTGCCACTTGTACTCTGCTTTGTCACACAGGAAATGCAAACATACAAATTAAATGTCTTCTTTGCCAGTCCTCTCATTTTTAGTTTCTGCAATAGTTGGTAACCTGGAGAAATGTTTGATTATTATTCATGCCAGCCTTGCCTCATTAGCTGCTCTAAACATTACAAAGATAGTAACTTTCAGCCTGTCCTTTATGTGTACATACAATACAGGGCAGGGCAAAAGTAGGTTTATAATTTTCAGCAAGAAGAGTTTATTTTTTATCATGTGTAAATTATTAGAGACCCAGGGCATTAATTGGTGCACAGATGGGGTCTCTAGGCCTGGCTGTTGATGAGAGCCATCATACCCAGTCCCTGTGGAGGGGATAGGGGCCAGCTAGCCAGGGGGCAGGAGGGACTAGGGGAGGTTAGCAGCTGGTGGGGGGAAGGAGACAATCGGGGCCAGTGGCTAAGGACAACGGACCGAGGGAGGTTCTGCTGGCCTCAATTAGGACCATCAGGGCCAGCTAGGGGAGAGACCATGGGAGGTTGGGTGGTCATAGGAGGTAAGCAGTGGGAGCACATTGACCACCTGGTCATCTGGGGGGAAGGGCCATGGGAGGCTGGCCATCCACTGGAGGTTGAATTTAGGAGCTCACTGACCACCAGTGGGCAGCTCCTGCATTACATGTCTGCCCCCTAGTGATCAGTGCACCTCTTAGTGACTGGTCGACCAGTAGTTCAGTTGTTAGGTCATTTGGTTGTAATAGTCGCTTAGGATTTTATCCTATACTAATGGCCTGGTGTGTGAAATTTGTGCATAGGGGAAAAGGGTGGCTCCCTCAGCCCAGCCTGCACCCTCTACAATTGGGCCTAAATTGGCAATGGGACTTCCCTCTCACAATCTGGGACCACTGGCTTCCTAACCACTCACCTCCTGCCTACCTGATTACCCCTAACTGCCTCTGCCTGCCTGCCTGATCACCCCTAACTCCCTTCCCCTGCTGGACTGATCTCACCACCAACTGCTCTCCCCTGCCAGCCTGATCTCACCCTCAACTGCCCTCCCCTGCTGGCCTGGTTACTCCCAAGTATCCTCCCTGATGGCCTGGTTGCCCACCAACTGTGTCCCCCTTCTCCTGTGAGACTGATCTCACCCCCAATGGCTCTCCCCTGTTGGCCTGATCTCACCCTGAACTGCCCTCCCATGTTGGCCTGATCATGCCTCCAACTGTCCTATCCTGATGGCCTGATCTTGACCCCAAATGCCCTCCCTGCTGGTCTGATCACCCTAACTGTCTCTGCCTGGGCTCCCACAACCATGATTTTATCTAGAAGGATGTCAGACATCTGGAAGATTACCAGTTGACCCAGTCTAATTAGCATATTACCCTTTTAGTAGTATAGATAGATTATATAGGATAGAATTACTTAAATGGAAGTGAGGGGAGTCTTTTTCAGCAGGAGGATATGCTCTTGGCAGACAAAAATACATAATCCTTATATCTGTACTGATAGCCAGCCATATGCACTATACTGCCAAACTAGTCATTAAAAAATTAACCACTTTCTTACACCTTATACCAAACAGCTGTTGCCCTTAAAACCCTTCCTCATCTCCCAACTTAGGTTCTGCCTTTGCAGTTCACTCGAATTTGGTTCTGATTGCTCAATTGCTATGCAAGTCAGAATCAAAAGCTCTGCCTCCTAGGCAGCCATTGGCTCCTCCAGTTTATCTAGTTTTATTATAATTGGTCTGTTTCTATGCCAGTCAGCATCTCCAGGCCTATCTCTGGGCGTAATCAAATAGTTGGGCTGATCAGCAGCCCCCTCAGAGCCCTGCGAGGAAATGACACACAGCTGTTGGAGATACCCAGAAAGAGAGAGAGAGGCATGGGCTGATCAACAGCTGCCATGGAGGCTGGGAATTAGACCATGCCTCTCTCTCCACACTTCTCTCTGGGCATGATCAGAAGCCCCCTCAGCCTTCAGTGCTTGGTCACTGAGCCTGCAAAGGCAAGAGTCAGTTGCTGTGGTGACCCAGCACTGACTGCAGGACTGACTTCCTGTGTTTGGTCAAGCCTTCAGTCATTACAGACCCTGGGTTTTTATATAATAAGATAATAAAGAGCTAATGTGCAAATAGTCATCACACCCTCACACTTTCACATGTGCCCTTGCACTCTAGCACCAGAACTGCTCATACACTCAACACTGTTGACAGAGGAATGTTGACCAGCCAGGCACAAATGAGCTTGTGAGAGAGGAATGGGGAATAGCCAAGCTGTGGCCCAGAAGAGAAGCATGCTACCTACCCCGTAGTCTCAACCACCAGCAACTGTGCCTGCAGCCTGAGAGAGGGGCAAGCTGCCTGCCTCACGGTCCTGAGTCCTCGTGGTTGTGGCCGAGGCAATGCCACCCTCTAATGGTCCCCTGAGCTGCAGCTGGTCTGGGCAAAGCTGGCCTGGTTCCTGGGTGAGGGGGCCTGTTCAGAGGGAGGAAATTCTGATCTTGAGTTCCTGCTTACAGCCAGGGGGAAAAATCCTTGGTGCTCAAGGCACAGGTAGTTAGGGGTGATTACGCCATAAAGGCAGCAGTTAGGTGCAATCAGGCAGGGAGGCAAAGGGAATAGGAATGATCAGGAAGGCAGACAGGAAAGTGGTTAGGAGACAGTGGTCCTGGATTGCTAGAAGCAGTCAGTCATTCCCTGAGAGGTCCTGGATTAAAGAGGGTGCTAGCTGGACTGAGGACCCAATGTACATAAATTTCATGCACCATGCCTCTAGTTTATAGAGACTAGAGGCCTGATGCCTGAAATCCATACAATGGCCTTGCCCCTCACAGCCCAGGATTCCTCAGCCAGCCCTACCAGCCCCAGGCCAGCCTTGGCAGCCCCAAATGATCCAGCCAGCCCCAGCAGCCCCTAGCAGCCCTGGTTGGAACTCACAGGTCCTTGCAGCCTGGCCAGCCACCAGAGCCCCTAGCAGGTCGAGCTGGCCATCACAGCTCATTGCAGCCCTGGCCAGCCCTCACAGCCCTCGTAATTAGACATCCCATGAGGGAACCAAGATTGGAAAGGATGTAGCCAGGTTGAGAGATACTTCCCCCTCCGCCCCATGCACAAATTTCATGCACTGGGTCTCTAGTCCTATATAAAAAAAGAGCTAATATGTTAATTAGACTGAACAGTAGAACAACTGTCCAGACGACCTTTCAGATGCTCGTCCTGATGACCTTCCTGATGAAGCTCGGGTTGTGAGCGCTGGCAGGTCCCCTCACAATCCAAGACTGCTGTCTTGTAGCTGCTCAGCAGCCTGCCTGCCGGCCTGATTGCCCCTAACTGCCCGCCCCCCTGACAGCCTGATCAACTCTAATTGCCTCTGCCTGCCAGCTTGGTCACTGCTAACTTTCCCGTTCACTGTCCTAGTCACACCTTAGTGCCCCACATGCTGGCCTGGTCACACCTTAGTGTCCCACATGCTGGCCTGGTCACCCAATAGTGCCCCCATGCAAGCCTCATTGCCCCAACTGTCCTCTATTTCCAGCCTGGTAACCTCAATTGCTGCCCACTGGCCCGGTCACCCCAACTGCCCCCTCACTGGCACGGTGACCCTCAATGGCCCCGTCCTAGCCCAGTTGCCCCCACACCAGCCTGATCACCACAAACTGTGCCCCTTCACTGGCCTGGTCACCCCACACTATCCCCTGCTGCATGCCTGGTTTTCCCTCACTGCCACCCCTGGCAGCCTGGTTGCTCCATGCATCTTGATTGGTGAGTCATTATTCAGTTGTTACTGTGAGGGTGTTGTAACCAATTTGCATATTGCCCTTTTATTAGTATAGATTGTAAAAATATTCACTCATATTGATGTAGTTAAACAACAGTATCTTTAAAACCTATGTATTATTCATCTAGGTTCAAAAGGGGTCAGTCTATGACCAAACATTATGTTTTCATACAGGCACACAAAGCCTTGCAATTTCTCTTTTTTTAAAAATGTTTTTATTGATATTTAGAGATAGAGGAAGGGAAAAGGACAGAGACATAAAACTAACAATGAGACAAATATTGCTCTGCTATCTCATGCACACCCTTAACTGAAGACTGAACCCACAACACAGACATTGAACCAGTTGTTCTCTTGGTGTATGGGATGGCACTCAACCAACTCAGCCACATGATCCAGGTTGCCTTAAGATTTCTTAAGGGCAAACGCAATCAGTATTCTGAGTCATGTCTTCAGTCCAACACTAATCCATATTAACTCTTGTTTCTCTTTCTCCTCCACATTGGCCTTCCCATAACTGCCAACCCTGTCTCTACTCTTCTTTTTGTTTTCTCTTGCAGTGTGCACCCATGGTCTGAGCCTGCCAGAACACCCTGCTCAGAGAGAACAGTGATGCTTCCTACCTGTCCTCTTTTGCTCTCACCAGAGTCTGTGTAGGGTGATTCCATAATGGCTGTAAGTAAGGCCCTGGTGTGTGTGAGGAACATTCTGCTGCTACTATGGCTTGGAGTGATTCTGTTCTCATATGGATGGTTCCAGGTTGCGTACTCCCAAAGTTATGGTCCCCCAGAAGTGGTGATTCCCTTGAAGGTAACAGGCACTGGATTTGGCATGAAGAATAAAGATTGGCTCTCTTACAGAATGCATTTTGGGGGCCAGAATCAGGTCATACACATGAAGGTCAACAAGCATTTTCTATCCAGACACTTGCGAGTTTTTACCTACACAGACCAAGGCGCTCTTCTTGAGGACCAGCCTTTTATCCAGAATGACTGCTATTATCAGGGTTATGTGGAGGGAGACCCAGAATCCGTGGTTGCTATCAGCACTTGTTTGGGAGGTTTTCAGGGAATATTACAGGCAAATGACATTGTTTATGAAATAGAGCCCAAGGCACTTTCTACCACATTTGAGCATTTCATATATAAAGTGGACAGGGAGGAGACACAGTGGCCACCTATGAGATGTGGAGTAACAGATGAAGAAATTGCACGGGAACTGAAGTTTCAAGAGAGTGTTAATTTCACTTTGATGCAGAGTGAGTATGAAGGCTGGTGGACCCACAGGCGGATTCTTGAACTGGCCGTGGTGGTGGACCACATTCGCTATATTCATCACCAAAGTAACGTCACAGCTGTGCAGTATGAAGTACTACTTGTGCTCAATACAGTACATCAGTTTTTGAGTCCACTAGACGTTGATGTGGTTTTAATGGGAATTGAGGTCTGGACTACAAAAAACCGAGTTCCAATAGGTAATATGGCGACTCTCCTGGACGATTTTTGCAAATGGAAGGATATCAGATTGAGGTACCGCATTCCGCATGATGTTGTACATCTTTTTGTAAAGCATCACTTTGGTGTTTCTGTTGGCTTAGCCCATTTCAGAAGCGTATGTAGAAGTAGGAGTTGTGGAGTTGATAGTTTCATGACCGATAATGTATATGATTTGGCATACATCGTGTCACATGAGCTGGGTCATAATTTGGGAATGGATCATGATACAGAAACTTGTACATGTGGACATCAAACCTGCCTAATGTTTTCACCTAAAGCAGTTGGAACTACATTCAGCAACTGCAGCTTTGCTGACTTCATGAACATGATGGGCTTCCTGGCAGGGCGAAATTGTATGTACATGCCATCAGATAGAGGGAACATCTTCACACCTGCACAGTGTGGGAATAGTGTGGTTGAAGAAGGAGAAGAGTGTGACTGTGGCGCTTTACAATTGTGTATGAAAGATCCATGCTGTGAGTCCAACTGCACTCTCAGGCCTGGGGCTGCTTGTGCTTTTGGGCTTTGTTGCAAAGACTGCCAGATCCTGCCAACAGGTGAAGTTTGTAGACAAGAGGAAAATGACTGTGATCTCCCAGAGTGGTGCAATGGGAACTCCCAGCATTGTCCAGAGGATGTTTACTTGCAGAACGGTCTGTCATGCAAGGGCGGTGGCTACTGCTATGAAAAGAGATGCAATAACCGTGAAGAGCAGTGCAGGAACATTTTTGGCAAAGAGGCCAAGAATGCAAATCAGAGTTGCTACACAGAAATGAACACCCGAGGTGACCGTTTTGGGAACTGTGGTTTAATGGACGCTAGATACATAAAATGTAGCATCTCAGATACCTTGTGCGGGAGGATTCAGTGTGAAAATGTGATAGAACTTCCCCATCTGATAAATCATTCTACTGTGCATTGGGCTCGCATCAATGACTTCACCTGCTGGGGTACCGACTACCACTTTGGGATGACCATACCTGACATTGGTGATGTGAAAGATGGGACAGAGTGTGGGGCAGAACATGTCTGCATCGAGAGGAAGTGTGTCCATAGGTCGCTTCTGTTAAATTTTTGCTCACCTGAGACCTGCAATATGAGAGGAGTCTGCAACAACAGACAGCACTGCCATTGCAACTATGAGTGGGATCCTCCCTTCTGCCTGGAAGAAGGCAGAGGAGGTAGTAATGATAGTGGGCCACCCCCTCAGAAAAAAAAAATGATATTAGGCAAAAGAGCCATTATCTGCAACTACTTTGGTTGATTTCTGTATTTCTTTTTATAGGCTTGTTAGCTTTGGGTTTTGTCTTATGGAGGAGAACAGATAAGAGTAAAGAGAAGAATGTGTCATCTTCAGATGAGCACGAAGAGCAAAATGTTAATACTTTACCTAACGAAAAACAGCAAGACATCCCAATTCCATCTAAGGAAAAGCAATGAAATGTTCTACTGCATTTTAGAAAGAAAAGCAACAATTTACAGTTTCAAAAAAGAAACCAAATTTTATCCAGTCTCCCATGCACTAAGTTTTATTCTCCGGGCTGTAGAAATGTTACAGAATATTTCACAGACCATTGACCTAATCGCTGTGAATCATAATTATTTCAAATGATAAAACACTGGCCATTAAACAATTATTAAAATATCCTAATTCCTAAAATACTGCTATTTTGTATTATTTTGAGTAGTGTTAGTGTTCAATTGTTCATGTAATTAGTCCCTAAGTGTTTCCTGAGCAAAGGTAATGTGTATTTGTCGTTGCTATTGTGTCGCAATTCTTACCATCCTTGCCACTTGTACTCTGCTTTGTCACACAGGAAATGCAAACATACAAATTAAATGTCTTCTTTGCCAGTCCTCTCATTATTAGTTTCTACAATAGTTGGTAACCTGGAAAAATGTTTGATTATTATTCATGCCAGTCTTGCCTCATTTAGCTGCTCTAAACTTTACAAAGATAGTAACTGTCAGTCTGTCCATTATGAGTACATACAATACAGGGGAGGGCAAAAGTAGGTTTATAGTTTTCAGCCCACAAGAGTTTATTTTTTATCATGTATAAATTATTAGAGACCCAGGGCACCAATTTGTGCACAGATGGGGTCTCTAGGCCTGGCTGTTGATGAGAGCCATCATACCCAGTCCCTGTGGAGGTGATAGGGGCCAGCTGGCCAGGGGGCAGGAGAAACTAGGGGAGGTTAGCGGCTGGTGGGGGGAAGGAGACAATCGGGGCCAGTGGCCAAGGACAAGGGACCGAAGGAGGTTCTGCTGGCCCCAATCAGGGCCATCTGGGCCAACTGGGGGGAGAAATCATGGGAGGTTGGGCGGTGGGAGCAAACTGACCACCTAGTCATCTGGGGGGAAGGGCCATGGGAGACTGTCCATCCACAGGAGGTTGTCTGTAGGAGCACACTGACCACCAGTGGGCAGCTCCTGCATTAAGTGTCTTCCCCCTGGTGATCAGTGCACTTCTAAGTGACTGGTCGACCAGTAGTTCTGTTACTTGGTCATTTGGTCATAATGGTCGCTTAGGCTTTTATCCTATATTAATGGCCTGGTGCATAAAATTTGTGCATGGGGGAAAGGGGTGGTTCCCTCAGCCCAGCCTGCACCCTCTCCAATTGGGCCTAAATTGGCAATGGGATTTCCCTCTCACAATCTGGGACCACTGGCACATAACCACTCACCTCTGTGCCTATCTGTTCACCCCTAACTGCCTCTGCCTGCATGCCTGATCACCCCTAATTCCCTTCCCTGCTGGACTTATCTTTCCACCAACTGCTCTCCCCTGCCAGCCTGATATCACCCTCAACTGCCCTCCCCTGCTGGCCTGGTTAACCCCAAGTATCCTCCCTGATGGCCTGGTTGTCCATCAACTGTCCCCCCTCCTCCTGCTAGCCTAATCTCACTCCCAATGGCTCACACCTGTTGGCCTGATCTCACCACTAACTGCCCTCCCATGTTGGCCTGATCATGCCTCCAACTGCCTCCCCTGATGGCCTGATCTTGCCCCCAATGTCCACCCCTGCTTTTATGATCACCCCTAACTGCCTCTGCCTGGGCTCCCACCACCATGACTTTATCCAGAATGAAGTCTGATGTCCGGAAGATTGCCAGTCCACCCAGTCTATTTAGCATATTACCCTTTTAGTAGAATAGATAGATTATATAGGATAGAATTGCTTAATTGGATAAGGGGGGGGGGGTCATTTTCAGCAGGAGGAGATGCTCTTGGCAGACAAAAATACATAATCTTTATATCAGGACTGATAGCCAGACATGTGCACTATACTGCCAAACTAGTCATTAAAAAATTAAACCGCTTTCTTACACCTTATACCAAACAGTTGTTGCCCTTAAAACCCTTCCTCATCTCCCAACTTAGGTTCTACCTTTTCAGTTCACTCAGATTTGGTTCTGATTGCTCAATTTCTATGCAAGTCAACATCAAAAGCTCTGCCTCCTAGGCAGCCATTGGCTTCTCCAGTTTATCCAGATTTTATTATGATTGGTCTGTTTCTATGCCAGTCAGCATCTCCAGGCCTATCTCTTGGCCTGATCAAATTGTTGGGCTGATCTGCTGCCCCCTCAGAGCCCGGAGAGGAAGAGACACACAGCTGTTGGAGATACCCAGACAGAGAGAGAGAGAGGCATGGGCTGATCAATAGCTGCCATGGAGGCTGGGAATTAGACCATGCCTCTCTCTCCACACTTCTCTCTGGGCATGATCAGAAGACTCTTAAGCCTTCAGTGCTTGGTCACTGAGCCTGCAAAGGCAAGAATCAGTTGCTGTGGTGACCCAGCACTGACTGCAGGACTGACTTCCTGTGTTTGGTCAAGCCTTCAGTCATTACAGACCCTGGGTTTTTATATATTAAGATAATAGACAGCTAATGTGCAAATAGTCATCACACCCTCACACTTTCACATGTGCCCTTGCACACTAGCACCAGAACTGTTCATGCACTCAACACTGTTGACAGGGGAATGTTGACCAGCCAGGCATAAATGAGCTTGTGAGAAAGGAATGGGGAATAGCCAAGCTGTGGCCCAGGAGAGAAGCATGCTGCCTATTCCATGATCCCATCAACCAGCACCTGTGCCTGCAGCCTGAGAGAGGGACAAGGTGCCTGCCCCATGGTCCTGAGTGCTTGTGGCTGTGGACCAGGCAAAGCCACCCTCTAATGGTCCCCTGAGCTGCAGTTGGTCTGGGCAAAGCTGCCCTGATTCCTGGGTGCCTGCAGTTGGCCATAGGGGGAAATCCTTGGTCCTCAAGACAGAGACAGTTAGGGGTGATTAGGCCAGCAGGGGAGCAGTTAGGGGCAATCAGGCAGGCAGGCAGAGGTGATTAGGGGCAATCAGGTAGGGAGGCAAAGGGAATAGGGGTGGTTAGGAAGACAGACATGCACATGGTTAGGAGCCAGTGGTCCTGGATTGCTAGAAGCAGTCAGTCATTCCCTGAGGAGTCCTGGATTAGAGAGGGTGCAAGCTGGGCTGAGGACCCCACCGTACATAAATTTCATGCACCATGCCTCTAGTTTATATAGACTAGAGGCCTGATGCCTGAAATTCATACAAGGGACTTGCCCCTCACAGTCCTGGATGCCTCAGCCAGCCCTATCTGCCCCAGACAGCCTTGGAAGCCCCAGATGTATCAGCCAGCCCCAGCAGCCTCTAGCAGCCCTGGCCAGCCCCCATAGTAGTTAGCAGGTCCAGCTGGACCTCAAAGCTCCTTCCAGCCCTGGCCAGCCCTCACAGTCCTCATAGTTGGACATCCCACGGGGGATCCCCGATTGGAGAGGATGAAGGCCAAGTTGAGAGACACTTTCCCGCCCACCCATGCACAAATTTCATACACTGGGTCTCTAATTAGCGCTAATATATTAATTAGAGTGAACAGTAGAACGTCCTGATGACCTTTCTGATGAAGCTCGGGTTGCAAGGGCTGGCAGGTCCTCTCACAATCAAAGACTGTTGGCTTGTAGCTGCTCAGCTGCCTGCCTGCCTGCCTGATTGCCCCTAACTGCCCGCCCCACTGACAGCCTGATCAACTCTAATTGCCTCTGCCTGCCAGCTTGGTCACTCCTCACTTGCCCATTCTCTGGCCTAGTCACACCTTAGTGCCCCCCATGCTGGCCTGGTCACCCCATAGTTCCCCCTGCCAGCCTCGTTGCCCCCAGCTGCCCTCTCCTTCTAGCCTGGTCACCCCAATTGCTGCCCACTGGCCTGGTCACCCCCAACTGTCCCCTCACTGGCCCTGTCACCCTCAACGGCCCTGTGCTTGCCCAGTTGCCCCCACACCAGCCTGATCACCCCAAACTGTGCCCCTTCACTGGCCTGGTCTCCCTCACTATCCCCCTCTGCTAACCTGGTTTTCCTTTACTGCCGCCCCTGCCAGCCTGGATGCCCCATGCATCTTGTTTGGTGAGTCATTGTTCAGTTGTTACTGTGAGAGTGTTGTGACCAATTTGCATATTGCCCTTTTATTAGTATAGATTGCAAAAATACTCACTCATATTGATGTAGTTAAACAACAGTATCTTTATTTTTTTTTATAAAGTTTTTTATTTAGTGACATTTTACAGGCTAAGTACCTGTAATAAGATGTGGTCAAGCATCTATAATAACATTTCATTGCTTATACATAGTTTCTCATCCCCAAATTATCTATCATTACTTAATTTTAGGATTTTTAAAATTTTAATTTTCACTTGTAATTCTACAATATATCTATTGAAGTTTTTATTTTTTGAAAATTCTAAGAAGAGAAATATCCAATCTGAGTTTTATTGTTTAAAATAATTTTTTTTTAGAGAAAATTTTTTTAAAAATATATTTTATTCATTTTTTTTACCCCCTCCCTCCCTCCCGCACATCCCCTCCCTCCCCAGAGTTTTGTGTCCATTGGTTGCACTTATATGCATGTATACAAGTCCTTCGTTGATCTATTATCTCCCCCAGATCTTCCTCCCCTCCCTGCTGTAATTTGACAGTCTACTTGTTGATATACTGTCACTATATCTACCTTATGGTTCATCAGTTTATAATGTTCTTTATTATCCACAAATGAGTGAGGTCATGTGGTGTTTCTCTTTCATTGATTGGCTTGTTTCACTCAGCATGATGTTCTCCAATTCCATCCAGGTTGCTGCAAATGATGAGAAATCCTTCTATTTTATGGCAGCATAGTATTCCATTGTGTAGATGTACCATAGTTTTTGGATCCAATCATCTGCTGACGGACACTTCGGCTGTTTCCAAATTCTGGCTATTGTAGATTGTGCTGCTATGAACATAGGGGTGCATATATCCTTTCTGATTGGTATTTCTAGTTTCTTGGGATATATTCCTAGGAGTGGGATTACTGGGTCGAATGGGAGTTCCATTTTCAGTTTTTTGAGGAAACTCCACACTGTTCTCCACAGTGGTTGCACCAGTCTGCACTCCCACCAGCAGTGCACAAGGGTTCCTTTTTCTCCACAACCTCGCCAACACTTGTCGTTTGTTGATTTGTTGATGTTGGCCATTCTGACAGGTGTGAGATGGTACCGCATTGTTGTTTTGATTTGCATCTCTCGGATAATTAGTGACTTTGAGCATGTTTTCATGTGCCTTTTGGCCTTCCTTCTGTCTTCTTTTGAAAATATTCTATTTAGGTCCATTGCCCATTTTTTAATTGGGTCATTCATCTTCCTTTTATTTAGTTGTATAAGCTGTTTGTAGATGTTGGAGATTAAACCTTTATCAGTGGTAACATTTGCAAATATGTTCTCCCACACAGTGGGCTTTCTTGTTGTTTTGTTTCTTTTGCTGTAAAAAAGCATTTTATTTTTATGTAGTTCCATTCGTTTATTTTCTCTTTAGCTTCCATTGCGCTAGGGGTAGTATCAGTGAAGAAGTTCTTTTGGCATACGTCTGAGATTTTGTTGCCTGTGGATGCTTCTAGTATTTTTATGGTTTCCCGTCTGATGTTTAAGTTCTGTATCCATTTTGAGTTTATTTTTGTGTATGGTGTAAGTTGGTGACCTAGTTTCATTCTTTTGCATGTATCTGTCCAATTTTCCCAACACCATTTATTGAAGAGACTGTTTTGACTCCATTGTATATTTGTGCCTCCTTTGTCAAATATTAATTGAGCATAGTGATTTAGGTTGATATCTGGGTTCTCGATTCGATTCCATTGATCTATATGTCTGTTTTTGTGCCAGTACCAGGCTGTTTTGAGAACAGTGGCTTTGTAATACAGTTTGAAGTCTGGTATTGAGATACCTCCTACTTTACTCTTCTTTCTCAGGATTGCTGTGGCTATTCGGGGTCTTTTATTGTTCCAAATGAACTTTTGGAGAGTTCTTTCTAGGTCAGTGAAATATGCCGTTGGTATTTTAATGGGGAGTGCATTGAACCTATAGATTGCTTTAGGAAGTATGGACATTTTGATGATGTTGATTCTACCAATCCATGAACATGGTATGTTCTTCCATCTGTATACATCTTCCTCTATTTCTTTTTTCAGTGTCGTGTAGTTTTCTGCGTATAGGTCCTTTACTTCCTTAGTTAAGTTTATTCCTAGGTATCTTAATTTTTTTGGTGAGATGGTAAATGGAATTGCTTTTTCAGTCTCTGTTTCTATAAACTCACTGTTGGTGTATATAAATGCCATAGATTTCTTGGTTTTAATTTTGTATCCTGCTACATTGCCAAATTCATTTATTTAGCCAATTAGTTTTTTAATGGAGTCTTTTGGGTTTTTTATATACAATATCATGTTGTCTGCAAATAAGGATAACTTTACTTCTTCTTTTCCAATTTGGATGCCTTTTATTTCCTCCTCTTGTCTAATTGCAATGGCAAGTACTTCCAGTACTATGTCAAAGAGGAGTGGCGATAGTGGGCATCCCTGTCTTGTTCCTGTTCTTAGAGGGAATGGTTTTAGTTTTTGCTCATTGAGTATGATGTTGGCTGTGGGTTTATCATATATAGCTTTTATTACGTTGAGGTATGATCCTTGTACTCCCACCTTGTTAAGAGTTTTTATCAGGAAAGGGTGTTGGATTTTATCAAATGCTTTTTCTGCATCAATTGATATGACTATATGATTTTTATCTTTCAACTTGTTTATGTGATGTATCACGTTTATTGATTTGCGGATATTGTACCAACCTTGCATCTCTGGAATAAATCCTACTTGGTCATGGTGTATGATCTTTGTGATGCTCTGCTGGAGCCGATTTGCTAGAATTTTGTTGAGGATTTTGGCATCTATGTTCATGAGGGATATTGGTCTATAATTCTCTTTCATTGAGTTGTCTTTATCAGGTTTTGGTATTAGGGTGATGCTGGCTTCATAGAAGGAGTTTGGAAGTGTTCCTTCCTCTTGGATTTTTTGGAATAGTCTGAGGAGGATAGGTTTTAGTTCTTCCTTGAATGTTTGGTAAAACTCTCCTGTGAAGCCATCTGGCCCTGGGCTTTTGTTTGCTGGAAGCTTTTTGATGACTGTTTCAATTTCTTCCCAAGTCATTGGTCTATTGAGATTTTTAGATTCTTCCTGATTGAGTTTTGGAAGTTTGTATTTTTCTAGGAATATGTCCATTTCCTCCAGGTTGTTCAGTTTGTTGGAATAGAGTTGTTCGTAGTATTTTGTAACAATCCGTTGTATTTCGGTGGGGTCTGTTGTTATTTCACCACTTTCATTTCTTATTTTGTTTATTTGGGTCCTCTCTCTTTGTTTCTTGGTTAGCCTGGCTAGAGGTCCATCTATCTTGTTTATCCTTTCAAAGAACCAGCTCTTGGTTTTGTTGATCTTATGTATTGTTTTTTTGGTCTCTATGTCGTTTATCTCTGCTCTGATTTTTGTTATTTCCTTCCTTCTGCTTACACTGGGCTTTTCTTGTTGCTCCTTTTCTAACTCTTTGAGTTGTAGAGTTAGATCATCTGTTATTATTTTTTCTAGTTTTTTGCAATAGGCTTGTAAGGATATGAACTTCCCTCTCAAAACTGCTTTTGCTGTGTCCCATAGATTTTGGATTGTTGTGTTTTCATTGTCATTTGTTTCCAGGATGTTTTTAATTTCTTCCTTGATTTCTCTGGTAACCCAGTCCTTGTTTAATAGCAAGCTGTTTAGTCTCCATGTGTTTGATTTCTTTGGATTATTTTTATTGTAGTTAATTTCCAGTTTTATGCCATTATGGTCTGAGAAGATACTTGATATGATATCTATCTTCTTGAATTTGAAGAGACTTTGCCTATGTCCCAAAATGTGGTCTATCTTTGAGAATGTCCCATGTGCACTTGAGAAGAATGTATATTCTGTGGCTTTGGGGTGGAGTGTCCTGAAGATGTCAATTAATTCCAAGTGGTCTAGTGAGTCATTTAGGATTGATATTTCTTTGCTGATTTTTTGTTTAGATGATTTGTCGAAGGGTGACAGTGGGGTATTAAAATCTCCTACTATGATTGTATTGCTATTAATCTCTCTCTTAATGTCCTCCAGCAGTTTTTTAATGTATTTGGTTGCTCCTGTATTGGGTGCATATATATTTACCAGGGTTATTTCTTCTTGTTGGATTGTTCCCTTTATTATTATGAAGTGGCCATCGTTATATCTTGTTATGTCCTTCACTCTGAGATCTAATTTGTCAGATATAAGTATTGCTACCCCAGCTTTTTTTTCATTTCCATTTGCCTGGAAAACTTTTTTCCATCCCTTCACCCTCAGTCTGTGTGCATCTCTTTTTCTGAGGTGGGTTTCTTGTAGACAACAGATGTATGGGTCTTTTTTTCTTATCCAATCTGTTACCCTATGTCTTTTGATTGGAGCATTTAATCCATTTACATTTAAGGTTATTATTGATAGGTACTCATTTGACGCCATTTTTATTCTATACCCATGTTCCCTCTTCACTTCTTATTTCTTTATTTTTACAGTAGACCCTTTAGCATTTCTTGCATTGCTGGTTTGGTGGAGATAAATTCCTTCAGTCTTTTTTTGTCTGTGAAGCTCCTGATTTCCCCTTCAATTTTGATTGATAGCCTTGCTGGGTACAGTATTCTTGGATTCAGACCCTTCCTTTGCATGACTTTGTATATTTCGTCCCATTCCCTTCTGGCCTGATAAGTTTCTGTTGAGAAATCAGTTGCTAGTCTGATGGGGGTTCCTTTGTATGTAACTTTCTGTCTCTCTCTGGCTGCTTTTAAGATTATTACTTTGTCATTGTTGTTTGCCAATTTAATTATAATGTGCCTTGGAGTCTGTCTTCTGGGATTCATTTTGCTTGGGACTCTGCGGGCATCTTGGATTTGTGTGGTTTTTTTCTTTTCTATTTCAGGAAAGTTTTCTGTCATTATTTCTTGAAATACTTTTTCCATGTCTACCTCAGTTTCCTTTCCTTCTGGAACCCCTATTATTCGAATTTTGTTTTGTTTTGTCGCAAAGCTCCCGTAGGCTCTCCTCCTGCTTTTTAATCTTTATTTCTAGAAGTTGCTCTACTTGGGTATTTTTTTCCATCTTATCTTCTAGCTCACTGATCCGGTCCTCTGCTTCATCTAGTCTACTCTTGATGCTTTCTATTGAGTTCATCATGGTAGCGATGTCACTTTTCATTTCTTCTTGGTTCTTCTTCAGTTCCTCATGGCTCTTCTTCATTTCCTCATGGTTCTTCCTCATTTCTTCTTGGCTATTGTCAAATTTCTCTTCCATTCTTTTTAGCCATGCTATGATCATTACTCTGAATTCTTGCTCTGGTAGGCTGCTTACCTCTGACTCGTTTACTTCCTTTTCTGGTGATGCCTGGTTTTCTTTCACATGCAGACTATGTTTTTGTCTCCCCATGGCCTCTCTTTTCAGGAAGTCTGGTTATGTGGTATTTCTTCTCCTGCATTGATTTTTGAGGTACAAAATACAACACTACCAGGTACAACACAAGAGGCACTTAACAGGAATGTATTTACAATATTAATAACCTCTAATAAAGGTGTCCACTAGAGAAAGGCAACTTAGGGGATAGTTGAGAAGGAATAAAGGTAAAAATAAAATAAAGAAAAATTTTTAAAAAATTAAAATTAAAAAAAATAAGTAAATTAAAAAAAAAGAGGGATAAAGAGATAGAAAAAGAAGAAGAAAAAAATAATGACAAAATGAAGTTGGAAAACAGAGAAAAAAAAGAAGAGGGAGAGAGAGAGAGAGAGAGAGAGAGAGAGAGAGAGAGAGAGAGAAAGAGAGAGAAGAAGCAAACTAAAAGAGAAATGGGAAACAAACTATATATATGTGGAGAAAATTGCCATAGAACAACCTCTGAACCCCGCCAATGCCAGTAACAATATTTGGAGATTAATACAAACTACAATATCCACTATTATTAAGTAAGGCTATGATATACAGAAGTAAAAGAAACAAACAAAAACAGAGGATTTTTAAAAAAGAATACAAAGCAACAATAACAATACAGGAATAAGCATAACAATTTCACTAAAAAGCATAAAAATTCACAATAATCAACCTTCACACAAACAATGCGAAAAGGATAGAGGGGAGAACAGATTTTTTTTTTAACTAGTTAATATAGTGTAGAGATTGGTATTTATACACTTGGATCAGGGGTTGGAACTTAGGTCTATAAGTATAGTGAGAGCTTTAGCAGGGGATATACAGAGAGAATAGAGGAAAAACTAAAGCCAGAATGGGATAGGATAAACTGTAGACTAAAGGGTAAAGTTTAGTAAGAGAGTGATAGTGTAAAGGTTGAGTTGAGATAGGGTTGAATGATGCTATAGTAGAGATTAAAATAGAATGAAGGTTACTCCCAATGTAAAATAAAGAAAAAATAAAATGGTACTAGAGAGAGAGAAAAAAAAATAAATAAAAATTTAAAAAAAATTGCAAAATAGCAGTAGTAATAGTGATGATAGAGATTGAAAAATGTAATAATTGAAAAGGTAAAATCAAGTAAGGAAAAAAGAAAAAAATTGTTTCTTAAGTAAAAGATATGAAAAATGAAAATTAAATAAAAGATGTAAAAAATGAAAATAAAATAAAGAATAGCAAAATTAGCATAAAAATGACCAGTAGTGGTCCCTTACTTCCTCAGTTAATGTATTTGGCACTTCTGATTCTCGGACCAGACAGTCTTGCAGTTCCCAGCTTTCCACTGCACCTCAGTTTTGTAAGGTAATCCTAAATTTTAAGTAGGCTATATCTTAGTTATTTGTGTCCATTTATTTTTGATTAATTAAAAGACAAAAGAAAAGAAAAGAAAAGAAAAGAAAAGAAAAGAAAAGAAAAGAAAAGAAAAGAAAAGAAAAGAAAAAAAAAAAAAAAAAAGAAGGGCAGTTTGTAATTCAGCTCTTAGGTGTCAGTGTTTCTGGTTTGACCTCCCAGTCTTTTTGGTTGCTCTGGCCTTCTTTCTCTATGGCTCTAGCTGGCAGGGTGCTAGCTGGCTCCCAGACTATCTCTTCTGGCTCCGATCCCTTGTTTCCAAGAAGGCAATTTCTCCCTGCAAATTCCCCGGATATGCCCAACTAGGCAGTCCTTCCCTAGTATTCCGGGGATCAGGTGCCGAGGTGTCCAGATGTTCCACCCTTGGCGGGACAGCCGAGATTCTTAACACTCTGTCCCGTGTCCCCTGGCGTTTTTTTTTAAATAAAATAAAAAATTCCCGCTTCTGGGGAAGCTTATGCCAAACCCAGCACTAGATGTCGCTGCAGCCTTCTTAGGGCTCAGCTTTGCGGGTGCTCCATGGAGGCGGGGCCGGAACTCCCCGGCTACCGTGGCTTCCCGCGCCGCGGGACCGCGATCTCTCAGGCTTTCCCCGCAAACTCTGACCTTTCCTGGGGTGACCGAAGAAATCCTTTGAATCCACGCGCCTGCGCCAACTCGGGCGTCTCAGCTACTGGATGGACCTCTCCGCAGTGGGCTTTCCTCAGAGAAGCCACTCCTTTCTCGCAGCACCGCAGCTGCCGCCGCCGCCGCCGCCGCCACCGCCGCCGCCGCCACCGCGGCCGTGCTGGCACCCGGCCAGGAAATTCTGTCCAGAGGATCGCTCCCTAGCTTCCTAGAGACCTTGGCTGCCCCTCAGCTGCTAATCAACCCTCCCTGAGCGACTCAGATGCCACTTTTATCTGTTCTGGGACCAGAGTCAGAACAAGTCCGACTGTTCGGTCGCCATCTTCAAACAACAGTATCTTTAAAACCTATGTATTATTCAGATTCAAAAGAGGTAAGTCTATGATCAATCATCATGTTTCATACAGTCACACATTGCCTTGATATTTCTCCTTTAAATATCATTTTATTGATTTTTAGAGATAGAGGAAGAGAAAAGGAGAGAGACATAGAAATAACAATAGGACAAATACTGATCTGTTATCTCATGCACACCCCTAACTGAAGATTAAACCCACAACCCTTCACAATCAAAGACTGTTGGCTTGTAGCTGATCAGCTGACTGCCTTCCTTTCTGATTACCCCTAACTGCCCCCTGCCAGCCTGATCAACTCTAATTGCCTCTGCCTGCCAGCTTGGTCACTCTTAACTTCCCCATTCCCTGCCTTTGAACCATTTGTTCTCTTGGTCTATGGGACGACACTCAACCAACTCAGCCACATGATCCAGGTTGCCTTAAGATTTCTTGAGGGCAAATGCAAGCAGTATTCTAAGTCATGTCTTCAATCAAACACTTAACCATGTTAACTCTTTTTTTTCTTTTTTTAAATTTTTTTTATTAAATTATCATCTTTGTACATATACCATTGCCGCCCCCTCCCATATATGCCCTCCCTCCCCAGAGTTTTGTGTCCATTGGTTGTACTTATGTGCATGTATAGAAGTCCTTCAGTTGATCTCTTATCTCCCCCAGATCTCCCTAACCTCCACGCTGTAATTTGACAGTCTGTTTGTTGCTTTACTGTTCTATATCTATCTTTTGGTTCTTCAGTTTATAATGTTCTTTATCATCCATAAATAAGTGAGGTCAT
Source organism: Pipistrellus hanaki (assembly GCF_964339955.1). Lineage (NCBI taxonomy): Eukaryota > Metazoa > Chordata > Mammalia > Chiroptera > Vespertilionidae > Pipistrellus > Pipistrellus hanaki. The sequence continues at coordinate 66,126,313 of NC_140507.1, forward strand.
GTGGTGTTTCTCTTTCATTGATTGGCTTATTTCATTCAGCATGATGTTCTCCAATTCTATCCAGGTTGCTGCAAATGATGAGAATTTCTTCTTTTTTATGGCAGCATAATATTCCATTGTGTAGATGTATCATAGTTTTTGGATCCAATCATCTGCTGATGGGCACCTAGGCTGTTTCCAAATCCTAGCTATTCTAAATTGTGGTGCTATGAACATAGGGGTGCATATATCCTATCTGATTGGTGTTTCTAGTTTCTTGGGATATATTCCTAGGAGTGTGATTACTGGGTCAAATGGGAGTTCCATTTTCAGATTTTTGAGGAAACTCCACACTGTTCTCCACAGTGGTTTCACCAGTCTACATTCCCACCAGCAGTGCACTAGGTTCCTTTTTCTCCGCAACCTCACCAACACTTGTCGTGTGTTGATTTGTTGATGTTGGCCATTCTGACAGGTGTGAGATGGTACCACATTGTTGTTTTGATTTGCATCTCTCGGATAATTAGTGACTTTGAGCATGTTTTCATGTGCCGCTTGGCGTCTTTCTGTCTTCCTTTGAGAAGATTCTATTTAGATCCATTGCCCATTTTTTAATTGGGTCATTTATCTTCCTTTTATTAAGTTGTGTAAGCTGTCTGTAGATGTTGGAGATTAAACCTTTATCAGTGATAACATTTGCAAATATGTTCTCCCATACAATGGGCTTTCTTGTTTTGTTGATGGTTTCTTTTGCTGTAAAAAAAGCTTTTTATTTTGATGTAGTCCCATTTGTTTATTTTCTCTTTAGCTTCCATTGCCCTAGGGGCAGTATCAGTGAAGTTCTTTTGGCATATGTCTGAGATTTTGCTGCCTGTGGATGCCTCTAGTATTTTTATGGTATCCCATTTTATGTTTATGTACTGAATCCATTTTGAGTTTATTTTTGTGAATGGTGTAAGTTGGTGATCTAGTTTCATTCTTTTGCATGGATCTGTCCAATTTTCCCAACACCATTTATTGAAGAGACTGTCTTGACTCCATTGTATATTCCTGCCTCCTTTGTCAAATATTAACTAAGCATAGTGATTTGGGTTGATATCTGGGTTCTCAATTCCATTCCATTGATCTATACGTCTGTTCTTGTGCCAGTACCAGGCTGTTTTGAGAACAGTGGCTTTGTAATACAGCTTGAAGTCTGGTATTGAGATCCCTCCTACTTTACTCGTCTTTCTCTGGATTGCTGTGGCTATTTGGGGTCTTTTGTAGTTCCAAATTAACTTTTGAAGAGTTTTTTCTAGGTCGGTGAAATATGCCGTTGGTATTTTAATGGGGAGTGCATTGAACCTATAGATTGCTTTAGGAAGTATGGACATTTTGATGATGTTGATTCTACCAATCCATGAACATGGTATGTTCTTCCATCTGTTTACATCTTCCTCTATCTCTTTTTTCAGTGTCATGTATTTTCCACGTATAAGTCTTTTACCTCCTTAATTAAGTTTATTCCAAGGTATCTTAATTTTTTTGGTGCGATGGTAAATGGGATTGCCCTTTAAGTCTCTGTTTCTGCAAGTTCACTATTGGTGTATAGAAATGCCATAGATTTCTTGGCATTAATTTTGTATCCTGCTACATTGCCAAATTCATTTATTAAGTCAATTAGTTTTTTAATTTAGTCTTTTGGGTTTTTTATGTACAATATCATGTCATCTGCAAATACGGATAACTTTACTTCTTCTTTTCCAATTTGGATGCCTTTTATTTCCTCTTCTTGTCTAATTGTAATGGCTAGTACTTCCAGTACTATGTCAAACAGGAGTGGTGAGAGTGGGCAAACCTGTCTTGTTCCTGTTCTTAGAGGGAATAGTTTTAGTTTTTGACCATTGAGTATAATGTTGGCTGTGGGTTTATCATATATAGCTTTTATTATGTTGAGGTATGATCCTTGTACTCCCACCTTGTTAAGAGTTTCTATCAGGAAAGGGTGTTGGATTTTATCAAATGCTTTTTCTGCATCAATTGATATGACTATATGATTTTTATCTTTCAATTTGTTTATGTGATGTATCACGTTTATTGATTTGTGGATATTGTACCATCCTTGCATTCCTGGAATAAATCCTACTTGGTCGTGGTGTATGATCTTTGTGATGCTCTGCTGAAGCCGATTTGCTAGAATTTTGTTGAGGATTTTGGCATCTATGTTCATAAGAGATATTGGCCTGTAATTTTCTTTCATTGAGTTGTCTTTATCTGGTTTTGGTATTAGAGTGATGTTGGCTTCATAGAAAGAGTTTGGAAGTGTTCCTTCCTCTTGGATTTTTTGGAATAGTCTGAGGAGGATAGGTTTTGGTTCTTCCTTGAATGTTTGGTAAAACTCTCCTGTGAAGCCATCTGGCCCTGGGCTTTTGTTTGCTGGAAGTTTTTTGATGACTGTTTCAATTTCCTCCCAAGTTAGTGTTCTATTGAGATTTTTAGATTCTTCCTGATTGAGTTTTGGAAGGTTGTATTTCTCTAGGAATATGTCCATTTCCTCCAGGTTGTTCAGTTTGTAGGAATAGAGTTGTTCGTAGTATTTTGTAACAATCCTTTGTATTTCAGCAGGGTCTGTTGTTATTTCACCTCTTTCATTTCTGATTTTGTTTATTTGGGTCCTCTCTCTTTGTTTCTTGGTTAGCCTGGCTAGAGGTTCATCTATCATCTTTATCCTTTCAAAGAACCAGCTCTTGGTTTTGTTGATCTTATGTATTGTTTTTTTGGTTTCTATGTCGTTTATCTCTGCTCTGATTTTTGTTATTTCCTTCCTTCTGCTTACACTGGGCTTTTCTTGTTGCTCTTTTTCTAACTCTTTGAGCTGTAGAGTTAGATCATTTGTTACCATTTTTCCTAGTTTTTTGCAATAGGCTTGTAAAGATATGAACTTCCCTCTCAAAACAGCTTTCGCTGTGTCCCATAGATTTTGGATTGTTGTGTTTTCATTGTCATTTGTTTCCAGGATGTTTTTAATTTCTTCCTTGTTTTCTCTGGCAACCCAGTCCTTGTTTAATAGCATGCTGTTTAGTCTCCATGTGTTTGATTTCTTTGGATTATTTTTATGGTAGTTAATTTCCAGTTTTATGCCATTATGATCTGAGAATATGCTTGAAATGATTTCTATCTTCTTGAATTTGAAGAGACTTTGCTTATGTCCCAAAATGTGGTCTATCTTTGAGAATTTCCCATGTGCACTTGAGAGGAATGCATATTCTGTGGCTTTGGGGTGGAATGTACTAAAGATGTCAATTAATTCCATCTGGTCTAGTGAGTCCTTTAGGATTGGTATTTCTTTGCTGATTTTTTGTTTAGATGATTTGTCGAAGGATGACAGTGGGGTATTAAAATCTCCTACTATGATTGTATTGCTATTAATCTCTCCCCTAATGTCCTCCAGCAGTTTTTGTATGTATTTGGGTGCTCCCATATTGGGTGCATATATATTTACCAGGGTTATTTCTTCTTGTTTGATTGCTCCCTTTAGTATTATGAAGTGGCCTTCATTATCTCTTATTATGTCCTTCACTCTGAGATCTAATTTGTCAGATATAAGTATTGCTACCCCAGCTTTTTTTTTTTTCATTTCCATTTGCCTGGAAAACCTTTTTCCATCCCTTCACCCTCAATCTGTGTGCATCTTTTTTTCTGAGGTGTGTTTCTTGTAGACAACAGATGTATGGGTCTTGTTTTCTTATCCAATCTGTTAACATATGTCTTTTGATTGGAGCATTTAAACCATTTACATTTAATGTTATTAATGATAGGTACTCATTTGACACCATTTTTATTCTATACCCCTGTCTTCCTTCTTTGCTTCCTATTTCTTTATTTTTACAGTAGACCTTTTTAGCATTTCTTGCATTGCTGGCTTGATGGAGATAAATTCCTTTAGTCTTTTTTTGTCTGTGAAGCTCCTAATTTCACCTTCAATTTTGATTGATAGCCTTGCTGGGTACAGTATTCTTAGATTCAGACCCTTCCTTGGCATGACTTTGTATATTTCATCCCATTCCCTTCTGGCCTGATAAGTTTCTATTGAGAAATCAGTTGCTAGTCTGATGGGGATTTTTTTATATGTAACTTTCTGTCTCTCTCTGGCTGCTTTTAAGATTCTTACTTTGTCGTTGGTGTTTGCCAATTTAATTATAATATGTCTTGGCATCGGACTTCTGGGATCCATTTTGTTTAGGACTCTGCGAGCATCTTGGATTTGTGTGGGTTTTTTCTTCACTATCTCGGGGAAGTTTTCTGTCATTATTCCTTGAAATACGTTTTCCATGTCTACCTCAGTTTTCTTTCCTTCTGGAACCCCTATTTTTCGAATATTGTTTTGTTTTGCATTGTTCCAAAGCTCCCATAGGCTCTCCTCCTGCTTTTTAATTTTTTTTTCCTAGAAACTGCTCTAATTGGGTATTTTTTTCCATCTTATCTCTAGCTCACTGATGCAGTCCTCTGCTTCTTCTAGTCTGCTCTTGATGCTTTCTATTGAGTTCTTCATAGTAGCGATGTCATTTTTCATTTCTTCTTGAGTCATCTTCATTTCTCTTGGTTCTTCTTCATTTCCTCTTGGGTCTTACTCATATTGTCAAATTTGTCTTCCATTCTTTTTAGCCATCTTGTGATCGTTACTCTGAATTCTTGCTCTGGTAGGTTGCTCGCCTCTAACTCGTTTACTTCCTTTTCTGATGATGCCTGCTTTTCTTTCATTTGTGGGCTGTTTCTTTGTCTCCCCATGGTCTCTCTTTTCAGAATGTCTATCTCCTGCTTTGATTTAAAGGCACAAAATACAACAGAACCAGGTACAACACACAAGGCACTGAACAGAAATGTGTTTGCAATATTAATAACTTCCAATAAAGGTAACCACTAGGGAAAGGCAAATTAGGGAATAGGAGATAAAGAGTAAGAGTAAAAAGAGAAGAGGGAGGGAGCAAAAAAAAAAGATAGGAAAAAGAGTGTCAAAATGAATTTGGGAAACAGGGAAAAGAAAGAGAAAGAGAGAGAGAGAGGGGGGGGGGGGGAATAAACTATATATATATATGGGGAGAGAATTTCAATTGAACAACCACTAATCCCAACAAATGCTGTCAGCAGTACCTGGAGAATAATACAATCTACAACATCTCCTAAATCCAGCACAGGAAGGGAAAACAGAAGTAATAAAATAACAACAAACAAAAACCAATCAAATAAGAAAATACTGAGCAACAGCAACAGCAAAAGAATAAGCAAAATACTCTCACTAAAAAGCATAAAAATACAATATAATCATCATTCCCCCAAACAGCATCAAAAGAACCGTGAGGAAAACAATTTTTTTTTTTTTTTTTTTTTTTTTTTTTTTTTGCTAGTCAATACAGCTCAGAGAGGGGTGTGTATGCACTTGGCACAGGGGATTGGAAATTAGATATATAAGTAGGGTAGAAATTTTAGCAGGAGGATACTGAAAGAGTAAGAAAATCTAAAGCAGGAAAGGGTTAAGATAAACATGATAGCAAAAGGGGGAAGGGTAGAAAGAGAATGATGGTGTAAAGGTCGTATTAAGTTCGGGTTAAACAATGTTACAGGAGAAATGAAAATAAAATGAAGAACACTAATTCCAATGTAAAATAAAGAGAAAATAAAATGGCACTTAAAAAAATTAAAATAGCAGTAGTAAAAATGCTTATTGAACCTAAAAATGTAATAATTAAAAAGTTAAAATCTGCTTAACAATAACCCACAACCTTCGGACCAACTAAAATCTAGTGAGGAAAAAAGGAAAAAAAGTGTTTCTTAAGTAAAAAGATGCAAAAAAATGAAAATTTAAAATAAATAAATTTAGCAAAAAAAATGTGCAGTTGTGAAGGCCATTCACTTCTGTTATTCTATTGACACGCCCGTTTCTCAGCCCAGACAGTATTGCAGTTCCCTGCGTTCTGCTGCACCTCAGTGGCGATTCCTTAGTTTCTTGGTTTTTGATCAAATAAAACTAATAATAAACACAGTCAGTTTGTACTCCAGACCCTAGGTGGCGGTGTATGTGGATTGATGTCCCGTCTTTTTGGCTGCTCTAGCCTTCTTTTTCTGTGGCACTCAATACCGGGGGGTTGGTTGGTTGGTTGGTTGGTTGGTTTGTTTGTTTTGCCTCGGAGCTGAATCCTGGATTATTTCTCCCTGCTCTGCTTCTCAGTTTCCAGAAAAGCAGTTTCCCCCTGCTGTCTCTTAGGGTCAGCCAATCTGGGTGATCTCTCCTTTGTAATCAGAAGCAAAGTGTTGCAGGGGAAACAGCCTAGGTGCGCAATGGGCGAGTCTGCGTGCACTTACAAACAGACTGCTTTCCAACTCCTCTGTTCTCCCACCGTGCAGGATCATAATGGGTTGCTCCCTAGAGAACCCCACTGGTAGCAACCTTGGGGACCCCCATCCACTGTCTCAAATCACGCCAGACCCAACAGTGGGGGCTTCTGTGGAAGCAGATTTCCAGGGTCCCAGCGGCTGCACGGTCGCCCCAGCTGCCGCTTTCGCTTTAGCTGTTGGGACACAGACACCCGGTGTTATCCCTGGAAAAATCCAAGCTTTCTGTAGAATGCGCGTGTCCACGCCGGTCGGACAGCCCCGATTCTTAATAATCTGTTCCGTGTCCCTTGGCATTTTAAAAGAGTCCCGCTTCTGAGGAAGATTAAGCTAAACCCAGCACTAGGTGTCCCCAGGAAGGATTCTTGCTGCAGCCACAGCCTTCTTTTGGCGCAGCTCTGGCCGGGGCACACAGCGGCTGCAGTTGCTGCCGGCTCAACAGGGACCCAGAACCCTCACTCTATCCCTGAAAACTCTTACCTTTGCGTGGGTGATTGAAGAACTCCCTTGAATCCACATGTTTGTGTCGATTGGGGCATCACAGCTGCTTGATGGTCTCCTCTGCTGTGGGTTTTCCAGGTCTCAGAGAAGATCCTCCTTTTCTCAACAAGCATTTTCTATCCAGACACTTGCAAGTGTTTACCTACACAGACCAAGGCGCTCTCCTTGAGGACCAGCCATTTGTCCAGAATGACTGCTATTATAAGGGATCTGTGGAGGGAGACCCAGAATCCCTGGTTGCCCTCAGTACCTGTTTGGGAGGTTCTCAGGGAATATTACAGGCAAATGACGTTGTTTATGAAATAGAGCCCAAGGCACTTTCTACCACATTTGAGCATTTCATATATAAAGTGGACAGGGAGGAGACACAGTGGCCGCCCATGAGATGTGGAGTAACAGATGAAGAAATTGCACAGCAACTGAAGTTTCAAGAGAATGCTAGTTTCACTTTGGTGCAGAGTGAGTATGAAGGCTGGTGGACCCACAGGCACATTCTTAAACTGGCAGAGGTGGTGGACCACACTCGCTATCTTCATCACCAAAGTAATGTCACAGCTGTACAGTATGAAGTACTACTTGTGCTCAATGCAGTATTTCAGTTTTTGAGTCCACTAGATGTTGATGTGGTTTTAATGGGAATTGAGGTCTGGGCTGCTAACAACCCACTCTCAATAGATAAAATAAACAAGCTCCTGTCGGATTTTTGCAAATGGAAGGAAACCAGCTTGAGTAACCGCATTCCTCATGATATTGCACATCTTTTGGTAAATCGTTCTTATGGTATTCGTCTTGGCTTAGCCTATATAAAAGGCGTACATGTAGAAACACTTTAAATTGTGGAGTTGATAGTTTCATAACCAATGCGCTGTATTATTTTGCATACATCATGTCACATGAGATGGGTCATAATTTGAGAATGGATCATGATGAAACAACTTGTACATGTGGACATAAAAACTGCATAATGGCTCCAACAAAAGCAAGTGCAACTAGATTCAGCAACTGCAGCTATGCTAACTTCATGGACTGGATGGGCTTCCTGGCAAGTCAAAATTGTATGTACATGCCATCAGATAGAGGGAACATCTTCACACCTGCACAGTGTGGGAACAGTGTGGTTGAAGAAGGAGAAGAGTGTGACTGTGGCACTTTACAATTGTGAATGAAAGATCCGTGCTGTGAGTCCAACTGCACTCTCAGGCCTGGGGCTGCTTGTGCTTTTGGGCTTTGTTGCAAAGACTGCCAGATCCTGCCAACAGGTGAAGTTTGTAGACAAGAGGAAAATGACTGTGATCTCCCAGAGTGGTGCAATGGGACCTCCCACCATTGTCCAGAGGATGTGTACTTGCAGAACGGGGTGTCATGCAAGGGCGGTGGCTACTGCTATGAAAAGCGATGCAATAACCGTGAAGAGCAGTGCAGGAACATTTTTGGCAAAGAGGCCAAGAGTGCAAATCAGAGTTGCTACACAGAAATGAACACCCGAGGTGACGGTTTTGGGAACTGTGGTTTCAGGTACTCTAGATATGTAAAATGTAGCATCTCAGATACCTTGTGCGGGAGGATTCAGTGTGATAATGTGATAGAACTTCCCCATCTGATAAATCATTCTACTGTGCATTGGGCTCGCATCAATGACTTCACCTGCTGGGTTACCGACTACCACTTTGGGATGACCATACCTGACATTGGTGATGTGAAAGATGGGACAGAGTGTGGGGCAGAACATGTCTGCATCCAAAGGAAGTGTGTCCATATGTCATATCTGATAACTTATTGTTCACCTGATAGCTGCAATATGAGTGGAGTCTGCAATAACAAACATCACTGCCATTGCAACCTGGAGTGGGATCCTCCCAACTGCCTGGAAGAAGGCAGTGGAGGTAGTATAGATAGTGGGCCACCCCCTCGAAATAAAAGGATTAAAATTTGGCCAAAGAATCATTACCTGCTACTACTCTCATTGATTCATTTTATTTTTTTATTATGCTTGCTAATTTTTTGGGTTTTTAACTTTCACTACAGGTATAATTGAAAAGTAGAATGTGCCAACTTCACATGAATAAAAACAGCAAAATGCCAAGATTTTAGCTACAGAAGAAGAGCAAGTTGATGCACTTTTATCTAAGGAAAAACAGCAAAATGTTCTACTGCTTATTGAAAGAAAAGGAACAATTGACTATTTCAAAGGAGTTCAGTCTGACCCAATTTTCTGTGTACTAAATGTTAGTCTCCTGGCTATAGAAATGTTACAGAATGTGTCACAGACCATTGGCATAATGCCCAAGACTTTTTATTATTTGTGATCTTAAAATATTGGCCATTAAACAATTACCAAAATATCCTAATTCCTAGAATATTACTACTTTTCTTTATTTTAAATAGTGTTTAATTTTCCAGGAAACTTGTTTCTTTGTGTTTCCTCAGCAAAGGTAGAGCTAATGGATATTGTGTGTTTGTGTGTTTTTAATTTGCTGTCTCAGTTCTAGCCATCCTTCCCATTTGTACTCTGCTTTGTCCCACAGGGAATACAAACATAGAAATTAAATTTTTTCTTTGCCAGTTCTCATTGCTAGTTTCTGCAATAATTGGCCACTAGGGGGAGACTGGAAACCTGGAAAATCTTTTTATTACTATTCATGCCAGTCATGCCTCATTAACAGCTCTAGTATTTACAAGAGTAGTAACTTTCAGTCTGCACATCATTACTATATATATAACAGGGGTGAGCAAAAGTAGGTTTACAGTTTTGAATTCACAAAACAGAGTTTAATTTTTATTTATTAATTATTGTATTATTTTCCATCAAAATATCTGTAAACCTACTTTAGCCCTCTCTTGATAAGAACTTATTCTGACTGGGTTTTTTCACTTAGCATAATACTCTCTAAGTCCCTCCAAGCTGTCTCAAAGAGTAAGAGATCATTCTTTCCTAAACTGCCTAGTATTCCATTGTGTAAATGTACCACAGTTTTTGTATCCACTCATCTACTGATGGGCACTTGGGCTGTTTCCAGATCTTAGCTGTTGTAAATCTTTTTGATTGACAATTTGGGGTTCTTAGAATATATTCTTAGAAATGGAATACCTGGGTCAAATGGCAGTTCAATTTTTTTTTAATTTTTTCAGGGAATTCCATACTGTTTTCTCTAGAGGCTACACCAGTCTACATTCTCATCAGCAGTGTACAAGTGTTCCTCTTTTTTTTTTTTTATTAACTCTTTCAATTTCTTATTTTGCCTTTTTTCTAAGAATTGCAATGCTTTCCATTTTATTCCATTTGGCCCCCATACCTTATAAAATATTATTAATCTGTAAGTCTCTACATATTTTGAGTACAACCTGAAAATTTATCTAACGGTTAATATTTTCTCAATCCCCAGATAAAACCTCCTAAAACATCAGAAAATAAAGGATATAAACCAGAGCTCCACTCTTTTCTCAGGAAACCATATAAACATTGCATGATTTTTCAACTTCTCCCAAATTACTTTTTTCCTATATATTGGACTAATTGAATATAGATAATTGATTCTTACTGTAAACATTACCAAAGATGTTTAACTCCTTATGTAAACCATCAATACATATCTTAACTAATCAAATAGACTTGCTGTGATTATCATATCAAAATGTGTTTTCAATATAGTAAGGTGGTCTTTTTAAGTACTTAGGTAGTCCCCTTCCCCAGTTGCTCACATTTTATTCATAGCCAAATGCAGTTATTTATCAGCAACAATCTAAGAAACCAGATTTCACCTCTGTGTATTAGAGTTTTACTCCTGCCCAAAGTTAATAAACTAAAATATGTGATATGCAATTTCTTGATTGTCCCGAATACATGAAACAACAAACGTTAGAAACTCAACAAGTCAATGACTAACATAGTCTTAAATAAATAAATAGTTTTCAAGTATGTATTGATCATCAAGACAAAATCCAAACAATAGTACATCTTTTATACCTGGGTAAAGACTTGTAAGCAAGATGAAATGAAGAATCAATTATGAAAAGAAAACCACATAGTAAAATTAAGTTAGCTAAATTAATCCTTAGTATATTCTTCTAATTAAGAGTAGAAAAGAAAAGAATAGAAAATTGGGTAGGACCAAATTTTTTTCATAATGCATATGATAGTCTCATATAATTACGCCTCCAAGTTATCTAATATGTAGATAAATGAATGTAACTGCAGAACCAATAAATTAAGGCAAAGAAATTCAAAACCTCATTGTCAAATTGTGTTCTGTACGATCTATTTGTAACCAAAGCAGTGGAAAAAAGAGAAAATCTAATGAAGGGAAATGAGAAAGTCCATCTGAGGGACAAAGTACAAACCTGCATTTACTAAAATGGAAGGGTAATGGCAAGTTACTGGAAGACAATGCCAGACAAAATCTATGTTCCACAGTTAAACTCTCAAGGTGGACACTAAATAACTAAATTCATTTCTATGGTTTATTCCAGCTAATCTGCTAAATGTCCAGATTAGCATTTTCATCTGCTACCTAGTAAAATTAATAATTAATTTGACTCCACACTCTGTTTTATGAACCTCTCTCTCCCTCTAAATTTTAAATTTGTCTTTTCTTGCTGACAATTTTTTTATTTTTTTAAATAAATCTGTATTGTTCAGATTTTTACAAAAGTTCCTCATTTTCCCCCCCTCCATTGCTCTCCTCCACCATGTTCCTACCCCACCCTCTGTGCTTTCCCCACCCCCCATTGTCCTCATCCATAGGTGCACAGTTTATGTTCAGTCTCTTCCCGCACCCCCCACTACTCTTTTCCCCAAGAATTTTCAGTCCACTTCCCTTCCATACCTCTGATTCTATTATATTTAACAGTTAATATTGTTCATCAGGTTTTTTAATTCCCTTGGTTTTTAGATTCACTTGTTGATAGCTACATATTTGTCATTGATAATTTTTATCTTTTTTTTCTTCCTCTTCTGAAAGAACCCCCTTCAGCAATTCATATAATTCTGGTTGGCGGTGATGAACTCCTTTAGCTTTTTTTTTATCTGTGAAGCTCTTTATCTGCCCTTCAATTCTGAATGATAACTTTGCTGGAAACAGTAATCTTGGTTATAGGTTCTCGCTATTCATCACTTTGAATATTTCTTGCCACTCTCTTCTGGCCTGCATAGTTTCTGTTGAGAAATCAGCTGACAATCATATGAGTGCTCCTTTATAGGTAACTACCTGCTTTGCTCTTGCTGCTTTTAATATTCTCTCTTTGCCTTTTGCTCTTGGAATTTTAATTATGATGTGTCTTGGTGTGGTCCTCTTTGGATTCCTTTTGTTTGGGCTTCTGTGCGCTTCCTGGACATGTAATTCAATTCTTTCACCAGGTGGGGGAAGTTTTCTTTCACTATTTCTTCCAATAGGTTTTCACTATCTTGCTCTCTTTCAACTTCTGGGACACCCATAATTCTGATGTTGGTTCGGTTGAAGTTGTCCCAGAGGTTTCTTACACTATATTCAACTTTCTGGATTCTCTTCTCCTCTTGCTTCTGCAGTGGAGTGTCCTCTGGCTCTTTGAGTTCCAAATCTTTGACTTGATTCTTGCGATCTTCCGGTCTGTTTTTAGAACTCTGTATAATATTTTTTATTTCAGACAATGAATTCTTTATTTCTAGTTGATCCCTTTCATAGCCTCATAAGTCTCGTTTATTTTATTGGCCTTTTCTAGGATATTCTTGAAAAACCTTATAAGCGTGGTTTTCAACTCTATATCCAGTCACTTTTTGTACTCCATTTCTTTCGTTTGTGATCTGTTTCCTTGTCTCAGCATTTTCACTGCTTCCCTGAGTTGGTAGGGTGGCTTTGTGTGTTAAGGTGTCCTATATGGTTCAGTGGGTCAGCCTCCCAATTATCTGAGGTGGACACTCTTGGTGCATCCCTTTGTGGACTGTGTGTACAGCCTTTGTAGTTAAGTCTTAATTGTTGTTGGTATCACTGGGAGGAACTGACCTCCAGTCCAATTGGCTGTGAGGATCAGCTGTGTCTATGACAGGAGCCTCTGTGCTCAGCTTGGATGGGGTGGTGTTTCAGGGTGGAGCCTACAACCTTGGCTTCCTGTCAGCCCCGCCATATGAGGTTCCTGAGTCTCAGTGTTCCTCACTGTCCTTTGGTACTCAGTGCTTTGGTACTCACTGCAAGCACCTCTGAGAGAAAGATGCCCTCAAGTTTCACCCACTAACAGACAGTCTAGTCTCTCCCCCAATGAACCCGGAACTGGGGTTCAGTGCAGCTGGAAGTTGGGTTCAGTGCAGTCCAGAGCTTTTGTCTCCTTCCCGCTAGGGCAATCCAGCAGCACAGTCAACAGTTAGTCCTCTGCACACAATGTGCATGACTCTAGGGCACTGCCTTTCACCGCTTCTCTGAGTTTCCACCTTACAGCCTAGAATCCCTCTGTATGAGCCTGGGACCCCAGGGTCTCGCCCAGAACTGGGGTTCAGTGCAGTTGGAACTGGGGTTCAGTACAATCCGGAGCTTTTTTCTACTTCACGCTAAGGAACGCCAACCAGGCACTCAGCCACCTCTCCTCTCCGGCTCCTTCCTCTTCCCATGTGCACACCGTGTCTTCGTACCTTAGGCTCCTCTGCTTTTCCTTCTGGTATTCTCTTTCCTTCTTGTTGTAGAATTTCCAGTCAGTCAACTTTCCTGTAGTTCTAGATAATGTCCACTTCATATTTTAGTTGTATTTTTGAAATTGTTGTGTGAGGCTGCAGTTAGGGATTTACCTATGCCACCATCTTGGTTTCTCCTCTTGCTGACAATTTAATACTGTTCTCCCTTTCAGATGAAGTAGCTTTGTATGCAGATATTTGATGTCTCTGAGATATTATTTTATACTAGAGGTCTTGTGCACAAAATTTATTCATGAAGGGGGGTTGGGGTCCCTCAGCCAGGTCTGCACCCTCTCACAATCTGGGACACCTTGGAGGATGTCTGACTGCTAGGCATCCTTCTTGCAATCTGGGACCACTGCCTCCCACCCGCTATCCTGCCTGCCTGCCTGATTATCTCTAATCTCTCTGCCTGCCTGCCTGCCTGCCTGCCTGCCTGCCTGCCTGCCTGATGTCCCTAAATGCTCACCAGCCTGCCTGATCATCCCTAACCACCTCTGCCACAGCCCTGCACCCTGGACCCAAGCTTCCCTCCTCCAGCTGGCCACAGACAACTGGGACCCAGGGTTTCCTCCCTCTGCCTGGCCACAAGCACCGGGGAACCCCGGGTGGTGACACCTGGACCAGCTGCAGGCATACAGGTGCTACCCAGGCCCTCACTTTGTCAGGAAGGACATCCAGAATGATGTCTGGAAGACATCCCGTCTATCTGGTCTAATTAGCATATTGTCCTTTTATTAGTATAGATTCAAAAGATTTCTAAATGATTAGTGATGTGTACTTTCTTTTGAGAAGGCTTTATAGTGGAGGCAATTTTTCCTCTCAATCTTCAAGTGTTCGTTAACATGATTCAAGGTTAAAAATAATCTGGAAAGAGGAGGATGATATGAGTGAAAGTACTGGGACTGAAGTGTTTCAACTGTGTGTAAGAATCACATAAGATGAGGGTAAGGAAGCTGGTTGGATTTTTTCACATATTAAAGAGAAATTGGAAATAAGCTCAGATGGAGGTGGTAAAGCCCAGGGTTGAGGAACTTTAGACAGTTGCATGGTTTGTGTAACTGAGAAAGTATTTTTGCTAACTAGCTAAATCTAAAACCTCATTAAATGAGAGACAAGGGGGGAAGGGACTTCTATTTCCATTGCCATATCAAGTCTCAAAACTTTGTTCATAATGACAGGTGGTAAAAATATAAGCAGGTTGGTTCATAGTTAGAAAGGATTGTGAAATCTACTAACTTTCTTCTAATAAGTCATTCAAAAAGGTGAGCTATGGAGCAGAGAAGTACCCTGTATTTGTGCATGCATGAACACACACACACACACACACACATACACACACACACACACACACACACACACACACACACACACACGCTCACCACACCAACATCTTTTCCTGCCAAATGTTCATATCTTGATGAGGATCCACTTTCTTTAATATATCCCATTCTATTTTATTTCATTGGGATCCACTAAAATGTGTTTTTATAGGCTGTTAAGTTGATAAAAAAAATTGATTTAGGCCATAACTGAAATTGAAGGAAATGCTGTGATTAGGACACAGATATTGATGATTTTGACAACACTTAGAAAAGGAGAAGATTAAAGGATTTATACAAGGTGCATAGAAAGTCTGACTATAACTTGAAGCTACTCTACTGTTACTGGCATTATTACACTAAGAATGTCATATTCTTTCAGGGGCTTCTGCCACTAGAGTCATCAAATACAATAATGTAGTGAGGACAACATGTAGGTCAACATTTTTTGGCATCTATTTTTCTCTTATTGCCAGATTCCAAACTGATGTCCAAGAAATAAATTGTGTCAAGGATTTATATGGGCTAAGTTAATTCTCAACAGTGCAATAGTACTCCTTAGCTTTCCCTTTCCATCACAACATTACTCAACACTCTATAGCAAATATAGAGCAAACATATGTAAATAGAGACATAGAAACCAAATTAGGATATTGGGATTTATTTACAATTTGGAGATATTTATTAAGGTTTCATCTGGTTAGCATGAGATATTTTTGTGTTCTTGGCATTTTGTGAAATACAGTGCCTACACTTTAGGACTCAGAAAGCAACCAAGTAAACCTGGTGTTCTTGTCCCCATAACGATGAGGATAAAGTTTAGCTCAAAACAAGTCCTTTTCTCCTATCTGCAACCTGATATCAAAGTTTAATGCAAATATCAAATCTGTATTAAACAAGGTCAATGAGGAATTCTTGGTTTAACCATTTAAGCTGTTATGATTGAAAGTCAGCAGTAACAACTTGTGAAAACAAAAACAACATAGAAGTTCAATTCCATGTTCTGTGCATGAATGAAGACATTAGAAACTCAGAGAATTACAAAACTTGTGGATGGAAAAAGGACAAACTATTGAAGTATGACAGTGTTTGATATAAATGTATGTTCATAACTACAACCTTCAGGCTTTGGTTTCAGGTATCCTATTTCAATTCTGATTATTTCTTTTTCTTTTTTTCTTTTTTTTTTCTTTTTTTTAGCATCCTCCTAAACATAGTCTGGTATTTTTCCCAGTAGGGAAAGCTTTTTGTTTTATCAGTTTAAGAATCAATTTAGTTTGGGTGGAGGAGATATTCAAATAGTATTTGAATTAATGGTCTCTAGACGAAAGGTACATAAGCATGCAGGGGGGGTTATGTATCACTGAAATAAATGTGGAATAAATGGTAAGAACAGTTATTTGAGTCCTCACAGAAGCCATGCTAAACTATTTAAGATGTAAGAGCTGTAGTAGTTGAAAATGAGAATGCAATGCAGGCCATAGCCTTAGCTTGATGGCTTGTCATTGAAGATGAGTTGTAAAAGTAAAATAAACTGAATGTTGTATAGGTTATCCACATACTTGCTAAATACAGTCAGAATGTAGATAAAATGGTAGAGAAGAAATTTATAATGAGACTTCAAATTCATTAAGATTTGTGTAGATTTGACTTGAGAGTTGCTCTCAGAGTAATAAAGACAAGTACATAGTGGTTTAATGAGACAGCCACCAGGTTAGTGGTTCAGAAGGTCCTTGGCAATCAAACAAATTAGGACCAGACATCGGATCAGTAGATCACAGGGGAATTTAAGACTGGAAATCTTCCTCTGCTGGGTTTCACATTGTGGACATATAGGTTTTAGGAGAACTAAGTAGGAATAAGGAGGTCTCCATGAAAAAGTGTAAATAGAGAGGCAGTTGCTGCTTTTCATAAAAGGAACTGAAAGGAAAATTATTAGGTGGGGAGAGAGAAAGAGAGAGAGAGAGAGAGAGAGAGAGAGAGAGAGAGAGAGAGAGAGAGAGAGAGAGAGAGAGGTCCAGGGACACTAAATGAAAGAAGAAGTAAGCAGACATAGATAAAGCACCCATGATAGCTCTACTCTTCAATTTTTTAGCAGTCTTCATACTCTTTTCCACAGAGACTGCACCAATTTACAGTCTCATCAACAGTGCCCCAGGGTCCCCGCTTAATCTCAATATTGCTTAACTAGGCATATTCTGCAATAAAAATCCATTGATCTGTAAACCTTTGTGATATGTCAATTTTAATATGTATTACACTTTAATGAAAACTTTAAAAAATAATACATTGCACCCAAAGTCTTGGAAATTGTGGAAAAAGAAAATGTTTTAAAACAAATTCTCCTGAAACATCCTCCCTGTGTGATTCATGGGCAAGTTTTACTGCTCCAACCTCTTGACTTATTTTGGGTAAGTTACAAATAAAACAAAAACTTCATTTGTGATTTTAATACAAAAATATGCTTCACTAGGATAGGCAGAGACTTGTTTGTTTTATGGCATCATTTTCAATATTAACATGAAAGTTATTTTCAATATTAAAATAAAAGGTATTAAAAATAAATGGAAGAACTAAGGAAAAAATAGAAAAACAATAAGAAAAGTTCTTTTAGGGAGTGAAAGTAAATCTAAATTTAGACATATAATTAGAACTATGGTAGAGAGTGCAGAGGGGAGAATTTGTGGATATTAAATGCAAATGCCTCTTTCAGGATTTGAACCTAATTAATAGCACTGATGCTTTGAAGTACAATAAAGATTGACTTGAGAAAGTAATTCTTCATAAAATGTAATTTTTCTCGTGATTTAAAGATCATCTTTGTTTTATTTAAATACCGGAAAGTAACCATTTATACAGGAAAGCAATTAATAAGTCCTATTTGCTCTAAATTCAGTAATATTAACAGAAGACATTATTTTACCATAAATCAGTATGATTATCAGACAGGTGACTTAGTAATGTACGTATATAATGGAAATTTTATCAGCAAAATTAGAAGGAAACAGAAGGTTTAGTACATAACTATCATCAAGCATGTGATCACTAAGCAAAATGTGAAATGAAAATTCAATAATTTTCTCACTATTTGACTTATGAATATGCTTACCTCAAATCACAGCTGCCTAACCAATATATTAATCTAAACTTTTTCATTGGCTCATTATACTAATGATATTATTTAAAAACTTATAAATTCTAATTTCCCTTTTTTTATTGTCTAAAGTTTTACATATGTCTCCTTTTCCCCCAATTGACTCCCCCCCTCCACCCCCAGAGCCACTTCCACCCTGGACAAGCCCCCACCGCCCCAATGTCTGTGTCCATTGTTTATGCTAATATGCATGCATACAAGTCCTTTGGTTGTTCTCTAACCTCCCACCCTGCCATTTGTCTCTGGATCTATTCTTGTTCAGTCATGCCTTATTAGCAGCTCTAGTCTTTACGAAGATAGTAGCTTTCAGTCTGCACATTATTACTATATATACTACAGGGGTGGGCAAAAGTAGGTTTATTATTGTTAGTAATGGAATTTATTTTTATTATTAATTATTGTATTATTTGTCATTCCAATGACTATAAACCTACTTTTACCCATCTTTATATTATATATGTTATAATTTCATATATGTACATATATAAAACAGCACTGTCGGGCTCAGAGATACTGTCTCAGATGCCAAGAAAGCTACCTTAAGGATTTAGAGTGTCAGATATTTGAATCCTTCACCAACTCCCAGAGGTTTCAGTACCTGGTTGGCATACCTTCTCAGTTTAAAGAATTAGACCCAGTGTTCTTATTCCAAAGGTTCAGGATCCAACAATCCCATCTCTTCCCTTTGATCTGCAGTCCTGGGAGCAATAACTACATCTTCTTGCTAATAACTCAAGGTTCTCTCAGTGGTGTGATTTCATTTATGGCAGACCTCAATTGGTACAGCATTAGCTTAGTAAAATGGAGAACACAAAATGGAGTCTGACATCAGAAGCTTTTAATTTCTTTTATATTGCTGCCCTGTAACATCTTCTGGACATCATTTACTCTTGGACAGAATTACTTTAAAATGTGCAAACAAGCCGAAACCGGTTTGGCTCAGTGGATAGAGTGTTGGCCTGCAGACTGAAAGGTCTAAGGTTCGTTTCCAGGCAGGGGCATGTACCTTGGTTGCGGGTAGAGACTGAACAAAAATCGTACACCTATGGATAAGGACAGTGGGGTTGAGGTGTAAGGGCAGAGGGTGGGGTGGGAACCAGGTGGAGGGGAGCTATGGGGGGGGTGGGAAAGAGGAACAATTGTAATAATCTGAACAATAAAGATTTTTTAAAAGTAAATATATTCAATAATAAATAAATAAATAAATAAATAAAATACCAAAGAGGACAGGGTCTCAAGTCCAGGTAGCAGGGGATAAGCTCTCCAACTCAACTGAGCAGGCCATCACTACTGCTAGCAATCCGCAATCCATCACTGAGCGTGTGAAACAGATCTGTGTGATCCTACTGGAGTTCTCCCACCCCCACCCCCAAAAGGACATGGCCATCCTATCTGGCCCAAACCATTCAGTTCTCCAGTCATTTTTGCAGGTGATCAGGCCAAGATATAAGCCCAAAAATAGCCCTATCCCCTTGTGGACAGGTCTAAAGCTTAGCTTGGCCTTGCTCTTGACACCAGCAAGATTATCCAAGGGACCAGAGAGGAATCAACCTGTCTGTTTCCCTGGAAGTTAGGCCATAGAACTCATTCTGACTGTAGATTTTGAAGCATCCCAGTAACTTGCCTCCAAACCATCCTAGTCATGGTCTAGTGGTAGTCCTGCCTTTCCTGAGACCTTTTAGGAATCGTGCCTGTCCATGTTCTCAGTGGATGGGCTGCAGACCTCAGCTTAACTGTGAGTCTGGAAGAAACCCTATCACCTGGGTCTTGCTCTCCAGGGAACAACTGAGAGGCATACCTTTCTATGCACCTGGAAAAAGAAAGAATCCGTGAACTTTTCATATACAAGCTATTTAATATTAGGCAGTTAGTGGAACAAAAAAGAAACAAAATGAAAGCATATAGGACCTTTGTAATAAAAGGTACATATCATGGGAGACTCAAAAGGAGAAGAGAGAAAAGAGTAGAAGTTTATTTAGAGAAATAATGGCTGAAACTTCCCAAATCTAGGGAGCGATATGAACACACCCTTCCAAGGAGCTTTGAACAACCGAAAACAAAATCAACCCAAAGATTACCTTGAGACTCAATATAATCAAAATGTCAAAAATCAGAAATAAGGGGAGAATTTTGAAATAAGCAAAAAAAATAAGGGATTCATCACATGCAAGGGAACTCCCACAGTGATATGCAGATTTCTCAGCAGAAATCTTGCAGGCCAGGAGGGAGGGGAGTGATATGTTAAAAGTGCTGAAAGAAAAACTGCCAAAGAATACTCTACCTGGCAAAATTGCCCAGAAATGAAGGAGAGATAACAATAATCCAAAAAAAACAAAACAAAAAGAAGAAAGCTGATAATTTATCACAAGTAGTGCCTTACAAATAATGCTAAAATTGAAACAAAAGGATACTAAGTAAAGCAGAAAACATATGAAAGTATAATATTTACCAGCAATGGTAAATATGTAGTGAAATTCAGAATATTTTAATACTGCAATGATAAACTATAAATCAGTTTTAACTATTATAAAAGTTAAAAGACCAGCCGAAACCGGTTTGGCTCAGTGGATAGAGCATCGGCCAGCAGACTGAAAGGTCCCAGGTTCGATTTCGGTTGGGGGCATGTACTTTGGTTGTGGGCACATCCCCTGTAGGGGGTGTGCAAGAGGCACCTGATCGATGTTTCTCTCTCATTGATGTTTCTGATTCTCTATCCCTCTCTCTTCCTCACTGTAAAAAATCAATAAAATATATATATTTTTTAAAAAGTTAAAAGACCAAAGCATAAAAATAACAATAGCAACAATAATTAACTTTAATTTTTTCTACCTGAAGAATAATTTTGCTATTCTCAAAAGAGAAAAAAAAAAAAAGAAAAGCTCATTTTATGGGCAAAATACTTCAGGTGCATGCAAAATAATCAGATCAAAAGTCTACCTCATTCTTCAGAGATCTGGTGACAGGTCTGGTGACATTTTAAATTCAAACCTATCCAAGTTTCAAAACAGCTAAATCAGCCTTGATCTAAAGTTATTATTATCTGTAATGAAAAAATATCAACACTTTTAAAATTGCCATAAATGCTTGCTAAATGAAATTATTACAAAAGACTCAAGTTCTTGGTTTTATTGACATATCCCACTTTGATATAATCTTTTTTTTTAATAAATTTTTATTGTTCATATTATTACAAATGTTCCTTTCGCCCCCTTCTCACCCCACCCTCTGTCCTTTCCCCACCCCCCATTGTCCTCATCCATAGGTGCACAATTTATGTTCAGTCTCTTCCCACATCTCCCTCTCCCCTTTTCCCCAAGAATCATCAGTTCACTCCCCTTCCATACCTCTGATTCTATTATATTCAACAGTTAATATTGTTCCTCAGATTTTTTTTTAGTTTCCTTGGTTTTTAGATTCACTTGTTGATAGTTACGTATTTGTTGTTCATAATTTTTATCTTTATTTACTTTCTCTTCTGAAAGAACCCCCTTCAGCAATTCATATAATTCTGGTTTGGTGGTGATGAACTCCTTTAGCTTTTTTTATTAGTGAAGCTCTTTATCTGACCTTCGAATCTGAGTGATAGCTTTGCTGGATAGATTATCTTTGGCTGTAGGTTCTTGCTATTCATCACCTTGAATATTTCTTGCCATTCCCGTCTGGCCTGCATGGTTTCTGTTGAGAAATCAGCTGACAATCATATAGGTGTTCCTTTATAGGTAACTACCTGCTTAGCTCTTGCTGCTTTTAATATTCTCTCTTTGTCTTTTGCTCTTGGAATCTTAATTATGATTTGTCTTGGTGTGGTCCTCTTTGGATTCCTTTTATTTGGAGTTCTGTGAGCTTCCTGGACTTGTAAGTCCAATTCTTTCACCAGGTGGGGGAAGTTTTCTGTCACTATTTCTTTCAGTATGTTTTCGATATCTTGCTCTCTTTCATCTTCTGGGACCCCCATAATTCAGATGTTGGATCGTTTGAAGTTGTCCCAGAGGTTTCTTACATCATCTTCAATTTTCTGGATTCTCTTGCCTTCTAGCTTCTGCAGAGGAGTGTCTTCTGGCTCTTTATGTTCCAAATCTTTGACTTGATTCTTGCGATCTTCTTTTCTGTTTTTAGGACTCTGTAAAATATTTTTTATTTCAGACAATGTATTCTTTATTTCTTGTTGATCCCTTATCATTTCTTGTTGATCCCTTATCATTTCTTGTTGATCCCTCTTCATATCCACATAGGTCTCATTTATTTTATCAGCCTTTTCTAGGAGACTCTTGAAAAACCTTATAAGTGTGGTTTTGAACTCTATATCCAGTCGCTTTTTGTCCTCCATTTCTTTCGTTTGTGATCTATTTGGTTTAGGCATTTTCGCAGGCAGCTTTCCTGATGGGGCGGGGTTTCAGGGTGGAGCCTACAGCCTTGGCTTCCGTCAGCCCCGCCCTATGCGACTCCTGAGATTCAGGGTCCTTCAGTACTTGTTGCAAGCGCCTCTGAGAGAAAGGTGCCCTCGATTTTTGCCTGCTGCCAAACTGTCTATGCTCTCCCCCAATGAGTCCGGTATTGGGGTTCAGTTCAGTTGGAAGTGGAGTTGGAGGTGGCGTTCAGAGCAATCTGGAGCCCCTGTCTCCTTCCCGTCAGGGCAATCCCGCGGCACAGCCGGCCGGCCCTTCTCTGCGCGCACTGTGCGTGCCTCCAGGACCTCCTCTCGCCATTCCCTGGAGTTCTGCCTTACAGCCCAGCTCCCTATGGGTGAGCCTGGGTCCCCAGGGCCTGGCCTAGAATTGGGGTTCAGAGCAGTTGGAGCTGGGCCCAGCACAATCGGAGCTTTTCTCTGCTTCCCGCTTGGGAATGCCAGCCAGGCACTCGGCCTTCCTCCTCTCCGGCTCCGTCCTCTCCGCACACCGCGTGTCTCCGTACCTTAGGCTTTTACAGCTCCTCCGCGCTTCCTTCTGGTTTTCTCCTTGCTTCTTGTTGTAGGATTTCCAGTCAGTCTACTTTCCTGTAGTTCTGGGTAATGTCCATTTTATATTTTAGTTGTATTTTATTAAAATTGTTGTGTGCGGCTGCGGCTAGTTGCCTACCCGAGCAGCCATCTTGGATTCACTCTCCCACTTTGATATATTCTTATCTTGTCATATACTCTCAGAAAATTAGAGTATTGTTCATAGTTATATACTCAGGGGGCAAGGTTTCATTTCTAAACAGGACATACAGCCTAGCCAGTTGATAGAGCATCTGCCTGCAGATCAGAGTCCAGGGTTTGTTTCTGGTCAAGGGCATGTACCTGTATTGCAGGCTCCTCCCAGGCTTGGCCCTGAGTCAGAGCACTGGCAGGGCCCTGAACGAGCTCTGGTGCTCTGAGTGGTTCTGGGTGTCTATGAGTCCATGCATTCTTCTAAATTATCCTATCCAAC
Source organism: Pipistrellus hanaki (assembly GCF_964339955.1). Taxonomy (NCBI): domain Eukaryota; kingdom Metazoa; phylum Chordata; class Mammalia; order Chiroptera; family Vespertilionidae; genus Pipistrellus; species Pipistrellus hanaki. Next base: position 66,149,680 of record NC_140507.1, read on the forward strand.
TAAGCCAGTGGTCGGCAAACTCATTAGTCAACAGAGCCAAATATCAACAACGATTGAAATTTCTTTTGAGAGCCTAATTTTTTAAACTTAAACTTCTTCTAATGCCACTTCTTCAAAATAGACTCGCCCAGGCCGTGGTATTTTGTGGAAGAGCCACACTCAAGGGGCCAAAGTAGCACATGTGGCTCAGGTTTGCTGACCACTGGACTAAGCCAAGGCTGGTTCCTTCTTGAACACTGCCCACTGTACTAACTGTTGGGAATTTAGTCCAAGTTCCTCCTTTATCCTCTGTTCACTAGTAACAGGTGTGGGGTCTGAGTCCCGCTGCCTGGGGCTGGACCTCCTAGGGCACCGGGTCTGGACGGAGAAGCAATGAGAGGTTGTGGGTATAGAAGAATGAGTCTTTATTGCAGAACAATCCTCACAGCAAAGTCCATACAGGCAAGCTGCCAGACACCGGCTGGTAAAGTTATATCTTTCCCATAAACAGCATCAGTCTCTGTACCCACAGCTATTATCTGAGCAGCCTCATGCTGCCTCCTAGACTCACCACCGCACATCATAGTGGTATCTACGCTCTCTGGCTCAGCAGCTTCTCCTGTCTCTCCTGCCGAGCTCTCTCTCCATACTCCAGCAGACTTTTTCTCATTCCATCCTCAGCTGACTAGACTGGTCAGTAACCTACTTTTATGCTATTTAGACAAAGAAAGCTTCTTGGCAATAAGTCACATCAATCATATTGGCCACTAAAGGGCACAGTGTACCATGTGTCCTTGTACCCGCTCGTGGTATGTTGGTCTGATTAGGATTCCCAGGCTCAGAGTCCTTGAACATTCCATTTAGGCTCATGCTCAGAGCAGCCTTTGGCCATTCTGGTGTATTGATAACAAGGCCTCTGTGCTCCCACTAGCCTCAACTATCTGGGGACCTAACATGGTTCCGACACCCTGGTCGGGGCTCATGCAGGAGGCAACCAATCAATGTGTTTCTCTCACATCGATGTTCCTCTCTGTTTTTCCCCTCTCTCTCTTGTATTCTCCCTAAAAAAATATCCATAGATAAGGATAAAAAATAAAAAAAGAGTCAAAGATGGATATAACTCTGTATTATATGTAACTATGACAGCAAATGAATACATTGAAAGAGACACCAGAAAAATGTCAAGCTCAGGAAAACTCAGCCTAAAATTACTATTTCAGATGTTCTTAATAATGAATAATGTTTTGCCGAAACCGTTTTGGCTGAGGTGATAGAGCGTCGGCTTGTGGACTGAAAGTTCCCGGGTTTGATTCCGGTCAAGGGCATGTACCTTGGTTGTGGGCACATCCCCAGTAGGAGGTGTGCAAGAGGCAGCTGATCGATGATTCTCCCTCATCGATGTTTCTAACTCTCTATCCCTCTCTCTTCCTCTCTGTAAAAAATCAATAAAATATATTTTAAAATAAATAAATAAAAATTATGAATAATGTTTTAAACTCCAGGACATCCTATATAATAAAAGCATAATATGCTAAGTGTCCAACCATTCATTCAACCATTCGTTCAACTGTTCCACCAGTTGCTATGATGCACACTGACCACCAGGGGGAAGATGCTTGGATCCATAGGTTAGCTTGCTGCTGGGGTCCTGCAGATTGGAACTGGGCAAGACAGACCAGACATACCCTGGAGCCCTACCACAGTCCTTCCTGGTTGGCCAACCTCTTAGGGTCCTTCTCCCACCAGCCAGCTCCCATTAGCCCCAAACAACCCTTGATCACCAACCAGGCCAAGGGACCCCTCCTGTGCATATGCACTGGACATCTAATAGATTAATAAAGTCACTGTTCCTCATAAGATTGTGCTTCTGATTATAAAACTGTACATCCAATACTACTAGAGATTTGATTAAAGATACACTACAATATTTTCATAACTAGATGACTTTGGGAAATTAAAACTCTACAAATAAAAAAAAATATGATATATGATATAGATTGCTTGCTCTCAGGATATTTGAGTAAAGATACATGATCTTCAGACTGCCAAACCTCAGAGGGAAGCTAGGAGAGGGTGGGTGAAAAAAAGAGAGATCAACCAAAGGACTTGTATGCATGAATCAAAGCCTAACCAATGGACATGAACATCAGGGGGATGAGGGCATAAGGGTGGGGGGGGGGGTGGTGGATAGGGGAGTCAATGAAGGGATGAGGACACATATGTAATGCCTTAATCAATAAAGAAATTTAAAAAAAGATAAATGATCTTGAAAATGGGCAGCCACTTGAGTTGGATTTAATATATATTTTCTTCTCTAACTAATTTTCTTTTATTTCATTCCCATCATTTTTGGATCCCTTTCCATTTTTTCTTATTTTTCAATTTATTTATTTTTATTGTTGAGGGTACTATAGATGTCCCCCACTTTTCCCAATGCCCCGCCTCCTCCCTGTTTCTGCTCCACCCCAAACCTTCAACACACTATTGTATGTGTCCATGAGCTATGCATATATGCATATCAGTTCCCCAGTTAATCATTACCCACTTCCTACCCCTGCCTTCACTCTGAAATTTGCCAGTCTATTCCATGCTTCTTTGTCTCTGCATCTATTTTGTTCATTGGTTTATTTTGTTCTTTAGATTCCACATATTAGTAAGATTATGTGATACTTGTGTTTCTCTGACTGGCTTATTTCCCTTAGATTAATACTCTTCAGGTCCATCCACACTGTTTCAAATGGTAAGAGTTCTTTCTTTTTTTCATCTGCATAGTATTCCATTGTGTAGATATATTACAGTTTTGATTTTGTAATCCACTCACCTACTGATGGGCATTTAGACTGTTTCCAAATTTTAGTTATGAACATCAGGTGCATATATCCCTTCTGATTGGTGTTTCTGACTTTTTAGGATATATTCCTAGAAATGGGATCACTGGGTCAAATGTGAGTTCCATATTTTATTTTTTTGAGGAAACTTCATACTGTTTTTCACAGTGGCTGTACCAGGATCCATTCTGACCAGCAATGTACTAGGTAGGGTTCCCTGTTCTCCACATCCATGCCCAAATTGTCCTATGCTGATTTGTTGATGATAGCCATTCTGACTTGTTGTTTTAAGTTGAATCTCTTGGATTATTAGTCACTTTAAGCATTTTTTCATATGTCTGTTGGCCATCTTATGTTCCCTTTGGAAAAGTGTCAATTTAGGGCCTTTGCCCATTTTTAATTGGATTGTGTGTCTTCCTTTTGTTACGTTGCATGACTTCCATATATATTTTGGAAATTAAACCCTTATCAGATGTATCATTGGCAATTATGTTCTGCCATTCAGTTGGACCTCTTCATTTTGTTGATGGTTTCTTTTGCTGGGCAGAAGCATTTTATTTTGATGTAGTCCCATTTGTTTATTTTCACCTTAGTTTCCTTTGCCCTAGGAGATGTATCCCTAGATATTGCTACTAGAGATGACTGAGATATTACTGCCTATGGTTTCTTCTAAGATTTTTATGGTTTCATGATTTACATTTAAGTCTTTTATACATTTTGAGTTTAATCTTATTTATGGTATAAGTGGGTGGTCCAGTTTTATTTTTTTATATGTGCCTGTCCAATTTTCCCATCACCATTCATTTATTGAAGAGACTGACTTGATTCCACTGTATGCTATTGCCTTCTTTGTCAAATATTAATTGAGCATAATGGCTTGAGTCAATTTCTGGGTTCTGTTCTGTTCTCTTTATCTATATGCCTGTTCTTGTGCTAATACCAGGGTTTTTTAAGTATAATGACTTTTAGTATAACTTGATATCTGGTATTGTGATTCTTCCAACCTTGTTCTTCTTTCTCAAGAGTGCTGAGGCTATTCAGGGTCTTTTTTGGTTCCATATAAATTTTGGAGGAGTTTGTTCTAGGTCTGTGTATTGGTATTATAATCTAGAATGCATTGGATATATATCACTTTGAGTAGTATGGACATATTAATGATATTGACTCTACCATGAACATGGTATATTTTTTTACTTGTTTATATCCCAACATCCTGACATTTTCAGAATACAGGTCTTTTACTTCCTTGCTTAAATTTATTCCTAAGCATCTTAAATTTTTGTTATTTTTGTTGCAATGGTAAATGGCATTGGTTTTAGTTTCTCTTTCTGAGAGTTCATTATTGGTGCATAAAAATGCCATATACTTCTGAGTGTTAATTTTGTATATTGCAATGTTGCTGAATTCATTTGTTAAATCTAGACATTTTTTATGGAGTCTTTAGGGATCTCTATGTAAAATATCATGTCATCTGCAAAAAAAAAAAATGATAGTTTTACTTCTTCCTTTCCAATTTGGATGCCCTTTATTTCTTTTTCTTGTCTGATTGCTATAGCTAATCATCCAGTACTAGGTTGAACAAGAGTGGTGAAAGAGGGAGTCTCAGTCTTATTCCTGTTTTACGTGAAATGGTTTTAGTTTCTACCCATTGAGTATGATGCTGCCTGTAGGTTTGTAATATATGGCCTTTATTGCGTTGAGGTATGATCCCTCTATTCAGACTTTGTTGACAGTTTTTATCAAAATGGGTGCCGGGTTTTGTTGAATTTTTTTCTGGATCTACTGATATAATCATGTAATTTTTGTCTTGCAATCAGTTTATGTGTTGTATCACAATTATTTATTTGCAAGTATTGTGCCAGCCTTTCATTCTCAGAATACATCCCACTTGGTCATGATGTACGATCTTTTTAATGTATTGCTGGATCTGATTTACTAACATTTTGTTAAAGATTTTAGCATATATGTTCATCAGGCATGTTGACCTGTAATTCTCTTTCTTTGGAGTGTCTTTATCTGGTTTTGGAATTAGGGGTATACTAGCCTCATAGAAAGCTTGGAACTGTTTCTTCCTCTTGGACCTTTTGGAATAGTTTGAGAAGGATAGATGTTATTTCTTCTTTGAATGTTTGGTAAACTTAGAGTACCTCAGAACATGCTCTCATTTGGAACTAAGACCATTGCAGACAAGAGACATAATTAGTTCAGATTAGGTAACTGAAATTTGGGGGTGGAGGGTTAGACTAATTCAATTTTTAAAGTGGCAAATTTAGGCAGGGGAAAAGAATTATGTCCAAACTGAATCATGCTAAACAACTGGGAGTCAAAAGAGAAGCCTAGAATAAATCTTTTTCTAGTATCTTCAGAGATTGTAACATTTGGACGCTGATTTTGGAATTCTATCTTCTAGAATTTTCAGGCAATCAATCTCTGTGAGATCTCTCATCTTGTGGTGTTTTATTATAGTAGCCTTAGAAAAACACAACAGAGAATTTAACACAGTCGTAGTTTTATGTAGATTCTTTAGAAATAGTTTTGATTAAAGCTAGACAGAAAGTGAAAAAATTCCATGAGGAAAGAAATGAAAATTTGTAATGGAGTAAATAAACTGGAGGGAAAATAGAAAGACACTGACAGGTATCCAGTGGGCAGACATTACCAACCACCCTCTCCTACAGGTAGTATACTAAATATGGGTCTGCCCATATTGGCAATTTTAAACTGCCAGCTAGACAATTTACCTATTAAATTATTCCCACTCTACTTTTTACTCACCTCTCTCTTCTTCTAAATATCCTTTTCCTACTGACAGTGGGGGTTTTTTCACAAATGAGTGAAAAATCAGATATGAAATGTCTCCATTATTTCATTGACTTTATAGAGAAAGTTACTGATGATTATTTATGTCTGGGTTCCTTGAAAAATATTCTAAATTGGGTTAAACCTTTTTCAGGAACTTGACATACTTGAACAACAGTATGGTTCATTCTTCAGGAAATAATCTCAGACAAAGACAACAATGTAATCAACATTATTGAAGCTAAAATGTTTATACTGTAGAAAGCATATAGGATGGGGACAAGTCAATTTTATTCCTATTGAAAAGTAGTTAGAAGTAAAGTTTAATGGAGATGGTGAAGTCACAATGAGGAGGAATTTTAAGCAGTTGCCATGGTCTGTAGAACTGGGAAAGTCTTGCTGCTAGAAAACTACAACTATAAGGTAATCAAACCAGAGACAAAAAAGGGTGATCTCAAATGAAAATACAAACTATCGATGAGTATGGCTATAGCTAGAAAGTACCATGGAACCATCAATTTTTCTGCTGGTAAGTAACTCAAGAATTTCATGTAAAAGAAAGAAGCAGTTGGATTTGTGTATGCATGAATATAAATACACACAAACACACACACACACACACACACCGAGAGATAAGAATCTTTATTACTATTCACATCCTTAGGGGTATCTATGACACTTATGATTTCCTATTCCAGTATCTTTTACTTGGTTGAAAGTTACAAAATTGTGCTTTAATTGATAGTTACTCATATTTTGAAAAACTGTGACTTAACACATTGTACACCAATAGTTTTATTGCAAGCTTTACCCAGTGGTCAGGTAAATTTCTATTGAATGAGTACAGAAAACGTTTTACAAAGTATCATACTTTAAAAAGATATTAACTTGTAAAAACATGTAATAAATAACTTCAAACTGGTATTTAATTTTAAGGCATGCCTTTAACATTTATGTAAAACACTGTGTAATATAAAAAAATGAGAATGCTCATGATCCGCCTACAATGTGTTAAGTTATCAATAAGACTGAGAAGGGAAATGGTAATTAAGGTACAGAGATTGGTCAATTGGACAAAACTGTGGGGATATAAAAAAGAATTTATCAATGTCTTTTACATATTGTAGTATGTTCCATAATATTCAGTCAGCAATAGGCAATGGCAGTACTTGAATAGTAGCATGGGTTATAAGGATATTACTTATATGTGTGTATATCTTCCTAGAGGCCCAGTGCACTAAATTCATGCATGGGGTGGGGAGGACTAGTTACAACTACAGGGCAAGAGTTGCTTTGCAGTAAACACCCTATGGAGCTGGACTTGCTTTAGTGGGGCTTTGATGCTCAACAGCCCACCCCTTTGTCACTCGTGGATATGGAAGGGTTCTAATCTGGTATGGTATCAATCAGGTGCACTGGCTCTGGAGCCTCCCATATGTTTAAAAGTCTGCCTGTGACCTGCCTAAGGATACCCGGTACAAGCTACAGAATGATTTTTAGATGGATACTACTTGTGTTGGCCCAGGAGGTGCCCAGGAGAGGCCATGCTGTGAGCCTTGGCAAGCTGCTGCTTGTGCTAGGACTCAAGCCACTTATCAAGAGGTATGGGAAAGATTTATTCCAAATGCTGCTTATTTAAAAGCTTTTAGGAAAATTTGAAATCTGAACCAAACATGCCATTCATATGGAAAAGCCACTGAAAACAGCTTGGATGAGGCAGGATCTCAGAAAATCACCAGGATGGAGCAAGCACTGTGGACCAAGTTGATGGAGACTCAGGTATGGTGCCTGCAGGGAAGGCTCCAGCACTTTTGTCTGGGAAAAAGCTGCCCTCAAGTTCTTGCCTTGATGTCATACAAGTTATTTTCTCCCTGTATCATTTCAAGTTTCTTTACCAACACTGCAGCTCAGAGAGAGTGATCCAAGTCAGTTCATGTGTAAACCCTTTCAGAGGAACTGCCTTGGACTCCAGCAGCTCCATGTCACTCAGCCACAATTCCCACTGGTTTTTACAGCCTGAAGTTATGGGGACTTCTTTTCCAGGCTCTAAATCCATGGTCTGGGGGCCTGCTATGTGGCTGGGATCCCATGCTCCACACAGGAGGTTTCTTCAGCTAAGATAACCCTCCCTATTAAAAACACATGACATGTGGTTATAAAACTAGCCCATTCCATTCTTCCACCCCTCCTACCCATCTCAATGTTCTTTCTTCTTTAACTCTCTAAATGTAAAACTTCCATTCAGCTAGTATCAGGAGGTTCTGAATGATGGTTGCTCTGTATCTTAGTTGTAATTTTGTTGTGGTGCAGTACCAGTGTTTACTCCATCTTGGTTCCTTAATTCTTCCAACACAGAAAGAATCTTAAAGGCTGTAAGAAAGACAGAAAGTTACCTAGAAGGGAGCTTCCCAGTGTACTGTGAGCAGATTTCTCAGTAGAAAGACTTCAAGCCAAAAGATGATGGCATAAAATATATAGAGGAATGAATCCACTACTCTACCCAGAAAGCCTATCACGCAAAGTTGAAGGTGAAATTAGAAGCTTTTGCAGATAGAAAAAAAAAACAATACTAAAAGTGTTAATTACCAAAGGGACTCTTGTAACAAGAAGAAATGAAGAGAGAGGGAGGAACACAGGCATAAAGAATAAAAATTTAAACAAATATGTACCTATCAATAAAAACCTTAAATGTAAATGTCTTAAATACTCCAATCTGAAAACATAGGCTACCTCAGTGGTCAGCAAAATGCGGCTATTGAGCCACATGTGGCTATTTGGCCCCTTGAGTTTTTAGCAAAGGCCAGTTTAGGAGTGCCCTGATTAAGTTAATAAGAAAGTACCTAATGCCGGGACCGGTTTGGCTCAGTGGATAGAGCGTCGGCCTGCGGACTGAAAGGTCCCGGGTTCGATTCCGGGCAAGGGCATGTACCTTGGTTGCGGGCACATCCCCAGTGGGAGCTGTGCAAGGGGCAGTTGATCGATGATTCTCTCTCGTCGATGTTTCTAACTCTCTATCCCTCTCTCTTCCTCTCTGTGAAAAATCAATAAAATATATTATAAAAAAAAAAAGTACACATTTGAAAGGATTCAATTTGTTCACTGTGATTTAAAAAAAAAAAAAAAAAAAAAAAAAGAATGTACCTAATGCCGAAACTGGTTTGGCTCAGTGGATAGAGCGTCGGCCTGCAGACTGAAGGGTCCCAGGTTCGATTCGGGTCAAGGGCATGTACCTTGGTTGCGGGCACATCCCCAGTAGGGGTGTGCAAGAGGCAGCTGATTGATGATTCTCCCTCATTGATGTTTCTAACTCTCCATTCCTCTCTCTTCCTCTCTGTAAAAAAAAATCAATAAAATATATTATTTAAAAAAAAAAAGAATGTACCTAACTATATAGATTAAGTTTAAAAATTTTGGCTCTCAAAAGAAATTTCAATCGTTCTATTGTTGATATTTGGCTCTGTTGACTAATGAGTTTGCTGACTACTGGGCTAGCTAAATGGATCAGAATAAAAGTTGGGCAGCAAAATATCAAACATCTCACGTAGCAAATTTTTCATTGATGCAATGCCTAAGGCAGGGGTGGGGAACATGTGGCCCATGGACAGTATAAGGTTTGTGAAATCATTTGGTTTGGCCCTACCAAGGCAACCACTGGCAGGATTCAAAATTCAATAAATCTAGGAGCTTTTTCATAGCAATATAAATTTATTATAAGTGAATTATATTAAGCAAATGAGGTTTTATATACATATATATCCAAATGGCCCTTGTCAGAAAAAAATGTTCCCAAACCTGGTTTAGGGCAAGAGAAACAACGGAAAAAATAAACAAATGGGACTATATCAAAATAAAAGCTCTGCACAACAAAAGAAACTAGCATCAAAGTGAAAAGGGAGAACATATTTGCCATTGATACATTTGATAAGGGGTTAATTTCCAAAATATATAAAGTACTCATTAAGCTCAACAAAAGGCAGGCAATCCAGTTAAAAATATAGGCAGAGATTCTATATAGGCAGTTCTCCAAAGAGGATATACAAATGGCAAAAAAGCATATCAAAAATGCTTAACATCACTATAATCATCAGAGAGATGCAAATTAAAACAACAATGGAATACCACCTCACACTTTCCTGACACAATAAATCAACAATAAATCAACAAACAAATGCTGATGAGGATGTGGAGAAAAAAGGATCCCCGGTACACTGCTGGTGAGAATGCAGATTAGTACAGCCACTATGGAAAACAGTGTGGAGTTGCCTCTAAAAGTTAAAAATGGAACTTCCACTTGACCCTGGGAGCCCAGTGGTAGGAATATATCCTAAGAACTCTGAAACACCATTCAGAAAGAATATATGTTCATAGCAGTGTTACTTACAATAGATAAGATCTGAAAACAGCTCAAATGCCCATCAGTAGATGAATGGATTTAAAAAACAAAAACAAAAAAAACCTGTGGTACATTGCCAGAGGCCAATTCCAGCTTGTCGTAATCGCAAGAGTTTCATCAAAAGGTTGATGGAACTTGGGGACTCAACAAGGGATGAGTCACATATGTTATTGCCTCTTGGAAATGGCTAATGGCATTTCCCCAAACCTGAAAAGGATGCATTAAATTGATTGATTGCTGCCAGACAGCTCAGGACATCATAATCTACATGTTATTTTCTCTTATTGGCTAAACGCCTGAACAGCCTCAGGCAATTCCCCAATCTGACAATGCTTATGTATGAAACCATACCCTTTGAAGTGTACAGCTCCACCATGCCTTAGACAATTTGTGTTAATAAAAAGCAAGGGGTCCGGAGACAAAGAGAACTTAGTTTCTTTAGCTAGGCTCCTCTGACCCCCAACGCCTTTCAAAATCATCTTTTGTCTCTGGATACTTATTTAAGTTATACACAGCCTTTCTCCAGATTGCTGAACTTTTCTTAATGCCAAAACAAGAACCTCAGCAGTGCATGTCCAGCACCGGGGAAACTTTTTTCTACCAGAGACCATTTGGATATTTACAACATCATACGGGCAGATGATACAAAATTAAAAATTAGCCTGCAATATTTGGAAGAGCATTTAATTAACTTACCCCTAATGCCTTGGCAGCACCAGATCAAATGATTTAGCAGGCCTTTGACAGTCTGCAGGTCAGACATTTCACACCCCTAATTTATACCATCAAATACTATGCAGCTGTATAAAAAAGAAGTATCTCTTATCCTTTAAGACAACATGGAGGAATCTAGTGAGTCTTATGCTAAGTGAAATAAGTCACTCAGAGAAAGACAAGTATCACATATATGTGAAATCTAATGAACAACATAAAATGACTAATAAAATATATACAGAGACATGGAAATATGGAACAGACAGAATCCTCAGAGAGAAGGGAGGGGGGTGAGGGAAGAGAGCAACCAAAGAACTTATAGGCAATATTTGCATAACCCATAGACACAGACAATAGTGGGCTGAAGGCCTGAGAGGGAACCGAAGTGGGGAGGAGAAGAGGTCAATGGGAATGAAGGGAACATCTGTAACACTTTCAAAAATGAAGATAAATTTTAAAATAAATAAAGAAAGAAATGTTTCATGCACTTAAAAGATCTTATCATTTTATTTGTCAATTATAGCTTAAGCTGAAAAACTAAAATAAAATTTAAAATGGCAATAAATACATATGTATCAACAATTGAATTTTTTTTTAAAAGAAAATTAAGGAACAAGCAGAGCAGAAAAAAACTCATAGATATAAAGAATATTTTGATGGTTTCCACATGTGAGAAGGATTGAGGGGTTTACTAAAAAAATGGTGAAGGGGTTAGGAAGTACAATTGGTAGTAACAGAATAGTTATGGGAATGTGAAGTACAGCGGAGGGATTATAGTTAATAATATTCTAACAACTATGCATGTATTTTATTAGATAGATCTGAGATTCATTGGGATAATTACTTGTAAGTTATATAAGGTCTATTCACTAGGCATATTCCTAACAATATATAATATTGTATGTCTATTGTAATTGAAAAATTTAAAAAATATTTGTAAAAATAATAAAAATAAAAAATTGAAAATAAAATGTACCCTAATGTATATAAAGAGCTTGGTGGCATCACAACCAAATGAGCAACCAATCACCATGACGTGCATGGAACAACTCTCAGTACCCTCTCTCCGCCAGCCCCCCCTATGGTGAGTGGCAGTGGCAGGCTGCTACACCAGGTGGCCATGAGCTTAGCAGAGCAATCATTCAGGTTGCAGGAAGTTTCCCAAAGGAGTCGTGGGGCAGGGGAGTGTCACAGAGCAGTTGCAGGGTCAGGAGCCTCACGGAGGAATGGTGGGGTGGGGAGAGTTTCCCAGAGCACACTGCAGCATGCTTCGCGAGACAGCAGCAAGCTTCACAGAGCAGTCAAGGGGCTGCAAGCATCGTGGAGCATTCTGGGGTGGGGAGCTTCACATAGCATTGCAGGGTGGCAGAGACAATGAGACAATGTGATGGAGGCCAGGCTAGGCCTAGGGACCCTAACCACACAAAATTTCATGTACTCTGCGCTTCTAGTATATCAATATTTATATTAAGTCATTAATTATAAATAGGAACTCATTCTCAAACATGACATATGTTCACCTTTCCAATAAGTCCATTTGTTTTATATATTTACTAGAGGCCTGGTACACAAAATGTGTGCACATAGCGGGGAGAGGGGGGGGAGGGGGCTCCCTTCAGCCCAGCCTGGACTCTCTCCAATGCTCGGGAGATATCCAACTGCTGGGACCGCTAGCACCTAACTGCTCACCTGCCTGTCTGCCTGATTGCCCCTAACTGACCCCTGCCAGCCTGATCAACTCTAATTGCCCCTGCCTCCCAGCTTGGTCACTCTTTACTTTCCCATTCGCTGGCCTGGTCACACCTTAGTACCCCCCCCCCATGGTGGCCTGGTCACCCAATAGTACCCCCCTGCCAACCTGGTTGCCCCCAACTGCCCTCTCCTTCCAGCCTGGTCACCCCAATTGCTGCCCACTGGCCCAGTCACCCCCAACTGCCCCCTCACTGGCCCGGTGACCCTCAACTGCCCCGTGCTGGCCCAGTTGCCTTCCTCTGCCAGCCTGGTTTCCCCTCACTGCCGCCCCTTCACTGGCCTGGTTACCCCATGCAGCTTGCTTGGTGAGTCATTGTTCAGTTGTTACTGTGAAGGTGTTGTGACCAATTTGCATATTGCCCTTTTATTAGTATAGATCAGGGGTCCTCAAACTTTTTAAAGTGGGGGCCAGATCACGGTCCCTCAGAGAGCTGGAGGGCCGGACTATATGAACTACTAATTCCTACTGTAACACCTCAGCTGCGCTCACTGCCCAAAGAACCTGGAGGGCCGGATCAGACTCCTCTGTGGGCCGCATGTGGCCCGCGGGCCGGAGTTTGAAGACCCTTGGAAATATTCACTGATATTGATGTAATTTAACAACAGTATCTTTAAAACATATGTATTATTCATCTAGGTTCAAAAGGGGTCAGTCTATGACCAACCATCATGTTTTCATACAGTCACACACTGCCTTGCAATTTCTCTTTCCTTAAATATGTTTTTATTGATATTTAGAGATAGAGAAAGGGAAAAGGAGAGAGACATAGAAGTAACAATGAGACAAATATTGCTCTGCTGTCTCATGCACACCCCTAACTGAAGATTGAACACACAAAGCAGACATTGAACCAGTTGTTCTCTTGGTGTATGGGATGGCACTCAACCAACTCAGCCACATGATCCAGGTTTCCTTTTTTTTTTTTTTAATAAATCTTTATTGCTCAGATTATTACAGTTGTTTCTCCTTTTTCCCCCATAGCTTTCTACCACCCAGTTCCCTCCCCACCCTCAACCCTTACCTTCCTCTCCCCTCATTGTCCTCATTCATAGGTGTACAATTTTAATCCAGTCTCTTCCTGCACCTCCCATAACCTTTTCCCCAGGATAATTATCAATCCACTCCCTTTCTTTGCCCCTGATTCTATTATATTCTCTAGTTTCATCTGTTCCTCAGATTTTTAATTCACTTGATTTTTAGATTCACCTGTTGATATATATGTATTTGATAATCATAATTTTTATCTTTTTTTTTTTCTTCTTCTTCTTCCTATTCTTAAATAATACTTTTCAGCATTTCATATAATACTGGTTTGGTGGTGATGAACTCCTTTAGCTTTTTCTTATCTGTGAAGCTCTTTATCTGCCCTTCAATTCTGAAAGATAACTTTGCTGGATACAGTAATCTTGGTTGTAGGTTCTCGTTATTCATCACTTTGAATATTTCTTGCCACTCTCTTCTGGCCTGCATAGTTTCTGTTGAGAAATCAGCTGACAATAGTATGTGTGCTCCTTTATAGGTAACTACCTGCTTTGCTCTTGCTGCTTTTAATATTCTCTCTTTGTCTGTTGCTCTTGGAATTTTAATTGTGATGTGTCTTGTTGTGGTCCTCTTTGGATTCCTTTTGTTTGGGGTTCTGTGTGCTTCCTGTAATTGTAAGTCTATTTCTTTCACCAGGTGGGGGAAGTTTTCTTTCACCATTTCTTCCAATAGGTTTTCAGTATCTTGCTCTCTCTCATCTTCTGGGACCCCCATAATTCTGATGTTGGTTCGCTTGAAGTTGTCCCAGAGGTTTCTTACACTATCTTCAACTTTCTGGATTCTCTTCTCCTCTTGCTTCTGCAGGGAAGTGTCCTCTGGCTCTTTGTGTTACAAATATTGACTTGATTCTTGAGATCTTCCGGTCTGTTTTTAGAACTCTGTATAATATTTTTTTATTTCAGTCATTGTATTCTTTATTTCTAGTTGATCCCTCTTCATATCCTCAAAGATCTCATTTATTTTATCAGTCTCTTCTAGGAAATTCTTGAAAAATATTGTGACCATGGTTTTGAACTCTATATACAGTCTGTTTTTCTCCTCCTTCTCTTTTGTTTGAGATCTATTTCCTTGTCTTGGCATTTTTGCTGCTTCCCAAATTTGGTAGAATCACTTTGTGTGTTTAGTGTCCTAGATGGCCCAGTGGGTCAGCCTCCCCAGTTACCTGAGGTAGACACTCTTGGTGCTTCCCTTTGTGGACTGCATGTACAGCCTTGTTGTAGTTAAGTCTTAATTGTTGTAGGTATCACTGGGAGGAATTGACCTTCAGGCCCATTGGATGTGAGTATCAACTGTGTCTACTCTGGGATACCTTCTGTATTGGAGACAATCTTATAGGATCAGATTTGCAAAACTGCAAATGCCTCTGTGCTCAGCTTGGATGGGGCGGAGTCTCAGGGCTGAGCTGACAGCCTTGGCTTGCAGTCAGCCCTGCCCTTGTGCACAAGCTTCAGACATCTGCCTTCTGCGGCTCCCCTGAGTTTCCATTTGTCTGTCTCAGATTCTCCGTGCAAGAGAGTGGGTGCCCCAGGTGCTCTCCAGGAATTGGGTTGCGTCTCTGTAGTAGTCTGGAGCTTCTGACACCTTCCGATATGGAGAGGCCACAGCAACCTCCTCGGTCAGACCTCTCTGCTTACACTCACTCATGCATGACTGTAGACTCTGCCCACTTTGGCTCCTTTCTCCTCCAGTATCCCAGTCTCTGAGTCTCCAGATGCCTGAACTCCACCCTTTGAACCTGAATCCACAGAGTTTCAGCCAGGGTTGGGAAAATCTGTCTCTTGAATGTGTCTCTTATGAGAGTAGTTGAAATCTAGTGTCGTCTCACACCAACCACTAGATATACTAGTTTCTGGATCTCCAGTGGAGAGCAGTTAAGCTATTGTCTAGGCCACCCAGCAGGAGCTACCGCAAGAACTACAGTTTTCTCCTGTTTGCTTGAGACTTTGCAGTTTTGTTGTTGGAGCTACAGTTTATTTCTTTAAGCTGCCATAATACAGGCCATTTATATGCAAAAGCAGCTGTGCCATGCCTAGGCTGGTCTGTAGAATGTGCAGGCTGGGCCTCAGGATGGGGCAGGATCTCAGGATGCCACTACACTGGGGCATAGCTAACAGCAATGGCTGCAATCAGCCTTCTCTGCCTTTCCCTGTGTCCAAGACACTGCGTTTCCAAGTCCCCACATCCCTGTAATCGAGCCCAGTAAACAATGATTGCTGTTCTCACCTTTGCAAGAGAGTCACCCTCACTTTCAGACCAGATGGCCAATAGACAAGCTTCTCCCCATAGGCGTCTGGGTCCCCCATATGACCCCAGAAACTGGATTTCAAAGTGATCAGGAGCTTGTTTCCCTTCGGGTTGAAAAAAAACCTCACACCCAGTTGCCCTCCAGCAGGCCGAATTGCGTGCCTCTGTACTTAGGATCCTCAGCTTTTCAGCACTGGCACTCCTATCTCTTCCAGCCACCCTTCCCATGGTTTTGGGTGATTTATTTCCTATATATTAGTATTAATTTTAAAGTTGTTGTGTGAGGCGGCAGAGCAGTGGTTTACCTATACTACCATCTTGGTTTCTCCTTGCTTTAAGATTTCTTAAGGGCAAATGCAATCAATATTCTGAGTCATGTCTTCAGTCCAACACTAATCCATATTAACTCTTATGTTTCTCTTTATCCTCCACATTGGCCTTCCCATAACTGCCAACCCTGTCTCTACTCTTCTTTTTATTTTCTCTTCCAGTGTACACCCATGGTCTGAGCCTGCCAGAACACCAAGCTCAGAGGGAACAGTGATGCTTCCTACCTGTCCTATTTTGCTCTCACCACAATCTGTGTAGGATGATTCCATAATGGCTGAGAGTAAGGCCCTGGTGTGTGTGAGGAACATTCTGCTGCTACGGTGGCTTGCGGTGATTCTGTTCTCATATGGATGGTTCCAGGTAGCATACTCCCAACGTGATGGTCCCCCAGAAGTGGTGATTCCCTTGAAGGTAACAGGCACTGGATTTGGCATGAAGAATAAAGATTGGCTCGCTTACAGAATGCATTTTGGGGGCCAAATCAGGTCATACACATGAAGGTCAACAAGCATTTTCTATCCAGAAACTTGCGAGTGCATACCCACACAGACCAAGGCGCTCTCCTTGAGGACCAGCCATTTGTCCAGAATGACTGCTACTATAAGGGTTATGTGGAGGTAGTCCCAGAATCCCTGGTTGCTATCAGTACCTGTTTGTGAGGTTTTCAGGGAATATTACAGGCAAATGACATTGTTTATGAAATAGAGCCCAAGGCACTTTCTACCACATTTGAGCATTTCATACATAAAGTGGACAGGGAGGAGACACAATGGCCACCTATGAGATGTGGAGTAAGAGATGAAGGAATTGCAGGGCAACTGAAATTTCAAGACAGTGCTAATTTCACTTTGATGCAGAGTTATTATGAAGGCTGGTGGACGCACAGGCAGATTCTTGAACTGGCCGTGGTGGTGGACCACACTTGCTATCTTCATCACCAAAGTAATGTCACAGCTGTACAGTATAAAGTACTACTTGTGCTCAATGCAGTATATTAGTTTCTGAGTCCACTAGATGTTGATGTGGTTTTAATGGGAATTGAGGTCTGGACTGCTAACTACCCACTTTCAATAGAAAAAATAGAGAAGCTGCTGCCAGATTTTTGCAATTGGAAGAAAACCAGCTTGAGTAACCGCATTCCCCATGATATTGTACATCTTTTGGTAAAGCGTTCCTTCGGTATTAGTCTTGGCTTAGCCTATATAAAAAGTGTATGTAGAAACACTTTAAATTCATGACCAATGATCTGTATGATTTTGCATAGATCATGTCACATGAGATGGGTCATAATTTGGGAATGTATCATGATGAAACAACTTGTACATGTGGACATAAAAACTACATGATGGCTCCAGCAAAAGTAAGTGCAACTAGACTCAGCAACTGCAGCTATGCTAACTTCATGGACTGGATGGGCTTCGTGGCAAGGCGAAATTGTATGTATATATCATCAGTTAGAGGGAACATCTTCACACCTGCACAGTGTGGGAATAGTGTGGTTGAAGAAGGAGAAGAGTGTGACTGTGGCGCTTTACAATTGTGTATGAAAGATCCGTGCTGTGAGTCCAACTGCACTCTCAGGCCTGGGGCTGCTTGTGCTTTTGGGCTTTGTTGCAAAGACTGCCAGATCCTGCCAACAGGTGAAGTTTGTAGACAAGAGGAAAATGACTGTGATCTCCCAGAGTGGTGCAATGGGACCTCCCACGATTGTCCAGAGGATGTGTACATGCAGAACGGGGTGTCATGCAAGGGTGGTGGCTACTGCTATGAAAAGCGATGCAATAACCGTGAAGAGCAGTGCAGGAACATTTTTGGCAAAGAGGCCAAGAATGCAGATCAGAGTTGTTACACAGAAATGAATACCCGAGGTGACCGTTTTGGGAACTGTGGTTTAGTGAACACTAAATACGTAAAATGTAGCATCTCAGATATCTTGTGTGGGAAGATTCAGTGTGAAAATGTGATAGAACTTCCCCATCTGATAAATCATTCTACTGTGCATTGGGCTCACATCAATGACTTCACCTGCTGGGGTACCGACTACCACTTTGGGATGACCATACCTGACATTGGTGATGTGAAAGATGGGACAGAGTGTGGGGCAGAACATGTCTGCACCGAGAGGAAGTGTGTCCATTGGTCGCTTCTGTTAAATTTTTGTTCACCTGAGACCTGCAATATGAGAGGAATCTGCAACAACAGACAGCACTGCCATTGCAACTATGATTGGGATCCTCCCTTCTGCCTGGAAGAAGGTAGTGGAGGTAGTAATGATAGTGGGCCACCCCCTCAGGAAAAAAAATTGATATTAGGCAAAAGAACCATTACCTGCAACTGCTTTGGTTGATTCCTTTATTTCTTTTATTATACTTCTTAGTTTTGGGTTTTGTCTTATGGAGAACAGATAAGTGTAAGGAGTAGAATGTGTCATCTTCAGGTGAGTAAGAAGAGCAAAATGTCAAGATTTTACCTAAGGAAAAAACAGCAAGACATCCCAATTCCACCTAAGGAAGAACAATAAAATGTTCTACTGCATTTTAGAAAGAAAAGCAACAATTTACAGTTTCAAAAAAGAAACCAAATTGTATCCAGTCTCCCATGTACTAAGTTTTATACTCCTGGCTGTAGAAATGTTACAGAATATGTCACAGACCATTGACCTAATTGCTGTGAATCATAATTATTTCAGATGATAAAACACTGGCCATTAAACTTTATTAAAATATCCTAATTGCTAGAATACTGCAATTTTGCATTATTTTGAGTAGTGTTAGTGTTCAATTGTTCATGGAATTAGTCCCTTTGTGTTTCCTGAGCAAAGGTACAGCCAATGTGTAATGTGTATTTGTCTTTGCAATTGTGTCACAATTCTTACCATCCTTGCCACTTGTACTCTGCTTTGTCACACAGGAAATGCAAACATACAAATTAAATGTTTTCTTTGCCAGTCCTCTCATTATTAGTTTCTGCAATAGTTGGTAAAATGGAGAAATGTTTGATTATTATTCATGCCAGCCTTGCCTCATTAGCTGCTCTAATCTTTACAAAGATAGTAACTTTCAGGCTGCCATTATGAGTACATACAATAAGGGGAGGGCAAAAGTAGGTTTATAGTTTTCAGCCCACAAGAGTTTATTTTTTATCATGTATAAATTATTAGAGACCCAGGGCATCAATTTGTGCACAGATGGGGTCCCTAGGTCTGGCTGGTGATGAGAGCCATCATACCCAGTCCCTGTGGAGGGGATAGGGGCCAGGTAGCCAGGGGGCAGGAGGGACTAAGGGAGGTTAGCGGCTGGTCGGGGGAAGGAGACAATCGGGGCCAGTGTCCAATGACAAGGGACCAAGGGAGGTTCTGCTGGCCCAAATCAGGGCCATCTGGGCCAACTGGCTGGAGAGATCATGGGAGGTTGGGTGGTCAGAGGAGGTTGGCAGTGGGAACCCACTAACCACCTAGTCATCTGGGGGGAAGGGCCATGGGAGGCTGGCCACCCAAAGGAGGTTTCTGTAGGAGCGCACTGACCACCAGTGGGCAGCTCCTGCATTACATGTCTGCCCCCTAGTGATCAGTGCACCTCTTAGTGACTGGTCGACCAGTAGTTCAGTTGTTAGGTCATTTGGTTGTAATAGTCGCTTAGGATTTTATCCTATACTAATGGCCTGGTGTGTGAAATTTGTGCATAGGGGAAAAGGGTGGTTCCCTCAGCCCAGCCTGCACCCTCTACAATTGGTCCTAAATTGGCAATGGGACTTCCCTCTCACAATCTGGGACCACTGGCTTCCTAACCACTCACCTCCTGCCTACCTGATTACCCCTAACTGCCTCTGCCTGCCTGCCTGATCACCCCTAACTCCCTTCCCCTGCTGGACTGATCTCACCACCTAGTGCTCTCCCCTGCCAGCCTGATCTCACCCTCAACTGCCCTTCCCTGCTGGGCTGGTTACTCCCAAGTATCCTCCCTGATGGCCTGGTTGCCCAACAACTGTGTCCTCCCTCTCCTGCGAGACTGATCTCACCCCCAATGGCTCTCCCCTGTTGGCCTGATCTCACCCTGAACTGCCCTCCCATGTTGGCCTGATCATGCCTCCAACTGTCCTATCCTGATGGCCTGATCTTGACCCCAAATGCCCTCCCTGCTGGTCTGATCACCCTAACTGTCTCTGCCTGGGCTCCCACAATCATGACTTTATCTAGAAGGAAGTCAGACATTTGGAAGATTACTAGTTGACCCAGTCTAATTAGCATATTACCCTTTTAGTAGTATAGATAGATTATATAGGATAGAATTACTTAAATGGAAGTGGGGGGAGTCCTTTTCAGTAGGAGGATATGCTCTTGGCAGACAAAAATACATAATCCTTATATCTGTACTGATAGCAAGCCATATGCACTGTACTGCCAAACTAGTCATTAAAAAATTAACCACTTTCTTACACCTTATACCAACAGCTGTTGCCCTTAAAACCCTTCCTCATCTCCCAACTTAGGTTCTGCCTTTGCAGTTCACTCGGATTTGGTTCTGATTGCTCAATTTCTATGCAAGTCAGAATCAAATGCTCTGCCTCCTAGACAGCCATTAGCTCCTCCAGTTTATCCAGATTTTATTATGATTGGTCTGTTTCTAGGCCAGTCAGCATCTCCAGGCCTATCTCTGGGCGTAATCAAATAGTGGGGCTGATCAGCAGCCCCCTCAGAGCCCTGCAAGGAAATGACACACAGCTGTTGGAGACACCCAGAAAGAGAGAGAGAGGCATGGGCTGATCAACAGCTGCCATGGAGGCTGGGAATTAGACCCTGCCTCTCTCTCCACACTTCTCTCTGGGCATGATCAGAAGACTCTTAAGCCTTCAGTGCTTGGTCACTGAGCCTGCAAAGGCAAGAGTCAGTTGCTGTGGTGACCCAGCACTGACTGCAGGACTGACTTCCTGTGTTTGGTCAAGCCTTCAGTCATTACAGACTCTGGGTTTTTATATATTAAGATAATAGACAGCTAATGTGCAAATAGTCATCACACCCTCACACTTTCACATGTGCCCTTGCACCCTAGCACCAGATCTGCTCATACACTCAACACTGTAGACAGAGGAATGTTGACCAGCCAGGCACAAATGAGCTTGTGAGAGAGGAATGGGGAATAGCCAAGCTGTGGCCCAGGAGAGAAGCATGCTGCCTATTCCATGGTCCCAGCAACCAGCAGCTGTGCCTGCAGCCTGAGAGAGGGACAAGGTGCCTGCCCCATGGTCCTGAGTGCTTGTGGCTGTGGCCCAGGCAAAGCCACCCTCTAATGGTCCCCTGAGCTGCAGCTGGTCTGGGAAAAGCTGGCCTGGTTCCTGGGTGAGGAGGCCTGTTCAGAGGGAGGAAATTCTGATATCGGGTTCCTGCTTACAGCCAGGGGGAAAAATCCTTGGTGCTCAAGGCACAAGCAGTTAGTGGCGATTAGGCCAGCAAGGCAGCAGTTAGGTGCAATCAGGCCGGGAGGCAAAGGGAATAGGGATGATCAGGAAGGCAGACAGGAAAGTGGTTAGGAGACAGTGGTCCTGGATTGCTAGAAGCAGTCAGTCATTCCCTGAGAGGTCCCGGATTGGAGAGGGTACAAGCTAGGCTTAGGAACCAATGTACATAAATTTCATGCACCATGCCTCTAGTTTATATAGACTAGAGGCCTGATGCCTGAAATCCATACAATGGACTTGCCCTTCACAACCCGGGATTCCTCAGCCAGCCCTACCAGCCCCAGGCCAGCCTTGGCAGCCCCAGATGTACCAGCCAGCCCCAGCAGCCCCTAGCAGCCCTGGCTGGACCTCACAGCTCTTTGAAGCCTGGCCAGCCACCAGAGCCCCTAGCAGGTCGAGCTGGCCATCACAGCTCATTGCAGCCCTGGCCAGCCCTCAGAGCTCTTGTAGTTAGACATCCCATGAGGGAACCCAGATTGGAGAGGATGAAGCCAGGTTGAGGGACACTTCCCCCTCCGCCCCATGCACAAATTTCATGCACTGGGTCTCTAGTCCTAAATAAAAAAGAGCTAATACGTTAATTAGACTGAACAGTAGAACAACTGTCCAGACGACCTTTCAGATGCTCGTCCTGATGACCTTCCTGATGAAGCTCGGGTTGTGAACGCTGGCAGGTCCCTCACAATCCAAGACTGCTGGCTTGTAGCTGCTCAGTTGCCTGCCTGACTGCCCCTAACTGCCCCCGCCCCCCCGGACAGCTTGATCAACTCTAATTGTCTCTGCCTGCCAGCTTGGTCACTCCTAACTTGCCCATTCGCTGGCCTAGTCACACCTTAGTGCCCCACATGCTGCCTACTCACACCTTAGTGTCCCACATGCTGGCCTGGTCACCCAATAGTGCCCCCCTGCCAGCCTCATTGCCCCAACTGTCCTCTATTTCCAGCCTGCTAACCCCAATTGCTGCCCACAGGCCCGGTCACCCCCAACTGCCCCCTCACTGGCCCAGTGACCCTCATTGGCCCTGTTCTGGCCCAGTTGCCCCCACACCAGCCTGATCACCCCAAACTCTGCATCTTCACTGGCCTGGTCACCCCTCACTATCCCCCGCTGCCAGCCTGGTTTCCCCTCACTGCCACCCCTGCCGGTCTGGTTGCGCCATGCATCTTGCTTGGTGAGTCATTGTTCAGTTGTTACTGTGAGAGTGTTGTGACCTATTTGCATATTGCCCTTTTATTAGTACAGATTATAAAAATACTCACTCCGCCGAGACCGGTTTGGCTCAATGGATAGAGCGTCGGCTTGGGGACTGAAGGGACTCTGGTTCGATTCCGGTCAAGGGCTTGTACCTTGGTTGCGGGCATATCTCCAGTAGGGGGTGTGCAAGAGGCAGCTGATCCATGACTCTCTCTCATCGATGTTTCTAGCTTTCTATCTCTCTCCTTTCCTCTCTGTACAAAATCAATAAAATATATTTAAAATAAAATATTAACTCATATAGATGTAGCTAAACAACAGTATCTTTAAAACCTATGTATTATTCATCTAGGTTCAAAAGAGGTCAATCTATGACCAAACATCATGTTTTCATACAGGCACACACAGCCTTGCAATTTCTCTTTCTTTAAAAATGTTTTTATTGATATTTAGAGATAGAGGAAGGGAAAAGGACAGAGACATAGAACTAACAATGAGACAAATATTGCTCTGCTATCTCATGCACACCCTTAACTGAAGATTGAACCCACAACCCAGACATTGAACCAATTGTTCTCTAAGTGTATGGGATGGCACTCAACCAACTCAGCCACATGATCCAGGTTGCCTTAAGATTTCTTAAGGGCAAATGCAATCAATATTCTGAGTCATGTCTTCAGTCCAACACTAATCCATATTAACTCTTATGTTTCTCTTTCTCCTCCACATTGGCCTTCCCATAACTGCCAACCCTGTCTCTACTCTTCTTTTTATTTTCTCTTCCAGTGTGCACCCATGGTCTGAGCCTGCCAGAACACCCAGCTCAGAGGGAACAGTGATGCTTCCTACCTGTCCTCTTTTGCTCTCACCAGAGTCTGTGTAGGGTGGCTCCATAATGGCTGTGAGTAAGGCCCTGGTGTGTGTGAGCAACATTCTGCTGCTACTGTGGCTTGGAGTGATTCTGTTCTCATATGGATGGTTCCAGGTTGCGTACTCCCAACGTTATGGTCCCCCAGAAGTGGTGATTCCCTTGAAGGTAACAGGCACTGGATTTGGCATGAAGAATAAAGATTGGATCTCTTACAGAATGCATTTTGGGGGCCAAAATCAGGTCATACACATGAAGGTCAACAAGCATTTTCTATCCAGACACTTGCAAGTGTTTACCTACACAGACCGAGGCGCTCTCCTTGAGGACCAGCCATTTGTCCAGAATGACTGCTACTATCACGGTTATGTGGAGGGAGACCCAAAATCCCTGGTTGCTATCAGTACCTGCTTGGGAGGTTTTCAGGGAATATTACAGGCAAATGACATTGTTTATGAAATAGAGCCCAAAGCACTTTCTACCACATTTGAGCATTTCATATATAAAGTGGACAGGGAGAAGACACAGTGGCCACCTATGAGATGTGCAGTAACAGATGAAGAAATTGCACGACAACTGAAGTTTCAAGAGACTGTTAATTTCACTTTGATGCAGAGTGAGTATGAAGGCTGGTGGACCCACAGGCGGATTCTTGAACTGGCAGTGGTGGTGGACCACATTCGCTATCTTCATCACCAAAGTAATGTCACAGCTGTGCAGTATGAAGTACTACTTGTGCTCAATGCAGTTCATCAGTTATTAAGTCCACTAGATGTTGATGTGGTTTTAATGGGAATTGAGATCTGGACTGCAAATAACCCATTTCCAATAGATAATTTAGAGACTCTCCTGGAGGAATTTTGCAAATGGACGAAAACCAGCTTCAATAACCGCATTCCAAATGATGTTGTCCATCTTTTTGTAAAGCATCACTATGGTGTTGATTTTGGCTTAGCCTATATAAAAGGCGTATGTAGAAGTGGAAATTGTGGAGTTGATAGTTTCATGACCAATGATCTGAATGATTTGGCATCCATCGTGTCACATGAGCTGGGTCATAATTTGGGAATGGATCATGATGCAGAAACTTGTACATGTGGACAACAAACCTGCCTAATGGCTGCAGATAAAGCAGTTGGAACTACATTCAGCAACTGCAGCTATGCTGACTTCATGAACATGATGGGCTACCTGGCAGGGCGAAATTGTATGTACAGGTCATCAGATAAAGGGAACATCTTCACACCTGCACAGTGTGGGAATAGTGTGGTTGAAGAAGGAGAAGAATGTGACTGTGGCGCTTTACAATTGTGTATGAAAGATCCGTGCTGTGAGTCCAACTGCACTCTCAGGCCTGGGGCTGCTTGTGCTTTTGGGCTTTGTTGCAAAGACTGCCAGATCCTGCCAACTGGTGAAGTTTGTAGACAAGAGGAAAATGACTGTGATCTCCCAGAGTGGTGCAATGGGACCTCCCACCATTGTCCAGAGGATGTGTACTTGCAGAACGGGGTATCATGCAAGGACGGTGGCTACTGCTATGAAAAAAGATGCAATAACCGTGAAGAGCAGTGCAGGAACATTTTTGGCAAAGAGGCCAAGAATGCAGATCAGAGCTGCTACACAGAAATGAACATCCTAGGTGACCGTTTTGGGAACTGTGGTGTAAGAAAAGCTAAATACGTAAGATGTAGCATCTCAGATACCTTGTGTGGGAGGATTCAGTGTGAAAATGTGATAGAACTTCCCCATCTGATAAATCATTCTACTGTGCATTGGGCTCGCATCAATGACTTCACCTGCTGGGGTACCGACTACCACTTTGGGATGACCATACCTGACATTGGTGATGTGAAAGATGGGACAGAGTGTGGGGCAGAACATGTCTGCATCGAGAGGAAGTGTGTCAATAGGTCGCTTCTGTTAAATTTTTGTTCACCTGAGACCTGCAATATGAGAGGAGTCTGCAACAACAGACAGCACTGCCATTGCAACTATGAGTGGGATCCTCCCTTCTGCCTAGAAAAAGGCAGTGGAGGTAGTAATGATAGTGGGCCACCCCCTCAGAAAAAAAAAAATGATATTAGGCAAAAGAACCATTACCTGCAACTACTCTGGATGATTCCTTTATTTCTTTTATTATGCTTCTTAATTTTGGGTTTTGTCTTATGGAGGAGAACAGATAAGAGTAAAGAGAAGAATGTGTCATCTTCAGATGAGCACAAAGAGCAAAATATCAAGACTTTACCTAACGAAAAACAGCAGGACATCCCAATTCCATCTAAGGAAGAACAATGAAATGTTCTACTGCATTTTAAAAAGAAAAGTTACAATTTACAGTTTCAAAAAAGAAACCAAATTGTATCCAGTCTCCCATGTACTAAGTTTTATTCTCCGGGCTGTAGAAATGTTACAGAATATTTCACAGACCATTGACCTAATTGCTGTGAATCATAATTATTTCAGATGATAAAACACTGGCCATTAAACAATTATTAAAATATCCTAATTCCTAGAATACTGCTATTTTGCATTATTTTGAGTAGTGTTAGTGTTCAATTGTTCATGGAATTAGTCCCTTTGTGTTTCCTGAGCAAAGGTACAGCCAATGGGTAATGTGTATTTGTCTTTGCAATTGTGTCACAATTCTTACCATCCTTGCCACTTGTACTCTGCTTTGTCACACAGGAAATGCAAACATACAAATTAAATGTCTTCTTTGCCAGTCCTCTCATTTTTAGTTTCTGCAATAGTTGGTAACCTGGAGAAATGTTTGATTATTATTCATGCCAGCCTTGCCTCATTAGCTGCTCTAAACATTACAAAGATAGTAACTTTCAGCCTGTCCTTTATGTGTACATACAATACAGGGCAGGGCAAAAGTAGGTTTATAATTTTCAGCAAGAAGAGTTTATTTTTTATCATGTGTAAATTATTAGAGACCCAGGGCATTAATTGGTGCACAGATGGGGTCTCTAGGCCTGGCTGTTGATGAGAGCCATCATACCCAGTCCCTGTGGAGGGGATAGGGGCCAGCTAGCCAGGGGGCAGGAGGGACTAGGGGAGGTTAGCAGCTGGTGGGGGGAAGGAGACAATCGGGGCCAGTGGCTAAGGACAACGGACCGAGGGAGGTTCTGCTGGCCTCAATTAGGACCATCAGGGCCAGCTAGGGGAGAGACCATGGGAGGTTGGGTGGTCATAGGAGGTAAGCAGTGGGAGCACATTGACCACCTGGTCATCTGGGGGGAAGGGCCATGGGAGGCTGGCCATCCACTGGAGGTTGAATTTAGGAGCTCACTGACCACCAGTGGGCAGCTCCTGCATTACATGTCTGCCCCCTAGTGATCAGTGCACCTCTTAGTGACTGGTCGACCAGTAGTTCAGTTGTTAGGTCATTTGGTTGTAATAGTCGCTTAGGATTTTATCCTATACTAATGGCCTGGTGTGTGAAATTTGTGCATAGGGGAAAAGGGTGGCTCCCTCAGCCCAGCCTGCACCCTCTACAATTGGGCCTAAATTGGCAATGGGACTTCCCTCTCACAATCTGGGACCACTGGCTTCCTAACCACTCACCTCCTGCCTACCTGATTACCCCTAACTGCCTCTGCCTGCCTGCCTGATCACCCCTAACTCCCTTCCCCTGCTGGACTGATCTCACCACCAACTGCTCTCCCCTGCCAGCCTGATCTCACCCTCAACTGCCCTCCCCTGCTGGCCTGGTTACTCCCAAGTATCCTCCCTGATGGCCTGGTTGCCCACCAACTGTGTCCCCCTTCTCCTGTGAGACTGATCTCACCCCCAATGGCTCTCCCCTGTTGGCCTGATCTCACCCTGAACTGCCCTCCCATGTTGGCCTGATCATGCCTCCAACTGTCCTATCCTGATGGCCTGATCTTGACCCCAAATGCCCTCCCTGCTGGTCTGATCACCCTAACTGTCTCTGCCTGGGCTCCCACAACCATGATTTTATCTAGAAGGATGTCAGACATCTGGAAGATTACCAGTTGACCCAGTCTAATTAGCATATTACCCTTTTAGTAGTATAGATAGATTATATAGGATAGAATTACTTAAATGGAAGTGAGGGGAGTCTTTTTCAGCAGGAGGATATGCTCTTGGCAGACAAAAATACATAATCCTTATATCTGTACTGATAGCCAGCCATATGCACTATACTGCCAAACTAGTCATTAAAAAATTAACCACTTTCTTACACCTTATACCAAACAGCTGTTGCCCTTAAAACCCTTCCTCATCTCCCAACTTAGGTTCTGCCTTTGCAGTTCACTCGAATTTGGTTCTGATTGCTCAATTGCTATGCAAGTCAGAATCAAAAGCTCTGCCTCCTAGGCAGCCATTGGCTCCTCCAGTTTATCTAGTTTTATTATAATTGGTCTGTTTCTATGCCAGTCAGCATCTCCAGGCCTATCTCTGGGCGTAATCAAATAGTGGGGCTGATCAGCAGCCCCCTCAGAGCCCTGCGAGGAAATGACACACAGCTGTTGGAGATACCCAGAAAGAGAGAGAGAGGCATGGGCTGATCAACAGCTGCCATGGAGGCTGGGAATTAGACCATGCCTCTCTCTCCACACTTCTCTCTGGGCATGATCAGAAGCCCCCTCAGCCTTCAGTGCTTGGTCACTGAGCCTGCAAAGGCAAGAGTCAGTTGCTGTGGTGACCCAGCACTGACTGCAGGACTGACTTCCTGTGTTTGGTCAAGCCTTCAGTCATTACAGACCCTGGGTTTTTATATAATAAGATAATAAAGAGCTAATGTGCAAATAGTCATCACACCCTCACACTTTCACATGTGCCCTTGCACTCTAGCACCAGAACTGCTCATACACTCAACACTGTTGACAGAGGAATGTTGACCAGCCAGGCACAAATGAGCTTGTGAGAGAGGAATGGGGAATAGCCAAGCTGTGGCCCAGAAGAGAAGCATGCTACCTACCCCGTAGTCTCAACCACCAGCAACTGTGCCTGCAGCCTGAGAGAGGGGCAAGCTGCCTGTCTCACGGTCCTGAGTCCTCGTGGTTGTGGCCGAGGCAATGCCACCCTCTAATGGTCCCCTGAGCTGCAGCTGGTCTGGGCAAAGCTGGCCTGGTTCCTGGGTGAGGGGGCCTGTTCAGAGGGAGGAAATTCTGATCTTGAGTTCCTGCTTACAGCCAGGGGGAAAAATCCTTGGTGCTCAAGGCACAGGTAGTTAGGGGTGATTACGCCATAAAGGCAGCAGTTAGGTGCAATCAGGCAGGGAGGCAAAGGGAATAGGAATGATCAGGAAGGCAGACAGGAAAGTGGTTAGGAGACAGTGGTCCTGGATTGCTAGAAGCAGTCAGTCATTCCCTGAGAGGTCCTGGATTAAAGAGGGTGCTAGCTGGACTGAGGACCCAATGTACATAAATTTCATGCACCATGCCTCTAGTTTATAGAGACTAGAGGCCTGATGCCTGAAATCCATACAATGGCCTTGCCCCTCACAGCCCAGGATTCCTCAGCCAGCCCTACCAGCCCCAGGCCAGCCTTGGCAGCCCCAAATGATCCAGCCAGCCCCAGCAGCCCCTAGCAGCCCTGGTTGGAACTCACAGGTCCTTGCAGCCTGGCCAGCCACCAGAGCCCCTAGCAGGTCGAGCTGGCCATCACAGCTCATTGCAGCCCTGGCCAGCCCTCACAGCCCTCGTAATTAGACATCCCATGAGGGAACCAAGATTGGAAAGGATGTAGCCAGGTTGAGAGATACTTCCCCCTCCGCCCCATGCACAAATTTCATGCACTGGGTCTCTAGTCCTATATAAAAAAAGAGCTAATATGTTAATTAGACTGAACAGTAGAACAACTGTCCAGACGACCTTTCAGATGCTCGTCCTGATGACCTTCCTGATGAAGCTCGGGTTGTGAGCGCTGGCAGGTCCCCTCACAATCCAAGACTGCTGTCTTGTAGCTGCTCAGCAGCCTGCCTGCCGGCCTGATTGCCCCTAACTGCCCGCCCCCCTGACAGCCTGATCAACTCTAATTGCCTCTGCCTGCCAGCTTGGTCACTGCTAACTTTCCCGTTCACTGTCCTAGTCACACCTTAGTGCCCCACATGCTGGCCTGGTCACACCTTAGTGTCCCACATGCTGGCCTGGTCACCCAATAGTGCCCCCATGCAAGCCTCATTGCCCCAACTGTCCTCTATTTCCAGCCTGGTAACCTCAATTGCTGCCCACTGGCCCGGTCACCCCAACTGCCCCCTCACTGGCACGGTGACCCTCAATGGCCCCGTCCTAGCCCAGTTGCCCCCACACCAGCCTGATCACCACAAACTGTGCCCCTTCACTGGCCTGGTCACCCCACACTATCCCCTGCTGCATGCCTGGTTTTCCCTCACTGCCACCCCTGGCAGCCTGGTTGCTCCATGCATCTTGATTGGTGAGTCATTATTCAGTTGTTACTGTGAGGGTGTTGTAACCAATTTGCATATTGCCCTTTTATTAGTATAGATTGTAAAAATATTCACTCATATTGATGTAGTTAAACAACAGTATCTTTAAAACCTATGTATTATTCATCTAGGTTCAAAAGGGGTCAGTCTATGACCAAACATTATGTTTTCATACAGGCACACAAAGCCTTGCAATTTCTCTTTTTTTAAAAATGTTTTTATTGATATTTAGAGATAGAGGAAGGGAAAAGGACAGAGACATAAAACTAACAATGAGACAAATATTGCTCTGCTATCTCATGCACACCCTTAACTGAAGACTGAACCCACAACACAGACATTGAACCAGTTGTTCTCTTGGTGTATGGGATGGCACTCAACCAACTCAGCCACATGATCCAGGTTGCCTTAAGATTTCTTAAGGGCAAACGCAATCAGTATTCTGAGTCATGTCTTCAGTCCAACACTAATCCATATTAACTCTTGTTTCTCTTTCTCCTCCACATTGGCCTTCCCATAACTGCCAACCCTGTCTCTACTCTTCTTTTTGTTTTCTCTTGCAGTGTGCACCCATGGTCTGAGCCTGCCAGAACACCCTGCTCAGAGAGAACAGTGATGCTTCCTACCTGTCCTCTTTTGCTCTCACCAGAGTCTGTGTAGGGTGATTCCATAATGGCTGTAAGTAAGGCCCTGGTGTGTGTGAGGAACATTCTGCTGCTACTATGGCTTGGAGTGATTCTGTTCTCATATGGATGGTTCCAGGTTGCGTACTCCCAAAGTTATGGTCCCCCAGAAGTGGTGATTCCCTTGAAGGTAACAGGCACTGGATTTGGCATGAAGAATAAAGATTGGCTCTCTTACAGAATGCATTTTGGGGGCCAGAATCAGGTCATACACATGAAGGTCAACAAGCATTTTCTATCCAGACACTTGCGAGTTTTTACCTACACAGACCAAGGCGCTCTTCTTGAGGACCAGCCTTTTATCCAGAATGACTGCTATTATCAGGGTTATGTGGAGGGAGACCCAGAATCCGTGGTTGCTATCAGCACTTGTTTGGGAGGTTTTCAGGGAATATTACAGGCAAATGACATTGTTTATGAAATAGAGCCCAAGGCACTTTCTACCACATTTGAGCATTTCATATATAAAGTGGACAGGGAGGAGACACAGTGGCCACCTATGAGATGTGGAGTAACAGATGAAGAAATTGCACGGGAACTGAAGTTTCAAGAGAGTGTTAATTTCACTTTGATGCAGAGTGAGTATGAAGGCTGGTGGACCCACAGGCGGATTCTTGAACTGGCCGTGGTGGTGGACCACATTCGCTATATTCATCACCAAAGTAACGTCACAGCTGTGCAGTATGAAGTACTACTTGTGCTCAATACAGTACATCAGTTTTTGAGTCCACTAGACGTTGATGTAGTTTTAATGGGAATTGAGGTCTGGACTACAAAAAACCGAGTTCCAATAGGTAATATGGCGACTCTCCTGGACGATTTTTGCAAATGGAAGGATATCAGATTGAGGTACCGCATTCCGCATGATGTTGTACATCTTTTTGTAAAGCATCACTTTGGTGTTTCTGTTGGCTTAGCCCATTTCAGAAGCGTATGTAGAAGTAGGAGTTGTGGAGTTGATAGTTTCATGACCGATAATGTATATGATTTGGCATACATCGTGTCACATGAGCTGGGTCATAATTTGGGAATGGATCATGATACAGAAACTTGTACATGTGGACATCAAACCTGCCTAATGTTTTCACCTAAAGCAGTTGGAACTACATTCAGCAACTGCAGCTTTGCTGACTTCATGAACATGATGGGCTTCCTGGCAGGGCGAAATTGTATGTACATGCCATCAGATAGAGGGAACATCTTCACACCTGCACAGTGTGGGAATAGTGTGGTTGAAGAAGGAGAAGAGTGTGACTGTGGCGCTTTACAATTGTGTATGAAAGATCCATGCTGTGAGTCCAACTGCACTCTCAGGCCTGGGGCTGCTTGTGCTTTTGGGCTTTGTTGCAAAGACTGCCAGATCCTGCCAACAGGTGAAGTTTGTAGACAAGAGGAAAATGACTGTGATCTCCCAGAGTGGTGCAATGGGAACTCCCAGCATTGTCCAGAGGATGTTTACTTGCAGAACGGGCTGTCATGCAAGGGCGGTGGCTACTGCTATGAAAAGAGATGCAATAACCGTGAAGAGCAGTGCAGGAACATTTTTGGCAAAGAGGCCAAGAATGCAAATCAGAGTTGCTACACAGAAATGAACACCCGAGGTGACCGTTTTGGGAACTGTGGTTTAATGGACGCTAGATACATAAAATGTAGCATCTCAGATACCTTGTGCGGGAGGATTCAGTGTGAAAATGTGATAGAACTTCCCCATCTGATAAATCATTCTACTGTGCATTGGGCTCGCATCAATGACTTCACCTGCTGGGGTACCGACTACCACTTTGGGATGACCATACCTGACATTGGTGATGTGAAAGATGGGACAGAGTGTGGGGCAGAACATGTCTGCATCGAGAGGAAGTGTGTCCATAGGTCGCTTCTGTTAAATTTTTGCTCACCTGAGACCTGCAATATGAGAGGAGTCTGCAACAACAGACAGCACTGCCATTGCAACTATGAGTGGGATCCTCCCTTCTGCCTGGAAGAAGGCAGAGGAGGTAGTAATGATAGTGGGCCACCCCCTCAGAAAAAAAAAAATGATATTAGGCAAAAGAGCCATTATCTGCAACTACTTTGGTTGATTTCTGTATTTCTTTTTATAGGCTTGTTAGCTTTGGGTTTTGTCTTATGGAGGAGAACAGATAAGAGTAAAGAGAAGAATGTGTCATCTTCAGATGAGCACGAAGAGCAAAATGTTAATACTTTACCTAACGAAAAACAGCAAGACATCCCAATTCCATCTAAGGAAAAGCAATGAAATGTTCTACTGCATTTTAGAAAGAAAAGCAACAATTTACAGTTTCAAAAAAGAAACCAAATTTTATCCAGTCTCCCATGCACTAAGTTTTATTCTCCGGGCTGTAGAAATGTTACAGAATATTTCACAGACCATTGACCTAATCGCTGTGAATCATAATTATTTCAAATGATAAAACACTGGCCATTAAACAATTATTAAAATATCCTAATTCCTAAAATACTGCTATTTTGTATTATTTTGAGTAGTGTTAGTGTTCAATTGTTCATGGAATTAGTCCCTTTGTGTTTCCTGAGCAAAGGTAATGTGTATTTGTCGTTGCTATTGTGTCGCAATTCTTACCATCCTTGCCACTTGTACTCTGCTTTGTCACACAGGAAATGCAAACATACAAATTAAATGTCTTCTTTGCCAGTCCTCTCATTATTAGTTTCTACAATAGTTGGTAACCTGGAAAAATGTTTGATTATTATTCATGCCAGTCTTGCCTCATTTAGCTGCTCTAAACTTTACAAAGATAGTAACTGTCAGTCTGTCCATTATGAGTACATACAATACAGGGGAGGGCAAAAGTAGGTTTATAGTTTTCAGCCCACAAGAGTTTATTTTTTATCATGTATAAATTATTAGAGACCCAGGGCACCAATTTGTGCACAGATGGGGTCTCTAGGCCTGGCTGTTGATGAGAGCCATCATACCCAGTCCCTGTGGAGGTGATAGGGGCCAGCTGGCCAGGGGGCAGGAGAAACTAGGGGAGGTTAGCGGCTGGTGGGGGGAAGGAGACAATCGGGGCCAGTGGCCAAGGACAAGGGACCGAGGGAGGTTCTGCTGGCCCCAATCAGGGCCATCTGGGCCAACTGGGGGGAGAAATCATGGGAGGTTGGGCGGTGGGAGCAAACTGACCACCTAGTCATCTGGGGGGAAGGGCCATGGGAGACTGTCCATCCACAGGAGGTTGTCTGTAGGAGCACACTGACCACCAGTGGGCAGCTCCTGCATTAAGTGTCTTCCCCCTGGTGATCAGTGCACTTCTAAGTGACTGGTCGACCAGTAGTTCTGTTACTTGGTCATTTGGTCATAATGGTCGCTTAGGCTTTTATCCTATATTAATGGCCTGGTGCATAAAATTTGTGCATGGGGGAAAGGGGTGGTTCCCTCAGCCCAGCCTGCACCCTCTCCAATTGGGCCTAAATTGGCAATGGGATTTCCCTCTCACAATCTGGGACCACTGGCACATAACCACTCACCTCTGTGCCTATCTGTTCACCCCTAACTGCCTCTGCCTGCATGCCTGATCACCCCTAATTCCCTTCCCTGCTGGACTTATCTTTCCACCAACTGCTCTCCCCTGCCAGCCTGATATCACCCTCAACTGCCCTCCCCTGCTGGCCTGGTTAACCCCAAGTATCCTCCCTGATGGCCTGGTTGTCCATCAACTGTCCCCCCTCCTCCTGCTAGCCTAATCTCACTCCCAATGGCTCACACCTGTTGGCCTGATCTCACCACTAACTGCCCTCCCATGTTGGCCTGATCATGCCTCCAACTGCCTCCCCTGATGGCCTGATCTTGCCCCCAATGTCCACCCCTGCTTTTATGATCACCCCTAACTGCCTCTGCCTGGGCTCCCACCACCATGACTTTATCCAGAATGAAGTCTGATGTCCGGAAGATTGCCAGTCCACCCAGTCTATTTAGCATATTACCCTTTTAGTAGAATAGATAGATTATATAGGATAGAATTGCTTAATTGGATAAGGGGGGGGGGTCTTTTTCAGCAGGAGGAGATGCTCTTGGCAGACAAAAATACATAATCTTTATATCAGGACTGATAGCCAGACATGTGCACTATACTGCCAAACTAGTCATTAAAAAATTAAACCGCTTTCTTACACCTTATACCAAACAGTTGTTGCCCTTAAAACCCTTCCTCATCTCCCAACTTAGGTTCTACCTTTTCAGTTCACTCAGATTTGGTTCTGATTGCTCAATTTCTATGCAAGTCAACATCAAATGCTCTGCCTCCTAGGCAGCCATTGGCTTCTCCAGTTTATCCAGATTTTATTATGATTGGTCTGTTTCTATGCCAGTCAGCATCTCCAGGCCTATCTCTTGGCCTGATCAAATTGTTGGGCTGATCTGCTGCCCCCTCAGAGCCCGGAGAGGAAGAGACACACAGCTGTTGGAGATACCCAGACAGAGAGAGAGAGAGGCATGGGCTGATCAATAGCTGCCATGGAGGCTGGGAATTAGACCATGCCTCTCTCTCCACACTTCTCTCTGGGCATGATCAGAAGACTCTTAAGCCTTCAGTGCTTGGTCACTGAGCCTGCAAAGGCAAGAATCAGTTGCTGTGGTGACCCAGCACTGACTGCAGGACTGACTTCCTGTGTTTGGTCAAGCCTTCAGTCATTACAGACCCTGGGTTTTTATATATTAAGATAATAGACAGCTAATGTGCAAATAGTCATCACACCCTCACACTTTCACATGTGCCCTTGCACACTAGCACCAGAACTGTTCATGCACTCAACACTGTTGACAGGGGAATGTTGACCAGCCAGGCATAAATGAGCTTGTGAGAAAGGAATGGGGAATAGCCAAGCTGTGGCCCAGGAGAGAAGCATGCTGCCTATTCCATGATCCCATCAACCAGCACCTGTGCCTGCAGCCTGAGAGAGGGACAAGGTGCCTGCCCCATGGTCCTGAGTGCTTGTGGCTGTGGCCCAGGCAAAGCCACCCTCTAATGGTCCCCTGAGCTGCAGTTGGTCTGGGCAAAGCTGCCCTGATTCCTGGGTGCCTGCAGTTGGCCATAGGGGGAAATCCTTGGTCCTCAAGACAGAGACAGTTAGGGGTGATTAGGCCAGCAGGGGAGCAGTTAGGGGCAATCAGGCAGGCAGGCAGAGGTGATTAGGGGCAATCAGGTAGGGAGGCAAAGGGAATAGGGGTGGTTAGGAAGACAGACATGCACATGGTTAGGAGCCAGTGGTCCTGGATTGCTAGAAGCAGTCAGTCATTCCCTGAGGGGTCCTGGATTAGAGAGGGTGCAAGCTGGGCTGAGGACCCCACCGTACATAAATTTCATGCACCGTGCCTCTAGTTTATATAGACTAGAGGCCTGATGCCTGAAATTCATACAAGGGACTTGCCCCTCACAGTCCTGGATGCCTCAGCCAGCCCTATCTGCCCCAGACAGCCTTGGAAGCCCCAGATGTATCAGCCAGCCCCAGCAGCCTCTAGCAGCCCTGGCCAGCCCCCATAGTAGTTAGCAGGTCCAGCTGGACCTCAAAGCTCCTTCCAGCCCTGGCCAGCCCTCACAGTCCTCATAGTTGGACATCCCACGGGGGATCCCCGATTGGAGAGGATGAAGGCCAAGTTGAGAGACACTTTCCCGCCCACCCATGCACAAATTTCATACACTGGGTCTCTAATTAGCGCTAATATATTAATTAGAGTGAACAGTAGATCGTCCTGATGACCTTTCTGATGAAGCTCGGGTTGCAAGGGCTGGCAGGTCCTCTCACAATCAAAGACTGTTGGCTTGTAGCTGCTCAGCTGCCTGCCTGCCTGCCTGATTGCCCCTAACTGCCCGCCCCACTGACAGCCTGATCAACTCTAATTGCCTCTGCCTGCCAGCTTGGTCACTCCTCACTTGCCCATTCTCTGGCCTAGTCACACCTTAGTGCCCCCCATGCTGGCCTGGTCACCCCATAGTTCCCCCTGCCAGCCTCGTTGCCCCCAGCTGCCCTCTCCTTCTAGCCTGGTCACCCCAATTGCTGCCCACTGGCCTGGTCACCCCCAACTGTCCCCTCACTGGCCCTGTCACCCTCAACGGCCCTGTGCTTGCCCAGTTGCCCCCACACCAGCCTGATCACCCCAAACTGTGCCCCTTCACTGGCCTGGTCTCCCTCACTATCCCCCTCTGCTAACCTGGTTTTCCTTTACTGCCGCCCCTGCCAGCCTGGATGCCCCATGCATCTTGTTTGGTGAGTCATTGTTCAGTTGTTACTGTGAGAGTGTTGTGACCAATTTGCATATTGCCCTTTTATTAGTATAGATTGCAAAAATACTCACTCATATTGATGTAGTTAAACAACAGTATCTTTATTTTTTTTATAAAGTTTTTTATTTAGTGACATTTTACAGGCTAAGTACCTGTAATAAGATGTGGTCAAGCATCTATAATAACATTTCATTGCTTATACATAGTTTCTCATCCCCAAATTATCTATCATTACTTAATTTTAGGATTTTTAAAATTTTAATTTTCACTTGTAATTCTACAATATATCTATTGAAGTTTTTATTTTTTGAAAATTCTAAGAAGAGAAATATCCAATCTGAGTTTTATTGTTTAAAATAATTTTTTTTTAGAGAAAATTTTTTTAAAAATATATTTTATTCATTTTTTTTACCCCCTCCCTCCCTCCCGCACATCCCCTCCCTCCCCAGAGTTTTGTGTCCATTGGTTGCACTTATATGCATGTATACAAGTCCTTCGTTGATCTATTATCTCCCCCAGATCTTCCTCCCCTCCCTGCTGTAATTTGACAGTCTACTTGTTGATATACTGTCACTATATCTACCTTATGGTTCATCAGTTTATAATGTTCTTTATTATCCACAAATGAGTGAGGTCATGTGGTGTTTCTCTTTCATTGATTGGCTTGTTTCACTCAGCATGATGTTCTCCAATTCCATCCAGGTTGCTGCAAATGATGAGAAATCCTTCTATTTTATGGCAGCATAGTATTCCATTGTGTAGATGTACCATAGTTTTTGGATCCAATCATCTGCTGACGGACACTTCGGCTGTTTCCAAATTCTGGCTATTGTAGATTGTGCTGCTATGAACATAGGGGTGCATATATCCTTTCTGATTGGTATTTCTAGTTTCTTGGGATATATTCCTAGGAGTGGGATTACTGGGTTGAATGGGAGTTCCATTTTCAGTTTTTTGAGGAAACTCCACACTGTTCTCCACAGTGGTTGCACCAGTCTGCACTCCCACCAGCAGTGCACAAGGGTTCCTTTTTCTCCACAACCTCGCCAACACTTGTCGTTTGTTGATTTGTTGATGTTGGCCATTCTGACAGGTGTGAGATGGTACCGCATTGTTGTTTTGATTTGCATCTCTCGGATAATTAGTGACTTTGAGCATGTTTTCATGTGCCTTTTGGCCTTCCTTCTGTCTTCTTTTGAAAATATTCTATTTAGGTCCATTGCCCATTTTTTAATTGGGTCATTCATCTTCCTTTTATTTAGTTGTATAAGCTGTTTGTAGATGTTGGAGATTAAACCTTTATCAGTGGTAACATTTGCAAATATGTTCTCCCACACAGTGGGCTTTCTTGTTGTTTTGTTTCTTTTGCTGTAAAAAAGCATTTTATTTTTATGTAGTTCCATTCGTTTATTTTCTCTTTAGCTTCCATTGCGCTAGGGGTAGTATCAGTGAAGAAGTTCTTTTGGCATACGTCTGAGATTTTGTTGCCTGTGGATGCTTCTAGTATTTTTATGGTTTCCCGTCTGATGTTTAAGTTCTGTATCCATTTTGAGTTTATTTTTGTGTATGGTGTAAGTTGGTGACCTAGTTTCATTCTTTTGCATGTATCTGTCCAATTTTCCCAACACCATTTATTGAAGAGACTGTTTTGACTCCATTGTATATTTGTGCCTCCTTTGTCAAATATTAATTGAGCATAGTGATTTAGGTTGATATCTGGGTTCTCGATTCGATTCCATTGATCTATATGTCTGTTTTTGTGCCAGTACCAGGCTGTTTTGAGAACAGTGGCTTTGTAATACAGTTTGAAGTCTGGTATTGAGATACCTCCTACTTTACTCTTCTTTCTCAGGATTGCTGTGGCTATTCGGGGTCTTTTATTGTTCCAAATGAACTTTTGGAGAGTTCTTTCTAGGTCAGTGAAATATGCCGTTGGTATTTTAATGGGGAGTGCATTGAACCTATAGATTGCTTTAGGAAGTATGGACATTTTGATGATGTTGATTCTACCAATCCATGAACATGGTATGTTCTTCCATCTGTATACATCTTCCTCTATTTCTTTTTTCAGTGTCGTGTAGTTTTCTGCGTATAGGTCCTTTACTTCCTTAGTTAAGTTTATTCCTAGGTATCTTAATTTTTTTGGTGAGATGGTAAATGGAATTGCTTTTTCAGTCTCTGTTTCTATAAACTCACTGTTGGTGTATATAAATGCCATAGATTTCTTGGTTTTAATTTTGTATCCTGCTACATTGCCAAATTCATTTATTTAGCCAATTAGTTTTTTAATGGAGTCTTTTGGGTTTTTTATATACAATATCATGTTGTCTGCAAATAAGGATAACTTTACTTCTTCTTTTCCAATTTGGATGCCTTTTATTTCCTCCTCTTGTCTAATTGCAATGGCAAGTACTTCCAGTACTATGTCAAAGAGGAGTGGCGATAGTGGGCATCCCTGTCTTGTTCCTGTTCTTAGAGGGAATGGTTTTAGTTTTTGCTCATTGAGTATGATGTTGGCTGTGGGTTTATCATATATAGCTTTTATTACGTTGAGGTATGATCCTTGTACTCCCACCTTGTTAAGAGTTTTTATCAGGAAAGGGTGTTGGATTTTATCAAATGCTTTTTCTGCATCAATTGATATGACTATATGATTTTTATCTTTCAACTTGTTTATGTGATGTATCACGTTTATTGATTTGCGGATATTGTACCAACCTTGCATCTCTGGAATAAATCCTACTTGGTCATGGTGTATGATCTTTGTGATGCTCTGCTGGAGCCGATTTGCTAGAATTTTGTTGAGGATTTTGGCATCTATGTTCATGAGGGATATTGGTCTATAATTCTCTTTCATTGAGTTGTCTTTATCAGGTTTTGGTATTAGGGTGATGCTGGCTTCATAGAAGGAGTTTGGAAGTGTTCCTTCCTCTTGGATTTTTTGGAATAGTCTGAGGAGGATAGGTTTTAGTTCTTCCTTGAATGTTTGGTAAAACTCTCCTGTGAAGCCATCTGGCCCTGGGCTTTTGTTTGCTGGAAGCTTTTTGATGACTGTTTCAATTTCTTCCCAAGTCATTGGTCTATTGAGATTTTTAGATTCTTCCTGATTGAGTTTTGGAAGTTTGTATTTTTCTAGGAATATGTCCATTTCCTCCAGGTTGTTCAGTTTGTTGGAATAGAGTTGTTCGTAGTATTTTGTAACAATCCGTTGTATTTCGGTGGGGTCTGTTGTTATTTCACCACTTTCATTTCTTATTTTGTTTATTTGGGTCCTCTCTCTTTGTTTCTTGGTTAGCCTGGCTAGAGGTCCATCTATCTTGTTTATCCTTTCAAAGAACCAGCTCTTGGTTTTGTTGATCTTATGTATTGTTTTTTTGGTCTCTATGTCGTTTATCTCTGCTCTGATTTTTGTTATTTCCTTCCTTCTGCTTACACTGGGCTTTTCTTGTTGCTCCTTTTCTAACTCTTTGAGTTGTAGAGTTAGATCATCTGTTATTATTTTTTCTAGTTTTTTGCAATAGGCTTGTAAGGATATGAACTTCCCTCTCAAAACTGCTTTTGCTGTGTCCCATAGATTTTGGATTGTTGTGTTTTCATTGTCATTTGTTTCCAGGATGTTTTTAATTTCTTCCTTGATTTCTCTGGTAACCCAGTCCTTGTTTAATAGCAAGCTGTTTAGTCTCCATGTGTTTGATTTCTTTGGATTATTTTTATTGTAGTTAATTTCCAGTTTTATGCCATTATGGTCTGAGAAGATACTTGATATGATATCTATCTTCTTGAATTTGAAGAGACTTTGCCTATGTCCCAAAATGTGGTCTATCTTTGAGAATGTCCCATGTGCACTTGAGAAGAATGTATATTCTGTGGCTTTGGGGTGGAGTGTCCTGAAGATGTCAATTAATTCCAAGTGGTCTAGTGAGTCATTTAGGATTGATATTTCTTTGCTGATTTTTTGTTTAGATGATTTGTCGAAGGGTGACAGTGGGGTATTAAAATCTCCTACTATGATTGTATTGCTATTAATCTCTCTCTTAATGTCCTCCAGCAGTTTTTTAATGTATTTGGTTGCTCCTGTATTGGGTGCATATATATTTACCAGGGTTATTTCTTCTTGTTGGATTGTTCCCTTTATTATTATGAAGTGGCCATCGTTATATCTTGTTATGTCCTTCACTCTGAGATCTAATTTGTCAGATATAAGTATTGCTACCCCAGCTTTTTTTTCATTTCCATTTGCCTGGAAAACTTTTTTCCATCCCTTCACCCTCAGTCTGTGTGCATCTCTTTTTCTGAGGTGGGTTTCTTGTAGACAACAGATGTATGGGTCTTTTTTTCTTATCCAATCTGTTACCCTATGTCTTTTGATTGGAGCATTTAATCCATTTACATTTAAGGTTATTATTGATAGGTACTCATTTGACGCCATTTTTATTCTATACCCATGTTCCCTCTTCACTTCTTATTTCTTTATTTTTACAGTAGACCCTTTAGCATTTCTTGCATTGCTGGTTTGGTGGAGATAAATTCCTTCAGTCTTTTTTTGTCTGTGAAGCTCCTGATTTCCCCTTCAATTTTGATTGATAGCCTTGCTGGGTACAGTATTCTTGGATTCAGACCCTTCCTTTGCATGACTTTGTATATTTCGTCCCATTCCCTTCTGGCCTGATAAGTTTCTGTTGAGAAATCAGTTGCTAGTCTGATGGGGGTTCCTTTGTATGTAACTTTCTGTCTCTCTCTGGCTGCTTTTAAGATTATTACTTTGTCATTGTTGTTTGCCAATTTAATTATAATGTGCCTTGGAGTCTGTCTTCTGGGATTCATTTTGCTTGGGACTCTGCGGGCATCTTGGATTTGTGTGGTTTTTTTCTTTTCTATTTCAGGAAAGTTTTCTGTCATTATTTCTTGAAATACTTTTTCCATGTCTACCTCAGTTTCCTTTCCTTCTGGAACCCCTATTATTCGAATTTTGTTTTGTTTTGTCGCAAAGCTCCCGTAGGCTCTCCTCCTGCTTTTTAATCTTTATTTCTAGAAGTTGCTCTACTTGGGTATTTTTTTCCATCTTATCTTCTAGCTCACTGATCCGGTCCTCTGCTTCATCTAGTCTACTCTTGATGCTTTCTATTGAGTTCATCATGGTAGCGATGTCACTTTTCATTTCTTCTTGGTTCTTCTTCAGTTCCTCATGGCTCTTCTTCATTTCCTCATGGTTCTTCCTCATTTCTTCTTGGCTATTGTCAAATTTCTCTTCCATTCTTTTTAGCCATGCTATGATCATTACTCTGAATTCTTGCTCTGGTAGGCTGCTTACCTCTGACTCGTTTACTTCCTTTTCTGGTGATGCCTGGTTTTCTTTCACATGCAGACTATGTTTTTGTCTCCCCATGGCCTCTCTTTTCAGGAAGTCTGGTTATGTGGTATTTCTTCTCCTGCATTGATTTTTGAGGTACAAAATACAACACTACCAGGTACAACACAAGAGGCACTTAACAGGAATGTATTTACAATATTAATAACCTCTAATAAAGGTGTCCACTAGAGAAAGGCAACTTAGGGGATAGTTGAGAAGGAATAAAGGTAAAAATAAAATAAAGAAAAATTTTTAAAAAATTAAAATTAAAAAAAATAAGTAAATTAAAAAAAAAGAGGGATAAAGAGATAGAAAAAGAAGAAGAAAAAAATAATGACAAAATGAAGTTGGAAAACAGAGAAAAAAAAGAAGAGGGAGAGAGAGAGAGAGAGAGAGAGAGAGAGAGAGAGAGAGAGAGAGAAAGAGAGAGAAGAAGCAAACTAAAAGAGAAATGGGAAACAAACTATATATATGTGGAGAAAATTGCCATAGAACAACCTCTGAACCCCGCCAATGCCAGTAACAATATTTGGAGATTAATACAAACTACAATATCCACTATTATTAAGTAAGGCTATGATATACAGAAGTAAAAGAAACAAACAAAAACAGAGGATTTTTAAAAAAGAATACAAAGCAACAATAACAATACAGGAATAAGCATAACAATTTCACTAAAAAGCATAAAAATTCACAATAATCAACCTTCACACAAACAATGCGAAAAGGATAGAGGGGAGAACAGATTTTTTTTTTAACTAGTTAATATAGTGTAGAGATTGGTATTTATACACTTGGATCAGGGGTTGGAACTTAGGTCTATAAGTATAGTGAGAGCTTTAGCAGGGGATATACAGAGAGAATAGAGGAAAAACTAAAGCCAGAATGGGATAGGATAAACTGTAGACTAAAGGGTAAAGTTTAGTAAGAGAGTGATAGTGTAAAGGTTGAGTTGAGATAGGGTTGAATGATGCTATAGTAGAGATTAAAATAGAATGAAGGTTACTCCCAATGTAAAATAAAGAAAAAATAAAATGGTACTAGAGAGAGAGAAAAAAAAATAAATAAAAATTTTAAAAAAATTGCAAAATAGCAGTAGTAATAGTGATGATAGAGATTGAAAAATGTAATAATTGAAAAGGTAAAATCAAGTAAGGAAAAAAGAAAAAAATTGTTTCTTAAGTAAAAGATATGAAAAATGAAAATTAAATAAAAGATGTAAAAAATGAAAATAAAATAAAGAATAGCAAAATTAGCATAAAAATGACCAGTAGTGGTCCCTTACTTCCTCAGTTAATGTATTTGGCACTTCTGATTCTCGGACCAGACAGTCTTGCAGTTCCCAGCTTTCCACTGCACCTCAGTTTTGTAAGGTAATCCTAAATTTTAAGTAGGCTATATCTTAGTTATTTGTGTCCATTTATTTTTGATTAATTAAAAGACAAAAGAAAAGAAAAGAAAAGAAAAGAAAAGAAAAGAAAAGAAAAGAAAAGAAAAGAAAAGAAAAGAAAAGAAAAAAAAAAAAAAAAAAGAAGGGCAGTTTGTAATTCAGCTCTTAGGTGTCAGTGTTTCTGGTTTGACCTCCCAGTCTTTTTGGTTGCTCTGGCCTTCTTTCTCTATGGCTCTAGCTGGCAGGGTGCTAGCTGGCTCCCAGACTATCTCTTCTGGCTCCGATCCCTTGTTTCCAAGAAGGCAATTTCTCCCTGCAAATTCCCCGGATATGCCCAACTAGGCAGTCCTTCCCTAGTATTCCGGGGATCAGGTGCCGAGGTGTCCAGATGTTCCACCCTTGGCGGGACAGCCGAGATTCTTAACACTCTGTCCCGTGTCCCCTGGCGTTTTTTTTTAAATAAAATAAAAAATTCCCGCTTCTGGGGAAGCTTATGCCAAACCCAGCACTAGATGTCGCTGCAGCCTTCTTAGGGCTCAGCTTTGCGGGTGCTCCATGGAGGCGGGGCCGGAACTCCCCGGCTACCGTGGCTTCCCGCGCCGCGGGACCGCGATCTCTCAGGCTTTCCCCGCAAACTCTGACCTTTCCTGGGGTGACCGAAGAAATCCTTTGAATCCACGCGCCTGCGCCAACTCGGGCGTCTCAGCTACTGGATGGACCTCTCCGCAGTGGGCTTTCCTCAGAGAAGCCACTCCTTTCTCGCAGCACCGCAGCTGCCGCCGCCGCCGCCGCCGCCACCGCCGCCGCCGCCACCGCGGCCGTGCTGGCACCCGGCCAG
Source organism: Pipistrellus hanaki (assembly GCF_964339955.1). Lineage (NCBI taxonomy): Eukaryota > Metazoa > Chordata > Mammalia > Chiroptera > Vespertilionidae > Pipistrellus > Pipistrellus hanaki. The sequence continues at coordinate 66,194,216 of NC_140507.1, forward strand.
GAAATTCTGTCCAGAGGATCGCTCCCTAGCTTCCTAGAGACCTTGGCTGCCCCTCAGCTGCTAATCAACCCTCCCTGAGCGACTCAGATGCCACTTTTATCTGTTCTGGGACCAGAGTCAGAACAAGTCCGACTGTTCGGTCGCCATCTTCAAACAACAGTATCTTTAAAACCTATGTATTATTCAGATTCAAAAGAGGTAAGTCTATGATCAATCATCATGTTTCATACAGTCACACATTGCCTTGATATTTCTCCTTTAAATATCATTTTATTGATTTTTAGAGATAGAGGAAGAGAAAAGGAGAGAGACATAGAAATAACAATAGGACAAATACTGATCTGTTATCTCATGCACACCCCTAACTGAAGATTAAACCCACAACCCTTCACAATCAAAGACTGTTGGCTTGTAGCTGATCAGCTGACTGCCTTCCTTTCTGATTACCCCTAACTGCCCCCTGCCAGCCTGATCAACTCTAATTGCCTCTGCCTGCCAGCTTGGTCACTCTTAACTTCCCCATTCCCTGCCTTTGAACCATTTGTTCTCTTGGTCTATGGGACGACACTCAACCAACTCAGCCACATGATCCAGGTTGCCTTAAGATTTCTTGAGGGCAAATGCAAGCAGTATTCTAAGTCATGTCTTCAATCAAACACTTAACCATGTTAACTCTTTTTTTTCTTTTTTTAAATTTTTTTTTATTAAATTATCATCTTTGTACATATACCATTGCCGCCCCCTCCCATATATGCCCTCCCTCCCCAGAGTTTTGTGTCCATTGGTTGTACTTATGTGCATGTATAGAAGTCCTTCAGTTGATCTCTTATCTCCCCCAGATCTCCCTAACCTCCACGCTGTAATTTGACAGTCTGTTTGTTGCTTTACTGTTCTATATCTATCTTTTGGTTCTTCAGTTTATAATGTTCTTTATCATCCATAAATAAGTGAGGTCATGTGGTGTTTCTCTTTCATTGATTGGCTTATTTCATTCAGCATGATGTTCTCCAATTCTATCCAGGTTGCTGCAAATGATGAGAATTTCTTCTTTTTTATGGCAGCATAATATTCCATTGTGTAGATGTATCATAGTTTTTGGATCCAATCATCTGCTGATGGGCACCTAGGCTGTTTCAAAATACTAGCTATTGTAAATTGTGCTGCTATGAACATAGGGGTGCATATATCCTTTCTGATTGGTGTTCCTAGTTTCTTGGGATATATTCCTAGGAGTGGGATTACTGGGTCAAATGGGAGTTCCATTTTCAGATTTTTGAGGAAACTCCACACTGTTCTCCACAGTGGTTTCACCAGTCTACATTCCCACCAGCAGTGCACGAGGTTCCTTTTTCTCTGCAACCTCGCCAACACTTGTCGTTTGTTGATTTGTTGATGTTGGCCATTCTGACAGGTGTGAGATGGTACCACATTGTTGTTTTGATTTGCATCTCTCGGATAATTAGTGACTTTGAGCATGTTTTCATGTGCCGCTTGGCGTCTTTCTGTCTTCCTTTGAGAAGATTCTATTTAGATCCATTGCCCATTTTTTAATTGGGTCATTTATCTTCCTTTTATTAAGTTGTGTAAGCTGTCTGTAGATGTTGGAGATTAAACCTTTATCAGTGATAACATTTGCAAATATGTTCTCCCATACAATGGGCTTTCTTGTTTTGTTGATGGTTTCTTTTGCTGTAAAAAAAGCTTTTTATTTTGATGTAGTCCCATTTGTTTATTTTCTCTTTAGCTTCCATTGCCCTAGGGGCAGTATCAGTGAAGTTCTTTTGGCATATGTCTGAGATTTTGCTGCCTGTGGATGCCTCTAGTATTTTTATGGTATCCCATTTTATGTTTATGTACTGAATCCATTTTGAGTTTATTTTTGTGAATGGTGTAAGTTGGTGATCTAGTTTCATTCTTTTGCATGGATCTGTCCAATTTTCCCAACACCATTTATTGAAGAGACTGTCTTGACTCCATTGTATATTCCTGCCTCCTTTGTCAAATATTAACTAAGCATAGTGATTTGGGTTGATATCTGGGTTCTCAATTCCATTCCATTGATCTATACGTCTGTTCTTGTGCCAGTACCAGGCTGTTTTGAGAACAGTGGCTTTGTAATACAGCTTGAAGTCTGGTATTGAGATCCCTCCTACTTTACTCGTCTTTCTCTGGATTGCTGTGGCTATTTGGGGTCTTTTGTAGTTCCAAATTAACTTTTGAAGAGTTTTTTCTAGGTCGGTGAAATATGCCGTTGGTATTTTAATGGGGAGTGCATTGAACCTATAGATTGCTTTAGGAAGTATGGACATTTTGATGATGTTGATTCTACCAATCCATGAACATGGTATGTTCTTCCATCTGTTTACATCTTCCTCTATCTCTTTTTTCAGTGTCGTGTATTTTCCACGTATAAGTCTTTTACCTCCTTAATTAAGTTTATTCCAAGGTATCTTAATTTTTTTGGTGCGATGGTAAATGGGATTGCCCTTTAAGTCTCTGTTTCTGCAAGTTCACTATTGGTGTATAGAAATGCCATAGATTTCTTGGCATTAATTTTGTATCCTGCTACATTGCCAAATTCATTTATTAAGTCAATTAGTTTTTTAATTTAGTCTTTTGGGTTTTTTATGTACAATATCATGTCATCTGCAAATACGGATAACTTTACTTCTTCTTTTCCAATTTGGATGCCTTTTATTTCCTCTTCTTGTCTAATTGTAATGGCTAGTACTTCCAGTACTATGTCAAACAGGAGTGGTGAGAGTGGGCAAACCTGTCTTGTTCCTGTTCTTAGAGGGAATAGTTTTAGTTTTTGACCATTGAGTATAATGTTGGCTGTGGGTTTATCATATATAGCTTTTATTATGTTGAGGTATGATCCTTGTACTCCCACCTTGTTAAGAGTTTCTATCAGGAAAGGGTGTTGGATTTTATCAAATGCTTTTTCTGCATCAATTGATATGACTATATGATTTTTATCTTTCAATTTGTTTATGTGATGTATCACGTTTATTGATTTGTGGATATTGTACCATCCTTGCATTCCTGGAATAAATCCTACTTGGTCGTGGTGTATGATCTTTGTGATGCTCTGCTGAAGCCGATTTGCTAGAATTTTGTTGAGGATTTTGGCATCTATGTTCATAAGAGATATTGGCCTGTAATTTTCTTTCATTGAGTTGTCTTTATCTGGTTTTGGTATTAGAGTGATGTTGGCTTCATAGAAAGAGTTTGGAAGTGTTCCTTCCTCTTGGATTTTTTGGAATAGTCTGAGGAGGATAGGTTTTGGTTCTTCCTTGAATGTTTGGTAAAACTCTCCTGTGAAGCCATCTGGCCCTGGGCTTTTGTTTGCTGGAAGTTTTTTGATGACTGTTTCAATTTCTTCCCAAGTTACTGTTCTATTGAGATTTTTAGATTCTTCCTGATTGAGTTTTGGAAGGTTGTATTTCTCTAGGAATATGTCCATTTCCTCCAGGTTGTTCAGTTTGTAGGAATAGAGTTGTTCGTAGTATTTTGTAACAATCCTTTGTATTTCAGCAGGGTCTGTTGTTATTTCACCTCTTTCATTTCTGATTTTGTTTATTTGGGTCCTCTCTCTTTGTTTCTTGGTTAGCCTGGCTAGAGGTTCATCTATCATCTTTATCCTTTCAAAGAACCAGATTTTGGTTTTGTTGATCTTATGTATTGTTTTTTTGGTTTCTATGTCGTTTATCTCTGCTCTGATTTTTGTTATTTCCTTCCTTCTGCTTACACTGGGCTTTTCTTGTTGCTCTTTTTCTAACTCTTTGAGCTGTAGAGTTAGATCATTTGTTACCATTTTTCCTAGTTTTTTGCAATAGGCTTGTAAAGATATGAACTTCCCTCTCAAAACAGCTTTCGCTGTGTCCCATAGATTTTGGATTGTTGTGTTTTCATTGTCATTTGTTTCCAGGATGTTTTTAATTTCTTCCTTGTTTTCTCTGGCAACCCAGTCCTTGTTTAATAGCATGCTGTTTAGTCTCCATGTGTTTGATTTCTTTGGATTATTTTTATGGTAGTTAATTTCCAGTTTTATGCCATTATGATCTGAGAATATGCTTGAAATGATTTCTATCTTCTTGAATTTGAAGAGACTTTGCTTATGTCCCAAAATGTGGTCTATCTTTGAGAATTTCCCATGTGCACTTGAGAGGAATGCATATTCTGTGGCTTTGGGGTGGAATGTACTAAAGATGTCAATTAATTCCATCTGGTCTAGTGAGTCCTTTAGGATTGGTATTTCTTTGCTGATTTTTTGTTTAGATGATTTGTCGAAGGATGACAGTGGGGTATTAAAATCTCCTACTATGATTGTATTGCTATTAATCTCTCCCCTAATGTCCTCCAGCAGTTTTTGTATGTATTTGGGTGCTCCCATATTGGGTGCATATATATTTACCAGGGTTATTTCTTCTTGTTTGATTACTCCCTTTAGTATTATGAAGTGGCCTTCATTATCTCTTATTATGTCCTTCACTCTGAGATCTAATTTGTCAGATATAAGTATTGCTACCCCAGCTTTTTTTTTTTTCATTTCCATTTGCCTGGAAAACCTTTTTCCATCCCTTCACCCTCAATCTGTGTGCATCTTTTTTTCTGAGGTGTGTTTCTTGTAGACAACAGATGTATGGGTCTTGTTTTCTTATCCAATCTGTTAACATATGTCTTTTGATTGGAGCATTTAAACCATTTACATTTAATGTTATTAATGATAGGTACTCATTTGACACCATTTTTATTCTATACCCCTGTCTTCCTTCTTTGCTTCCTATTTCTTTATTTTTACAGTAGACCTTTTTAGCATTTCTTGCATTGCTGGCTTGATGGAGATAAATTCCTTTAGTCTTTTTTTGTCTGTGAAGCTCCTAATTTCACCTTCAATTTTGATTGATAGCCTTGCTGGGTACAGTATTCTTAGATTCAGACCCTTCCTTGGCATGACTTTGTATATTTCATCCCATTCCCTTCTGGCCTGATAAGTTTCTATTGAGAAATCAGTTGCTAGTCTGATGGGGATTTTTTTATATGTAACTTTCTGTCTCTCTCTGGCTGCTTTTAAGATTCTTACTTTGTCGTTGGTGTTTGCCAATTTAATTATAATATGTCTTGGCATCGGACTTCTGGGATCCATTTTGTTTAGGACTCTGCGAGCATCTTGGATTTGTGTGGGTTTTTTCTTCACTATCTCGGGGAAGTTTTCTGTCATTATTCCTTGAAATACGTTTTCCATGTCTACCTCAGTTTTCTTTCCTTCTGGAACCCCTATTTTTCGAATATTGTTTTGTTTTGCATTGTTCCAAAGCTCCCATAGGCTCTCCTCCTGCTTTTTAATTTTTTTTTCCTAGAAACTGCTCTAATTGGGTATTTTTTTCCATCTTATCTCTAGCTCACTGATGCAGTCCTCTGCTTCTTCTAGTCTGCTCTTGATGCTTTCTATTGAGTTCTTCATAGTAGCGATGTCATTTTTCATTTCTTCTTGAGTCATCTTCATTTCTCTTGGTTCTTCTTCATTTCCTCTTGGGTCTTACTCATATTGTCAAATTTGTCTTCCATTCTTTTTAGCCATCTTGTGATCGTTACTCTGAATTCTTGCTCTGGTAGGTTGCTCGCCTCTAACTCGTTTACTTCCTTTTCTGATGATGCCTGCTTTTCTTTCATTTGTGGGCTGTTTCTTTGTCTCCCCATGGTCTCTCTTTTCAGAATGTCTATCTCCTGCTTTGATTTAAAGGCACAAAATACAACAGAACCAGGTACAACACACAAGGCACTGAACAGAAATGTGTTTGCAATATTAATAACTTCCAATAAAGGTAACCACTAGGGAAAGGCAAATTAGGGAATAGGAGATAAAGAGTAAGAGTAAAAAGAGAAGAGGGAGGGAGCAAAAAAAAAAGATAGGAAAAAGAGTGTCAAAATGAATTTGGGAAACAGGGAAAAGAAAGAGAAAGAGAGAGAGAGAGAGGGGGGGGGGGGGAATAAACTATATATATATATGGGGAGAGAATTTCAATTGAACAACCACTAATCCCAACAAATGCTGTCAGCAGTACCTGGAGAATAATACAATCTACAACATCCCCTAAATCCAGCACAGGAAGGGAAAACAGAAGTAATAAAATAACAACAAACAAAAACCAATCAAATAAGAAAATACTGAGCAACAGCAACAGCAAAAGAATAAGCAAAATACTCTCACTAAAAAGCATAAAAATACAATATAATCATCATTCCCCCAAACAGCATCAAAAGAACCGTGAGGAAAACAATTTTTTTTTTTTTTTTTTTTTTTTTTTTTTTGCTAGTCAATACAGCTCAGAGAGGGGTGTGTATGCACTTGGCACAGGGGATTGGAAATTAGATATATAAGTAGGGTAGAAATTTTAGCAGGAGGATACTGAAAGAGTAAGAAAATCTAAAGCAGGAAAGGGTTAAGATAAACATGATAGCAAAAGGGGGAAGGGTAGAAAGAGAATGATGGTGTAAAGGTCGTATTAAGTTCGGGTTAAACAATGTTACAGGAGAAATGAAAATAAAATGAAGAACACTAATTCCAATGTAAAATAAAGAGAAAATAAAATGGCACTTAAAAAAAATTAAAATAGCAGTAGTAAAAATGCTTATTGAACCTAAAAATGTAATAATTAAAAAGTTAAAATCTGCTTAACAATAACCCACAACCTTCGGACCAACTAAAATCTAGTGAGGAAAAAAGGAAAAAAAGTGTTTCTTAAGTAAAAAGATGCAAAAAAATGAAAATTTAAAATAAATAAATTTAGCAAAAAAAATGTGCAGTTGTGAAGGCCATTCACTTCTGTTATTCTATTGACACGCCCGTTTCTCAGCCCAGACAGTATTGCAGTTCCCTGCGTTCTGCTGCACCTCAGTGGCGATTCCTTAGTTTCTTGGTTTTTGATCAAATAAAACTAATAATAAACACAGTCAGTTTGTACTCCAGACCCTAGGTGGCGGTGTATGTGGATTGATGTCCCGTCTTTTTGGCTGCTCTAGCCTTCTTTTTCTGTGGCACTCAATACCGGGGGGTTGGTTGGTTGGTTGGTTGGTTGGTTTGTTTGTTTTGCCTCGGAGCTGAATCCTGGATTATTTCTCCCTGCTCTGCTTCTCAGTTTCCAGAAAAGCAGTTTCCCCCTGCTGTCTCTTAGGGTCAGCCAATCTGGGTGATCTCTCCTTTGTAATCAGAAGCAAAGTGTTGCAGGGGAAACAGCCTAGGTGCGCAATGGGCGAGTCTGCGTGCACTTACAAACAGACTGCTTTCCAACTCCTCTGTTCTCCCACCGTGCAGGATCATAATGGGTTGCTCCCTAGAGAACCCCACTGGTAGCAACCTTGGGGACCCCCATCCACTGTCTCAAATCACGCCAGACCCAACAGTGGGGGCTTCTGTGGAAGCAGATTTCCAGGGTCCCAGCGGCTGCACGGTCGCCCCAGCTGCCGCTTTCGCTTTAGCTGTTGGGACACAGACACCCGGTGTTATCCCTGGAAAAATCCAAGCTTTCTGTAGAATGTGCGTGTCCACGCCGGTCGGACAGCCCCGATTCTTAATAATCTGTTCCGTGTCCCTTGGCATTTTAAAAGAGTCCCGCTTCTGAGGAAGATTAAGCTAAACCCAGCACTAGGTGTCCCCAGGAAGGATTCTTGCTGCAGCCACAGCCTTCTTTTGGCGCAGCTCTGGCCGGGGCACACAGCGGCTGCAGTTGCTGCCGGCTCAACAGGGACCCAGAACCCTCACTCTATCCCTGAAAACTCTTACCTTTGCGTGGGTGATTGAAGAACTCCCTTGAATCCACATGTTTGTGTCGATTGGGGCATCACAGCTGCTTGATGGTCTCCTCTGCTGTGGGTTTTCCAGGTCTCAGAGAAGATCCTCCTTTTCTCAACAAGCATTTTCTATCCAGACACTTGCAAGTGTTTACCTACACAGACCAAGGCGCTCTCCTTGAGGACCAGCCATTTGTCCAGAATGACTGCTATTATAAGGGATCTGTGGAGGGAGACCCAGAATCCCTGGTTGCCCTCAGTACCTGTTTGGGAGGTTCTCAGGGAATATTACAGGCAAATGACGTTGTTTATGAAATAGAGCCCAAGGCACTTTCTACCACATTTGAGCATTTCATATATAAAGTGGACAGGGAGGAGACACAGTGGCCGCCCATGAGATGTGGAGTAACAGATGAAGAAATTGCACAGCAACTGAAGTTTCAAGAGAATGCTAGTTTCACTTTGGTGCAGAGTGAGTATGAAGGCTGGTGGACCCACAGGCACATTCTTAAACTGGCAGAGGTGGTGGACCACACTCGCTATCTTCATCACCAAAGTAATGTCACAGCTGTACAGTATGAAGTACTACTTGTGCTCAATGCAGTATTTCAGTTTTTGAGTCCACTAGATGTTGATGTGGTTTTAATGGGAATTGAGGTCTGGGCTGCTAACAACCCACTCTCAATAGATAAAATAAACAAGCTCCTGTCGGATTTTTGCAAATGGAAGGAAACCAGCTTGAGTAACCGCATTCCTCATGATATTGCACATCTTTTGGTAAATCGTTCTTATGGTATTCGTCTTGGCTTAGCCTATATAAAAGTCGTACATGTAGAAACACTTTAAATTGTGGAGTTGATAGTTTCATAACCAATGCGCTGTATTATTTTGCATACATCATGTCACATGAGATGGGTCATAATTTGAGAATGGATCATGATGAAACAACTTGTACATGTGGACATAAAAACTGCATAATGGCTCCAACAAAAGCAAGTGCAACTAGATTCAGCAACTGCAGCTATGCTAACTTCATGGACTGGATGGGCTTCCTGGCAAGTCAAAATTGTATGTACATGCCATCAGATAGAGGGAACATCTTCACACCTGCACAGTGTGGGAACAGTGTGGTTGAAGAAGGAGAAGAGTGTGACTGTGGCACTTTACAATTGTGAATGAAAGATCCGTGCTGTGAGTCCAACTGCACTCTCAGGCCTGGGGCTGCTTGTGCTTTTGGGCTTTGTTGCAAAGACTGCCAGATCCTGCCAACAGGTGAAGTTTGTAGACAAGAGGAAAATGACTGTGATCTCCCAGAGTGGTGCAATGGGACCTCCCACCATTGTCCAGAAGATGTGTACTTGCAGAACGGGGTGTCATGCAAGGGCGGTGGCTACTGCTATGAAAAGCGATGCAATAACCGTGAAGAGCAGTGCAGGAACATTTTTGGCAAAGAGGCCAAGAGTGCAAATCAGAGTTGCTACACAGAAATGAACACCCGAGGTGACGGTTTTGGGAACTGTGGTTTCAGGTACTCTAGATATGTAAAATGTAGCATCTCAGATACCTTGTGCGGGAGGATTCAGTGTGATAATGTGATAGAACTTCCCCATCTGATAAATCATTCTACTGTGCATTGGGCTCGCATCAATGACTTCACCTGCTGGGTTACCGACTACCACTTTGGGATGACCATACCTGACATTGGTGATGTGAAAGATGGGACAGAGTGTGGGGCAGAACATGTCTGCATCCAAAGGAAGTGTGTCCATATGTCATATCTGATAACTTATTGTTCACCTGATAGCTGCAATATGAGTGGAGTCTGCAATAACAAACATCACTGCCATTGCAACCTGGAGTGGGATCCTCCCAACTGCCTGGAAGAAGGCAGTGGAGGTAGTATAGATAGTGGGCCACCCCCTCGAAATAAAAGGATTAAAATTTGGCCAAAGAATCATTACCTGCTACTACTCTCATTGATTCATTTTATTTTTTTATTATGCTTGCTAATTTTTTGGGTTTTTAACTTTCACTACAGGTATAATTGAAAAGTAGAATGTGCCAACTTCACATGAATAAAAACAGCAAAATGCCAAGATTTTAGCTACAGAAGAAGAGCAAGTTGATGCACTTTTATCTAAGGAAAAACAGCAAAATGTTCTACTGCTTATTGAAAGAAAAGGAACAATTGACTATTTCAAAGGAGTTCAGTCTGACCCAATTTTCTGTGTACTAAATGTTAGTCTCCTGGCTATAGAAATGTTACAGAATGTGTCACAGACCATTGGCATAATGCCCAAGACTTTTTATTATTTGTGATCTTAAAATATTGGCCATTAAACAATTACCAAAATATCCTAATTCCTAGAATATTACTACTTTTCTTTATTTTAAATAGTGTTTAATTTTCCAGGAAACTTGTTTCTTTGTGTTTCCTCAGCAAAGGTAGAGCTAATGGATATTGTGTGTTTGTGTGTTTTTAATTTGCTGTCTCAGTTCTAGCCATCCTTCCCATTTGTACTCTGCTTTGTCCCACAGGGAATACAAACATAGAAATTAAATTTTTTCTTTGCCAGTTCTCATTGCTAGTTTCTGCAATAATTGGCCACTAGGGGGAGACTGGAAACCTGGAAAATCTTTTTATTACTATTCATGCCAGTCATGCCTCATTAACAGCTCTAGTATTTACAAGAGTAGTAACTTTCAGTCTGCACATCATTACTATATATATAACAGGGGTGAGCAAAAGTAGGTTTACAGTTTTGAATTCACAAAACAGAGTTTAATTTTTATTTATTAATTATTGTATTATTTTCCATCAAAATATCTGTAAACCTACTTTAGCCCTCTCTTGATAAGAACTTATTCTGACTGGGTTTTTTCACTTAGCATAATACTCTCTAAGTCCCTCCAAGCTGTCTCAAAGAGTAAGAGATCATTCTTTCCTAAACTGCCTAGTATTCCATTGTGTAAATGTACCACAGTTTTTGTATCCACTCATCTACTGATGGGCACTTGGGCTGTTTCCAGATCTTAGCTGTTGTAAATCTTTTTGATTGACAATTTGGGGTTCTTAGAATATATTCTTAGAAATGGAATACCTGGGTCAAATGGCAGTTCAATTTTTTTTTAATTTTTTCAGGGAATTCCATACTGTTTTCTCTAGAGGCTACACCAGTCTACATTCTCATCAGCAGTGTACAAGTGTTCCTCTTTTTTTTTTTTTATTAACTCTTTCAATTTCTTATTTTGCCTTTTTTCTAAGAATTGCAATGCTTTCCATTTTATTCCATTTGGCCCCCATACCTTATAAAATATTATTAATCTGTAAGTCTCTACATATTTTGAGTACAACCTGAAAATTTATCTAACGGTTAATATTTTCTCAATCCCCAGATAAAACCTCCTAAAACATCAGAAAATAAAGGATATAAACCAGAGCTCCACTCTTTTCTCAGGAAACCATATAAACATTGCATGATTTTTCAACTTCTCCCAAATTACTTTTTTCCTATATATTGGACTAATTGAATATAGATAATTGATTCTTACTGTAAACATTACCAAAGATGTTTAACTCCTTATGTAAACCATCAATACATATCTTAACTAATCAAATAGACTTGCTGTGATTATCATATCAAAATGTGTTTTCAATATAGTAAGGTGGTCTTTTTAAGTACTTAGGTAGTCCCCTTCCCCAGTTGCTCACATTTTATTCATAGCCAAATGCAGTTATTTATCAGCAACAATCTAAGAAACCAGATTTCACCTCTGTGTATTAGAGTTTTACTCCTGCCCAAAGTTAATAAACTAAAATATGTGATATGCAATTTCTTGATTGTCCCGAATACATGAAACAACAAACGTTAGAAACTCAACAAGTCAATGACTAACATAGTCTTAAATAAATAAATAGTTTTCAAGTATGTATTGATCATCAAGACAAAATCCAAACAATAGTACATCTTTTATACCTGGGTAAAGACTTGTAAGCAAGATGAAATGAAGAATCAATTATGAAAAGAAAACCACATAGTAAAATTAAGTTAGCTAAATTAATCCTTAGTATATTCTTCTAATTAAGAGTAGAAAAGAAAAGAATAGAAAATTGGGTAGGACCAAATTTTTTTCATAATGCATATGATAGTCTCATATAATTACGCCTCCAAGTTATCTAATATGTAGATAAATGAATGTAACTGCAGAACCAATAAATTAAGGCAAAGAAATTCAAAACCTCATTGTCAAATTGTGTTCTGTACGATCTATTTGTAACCAAAGCAGTGGAAAATAGAGAAAATCTAATGAAGGGAAATGAGAAAGTCCATCTGAGGGACAAAGTACAAACCTGCATTTACTAAAATGGAAGGGTAATGGCAAGTTACTGGAAGACAATGCCAGACAAAATCTATGTTCCACAGTTAAACTCTCAAGGTGGACACTAAATAACTAAATTCATTTCTATGGTTTATTCCAGCTAATCTGCTAAATGTCCAGATTAGCATTTTCATCTGCTACCTAGTAAAATTAATAATTAATTTGACTCCACACTCTGTTTTATGAACCTCTCTCTCCCTCTAAATTTTAAATTTGTCTTTTCTTGCTGACAATTTTTTTATTTTTTTAAATAAATCTGTATTGTTCAGATTTTTACAAAAGTTCCTCATTTTCCCCCCCTCCATTGCTCTCCTCCACCATGTTCCTACCCCACCCTCTGTGCTTTCCCCACCCCCCATTGTCCTCATCCATAGGTGCACAGTTTATGTTCAGTCTCTTCCCGCACCCCCCACTACTCTTTTCCCCAAGAATTTTCAGTCCACTTCCCTTCCATACCTCTGATTCTATTATATTTAACAGTTAATATTGTTCATCAGGTTTTTTAATTCCCTTGGTTTTTAGATTCACTTGTTGATAGCTACATATTTGTCATTGATAATTTTTATCTTTTTTTTCTTCCTCTTCTGAAAGAACCCCCTTCAGCAATTCATATAATTCTGGTTGGCGGTGATGAACTCCTTTAGCTTTTTTTTTATCTGTGAAGCTCTTTATCTGCCCTTCAATTCTGAATGATAACTTTGCTGGAAACAGTAATCTTGGTTATAGGTTCTCGCTATTCATCACTTTGAATATTTCTTGCCACTCTCTTCTGGCCTGCATAGTTTCTGTTGAGAAATCAGCTGACAATCATATGAGTGCTCCTTTATAGGTAACTACCTGCTTTGCTCTTGCTGCTTTTAATATTCTCTCTTTGCCTTTTGCTCTTGGAATTTTAATTATGATGTGTCTTGGTGTGGTCCTCTTTGGATTCCTTTTGTTTGGGCTTCTGTGCGCTTCCTGGACATGTAATTCAATTCTTTCACCAGGTGGGGGAAGTTTTCTTTCACTATTTCTTCCAATAGGTTTTCACTATCTTGCTCTCTTTCAACTTCTGGGACACCCATAATTCTGATGTTGGTTCGGTTGAAGTTGTCCCAGAGGTTTCTTACACTATATTCAACTTTCTGGATTCTCTTCTCCTCTTGCTTCTGCAGTGGAGTGTCCTCTGGCTCTTTGAGTTCCAAATCTTTGACTTGATTCTTGCGATCTTCCGGTCTGTTTTTAGAACTCTGTATAATATTTTTTATTTCAGACAATGAATTCTTTATTTCTAGTTGATCCCTTTCATAGCCTCATAAGTCTCGTTTATTTTATTGGCCTTTTCTAGGATATTCTTGAAAAACCTTATAAGCGTGGTTTTCAACTCTATATCCAGTCACTTTTTGTACTCCATTTCTTTCGTTTGTGATCTGTTTCCTTGTCTCAGCATTTTCACTGCTTCCCTGAGTTGGTAGGGTGGCTTTGTGTGTTAAGGTGTCCTATATGGTTCAGTGGGTCAGCCTCCCAATTATCTGAGGTGGACACTCTTGGTGCATCCCTTTGTGGACTGTGTGTACAGCCTTTGTAGTTAAGTCTTAATTGTTGTTGGTATCACTGGGAGGAACTGACCTCCAGTCCAATTGGCTGTGAGGATCAGCTGTGTCTATGACAGGAGCCTCTGTGCTCAGCTTGGATGGGGTGGTGTTTCAGGGTGGAGCCTACAACCTTGGCTTCCTGTCAGCCCCGCCATATGAGGTTCCTGAGTCTCAGTGTTCCTCACTGTCCTTTGGTACTCAGTGCTTTGGTACTCACTGCAAGCACCTCTGAGAGAAAGATGCCCTCAAGTTTCACCCACTAACAGACAGTCTAGTCTCTCCCCCAATGAACCCGGAACTGGGGTTCAGTGCAGCTGGAAGTTGGGTTCAGTGCAGTCCAGAGCTTTTGTCTCCTTCCCGCTAGGGCAATCCAGCAGCACAGTCAACAGTTAGTCCTCTGCACACAATGTGCATGACTCTAGGGCACTGCCTTTCACCGCTTCTCTGAGTTTCCACCTTACAGCCTAGAATCCCTCTGTATGAGCCTGGGACCCCAGGGTCTCGCCCAGAACTGGGGTTCAGTGCAGTTGGAACTGGGGTTCAGTACAATCCGGAGCTTTTTTCTACTTCACGCTAAGGAACGCCAACCAGGCACTCAGCCACCTCTCCTCTCCGGCTCCTTCCTCTTCCCATGTGCACACCGTGTCTTCGTACCTTAGGCTCCTCTGCTTTTCCTTCTGGTATTCTCTTTCCTTCTTGTTGTAGAATTTCCAGTCAGTCAACTTTCCTGTAGTTCTAGATAATGTCCACTTCATATTTTAGTTGTATTTTTGAAATTGTTGTGTGAGGCTGCAGTTAGGGATTTACCTATGCCACCATCTTGGTTTCTCCTCTTGCTGACAATTTAATACTGTTCTCCCTTTCAGATGAAGTAGCTTTGTATGCAGATATTTGATGTCTCTGAGATATTATTTTATACTAGAGGTCTTGTGCACAAAATTTATTCATGAAGGGGGGTTGGGGTCCCTCAGCCAGGTCTGCACCCTCTCACAATCTGGGACACCTTGGAGGATGTCTGACTGCTAGGCATCCTTCTTGCAATCTGGGACCACTGCCTCCCACCCGCTATCCTGCCTGCCTGCCTGATTATCTCTAATCTCTCTGCCTGCCTGCCTGCCTGCCTGCCTGCCTGCCTGCCTGCCTGATGTCCCTAAATGCTCACCAGCCTGCCTGATCATCCCTAACCACCTCTGCCACAGCCCTGCACCCTGGACCCAAGCTTCCCTCCTCCAGCTGGCCACAGACAACTGGGACCCAGGGTTTCCTCCCTCTGCCTGGCCACAAGCACCGGGGAACCCCGGGTGGTGACACCTGGACCAGCTGCAGGCATACAGGTGCTACCCAGGCCCTCACTTTGTCAGGAAGGACATCCAGAATGATGTCTGGAAGACATCCCGTCTATCTGGTCTAATTAGCATATTGTCCTTTTATTAGTATAGATTCAAAAGATTTCTAAATGATTAGTGATGTGTACTTTCTTTTGAGAAGGCTTTATAGTGGAGGCAATTTTTCCTCTCAATCTTCAAGTGTTCGTTAACATGATTCAAGGTTAAAAATAATCTGGAAAGAGGAGGATGATATGAGTGAAAGTACTGGGACTGAAGTGTTTCAACTGTGTGTAAGAATCACATAAGATGAGGGTAAGGAAGCTGGTTGGATTTTTTCACATATTAAAGAGAAATTGGAAATAAGCTCAGATGGAGGTGGTAAAGCCCAGGGTTGAGGAACTTTAGACAGTTGCATGGTTTGTGTAACTGAGAAAGTATTTTTGCTAACTAGCTAAATCTAAAACCTCATTAAATGAGAGACAAGGGGGGAAGGGACTTCTATTTCCATTGCCATATCAAGTCTCAAAACTTTGTTCATAATGACAGGTGGTAAAAATATAAGCAGGTTGGTTCATAGTTAGAAAGGATTGTGAAATCTACTAACTTTCTTCTAATAAGTCATTCAAAAAGATGAGCTATGGAGCAGAGAAGTACCCTGTATTTGTGCATGCATGAACACACACACACACACACACACATATACACACACACACACACACACACACACACACACACACACGCTCACCACACCAACATCTTTTCCTGCCAAATGTTCATATCTTGATGAGGATCCACTTTCTTTAATATATCCCATTCTATTTTATTTCATTGGGATCCACTAAAATGTGTTTTTATAGGCTGTTAAGTTGATAAAAAAATTGATTTAGGCCATAACTGAAATTGAAGGAAATGCTGTGATTAGGACACAGATATTGATGATTTTGACAACACTTAGAAAAGGAGAAGATTAAAGGATTTATACAAGGTGCATAGAAAGTCTGACTATAACTTGAAGCTACTCTACTGTTACTGGCATTATTACACTAAGAATGTCATATTCTTTCAGGGGCTTCTGCCACTAGAGTCATCAAATACAATAATGTAGTGAGGACAACATGTAGGTCAACATTTTTTGGCATCTATTTTTCTCTTATTGCCAGATTCCAAACTGATGTCCAAGAAATAAATTGTGTCAAGGATTTATATGGGCTAAGTTAATTCTCAACAGTGCAATAGTACTCCTTAGCTTTCCCTTTCCATCACAACATTACTCAACACTCTATAGCAAATATAGAGCAAACATATGTAAATAGAGACATAGAAACCAAATTAGGATATTGGGATTTATTTACAATTTGGAGATATTTATTAAGGTTTCATCTGGTTAGCATGAGATATTTTTGTGTTCTTGGCATTTTGTGAAATACAGTGCCTACACTTTAGGACTCAGAAAGCAACCAAGTAAACCTGGTGTTCTTGTCCCCATAACGATGAGGATAAAGTTTAGCTCAAAACAAGTCCTTTTCTCCTATCTGCAACCTGATATCAAAGTTTAATGCAAATATCAAATCTGTATTAAACAAGGTCAATGAGGAATTCTTGGTTTAACCATTTAAGCTGTTATGATTGAAAGTCAGCAGTAACAACTTGTGAAAACAAAAACAACATAGAAGTTCAATTCCATGTTCTGTGCATGAATGAAGACATTAGAAACTCAGAGAATTACAAAACTTGTGGATGGAAAAAGGACAAACTATTGAACACACACACACACACACACACACACACACACAGTGTTTGATATAAATGTATGTTCATAACTACAACCTTCAGGCTTTGGTTTCAGGTATCCTATTTCAATTCTGATTATTTCTTTTTCTTTTTTTCTTTTTTTTTTCTTTTTTTTTTAGCATCCTCCTAAACATAGTCTGGTATTTTTCCCACTAGGGAAAGCTTTTTGTTTTATCAGTTTAAGAATCAATTTAGTTTGGGTGGAGGAGATATTCAAATAGTATTTGAATTAATGGTCTCTAGACGAAAGGTACATAAGCATGCAGGGGGGGTTATGTATCACTGAAATAAATGTGGAATAAATGGTAAGAACAGTTATTTGAGTCCTAACAGAACCCATGCTAAACTATTTAAGATGTAAGAGCTGTAGTAGTTGAAAATGAGAATGCAATGCTGGCCATAGCCTTAGCTTGATGGCTTGTCATTGAAGATGAGTTGTAAAAGTAAAATAAACTGAATGTTGTATAGGTTATCCACATACTTGCTAAATACAATCAGAATGTAGATAAAATGGTAGAGAAGAAATTTATAATGAGACTTCAAATTCTTTAAGATTTGTGCAGATTTGACTTGGGAGTTGCTGTCAGAATAATAAAGACAAGTACATAGTGGTTTAATGAGACAGCCACCAGGTTAGTGGTTCAGAAGGTCCTTGGCAATCAAACAAATTAGGACCAGACATCGGATCAGTAGATCACAGGGGAATTTAAGACTGGAAATCTTCCTCTGCTGGGTTTCACATTGTGGACATATAGGTTTTAGGAGAACTAAGTAGGAATAAGGAGGTCTCCATGAAAAAGTGTAAATAGAGAGGCAGTTGCTGCTTTTCATAAAAGGAACTGAAAGGAAAATTATTAGGTGGGGAGAGAGAAAGAGAGAGAGAGAGAGAGAGAGAGAGAGAGAGAGAGAGAGAGAGAGAGAGAGAGAGAGAGAGAGGTCCAGGGACACTAAATGAAAGAAGAAGTAAGCAGACATAGATAAAGCACCCATGATAGCTCTACTCTTCAATTTTTTAGCAGTCTTCATACTCTTTTCCACAGAGACTGCACCAATTTACAGTCTCATCAACAGTGCCCCAGGGTCCCCGCTTAATCTCAATATTGCTTAACTAGGCATATTCTGCAATAAAAATCCATTGATCTGTAAACCTTTGTGATATGTCAATTTTAATATGTATTACACTTTAATGAAAACTTTAAAAAATAATACATTGCACCCAAAGTCTTGGAAATTGTGGAAAAAGAAAATGTTTTAAAACAAATTCTCCTGAAACATCCTCCCTGTGTGATTCATGGGCAAGTTTTACTGCTCCAACCTCTTGACTTATTTTGGGTAAGTTACAAATAAAACAAAAACTTCATTTGTGATTTTAATACAAAAATATGCTTCACTAGGATAGGCAGAGACTTGTTTGTTTTATGGCATCATTTTCAATATTAACATGAAAGTTATTTTCAATATTAAAATAAAAGGTATTAAAAATAAATGGAAAAACTAAGGAAAAAATAGAAAAACAATAAGAAAAGTTCTTTTAGGGAGTGAAAGTAAATGTAAATTTAGACATATAATTAGAACTATGGTAGAGAGTGCAGAGGGGAGAATTTGTGGATATTAAATGCAAATGCCTCTTTCAGGATTTGAACCTAATTAATAGCCCTGATGCTTTGAAGTACAATAAAGATTGACTTGAGAAAGTAATTCTTCATAAAATGTAATTTTTCTCATGATTTAAAGATCATCTTTGTTTTATTTAAATACCGGAAAGTAACCATTTATACAGGAAAGCAATTAATAAGTCCTATTTGCTCTAAATTCAGTAATATTAACAGAAGACATTATTTTACCATAAATCAGTATGATTATCAGACAGGTGACTTAGTAATGTACGTATATAATGGAAATTTTATCAGCAAAATTAGAAGGAAACAGAAGGTTTAGTACATAACTATCATCAAGCATGTGATCACTAAGCAAAATGTGAAATGAAAATTCAATAATTTTCTCACTATTTGACTTATGAATATGCTTACCTCAAATCACAGCTGCCTAACCAATATATTAATCTAAACTTTTTCATTGGCTCATTATACTAATGATATTATTTAAAAACTTATAAATTCTAATTTCCCTTTTTTTATTGTCTAAAGTTTTACATATGTCTCCTTTTCCCCCAATTGACTCCCCCCCTCCACCCCCAGAGCCACTTCCACCCTGGACAAGCCCCCACCGCCCCAATGTCTGTGTCCATTGTTTATGCTAATATGCATGCATACAAGTCCTTTGGTTGTTCTCTAACCTCCCACCCTGCCATTTGTCTCTGGATCTATTCTTGTTCAGTCATGCCTTATTAGCAGCTCTAGTCTTTACGAAGATAGTAGCTTTCAGTCTGCACATTATTACTATATATACTACAGGGGTGGGCAAAAGTAGGTTTATTATTGTTAGTAATGGAATTTATTTTTATTATTAATTATTGTATTATTTGTCATTCCAATGACTATAAACCTACTTTTACCCCATCTTTATATTATATATGTTATAATTTCATATATGTACATATATAAAACAGCACTGTCGGGCTCAGAGATACTGTCTCAGATGCCAAGAAAGCTACCTTAAGGATTTAGAGTGTCAGATATTTGAATCCTTCACCAACTCCCAGAGGTTTCAGTACCTGGTTGGCATACCTTCTCAGTTTAAAGAATTAGACCCAGTGTTCTTATTCCAAAGGTTCAGGATCCAACAATCCCATCTCTTCCCTTTGATCTGCAGTCCTGGGAGCAATAACTACATCTTCTTGCTAATAACTCAAGGTTCTCTCAGTGGTGTGATTTCATTTATGGCAGACCTCAATTGGTACAGCATTAGCTTAGTAAAATGGAGAACACAAAATGGAGTCTGACATCAGAAGCTTTTAATTTCTTTTATATTGCTGCCCTGTAACATCTTCTGGACATCATTTACTCTTGGACAGAATTACTTTAAAATGTGCAAACAAGCCGAAACCGGTTTGGCTCAGTGGATAGAGTGTTGGCCTGCAGACTGAAAGGTCTAAGGTTCGTTTCCAGGCAGGGGCATGTACCTTGGTTGCGGGTAGAGACTGAACAAAAATCGTACACCTATGGATAAGGACAGTGGGGTTGAGGTGTAAGGGCAGAGGGTGGGGTGGGAACCAGGTGGAGGGGAGCTATGGGGGGGGTGGGAAAGAGGAACAATTGTAATAATCTGAACAATAAAGATTTTTTAAAAGTAAATATATTAAATAATAAATAAATAAATAAATAAATAAATAAATAAATAAATAAATAAAATACCAAAGAGGACAGGGTCTCAAGTCCAGGTAGCAGGGGATAAGCTCTCCAACTCAACTGAGCAGGCCATCGCTACTGCTAGCAATCCGCAATCCATCACTGAGTGTGTGAAACAGATCTGTGTGATCCTACTGGAGTTCTCCCACCCCCACCCCCAAAAGGACATGGCCATCCTATCTGGCCCAAACCATCCAGTTCTCCAGTCATTTTTGCAGGTGATCAGGCCAAGATATAAGCCCAAAAATAGCCCTATCCCCTTGTGGACAGGTCTAAAGCTTAGCTTGGCCTTGCTCTTGACACCAGCAAGATTATCCAAGGGACCAGAGAGGGATCAACCTGTCTGTTTCCCTGGAAGTTAGGCCTCATTCTGACTGTAGATTTTGAAGCATCCCAGTAACTTGCCTCCAAACCATCCTAGTCATGGTCTAGTAGTAGTCCTGCCTTTCCTGAGACCTTTTAGGAATCGTGCCTGTCCATGTTCTCAGTGGATGGGCTGCAGACCTCAGCTTAACTGTGAGTCTGGAAGAAACCCTATCACCTGGGTCTTGCTCTCCAGGGAACAACTGAGAGGCATACCTTTCTATGCACCTGGAAAAAGAAAGAATCCGTGAACTTTTCATATACAAGCTATTTAATATTAGGCAGTTAGTGGAACAAAAAAGAAACAAAATGAAAGCATATAGGACCTTTGTAATAAAAGGTACATATCATGGGAGACTCAAAAGGAGAAGAGAGAAAAGAGTAGAAGTTTATTTAGAGAAATAATGGCTGAAACTTCCCAAATCTAGGGAGTGATATGAACATTCCCTTCCAAGGAGCTTTGAACAACCGAAAACAAGATCAACCCAAAGATTACCTTGAGACTCAATATAATCAAAATGTCAAAAATCAGAAATAAGGGGAGAATTTTGAAATAAGCAAAAAAATAAGGGATTCATCACATACAAGGGAACTCCCATAGTCATTTGCAGATTTCTCAGTAGAAATCTTGCAGGCCAGGAGGGAGGGGAGTGATATGTTAAAAGTGCTGAAAGAAAAACTGCCAAAGAATACTCTACCTGGCAAAATTGCCCAGAAATGAAGGAGAGATAACAATAATCCAAAAAAAACAAAAAGAAGAAAGCTGATAATTTATCACAAGTAGTGCCTTACAAATAATGCTAAAATTGAAACAAAAGGATACTAATTAAAACAGAAAACATATGAAAGTATAATATTTACCAGCAATGGTAAATATGTAGTGAAATTCAGAATATTTTAATACTGCAATGATAAACTATAAATCAGTTTTAACTATTATAAAAGTTAAAAGACCAGCCGAAACCGGTTTGGCTCAGTGGATAGAGCATCGGCCAGCAGACTGAAAGGTCCCAGGTTCGATTCCGGTTGGGGGCATGTACATTGGTTGCGGGCACATCCCCTGTAGGGGGTGTGCAAGAGGCACCTGATCGATGTTTCTCTCTCATTGATGTTTCTGACTCTCTATCCCTCTCTCTTCGTCACTGTAAAAAATCAATAAAAAATATATATTTTTTAAAAAGTTAAAAGACCAAAGTATAAAAATAACAATAGCAACAATAATTAACTTTAATTTTTTCTAACTGAAGAATAATTTTGCTATTCTCAAAAGAGAAAGAAAAAAAAGAAAAGCTCATTTTATGGGCAAAATACTTCAGGTGCATGCAAAATAATCAGATCAAAAGTCTACCTCATTCTTCAGAGATCTGAATTCTTAAAAAGGGCTGGTGACATTTTAAATTCAAACCTAGCCAAGTTTCAAAACAGCTAAATCAGCCTTGATTTAAAGTTATTATTATCTGTAATGAAAAAAATATCAACACTTTTAAAATTGCCATAAATGCTTGCTAAATGAAATTATTACAAAAGACTAAAGTTCTTGGTTTTATTTCTCCCATGACATATCCCACTTTGATACATTCTTACCTTGTCATATACTCTCAGAAAATTAGAGTATTGTTCATAGTTATATACTCAGGGGACAAGGTTTCATTTCAAAACAGGACATTCAGCCTAGCCAGTTGATAGAGCATCTGCCTGCAGATCAGAGTCCAGGGTTTGTTTCTGGTCAAGGGCATGTACCTGTATTGCAGGCTCCTCCCAGGCTTGGCCCTGAGTCAGAGCACTGGCAGGGCCCTGAACGAGCTCTGGTGGTCTGAGTGGTTCTGGGTGTCTATGAGTCCATGCATTCTTCTAAATTATCCTATCCAACTAAGCCAGTGGTCGGCAAACTCATTAGTCAACAGAGCCAAATATCAACAACGATTGAAATTTCTTTTGAGAGCCTAATTTTTTAAACTTAAACTTCTTCTAACGCCACTTCTTCAAAATAGACTCGCCCAGGCCGTGGTATATTGTGGAAGAGCCACACTCAAGAGGCCAAAGTAGCACATGTGGCTCAGGTTTGCTGACCACTGGACTAAGTCAAGGCTGGTTCCTTCTTGAACACTGCCCACTGTACTAACTGTTGGGAACTTAGTCCAAGTTCCTCCTTTATCCTCTGTTCACTAGTAACAGGTGTGGGGTCTGAGTCCTGCTGCCTGGGGCTGGACCTCCTAGGACACCGGGTCGGGACGGAGAAGAAATGAGAGGTTGTGGGTATAGAAGAATATTGCAAAACAATCCTCACAGCAAAGTCCATACAGGCAAGCAGCCAGACACCAGCTGGTAAACTTATATCTTTCCCATAAACAGCATCAGTCTCTGTACCCACAGCTATTATCTGAGTCTTTATTGCAAAACAATCCTCACAGCAAAGTCCATACAGGCAAGCAGCCAGACACCAGCTGGTAAACTTATATCTTTCCCATAAACAGCATCAGTCTCTGTACCCACAGCTATTATCTGAGCAGCCTCATGCTGCCTCCTAGACTCACCGCCACACATCCTAGTGGTATCTACGCTCTCCAGTTCAGAAGCTTCTCCTGTCTCTCCTGCCGAGCTCTCTCTCCATACTCCAGCAGACTTTTTCTCATTCCATCCTCAGCTGACTAGACTGGTCAGTAACCTACTTTTATGCTATTTAGACAAAGAAAGCTTCTTGGCAATAAGTCACATCAATCCTATTGGCCACTGAAGGGCACAGTGTACCCGCTCGGGGTATGTTGGTCTGATTAGGATTCCCAGGCTCAGAGTCCTTGAACATTCCATTTAGGCTCATGCTCAGAGCAGCCTTTGGCCATTCTGGTGTATTGATAACAAGGCCTCTGTGCTCCCACCAGCCTCAACTATCTGGGGACCTAACATGGTTCCGACACCCTGGTCGGGGCTCATGCAGGAGGCAACCAATCAATGTGTTTCTCTCACATCGATGTTCCTCTCTGTTTTTCCCCTCTCTCTCTTGTATTCTCCCTTAAAAAAATCCATAGATAAGGATAAAAAAATAAAAAAAAAGGGTCGAAGATGGATATAACTCTGTATTATATGTAACTATGACAGCAAATGAATACATTGAAAGAGACACCAGAAAAATGTCAAGCTCAGGAAAACTCAGCCTAAAATTACTATTTCAGATGTTCTTAATAATGAATAATGTTTTGCCGAAACCGTTTTGGCTGAGGTGATAGAGCGTCGGCTTGTGGACTGAAAGTTCCCGGGTTTGATTCCGGTCAAGGGCATGTACCTTGGTTGCGGGCACGTCCCCAGTAGGAGGTGTGCAAGAGGCAGCTGATCGATGATTCTCTCTCTCATCGACATTTCTAACTCGCTATCCCTCTCTCTTCCTCTCTGTAAAAAGTCAATAAAATATATTTTAAAATTAAAAATAAATAAAAATAATGAATAATGTTTTAAACTCCAGGACATCCTATATAATAAAAGCATAATATGCTGTGTCCAATCATTCGTTCAACCTTTCCACCAGTCGCTATGATGCACACTGACCACCAGGGGGAAGATGCTTGGACCCATAGGTTAGCTTGCTGCTGGGGTCCCACAGATTGGGACTGGGCAAGACAGACCATACCCTGGAGCCCTACCACAGTCCTTCCCTGGTTGGCCAACCTCTTAGGGTCCCTCTCCTCATAAGATTGTGCTTCTGATTATAAAACTGTACATCCAATCCTACTAGAGATTTGATTAAAGATACACTACAATATTTTCATAACTAGATGACTTTGGGAAATTAAAAGTCTACAAATAAAAAAAATATGATATATGATATACAATAGATTGCTTGCTCTCAGGATATTTGAGTAAAGATACATGATCTTCAGACTGCCAAACCTCAGAGGGAAGCTAGGGGAGGGTGGGTGAAAAGAAGAGAGATCAACCAAAGGACCTGTATGCATGAATATAAGCCTAATCAATGGACATGAACATCAGGGGGATGAGGGCATAAGGGGAGGGATAGGGGAGTCAATGGAGGGATGAAGACACATATGCAATGCCTTAATCAGTAAAGAAATTTAAAAAAAGATACATGATCTTGAAAATGGGCAGCCACTTGAGTTGGATTTAATATATATTTTCTTCTCTAACTAATTTTCTTTTATTTCATTCCCATCATTTTTGGATCTCTTTCAATTTTTTCTTATTTTTCAATTTATTTATTTTTATTGTTGAGGGTATTATAAATGTCCCCCACTTTTCCCAATGCCCGCCCTCCACCCTGTTCCTGCTCCACCCCAAACCTTCAACACACTATTGTCTGTGTCCATGAGCTATGCATATATGCAGATCAGTTCCCCAGTTAATCATTACCCACTTCCTACCCCTGCCTTCACTCTGAAATTTGCCAGTCTATTCCATGCTTCTTTGTCTCTGCATCTATTTTGTTCATTGGTTTATTTTGTTCTTTAGATTCCACATATTAGTAAGATTATGTGATACTTGTGTTTCTCTGACTGGCTTATTTCCCTTAGATTAATACTCTTCAGGTCCATCCACACTGTTTCAAATGGTAAGAGTTCTTTCTTTTTTTCAGCTGCATAGTATTCCATTGTGTAGATATATTTACAGTTTTGATTTTTTAATCCACTCACCTACTGATGGGCACTTAGACTGTTTCCAAATCTTAGTTATGAACATCAGGTGCATATATCCCTTCTGATTGGTGTTTCTTATTTTTTAGGATATATTCCTAGAAGTGGGATCACTGGGTCAAATGTGAGTTCCATATTTTATTTTTTTGAGGAAACTTCATACTGTTTTTCACAGTGGCTGTACCAGGATCCATTCTGACCAGCAATGTACTAGGTAGGGTTCCCTGTTCTCCACATCCATGCCCAAATTGTCCTATGTTGATTTGTTGATGATAGCCATTCTAACAGGTGTGAGATGATACCTTATTGTTGTTTTAAGTTGTATCTCTTGAATTATTAGTCACTTAAAGCATTTTTTCATATGTCTGTTGGCCATCTTATGTTCCCTTTGGAAAAGTGTCAATTTAGGGCCTTTGCCCATTTTTAATTGGATTGTGTGTCTTCCTTTTGTTACGTTGCATGACTTCCATATATATTTTGGAAATTAATCCCTTATCAGATGTATCATTGGCAATTATGTTCTGCCATTCAGTTGGACCTCTTCACTTTGTTGATGGTTTATTTTGCTGGGCAGAAGCATTTTATTTTGATGTAGTCCCATTTGTTTATTTTCACCTTAGTTTCCTTTGCCCTAGGAGATGTATCCACAAACATATTGCTACCAGAGATGACTGAGATATTACTGCCTATGGTTTCTTCTAAGATTTTTATGGTTTCATGATTTACATTTAAGTCTTTTATACATTTTGAGTTTAATCTTATTTATGGTATAAGTGGGTGGTCTAGTTTTATTTTTTTATATGTTCCTGTTCAATTTTCCCATCACCATTCATTTATTGAAGAGACTGTCTTGATTCCACTGTATGCTATTGCCTTCTTTGTCAAATATTAATTGAGCATAATGGCTTGAGTCAATTTCTGGGTTCTGTTCTGTTCTCTTTATCTATATGCCTGTTCTTGTGCTAATACCAGGGGGTTTTTTTAAGTATAATGACTTTGTAGTATAACTTGATATCTGGTATTGTGATTCTTCCAACCTTGTTCTTCTTTCTCAAGAGTGCTGAGGCTATTCAGGGTCTTTTTTGGTTCCATATAAATTTTGGAGGAGTTTGTTCTAGGTCTGTGTATTGGTATTATAATCTAGAATGCATTGGATATATATCACTTTGAGTAGTATGGACATATTAATGATATTGACTCTACCATGAACATGGTATATTTTTTTACTTGTTTATATCCCAACATCCTGACATTTTCAGAATACAGGTATTTTACTTCCTAGCTTAAATTTATTCCTAAGCATCTTAAATTTTTGTTATTTTTGTTGCAATGGTAAATGGCATTGGTTTTAGTTTCTCTTTCTGAGAGTTCATTATTGGTGCATAAAAATGCCATATACTTCTGAGTGTTAATTTTGTATATTGCAATGTTGCTGAATTCATTTGTTAAATCTAGACATTTTTTATGGAGTCTTTAGGGATCTCTATGTAGAATATCATGTCATTTGCAAAAAAAAAAGATAGTTTTACTTCTTCCTTTCCAATTTGGATGCCCTTTATTTCTTCTTCGCGTCTGATAGCTATAGCTAATCATTCAGTACTATGTTGAAGAAGAGTGGTGAAAGAGGGAATCTCACTCTTATTCCTGTTTTAGGTGAAATGGTTTTAGTTTCTACCCATTGAGTATGATGCTGCCTGTATGTTTGAAATATATGGCTTTTATTACGTTGAGGTATGATCCCTCTGTTCTGACTTTGTTGAGAGATTTTATCAAAAATGGGTGCTGGGTTTTGTTGAATTTTTTTTCTGGATCTACTGATATAATCATGTAATTTTTGTCTTGCAATCAGTTTATGTGTTGTATCACAATTATTTATTTGCAAGTATTGTGCCAGCCTTACATTCTCAGGATACATCCCACTTGGTCATGATGTACAATCTTTTTAATGTATTGCTGGATCTGATTTGCTAACATTTTGTTAAAGATTTTAGCATATATGTTCATCAGGCATGTTGGCCTGTAATTCTCTTTCTTTGGAGTGTCTTTATCTGGTTTTGGAATTACGGGTATACTAGCCTCATAGAAAGCTTGGAAGTGTTTCTTCCTCTTGGATTTTTTGGGAATAGTTTGAGAAGGATAGATGTTATTTATTCTTTGAATGTTTGGTAAACTCAGAGTACCTCAGAACATGCTCTAATTTGGAACTAAGACCATTGCAGACAAGAGACATAATTAGTTCAGATTAGGTAACTGAAATTTGGGGGTGGGGGGTTAGGCTAATTCAATTTTTAAAGTGGCAAATTTAGGCAGGGGAAAAGAATTGTGTCCAAACTGAATCATGCTAAACAACTGGGAGTCAAAAGAGAAGCCTAGAATAAATCTTTTTCTAGTATCTTAAGAGATTGTAACATTTGGACGCTGATTTTGGAATTCTATCTTCTAGAATTTTCAGGCAATCAATCTCTGTGAAATCTCTCATCTTGTGGTGTTTTATTATAGTAGCCTTAGAAAAACACAACAGAGAATTTAACATAGTCATAGTTTTATGTAGATTCTTTAGAAATAGTTGTGATTAAAGCTAGAGAAAAGGTGAAAAAATTCCATGAGGAAATAAATGAAAATTTATAATGGAGTAACTAAACTGGAGGGAAAATAGAAGGACACTGACAGGTATCCAGTGGGCATACATTACCAACCACCCTCTCCCACAGGTAGTATACTAAATATGGGTCTGCCCATATTGGCAATTTTAAACTGCCAGCTAGACAATTTACCTATTATTCCCACTCTACTTTTTACTCACCTCTCTCTTCTTCTAAATATCCTTTTCCTACTGACAGTGGGGGTTTTTTCACAAATGAGTGAAAAATCAGATATGAAATGTCTCCGTTATTTCATTGACTTTATAGAGAAAGTTACTGATGATTATTTATGTCTGGATTCCTTGAAAAATATTCTAAATGGGGTTAAACTTTTTTCAGGAACTTGACATACTTGAACCACAGTATGGTTCATTCTTCAGGAAATAATCTCAGACCAAGACAACAGTGTAATCAACATAATTGAAGCTAAAATGTTTATACTGTATGAAGCTTATAAGATGGGGACAAGTCAATTTTATTCCTATTGAAAAGTAGTTAGAAGTAAAGTTTAATGGAGATGGTGAAGTCACAATGAGGAGGAATTTTAAGCAGTTGCCATGGTCTGTAGAACTGGGAAAGTCTTGCTGCTAGAAAACTACAACTATAAGGTAATCAAACCAGAGACAAAAAAGGGTGATCTCAAATGAAAATACAAACTATCGATGAGTATGGCTATAGCTAGAAAGTACCATGGAACCATTAATTTTTATGCTGCTAAGTAACTCAAGAATTTCATGTAAAGGAAAGAAGCAGTTGGATTTGTGTATGTATGAATATAAATACACACACACACACACACACACACACACACACACATACCGAGAAACAAGAATCTTTATAACTATTCACATCCTTAGGGGTATCTATGACACTTATGATTTCCTATTCCAGTATCTTTTACTTGGTTGAAAGTTACAAAATTGTGCTTTAATTGATAGTTACTCATATTTTGAAAAACTGTGACTTAACACATTGTACACCAATAGTTTTATTGCTAGCTTTACCCAGTGGTCAGGTAAATTTCTATTGAACGAGTACAGAAAACGTTTTACAAAGTATCATACTTTAAAAAGATATTAGCTTGTAAAAACATGTAATAAATAACTTCAAACTGGTATTTAATTTTAAGGCATGCCTTTAACATTTATGTAAAACACTGTGTAATATAAAAAAATGAGAATGCTCGTGATCCGCCTACAATGTGTTAAGTTATCAATAAGACTGAGAAGGGAGATGGTAATTAAGGTACAGAGATTGGTCAATTGGACAAAACTGTGGGGATATAAAAAAGAATTTATCAATGTCTTTTACATATTGTAGTATGTACCATAATATTCAGTCAGCAATGGGCAATGGCAGTACTTGAATAGTAGCATGGGTTATAAGGATATTACTTATATGTGTGTATATCTTCCTAGAGGCCCAGTGCACTAAATTCATGCATGGGGTGGGGAGGACTAGTTACAACTACAGGGCAAGAGTTGCTTTGCATTAAACACCCTATGGAGCAGGACTTGCTTTAGTGGGGCTTTGATGCTCAACAGCCCACCCCTTTGTCACTCATGGATATGGAAGGGTTCTAATCTGGTATGGTATCAATCGGGTGCACTGGCTCTGGAGCCTCCCATATGTTTAAAAGTCTGCCTGTGACCTGCCTAAGGATACCCGGTACAAGCTACAGAATGATTTTTAGATGGATACTACTTGTGTTGGCCCAGGAGGTGCCCAGGAGAGGCCATGCTGTGAGCCTTGGCAAGCTGCTGCTTGTGCTAGGACTCAAGCCACTTATCAAGAGGTATGGGAAAGATTTATTCCAAATGCTGCTTATTTAAAAGCTTTTAGGAAAATTTGAAATCTGAACCAAACATGCCATTCATATGGAAAAGCCACTGAAAACAGCTTGGATGAGGCAGGATCTCAGTAAATCACCAGGATGGAGCAGGCACTGTGGACCAAGTTGATGGAGACTCAGGTATGGTGCCTGCAGGGAAGGCTCCAGCACTTTTGTCTGGGAAAAAGCTGCCCTCAAGTTCTTGACTTGATGTCATACAAGTTATTTTCTCCCTGTATCATTTCAAGTTTCTTTACCAACACTGCAGCTCAGAGAGAGTGATCCAAGTCAGTTCATGTGTGAACCCTTTCAGAGGAACTGCCTTGGACTCCAGCAGCTCCATGTCACTCAGCCACAATTCCCACTGGTTTTTACAGCCTGAAGTTATGGGGACATCTTTTCCAGGCTCTAAAACCATGGTCTGGGGGCCTGCTATGTGGCTGGGACCCCATGCTCCACACAGGAGGTTTCTTCAGCTAAGATAACCCTCCCAATTAAAAACACATGACATGTGGTTATAAAACTAGCCCATTCCATTCTTCCACCCCTCCTACCCATCTCAATGTTCTTTCTTCTTTAACTCTCTAAATGTAAAACTTCCATTCAGCTAGTACCAGGAGGTTCTGAATGATGGTTGCTCTGTATCTTAGTTGTAATTTTGTTGTGGTGCAGTACCAGTGTTTACTCCATCTTGGTTCCTTAATTCTTCCAACACAGAAAGAATCTTAAAGGCTGTAAGAAAGACAGAAAGTTACCTATAAGGGAGCTTCCCAGTGTACTGTGAGCAGATTTCTCAGTAGAAAGACTTCAAGCCAAAAGATGATGGCATAAAATATATAGAGGAATGAATCCATACTCTACCCAGAAAGCCTATCACGCAAAGTTGAAGGTGAAATTAGAAGCTTTTGCAGATAGAATAAAAACAATACTAAAAGTGTTAATTACCAAAGGGACTCTTGTAACAAGAAGAAATGAAGAGAGAGGGAGGAACACAGGCATAAAGAATAAAAATTTAAACAAATATGTACCTATCAATAAAAACCTTAAATGTAAATGTCTTAAATACTCCAATCTGAAAACATAGGCTAGCTCAGGGGTCAGCAAACTGCGGCTATTGAGCCACATGTGGCTCTTTGGCCCCTTGAGTTTTTAGCAAAGGCCAGTTTAGGAGTGCCCTGATTAAGTTAATAAGAATGTACCTAATGCCGGGACCGGTTTGGCTCAGTGGATAGAGCGTCGGCCTGCGGACTGAAAGGTCCCGGGTTCGATTTCAGGCAAGGGCATGTACCTTGATTGTGGGCACATCCCCAGTGGGGGCTGTGCAAGGGGCAGTTGATCGATGATTCTCTCTCGTCGATGTTTCTAACTCTCTATCCCTCTCTCTTCCTCTCTGTGAAAAATCAATAAAATATATTAAAAAAAAAAAAAGTACACATTTGAAAGGATTCAATTTGTTCACTGTGATTTAAAAAAAACAAAAAAAACAAAAGAATGTACCTAATGCCGAAACTGGTTTGGCTCAGTGGATAGAGAGTCGGCCTGCAGACTGAAGGGTCCCAGGTTCGATTCGGGTCAAGGGCATGTACCTTGGTTGCAGGCACATCCCCAGTAGGGGTGTGCAAGAGGCAGCTGATTGATGATTCTCCCTCATTGATGTTTCTAACTCTCTATTCCTCTCTCTTCCTCTCTGTAAAAAAAAAAATCAATAAAATATATTATTTAAAAAAAAAAAAAAAAGAAAAAGAATGTACCTAACTATATAGATTAAGTTTAAAAATTTTGGCTCTCAAAAGAAATTTCAATCGTTCTATTGTTGATATTTGGCTCTGTTGACTAATGAGTTTGCTGACTACTGGGCTAGCTAAATGGATCAGAATGAAAGTTGGGCAGCAAAATATCAAACATCTCACGTAGCAAATTTTTCATTGATACAATGCCTAAGGCAGGGGTGGGGAACATGTGGCCCATGGACAGTATAAGGTTTGTGAAATCATTTGGTTTGGCCCTACCAAGGCAACCACTGGCAGGATTCAAAATTCAATAAATCTTGGAGCTTTTTCATAGCAATATAAATTTATTATAAGTGAATTAAATTAAGCAAATGAGGTTTTATATACATATATACCCAAATGGCCCTTGTCAGAAAAAAATGTTCCCAAACCTGGTTTAGGGCAAGAGAAACAACGGAAAAAATAAACAAATGGGACTATATCAAAATAAAAGCTCTGCACAACAAAAGAAACTAGCATCAAAGTGAAAAGGGAGAACATATTTGCCATTGATACATTTGATTAGGGGTTAATTTCCAAAATATATAAAGTACTCATTAAGCTCAACAAAAGGCAGGCAATCCAGTTAAAAATATGGGCAGAGATTCTATATAGGCAATTCTCCAAAGCGGATATACAAATGGCAAAAAAAGCATACCAAAAAATGCTTAACATCACTATAATCATCAGAGAGATGAAATTAAAACAAGAATGGAATACCACCTCACACTTTCCTGAATGGCTACCCACAATAAATCAACAAACAAATACTGATGAGGATGTGGAGAAAAATGGATCCCTGGTACACTGCTGGTGAGAATGCAGATTAGTACAGCCACTATGGAAAACAGTGTGGAGTTGCCTCTAAAAGTTAAAAATGGAACTTCCACTTGACCCTGTGAGCCCAGTGGTAGGAATATATCCTAAGAACTCTGAAACACCATTCAGAAAGAATATATGTTCATAGCAGTGTTACTTACAATAGGTAAGATCTGAAAACAGCTCAAATGCCCATCAGTAGATGAATGGATTTAAAAAAAAAAACAAAACAAACAAAAAAAAAAAAACCTGTGGTACATTGCCAGAGGCCAATTCCAGCATGTAGTAATTGCAAGAGTTTCATCAAAAGGTGGATGGAACTTGGGGACTCAACAAGGGATGAGTCACATATGTTATTGCCTGTTGGAAATGGCTAATGGCATTTCCCCAGACCTGAAAAGGATGCATTAAATTGATTGATTGCTGCCAGACAGCTCAGGACATCATAATCTACATGTTATTTCCTCTTATTGGCTAAACACCTGAACAGCCTCAGGCAATTCCCCAATCTGACAATGCTTATGTATGAAACCATACCCTTTGAAGTGTATATCTCCACCTTGCATTAGATAATTTGTGTT
Organism: Pipistrellus hanaki; assembly: GCF_964339955.1. Classification (NCBI taxonomy): domain Eukaryota; kingdom Metazoa; phylum Chordata; class Mammalia; order Chiroptera; family Vespertilionidae; genus Pipistrellus; species Pipistrellus hanaki. The sequence continues at coordinate 66,227,036 of NC_140507.1, forward strand.
AATAAAAAGCAAGGGCTCCTGAGACAAAGAGAACTTAGTTTCTTTAGCTAGGCTCCTCTGACCCCCAATGCCTTTCAAAATTATCTTTTGTCTCTGTATACTTATTTAAGTTATAAACAGCCTTTCTCCAGATTGCTGAACTCTTCTTAATGCCAAAACAAGAACTTCAGCAGTGCATGTCCAGGACTGGGGACACTTTTTTCTACCAGAGACCATTTGGATATTCACAACATCATATGGGCAGATGATACAAAATTTAAAATTAGCCTACAGCCGAGACCGGTTTGGCTCAATGGATAGAGCGTCGGCTTGGGGACTGAAGGGTCCCGGGTTCGATTCCGGTCAAGGGCATGTACCTTGGTTGCGGGCATATCCCCAGTAGGGGGTGTACAAGAGGAAGCTGATAGATGACTCTCTCTCATCGATGTTTCTAACTATCTCTCTCCCTTCCTCTCTGTACAAAATCAATAAAATATATTTTTTTAAAAATAGCCTGCAACATTTGGATGAGCATTTAATTAACTTACCCCTAATGCCTTGGCAGCACCAGACCAAATGATTTAGCAGGCCTTTAACAGTCTGCAGGTCAGACATTTCACACCCCTAATTTATACCATCGAATACTATGCAGCTGTATAAAAAAGAAGAATCTCTTATCCTTTAAGACAACATGGAAGAATCTAGTGCGTCTTATGCTAAGTGAAATAAGTCACTCAGAGAAACACAAGTATCACATATATGTGAAATCTAATGAACAACATAAAATGACAAATAAAATATATCCAGAGACATGGAAACATGGAACAGACTGACAATTCTCAGAGAGAAGGGAGGGGGGTGAGGAAAGAGATCAACCAAAGAACTTATAGGCAATATATGCATAACCCATAGACACAGACAATAGTGGGCTGAAGGCCTGAGAGGGACCCGAAGTGGGGAGGAGGAGAGGTCAATGGGAATGAAGGGAACATCTGTAATACTTTCAAAAATGAAGATAAATTTTTAAATAAATAAATAAAGGAATGTTTCATGCACTTAAAAAATCTTATCATTTTATTTGTCAATTATAGCTTAAGCTGAAAAACTAAAATAAAATTTAAAATGGCAATAAATACATATGTATCAACAATTGAATTTTTTTAAAAAGAAAATTAAGGAACAAGCAGAGCAGAAAAAAACTCATAGAGAATATTTTGATGGTTTCCACATGGGAGGAGGATTGAGGGGTTTAATAAAAAAATGGTGAAGGGATTAGGAAGTACAATTGGTAGTAACAGAATAGTTATGGGAATGTGAAGTACAGCAGAGGGATTACAGTTAATAATATTCTAACAACTATGCATGTATTTTATTAGATAGGTCAGATAATTACTTGTAAGTTATATAAGGTCTATTCACTAGGCGTATTCCTAACAACAATATATAATATTGTATGTCTATTGTAATTGAAAATTTTTTAAAATATTTGTAAAAATAATAAAAATAAAAAATTGAAAATAAAATCTACCCTAATATATATATAAAGAGCTTGGTGGCGTCACAACCAAATGAGCAACCAATCACCATGACGTGCATGGAGCACCTCTAAGTACCCTCTCTCCGCCAGCCCCCCCTATGGTGAGTGGCAGTGGCAGGCTGCTACACCAGGTGGCCATGAGCTTAGCAGAGCAATCATTCAGGTGGCAGGAAGTTTCCCAAAGGAGTCGTGGGGCAGTGGAGTGTCACAGAGCAGTTGCAGGGTCAGGAGCCTCACGGAGGAATGGTGGGGTGGGGAGAGTTTCCCAGAGCACACTGCAGCATGCTTCGCGAGACAGCAGCAAGCTTCACAGAGCAGTCAAGGGGCTGCAAGCATCGTGGAGCATTCTGGGGTGGGGAGCTTCACATAGCATTGCAGGGTGGCAGAGACAATGAGACAATGTGATGGAGGCCAAGCTAGGCCTAGGGACCCTAACCACACAAAATTTCATGTACTCTGCGCTTCTAGTATATCAATATTTATATTAAGTCATTAATTATAAATAGGAACTCATTCTCAAACATGACATATGTTCACCTTTCCAATAAGTCCATTGGTTTTATATATTTACTAGAGGCCTGGTACACAAAATGTGTGCACATAGCGGGGAGCGGGGGGGGGGGGGGGGGCTCCCTTCAGCCCAGCCTGGACTCTCTCCAATGCTCGGGAGATGTCCAACTGCTGGGACCGCTAGCACCTAACTGCTCACCTGCCTGTCTGCCTGATTGCCCCTAACTGACCCCTGCCAGCCTGATCAACTCTAATTGCCCCTGCCTCCCAGCTTGGTCACTCTTTACTTTCCCATTCGCTGGCCTGGTCACACCTTAGTACCCCCCCCCCCCCATGGTGGCCTGGTCACCCAATAGTACCCCCCTGCCAACCTGGTTGCCCCCAACTGCCCTCTCCTTCCAGCCTGGTCACCCCAATTGCTGCCCACTGGCCCAGTCACCCCCCAACTGCCCCCTCACTGGCCCGGTGACCCTCAACTGCCCCATGCTGGCCCAGTTGCCTTCCTCTGCCAGCCTGGTTTCCCCTCACTGTCGCCCCTTCACTGGCCTGGTTACCCCATGCAGCTTGCTTGGTGAGTCATTGTTCAGTTGTTACTGTGAAGGTGTTGTGACCAATTTGCATATTGCCCTTTTATTAGTATAGATCAGGGGTCCTCAAACTTTTTAAAGTGGGGGCCAGATCACAGTCCCTCAGAGAGCTGGAGGGCCGGACTATATGAACTACTAATTCCTACTGTAACACCTCGGCTGCGCTCACTGCCCAAAAAACCTGGCGGGCTGGATCAGACTCCTCTGTGGGCCGCATGTGGCCCGCGGGCCGGAGTTTGAAGACCCTTGGAAATATTCACTGATATTGATGTAATTTAACAACAGTATCTTTAAAACATATGTATTATTCATCTAGGTTCAAAAGGGGTCAGTCTATGAACAACCATCATGTTTTCATACAGTCACACACTGCCTTGCAATTTCTCTTTCCTTAAATATGTTTTTATTGATATTTAGAGATAGAGGAAGGGAAAAGGAGAGAGACATAGAAGTAACAATGAGACAAATATTGCTCTGCTGTCTCATGCACACCCCTAACTGAAGATTGAACCCACAACCCAGACATTGAACCAGTTGTTCTCTTGGTATACGGGATGGCACTCAACCAACTCAGCCACATGATCCAGGTTTCCTTTTTTTTTATATATATAAATCTTTATTGCTCAGATTATTACAGTTGTTTCTCCTTTTTCCCCACATAGCTCACTACCACCCAGTTCCCTCCCCACCCTCAACCCTTACCTCCCTCTCCCCTCATTGTCCTCATTCATAGGTGTACAATTTTAATCCAGTCTCTTCCTGCACCCCCCATAACCTTTTCCCCTGGATAATTATCAATCCACTCCCTTTCTTTGCCCCTGATTCTATTATATTCTCTAGTTTCATCTGTTCCTCAGATTTTTAATTCACTTGATTTTTAGATTCACTTGTTGATATATATGTATTTGTTGATCATAATTTTTATCTTTTTTTCTTCTTCTTCTTCCTATTCTTAAATAATACTTTTCAGCATTTCATATAATACTGGTTTGGTGGTGATGAACTCCTTTAGCTTTTTCTTATCTGTGAAGCTCTTTATCTGCCCTTCGATTCTGAATGATAACTTTGCTGGATACAGTAATCTTGGTTATAGGTTCTCGATATTCATCACTTTGAATATTTCTTGCCACTCTCTTCTGGCCTGCATAGTTTCTGTTGAGAAATCAGCTGAAAATCATATGAGTGCTCCTTTATAGGTAACTACCTGCTTTGCTCTTGCTGCTTTTAATATTCTCTCTTTGCCTTTTGCTCTTGGAATTTTAATTATGATGTGTCTTGGTGTGGTCCTCTATGTATTCCTTTTGTTTGGGTTTCTGTACACTTCCTGAACTTGTAAGTCTATTTCTTTCACCAGGTGGGGGAAGTTTTCTTTCACTATTTCTTCCAATAGGTTTTCAGTATCTTGCTCTCTCTCATCTTCTGGGACCCCCATAATTCTGATGTTGGTTCGCTTGAAGTTGTCCCAGAGGTTTCTTACACTATCTTCAACTTTCTGGATTCTCTTCTCCTCTTGCTTCTGCAGGGGAGTGTCCTCTGGCTCTTTGAGTTCCAAATTTTGACTTGATTCTTGCCATCTTCCGGTCTGTTTTTAGAACTCTGTATAATATTTTTTTATTTCAGTCAGTGTATTCTTTATTTCTAGTTGATCCCTCTTCATATTCTCAAAGATCTCATTTATTTTATCGGCCTTTTCTAGGAAATTCTTGAAAAACATTGTAACCATGGTTTTGAACTCTATATCCAGTCCTAATTTCTCCTCTTTCTCTTTCGTTTGAGATCTATTTCCTTGTCTTGGTATTTTTGCTGCTCTATCCCAAAGTTGGTAGAATCACTTTGTGTGTTTGGTGTCCTAGATGGCCCAGTGGGTCAGCCTCCTCAGTTATTTGAGGTACATTCTTGGTGCTTCCCTTTGTGGACTGCATGTACAGCCTTGTTGTAGTTAAGTCTTAATAGTTGTTGGTATCACTAGGAGAAAGGTCAATTTCAGGCCCATTGGATGTGAGTATCAACTGTGTCTACTCTGGGATACCTCCTGTATTGGAGACAGTCTTATAGGATCAGATTTGCAAGACTGCAAAAGCCTCTGTGCTCAGCTTGGATGGGGCGGAGTCTCAGGGCTGAGCTGACAGCCTGGCTTGCAGTCAGCCCTGCCCTTGTGCGCAAGCTTCAGACATCTGCCTTCTGCGGCTCCCCTGAGTTTCCATCTGACTGTCTCAGATTCCCCGTGCAAGAGAGTGGGTGCCCCAGGGGCTCTCCTGGAATTGAGTAGGGTCTCTGTAATAGTCTGGAGCTTCTGACTCCTTCTGCTATGGAGAGGCCACAGCAACCTCCTCGGTCAGACCTCTCTGCTTGCACTCACTCATGCATGACTGTAGACCCTGCCCGCTTTGGCTCCAGACACCCCCAGTCTCTTAGTCTCTGAGTCTCCAGATGCCTGAACTCCACCCTTTGAACCTGGATCCACAGAGTTTCAGCCAGGGTTGGGGAAGTCTGTCTCTTGAATGTGTATCTTATGAGAGTAGTTGAAATCTGGAGTAGCCTCACACCAACCACTAGATACACTAGTTTCAGGATCTCCAATGGGGAGCAGTTAAGCTATTGTCTAGGCCACCCAGCAGGGGCTATTGCAAGAACTACAGTTTTCTCCTGTTTGCTTGAGACTTTGCAGTTTTGTTGCTGGAGCTGCAGTTTATTTCCTTAAGCTGCCACAATACAGGCCATTTATATGCAAAAGCAGCTGTGTGGTGCCTAGGTGGGTCTATAGAATGTGCAGGCTGGGCCTCAGGATGGGGCAGGATCTCAGGATGCCACTACACTGGGGCATAGCTAACAGCAATGGCTGCAATCAGCCTTCTCTGCCATTCCCTGTGTCCAAGACACCGCGTTTCCAAGTCCCCACATCCCTGCAATCCAGCCCAATAAACAATGATTGCTGTTCTCACCTCTGCAAGAGAGTCACCCTCACTTTCAGACCCGATGGCCAACAGACAAGCTTCTCCCCATAGGCGTCTGGATCCCCCATATGAGCCCAGAAACTGGATTTCAAAGTGATCAGGAGCTTGTTTCCCTTCGGGTTGAAATAAAGCCTCACACACAGTCACCCTCCAGCAGGCCTATTTGCATGCCTCTGTACCTAGGCTCCTTAGCTTTTCAGCACTGGCACTCCTTTCTCTTCCAGCCACCATTCACATGGTTTGGGTGATAGATTTCCTATATATTAGAATTAATATTAAAGTTGTTGTGCATGGTGGCAGAGCAGTTGTTTACCTATGCTACCATCTTGGTTTCTCCTTGCCTTAAGATTTCATAAGAGCAAATGCAAACAGTATTCTGAGTCATGTCTTCAGTCCAACACTAATCTATATTAACACTTATGTTTCTCTTTATCCTCCACATTGGCCTACCCATAACTGCCAACCCTGTTTCTACTCTTCTTTTTATTTTCTCTTCCAGTGTGCACCCATGGTCTGAGCCTGCCAGAACACCCAGCTCAGAGGAAACAGTGATGCTTCCTACCTATCCTATTTTACTCTGACCAGAATCTGTGTAGGGTAATTCCATAATGGCTGTGAGTGAGGCCCTGGTGTGTGTGAGGAACATTCTGCTGCTACTCTGTTTTGGGGTGGTTCTGTTCTCATATGGATGGTTCCAGGTTGTGCACTCCCAACATTATGGTCCCCCAGAAGTGGTGATTCCCTTGAAGGTAACAGGTACTGGATTTGGCATGAAGAATAAAGATTGGCTTTCTTACAGAATGCATTTTGGGGGCCAGATTCAGGTCATACACATGAAGGTCAACAAGCATTTTCTATCCAGACACTTGCAAGTGTTTACCTATACAGACCGAGGTGCTCTCCTTGAGGACCAGCCTTTTATCCAGACTGATTGCTACTATCAGGGTTATGTGGAGGGAGACCCAGAGTCCCTGGTTGCTATCAGTACCTGTTTGGGAGGTTTTCAGGGAATATTACAGGCAAATGACATTGTTTATGAAATAGAGCCCAAAGCACTTTCTACCACATTTGAGCATTTCATGTATAAAGTGGACAGGGAGGAGACACAGTGGCCACCTATGAGATGTGGAGTAAGAGATGAAGAAATTGCACGGCAACTGAAGTTTCAAGAGAGTGTTAATTTCACTTTGATGCAGAGTGAGTATGAAGGCTGGTGGTCCCACAGACGGATTCTTGAACTGGCAGTGGTGGTGGACCATACTCGCTATCTACATCACCAAAGTAACGTGACAGCTGTGCAGTATGAAGTACTACTTGTGCTCAATGCGGTATATCAGTTTTTGAGTCCATTAGATGTTGATGTGGTTGTAATGGGAATTGAGGTCTGGACTGCTAAAAACCCAATTTCAATAAATAAAATAGAGACTCTCCTGCCGCGTTTTTGCAATTGGAAGACAACCAGCTTGAGTAACCGCATTCCCCATGATATTGTACATCTTTTGGTAAAGCGTTCCTATGGTATTACTCTTGGCTTAGCCTATATAAAAGGCGTATGTAGAAACACTTTAAATTGTGGAGTTGATAGTTTCATGACCAATGCTCTGTATGATTTTGCATACATCATGTCACATGAGATGGGTCATAATTTGGGAATGTATCATGATGAAACAACTTGTACTTGTGGACATAAAAACTGCATAATGGCTCCAGCAAAAGTAAGTGCAACTAGATTCAGTAACTGCAGCTATGCTAACTTCATGAATATGATGAGCTACCTGGCAAGGCAAAATTGTATGTACATGTCATCAGATAGAGGGAACATCTTCACACCAGCACAGTGTGGGAACAGTGTGGTTGAAGAAGGAGAAGAGTGTGACTGCGGCGCTTTACAATTGTGTATGAAAGATCCGTGCTGTAAGACGGACTGCACTCTCAGCCCTGGGGCTGCTTGTGCTTTTGGGCTTTGTTGCAAAGACTGCCAGATTCTGCCTAAAGGCGAAGTTTGTAGACAAGAGGAAAATGACTGTGATCTCCCAGAGTGGTGCAATGGGACCTCCCACCATTGTCCAGAGGATGTGTACTTGCAGAACGGGGTGTCATGCAAGGGTGGTGGCTACTGCTATGAAAAGCGATGCAATAACCGTGAAGAGCAGTGCAGGAACATTTTTGGCAAAGAGGCCAAGAGTGCAGATCAGAGTTGCTACACAGAAATGAACACCCGAGGTGACCGTTTTGGGAACTGTGGTTTAATGAACGCTAAATACATAAAATGTAACATCTCAGATACCTTGTGCGGAAGGATTCAGTGTGAAAATGTGATAGAACTTCCCCATCTGATAAATCATTCTACTGTGCATTGGGCTCGCATCAATGACTTCACCTGCTGGGGTACCGACTACCACTTTGGGATGACCATACCTGACATTGGTGATGTGAAAGATGGGACAGAGTGTGGGGCAGAACATGTCTGCATCGAGAGGAAGTGTGTCCATAGGTCACTTCTGTTAAATTTTTGCTCACCTGAGACCTGCAATATGAGAGGAGTCTGCAACAACAGACAGCACTGCCATTGCAACTATGAATGGGATCCTCCCAACTGCCTTAAAAAAGGTAGTGGAGGTAGCAATGATAGTGGACCACCCCCTCAAAACAATATTAATCAAAAGAACCATTACCTGCAACTACTCTGGTTGATTCCTTTATTTCTTTTATTATGCTTCTTAATTTTGGGTTTTGTCTTATGGAGGAGAACAGATAAGAGTAAAGAGAAGAATGTGTCATCTTCAGATGAGCACAAAGAGCAAAATGTCAAGACTTTACCTAACGAAAAACAGCAGGACATCCCAATTCCATCTAAGGAAGAACATTGAAATGTTCTACTGCATTTTAGAAAGAAAAGCAACAATTTACAGTTTCAAAAAAGAAACCAAATTGTATCCAGTCTCCCATGTACTAAGTTTTATTCTCTTGGCAGTAGAAATGTTAGAGAATATGTCACAGACCATTGACCTAATTGCTGTGAATCATGATTATTTCAGATCATAAAACACTGTCCATTAAACAATTATTAAAATATCCTAATTCCTAGAATATTGCTATTTTCTATTATTTTGAGTAGTGTTAGTGTTCAGTTGTTCATGGGATTAGTCCCTTTCTGTTTCCTGAGCAAAGGTACAGCCAATGGATAATGTGTATTTGTGTTTGCATTTGTGTCGCAATTCTTAACCATCCTTTTCACTCGGACTCTGCTTTGTCACACAGGAAATGCAAACATATAAATTAAATGTCTTCTTTGCCAGTCCTCTCATTATTAGTTTCTGCAATAGTTGGTAACCAGAGGAAGCCTGGAAACCTGGAGAAATGTTTGATTATTATTCATGCCAGCCTTGCCTCATTAGCTGCTCTAAACATTACAAAGATAGTAACTTTCAGTCTGTCCATTATGAGTACATACAATACAGGGGAGGGCAAAAGTAGGTTTATAGTTTTCGGCCCACAAGAGTTTATTTTTTATCATTTGTAAATTATTAGAGACCCAGGGCACCAATTGGTGCACAGATGGGGTCTCTAGGCCTGGCTGGTGATGAGAGCCATCATACCCAGTCCCTGTGGAGGTGATAGGGTCCAGCTGGGCAGGGGGCAGGAGGGACTAGGGGAGGTTAGCGGCTGGTGGGGGGAAGGAGACAATCGGGGCCAGTGGCCAAGGACAAGGGACCGAGGGAGGTTCTGCTGGCCCCAATCAGTGCCATCTGGGCCAACTAGAGCAGAGACCATGGGAGGTTGGATGGTAACAGGAGGTTGGCAGTGGTAGCACACTGAACACCTGGTCATCTGGGGGGAAGGGCCATGGGAGGCTGGCCACCCATAGGAAGTTTCTGTAGGAGCGCACTGACCACCAGTGGGCAGCTCCTGCATTACATGTCTGCCCCCTAGTGATCAGTGCACCTCTTAGTGACTGGTCGACCAGTAGTTCAGTTGTTAGGTCATTTGGTTGTAATAGTCGCTTAGGCTTTTATCCTATACTAATGGCCTGGTGTGTGAAATTTGTGCATAGGGGAAAAGGGTGGTTCCCTCAGCCCAGCCTGCACCCTCTACAATTGGTCCTAAATTGGCAATGGGACTTCCCTCTCACAATCTGGGACCACTGGCTTCCTAACCACTCACCTCCTGCCTACCTGATTACCACTAACTGCCTCTGTCTGCCTGCCTGATCACCCCTAACTCCCTTCCCCTGCTGGACTGATCTCACCACCAACTGCTCTCCCCTGCCAGCCTGATCTCACCCTCAACTGCCCATCCCTGCTGGGCTGGTTACTCCCAAGTATCCTCCCTGATGGCCTGGTTGCCCACCAACTGTGTCCCCCCTCTCCTGCGAGACTGATCTCACCCCCAATGGCTCTCCTCTGTTGGCCTGATCATATCCTGAACTGCCCTACCATGTTGGCCTGATCATGCCTCCAACTGTCCTATCCTGATGGCCTGATCTTAAACCCAAATGCCCTCCCTGCTAGTCTGATCACCCTAACTGTCTCTGCCTGGGCTCCCACAACAATGACTTTATTCAGAAGGAAGTCAGACATCTGGAAGATAGCCAGTTGACCCAGTCTAATTAGCATATTACCCTTTTAGTAGTATAGATAGATTATATAGCATAGAATTACTTAAATAGAAGTGGGGGGGAGACTTTTTCAGCAGGAGGATATGCTCTTGGCAGACAAAAATACATAATCCTTATATCTGTACTGATAGCCAGCCATATGCACTATACTGCCAAACTAGTCATTAAAAAATTAAACCCATTTCTTACACCTTATACCAAACAGCTGTTGCCCTTAAAACCCTTCCTCATCTCACAACTTAGGTTCTGCCTTTGCAGTTCACTCGGATTTGGTTCTGATTGCTCAATTTCTATGCAAGTCAGCATCAAAAGGTCTGCCTCCTAGACAGCCATTGGCTTCTCCAGTTTATCCAGATTTTATTATGATTGGTCTGTTTCTAGGCCAGTCAGCATCTCTAGGCCTATCTCTGGGCGTAATCAAATAGTTGGGCTGATCAGCAGCCCCCTCAGAGCCCTTCGAGGAAATGACACACAGCTGTTGGAGATACCCAGAAAGAGAGAGAGAGGCATGGGCTGATCAACAGCTGCCATGGAGGCTGGGAATTAGACCCTGCCTCTCTCTCCACACTTCTCTCTGGGCATGATCAGAAGCCTCCTCAGCCTTCAGTGCTTGATCACTGAGCCTGCAAAGGCAAGAGTCAGTTGCTGTGGTGACCCAGCACTGACTGCAGGACTGACTTCCCGTGTTTGGTCAAGCCTTCAGTCATTACAGACCCTGGGCTTTTATATATTGAATATTAAGATAATAAAGTGCTAATGTGCAAATAGTCATCACACCCTCACACTTTCACATGTGCCCTTGCACTCTAGCACCAGATCTGCTCATACACTCAACACTGTTGACAGAGGAATGTAGATCAGCCAGGCACAAATGAGCTTGTGAGAGAGGAATGGGGAATAGCCAAGCTGTGGTCCAGGAGAGAGGCATACTGCCTACCCCATAGTCTCAGCCACCAGCAACCGTGCCTGCAGCCTGAGAGAGGGGCAAGCTGCCTGCCCCACGGTCCTCAGTGCTTGTGACTGTGGCGCAGGCAAAGCCACCCTCTAATGGTCCCCTGAGCTGCAGCTGGTCTGGGCAAAGCTGGGCTGGTTCCTGGGTGAGTGGGACGGCAAGTGGGAGGAAATTCTGATATCGGGTTCCTGCTTACAGCCAGGGGAAAAAATCCTTGGTGCTCAAGGCAGAGGCAGTTATGGGTGATTAGGCCTGCAAGGCAGCAGTTAGGTGCAATCAGGCCGGGAGGCAAAGGGAATAGGGATGATCAGGAAGGCAGACAGGAAAGTGGTTAGGAGACAGTGGTCCTGGATTGCAAGAAGCAGTCAGTCTTTCCCTGAGGGGTCCCGGATTGGAGAGGGTACAAGCTGGGTTGAGGACCCACTGTACATAAATTTCATGCACCATGCCTCTAGTTTATATAGACTAGAGGCCTGATGCCTGAAATCCATACAATGGACTTGCCTCTCATAGCCCGGGATTCCTCAGCCAGCCCTACCAGCCCCAGGCCAGCCTTGGCATCCCCAGATGTACCAGCCAGCCCCAGCAGCCCCTAGCAGCCCTTGCTGGACCTCACAGCTCCTTGCAGCCTGGCCAGCCACCAGAGCCCCTAGCAGGTCGAGCTGGCCCTCACAGCCCTGGCCAGCCCTCACAGCTCTCGTAGTTAGGCATCCCATGAGGGAAGCCAGATTGGAGAGGATAAAGCCAGGTTGAGGGACACTTATTCCTCCCCCCCATGCACAAATTTCATGCACTGGGTCTCTAGTCCTAAATAAAAAAGAGCTAATACGTTAATTAGACTGAACAGTAGAACAACTGTCCAGAAGACCTTTCAGATGCTCGTCCTCATGACCTTCCTGATAAAGCTCATGTTGTGAGGCTGGCAGGTCCCCTCACAATCCAAGACTGCTGGCTTGTAGCTGCTCAGCAACCTGCCTGCCGGCCTGATTGCCCCTAACTGCCCGCCCCCCTGACAGCCTGATCAACTCTAATTGCCTCTGCCTGCCAGCTTGGTCACCCCTAACTTGCCCTTTCGCTGGCCTAGTCACACCTTAGAGCCCCACATGCTGACCTGGTCACACCTTAGTGTCCCACATGCTGGCCTGGTCACCCAATAGTGCCCCCCTGCCAGCCTCATTGCCCCAACTGTCTTCTATTTCCAGCCTGGTAACCCCAATTGCTGCCCACTGGCCCGGTCACCCCCAACTGCCCCCTCACTGGCCCGCTGACCCTCAATGGCCCCGTCCTGGCCCAGTTGCCCCCACACCAGCCTGATCACCACAAACTGTGCCCCTTCACTGGCCTGGTCACCCCACACTATCCCCTGCTGCCTGCCTGGTTTCCCCTCACTGCCACCCGTGTCAGCCTGGTTGCCCCATGCATCTTGCTTGGTGAGTCATTGTTCAGTTGTTACTGTGAGGGTGTTGTGACCAATTTGCGTATTGCCCTTTTATTAGTATAGATTGTAAAAATATTCACTCCGCCTAGAGCGGTTTGGCTCAATGGATAGAGCGTCGGCTGGGGACTGAAGGGACTCTGGTTCGATTCCGGTCAAGGGCATGTACCTTGGTTGCGGGCATATCCCCAGTAGGGGGTGTGCAAGAGGCAGCTGATCCATGACTCTCTCTCATCGATGTTTCTAGCTTTCTATCTCTCTCCTTTCCTCTCTGTACAAAATCAATAAAATATATTTTAAAAAATATTCACTCATATTGATGTAGTTAAACAACAGTATCTTTAAAACCTGTGTATTATTCATCTAGGTTCAAAAGGGGTCAGTCTATGACCAAACATCATGTTTTCATACAGTCACACACTGCCTTGCAATTTCTCTTTCTTTAAAAATGTTTTTATTGATATTTAGAAATAGAGTAAGGGAAAAGGAGAGAGACATAGAAGTAACAATGAGACAACTATTGCTCTGCTATCTCATGCACACCCCCTAACTGAAGATTGAGCCCACAACACAGACATTGAACCAGTTGTTCTCTTGGTGTATAGGATGGCACTCAACCAACTCAGCCACATGATCCAGGTTGCCTTAAGATTTCTTAAGGGCAAATGCAATCTATATTCTGAGTCATGTCTTCAGTCCAACACTAATCCATATTAACTCTTATGTTTCTCTTTCTCCTCCACATTGGCCTTCCCATAACTGCTAACCCTGTCTTTACTCTTCTTTTTATTTTTTCTTGCAGTGTGCACCCATGGTCTGAGCCTGCCAGAACACCCAGCTCAGAGGGAAGAGTGATGCTTCCTACCTGTCCTCTTTTGCTCTCACCAGAGTGTGTGTAGGGTAATTCCCTAATGGCTGTGAGTAAGGCCCTGGTGTGTGTGAGGAACATTCTGCTGCTACTCTGGCTTGGAGTGATTCTGTTCTTATATGGATGGTTCCAGGTTGCGTACTCCCAACGTTATGGTCCCCCAGAAGTGGTGATTCCCTTGAAGGTAACAGGCACTGGATTTGGCATGAAGAATAAAGATTGGCTCTCTTACAGAATGCATTTTGGGGGCCAGAATCAGGTCATACACATGAAGGTCAACAAGCATTTTCTATCCAGACACTTGCGAGTTTTTACCTACACAGACAAAGGCGCTCTTCTTGAGGACCAGACTTTTATCCAGAATGACTGCTATTATCAAGGTTATGTGGAGGGAGACCCAGAATCACTGGTCGCTATCAGCACCTGTTTGGGAGGTTTTCAGGGAATATTACAGGCAAATGACATTGTTTATGAAATAGAGCCCAAAGCACTTTCTACCACATTTGAGCATTTCATATATAAAGTGGACAGGGAGGAGACACAGTGGCCACCTATGAGATGTGGAGTAACAGATGAAGAAATTGCACGGGAACTGAAGTTTCAAGAGAGTGTTAATTTCACTTTGATGCAGAGTGAGTATGAAGGCTGGTGGACCCACAGGCGGATTCTTGAACTGGCCGTGGTGGTGGACCACAATCGCTATATTCATCACCAAAGTAACGTCACAGCTGTGCAGCATGAAGTACTACTTGTGCTCAATACAGTACATCAGTTTTTGAGTCCACTAGATGTTGATGTAGTTTTAATGGGAATTGAAGTCTGGACTGCAAATAACCCACTTCCAATAGGCACTATAGAGTCTCTCGTGATCGACTTTTGCAATTGGAAGAAAACCAGCTTGAGTAACCGCATTCCGCATGATGTTGTACATCTTTTTGTAAAGCATCACTTTGGTATTTCTGTTGGCTTAGCCTATTTCAGAAGCGTATGTAGAAATAAGAATTGTGGAGTTGATAGTTTCATGACCGATAATCTATATGATTTGGCATACATCGTGTCACATGAGCTGGGTCATAATTTGGGAATGGATCATGATGCAGCAACTTGTACATGTGGACATCAAACCTGCCTAATGTCTTCACCTAAAGGAGTTGGAACTACATTCAGCAACTGCAGCTATGCTGACTTCATGAATATGATGAGCTACCTGCAAGGGCAAAATTGTATGTACATGTCATCAGATAGAGGGAACATCTTCACATCGGCACAGTGTGGGAACAGTGCGGTTGAAGAAGGAGAAGAGTGTGACTGTGGCGCTTTACAATTGTGTATGAAAGATCCGTGCTGTGAGTCCAACTGCACTCTCAGGCCTGGGGCTGCTTGTGCTTTTGGGCTTTGTTGCAAAGACTGCCAGATCCTGCCAACAGGTGAAGTTTGTAGACAAGAGGAAAATGACTGTGATCTCCCAGAGTGGTGCAATGGGACCTCCCACCATTGTCCAGAGGATGTGTACTTGCAGAACGGGGTGTCATGCAAGGGCGGTGGCTACTGCTATGAAAAGCGATGCAATAACCGTGAAGAGCAGTGCAGGAACATTTTTGGCAAAGAGGCCAAGAGTGCAAATCAGAGTTGCTACACAGAAATGAACACCCGAGGTGACCGTTTTGGGAACTGTGGTTTAATGAACGCTAAATACATAAAATGTAACATCTCAGATACCTTGTGCGGAAGGATTCAGTGTGAAAATGTGATAGAACTTCCCAATCTGATAAATCATTCTACTGTGCATTGGGCTCGCATCAATGACCTCACCTGCTGGGGTACCGAATACCACTTTGGGATGACCATACCTGACATTGGTGATGTGAAAGATGGGACAGAGTGTGGGGCAGAACATGTCTGCATCGAGAGGAAGTGTGTCAATAGGTCGCTTCTGTTAAATTTTTGCTCACCTGAGACCTGCAATATGAGAGGAGTCTGCAACAACAGACAGCACTGCCATTGCAACTATGAGTGGGATCCTCCCTTCTGCCTGGAAGAAGGCAGTGGAGGTAGTAATGATAGTGGGCCACCCCCTCAGAAAAAACAAAATGATATTAAGCAAAAAAACCATTACCTGCAACTACTCTGGTTGATTCCTTTATTTCTTTTATTATGCTTCTTAATTTTGGGTTTTGTCTTATGGAGGAGAACAGATAAGAGTAAAGAGAAGAATGTGTCATCTTCAGATGAGCACGAAGAGCAAAATGACAATACTTTAAGTAACGAAGAACAGCAAGACATCCCAATACCATCTAAGGAAGAACAATGAAAGGTTCTACTGCATTTTAGAAAGAAAAGCAACAATTTACAGTTTCAAAAAAGAAACCAAATTGTATCCAGTCTCCCATGCACTAAGTTTTATTCTCCTGGCTGTAGAAATGTTACAGAATATTTCACAGCCCATTGACCTAATTGCTGTGAATCATAATTATTTCAGATGATAAAACACTGGCCATTAAACAATTATTAAAATATCCTAATTCCTAGAATACTGCTATTTTGCATAATTTTGAGTAGTATTAGTGTTCAATTGTTCATGGAATTAGTCCCTTTGTGTTTCCTAAGCAAAGGTACTGCCAATAAGTAATGTGTATTTGTCTTTGCAATTGTGTCACAATTCTTACCATCCTTGCCACTTGTACTCTGATTTGTCACACAGGAAATGCAAACATACAAATTAAATGTCTTCTTTGCCAGTCCTCTCATTATTAATTTCTGCAATAGTTGGTAACCTGGAGAAATGTTTGATTATTATTCATGCCAGTCTTGCCTCATTAGTTGCTCTAAACTTTACAAAGATAGTAACTTTCAGTCTGTCCATTATGAGTACATACAATACAGGGGAGGGCAAAAGTAGGTTTATAGTTTTCAGCCCACAAGAGTTTATTTTTTATCATGTATAAATTATTAGAGACCCAGGGCACCAATTTGTGCACAGATGGGGTCTCTAGGCCTGGCTGGTGATGAGAGCCATCATACCCAGTCCCTGTGGAGGTGATAGGGGCCAGTTGGCCAGGGGGCAGGAAAAACTAGGGGAGGTTAGCAGCTGGTGTTGGGAAGGAGACAATTGGGGCCAGTGGCCAAGGACAAGGGACCAAGGGAGGTTCTGCTGGCACCAAACAGGACCATCAGGGCCAACTAGGGGAGAGACCATGGGAGGTTGGGTGCTCACAGGAGGATGGAAGTGGGAGCACAGTGACCACCTGGTCATCTGGGGGGAAGGGCCATGGGAGGCTGGCTATCCACAGGAGGTTGTCTTTAGGAACTCACTGATCACCAGTGGGCAGCTCCTGCATTACGTGTCTGCCCCCTAGTGATCAGTGCACCTCTTAGTGACTGGTCGACCAGTAGTTCAGTTGTTAGGTCATTTGGTTGAAATAGTCACTTAGGCTTTTATCCTATACTAATGGCCTGGTGTGTGAAATTTGTGCATGGGGGAAAGGGGTGGTTCCCTCAGCCCAGCCTGCACCCTCTACAATTGGGCCTAAATTGGCAATGGGACTTCCCTCTCACAATCTGGGACCACTGGCTTCCTAACCAATCACCTCCTGCCTATCTGTTCACCCCTAACAGCATCTGCCTGCCTGCCTGATCACCCCTAACTCCCTTCCCCTGCTGGACTGACCTCACCACCAACTGCTCTCCCCTGCCATCCTGATCTCACCCTCAACTGCCCTCCCCTGCTGGCCTGGTTACTCCCAAGTATCCTCCCTGATGGCCTGGTTGCCCACCAACTGTGTCCCCCTTCTCCTGTGAGACTGATCTCACCCCCAATGGCTCTCCCCTGTTGGCCTGATCTCACCCTGAACTGCCCTCCCATGTTGGCCTGATCATGCCTCCAACTGTCCTATCCTAATGGCCTCATATTTACCCGAAATGTCCTCCCTGCTTGTCCAATCAACCTAACTGTCTCTGCCTGGGCTCCCACCACCATGACTTTATCCAGAAGGAAGTTAGACATCTGGAAGATAACCAGTTGACCCAGTCTAATTAGCATATTACCCTTTTAGTAGGGAGTCTTTTTCAGCAAGAGGATATGCTCTTGGCAGAAAAAAAATACATAATCCTTATATCTGTACTGATAGCCAGCCATATGCACTATACTGCCAAACTAGTCATTAAAAAATTAAACCGCTTTCTTACACCTTACACCAAACAGCTGTTGCCCTTAAAACCCTTCCTCATCTCACAACTTAGGTTCTGCCTTTGCAGTTCACTCGGATTTGGTTCTGATTGATCAATTTCTATACAAGTCAGCATCAAAAGGTCTGCATCCTAGACAGCCATTGGCTTCTCCAGTTTATCCAGATTTTATTATGATTGGTCTGTTTCTATGCCAGTCAGCATCTCCAGGCCTATCTCTGGGCGTAATCAAATAGTTGGGCTGATCAGCAGCCCCCTCAGAGCCCTGCGAGGAAATGACACACAGCTGTTGGAGATACCCAGAAAGAGAGAGAGAGGCATGGGCTGATCAACAGCTGCCATGGAGGCTGGGAATTAGACCCTGCCTCTCTCTCCACACTTCTCTCTGGGCATGATCAGAAGCCCCCTCAGCCTTCAGTGCTTGGTCACTGAGCCTGCAAAGGCAAGAGTCAGTTGCTGTGGTGACCCAGCACTGACTGCAGGACTGACTTCCTGTGTTTGGTCAAGCCTTCAGTCATTACAGACCCTGGGATTTACATATTAAGATAATAAAGAGCTAATGTGCAAATAGTCATCACACCCTCACACTTTCACATGTGCCCTTGCACTCTAGCACCAGAACTGCTCATACACTCAACATTGTTGACAGGGGAATGTTGACCAGCCAGGCACAAATGAGCTTGTGAGAGAGGAATGGGGAATAGCCAAGCTGTGGCCCAGGAGAGAAGCATGCTGCCTATTCCATGATCCCATCAATCAGCAGCTGTGCCTGCAGCCTGAGAGAGGGGCAAGGTGCCTGCCCCATGGTCCTGAGTGCTTGTGGCTGTGGACCAGGCAAAGCCACCCTTTAATGGTCCCCTCAGTTGCAGTTGGTCTGGGCAAAACTGCCCTCCTTCCTGGGTGCCTGCAGTTGGCCAGAGGGGGAAATCCTTGGTCCTCAAGACAGAGACAGTTAGGGGTGATTAGGCCAGCAGGGGAGCAGTTAGGGGCAATCAGGCAGGCAGGCAGAGGTGATTAGGGGCAATCAGGTAGGGAGGCAAAGGGAATAAGGGTGGTTAGGAAGGCAGACAGGCACATGGTTAGGAGCCAGTGGTCCTGGATTGCTAGAAGCAGTCAGTCATTCCCTGAGGGGTCCCGGATTGGAGAGGGTGCAAGCTGGGCTGAGGACCCCACCGTAAATAAATTTCATGCACCATGCCTCTAGTTTATATAGACTAGAGGCCTGATGCCTGAAATTCATACAAGGAACTTGCCCCTCACAGTCCTGGATGCCTCAGCCAGCCCTATCTGCCCCAGACAGGCTTGGCAGCCCCAGATGTACCAGCCAGCCCCAGCAGCCCCTAGCAGAACTGGCCAGCCCCCATAGTAGTTAGCAGGTCCAGCTGGACCTCAAAGCTCCTTCCAGCCCTGGCCAGCCCTCACAGTCCTCATAGTTGGACATCCCACGAGGGATCCCAGATTGGAGAGGATGAAGGCCAAGTTGAGGGACACTTTCCCGCCCACCCATGCACAAATTTCATGCACTGGGTCTCTAATTAGCGCTAATATATTAATTAGACTGAACAGTAGAACGTCCTGATGACCTTTCTGATGAAGCTCGGGTTGCGAGGGCTGGCAGGTCCTCTCACAATCGAAGACTGTTGGCTTGTAGCTGCTCAGCTGCCTGCCTGCCTGCCTGATTGCCCCTAACTGCCCGCCCCCCTGACAGCCTGATCAACTCTAATTGCCTCTGCCTGCCAGCTTGGTCACTCCTCACTTGCCCATTCGCTGGCCTAGTCACACCTTAGTGCCCCCATGCTGGCCTGGTCACCCCATAGTTCCCCCCTGCCAGCCTTGTTGCCCCCAACTGCCCTCTCCTTCTAGCCTGGTCACCCCAATTGCTGCCCACTGGCCTGGTCACCCCCAACTGTCCCCTCACTGGCCCTGTCACCCTCAACGGCCCTGTGCTTGCCCAGTTGCCCCCACACCAGCCTGATCACCCCAAACTGTGCCCCTTCACTGGCCTGGTCACCCTCACTATCCCACTCTGCTAACCTGGTTTTCCTTTACTGCCGCCCCTGCCAGCCTGGATGCCCCATGCATCTTGTTTGGTGAGTCATTGTTCAGTTGTTACTGTGAGGGTGTTGTGACCAATTTGCATATTGCCCATTTATTAGTATAGGTTGTAAAAATACTCACTCATATTGATGTAGTTAAACAACAGTATCTTTAAAACCTAAGTATTATTCATCCAGGTTCAAAAGAGGTCAGTCTATGATCAATCATCATGTTTCATACAGTCACACATTGCCTTGCTATTTCTCCTTTAAATATCATTTTATTGATTTTTAGAGATAGAGGAAGAGAAAAGGAGAGAGACATAGAAATAACAATAGGACAAATACTGATCTGTTATCTCATGCACACCCCTAACTGAAGATTAAACCCACAACCCTTCACAGTTGAAGACTGTTGGCTTGTAGCTGCTCAGCTGACTGCCTTCCTTTATGATTACCCCTAACTGCCCCCTGCCAGCCTGATCAACTCTAATTGCCTCTGCCTGCCAGCTTGGTCACTCTTAACTTCCCCATTCCCTGCCTTTGAACCATTTGTTCTCTTGGTCTATGGGAAGACACTCAACCAACTCAGCCACATGATCCAGGTTGCCATAAGATTTCTTGAGGGCAAATGCAAGCAGTATTCTGAGTCATGTCTTCAATCCAACACTTAACTATATTTACTTTTTTTTTCTTTTTTTAAAATTTTTTTTATTAAATTATCATCTTTGTACATATACCATTGCCACCCCCTCCCATATATGCCCTCCCTCCCCAGAGTTTTGTGTCCATTGGTTGTACTTATATGCATGTATATAAGTCTTTCAGTTGGTCTCTTATCTCCCCCAGATCTCCCTAACCTCCACGCTGTAATTTGACAGTCTGTTTGTTGCTTTACTGTTCTATATCTATCTTTTGGTTCTTCAGTTTATAATGTTCTTTATCATCCATAAATAAGTGAGGTCATGTGGTGTTTCTCTTTCATTGATTGGCTTATTTCATTCAGCATGATGTTCTCCAATTCTATCCAGGTTGCTTCAAATGATGAGAATTTCTTCTTTTTTATGGCAGCATAATATTCCATTGTGTAGATGTATCATAGTTTTTGGATCCAATCATCTGCTGATGGGCACCTAGGCTGTTTCCAAATCCTAGCTATTCTAAATTGTGGTGCTATGAACATAGGGGTGCATATATCCTATCTGATTGGTGTTTCTAGTTTCTTGGGATATATTCCTAGGAGTGTGATTACTGGGTCAAATGGGAGTTCCATTTTCAGATTTTTGAGGAAACTCCACACTGTTCTCCACAGTGGTTTCACCAGTCTACATTCCCACCAGCAGTGCACTAGGTTCCTTTTTCTCCGCAACCTCACCAACACTTGTCGTGTGTTGATTTGTTGATGTTGGCCATTCTGACAGGTGTGAGATGGTACCACATTGTTGTTTTGATTTGCATCTCTCGGATAATTAGTGACTTTGAGCATGTTTTCATGTGCCTTTTGGCCTTCCTTCTGTCTTCTTTTGAGAAGATTCTATTTAGATCCATTGCCCATTTTTTAATTGGGTCATTTATCTTCCTTTTATTAAGTTGTGTAAGCTGTCTGTAGATGTTGGAGATTAAACCTTTATCAGTGATAACATTTGCAAATATGTTCTCCCATCCAATGGGCTTTCTTGTTGTTTTGTTGATGGTTTCTTTTGCTGTAAAAAAAGCTTTTTATTTTGATGTAGTCCCATTTGTTTATTTTCTCTTTAGCTTCCATTGCCCTAGGGGCAGTATCAGTGAAGTTCTTTTGGCATATGTCTGAGATTTTGCTGCCTGTGGATGCCTCTAGTATCTTTATGGTTTCCCGTCTTATGTTTAAGTCCTGCATCCATTTTGAGTTTATTTTTGTGTATGGTGTAAGTTGGTGATCTAGTTTCATTCTTTTGCATGTGTCTGTCCAATTTTTCCAACACCATTTATTGAAGAAACTGTCTTGACTCCATTGTATATTCGTGCCTCCTTTGTCAAATATTAATTGAGCATAGTGATTTGGGTTGATATCTGGGTTCTCAATTCCATTCCATTGATCTATATGTCTGTTCTTGTGCCAGTACCAGGCTGTTTTGAGAACAGTGGCTTTGTAATACAGCTTGAAGTCTGGTATTGAGATCCCTCCTACTTTACTCTTCTTTCTCAGGATTGCTGTGGCTATTTGGGGTTTTTTGTTGTTCCAAATGAACTTTTGAAGAGTTTTTTCTAGGTCAGTGAAATATGCCGTTGGTATTTTAATGGGGAGTGCATTGAACCTATAGATTGCTTTAGGAAGTATGGACATTTTGATGATGTTGATTCTACCAATCCATGAACATGGTATGTTCTTCCATCTGTTTACATCTTCCTCTATTTCTTTTTTCAGTGTCGTGTATTTTCCGCGTATAAGTCTTTTACCTCCTTAGTTAAGTTTATTCCAAGGTATCTTAATTTTTTTGGTGCGATGGTAAATGGGATTGCCCTTTAAGTCTCTGTTTCTGCAAGTTGACTATTGGTGTATAGAAATGTCATAGATTTCTTGGCATTAATTTTGTATCCTGCTACATTGCCAAATTCATTTATTAAGTCAATTAGTTTTTTAATTTAGTCTTTTGGGTTTTTTATGTACAATATCATGTCATCTGCAAATAAGGATAACTTTACTTCTTCTTTTCCAATTTGGATGCCTTTTATTTCCTCTTCTTGTCTAATTGCAATAGCTAGTACTTCCAGTACTATGTCAAACAGGAGTGGTGAGAGTGGGCAACCCTGTCTTGTTCCTGTTCTTAGAGGGAATAGTTTTACTTTTTGCCCATTGACTATAATGTTGGCTGTGGGTTTATCATATATAGCTTTTATTATGTTGAGGTATGATCCTTGTACTCCCACCTTGTTAAGAGTTTCTAACAGGAAAGGGTGTTGGATTTTATCAAATGCTTTTTCTGCATCAATTGATATGACTATATGATTTTTATCTTTCAGTTTGTTTATGTGATGTATCACGTTTATTGATTTGTGGATATTGTACCATCCTTGCATTCCTGGAATAAATCCTACTTGGTCGTGGTGTATGATCTTTGTGATGCTCTGCTGAAGCCGATTTGCTAGAATTTTGTTGAGGATTTTGGCATCTATGTTCATAAGGGATATTGGCCTGTAATTCTCTTTCATTGAGTTGTCTTTATCTGGTTTTGGTATTATAGTGATGTTGGCTTCATAGAAGGAGTTTGGAAGTGTTCCTTCCTCTTGGATTTTTTGGAATAGTCTGAGGAGGATAGGTTTTAGTTCTTCCTTGAATGTTTGGTAAAACTCTCCTGTGAAGCCATCTGGCCCTGGGCTTTTGTTTGCTGGAAGTTTTTTGATAACTGTTTCAATTTCTTCCCAAGTTACTGTTCTATTGAGATTTTTAGATTCTTCCTGATTGAGATTTGGAAGGTTGTATTTCTCTAGGAATATGTACATTTCCTCCAGGTAGTTCAGTTTGTAGGAATACAGTTGTTCGTAGTTTTTTGTAACAATCCTTTGTATTTCAGCAGGGTCTGTTGTTATTTCACCTCTTTCATTTCTGATTTTGTTTATTTGGGTCCTCTCTCTTTGTTTCTTGGTTTGCCTGGCTAGAGGTTCATCTATCTTGTTTATCCTTTCAAAGAACCAGCTTTTGGTTTTGTTGATCTTATGTATTGTTTCTTTGCTCTCTATGTCATTTATCTCTGCTCTGATTTTTGTTATTTCCTTCCTTCTGCTACCCTGGGCTTTTCTTGTTGCTCTTTTTCCAACTCTTTGAGCTGTAGAGTTAGATCATTTGTTTCCATTTTCCCTGGTTTTTTGCAATAGGCTTGTAGAGATATGAACTTCCCTCTCAAAACTGCTTTTGCTGTGTCCCATAGATTTTGGATTGTTGTGTTTTCATTGTCATTTGTCTCCAGGATGTTTTTAATTTCTTCCTTGATGTCTCTGGTAACCCAGTCCTTGTTTAATAGCATGCTGTTTAGTCTCCATGTGTTTGATTTCTTTGGATTATTTTTATTGTAGTTTATTTCCAGTTTTATGCCATTATGATCTGAGAAGATGCTTGATATGATTTCTATCTTCTTGAATTTGAAGAGACTTTGCTTATGTCCCAAAATGTGGTCTATCTTTGAGAATTTCCCATGTTCACTTGAGAAGAATGTATATTCTGTGGCTTTGGGGTGGAATATTCTGAAGATGTCAATTAATTCCGTCTGGTCTAGTGAGTCATTTAGGATTGATATTTCTTTGCTGATTTTTTATTTAGATGATTTGTCGAAGTATGACAGTGGGGTATTAAAATCTCCTACTATGATTGTATTGCTATTAACCTCTCCCCGAATGTCCTCCAGGAGTTTTTGTATGTATTTGGGTGCTCCCGTATTGGGTGCATATATATTTACCAGGGTTATTTCTTCTTTTTTGATTGCTCCCTTTAGTATTATGAAGTGGCCTTCATTATCTCTTGTTATGTCATTCACTCTGAGATCTAATTTGTCAGATATAAGTATTGCTACCCCAGCTTTTTTTTTTTCATTTCCATTTGCCTGGAAAACCTTTTTCCATCCCTTCACCCTCAGTCTGTGTGCATCTTTTTTTCTGAGGTGTGTTTCTTGTAGACAACAGATGTATGGGTCTTGTTTTCTTATCCAATCTGTTACCCTATGTCTTTTGATTGGAGCATTTAAACCATTTACATTTAATGTTATTAATGATAGGTACTCATTTGACACCATTTTTATTCTATACCCCTGTCTTCCTTCTTTGCTTCCTATTTCTTTATTTTTACAGTAGACCTTTTTAGCATTTCTTGCATTGCTGGCTTGATGGAGATAAATTCCTTTAGTCTTTTTTTGTCTGTGAAGCTCCTAATTTCACCTTCAATTTTGATTGATAGCCTTGCTGGGTACACAGTATTCTTAGATTCAGACCCTTCCATAGCATGACTTTGTATATTTCATCCCATTCTCTCTGGCCTGATAAGTTTCTGTTGAGAAATCAGTTGCTAGTCTGATGGGGGTTCCTTTATATGTAACTTTCTGTCTCTCTCTGGCTGCTTTTAAGATTCTTACTTTGTCGTTGGTGTTTGCCAATTTAATTATAATATGTCTTGTCATCGGACTTCTGGGATCCATTTTGTTTAGGACTCTACAAACATCTTGGATTTGTGTGGGTTTTTTCTTCTCTATCTCGGGAAAGTTTTCTGTCATTACTTCTTGAAATATGTTTTCCATGTCTACCTCAGTTTTCTTTCCTTCCGGAACCCCTATTTTTCAAATACTGTTTTGTTTTGCATTGTTCCACAGCTCCCATAGGCTCTCCTCCTGCTTTTTAATTTTTTTTTTCTAAAAGCTGCTCTAATTGGGTATTTTTTTCCATCTTGTCTTCTAGCTCACTGATGCGGTCCTCTGCTTTTTCTAATCTGCTCTTGATGCTTTCTATTGAGTTCTTCATAGTAGCAATGTCATTTTTCGTTTCTTCTTGAGTCATCTTCATTTCCTCTTGGTTCTACTTCATTTCCTCTTGGGTCTTACTCATATTGTCAAATTTGTCTTCCATTCTTTTTAGCCATCTTGTGATCGTTACTCTGAATTCTTGTTCTGGTAGGTTGCTCGCCTCTAACTCGTTTACTTCCTTTTCTGATGATGCCTGCTTTTCTTTCATTTGTGGGCTGTTTCTTTGTCTCCCCATGGTCTCTCTTTTCAGAATGTCTCTCTCCTGCTTTGATTTAAAGGCACAAAATACAACACAACCAGGTACAACACACAAGGCACTGAACAGAAATGTGTTTGCAATATTAATAACTTCCAATAAAGGTAACCACTAGGGAAAGGCAAATTAGGGATTAGGAGAGAAAGAGTAAGAGTAAAAAGAGAAGAGGGAGGGAGCAAAAGAAAAAGATAGGAAAAAGAGTGTCAAAATGAATTTGGGAAACAGGGAAAAGAGAGAGAAAGAGAGAGAGAGAGAGAGAGAGAGAGAGAGAGAGAGAGAGAGAGAGAAGGGGAATAAACTATATATATATATGGGGAAAGAATTTCAATTGAACAACCACTAATCCCAACAAATGCTGTCAGCAGTACCTGGAGAATAATACAATCTACAACATAACCTAATTTCCAGCACAGGAAGGGAAAACAGAAGTAATAAAATAACAACGAACAAAAACCAATCAAATAAGAAAATACCGAGCAACAGCAACAGCAAAAGAATAAGCAAAATACTCTCACTAAAAGGCATAAAAATACAATATAATCATCATTCCCCCAAACAGCATCAAAAGTACCGTGAGGAAAACAATTTTTTTTTTTTTTTTTTTTTTTGCTAGTTAATACCGTCAGAGAGGGGTGTGTATGCACTTGGCACAGGGGATTGGAAATTAGATATATAAGTAGGGTAGAAATTTTAGCAGGGGGGATACAGAAAGAGTAAGAAAATCTAAAGCCGGAAAGGGTTAAGATAAACATGATAGCAAAAGGGGGAAGGGTAGAAAGAGAATGATGGTGTAAAGGTCGTATTAAGTTCGGGTTAAACAATGTTAAAGGAGAAATGAAAATAAAATGAAGAACACTAATTCCAATGTAAAATAAAGGGAAAATAAAATGGCACTTAAAAAAATTAAAATAGCAGTAGTAAAAATGCTTATTGAACCTAAAAATGTAATAATTAAAAAGTTAAAATCTGCTTAACAATAACCCACAACCTTCGGACCAACTAAAATCTAGTGAGGAAAAAAGGGAAAAAATTGTTTCTTAAGTAAATAATGCAAAAAAATGAAAATTTAAAAAAAATAAATTTAGCAAAAAATAATGTGCAGTTGTGAAGGCCATTCACTTCTGTTATTCTATTTGACGCACCCGTTTCTCAGCCCAGAGAATATTGCAGTTCCCTGCGTTCTGCTGCACCTCAGTGGCGATTCCTTAGTTTCTTGGTTTTTGATCAAATAAAACTAATAATAAACACAGTCAGTTTGTACTCCAGACCCTAGGTGGCAGTGTATGTGGATTGATGTCCCGTCTTTTTTTTTTTTTTTTTTTTTTTTTTTTTTTTTTTTTTTTTCATGGAACTAAATAACTTTATTCTGTAATGTATTGCCCATTTTGATCAATGACCTTTTGCCATCTTTCAGGCAGCATCATAATCCCACGTTCAAAAAACTTCTGGTTTTTTTTTTTTGTTTGTTTGTTTGTTTTAAATAAATTTTTATTGTTCATATTATTACAAGTGTTCCTTTCCCCCCCCTTCCCACCCCACCCTCTGCCCTTTCCCCACTCCCCATTGTCCTCATCCATAGGTGCACAGTTTATGTTCAGTCTCTTCCCACATTCCCCTCTCCCCTTTTCCCCAAGAATCATTAGTTCACTCCCCTTCCATACCTCTGATTCTATTATATTCAACAGTTAATATTGTTCATCAGATTTTTTTTTTTATTTCCTTGGTTTTTAGATTCACTTGTTGATAGTTACGTATTTGTTGTTCATAATTTTTATCTTTATTTACTTTCTCTTCTGAAAGAACCCCCTTCAGCAATTCATATAATTCTGGTTTGGTGGTGATGAACTCCTTTAGCTTTTTTTTATTAGTGAAGCTCTTTATCTGACCTTCGATTCTGAGTGATAGCTTTGCTGGGTAGAGTATTTTTGGCTGTAGGTTCTTGCTATTCATACCTTGAATATTTCTTGCCATTCCCATCTGGCCTGCATGGTTTCTGTTGAGAAATCAGCTGACAATCGTATAGGTGCTCCTTTATAGGTAACCTCCTGCTTAGCTCTTGCTGCTTTTAATATTCTCTCTTTGTCCTTTGCTCTTGGAATCTTAATTATGATTTGTCTTGGTGTGGTCCTCTTTGGATTCCTCTTATTTGGAGTTCTGTGTGCTTCCTGGACTTGTAAGTCCAATTCTTTCACCAGGTGGGGGAAGTTTTCTGTCACTATTTCTTTCAGTATGTTTTCGATATCTTGCTCTCTCTCATCTTCTGGGACCCCCATGATTCTGATGTTGGATCGTTTGAAGTTGTCCCAGAGGTTTCTTACATTATCTTCAATTTTCTGGATTCTCTTGCCTTCTAGCTTCTGCAGAGGAGTGTCTTCTGGCTCTTTATGTTCCAAATCTTTGACTTGATTCTTGCGATCTTCTATTCTGTTTTTAGGACTCTGTAGAATATTTTTTATTTCAGACAATGTATTCTTTATTTCTTGTTGATCCCTTTTCATATTCTCATAGGTCTCAATTATTTTATCGGCCTTTTCTAGGAAACTCTTGAAAAACCTTATAAGTGTGGTTTTGAACTCTATATCCAGTCGCTTTTTGTCCTCCATTTCTTTTGTTTGTGATCTATTTGGTTTAGGCATTTTCGCAGACAGCTTTTCTGATGGGGCGGAGTTTCAGGGTGGAGCCTACAGCTTTGGCTTCCGTCAGCCCCGCCCTATGCGACTCCTGAGACTCAGGGTCCTTTAGTACTTGTTGCAAGCGCCTCTGAGAGAAAGGTGCCCTCGATTTTCGCCTGCTACCAAACAGTGTAGGCTCTCCCGCAATGGGCCCGAAACTGGGGTTCAGTTCAGTTGGAAGTGGAGTTGGAGGTGGCGTTCAGAGCAGTCTGGAGCCCCTGTCTCCTTCCCGCCAGGGCAGTCCTAGGGCACAGCCGGCCGGCCCTTCTCTGCGCACAGTGTGCACGCCTCTGGGACCTCCTTTCGCCACTTCCCCAGGTTCCGCCTTACAGCCCAGCTCCCTATGGATGAGCCTGGGTCCCCGGGGTCTGGCCTAGAACGGAGGTTCAGAGCAGTTGGGGGCCCAGCACAATCGGAGCTTTTCTCTGCTTCCCGCTAGGGAACGCCAGCCAGGCACTCGGCCTCCCTCCTCTCTGGCTCCGTCCTCTCCGCGTGCCGCGTGTCTCCGTACCTTAGGCTTTTCCAGCTCCTCCGCGCTTCCTTCTGGTTTTCTCCTTGCTTCTCGTTGTACAATTTCCAGTCAGTCGACTTTCCTGTAGTTCTGGGTGATGTCCATTTTATATTTTAGTTGTATTTTATTGAAATTGTTGCGTGCGGTTGCGGCTAGGTGCCTATCCGAGCAGCCATCTTGGATTCTCCTCAAAACTTCTCTGATGTCCCGTCTTTTTGGCTGTTCTAGCCTTCTTTTTCTGTGGCACTCAATACTGGGGGTTTTTTTGTTTGTTTGTTTGTTTGTTTTTGTTTTTTGTTTTGTTTTGTTTTCTTTTGGGGTTTTTTGCCTCAGAGCTGAATCCTGGATTATATCTCCCTGCTCTGCTTCTCAGTTTCCAGAAAAGCAGTTTCCCCCTGCTGTCTCTTAGGGTCAGCCAATCTGGGTGATCTCTCCTTTGTAATCAGAAGCAAAGTGTTGCAGGGGAACCAGCCTAGGTGCGCAATGGGCGAGTTTGCGCGCTCTTACAAACAGACTGCTTTCCAACTCCTCTGTTCTCCCACCGTGTCGGATCATAATGGGTTGCTCTCTAGAGAACCCCACTGGTAGCAACCTTGGGGACCCCTGTCCACTCTCTCAAATCACGCCAGACCCAACAGTGGGAGGCTTCTGTGGATGCAGATTTCCAGGGTCCCAGCGGCTGCACGGTCGCCCCAGCTGCCGCTTTCGCTGTTGGGACACAGACACCCGGTGTTATCCCTGGAAAAATCCAACCTTTCTGTGGAATGCGCGTGTCCGCGCCGGTCGGACCGCCCCGATTCTTAACAATCTGTTCCATGTCCCTTGGCATTTTAAAAGAGTCCCGCTTCTGGGGAAGATTACGCTAAACCCAGCACTAGGTCTCCCCAGGCAGGATTCTCGCTGCAGCCACAGCCTTCTTTTGGCGCAGCTCTGGCTGGGGTGCACAGCGGCTGCAGTTGCTGCCGGCTCAGCGGGGACCCAGAACCCTCACGCTATTCCCTAAAACTCTGACCTTTCCGTGGGTGATTGAAGAACTCCCTTGAATCCATGTGTTTGTGCCGATTGGGGCATCACAGCTGCTTGATGGTCTCCTCTGCTGTGGATTTTCCAGGTCTCAGAGAAGATCCTCCTTTTCTCAACAAGCATTTTCTATGCAGACACTTGCGAGTGTTTACCTACACAGACCAAGGCGCTCTCCTTGAGGACCAGCCATTTGTCCAGAATGACTGCTATTATCAGGGATCTGTGGAGGGAGACCCAGAATCCCTGGTTGCACTCAGTACCTGTTTGGGAGGTTCTCAGGGAATATTACAGGCAAATGACGTTGTTTATGAAATAGAGCCCAAGGCACTTTCTAACACATTTAAACATTTCATATATAAAGTGGACAGTAAGGAGACACAGTGGCCGTCCATGAGATGTGGAGTAACAGATGAAGAAATTGCACAGCAACTGAAGTTTCAAGAGAATGCTAATTTCACTTTGATGCAGAGTGAGTATGAAGGCTGGTGGACCCACAGGCGGATTCTTAAACTGGCAGTAGTGGTGGACCACATTCGATATCTTCATCACGAAAGTAATGTCACGGCAGTGCAGTATGAAGTACTACTTGTGCTCAATGCAGTATATCAGTTTTTGAGTCTACTAGATGTTGATGTGGTTTTAATGGGAATTGCAGTCTGAACTGCAAATAACCCAGTTCCAATAGATAATATGGAGACTCTCCTGGACGATTTTTGCAAATGGAAGAAAACCAGCTTGAGTAACCGCATTCCCCATGATGTTGTACATCTTTTTGTAAAGCATCACTATGGTGTTACTTTTGGCTTAGCCTATTTAAAAGGTGTATGTAGAAGTGGTAATTGTGGAGTTGATAGTTTCATGACCAATGATCTGTATGATTTGGCATACATCGTGTCACATGAGCTGGGTCATAATTTGGGAATGGATCATGATGCAGAAACTTCTACATGTGGACAACAAACCTACCTAATGGCTGCAGATAAAGCAGTTGGAACTACATTCAGCAACTGCAGCTATGCTGACTTCATGAACATGATGGGCTTCCTGGCAAAGCGAAATTGTATGTACAGGTCATCAGATAGAGGGAACATCTTCACACCTGCACAGTGTGAGAACAGTGTGGTTGAAGAAGGAGAAGAGTGTGACTGTGGCACTTTACAATTGTGTATGAAAGATCCATGCTGTGAGTCCAACTGCACTCTCAGGCCTGGGGCTGCTTGTGCTTTTGGGCTTTGTTGCAAAGACTGCCAGATCCTGCCAACAGGTGAAGTTTGTAGACAAGAGGAAAATGACTGTGATCTCCCAGAGTGGTGCAATGGGACCTCCCACCATTGTCCAGAGGATGTGTACTTGCAGAACGGGGTGTCATGCAAGGGCGGTGGCTACTGCTATGAAAAGCGATGCAATAACCGTGAAGAGCAGTGCAGGAACATTTTTGGCAAAGAGGCCAAGAATGCAAATCAGAGTTGCTACACAGAAATGAACACCTTAGGTGATTGTTTTGGGAACTGTGGTTTAAGGAACGTTAAATACGTAAAATGTAGCATCTCAGATACCTTGTGTGGGAGGATTCAGTGTGAAAATGTGATAGAACTTCCCCATCTAAATCATTCTACTGTGCATTGGGCTCGCATCAATGACTTCACCTGCTGGGGTACTGACTACCACTTTGGGATGACCATACCTGACATTGGTGATGTGAAAGATGGGACAGAGTGTGGGGCAGAACATGTCTGTGTCCAAAGGAAGTGTGTACATAGGTGGCTTCTGTTAAATTTTTGCTCACCTGAGACCTGCAATATGAGAGGAGTCTGCAACAACAAACAGCACTGCCATTGCAACCCGGAGTGGGACCCTCCCAATTGCCTTGAAGGCAGTGGAGGTAGTATTGACAGTGGGCCACCCCCTCAGAAGCAAATGGGGCAAAGAACCAATTACCTGTTTCTACTTTGGTTGATACTTTTATTATGTTATGCCTCTTAATTTTTTGTTTTCTGAGACGCAAAAGAACAGATGAAAGAGAAGAGTCGAATGTGTCATCTTCAGCAGTGCCATCTTCAGAGTATAAAGAACAAAATTTCAAGACTTTACCTAAAGAAAAAGAGCAAGATGTTCCAATTTCATCTAAGGAAGAACAGCAAAATGTTCTACTGCAATTTAGAAAGAAAAGCAACAATTTGTAATTTCAAAACTGAAGTCCAGTCTTTTCCAATTTCCCATGTACAGAATTTTAGGCTCCTGGGTGCAGAAATGGTACAGAATGTGTCACATAATATTGGCATAATGCCTGAAAAAAAATATTATTTGGGATTTTAAAACATTATCAATTAAACATTCCAGTCAAGGGCATGTACCTTGGTTGCGGGCATATCCCCAGTAGGGGGTGTGCAAGAGGCAGCTGATCGATGATTCTCTCTCATCGATGTTTCTAATTCTCTATCCCTCTCTCTTCCTCTCTCTAAAAAATCAATAAAATATATATTTTTAAAACATTATCCATTAAACAATTAGCAAAATATCCTAAGTTTTACTTCCATACTATTTTTCATTCTTTTAAATAGGTATTATTTAATTGTTTATGAAATTGTTCTCTATGTGTTTCCTGAGAAAAGGTACAGTTAATGGATTATGTTTATCTGTTTCAATTCTAATCATCCTTCCCATTTGTACTCTGCTTTAAATAAGAACTTGCAACTTTTTCTGACTGGCATTATACTATCCAGGCCTTCCCATGCTGTCTCAAAGGGTAAAAGATCCTTCTACTTCAAACTGCATAGTATTCCTTAGTATAAATGTACCACAGTTTTAATCCACTCATGTACTTGTAGACACTCATGTTTATTCCATATCTTAGCTCTTGAAAAATAGAATAGCTCTTGAAAATGTACTTGTAGACACTCATGTTTATTCCATATCTTTGCTATGAATATGAGGGCACCTATATTTTTTCTGATAGGTGTTCCAGCATTCTTAAGATATATTCTTACAATTCAGATCCTTGGGTCAAATGGCAGCTCTATTTTTAAAAAAATTTAAGGGAATCCCATTTACAAATTACATCTTTATTATATAGAATTTTTTATTTAACTTTTCCTTTTTTTTTTTTCCAATGACATATTTCTTTGTGAAGACAGCAGGCTGGAAGGGTGCTCAGGCCCACCACTATCAGGAATTGGGTGACTGTGAACAATGGGCCTTAAAAGGACTGACTCCATCCTGTCCCTCACCCTGCATCTAACCCACAGGCACTCCATCTTGTTCTGGTAACCTCCATTTTGTAAGAACTGCCATTTAAAATGTTCCACTAAATACATATGGCCCTTTGTTCTGTTAATTTCAAGAAATAACTAAACCAGATAGCCTCCCTGAAAGAAGTAACTCAGCTAGTTCTAGCTTCTGTAAGCACGCTTGCTCAAACAATGGGGGAAATAAGACATTTTTGAGGAGAGGCTAGCAATCTGAATCTGTGCCAGTAACCTCATGTACATGCTTATAAGCCTATAGTCTAGTCACAGTCCCCTCTTAATTATCTGGTCCTTCAAGCCGCTCTGCCGGCCTGGGGGTCTGGTTCGTCCTTGGTTCCTCCCATGCCAGTTGTCTTCTGGTTATCTGAGCTATGCTCAAGGCTGCAAGCTTTCTGCAGGGTATCTGCTAAGCACACTGCCTCTATCCCAGCACCTGAGGTGGGGCAGTTGCCTTTATAAGCTAACCCCTATAGCTCAGTCCAATGTTATGCTTGGGACAAGGAATCCAGGAAGTGCTTAGCGCATTGGAAACCATTTGTTAGCTGCTATAACTGAAAAAAAGCCCCTGCGTGGAGGGGAGCGGTTGTTCCATCACTGTCATCATTTAATCTTCAAAACAACCGCCGCCCTCCACGCACTTAATGGATGAGGAAACTGAGGCACAGTCATCTAGCCCAGGATCATGGCGGCAGCAGCCCTGATGAGCTGACTGTCAGACCCATACCCTGAACTGCTAGGCTGTGCCTCCCTCTATGTCATAGGTCCTTCAAAGCTGATCAGGATAATAATCTCCTTTTTCAAGAATTCCTAAAGGCAAGCAGTTTCCTCCAGATGCCAGGAAATTTGCAGCCAGACCTGGGAGGCTGCACAAGAGCGTCACACACAGATCTATCTCTGCCAGCAGCTGTGGAGCCCTGGGCAGAGCTTTGTCCCCATCTGTAAAATGGGACGTAGCTGTGCTCATCCCCACGGCCAAGGAGAAAAGGAACTAAGGTTATAGGTGTGAAGCAGGACCTCGCTGGTTTAGCTCAGTGGATAGAGCATTAGCCTGCCAACTCAAGGGTCCCAGGTTCGATTCCGGTGTACGTTGGTTGTGGGCATGTACAGTAGGGAGCCTGCAGGAGGCAGCTGGTTGATGTTTCTCTTTCATCAATGTTTCTAACTCTCTGTCCCTCTCCCTTTCTCCCTGTAAAAAAATCAATAAAGTATATATTTTTTAGGTGTGAAGGGGTTATCACTGTGTCTGGCATATGTCAAGGCCCGCTAGGTTCATTCATTCATGTATTTGTTTTTTGCAGAATGAAGGCCATGTGATGCATGCCAGATAAGGAATTAATGAAACATTTCTGTTAATATTCAGAGAGAGAATTTTTAAAACAGCTTGGTAGTGTATAAACTCGCTTTTCACTTGCCAACTTCTCTTGGGCTATCCGAATGTGAGATTTAAATCCTAGAAAGTACTTACAAATACATTTTTTAAAAGTTTAACCACTGATTTCTTCCTTCTCATCCTGCCCAAGTAAAAGACCTGCTTTAAAAAGGAAGCACATTAAGGTCTAACTGTCAACGAAATTGGGAGGGACAGGTATAAAAAAAAAAAAAAAAAAAAAAAAGGAGGGTCCTGCCGGGTCCAAGAGGGTCAGAGTCTAAGACCCTGCCCAAGTCTCTGGGTAGATGGGGCCCTGTGCCACCCCATTGCATAAAAGGAGCCACTCTCCACTCGGTGAAACTGGCTAAAGGCGTGGGCCAGTGGCAAGGCTGAATGCAAAAGAGGGGTCCCCTGTTGTGGAGAAGCCACTATCAGCGTAAGGCTGGGACACAGCCTGCACTCGGGGTCCCACTGCAGTGAGAAGCAGGGAGGGGCCAGGGAAGCTGGTTTAAGCATTAGGAACCGCTGGAGCCTCTTAGGGAGAAAGGGCCCCTGGACCGGCCAGCCTGGAGGGCACTTTCTGTTGTCCTTTGCCCCTTTGGACCAAGTTGTCTAGTCACCTTCGAACCCACAGACAAAGCTGGAAGCACCATCTGGAAAGCTTTCAAACAAAATGCAGCATTAGTGGGGGCAGCTGGGCAAAGGGCTACTGTTCTGTGAACTCAGTGGGGCGGTGAGCCACGTGGTCAGCCCTCCAGCCTCAACCCTCTTTGGCCCTGTCCAGTCCCAAGTCAGCATAACAAAGGACCACAAACTGTGGGCTTACAAGGACAGACATGGATTCTCCCACAGTCTGCAGGCCAGAGTCCAAAGTCAGGATGCCGGCAGGGTGTGGTCCACTGGAGGCCTGGGGAGGGTCCTTCCTCACCTCCTCCAGCTTGTCTCCAGGGGCCCCGGGTGCGGCTGCCTCCCTCCAGTCTCTGCCTCTGCCTTCCCTCAGACTTCTCTCTCTAACTTTTCCTTGAATACAATCTACTTACCATACAATTCCCTCGTTGTAAGTAAATGTTGTTATTTTTGTATATGTTGTTATTTTTAGTAAACTTATGGAGTTGTGCAATCATGACGATGAGCCAGTTTTAGAATAGTCCCATCACCCGAAAAAGTTCTCCCACACCCATGTCAAGTTTATTCTACAGTGACCTCCCACCCTAGGCAGCCACTGACTAATGATTTGCCTTTGCTTGTCATTTCGTTTTATGGAAGCACATTTCGTAGTCATTTGTACCTGGCTTCTTCCTTTAAAATAATGTTTTCCAGGTTCATGTTGTTTTAGGTATTAGTAGTCAACCCTTTTTTTTTTTTTTTTACTGGTGCATCATATTCCATTGTATGCATGGACCATATTTTGGTTAATAGAGTGAGGAAGTAAAATAGAGTCCCTGCAGTCAAGCTGCTAAATTACTAAAATCAAGTAGGCGGAAGCATGAAGGAACCTTGTTCAATTCTTGTCTTAACCAGCCTGGGATCTTAAACTTTTGAACTTTCCAGTTCTGTGTCAATTCGCCTCCAGTCAACCTTGTGATTACCTGCTGGAGGACTAAGGAAACAATGTTCCATTATCCAAACAACCTGAATCCATTGTTCAGACTGCTGGGTCGTTTAATATGAGACTTGATGCTTCTTAAGAATATGACACTTGATGCTTCTTAAGAATACTATAAGAACTCTTTAGTATTTTCCTACTTCTTTGGAATATTCTGAATATTGCATAGCTGTGTTTTTTACTTCAAAACCCCAAGACCCTTGAATAAATCATCATTTATTTCTACTCGGGGACTCTTTTATTGTTTGTTCGGTATCTATACGCCAGTTCACAAACAGTACATTGTTTCCAGGTTCGGGCTAGCTTGTATAATTTCAAGTACATATCTTTGTGCAGACATATGGTCTTACTTCTCATTTGTAGGTTTATGTGTAATTTTTAAAGTAAGTATCCCACTAATTCCCAAAGTAACACATTGCATTCCCACAAATGATGTCTGATATTTCAGTTTCTTCAAATCTATATACTCCCCAGTTTATTTTGCCCATTGTCTCATGTCTTCTGTTTCACTGGTTTATGCTTACATCTTTATTATGTTATTTCTTCAAATTGCTTGATGCTTACCTTGCTTTTCTCTCTATGCATTCCTGGTACAATTGATTTTTCACTGAGCACTGCTTTAGGTGAATTCCATGAAATTTGATTTGAGAGATAGATAGATAGGGGGATGGGGGGAGAGAGAGAGAGAGAGAGAGAGAGAGAGAGAGAGAGAGAGAGAGAGAGAAGAGAGAGAGAGAGAGAGAGAGAGAGAGAGAGAGAGAGAGAGAGAGAGAGAGAGATGTGAGAGAAATGTGAGAGAGAAGCAGCCATTGGTCACCTCCCATATGTACCTTGACTGGGGATTGAACCCACAACCTGGATATGGGCCCTGATGGAGAATCAAAGCCTCATCTTTGGGTGCATAGGAAGATACTTCAAGCAACTGAGCCACAGTAGCCAGAGCTTGGAACAATTTTTTTAAATAAATCTTTATTTTTCAGATTATTACAGGTGTTCCTCTCCCCCCCTCACCATAGCTCCCCTCCACCTGATTCTCTCTCTCTCTCTCTCTCTCTCTCTCTCTCTCTCTCTCTCTCTCTCTCTCTTCTGTCTCTCTCCCTTTCTCTCTCTCTCTTCTCCCTCCCCCCTCTTTCTATCTCTCAAATCAATGTTGCTTGTCTCTATTCGGGTTGAAGAAAGCACTGCCCTCAGCCAGCCTGGATCCACTGCCAGCCCTTAAGGCGTCCTCGCCCCGCTACCTCAGTTTTTCAGCACTTGTGCCCTGGATTCTCCTCTTTCTCTTTCAGTCTAGATCAGAGGTTCCCAAACTTGTTTGTGCCGTAGACCCCTTGCCATGTTTTTCGGTTTTGGGTAGACCCCCTACTTACCTGATATTGATTTTTTTGTAAATTTCTAACTGTAGTGAAGTTTAGTGTTAAAATTTAATAAAAAATAATGTACCTACTTTTCTCCGGCATTCTCAAACAAAATAACACTGATTCACTATAATTTGTATGATAAACTACCAGTTTATATTTTTTTAATATTTTCTCAGCACTTTCCTATTCAAGATTCAGGAAACGAATGAACGTATTTTTCTCACATTCATATTTATAGAGTGACGAATTGAACAAGTCGGTGCAAGTTCGCGAAGCTTTGAGACAAAAATTGGCAAGAATGTTTATTGCGCGTATGCTTGTAACAAGATGATACTGGTATATCATTATGTGCAGGTTTTTATCCTACAACTTACACAATTTTATAAACATATATAATAAATTTTTTACTTCATAGGTACTTTTATAAATAATTTATATGTTTTTATATTATAAGATAATATGATGTAAGTAAATAGGTACTATCAGTGTATGTTGAGATCCACTACCGTGGACCCCCATTTTCATTTCATGGACCCCCAAATTTTTTTTTTCGCTGACGTAGACCCCCCCCCTTGTAGGTTGTCATAGACCCCTGGGGGTCGATATAGACCACTTTGGGAATCACTGGTCTAGATGTAGGGCTTCCTCTCAGCCAGCTTTCGTTTGGTTTTTGGAAGATAGACGTTTGTTTTATAGTTGTTGTTGTTTTTAACTTGTGCCTGGCAGCTGTTTAGGAGTGTTTACCTATGCTGCCATCTTCGTTGTCCTCTACTTCCTCTCTTTTAAACCCAAGTTGATTCTCCCCCTTTTTTTTTTAAACTATTTGTAACTTTTGCTCTAAGAATGTGTAACAGGCTGTGACTATGCTGATAAAGACACCTCCTTAGGACATCTAATTGGACTGTCTCCTGAAAGACTAAAAAGACAACCCCCCTGATTTCTGCTCAATTTCAGCCCAAAAACCCTCCTCCCTTGCTTGTCACCTAGCAACAGCAGCCATAAAAAGAGCAGTCCACTGTTTATTTCTTTGCCTTTGTATTAATTAGCAATGCACTGGCCCTTTTCCTTTGGGGAAGGTAAAATAAACCCTCTTTATCTGTATCTATCTCTTCTCTTTGTTGTGAATTCTTTTAAAACCCTTGTAGTTACCATGAGGATTACAGAACGCATCTCATAGATAAAACACTTCATTTTATCTTCATAGAGACTTATCTTTGATATCAAAGCACTATCCCTTCCTTTTTTTATTTTTGATAGCACAATTACCTCTTTTTATGTTGTGTATTTGTTAACAAAGTGTACTAGCTATAGATATTTTAACACTTTCTTCAACTTTTATTGTTAAGTGATCAATATACAACCCTATTACACAATTGGAGTTTTCTAAATCTGAACATATATATTTTCACCCTTCTTGAGGTATTGTAAATTTTCATATTTTTATGTTGCCACTTTGAGTTCTTTAGTTTCAATTTGAAGAGCTCTGTAAGCATTCCTTGCAACCACATCTAGTGACAAATTCCCTCAGCTTTCATTTGTCTGGGAAAGTCTTTATTTCTTTTTTTTTTTTTTTTTTTTTTTAATTTATCTCAGAAAGAGGAAGGGAGGAAGAAAGAGAAAGAGAGAGAAATATCAATGTGAAAAAGTAACATTGATAAATTGCCTCCAGCACACGCCCCAACCAGGGATCAAACCTGAGACCTGGGTAAATTCCTTGACCAGGAATCAACCCATTATATATATATATATATATATATATATATATATATATATATATATATATATATATATATATATATATAAGAAGGGCAAGGGAGAAAGAGCTAGAAACATCACTGATGAGAGAGAATCATTGATCGGCTGCTTCCTGCATGCCCCTCACCCTCCACTGGGGATCAATCCCACAGCCCAGACATGTACCATGACAGGGAATCTAATGGTAACCTCCTGGTTCATAGGTCGATACTCAACCTCTGAGCCACACAGGCTGTGCAACTGCCGCCTTCTGGTGTAAGGGACAATTTTTCAATCAACTGAGCCATACCGGCCAGGCCAGGTAAAGTCTTTATTCACCCCTCATCTGTGAAAAATAACTTTAACTGAATATATCCAGTGGCAATTTTTGTTCGTTAGCACTTTGAATATGCCATTCTACTTTCTCCTGGACTGTAGGGTTTTTGCTGAGAAATCCACTGACAGCATAATGGGGATTCTTTTAAAAGTTACCCTCTATTTTCCTGGCTGTCTTTACAATTCATTATCTTTGATTTTAATAGTTTCATTATAAATGTGTGTTGGAGAAGGCTTTTTGTCATTGATATCATAAGGTGATATATTAGCTTTTTTGAACGTGGATGTCCAATTATCCACAGACATAGAAAGTTTTCAGCTATTAGCCCTCAGATTAAATTTCTACCCCATTCTCCATCTCTTCTCCTCCCTGAACCATAATAATATGGCGTTCCTCCTTT
Source organism: Pipistrellus hanaki (assembly GCF_964339955.1). Classification (NCBI taxonomy): domain Eukaryota; kingdom Metazoa; phylum Chordata; class Mammalia; order Chiroptera; family Vespertilionidae; genus Pipistrellus; species Pipistrellus hanaki. The sequence goes on from NC_140507.1 coordinate 66,266,691, forward strand.
TGATTGGGTCCCAGAGATCATGTAGGTTTTCTTTGCTCATTTTGACTAGTGTCTCTTTCTCTTTTAACTATTGCTAATAAACGTTTAATTAAATAAGCTTGAAGATCTAATTGGCTTTATTAAATAAATCAGGATGATTCACATCTAGCAAGCAGAGAGATATTCGAAGAGGTCACACGAGACGGAAGGCCTATAAAGAGCCTGGGATAAGGCAATTATCAGCAAGAGAAAAATACTCATTGGAGGAAAATAAGAGTTCAATTGATCATAGCTTCCTGTTGTGTGAGCTTGTGGCATTTACATTGACTGGGTTTATTGCCAGGGCAAAAGGAAAATCTTGCCTCCTCTTACTTATTTGGAAATTCAAAGCAGTCTCTTCCTATTGAGGTCTGTAATTGATGTCTTCTGTTCAGTGGTAGGGCATAACAGCTTCATTACAGGCCCTTCTGACTCCAATTTTAGTTGAGATTTCCCTTATTAATTTTCACAATTCTTATCCTCTAAGACAGTGTTTCCCAAAGTGTGGTACGCGTACCCCCAGGGGTACGGGAAGAGTTTGGTGGGGGTACGCGTTGCACCGGAGTTTGGTGGGATATGCACTGCACTGTGCTTAGCTGCACCTAATTCTACATTCTCATGAGTACGAGGGGTTCTCAGCATTACGAAAATTATAGAAGGGGCACACATATGTCAAAAGTTTGGGAAACACTGCTCTAAGTGGTCGGCAAACTCATTAGTCAACAGTACAACAATTGAAATTTCTTTTGAGAGCCAAATTTTTTAAACTTAAACTTCTTCTAACGCCACTTCTTCAAAACAGACTTGCTGTTTTTTTCTCTAGGAATCCCAGGTTTATGATGGATAGATCTGCTCTACTCTTCTTATTCCCTTTGTGGAAAAATTCATAACTTTTGTTTTTCTCTTATCTTTATAACTCACCAGGTTTCTGAAAAAAAATCTCTTTATTTTTTTCAAAGGATGGCATTGAAGCTTCAGTTTATTGTTTCTTCCTTGCCCACAGACCATGGAACAGTTTTCTGAGTGCACTCAAATTACCTAACTTGCTCCTACTGCCACACAGAAGGTGCCCACCCCAGAGTGGGGGAAAATGGATTTGGCAGTGGGGGCTTTGGGCATGCCTATGGCCAGTAGGGTGATCCTCGAATGGGGTACTCACAGAAACTATGTACAGACTTCTTGCTGAAGTCCACAACAACAACAACAAAAAAAACAAAACACTTTTCTTTCATGCTCATTCGTATCCACAAAAATCAGTGTGCTGCTGTACAGAAACAGGTTTCTTCAGCTCAACCCCACGCAGTCACTCACTGTTTTCAACCTCCGCCTCTGAAGAAGTCACCTCTTGGACCTTCTCTGCAGGGGAGGTAGCTGCTATTGCTTCCAGACAAAGTAGTCCCATGCAGTGTCACCCTGGGACAGAGATAGCTCTGGCCAAGCTTTTCATTTTCCAATGCATCTAACTCTCCTTATCCAACTCAAACGGTGTGCTGAAATCTCCGTTCTGGCTGAACTTCTATGAATTCTCTCTCTCAGGTCAGTTTTATCCAGAATGTTGTTGTTTTTTTCCTTTACCAAAGCAAGTGGAGGTGGAGCTGACTTGCCAGCGCCCTTGGATCCATGGTTTTCAGCAAGACCTTATTTCTTTATTTTCTTTTGCACTAATGGGCAAAAGTCCTCCACATTCAGAATAAGAAAGACCTTTAGCTGGTTGCCATAGCAATAAGAATTGGGACAGTCTTGTTGCTAAGCAATTAAATCTGGAATGAGGAGGAATTGTAGCTTGCTGCAATGGTACTTAGAATTGGGAGAGTCTTGTTTCTAAGCAGTTAATTCTAAAACATAATCAAATGAGAGGTGAAAGACAATTTTTTTCTGTCATATAAAGTTCTGTGTTCATGGTAATCTGTGATAAACTATCTGTGATAAGACTATAGGTTAAAAAAAAAAAAAAGATCCTGGGAACCATTCATACTACTGCTGGTAAGTAACTCTCAAAAAATTAGCTATAAAGAATGAAACACTAGTATATTTCTCTACACAGGAATATACACACACATAACTAGAAACCACACAATGATTCGTTGCCAATTTTTCAGATCTCAAGGAGAATCTACTTATTAAGGCTTATTCTGCTCTAATTAACTTGCTTGAAAGCCACAAAATTGTGTTTTTAATAGATTATACTCATAGTTTGGATACTGAATTTGGCTATAAAGGAAAGTTAGGGGTGGTAATTAGGGTACAGTCACTGTTGAATTTATTTATTTATTTATTTATTTATTTATTTATTTATTTATTTATTTTTGTCATTGTTGAATTTAATAGCACTGCTTTCCTCCCTCCTTTAGGACTTACTGATCCTGAAAGTACGTTATTTTGCCTTTAGTGCACTCCCATTTCCAAGTATTTACTCTCCCAACTAGTTTGATTCCTTTCACTTTATATGGCTAGATTAAACTTTTTATTTAATCCATCACGAACCCAATATACTCCCCCTGCAATACCACCATTGTCTATTGAATATAGAACTTAGCATAAAGTAGATACTAATATTTGGAGAACATTGGTGCTTTGTCCCCTCCAGTTTCACAGGGTTAAATGATTAAAGAAATGCAGAAAGGAGAAATATAACTAATAAATATAACTAATAACCTATTATATAATACAACACATGGAAACAATAATGTATGTGAATAGTGTTTATATCTCTCCTAAGTAAAGTGACTAAACAATTCTTTATTTGATAGTGAAAGGAAGACCTACATGTTGATATTTATACAAAGTATAAATTTCCACATGTAGAAATTAATTTCCCTTCATTAAAACATGATATATGTTCACTTTTTTAAATTCTTTATTATTGGAAGTATTCCATATGTCTCCTTTTCCCCCCATATGTCTCCTCTCCCAGCCCATGCATGCCCCCCAACACAGGCCCTCAGTCTGTGTCCGTTGATTATACTTCTATGCATAGGATATATGTCCACTTTCATTTTATATTTTTATTGTGTAGTTTCATACATATTCACATATTGAGAGAACAGTATCATAAATTTACATGTGTCCTTTTTCTAGGTTCAGTAAGTATCAGCTGATAGGGATAGGCCAATCCCTAACCCTTTGTACATCCACACTCTCACTCTGGCTTCTATTATTTATGAGTAAATAGGCAAAGGCATGCAGTGCACTGAGCTGAGCACTAGCTCATTTCTAACCCTTTGCTTCCATCTGAAACTTATAACCCCCAACTTTGTCTCTGCTCTTCATTTTAATTTTTTTTATAGTGTTGCTTGTCTGATGATGTGCCTCTGCCAGAAGTCAAAATAAAGATTATCACAGCATAGAGCCAGCCCAGATGGAGGAGACACAACAGTGAGGCTTCATGCCCTGCCCTTCTTTCCTCTCACCAGTGGCTGCAGACGGTGGCTCCATAATGGCTGTGGGTGAGGCCTTGGTGCATGTGAAGGTCATTCTTCTTCTGCTCTGGCAGGTGGTGTTTCTGTTCCTTTCTGGATGGTCCCAGATTGGGATCTCTCAACACAATGCTCCCCCAGAAGTGGTGATTCCCATGAGGCATGCCAGCAGCATGACGCCTCGGGGCTGGCTCACTTACAGCCTTCATTTTGAGGGGCAGAGACACGTTGTCCACATGAAGGTCAACAAGCATTTTCTATCCAGACACTTGCGAGTGTTTACCTACACAGACCAGGGGGCTCTCCTTGAGGACCAGCCTTTTGTCCAGAATGACTGCTACTATCAGGGTTATGTGGAGGGGGACCCGGAATCCCTGGTTGCCCTCAGTACCTGTTTGGGGGGGTTGCAAGGAATATTACAGACAAATGACTTTGTCTATGAAATAGAGCCCAAGACACTTTCTACCACATCAGAACATTTCATATATAAAGTGGACAGTGAGGAGACACAATTCCAATCCATGAGCTGTGGAGTAACAGATGAAGAAATTGCACGACAACTGAAGTTTCAAGAGAGTGCTAATGTCACTCTGATGCAGAGTGAGTATGAAGGCTGGTGGACCCACAGGCGGATTCTTGAACTGGCAGTGGTGGTGGACCACAATCGCTATCTTCATCACTTTACGAATGCCACAGCTGTGCAGTATGAAGTACTACTTGTGCTCAATGGAATCGATAACTTTTTGAGTTCACTGGATATTGATGTGGTTTTAATGGGAATTGAGATCTGGACTAAACGAAATCTCGTTACAATAAATACCATACGTGGTCTCCTGAGAGAATTTTCCACTTGGAAGATAATTGGCTTGAATTACCGCATTCCCCACGATGTTGCACATCTTTTTATAAAGCATGACTACGGTATTACTGTTGGCTTAGCCTATACTGGAAGCGTGTGCAACTTCCGTTTTAATTGTGGAGTTGATAGTTTTATGAACGATAGCTTGTATGATTTTGCATATATAGTGTCACATGAGATTGGTCATAATCTGGGTATGGATCATGATGAAACAACTTGTACGTGTGGACATAAAACCTGCCTAATGGCAGCATATAAAGCAGATGGAACTACATTCAGCAACTGCAGTTATGCTAGCTTCATGAACACCATTGCAAGGCAAAATTGTATGTATGTGTCATCAAATAAAAGGCACATCTTCACACTTGCACAGTGTGGGAACAGTGTGGTTGAAGAAGGAGAAGAGTGTGACTGTGGCGCTTTACAATTGTGTATGAAAGATCCGTGCTGTGAGTCCAACTGCACTCTCAGGCCTGGGGCTACTTGTGCTTTTGGGCTTTGTTGCAAAGACTGCCAGATCCTGCCAACAGGTGAAGTTTGTAGACAAGAGGAAAATGACTGTGATCTCCCAGAGTGGTGCAATGGGACCTCCCACCATTGTCCAGAGGATGTGTACTTGCAGAACGGGGTGTCATGCAAGGGCGGTGGCTACTGCTATGAAAAGAGATGCAATAACCGTGAAGAGCAGTGCAGGAACATTTTTGGCAAAGCGGCCAAGAGTGCAAATCAGAGTTGCTACACAGAAATGAACACCCGAGGTGACCGTTTTGGGAACTGTGGTTTCAGGTACTCTAGATATGTAAAATGTAGCATCTCAGATACCTTGTGCGGGAGGATTCAGTGTGAAAATGTAATAGAACTTCCCCATCTGATAAATCATTCTACTGTGCATTGGGCTCGCATCAATGACTTCACCTGCTGGGGTACCGACTACCACTTTGGGATGACCATACCTGACATTGGTGATGTGAAAGATGGGACAGAGTGTGGGGCAGAACATGTCTGCATTCAAAGGAAGTGTGTCAATATGTCACATCTGAAAACTGGTTGTTCATCGGAGACCTGCAATCTGAAAGGAGTCTGCAACAACAGACAGCACTGCCATTGCAAACCGGAGTGGGACCCTCCCAACTGCCTGAAAAGAGGCCATGGAGGTAGTGTAGATAGTGGGCCACCCCCTGAGAGGAAAGATAATGAAAAGCAATATGGGAAGAATTACCTGGTACTATTTTGGCTTATTCCTCTTTCAATATTAATACTGTGTTGCCTATTTTGCCTCTTTATTCGCTAAACAATAGCAAAAAAAAAAAAAAAAAAAAAAAAAGAGAGAGAGAATGTTCCATCTTTACTTTAGAAAAAAAAGCAAAAAGTTACAATTAAAAAAAAATTCCAATTGATCTTTCCCATGTATCTCCTTGCAATAAAACTATAACAGTAGGTGGCACAGATTATTGACAAAAAATCTCCGAGATATTTTATCATTCAGGATCATAAACATTAGCCATTAAGAATAAGCCAAATTTACTAATTCTGAGCATATTTCAACTTTCCATTATTTTAAACAACTTTAGTAATTAGCTTTTCATAGAACTGATCTCTTTTTGTATCTTGGGCAAAGGCAAAGCTCATGGATTATTTGTACTTGCTTTTAATTGGTTTCTGAATTGTCCCAGCTTGGGCATATTAATATCTTAATTCCAGACATCCTTCCCCTTTGTACTCTGCATTCACACAGGACATGAGAACTACATGTCACATTTCTTCTTTGGCAAGCCTCTCCTATCACTTTATGCCAATAGTACAAATGAGGGAAAAGGGAATCTTGGTGAACTTTTTATTGGTTCACATCACTATTTCTTCACTAAGAGCTTACACCATGGCATCAAAAGTGACTTTGTGTCTACATATTTTATATGTATATAATGTTTATATATGTTATATTTGTTCAGTTATTTGTTTCTAATTCCCAGAGCCAACCAACATACTATCAGCTACCAAGCATATTGGCGTAGCTACCAAGTATCTTAATGTCCAGTTTTAGAGTGGCAGTTTTTAGCCGAAACCGGTTTGGCTCAATGGATAGAGCGTCAGCTTGGGGACTGAAAGGTCCCGGGTTCGATTCTGGTCAAGGGCATGTACCTTGGTTGCGGGCATATCCCTAGTAGGGGGTGTGCAAGAGGCAGCTGATCGATGACTCTCTCTCATCGATGTTTCTAACTCTCTATCTCTCTCCCTTCTCTCTGTACAAAATCAATAGAAATATATATTTTTTTAGAGTGGCAGTTTTTAAATCCTGAGATGCCAGCACATAGTTGGTTCTCAGAGGTCAGAATTCTATATTCATGGTACTCATCCCAAAGGTATAGGACCCTCCACCTCATCTCTTTAATTGCTCCCTCTCTTAGGAGCAATATCCACATCTACTTGTTAATAAGTTAAGATCGTCTTAGTGGTGTGGTTTCTTTTCATGACAGATCTCAATGGATATAATATTATTTTAGGATATTTGAGAACACAGAAAAGATTCTTTTTTTAAATGAATCTTTATTGTTCACATTATTACAAATGTTCCTCATTTTTTTCTCCCTCCATTGCTCCCCTTCACCAGGTTCCCACCCCACTCTCTGCCCTTTCCCCACCCCCTATTGTCCTTATCCATAGGTGCACAGTTTGTGTTCAGTCTCTTCCCACACCCCCCCCTCCCACTCTTCTTTTCCCCGAGAATCGTCAGTTCACTCCCCTTCCATACCTCTGATTCTATTATATTCACCAGTTAATATTGTTCATCAGATTTTTTTTAATTCCCTTGGTTTTTAGATTCACTTGTTGATAGTTACATATTTGTTGTTCATAATTTTTTTAATATATTTTATTGATTTTACACAGAGATGAATTGAGAGGGACAGAGAGTTAGAAACGTCGATGAGAGAGAAACATCGACCAGCTGCCTCTTGCACACCCTCCACTGGGGATGTGCCCGCAACCAAGGTACATGCCCTTGACCGGAATCGAACCCGGGACCTTTCAGTCCGCAGGCCAACGCTCTATCCACTGAGCCAAACCAGTCCCGGCTGTTGTTCATAATTTTTATCTTTATATTCTTTCTCTTCCAAAAGAACCCCCTTCAGCAATTCATATAATTCTGGTTTGGCGGTGTTGAACTCCTTTAGCTTTTTTTTATTAGTGAAGCTCTTTATCTGGCCTTCGATTCTGAGTGATAGCTTTTCTGGATAGATTATTTTTGGCTGTAGGTTCTTGTTATTCATCACCTTGAATATTTCTTGCCATTCCCGTCTGGCCTGCATGGTTTCTGTTGAGAAATTAGCTGACAATTGTATGGGTGCTCCTTTATAGGTAACTACCTGTTTCTCTCTTGCTGCTTTTAATATTCTCTCTTTGTCTTTTGCTCTTGGAATTTTAATTATGGTGTGTCTTGGTGTGGTCCTCTTTGGATTCCTTTTGTTTGAGGTTCTGTGTGCTTCCTGGACTTGTAGGTCTAATTCTTTCACCAGGTGGGGGAAGTTTTCTGTCACTATTTCTTTCAGTATGTTTTTGGTATCTTGCTCTCTCTCTTCTTCTGGGACCCCATAATTCTGATGTTGGTTTGCTTGGAGTTGTCCCAGAGGTTTCTTACATTATCTTCAACTTTCTGGATTCTCTTGTCTTCTTGCTTCTGCAGAGGAGTATCTTCTGGTTTTTTATGTTCCAAATCTTTGACTTGATTCTTGCGATCTTCCATTCTGTTTTTAGGACTCTGTATAATATTTTTATTTCAGACAATGTCTTCTTTATTTCTTGTTGATCCCTTATTATTTCTAGTTGATCCCTTTTCATATTCTCATAGGTCTCATTTATTTTATCGGCCTTTTCTAGGAAATTCTTGAAAAATCTTATAAGTGTGGTTTTGAACTCTATATCCAGTCACTTTTTGTCCTCTATTTCTTTCGTTTGTTATCTGTTTCTTTGTCTCAGCATTTTTGCAGCTTCCCTGAGTTGGTAGCCTTAAAAGTCTCTGTCTTCAGCTTGAATGGGGCGGAGTTTCAGGGTGGAGGCTACAGCCTTGTCTTCCGTCAGCCCCACCCTATGAGGCTCCTGAGTCTCAGTATTCCTCAGGTCCTTCAGTACTCGTTGCAAGCACCTCTGAGAGTAAGGTGCCCTCGAGTTTCGCCGGCTACCAAACAGTCTAGGCTCTCCCCCAATGAGCGTGGAATTTTACATCTCTGTGTAAAATCAGTTCAGTTGGAAGTGGGGATGGAAGTGGGGTTGGCAGTGGGGTTCAGAGCAGTCTGGAACTTTTGTCTCCTTTCCACTAGGGCAATCCAGCAGCACAGACAACCACCCATTCTCTGCATGCAATGTGCGTGCCTCCGGGACTTCCTTTCGCCGTTCCCTAAGTTTCTGCGTTACAGCCAGGCTCCCTTTGTATGAGCCTGGGTCCCCAGGGTCTGGCCTAGAACTGGGGTTCAGTGCTGTCAGATCTGAGGTTCAGCACAGTCCAGAGCTTTTATCTCCTTCCCGGTAGGGAACGCCAGCCAGGCACTCTGCCTCCCCCTCCTCTCTGGCTCCGTTCTCTCCGTGCATGCGCGTGCGCAACGTGTCTCCGTACCTTAGGCTTTTACAGCTCCTCTGATTTTTCTTCTGGTTTTCTCTTTCCTTCTCGTTGTAGAATTTCCAGTCAGTTGACTTTCCTGTAGTTCTGGGTAATGTCCATTTTGTATTTTAGTTGTATTTTATTGAAATTGTTGTGTGAGGCTGCAGTTAGGTATTACCTATGCCTTCTCTCCAGAAAAGGTTTTGAGTTTCTTACACAACCCATCTTGTATGTATGGTTTACTCTTATAATTACTTTAAAATCTGAGAAGATGGCGATTTTACCATTAAATAGAATGAAGAAAGTTCTTGCAATTCTATGTATGTATTAAGTATTAAGTATTAAGTATTAATATATATGTATTTTCCCTGGGGGAAAAAGAAAACAAAACAAAACAATTTTAAGAACCATAATTAAGGATATCAAAATGCAAAGAAGCAATGTGGAATAGATTATCAAAAATTCCAGGCAGGGAAATCATTCTGAAAAGCGTTGAATCTAGCCAGCCATAATTTTCTCTGAGATCTTGATATTGTTGGATGTTAACTGAGCCTCAGCTAGAGAGCTGCTGCTGAAAGATAGAGAAATCCCAAATGCTCTTAGTTTCTACATACATTAAGATAGATTCACAAATTAGACATTGAGGGGCTTCTGGTTTACAATAATTTTTCTCTAAGTCCCATTTGCTTAATTTCAGAACTTTGTGGGATGCCGGTGAACTAGTTTACAATTTATCCAAGCTCAGATTCCTAAAATCATGGTATATTTTGGACACAAGACATAGTAAAAGGAGGCTTATCTCAAGCATCTGTACTGTTCCTCCATAACACACTTATCTAATTTTTATGTTGCATGTGGCAAGTGGCTGGACAGCTGAATTGTGGATCCCTAGGTGGTAAAGATGAATCTCCCATAATCTTTCAGTGGTGAGAAAATAGAGTCACATAAACTCATAATTAATTGAAAGTTTAGCAGGCTCATGCTTGAACAACACAAAAAAGGGAAAGTTCATTCAAGATTTCTAAAACTCATTTACCTCAGACCTAGCACTAGCCATGAACAGATTTAGATAATCAACTTCTTAGCCAATCTTTCTAACAGAAGAAAGAGACAGGACTCTAAAAAAAGCCATCTGGAGCATCTTTGGTTGTTTATACACAATTACTTGCATACAATAAAATTACTGTACATGCTAAGGGTCAAAACTTAACACTTATTACTGAGAAGAAAAAAGAAGGAAAGAAAAGAAGAGCAACTATAATTGGTGTCAAGATTATCCAGAATATTGCCGAAACCGGTTTGGCTCAGTGGTAGAGCGTCGGCCTGCGGACTGAAAGGTCCCGGGTTCGATTCCAGTCAAGGGCATGTATAATACGTTGGCTGCGGGCACATCCCCAGTGGGGGGTGTTACAGGAGGCGGATGGTCAATGTTTCTCTCTCATTGACGTTTCTGGCTCTCTATCTCTCTCCCTTCCTCTCTGTAAAAAATCAATAAAAAATATATTTAAAAAAAAAAAAAGATTATCCAGAATATGGACCAATATTGCACACAAAAATAATTATAATTAATATAATATACACTGAGTGTCCAAATTTTTATGATCTCTGAACACATAATAATCTGGCCACTCAGTGTATATCCTATATAATAAAAGGCTAATATGCAAATTGTCCCCTTGACCAGGAGTTCAACCAGCAGGCAGGCCAGCCAACCGCCCATGTCCCCTCTTCCTGCCAAGGCTGGCCAGACCCCACACATGCATGAATTCATGCACTTGGCCTTTAATACACACACACACACACACACACACACACACACACACTGAGTGGCCAGATTATTATGTGTTCAGAGATCATAATTGGCCACTCAGTATATATACAAAGTATAAGAAAAATGTAGAATATTATTAGTGAATTGAAATCTACTTAAAAAGTACAAAGTGGGTATTTTAGACTAAAAATTATAATATATAACAATTCAGTGGATGGTTTGATGACTCATTGGAAAACAGGTCAATGTAAAAACCTACATAGTAATTCTATCTAATAAAAGAGTACTATGCAAATTGACTGTACCTCCACTATGCCCACAAGCCATGCCCACCAGCCAATAAGGAATTAGTATGCAAATTAACCCAAGCAATATGGCTTGTGGCCATGGAGCAAGCAGGAGGCTTGGGTTTCCCCAGCAATGGAGGAAGCCAAACTTCCTGCATACCCTGGCTGGCCCTGAACTCTGCTCAAAGCTACAAAGTTTCAATTATAGAAGATAAATAAATCCCAACAAAAATAGCAGCATCCACAGAGCTGGAGCAAGCAGGAGGCTTGGGTTTCCCTGGTGATGGAGGAAGCCAAGCTTCCTGGCCTTCCCTGGACTCTGCTCAAGGCTGCAAAGTTTCAGTTATAGAAGATAAATAAATCCCAGATACCAAGGCCTCCATTTGGGTCACTGGCAGGTATGGCAAGCCTACAAACCACCACAGGCCCCTAGCCCAGGCGCCCCATACTCCAAGGGAACCCCACTCTGATCCAGGACACCTTTCAGGCCAAACCAGCTGGCCCCCAACCATGCACCAGGCCTCTATTCTATCTAATAAAAGAGTAATATGCAAATTGACCATCACTCCAGCACACAATATGTCTGCCCATCTGTGGTCAAAGATCCTGCTCCCATGTGGACACAAGATAGCTGCCACAAGATGGCCAGCAGGGGAGGCATTTTGGAGGGACCAGGCCTGCAAGGGAGGGCAGCTGGGGGCAATCAAGCCTGCAGGGGAGGGTAGTTAGAGGTGACCAGGCCAACCCAGGAGGGAAGTTGGGTGTGACCGGCCTGCAGGGAAGGGCAGTTGTGGAGGACCAGGCCTGTAGGAGAGGGCAGTTGGGAGGGACCAGGCCTGCAGGGGAGGGCAGTTAGGGGTGACCAGGCCTGCAGGGGAGGGCAGTTAGGAGCAATCAGGCTGGCAGGGGAGCAGTTAGGCATCAATCAGGCTGACATGAGAGTGGTTAGGGGGTGATCACGCTGCCAGGCAGAAGCAGTTAAGGGCAATCAGGAAGGCAGACAGATGAGTAGATGGGATCCAGCAGTCCTAGATTGTGAGAGGGATGTCCCAGTTTGGAGGGGGTGCAGACTGGGCTGAGGGAAACACCACCCCACCCCACCCACTACCCCCCATGCATGAATTTTATGCACCGGGCCTCTAACATACACATAAAGTTAGAAGAATTAAAAAAAAAAAAAAAAAAAAAAAAAACAAGAAATATATGGAAAATATCAAAAATTCTAACAGCTCTAAAATTGGAGTCCTAGAGAAAATGAAAAGTGTGAAGTGAGTGCAAAAACTGTTTTTGTGTTTTTTTTTTTAATTTTTTCAAGGTAGGAAAGATATCAACCCAATGCTTCAAAATGCATAATTTAATTTTCATAGCATGGACAATTATTTTTTCTTCAGATTTTGAGACTCTTAATAAACTACTTTCAAAATGCTGATTCTTCCTTCTACCTGCTGAAATCCTATGCTAATCTCTTCTACTAAATATTTTATTTTTCAGCTCAAAATTTTCCATCTCATCCTTATTTGTATATTTATTTTTTGTTTGTTTGTTTTAAATGTTATGTCTTTCTTGAAATTCAAAGTGGCTTTCTGTACACCTAGTATTGGTTAGAAAATACATTTATTCACCTTGAGCCAGTGGATTCTTATTGGGGCCTGGGGACGTTTTAAGTCTGCTGAATGTAATAGTCTGGTTGCTACAGAGGACATGCACCTTAGCACCCATGCACAACCTTTTAGACACACAGTGATGAGTGGGATCCAGGAGGGATTTTGTGGGCTGTCTCTTCATCTGGTCTCTTTGTGTAACTTCTGGTGGTTTTCAGTCTTGCTTATTGCTGTTGGGTTCGTGGAGTTGACAGCCTTCTCCTAAGTGCTTAGCACCAAAATCTATATGTTTTCAACAATACCCTTATGCATGAACTTTTTTATTCTGTGTACCAAGTAAAGTCAGTCTACTCAGGAAGAGCTCTTCCCATGACCTGTTTTTGGGCACAGCATCTGTGCCACCACATAGAAGTTGTAGGTGTGTAAAGCATATCTCTCTATCAGAGTGATATAAGCACTCCACCAGCTGATGCCTGAAGATGGTAGCCCTAACTGGTTTGCCTCAGTGGATAGAGCATCGGCCTATGGACTGAAGGGTCCCAGGTTCGATTCTGGTCAAGGGCATGTATTTTGGTTGTGGGCACATCCCCACACTCAGTGGTGTGCAGGAGGCAGCTAATCTATGTTTCTCTCTCATCGATATTTCGAACTATCCCTCTTCCTTCCTCTCTGTAAAAAATCAATAAAAATATATTTAAGAAGAAGAAGAAGGAGAAGGAAAAGGAGGAGGAGGAGGAGGAGGAGGAGGAGGAGGAGGAGGAGGAGGAGGAGGAGGAGGAGGAGGAGGAGGAGAACAAGAAGAAGAAGAAGAAGAAGAAGAAGAAGAAGAAGAAGAAGAAGAAGAAGAAGAAGAAGAAGAAGAAGAAGAAGAAGGAGAAGAAGAAGAAGAAGAAGAAGAAGAGGAAGAAGAAGAAGAAGGAGAAGAAGAACAAGAAGAAGAAGAAGAAGAACAAGAACAAGAACAAGAACAAGAACAAGAACAAGAACAAGAACAAAAAGAAGAACAAGAAGAATGGTAGACCATGGTTGTCTTAACCTGCCCCTCCTGGCAGAGAACAGTGGCTCTACATCAAACTGAGTCAAACAAAATTGGAGACTCAGTATTCTAAGCCTATTGTGCCGGAGGCATAACTCTCACCCTTTGAGTAACAGTGGGGTGAATAAATTTGTCCCTGCCTAAATGATATATAATTTCCATTGCAGAAGTTACATGAGAAGTAGATAAGTATGAGGTCTGTTCTTACTTGGGTGAAATCACAGCACTAGACTGGGATCGTAGTGTTGAATGAACTCACTCATATGGGCCATATTTGTCCAGAATACAGAAAGTAGCACAGATTACCTATTAGAAGGGATATGTCATAAGTCAAATGCCACAATTTCTTTTAGCTTTTGGCAAGATTTAGAACATTTGTTTGGATAAATGTTTCTTCATTTGTTGTATGCCCTTAGATCAATTTCAAACGACATTAATTTTTTTTTCATCAACTAAATAACTAAGGAGAAGGTCCACCTAATTTCTTGCACAGTTACTCTGTAACTCCTACTCATCTTGTAACAGGGTACAGCACCTTAGCACCTTAGTACCCATCAGAAACTAGGAAAATTCCAGGGCAGGAGAAATAGGGAAATTGAGATGGGAAAATTGAACAAGGCCAAACAGTTTGGGCAGCTTGCAGCCAATCTGAAGAAAGATCTTGTCTTTCCCAGCCAAGGACTCTTGAGAACAAATGGCTAAACCTTCTCCCTAAACAAAGAACATATAACTTCAATCACCTTAGAATTGATAAGACAGGAGACAGGAAGGGAGAAGGAAAGAAGGGAGTGTTTATCTCACCCACTAAACAAAGAAGCCAGCCATCTTTGGGAAGAGGGATAGAAGAGGGAGTTTTCATCTCACTGTTCAAACAGAGAAGCCAGCAGTCTCTGGGCTTGTTAAAGATAAAATTGCCAGATGTTTCTCATAAATTCTGGGAAAGCCCCACAAAAAAATAAAAGGAATGGGGCATGCTAGAAGGGGTCAATGAGGGACATATGTAATACTTTCAACAATAAAGATTTCATTTAAAAATGAAGATATAAAAGGAAGACCTTGAGAGCTATCCTGTGCCAGGATATCTGGCAAAGGAATTTTAAACCCTGTAGACAGAAAAGTATAAAAAGCAAACCTTTACCAAGCAGGGCTTCTCAGACTAGCTGGGAAATTCGTCTATACTTCATAAGCCAGATGTATTTTGATAAATTTGCTTGCTTTACTTCTTTAATGAGTTTACTCCCTTTATTTCATGTGATTTTTAAAGAGAGAGGAAGGGAGAGATAAAAACATCAATGAGAGAGAAACATTATTGATTAGCTGACTTAGAGCCATATGCAACCCAGGCATGTGCCCTGACCACTGAGCAACACCGGTTAGGCCTTTATTTCTTTAATAAATTTGCTTTACTACAATGCAACCGTCCACAGTCACTCGTTTGAATTTTTCCTCACAAGCATGACAAGAACTAAGGAGGGGATAGCCCTTTCCCTTCAACTCAGGGGCTATCTGATTTCACCTTTTCTGGTGTTTCTGATGCCTATTACAATCTCACATTTCCTAAGAGATGGAAACTGTGCCAGATATCCAGTCCTATGATAAAGCTATAGATATTACCATCACTACTGACCAATGAAATAGAATAGAGGCAAAATGGACATGTTAATAGCTTGTGTTGGTCAATTGTTATCCACATAGAAACAATGTCTATCTCATACCAGACTAAAACAAATTCAGATAGATTTAGGATTTAATGTCAATGTAAATCAATAAAGCTATCAAAATAAATATGACTTTGTGACAATAGAGCAGGTCAAATTTACTTAAGAAAAAAAAATCTGTAATTGAAAACATTACTTGCCAAATAGGACTTTAAAAGTAAGAGCACCTATAGTTCAAAAAGCACCATTAAAGAATGAAAATGCAAGCCACTTGGATATTTAAAGTATATACTTGCAAAATGCAAGTATTGGAAGTTTAGACTGTAAAAATATGTTTTGAAAATAAGACCTTCTGAAAGCATTTCCTGGATCCTGCCAGACCAAGCAAAACTGCACTAACCCAGTGTTTTTCAACCTTTTTTGGGCAAAGGCACACTTGTTTCATGAAAAAAATCATGAGGCACACCACCATTAGAAAATGTTAAAAAATTTAACTCTGTGCCTATATTGACTATATATAAAGTAATTCTCTTGAATAGGAATCAAATAAACACAAAGAAAGTATTTTATAATTACTTTATTATGAAATATTAAGTAAACAAAATAGTGAAAAATTATAAAATTCTTGTCTTGTCTGCACCTACGGCACACCAGGCAACATCTCGCGGCACACTAGTGTGCCGCGGAACAGCGGTTGAAAAACGCTGCACTAACCCCTCATCTTATTTAAGAAGTAATGCAGTCTGTCTTCTACTCAAATATATGGTTCATGCCAAAATAGACATTTAATTAAACCAGATGAATATTTTATCTCTTTTAGCACTTGGTATATTTTCAAACATATTAAATGAGATATTTAAGACTCATCATGATCTGGGCTAATGTCAAAGAGACAGCCCTAAATAAGTTAATTATGAACCTAGTACTCATGCAGTTTATAGGATCAGGTATAACTCACAAGCCATTTGTTTAATGAGTTTACATTGATCAGTTAGAGCTGTTAAGTGAATATTTATGCTGAGATCTAAGGCAAGGTTACTTTAAGTTGATGCTATCAAATACTTGATAATAAAAATGAAAGAGTGGTTGTTTGTTTGTTTTGTTTGTTTGTTTGTTTGTTTGCTAAAAACATCAAAAGTTAGAGCACCCACTTTTATTATAATTCCTTTTATCTTAATTTTTCATCTTTGTCTCATGAATGCTAATGATTTGGGTATAGCTTTAGTGAACTCTCATCTTTATTAATATTTAATGCTATATGATTCCAAAGAAAAAATTCAAAAACTGCACTTACTGAAAGCATTTTAAGAGAACTATCTGAGTTGGTGATCTACCCAAGACAACATTCCTTAATGTCCCTGCTTATCTGAAATGTACCCTAAAGTCAAGAGAATAACCTAAAAGAGATCATTTGTTCTCCAGAGTAATAAAATGGTATAATTTGAGAATAGGACAATAAATGGATACTGAATGAATGCACCAATGAAATGCAGTGTTATTTTTTTTTAAGCTATGGTTAATCTGGAACCCAAATAAACAAAAGAGCCAGAAGTTGTATCTTAATGATGTATAATATTGATAACAATGTTGTTCAGAAACTGCAGAATCCTCAGGTTTCTTGGGATTTGCCACACGAATATGAAATTTGGTTCATTAAAAAGTAGTGAAGCCGAAACAGGTTTGGCTCAGTGGATAGAGCGTCGGCCTGCGGACTGAAAGGTCCCGGGTTCGGCCGAAACCGGTTTGGCTCAGCGGTAGAGCGTTGGTCTGTGGACTGAAAGGTCCCAGGTTCGATTCCGGTCAAGGGCATGTACGTTGGTTGCGGCACATCCCCAGTAGGGGGTGTGCAAGGGGCAGCTGGTCGATGTTTCGCTCTCATCGACATTTCTAATTCTCTATCTCTCTCCCTTCCTCTCTGTAAAAAATCAATAAAATGTATTTAAAAAAAAAAAATGAAAGGTCCCAGGTTCGATTCTGATCAAGAGCACATACCTTAGTTGCGGGCACATCCCCAGTGGGGGGTGTGCAAGAGGCAGCTGGTCGATGTATCTTTCTCATTGACATTTCTAACTCTCTATCCCTCTCAATTCCTCTCTGTGTAAAATCAATAAAATATATTAAATAAATAAATAAATGAGACTTTTTTAAAAAAAAGTAGTGAAAAATATTTCTTAGGAAGTTTCATTTTTGAAATTGGTAATTCATGTGACAAATACTTTTCAATAAACCAGAATATCAGTTCTGTAAGCTATCTCATCAAAAAGTATTTACCCAGCCGAAACCAGTTTGGCTCAATGGATAGAGCGTCGGCTTCAGGACTGAAGGGTCCCGGGTTCTATTCCAGTCAAGGGCATGTACCTTGGTTGCGGGCATATCCCCAGTAGGGGGTGTGCAAGAGGCAGCTGATCGATGACTCTCTCTCATCGATGTTACTAACTATCTCTCTCCCTTCCTCTCTGTACAAAATAAAATATATTTAAAAAAAAAAAAAAAAGAAAGTATTTACCCAAACATCTCCAAGACCAGTGTTTCTTTTTTACTAGTAGACCTTCTATATTGTGGCGAACACAGTCATTTCTAAATAAAAGAGAGAAATTATTTGTGTGAACCCTTGTCCCATCTCAGGACATTAGGCAAATGTCTCCCAGCACAGCTTGGGAAGCAGCACATGAGCTGGCCTTTGCCCCCTCTTCTCTGGCCCAGTAGAATGGCATCTGCTTAGTTGTTTCTAGAGTGCTGAGTGATATGCTTACACTAGGTTTAGAGATGATTGAAGCCTTTTCTGCAATATCTCAACTGGGGATGGGCTAGCAGACATCAGCGCTTTGACACTTGAATAGGATATTGCAGTGCTTATTGAACTGGGGCAGGGATGTATTTCGTTCCCAGAAAAGAACAGAACATGGAAAACACTCTGTATAGTGTAGTATGGTTAAAAATGGCCCTAGCTGGTTTGACTTAGTGAATAGAGCATCAGCCTGAAGACAGAAGAGTCTTAAGTTCAATTCCAGTCAAGGGCACATACCTCAGTTGCAGGTTCCTCCCCAGACCGGGGTGCATTCAGGAGGTAACCAATCGATATGTTTCTCTCACATCGATGTTTCTTTCCCTCTCTCTTCCTCTCTTTCTAAAAATCAATGGAAAAATATCCCTGGGTGAAGATTAAAAATATCTCTCTCTCTCTCTCTCTCTCTCTCTCTCTCTCTCTCTCTCTCTCTCTATATATATATATATATATATATATATATATATATATATATATATATATATAAAACCCTAATATGGAAATAGACCAAATAGCTGAACAACCAAACTGAACAACTGAACAACTGGTCGCTATGACATGTGCTGACCACCAGGGGGTGCAAAAGGAACATGGTGGGCATTGGCAGCAGGCAGCAGAGTGCGGAACATGACGGGCATCAGCCACAGTGGGATGGTGGAGCAGGTGAGCAGGGGCACCAGACCAAGGTGGGGCACCAGTCATTGTCATCAGGGTGAAAATTCTTTGCTCCCATGCACCACAGTCCTGCCCAGCCTCCTTCCACTGCCAGCCCCAGAGCTGCTGCTCACACCAGTTTCCAGTGCCCAGTGCCAGCCCCAGTCGCTTGGCACCGCCAGTGGGTACAAGCAGCTGCTGCCAGCCCTGTTTACCCCTCAGGGCTTCTCAACCTCCCCTGGTTCCTGAGAATCAATCAGGGCTGGCAGCTGCCAACAACAGCCCCAGTCACACCCGCTGCTAGTACCAGAGCTGCCGCTCACACCCACTGCCAGCACTGGCTCTGCTTGTACCCACAGCCAGCGCCAGAGCGGCCACTCATACTCACTGCTGGTGCCCAGTACCAGTCTTTATCACTAGGTGCTGTCAGCAGGTATGAGCAGCAACTTCCAGTCCCAATTGTTCCTGAGGGCTTCTCCACATGTCCCTGCTCCTGAGGGGCAAGTGGGGCAGCAGCTGCCACTCACACCTGCTGACAGTGCCAGCCCCACTCACACCCATTGCTGAAGCTCACACCCACTCAATCGCTCCACACTGTCAGCGAGTGAGAGTGGGGCTGGTGCCATCAGCACATGGGAGCAATGGCAGTGGGAACAGGACTGCCAGCGGAGAGGTAACCAGGAGCCAGGTGGGGGGATGGAAGACCTGTCCCTGTGCCCACCACAGCCTCGTGGCTCACAGCTCCTTTTAAGGTGCATGAATTCATGCACTGG
Source organism: Pipistrellus hanaki (assembly GCF_964339955.1). NCBI lineage: Eukaryota > Metazoa > Chordata > Mammalia > Chiroptera > Vespertilionidae > Pipistrellus > Pipistrellus hanaki. The sequence continues at coordinate 66,286,140 of NC_140507.1, forward strand.
GCCCCTAATAAATAAATAAAATTTTAAAAATGCATAGGGCCTTGCACTGTCACACACAAAAAATAGTGTGACCTCATTCATCAAATAGGATGTCTCACCCAAATTACAAAACCAACATAGAATAGACTGATGAATTTCAGAGGGAAGGCTGGGGTGGGGAGGTGGTGGGTGAGAAATTAACCAGGGAATTTATATGCATACTAGAGGCCTAGTGCATGAAATTCATTGCCCAATCTGCCCCTTCTCGCAGTCTGGGAGCCCTCAGGGGATGTCCTACTAACAGCTTAGGCCAGCTCCCCAAGGGTCTAAGCCACAGTCTGGCCTCCCTCTGTGGGAGGCAACTGGCTGATTAGGGGAAGGTGCCACACTCATCACCCCACTGTATCTGCCAAGGTGTTTTCATCAACATGGACTCCAGTTCCTTCACCATGAAAAAATGACAACTTTCTTTAGGCATTTTCAAGATGTCTCTTTCATAAGATATGACATGTCTTTCTTTAATTCTTTTTTATCCTCACCTGAGGATATTTTTCCATTTAGAGAGTGTGGAAGAGAGAGGGACAGACAGACAGAAATGTCCATGTGAGAGGGAGACTTCTATTGGTTGCCTCCTGCATGAGCCCTGACCTGGGCCCCAGCCAGGGAGGAGCCTGCAACCTAGATACATGCCCTTGACCAGAATCAAACCCAGACCCTGTGGTCGGCAGGCTGAAGCTCTATTTACTGAGCCAAACTAGCTAGGGCAGGATATGACATTTCTTAGCCCCTCCAACAGCAGACCTTCATTTTTTCCTCCAGGAGTGAGGTGGAAAAACCCTAGATCACCTTTTTGGATTCTTACTACCCAAGTTACCAAGAACACTGCGATTGGCGTACTGGGAGCTTAGCCAATGAGCAGTCAGAAAGGTGTTTCCTCTGCAGCTCATGTGCAGAGGCGGGACTGCTGGTGCACATTAGCTGGAGCTGGTCCCCTGCCTGTGTCTGCCCCAGGTCCCCCTGCACCCCTGCCTGTGTCCGTTCTGTAGTGGCCCCCCTACCTGTGTCTGCCCCATGTCTCCCTGACCCCCTGCCAGTGTCTGCTCCAGGGTGGCCCCCCACCCCCTTGTCCCCCTTCTTGTCTCTACTCCAGGGCCATCTGAGCCAGTTCAGCGGCTCAGGCAGGCAACCCTGTCTCTGTCTCTGTCTCCTCTCTGGGCCTCACCTGCATACACAGCCTCCTCCTGACCAGTTGTGACTATTACAGCATCCTAGCCTAATTTGCATATTACCTCTTATAGATGATACATAGATAGATAGATAGATAGATAGATAGATAGATAGATAGATAGATAGATATGCATAACCCATGAACACAGAAAATAGTGTAGTGAAGGCCTGAGAAGGGTGGGTGTTTGGTGGAGGGAGTCAATGCGGAAGGGACAAAGGGGACATCTGTAATACTTTCAGTAATAAAGATAAATTTTTAAAAATTCGCTTTGAAATTGATTAGATTTTCAAGATGATGAGTATATTTTTTATAAGCATTAGGCTAACTGGGCAGTTTGCTAACCTAGACAGTATAAAAATATTTCCAGATGCTATTACTTCAGGAAAGATGGGAATTGTTGAGTAGAAAGGCAGAATAGTGGGAAAGACAACATGCTACATCTTTCCCAAAGATTAAAAGTGGGGATGGGGAGGAGAGGAGGTACAGAACATTGCCCTCTCTGACCCAAGAATGTCAAAGTACTTGACTGTCTTTTACGTCTTATGATGAAGCTTGCCCAGTCTGTCAATAAAACCACCAGGATCAGGTCTGGAAATTCCTACTGCTTCTAGTTCTAAGGACTTTTAAGTAGTTTCAGCTTGTGAAATGCCAAAGTTATGATTTTTTATTTTGTGGGACATAATTAAGAGACATAGATGTCCTTAGAAAGATGCTCTTCAAGAGAGGAGATAAACTCAAATCACAGTTATACTTGGCTTTGATTATTTAGGACCTGACCTTTAAAATGTTTTCTTTTAAGAGCGTTTCTTTCAATGTATTATATGGAATTTGGTTGGAGACACCAGCTTGGGAAAATTGTAGGTTTTGTAATGAATCAGGAAAACCAAATCTTTTATCTCAATGAAGATAACCCATGCTTTTGCAACACTTTCTAAACTCTCCCCTCCACCTTCCCTCAACTGGATGCCAAGCCAGACTCCACCCCATACCCTGTACATCATTCATTCACCCAGCACAGCACTCGGCATATAGATTTCTTTAAACTTCAATTTGATTCTGATGAACAGCCAGGGTGGAGAATCTCTCTCGGGACTCTGGGCTTAACGTTTTTCATTCTCTCTCAACACCTTCATACAAATGAAACAACTGAACCACTTTAAGGAAACCTTGCATACATATGAAAGAAGAGGCAGGAAGTTTCTCCAAATGGAGCCAAAGTTAACCCTAGTTCTCAGCCTGCTAATCCATGACAAGAAGCGGACAGGAATCTGTACCCTAAATTCAGAGGGTAGCTGAGCTTTCAACGCTGCTAAGAGACTCATTTTATGTCACTGCCATTGGGAAGGAATGAGACAGCTGCAGAGACCTTCACCTGAATCTCACCGATGGAGAGATAGTAAGAATAGAAAATATAATCAAACTTGATGAGAGAACAAGATACCAGATGGGAAGATCAGAAGCAGAATTATCAGTCTCCTGCCACAAACAGGGGGTGAGGGAGAGGGGGGAGAGAAGACACAAGAAACAAGAAGATGAACCAGCATTGTGTATTAAACACTCCTCCCCACCTTCAGGATACATTTTACATTGCAATGAACAGTGCAATTTTAGCAATGAAAAACAAGAAGGAACATAGGCAGTCCCCACCTCCCTTTTACATGTTTTATCCATGTGCTTTCTTCCCAGATAGCACCCATCTCCCTAGATGCTGGGTGAGAGGCAGGATTGGGTTGAGGGGGAAGAGGTCTGAGAATGTTTGCTTGCCCTTTGGCCTCTGAAGATGCCTGCAGAATTCAGCAAACAACCCTCTCACATTCTTAAGGCAGACTGCTGGGCCTGTTCTTGCTCTAAGGCAACATCCTAGAAAGACAGGGCCCAATGGGGGAAGAAACATGGTCACTGAGTCCCAACTGGTGACTGGGTTTTCCAGTTGATGTTCAGCTACCTGTCAATCTTCTCTCAACCTCTACCTCAAAGATGGTGTTCCTGAAGGCCTCATCCTCATTGGCAATAAGACAAGGAAGGAAACACTCCTGTAGAGGCACTTCCTTTGCAGCCCCTTCCCTCCCTGGTCTTCGTCAGACTCCTGCGCACAGTGGAGTCGGTCTGCACCAGTCAGGAATGAAACGTAGACAATCCGGCACACAGTCCCCCTTTACCACTTCTGGCTCCCCGACTCTGCACTCTCACTGATGGCCACAAAGAAATACAATCTCCAAACGACCTTGCATCCAGTTTATCCTGAACCCTCACTCCTGTCCACACAGGAGTTGAAAACATCAACGGTGTTCCCATAAGAGACCTTCTCAGCAGTTTGGGAAGAAACATCTGACTTTGACCTATTCTTTGACTGTTCTGACCTAATCTGGCCTAATCATCTATCCTTTCTTTCCCACACTGTAAAGTAACTATTCACAATATGTGACTTTTTCACCTTTAATGAGAAATTCTAGCACATAGACTACTCTTCCTTCTTTTTATAAACTCCTTAGTGAGGAATCGATCCAGCTCCTGGCCAAAATACTACATGTGATTTTTTAGGCCTGAAAGTAGACAATTTCAAAGGCTTTACCTGTCAGGCCTCAAAATATAAGACTTGACATTTAGTTGCACTGCAATGATCCATGAATACTTCTTATAACTAAATGTCTAGCAAATATCAGGCATTATTTTTGTAGGTGAAATATTGGGAAAGTCCATTTGAACAAATATTTTTGGCTCAGTGGTTGAGTGTCAACCTATAAACCAGGAGGCCACAGTTCGATTCCTAATCAGGGCATATACCCAAGTTGTGGGCTCAAACCCCAGTTGGGGGGTGAGCACAAGGCAGCTTAGTAATGATCCTCATCATTGATGCTTCTATCCCTCTTTCCCTCTCTCTTCCTCTCTGAAATCAATAAAATATATTAAAAAGAAAAAATATTTTTGTCTTGCATACATTATTCCTTTTTAGTGTATAAATAATAAATGTTCACTATATTGTATGGTTAATTTTATGTAGCAACCTACCTGGACCACAGGGTGCTAACATATTTGGTCAAACATTATTCTGAGTTTTTCTGGATGAATTTAACATTTGAATGAGTAGACTGAGTAAAGCAGATTAATATGGATAGACCTCATCCAATCAGTCGAAAGCCTAAACAGAACAAAAAAGGATGACTCCCAAATAAGAGGGAATTCTCCCTGTTTTACTGCTTTCAAAATGGGACATCAGATTTGTTTTCTTTTTTCTTTTCTTTTCTTTTTTTTCATTTTTTCTTTAAACTCAAATTTAAACAACAGCTCTTCCTAGCTCTCAAGTCTGCTGGCCTTTGAACAGGAACTACTCCTGGTTCTCTCCTGGTTCTCCTGTTTCTAAGGTTTTGGACTTGGACTGGAATTACACATCATTCATTTTTCCTGGGTCTCCAGCTTGCCAAATCGTGTGACAGTTCTTGGGACTTGCCCTCATCCAGGTTGGTGTGTGCCAATTCCTTACAGTAAATCTCTATCTGTCCTTACATACAGCCTATTGGTCTGTTTCTCTAGGGAACCCTAATGCATAGCTTAGGTAAAAATTAAATCTTCTGGTCTGGATGACAAAGTTACATCCTCAGTTTTGTGAAGTCCAATTGCATTGAGTTACTTTTTTACTCATTAGAACTAATTTGTGTCTGTCTACTTTTGTTTTCCCAAGAAACTTGACTTCCTATGTTCACACATACTTTTATAATAACATTACCCCTATAATCATTTGGGTAACTTTAGTGAGTCTGATTTAAGGGGGGGAAAAACATCCTTAGTTTCTTTTTTATTACATTTTTATGCCATTATATACTAAGTAGTATTTGATTCATACATTTGAACATTATCAGCTTCCATAACTTTTTTTTAATTTGGTGGCATATTTTTTTAATATTATGTGTCTTTATAAAGCAAACATGATTATAGTCTATAAAATTAGATATGAAATGGGACTCATGTTTAGGTCATTCTTCCTTGCATATAACAAAAGAAAAATGGTACTGTAAAATAGTGTCTACCATGAGTCCAAGAATTTCTGAAACAGAATATATCAAGGCCCATCTTTTCAGTGTTTTGCATTATATGTAAATATGTGAGTGCTGTGATTTCAGCATGTTGGCAGATATTTTTTCCGTTGATTTTTAGAGAGAGTGGGAGAAAGAGCGAGAGAGAGCAAGAGAAAGAGAGAGAGAGAAAGAGAGAGAGAGAGAGAGATTGGTTGCTCCCACATATGCCCTAGCCTGACCTGGGGATCAAATCTGCAACCCAGGTACTGGCCCTTGACCAGGAATCAAACCTGGGGCTCGTCAGTGAGCGGGCTGGTATTCTAACCACTGAGCAACATCCACCAGGATGACACACGTTTTTAACAAAATTAGAACTCCAACTCTATGTTCCATATAGCACCAAATCTTCACAATGAATCATTCTGACACATAAAATGAACTGGTGATCTGTCTAACCCTAGCAGAGATGATTTTGACATAGTAGAAATAAAGACAGCTAAAGCTATGTGCCCTTTTAAAACAAACAGTATTGTTCAATATGAAAGGTTTTAGAAAAACAGAAATTGTCACAGTGCAAATATTTATTCCAATTTAACCAAATACACAAATCACTAATCTGAATTGACTAATGTTTTGTGTGTATAGAAAGCTAGGCAATCTTCAGAAAACACAAAAAATTGACCGTGATAATTTACTGTAGCATGTCAAAATCAGTGAGATAAAGGTGAAAATAAATAAATAATATCAACCCGGTTTCCTTAGCAACTAACCAACTGACATAACAAAGAAAAGGTTTTTTTCTGTCTGCTGTGAGCTATAGGCTGTTATATAGTTTGCTTATTATGGACTCCATATAAAAATTATCTGATGGAAGGTTTTCATTACCTCAATGTCCATGAGATTTGAGCAACATGTAAAGTAACTTAAATACAGCCGAGACCGGTTTGGCTCAGTGGATAGAGCGTCAGCCTGTGGATTGACAAGTCCCAGGTTCGATTCCGGTCAAGGGCATGTACCTTGGTTGCGGGCACATTCCCAACACGGGGTGTGTAGGAAGCAGCTGATTGATGTCTCTCTCTCATCAATGTTTCTAACTCTCTATCTTTCTCTCTTTCTCTCTGTAAAAAATCAATAAAATATATTTTTTTAAAGTAATCTAAATACATATCTTTTGGCATCCACCATTCAGAACACAAACAAGATCAGAAAATGTCATTGGATTTTCCATACTACATTAAAATACCTGATTTATCTTTGCAGTCTTTATTGTGTGGAATTGCATGAATTTGCAAAAGGTCATGATGAGAATATTTGAAATTGTACTTGTATAATAAATGTGGTGAGGAGATCATTTTTCGACACAGCAATGAGCCAGAATCTGTTTGGAAGTGTAGGGTGAGATGTTTTTTCTGTGTTACGTGGGGATTAACAACGGACACCCAGAAGGATGTTCAACTGGAAAGCAGCAGCCAATGACATATATCTGTGGACAATATCACTCAGAAATGAAATAAATCCAGGGATCCAATGATACAGAGAACCTGGATACAGAATAACATACAGGAGAAGTTCTAAAAGATTGGTGGATTTTGATGTTCGATGAAACGTGGAATTCAAAAGACTGGCTTTATTTGGATTTGGATTTGCTATTAATGTTCCTTGTTGTATAGCTTTTGATTAGTATACTTTATACATAAACTGAATGCATGTGATTTTATCTTAAAAATCATATTACACTTAGGTATCTATTAGCAGTTTATAGAAGGAAATTATTTTTGTTCAACTACATGAATTATAGTTTAATTTTGTTGTGTATGTCATCTGACACGCAATGAAGGTTAATGCTTCCCCAAACCAGTTTTAATCAAAACCTAGATTCAGCTGGGAACTTTATTTAAAACAAAGGTTTCTAGTGCCCTCTAGAGGTCTGATTAAGTAAGTTTCTTGGAAACCACTGCCATCACCAACTGAAAACCCTCTAGTACTGTATCAGAGTTTGTATACCAACACGCTGTCAATATGCAGACATCATTTTGAGTTATATTTTTCACTTGTTGTTTGGTCTTTCTGTATTTGTATATAATCCTTGAGTGTTTGTTAAATCTTTGGAAAAGACAAAGAAATTTTAAGGTTATTTCTCCAACTGCAAGTAAAGTAGATAAAGCAGGCTATTAATTTAAGACAGGTATAGTTGCCCAGGAATAACAATTTATTAAGGATTTTAAAATTATGCTTATAATATATAAAAATAATAGGGATTGGTTTTCACTAAGTTCACCATGGAAATGATAGACAGTAGCCCAAAATGGTAACTGTCTTCAAATTCATCCTTTTTTTCTCCCCCTTCTCTTCCTTGTCTCATTTCCCCACTCTTCTGATGTATATTTGGATCACCTCCTTAAAAAACTACTACCACTAAAATTCTTGTCAAAGATACTTTGCATCAAAGATGAAACTAAAGACAATACAACTAACCACTTGTTACCAGTATATCTAATTTGTGAAAACTATCCTATTTTACTGTTATCACACAGGTATCTTTTCCAAAATTATTGTGTGTAAAGTACTCTGTATCATCCAATATAATAAAAGGCTAATATGCAAATAGACCAAATGGCAAAACAATCACAATAGAACAACCAGTCGCTATGATGTGCACTGACCACCAGGGGTGTGTGTGAAACACAGCAGTCATCAGCCATGGTGGAGCAGGTGGGCAGGAGTGCCAGACCAAAGCAGGGCAACAATTGCTGTCATCAGGGTGAGTCTCTGGTGGTTACTGAAAATACTTAGCTCACACCTGCCACGGTCCCTCCTGGCACTCCCACCCACTGCCAGTGCTGGCTTCACTTGCACCTGCAGCCAGTGCTGGAGCTGCTTCTCACACCTGCTGCCGGTGCCCAGCACCAGTCCCATTCGCTTGGTGCCATCAGCGGGTGTGAACAGCAGCTGCTAGCTTTGATCACCCCTGAAGGCTTCTCCACCTTCCCCTGCTCCTGAGGGGCTATCGGGGAAACAGCATCTGCTTGCACCTGTTGCTGGTCCTGGCACCAGTCACTCTGCACTGTCAAAGGGTGCATGTGGGGCCAGAGCTGTCAGCGCATGGAAGCAGCAGTGATAGAAGCAGTGCTGCTGGCAGACAGGGGACTTGGGGCCGCAGTGGGAGGGGCCAGGTGGGGGCATGGAGGATGGGCCAAGACCCATCCCTATTCCTACCGCAGCCTCATGGCCCACAGTTATTTTCAAGGTGCACAAATTCATGCACTGGGCCCTTAGTTACAAAATATTTTTGTAATAAAGTCCAAGATAAAGTCAGGAATTTTGTTTATCTTGTCCACTACTGTATTTCCAAGACTTATGAGAATACCAAGCACTTATTAAGTAATCCAAAGGGGGAATAATTTTATGCATTAAATGTTGACCCAACCTTTTATTACCAGATAATTACTGTTTGCTCATGATGTACTCATCATTTACTTTGAAATTTTATAATAATTTATGCAGCATTTATATCTACAATACATTCATAGGTTAGATTGACTCTTCTTATCTTTTGCTGTCTGTGGTATCTTCTAAATTAATCCGCAATTATCCCCACTCCTAGGTTCACAGTTATGTGCAAACCTGTCCCCCTGAGTATGGCTGTACTTACTGACTGAGATATAATGAACCAATAAAGTATATCACTTGAAAGAGGGTGCCATTTACAAAATTAGTTCTAAAAAGGCAATAGCTTTCATTTGGGGTATATTCTTTCATTCTTTCTTGGATCACTTACTCTTGGACAAGCAGCAGCCATGCCATGCTATAGTTCTAGAGAGAGAACCACATGGCAAGGAACTGAGGCCTGCCAACAACCATGTGAGTGAGTTTGGAAGACCTTCCCCAGCCTTCAGCTGAGAATGCAGCTCCAGCTGACAACTTTGTCTGCAAACAAGTGGGAGACTTTGAGACAAAGCATCCAGTGAAGCCACACTCAAGATCCTGATCCACAGAAATTGTGAGGTAATACATGTTTGTTGGTTTAAGCAACTACATTTTGGGGGTTTTGGTTATGCTATAATATGTAACTAATATATTGCCCTTGTGACATTTCTATGTTGTAGTTATTCAATTTTGTAAAATGTTTTGAGTAGCTATTTAGCTTATTCTGTCTTCTGAATTATTCTCTAATAGCAATTATTTATTCTTGAAACTTGTGCATAAAATCTAGCTCACTTTAGAATTTTTTAATGTGAACAGATAGAACTTCGACTACCTGAAATTTTATTATATTGGCCAACTTTATAGTTCCCAAAAAGTGTCCATTTCATTCAAATATTCAGCATAGGCAGCCTAAAGTAGTCTATAATTTTTAAACTTTTTTCTGCCTGCTATTTTAATGGAAAAGAAATAAACCAAAACAGTAGTAATTTTAAGTGGTAGAATAATGCATTATTTTATTATATTAATGTTATGGATTTTCCAATTTTAAAATAAAGGTATGTTATTTAGGGTCAAGAATAAAAGTAAAACATACATAATGTATGTAGGCATCTATGTGTGTATACATATACGTTTTTATATAGGGAAAAGTTATTAGTGATTTTTCAAATGTATAGTCAGTAGATGATGAGGGACAATGTCAGAAATCTGTAGAATAAGAAGTGAATGGAAAGAACTGGAAACAAAATATATACTATTATTTTTCTGAGAGGAAAGGGAAAAGTTTAGGGTTTTATGTACTAGTAAAAAGTCAACTAAAGAAAAGGAAGGTAATTTTATGTTCTGTTTCTAAAGTGCAGGAACTTGAGGATGTTTATAGAATTAAGATAAGGTAATAATGAATTAGCAAAGATTGAAGAAACAAGAAGAAAAAATAGGAGAGAATCCAAGATGGCTGCTCGGGTAGACATCTAACCGCAGCAGCACACAACAATTTCAATGGAATACAACTTAAATGTAGAGTGGACATTGCCTATAGCTACAGGTAGTCGACTGACTGAAAATTCTACAACAAGAAGGAAAGAGAAAACCAGAAGGAAAATCAGAGGAGCTGAAAAAAAAGCCTAAGGTACGGAGACATGCTGCACGCCCGCACGCAAGCGCGCGGAGAGGTCGCAGCCGGAGAGGAGGAGAGGGCTGGGTGCTGCCTGGTGTTCCCTAGCAGGAAGGAAATAAAACCCCCAGCCTGGGCTGAACCCCCGAAACGGCAGCGCTGAGCCCCAGTTATGGGCCAGACCCTGGGGACCCAGGCTCAGGCAGGGGGAGACAGGGCTGTGAGGCGGAATCCCAGGGGAGCGGCAAAAAGCAGGGCCCCCGGAGTCGCGCGCACATTGCGCGCAGAGGACTGAATGTTGACTCTGATGCTGGATTACCCTAGCTGGAAGGAACAGGGCCTCTGGCGGCGCTGAGCCTCAGTCCGGACTGCTCTGAACCCCAGTTCTAGGCCAATCCCTGGGGTCCCAAGCTCAAGTAGAGGGAGACGGAGCTGTGAGGTGGAGTACTGGGAGAGCGGCGAAAGGCCGAGCCCCCGGAGTCGCGCACATTGCTTGCAAGGGAAGGAATGTTGACTCTGATGCGGGATTGCCCTGGAGGGAAGGAAACAGGAGCCCCAGCCGTGTTGGGCCCCAGTTTCGACTGCTCTGAACCCCAGTCCTAGGCCAGACCCTGGGGACCCAGGCTCAGGCAGGGGGAGACAGGGCTGTGAGGCGGAATCCCAGGGGAGCGGCGAAAAGCGGAGCCCCCAGAGTCGCGCACACTGCGCGCAGACGCACACAATGCATGCAGAGGACAGAATGTTGACTCTGATGCTGTATTGCCCTGGCGGGAAGAAACAAAATATCCGGCGGTGCTGAGCCCCACTCCCGACTGCCCTGAACTCCAGTCCTAGGCCAATCCCTGGGGACCCAGGCTCAAGCAGAGGGACACGGGGCTGTGAGGTGGAGTCCTGGGGGAGCTGCGAAAAGCGGAGCCCCCGGAGTCGCGCACACTGCACGCAGAGGACAGTCTGTTGACTCTGATCCTAGACTCCCCTAGCGGGAAGGAGAAAAAAAGCTCCAGACTGGAGGAACGCGACGAGGAGCAGGAGCCCCTGCCGGACACCGGCCAGCTGGGCATCAGCAAGGAGCCGGGCGACGGGGCCCCTGGGGGGGGGGGGGGGAGTTCCCCTGAGCCTTCGACCGCTGAGCGCGGGCAATGGAGCCAAAGCTGGGGGCTGCTTCCTGGGCGGCGCCGACCCCGGCAGCAGGCTGAAGCAGCGCAGGAGCCCACGGAGAACAAAGGGGTGCCACAGACCAACCTGCTGAGCTCCCAGGACAAGGAGGAAGAAACCAAAGAAGTTCTCAATGTGAAGAAATCAAGTGAGAGCAAAAGATAGTAAAATTACTTAAGAAAGAATACAAAGAAGATCTTGAAAAATCAAAGACTAAGTCAGAACTCAACTCACCAGCCAACATTGCAACATAAATGCGCTTAAAAAAAAAAAAAAAAAAAAAAAAGGACAGAATGTTGGAACAGCGGCGGCCAGGCCTAGAGTGCCCAGGCACAAGGCAGTGGTAGCCGGGACCGGAGCAGCAACAGCCAGGCCCCAGAGCAGCAGCAGCCAGAACCAGAGCATCAACAGCCAGCACTGGAGCAGCCAGACCTGGGGCAGTGGCAGCCAGGCCTGAGGCGGAGGCGCCCAAGCCCAGGGTGGCCAGTCCAGGAACACCCAGACCCGGAGTGGCCAGGCCCGGAGAAGCCAGGCCCAGCGCAGCCGGGTTGGGAGCAACCAGGCCCAGAACAGCAGTAGCCAAGCCTGGAGCATCTAGGCTGGGAGCGGCCAGGCTCGGAGCGGCCGGGCCCGGGGCAGCTGGGCCCAGAGCAGCCGGGTCTGGTGCAGCCAGGCACGGAGCAGCAGCTGCCAGGCTGGGAGCGGCCAGGCCCGGAGCAACTGGGTCTGGTGCGGCCAAGCCTGGAGCAGCAGCTGCCAGGCTGGGAGTGGCTAGTCCCGAAGCAGCGGCTGCCAGGCTGGGAGCGGCCAGGCCCGGAGCAGCCGGGTCGGGTGCAGCCAGGCCCGGAGCAGCGGCTGCCAGGCTGGGAGCGGCCAGACCCGGAGCAGCCAGGTCTGGTGCGGCCAGGCCCAGAGCAGCAGCTTCCAGGCTGGGAGCGGCCAGGCCCGGAGCAGCCGGGTCGGGTGCATCCAGGTCCGGAGCAGCAGCTGCCAGGCTGGGAGCGGCCAGGCCCGGAGCAGCAACAGCCAAGTCCAGAGCAACTAGGTTGCGAGCGGCAGTGACCAGACCCGGAGCAGCTGGTTGTGGAACGAACCAGAGCAACAGAGGCCAGGCCCGAAGCATCCAGGCCTGGAATAGCTCGCTCCTCGCCAGCCCCTGCCCCACGGCTGCCTCTCAGACATGGCTGAAAACTTTTGCGGGAACTTGAGGGTCTGCTGAATCAAGTGATGAAGGCTTAGATCTGGATGTGTTGAGTTAGTATAGCGCTGGGGTGTTGATCTGTGAGTGCCTTGGGTGGGCCTGGATGAGGCTGGTTGACCTATTTGGAAATGTCTTTTGTGTGAAGTGTATCATTGGGCATGTGGAGGTATTATTGATATGAGAAAATGCTAAGTAACAGATTTACTATCTGAAAAGGGATTTACTATCGGGGAAAGGGAGGGAGGAAGAGACTGAACATAAACTGTGCACCTATGGATGAGGACAATGGGGGATGGGGAGGGGGCGGAGGGTGGGGTGGGAACCTGGTGGAGGGGGGAAGAAATGAGGAACCTTTGTAATGATATGAACAATAAAGATTGATTAAAAAAAAAAAAACAAGAAGAAAATATATAACTGAAGCTTAAGGACTCAAAAGCTGTCAATACTACTGAATCCAGGGATGGAAGGCAGATAATGAACACTTGAATATAAATTATTTTCAGAGCACCTAATGCCTTTCTGGAGAGCTATCTATAATAATCTATAATAATAAAAGCATAGACCTAACTGGTCTGGCAGCTCAGTAGATAGAGCATCGGCCTGCGGACTCAAGGGTCCCAGGTTCAATTCCAGTCAAGGGCATGTACCTTGGTTGAGGGCACGTCCCCAGTTGGGGGTGTACAGGGGGCAGCTGATCGATGTTTCTCTTTCATCGATGTTTCTAATTCTCTCTTTCTCACTGTAAAAACTCAATAAAATATATTTTTAAAAATAATAATAATAATAATAATAATAATAATAATAGTAAGAGCATAAATGCAAATCAACTGAACAGCCAAACAGTGTAATAACCATCTGAACAACCTCTCAAATGAAGCCAGTGCTGCAAGAGCCAAGGCAGCCAAGGCTGCAAAGGCCTACTCTTGAACTAATTTCATGCATTGAGCCTCTAGTCTATATATATAAAAGCCAAGTGACCAGAATGAGTGGAACAACTGGTCACTACTATACACACTGCAGTGGCCAACCAGCCCGATCAGGCCCCTATCAGCTCCCCCACAACCTCCCATGCCCCCTCTCCCCACCAGCTTGGCCCAATGGCCCCCATTGGGGTGGGCTGACCAGACCCCCCCCCCTCCAGTGCATGAATTCATGCACCTGGTCACTAGTGTTCAATAAAATCAAATGATTTCTAGGTCTAATTTACTATCTCATGGTAAATTAACTTTCTCCTTCAGCTGTGACAATTTGTACTTCAATAGCTTGATTACTGATTTTTTTTATCTGTGTTCTTTTAAGGAAAGGCATATGTCAAGGTGCTGTATTTTTTCTAATTAACCAAGGCCCTTAGCTATCTGGAGATAAGCTACCTTTCAACATTCACCTGGTGCCCACCCACCCACTCCCCGAATGCAATGAACCTTCTTCTGAACCTTCCTTTGATGTCCCGGGTTGCCAGCCCATGGATCACATAATGTACTTGGGCTTTCCTGGTAGGCTTCCAAGCTCACCTCCCATCTCCAGATATATCTGGATGGAAAACAAATGTTTATAATAGAAAATGTCAAAGCACCACTGAACATTCTGCCCTTAGTGTTCCCTAAGGGTTTTATGCTCATAAATTTGATTGCTTAGCCATGCAAACCATACTGCCAACGCTTTTCCTCATGATCAAGACGTTAAGAGCTACAAGGCACATAAGAAAAATCAGTAAATTTTGGATTCATGATCAGAGATGCTAAATATTTCAAACCAGTCAAGTTTAAGTAAAGGATCAATCATCCATACACAGCACACACCAAAGATTCCACTATGAGTTTTCAGGGTGCTGGGGGAATCTTGTTCCCAGCAACTTTGAAGGAAAAAAACCTGAACCCAGGCTTACGAAAAGTCATTCCCATAGCTTTCAACTCCCTCACTGGTCCTCCTTAGGACCAATATGAGGTTTGTGAGGTTTTCCTCTTCCAGGACCTCTGATAATGATACCATAAGTCTCCACCTATGCCCCATCCCTGACTCAGCTCAACATATTATTTTCAAAGTCTCAGCCAGGGAGGATCTGCTCAAATAGTGTAACTGCATGTTCCACTCACTGAAACACTGAGGTAAGAAAAACTACCTCTCAGAGGAAACCATGATAGAAAGGAGCTTCTTAAAATAAAGTTACTAAACTGGAGTGGGTCCGTCTAAGTCCAAAGATTAAACAATTTTAAAATCGGTTATGAAAAATCAAATAAGATCAATAGGAATGCACTTTACAGCTTTCAAAATTGGTATTCTTACTCATGCCTTCTTTGGGCTTCCCTAGGCTACATGTTCGTTTCTTTAGTGTCTACGAGGTCACTTGTGCCACTTTGTCAGACAAATGCTCGTGTGGCCTTGCCATTGTTTTTTCTATATTATTTGTTTTCCTGAGTTCATCTAAGGCTCACGCTTCCTTTTTGTTCCTCTCACATTACATGTAGCTGTGATGTGGAAACAATTTATGTTCATTAAGACATTAGATATAAAAAATAAAATGAAAAATGAAAAATTAGCCAAGATCGGTTTGGCTCAGTGGATAGAGCGTCGGCCTGCAGACTGAAGGGTCCCGGGTTCGATTCCGGTCAAGGGCATGTACCTTGGTTGTGGGCACATCCCCAGTAGGGGGTGTGCAAGAGGCAACTGATTGATGATTCTCTCTCATCAATGTTTCTGACTCTCTATCCCTCTCTCTTCCTCTCTGTGAAAAATCAATAAAATATATATATTTTTAAAAAATTATTTTTTATTTTATTCAGTTGGTTGAACCAGTGTGTGGGGGGGTGGGGAGGCGGTGTTACACAAAAGCTTTTCTATATCTTCCTAACCTGTGTATGGTTTCAAATATAATTTCATTGCTCAAAAATACCAATGAAAAGGCATGCTGTGCCATAACCGGTTTGGCTCAGTGGATAGAGCGTTGGCCTGCAGACTGGAAATTCCCAGGTTTGATTCTGGTCAAGGGCATGTACCTTGGTTGCGGACACATCCCCAGTGGTAGCACCTGACCCCAATATAAGCTCCATATGTGTTCATTATGATATCATAGACCAGAGCATGTGATCTGCCTTACAGCATTTTGGAATCAGTTAAATCATTCTTTGTGGTCTAAGATAAAATTGATATTTGCTCCAATTTCCTGTGGTTTTTAAAAGAAGCTATGTCTTCTGTATCTAAGGTAATACAATCCTACATAAAAAAGAGCTAATATGCTAATTAGACTGTCTGGATGATCTTCCAGATGAGCCAGGTCTGTGAGGGCCAGCCAAGCCCCTTGCACGAATTTCATGCATCAGGCCTCTAGTCTTATATAAACACAACATATTTATGCAACATTATGATATTTTAGTAATCTAGAACCAGAACACCAGAATGAGGACCAAGAAGAAAGAAAAGAGGCAGATGGATTTCAGGAAAGGGAGTGACAAAATTTAGTGGCCATATAATATGAGAACAAGGTATAAAAGGTGATCCTGAGGTTTCAAGGCTGGCAAAGAGATGGTTAGCTTATTTAGCTCACTAAACTAGAATCCAGAGAAAGTAGGTTGGGAATGTGAGGAAAGTTAATGTTTTGGGGCCTAGCCAGTTTGGCTCAGTGGATACAGCATCAGCGTGCGAACTGAAGGGTGTAGGTCAAGGGTGTAGGTCAATTGCAGGCTTGATCCCCAGGCCTGGTCTGAGTGTTTGAGGGAGGCAACCAATCAATGTGAGAGACATCAATGTTTCTCTCTGTGTCTCTCCCCCTCCCTTCCACTCTCTAAAAATCAATGGAAAGATATACTTGGGTAAGTATCAATAATTAAAATTTAGAAAAAGAAAGATGTTTTGGCATAGTAGAATTTTAGCATAAAGGACTAGGATATGAGTATCAGTTCACTAGGCACAAGCAGAAGTATAACTTAAATTTTTTTATAAATGAACTTAATTTCTATTATAAACCTCATTCTACCTGATCATAGAAATTGAAATATAGTCAATTTAGAGTCACTCTTCTTTTCTCCAAGTTACTTTTAAGTTCCAGAGGAGTCAAACAGTGGTGAGGCATCAGAGAGAACCTTGCTTAAGATATCCTCCTCACTTGGTCTCCCATAACTAGTCAAGGTATGACTTCTGAGTTGCCTCTTAGTCTTAATAAAATTGTCAAAACTTAGATATAAAGACAGTAAAGCAACAGGCAGACTGTCAAATTGCAGCGGGGAGGGTAGGGAGATCTGGGGGAGATAAGAGATCAACCGAAGGACTTGTATACATGCATATAAGTACAATCAATGGACACAAAACTCTGGGGAGGGAGGGTATTTATGGGAGGGGGGACAATGTTAAAATATGTACACAGATAATAATTTAATTTAAAAGAAATTAAAATTTTCAAAAAATTTTATGAGAAAAAGGTATAAAGGGTGATCCTTTTATTAAAAATAAAATTGTCAAAACTCTCTGGGTGAGGCTCATTCCTTAGTGCATAAGATAATTCTGCTACTTATATATTATTTTCAATGTTACCAAATATTCACATGGGACTGTCTATGACTTTACCACTTTCATGATTTCAGCCATACAGGGATTATGCTACTCTCCCTTGCCACACTGGGGGGCCCTGTGTGAGGGAAGAGGAGCCAATGCTATGAGACTATCTACTAAAGAGAACCATGCAATCAATGCTGAGCTATGTTCTTGCCACCTCTCTGAGTTCCACTAACATAAGGAAACACTAGTGCATCATTGCTCTCAGACTACACAGTATTTCTGTCTTCCATTACCCTATGCCATTTCTCTCCTCTCTTATTATATAAATACCAGGACTAAAGACAGAAACAGTGACCCATCACAATATAAACTGTCTTTTCTCCTTCACTCATATACTCTCCTTCTGCCTCTACCTTATTTAAGGCTTGGTTTGGGAAAACCTTAATCTCAGACTTTTGGCCTTCAGAACAATGACACAATTCAGTGAGTGGCCAAATTATTATCATCTCTGAACGCATAATAATCTGGCCACTCGGTGTATATACATAAATATTAGAGGCCCGGTGCATGAGTTTGTGCATGGGTGGGGTCTGGCCAGTCTGGCCAGAGGGCAGGGACATGGGCAGTTGGCCGCCTGCCAGCTGGTCAAACTCCTGGTTGAGGGGACAAGCTGCATATTAGCCTTTAATTATATAGGATATGCACTGAGTGGCCAGATTATTATGCGTTCAGAGATCATAGTAATCTGGCCATTCTGTACATTTTGTTGTTTAAACTACCTAGTTTTTGGTCATTTATTATGGCAGCTCTTGAGAACTAATACACCAGACTTCTTTTATTTTTTACTCCTTTCTTTATTTTATTTTTAAATTAAACTTATTGAGGTGATATCAACATAAGAAACATCCAAACGTGTAAGTATTTTTATGAGTTTATTTGAGCTAAACTGACGACAATTGCCGGGAAGCAAAATCTTAAAGGATTGAGGAAAAGCTCAAGAGAATGACAATTATGCACCTTACTTTATGCATTACAATTAAAGGAGGAGGTGTAAGGATGGTTACATGAAACTCAGTGGTGATGCTTTAGAAGGAGGGGAGAAAGCCAAGAGGGGAAATCCCTAGAATTGGATAAAAAGTAAAATAAATAGACACATACTTCTTTTACATTTGTGAGTATAGAATGGTTAACAATCAATAATTACTCTGATAATGATAACGATGATAGGATTTGTTGTCTTTGCTCTGAGACTGTGGTTGTGCTTTGAGGGGTCTGGGAAAAAGCAAATTACTTTGATATTTCAAAGGTGTGTTATCATAGATGCAAAAAGAAAAAGAAAAGAAAAAGGCAGGCTCAGTTAAAGTGAAGATTAACCTTTGTAACCAGTTTGGTTCAGTGGATAGAGCGTCGACCTAGTGACTGAAGGGACCCAGCTGGTTGGCTCGATCCTCAGGGGACAGCCTAAAAATTTTATCTCATCATGATGCTTCTATCTCTCTCTCCCTCTCCCTTCCTCTCTGAAATCAATAAAAATGTATTTTAAAAAGAAATAGCATATCGTTCTCAAGTCCCTTAGTACTTTTGGAAAACCCAAGTCAGGGAGCAGTACCGTTGTTCAAAGTAAAAGCTGTCGAATGGGGACAGCTGTCAGTTTTCCCTCATCTGAGCTTTGCCAACTCAGGTGCCTCGGGAGAGATCAGTGTAGCATATCCAACTGAAGCAGGCCACACCTCAGACCTGAGTGCGTCCCTTTCTGCTCTCTGACAGCCCGTTCCAGACCCTACCACCAGCCTCCTCCACAGCAGAGCCCAGCCATGAAGCCTCTCCTCATTGTGTTTGTCTTTCTCATCTTCTGGGACCCAGCACTGGCAGGTAAAGTGGAAATCTTCCTGGGGGGTCCTTTCTGAAAAAGAGCAATTCCACTAAGCAAACCTATGCATGTCCTCCCACCAGAAGCCCTTTAATTTTCAAAGTAGGAAAAGCATCAAGCAGCTTTGATGTCAGCAGGGTCTGAGCTTGCATCTTGGATCTCCAACTTGTTAGCTGTACTGCTGTAGGCAAAAGTCTGTGCTTCTCTGAGCCTCAGTCTCTTCACTTTCAGAACAGAAATATAATACTAGCAAGAATTAAATGGTATAATATATAGAATATGCCTAAAGTAACATGTGCAGGGCCTGACTTATGCGAAGTACCATTATATTTTCATTAGTGATGTCCCATTTTATTTTGTCACTGGTTTGTCTCTAATTCAGGAACATAGCTAGTTGTACTAGTCAAAACCAGCAAATGGTGATGACATTTTAAGCCTCCTAATATGCAGAAATTGTGTATAGTGAATTATTATTTGTAGATGTCTTAAGTACATGGTGAAGCAGATGTGGCACTGCTTGTTCCTAGAAAATTAATGAGGCCCTATGTGATAAAAGACATGAAAGACTAACTGGCCTCATGTTCTGACTTTAGAAATCTCATCCTGAATATTCTCCTCATTCAGTGGAATCAACTCAAATCCATATGTTAGAGGGTTCCATTTAATTTCTTACCTCCCTGCAATATACTCTAGGCAAATGAACTAGATTTTCAGATCATAACTCAATGGGCTGAAATTAAGAATCCCTAGGATTCAGGCATTTTAAAGCTCTTGGTAGGACCAATTCTACTATGGTTTATGACCACAGATCTCCAGACAATTGCATATAGTCTATAATATTCCATTTAGTGTCTTATACATTCCCATGGCTAGTCTTTTTCATAGGACTTTCTCATCTCCTATGCCGACTATTACCTTTCATTTCTTCAGGTCTCCTTCTTGCCAGCTAAATAACCCCGATCTTTTCTTTTTTCCTATAAGACAATTATCCTCCAGGTCATGATGACTTGGATAGGATATGTGTTGGCTAAAAATATTGACACATGGACAAATACTGGCACTCTTGTCCTTTTAACACCTTCTTACACGTGAGCATAAAGAAACATTCATATTTCAATGATCCTGTGGAGTAGCCTGTCTACAAAATGATAAGCCCAGCTCTAACGCCTTGGGCTCTAATAAGACATCCCAAATCTGATTTCATCCTCCTCTGAACTCACACCATTCCATATGGCAAATGTTTCACTAGACTTGTCATGTTTTTCTTCTCTCTTACAGGTATTTTGTGCTTCTTCTATCTTTGTCTAGACCGAAAATTTTTTGAGATTAAGGTCTATATCACACTCAAATCTGCAGCCCAACAGTACCTGAGTTTATAAAAATTGGTTTGGTAATTAATAAGTAATTAAAAATAAGTTAAGGATTATATACATAGGTAATTTGATGGTTTCAAGTGATTATTTGACCAATTTAGGCATACTTCCAAGTTACTAATTGTCTTAGTCAGCTCAGACTGCCATAACAAAATACCACAGACTTCATGGCTTTAAAAACAAAACAAACAAAAAAACAAAAAAACTTTATTTTCCCATAGATCTAGAGGCTGGAAAGTCCAAGATCAACTGCAGGTCAATTCAGTTTCTGATGAGTTATATTTCCTGCCATCTTCTTTCTGTGTCTTCTACCAATAAGTCTACCAGTCCTATTAATTTAGGCCACCAATCCTAATGCATTAGGGCCTCACTGTTATTACCTTTTGTTAATTTTTTATTGTTGAAAGTATTACATATGTCCCCTTCTTCCCCCATATATCTATTCCAGTCATCCCTGTTATGACCTTATTTAATTACCTTCTAAAGTCCCGATCTCCAAATACAGTCACACTGAGGATTAGGGTTTCAAGATATGAATTGGGGAGTGGGGGCTGCAATTCAACCCATAGAACAAGCTAATTTTTTTCTATCAGAATCTATTAGAATTAATTAAATTCTATCAGAATCAGTCATTATGAACTAGTCTCCTTGGAATCCAGTGTCGTAAAAAAAAAAAAAGGGGGGGGGGAGGGCCTTGTTATTTTATAGTCCAAACAGGTCTTTAGTGAATTCTCCTCCCATTAATTGTCTTTCCAGGTTTGAATCCACTATCATCAGAAATACACCAGAAATGCTATGGAAATGGCACCTGCAGACTCGAGTGCTATACTAGTGAAATGTTAGTTGCCTACTGTATGTTTCAGCTGGAGTGCTGTGTCAGAGGAAACCCTGACCCGTGACATGAGAAGCCAATGAATGTCAAGTACCTTGAAAACCCTGA
Organism: Pipistrellus hanaki; assembly: GCF_964339955.1. NCBI lineage: Eukaryota > Metazoa > Chordata > Mammalia > Chiroptera > Vespertilionidae > Pipistrellus > Pipistrellus hanaki. The sequence goes on from NC_140507.1 coordinate 66,307,425, forward strand.
CCATCTTTCACACGGCCAAGGAATTTATACTAAACGGTGGCACTGTGATATGCCCACACCTGTTAAACTTTAGCATTTTTATAAGCCTTCAGATTCTTAGGATTTTGGATTTTTAAAGCTGGCCTGCAGCTTTCCTAAAAGCAGATAAGCTTCTCAGGAAATCAACTTAGAATACATTTTCCCAATTCAAAGTGATATCTGGGCTCTCCTCAGTGCCTATTTATCTCTTTACTCGTAGATAGGATGTCTTGATTATTCAAAGAGGCTTCAAATTATAAAAATGTCTCTTTATACTTAGGCTTTACCATTCCTTCAGCTCCCCACTGTCTTTTCTTTGCTCCTCCAACCTACAGAGGAGCAGATCTGTCCTGGCCTCCTGTTGACCTTGTGCATCTCTCACATAGAACACATAGGCGAGGCCTAACTGCAGGCTGGCTTGAGTCTGGACCAGGCCTGACCCTGCAGTTCTTCTTAGCACACAAGGAGAAAGGCCATGTTGTGATGGGCTGCCATGAGACAGGTTCTCATTCACCTTCCTGGTTTCAGAGAGTGAAAGCATGGGACTTTCCACCTCAGCCTGCTTAGGGTCCAGGCTATGAGGCCACTTGGCTATGGTGTACATACAGGATTTGGGTTTTCTGGTTCTTTCTATTCTAGAACACCTTTTTCAAATGCACTGTGCAAATTGCATTGCATTTGCTTAAGTACTGAAAACCCTCATTCATTTGTATATTTACTTGAGTTTGCAATTCATCTCTTCTGAATTCTTTGTTTTATTCCAAAGAGAAGTTCCTTCTCGTTTCCAAATTAATTATACTTCTAAACTTTCCTCAAGTATGGAATACAGGTCCAATTGCATAGGCAACTTCCTTGAGAATGAAGTTAGCTGTCCTTTATAAGCATAGCTACCTATAATTTCTTTTTGTTTCCACTTCAATAAAATTTTTTTTGCAACCCTTCCCTTTGAGCCTGAATCCTTAAAGCTGAAGTGGTTCTCTTATAGTAGCATATAGTTGGGTCTTGTTTTTGTTATTGTTATTGTTTGTTTACTTGTTTGTTTTGTTGGGCTTTGCTTTGCTTTTTTATCCATGCAATCACTCTGACCTTTTGATTGGAGAATTCGATTCATTTTCATGTAGATTATTGATCTGTAAGAGCTTACTAATGCCATTTGTTTTCTAGCTGTTTTGTAGTTCCTCTCTTGCCTTTGTGAATTGATGCTTTTCAGGAGTGGACTCAGATTTCCTTCTCTTTATCCTCTGTGAATCTACTATGTGCTTTTGCTTTGTGGCTACCATGGGGTCTACATAAAACACTTTCTAGATTTAACAGTCCATTTTTCTGGAAGCAACTTTGATACCAATGTAATAATCTGAGTATTATTCACATGAAAGGAGTAAAGGGAAGATTAGATAATATTGGTATAGGCATGCCATTTATACAACTTTGCCAGAAAGCTGTAATCTAACACTCTCCAGGGCTGTTCCCTGCTCATCGATCGGGGAAGGGACTGGATAATAGAAGTTCTGGGTGACATGGGAAAATGCTTACCTGACAGATACACGTGGAAACAAACTAACCAGTGGCCAGAATAGGCATGGCTACTGCAAGAACTCAAAACCTGAATATTTAAACTCCTAGACAAAGGGAGCTTGAACTCTTGGTTCTTGGCCCTCTTGCTCTTTTGGGATTCCTAAAAGCAGCAAGAAAAAATGCAGGTGTATTCTCCTGTATTCGCCCATGTAGCCTTCAGCCATGTGGACTCCACACCATGGATTAATGGACTGAATCTGGACTCAATGCACTAGACCTGGCTGCAACATTAGAACAGAAGCTCTGGACACTGGTGCTGCTTTTGGCTCTACTGGAATACTTACTCCACCTTTTTCTGGACTGGTTTAAGGTGGTTGTTGGCAAACTCATTAGTCAACAGAGCCAAATATTAACAGTTCAACGATTGAAATTTCTTTTGAGAGCCGAAAACCGACTTCTACGAGTAGGCCAAGAAGTTTCAATCGCACTGTACGTGCGCCCCTGCATGTGGTATTTTGTGGAAGAGCCACACTCAAGAGGCCAAAGAGCCGCATGTGGTTCGCGAGCCACGGTTTGCCAACCACTGGGTTAAGGGTCATTAGAAACTGAGGAATGTAACTACACAAAATAAAGTCTTTTACTACATCTTGTTCTCCCAGTGGGGCTTTGAAAATGCTTATTTCAGCAGCACTCCAAGGACCCCACACTCATGAGCGAGGGAGGAATTTGATACTCTTGCGACAACTTAACCTCAATCACCTACAGAAAATGTACCTGGCCCTACCTGGTTCAGCTCAGTGGATAGAACATCAACCTGCAGATTGAAGGGTCCTGGGTTCTATTCCAGTCAAGGGCACATGCCTAGGTTGTGGACTTAATCCCCTAAGTGGTCCCTTCAGCCCAGCCTGTGCCCTCTTGCAGTCCAGGATTTCTCCTCCTTACCGCCTGCCTGCTTGCTGCTCCTAATTGGGGTGTGCAGGAGGCAGCTGATCAATGATTCTTTCTCATCATTGATGTTTCAATCTTGCTCTCCCTCTCCCTTCCTATCTGATATCAATAAAAATATTTTTAAAAATGAATCTACCATCAAAACCGGTTTGGCTCAGTGGATAGATAAAGCCTCAGCCTGTGGACTGAAAGGTCCCAGGTTCGATTCCGGTCAAGGGCATGTACCTTGGTTGCAGGCACATCCCCAGTAGGGAGTGTGCAAGAGGCAGCTGATCGATGCTTCTCTCTCATTGATGTTTCTAACTCTTTATCCCTCTCTCTTCCTCTCTGTAAAAACTCAATAAAATATATTTTTTAAAAGAATCTACCCTTTTATTTATCCTCTTTTATGTTTGTGAAATCACACTTTACCACTTTTTATATTGTGTATTTATAGTTACTTTGAGTATATTTTTTAACCTTTATACTACAGTTAAATGGTTAGCACATAATCATATTGCATATAGAGTTTTCTAATTTGACAGTTTATATACCTATGCCAAAGTGTTGCATATTTTCATATAACTAGTCTCTTTTTATTTCTGTTTGAAATATTCCTTCAGCATGTCTTGTAAGACAGGAATAGTGGTAAAGAATTGTCTCAACTTTTATTTTTCTGGCAAAGTTTTTATTTTTCACTCATATCTGAAGGATAACTTTGCCAGACAGAGTACGCTTGACTGACATTTGATCTTTCAGCACTTTAAATATATCATATGACTTTCTCCTAACCTATAAGGTTTCTGCTGAGAAATTCACAGAGAACTTAATAAGGTCCTTTTTAGATTACTTTTTTTATCATGCTGCTGTTAGGATTTTCTCTTTGTTTTTGATTTTTTTAATATACTTTTATTGATTTCAGAGATGAAGGAAGAGGAAGAGAGATATAAAACATCATGATGAGAGAGAATCATTGATCGGCTGCCTCCTGCATGCCCCACACTGGGGATAAAGCCCACAACCCAGGTATGTGCCCTGACCGGGAATCAAACCATGACCTCCTGATTCCTATGTCAACACTGAGCCATGCCAGCCAGGCTGTCTTTGATTTTTGACAGTTTCATTATAATGGGTCTTATTGAATATCATTTTCAATCAAAATAATGAGGATATCTATTAGCTTAATGAATTTGGATGTTAAACCTCTCCTCAGCACGGGAATTTCTCAGCTATTATATCTTTAAATAAACTACCTATTCCTTCTCCCTTTCTTTTCCTTCTGGAACTATTATAATTCTAATATTTATTCTTTTAATGGTACCCCATACATTATGTAGGCCTTCTTTGCTCTCTCTCTCTTTCCCTCTCTCACTCTCTCTCTCTCTCTCTCTCTCTCTCTCTCTCTCTCTCTCTCTCTCTCTCTCTTGGCCTGGTGCACAAAATTTGTGCAAGGGGGGTGGTCCCCTCAGCCCAGCCTGTGCCCTCTTGCAGTCCAGGACCCCTCGCTCCTTACCACCTGCCTGCTTGCTGCTCCTTAACGCTCAGCTCACTGCTCCTTAACGCTGCCGCAAAGGCAGGAGAGATACCCGCCACTGTGCTGCACTGACCAGCAGTGAGCCCAGCTTCTGGCTGAGCAGGACCACTGGTGGTCAGTGCACATCATAGTGACCGGTCGTTCTGCTTGTTCTGCCATAATGGTCTCTGACGCTTTCATTATACGGATAGTTCTCTTCTGACTGGATTACTTCAAAGTTTCTATTCTCTAATCCACTAATTCTATCTTCCCTTTGAAGATAAAGAATCCTGCTTTTGATGCTCTTCACTTTAATTTTTTTAAATCTTATCCATTTATTCTTCAGCTCCAGAATTTCTACTTGGGTGTTTTGGGGTTTTTTTTAATGATTTCTTGCTCTTTGTTAGATTTCTCATTTTGTTTGTATATTGTTTCTTGATTTTTTTAATTGTCTTTCTGGGGTTGTTAGGTTTTGTCTGTTTGTGAGTTGTTTGTTGTTTGTTTATTTGTTTGTTTGTTTCTTTGAAGTTCACTGAGATATTTTTAATTATTTCTGAAGTAAATTGCAGATCCTTTTGTCTTTGTCTTCAATTATTAGAGAATTATTGTGATCTTTTGTGATGTCATGTTTTCTTCATTTTTCATGTTTCTTGTTTTCCATTTCTTATTTTAAATTGCAAGTAGCAGTGTTCTCCAGTCATTACTAGCTGTCTTCATGTGGAAAGTATATTTTGTTGGTCTTGGTTATAGCTAGGAGGTTTTCTGACTTTATAGGGATATATTTGCTCCATACTTCATGCATCCGATTGTGGAAGAATTTTTAATCTTGTGTGTCTCCTCTCAGTGTGACAGTGCATCAGGCTGACCTCTTTAAGTTTTCCCAAAGATGGCACCACAGCTCAAGATTGTGACTTCTTCCTTACCCACAAACTTAGCTTCTTTTCTGTGCATATTTCCTGTCTACCTAGCTCATTCTCGCCACCACCATCAGGAGTGTGCACAAGAAGCTGGCAACACAGTCAGGAGAAAGGTGGGGTTGACACACAGACCAGATGAGGAATCCTCAGGTGAGGTATTCCCAGTGGCTTATGGGCAGGCTTCCTATTGGAATCCAGAACAGAGTCTGCATGAGCCACGTCCATTTAATTCACTCACATTGAGTCTGCCTTTTCCTGGTAACCACCTCAACCCCAGTCATGAAGATGTATTTTGGAAGCAGATAACTTGTTGTTTACACCTACTTTAGATGTTATTTAGATGAGATTTTGGACTTAACAGTCATACTGGAATAAATACTAGCTTTGGGTACGTTGGGATGGGATGAGTATATTTTACATGTGAGAATGACATACATTTTGGGAGGCTATAGGGAAGACTGTTATAGATTGAATCGTGTGCCTCCAAAAGACCTATGTTGAAGTTCTAACCCCCAGTTCCTCATAATGTGATCTAACTTAAAAATAAGGTGGTTGCAGATTTTCAGATGAAGTTATTAGGATGACCCCTAATTCAGTAAGACGATATCCTTATACAGAGAAAGTTGGACACAGACACATAAAAACTAGGAGAACACCATGGCTATATACCCAGAAAAATGCTTGCATAGAAACCTCAAAAAATATGTATAAGAATGTTCATCAAAACACTATTCACAAGAGCCCCAAACTAAAAACTACACAGATAGCCATCTACACTAGAATATTGAAATAAATTGTGATGTATTCAATATAATACTACATTGAGAATGAATAAACTATAATTACATCAAAAATATAAATAAATGTGATTAAGAAAATAATGTAGATTAGAAGAACCCAGATGCAAAAATGTACCTACTGTATAACTCATTTATATAAAATTCTAAAACAGGCCTCAGGATTTATGGTATTAGAATGCAGGCTTTTGTCATCCTGACTGGGATACAGGAATATTCCTTTCTTCACCAAGTGCAGCAGGTTCCATGAGTGTGTTAGATTTGTGAAACTCATTAATATGTTTGCTTATGATTTGTACACTTTTCTGATTGTATAGTAAACTTCAAAAAAAGAAGGTTTTAGGACACTTTAATAAGGGATAAATTAATGACAAGAAAAATACTGAAGACAGGAAATTTATCTAAGAGGTTATTTCCATAGGAGACACAATGAATTCCCTTAAAGAGAAACGCAGCAAACACAGAAACATGAAGAGGCTAAGGCCATTGTTTTAATAGGATGATGCATCTGAGAAGGATCTGGGTCTCCAGAGGAAGTCAGGGAGAAACTCAGATACAACTATTTCTCAATCGAAAAAGGTAAAAGCTTCTTGGTTATGCAACACAGATTTTTCGCGTCACAAAGAATATGATATCCTTCAGTTGTGTGACATGATATCCTGCAAGTACCTTTGAATCGCCAGCATGAAGAAAAGAAGCCACTTACATATTTATTCACTCCACTTCTCACTGCCAACAAAAACAAAGGTAAATAAATGCACAGTATCCCTTGGGGTCATGGTATCGTGAGTAAATTAGATTGTAGGCTATACTTTAGAACTTTCTCATAGTAAATTGAACAGGGTCAAAACCTCCCGGTCATGTTATAGCTGGATGCTACTTTTTCAGTTGCTTTAATGTTTTTTTCCAGAGACCCTGTCATAAGTCTTTAGTTCCCATGCTCCCCACTGACATGTGCAGGTCACAGAACCCAGCAGATTCATCATGGCACAAATTGCAATGGAAAGACCATTGTGGTTCTGGGCCGGTAGCTCAGTTGGTTAGAGCATCATCCTGATACACCAAAGTTTCAGGTTTGATCCCCAGTCCGGACACATACAAGAAGCAACCAATGGATGAATAAATAAGTGAAATAAGAAGTCTCTCTCTGTCTCTCTGTCTCTCTCTCTGTCTCTCTCTCTCTGTCTCTCTCTCTCTCTCTCTCTCTCTCTCTCTCTCTCTCTCTCTCTCTTCTTTCCTCTCAAAAAATCAATAAAATATTTTTTTTAAAAATAGATCATTGTGACCTAGAAGTATTTCCAGAGGCCCTAATCCAGGAGGCATTCAGAGTCTGAGATAGTACCGGGCAGTTTGAGACTGTCACCGTGTTCGTTTGAAGAAGGAATGATCACTGACCATTTGCAATAGTATGGATGCTCAATTCTATTGGTCATCAGTGAAATGCAAATTAAACCACCATATGTCATCACTATTCGCCCCCTCCCCACTTCCCCACCCCCCACCCCCAGCCAGGATGGAAAAAAAAAAAAAAAAGCAGAAAATACTAATTGTGGAAAAGGATGTGAGCAACAAGAACTCTCAAAAATTATGGGTGGGAATACAAATTGGTTCCACCAATTTGGAAGACAATTTGGCAATATCTACTAAAATTAAACCACCATATGTCATCAATTTGGCCCTGTGGTTCTGGCCCTGCATTCCCAATAACATTCTCTGTGACTTTTTGCCAAGTGCCTTACTATCTGTCTTGGCTGAATCACAGGGTACGTGAAAATGTCCCAAGGGATAATGAGTGTGAAGTGGTTTGAATACCTAAAACACATATCTAAATCTGTTGCTAGTATTTTTTCTAACCTTAAGGCCTGAGTCCCTCTGCAAGCTGAGGAGTGGGGGAGGTGGGGGGAAGGGAAGAAGAGGCAGTTTAAGAAGGTCCTGGTGGCTTGGAGTCACCCTACTGAAGTATCCCCTCTATGTGCTAAGCCTTATTAGGCTCTCCACCTGGCTGGCCCATGGGCTTTGTGGGGTGAGGATATTCAATTTGCTGCGACCACAGGCCATTTGCAAACAAATTTGCCCCTTAGTCCCAGGGAATAAAGGAGTCCAGTGGAGACACAATGCAAAGTGTCCAGAAGTCCTGCCATCCAGGAGGCAGCATCACAGCAGCAGTCTCAATGCCATCCTCATCTGTGCCTGTCTTTGGAATACTTCACACTTGGCCTTTAGTGCTACCTTTTGAATATGCAGGTTTAGGGCCACACGTAAAAAGATGCAAATCCCAGCAAAACATAAGCAAAACAGCTCTAGAGGACCTCTTCTTTAGTGACTTAAAGGGACCTTTCTCCATACTATCAAGTTGCTGGCTTCTATCCAGAGAACAAAAATGCTGACCCTTCTAACTGATGTCCCATAGGATCCCATTATGCTGTGAGTTCATTTGAACAACCAGCTCTGTCTGCTAATTCCACTCAGTATCAAATTTGCCTTCATTTCTAAGACTGTGAGAAATCATGCAGGTAACTGACTTTGGAGTGCAAATTCTAAGAATCCTAAAGAAACAGCCTCTCCCCTCTCTCCAAAATCCTACCTGACCGCTAATGGTCTCATGCTTTTGCTCTGCTCCACTTCTGCCAATACCACCAGTCCAACTTTCCCCTCTAACTTTACAAACTCCCTATACCAAAGTCCAGAACCCGTTTCTTCTCTGAAGAGATTCACAACCTCCTGTGTTGTGTCCTTAGCACCTTCTCTCCATTCCCTGGAACAGCCCAGAGCATCCCTCTCTGCTCACATCCCTCTCTGCGCCTGCTTTTTTCATCCAAGTCCTGGTTTTCTTCTCATTCTTCGAGAACCTCACATCCTTTTTCCCTTCTCATTTATAATTCCACATGGAGGGGATTCCATTTTACCTGGTGGAACATAGGAGAGCAAGAGAAGGATCACAAGGACCAAAAGTAAGCTCCTCATGGTGGAGGCACTCAGCAAAGGGACAGCTCAGAGACCAGGGAGAGTTGCTCTATATGTAGCTCCTGAGAGATGAGGGGCTGCCTGGCTAGTGAACCTTTCAAGAACAAGAACGCCTGCTTGCTCCACTGAGCAGGCCAATAAACTTTGAACATGACGTCCCCTCATTAAAACACACTTCCTGAGTGCCACTTACATGTTGCCGACTGAATTCACACTCTGTCAACAGCTCCATTCTAAGCCCTAGTAGGATGCTGTGTAGGTATCTTTGTATCTTCATTCTACATCCATTTAACAAATGCGTATAGTGTGCAAAGAACCATAAGGTTACCTTGTATAATTTACAAAGTGCTCTCAATCTCACATAAGGGGAGGGGGGGAAAAGGGGGGAGGGGGTTGACCAGGTAGATATTATTCCCCCATTTTAAAAGTAAATAACATGAGACTCAAGTGGGATAAATGACTTTCCCAAGTTGCCACGGATTGTAAATGGAAGCAACATGACTTACACACAGTTTTGCTTAACTCCTGAATACAGGGTTAAAGTATGGCCCAGCCCAGTTCAAGTGCAGCTTTTATCTATTTAGAGATGTACAAGTTTTCCAAAGAGCATGGGAAAATCCCTCTAACATCATCAACATAAGTCTGGGGAGCACACTGAGCCTTACAGGTCCCACCTGAACATATGTTATATGCTGAGCAATGTGAAATATACAAGGAATTGATGACAGAACTCTTGCTTTGGGGAACTAAAGGTCAACAGTTTGATGGTTTACAAAGTGTTTTAAACTTTCTGAAATCTCCAACTCAAAAGTAAAAATAAAAATAAATAAAAAATAAAAAGAAAGAAAAAGAAAGAAATAAATAAAATGTAGACATCTGAAAGAACAGTCAAAAATAAAAATGAAATGAAATGCTTTGAAAAAAATAAGTATATGTTTGTGATCTTAAAAAATAAAATAATATATATAACACACATATAATAAGACCCACACAAAATAAATGTAGAGCTTCATAAATTATCCTAAGGTTAAACCCATAGTAAACACCACCCAGATCATGAAATAGAACTTTGAAACCACCCCAAAACCCCTTCATATACCCTTATCCCAATCATAACCCCTCCAAGTTACCACTACTCTGACTTTTATTGGAAATATATCCTTAAATTTCTTTATACTTTTATCTTCCAATTGTGCATCCTTCCTAACATTTCATCTTGCCTATTTTTATTGGATATGTTGGGGTTTTGTGGGAGTTTCAGGTCTCTTTTTGTCTATTTGTTCTCCCTTCTGCTCTCCTACAATTCATCTGTTGAAGAACTTGGGACACTTGACTTGCAGAATTACCCACAACCTGGATTTTGCTGATTGCATACTCACTCATGGTACAGTTTAACTTGTACCATGTCCTCATATTTCCTGAAAATTGACAGCCAGATTCAGACACTTGATCAGATGAAATTACTATCCTAATAAGATATCCGCACTTTCATGCCTATTGCAGTGTTATACAAGAGTAACAAATAAGATTCAAGACAATCCTCATTAAAATACCAATGGTGTATTTCACAGACCTAGAACAAACTCTCCAAAAAATTATATGGAATTAAAAAAGACCCAAATAGCCTAAACCGGTTTGGCTCAGTGGTAGAGCGTCAGTCTGCGGACTGAAGGGTCCCAGGTTCGATTCCGGTCAGGGGCATGTACGTTGGTTGCGGGCACATCCCCAGTAGGGGATGTGCAGGAGGCAGCTGGTCAATGTTTCTCATCGACATTTCTAGCTCTCTATCTCTCTCCCTTTCTCTCTGTAAAAAAATCAATAAAATATATTTTTTTTAAAAAAGACCCAAATAGCTGCAGAAATCCTGAGAAGGAACAGAATTAGAGGAATCACAATACCAGATATCAAGCTATACTACAAAGCCACTGTTCTCAAAACTGCCTGGTACTGGCACAAGAACAGACATATAAACCAAAGGATCAGGACAGAGAACCCAGAAACTGACCCAATCCATTATGCTCAATTAATATTTGACAAAGGAGGCAAGAGCATCCAATGGAGTTGAGTTAGTCTCTTCAATAAATGGTGTTGGGAAAATTGGACAGATATGTGCAAACAAATGAAACTAGACCACCAACTTACACCATACACAAAAATAAATTCAAAATGGATAAAAGATTTAAATGTAAGACAGGAAACCATAAAAATCTTAGAAGAATCCATAGGCAGCAAACTATCAGACATATCTCATAGCAATATGTTTATTGATACATCTTCTAGGACAATGGAAACTAAAGAGAAAATAAGCAAATGGGACTACACAAAAATAAGAAATAAAAAGCTTCTGCACAGCAAAAGAAACCATCAACAAAATAACAAGAGAGCCCAGTGCATGGGAGAACATAGTTGCCAATGTTACATCCAATAAGAGTTTAAGCTCCAAAATTTATAAGGAACTCATACAACTTAACAAAAGGAAGATAAACAATCCAATCAAAAAATGGACAAAGGACCTAATTAAACACCTTTTGAAAGTGGATCTACAGAAGGCCAAGAAGCATATGAAAACATGCTCAAAGTCACTAATCATCCAAAAGATGCAAATCAAAATGACAATGAGGTAGCATCTCACACATGTCAGAATGGGTATCATCAATAAACAACAAGTGCTGGAGATGATGTGGAGAAAAAGGAACTTTCGTGGGAATACAGACTGGTGCAGCCACTGTGGAAAACTGTGTTCTCCACAGTGGTTGCACCAGTCTGCATTCCCACCAGCAGTGCATGAGGGTTCCTTTTTCTCCGCAACCTCGCCAACACTTGTCGTTTGTTGATTTGTTGATGTTGGCCATTCTGACAGGTGTGAGATGGTACCGCATTGTTGTTTTGATTTGCATCTCTCGGATAATTAGTGACTTTGAGCATGTTTTCATGTGCCTTTTGGCCTTCCTTCTGTCTTCTTTTGAAAATATTCTATTTAGGTCCATTGCCCATTTCTTAATTGGATCATTCACCTTCCTTTTATTTAGTTGTATCAGCTGTCTGTAGATGTTGGAGATTAAACCTTTATCAGTGGTAACATTTGCAAATATGTTCTCCCACACCGTGGGCTTTCTTGTTGTTTTGTTGATGGTTTCTTTTGTTGTAAAAAAGCTTTTTATTTTGATGTAGTCCCATTTGTTTATTTTCTCTTTAGCTTCCATTGCCCTAGGGGTAGTATCAGTGAAGAAGTTCTTTAGGCATACGTCTGAAATTTTGCTGCCTGTGGATGCTTCTAGTATTTTTATGGTTTCCAGTCTGATGTTTAAGTCCTGCATCCATTTTGAGTTTATTTTTGTGTATGGTGTAAGTTGGTGATCTAGTTTCATTCTTTTGCATGTGTCTGCCCAATTTTCCCAACACCATTTATTGAAGAAACTGTCTTGACTCCATTGTATATTCGTGCCTCCTTTGTCAAATATTAATTGAGCATAGTGATTTAGGTTGATATCTGGGTTCTCAATTCTATTCCATTGATCTATATGTCTGTTCTTGTGCCATTACCATGCTGTTTTGAGAACAGTGGCTTTGTAATACAGTTTGAAGTCTGATATTGAGATCCCTCCTACTTTACCCTTCTTTCTCAGGATTGCTGTGGCTTATACTAGTAATACTTTCAACAATAAAGAATTTAAATAAATTAATGAATGAATGAATGAATGAATGAATGAAAACAGGGAGGAAAAGAATTTTTAAAAAGAGTACACAAATGGGTATGAATTATCTGATTCTGATCATCTGAATCTTGTTATATCTTTCTGTTTCTTATCCTTATATACTAATCCTCTTTTGTCTTTTTGCCCATAAGCTTTGTTATTTTTCTTGTCTTAAATGTTCCTTTTGCTAATGTTCATGCAGCTTCACCAGCTTCCTATTGAATACAATTTGCCTGTGGTGGTAAGTAGGATGTGGAATTATATAAATAATGAGAAACCCCTAAATAAAGTGGGGCTTAAATAAGATAGAGTTTTATTCCTCTCATATGAGGAGACTTAAAAGTAAGTTGAAATGGCTACCATATTAAGTAGCTGAAAAACCACTACATATGAAAAATCTTCAACATCAGGCACAGCTAGCCTGGGAGGACACCACCTGCCTCCTCTGTCAACAAAGGATTGGACACAGTGAGGAGCCATCCTGCCTTCAAGCATGACAACATATAAGGTATGGAAGTGTATTCCATCCACCAGATAAGTCTCAACGTTAATATTATTTTCACTTTGGGAAACATGTATTAGGAAAAAAAACAAGAAATATCAATGTAAGATCTGTGGACTTTAAACCCATATCAATTAAAAAAAAATGTTCTTCTCTGGCCAAATCCTCATTAAGAAAATGGTGAGTATAAAATCCTCCAACTGTGTCTATCCTCCAGCAAGGTGGGAGGGCTCATGCAAAGTACCCTTGCTATGACCCAGCTGACATAAGAATGTTCCTACCCTATGATGAAAGTTTCTCATCATAATTTAATAAATTGTGATACTTACTGTGTAGATCAATCTGATGAGCCTGGGTTTATGTGACCCTGGGAGATGGATATGCTTTGGGGGAGTGGAAAACCAAGAGACAAACCCTGGGTTATGATAAATGCACAAATTGGAACCCCAGAGTAGGACCACTCTTCTTCAGATATTGACATTACCTCTCCTCTCAACCTCTTCATAGATATTACTCCTACAATATCACATTCTTATTAATAATTTTACTAGACGCCAAAACCGGTTTGGCTCAGTGGATAGAGCATCAGCCTGCGGACTGAAAGGTCCCGGGTTCGATTCCGGTCAAGGGCACGTGTACCTTGGCTGCAGGCACATCTCCAGTGGGGGGGGGAGGGGGTGCAAGAGGCAGCTGATCGATGATTCTTTCTCATCGATGTTTCTAACTCTCTATCCCTCTCTCTTCCTCTCTGTAAGAAAATCAATAAAATATATATTTAAAAAAATAATAATAATAATTTTACTAGAGGCCCAGTGCATGAAATTTGTGCATGGGAGGGGGGTCCCTCAGCCCAGCCTGCACCCTCTCACAATTCAGGACCACTCACCTGCCTGCCTGCCTGATAGCCCCTAACCATTCTGCCTGCCTGCCTCATGCCCCTTCTGGTTGCTTGTCTGCCCCTAACCACTCTTTCTGCCTGTCTGATTACCCTTAACTGCTCACCTGCCTGCCTGATCACCCCTAATTGCCTCTGCCTCAGCCTCCCACTGTCATGGTTTCCTCCAGATGAACATCCACAATGACATCCAGAAAGTCATTCGATTGCCTGGTCTAATTAGCATATTGCTCTTTTAGTATAATATTATAGATTCGAGTCCCGGTGCATGAAATTCATGGACGGGAGTGGGGGGTGGGGGGTGGGGGGGAGTGGGTCCCATCAGCCCAGTCTGCACCCTCTCCAATCCAGGATTTTGACATCCCTCTCACAATCCTGGACTGCTGGCTCCTAACTGATCACCTGCCTGCCAGCCTGATTGCTTCTCACTGCCCCCTCTGCTGGCCTGGTTACCCCTAACTGTCCCCTGCTGGCCTGATCACCCCTAACTGCCTCTGCTTGCTGGCCTGATTGCCCTCAACCACCACCACCCCCCCCCCCCCAATGGCCTGGTTGTCCCCAACTGCCTCCCATGCCTACCTGGTCGCCCCACGCAGCCTGCTGCTCAGTCATTTGACCACCCCTCACTAACCCCCCTGCCAGCCTGTTGGTCGCCCCACGCAGCCTGTTCGGTCATTCATTCGGTTGCAATGGTCACTTAAGCTTTTATATGGATAGAGAGTGGACACTCACTTGAGCATTGTTTCTGTGTAAGGAGAAAGTGAACAAAGGCATTGCTTAAAGAGCTGACTGAACTGTTGAAAAAGCCTTCTAACTTCCTGAACTCTAATCTTGCCCCATAAATTTATCTGCACAGACTGCTTAATGAATCTATCCAAGCGGCAAACCAGATCTTGTCACTTTTTTGAACTCCATTTCATAGTGTCTCTTTAACACTTTCAGTTTAGAGTTGCGAAAATTTCACTCCTGACCTTTGTAACTTGGCTCTGCCTCCCTCTCCAGCCTCATCCCACATTATGGTGATACACAGATCTGTGTTCTTACCTGTACACACTAGACTCTTCTACACCTCTGTGCCTGGACCCTGTGGATTTATTGCATTTCCCTGAAGCCCCCCTTTCCTGTTCTTCCTGGCTAACTCCTACTTAGCCTTAAAGATTCTACTCCAGGGTATCATTTCCTCCAGGAACACTTCCTTGCTTGCCCCAACACTCAATTTGGTGCCCCAAGCTTCTGTAGCATTCTGTACATAAAATTATTGTAGTTCTTACCTCATCGTATTAAAATTAATGAAGTATCTGACTGAGAGGGCAGGAATCTTCTCTTTTCTCTACATTCTTGAACCCAGCACAAAGCCTGGCATAGAGTGCCACAAATGTTGGCCACATTGAACTGAATTGAGTGAGCCCCTCTTCTGCTCTCCAGAGCTCTCTTCCACACCCATTGGGTCCTCCCACATTGGGTCTGTGCCTCCCCTCTTACAGATATGAATCTGAAGAGGGGAAGGGTAGGCTGAGGATCTCTTCACAGTTGTAAAAAAGGTGAATATTTGTCATGTATCAGACTCATGGCCAGTGTTGCCAAACCTCCTTTCTCTGCAGAAACTCAGGGAAAGAATTGTCCAATTTGCCTCAATTTTGCTAAGAAATTTGAGGACGGCAAAGAGACTTAAATGCCCAAAGGAAAAAAATAATGTGTAGTGATCTGGCAGACACTAAGAAAGAATGGGGCTTCTGGGCACTAGTCCCAATGGCATGAGGGCATCCAATCTTAAAAGCAAGCACTGAAGCCTGCCTTCCTGGTGTGTGACCAGTAGCTAGCTCCCAGCCAGAATCTCCTCACAGAATGTCCTCAGGCACATAAATAATCAAACCTTGCTAAACATAATTAATCGATTCACCTGATTACACAGTTCCTGCAAGCAGATGTGTCCCTTGATTACTTGGGACAACCAGATCTCACTGTCCTCTCTGAACTTCTTCAGGTGCAGGGAGTGATTTACTACCCTGGTTTTGTTGAGGGTATTGTGTATAATCAATCAGCTGAATTCTTCCTGTTTGAATTTGGGCTTGAGTTTTAATAAACTATCAGAGCTTGTAGGGTCTCAGAGAGACTGGAACTATAATCTTAACCATCACTCTAAGCCCTGCCCCAATATACAGTTAGAGAAACATGGTGTGTGTGTGTGGGGTGGGGGCGTCCTGGACCATGCCCTAGGAAAGCCAGGATTTAAGTCAGCTTTTGCCAGTAATCAGAGTGTAGTTTTGTTCCATCCTTCATCCCTCTGGTCTGTAATCCTCCAGTTGCTAAGGAGCAGGCAGCAATATACTCTCACCTTCTAGCTTCCATGGGCTCTCCCATCAGTCCTACAAGGCAGAACGGGACCATACTGAAGCCCCAACCATCCACCCCAGGTTGAAGAAGGGGTTTCCCCATCTCCTCGGGGATCCTAACTCTGGGATCCCTTCATCAGACATGAGTGTCTATCGCCTTGTGTTGACTCTGATCTTCTTTTTGACATGTGTGCTTCCAGGGAGAAGGATGGATGCAAATGAAGCTGGGCCTTGGGAATGTATTCCAGGCCTTCCCCAGATGACATCCCCAAGGATTCTCAAGAGATGAGCTGAATGTGGGGACAAAGATCCTACGGGAGGAGACTGGTCCAGACAAATGCATGAGCCCTCTTTAAACCTTGTGATCCTCTCTTCTGTTGTGAAACTTTGGGGTCCTGGTCAGAACCTCAGGACTCTCTACTCCCAGGTTCCCTAAACTCCAGAGATTATCCAGGGAAGTTAAGGAATGGGAGTTCTGTGTGCCTATTGGTGTCTACTGGGATTAGTGAGATGGAGGACAGGTCCCAGAGATTTTCATTGTATTACAGGAAGCAGAACCTCTTCCAATACTGTTTTGGATAAAGTGTTCATTATACCATGAATATGCTGAGCATTATCCATGAAGGCAGGTGTACAGCAGGTTATACATTAAGTTAAGGTTGTAACAGCATAAAGATTCTGTTGTTGAAAGAGGAACAGAATCTCTTGGGGAATGTTGGCAAAGCAGCACCCCCAGAAGACACACTTGGGGAAGCTATTTCTTGAGCACCCATACCTTACCCTTATCAGGAAGTTTTCCAAAGATAAAGCTGTGTGTCTGGGAGCACAACCAGATTTGTAGTTATCCCATCCGGGAAGAGGGGTCTAGCGGGGTGTTGGAAAAGAGAAGAAATTGGCAGAGGGGCCCACGTTCTGCAAGTCTTATTAAAGAACCACAGTGGGCACATCCCCGGTGGGGGGTGTGCAGGAGGCGGCTGGTCGATGTTTCTCTCTCATCGACGTTTCTGACTCTCTATCTCTCTCCCTTCCTCTCTGTAAAGAACCACAGTGCATTAGGGAAGTGCCAGCTTGCCAAAGTCTACCCTATTCTCCTAGCCCTCTCTCCTCATCATTTTTTTTATTTACAGGATTATACAAATAAGGTTAAGCCATTTTCCACTCCTTTTTACTCTTTTCCAGCAGTTCTCATCAGTTTGGCTCAAATAAACTCATAAAAATTCTTACAGGTTTGGACGTTTCTTACATTGACACCAGGTAGTTCAGTTGGTTAAAGTGTCATCCCGATACCCCAAGGTTGCAGGTTTGATCCCCAGTCAGGGCACATATAAGAATCAACCAATGAATGCATAAATAAGTGTAACAATAAATCAATGTCTCTCTCTCTCTCTCTCTCTCTCTCTCTCTCTCTCTCTCTCTTTCTCTCTCTCTCTCTCAAATTTCTCAAATCAATATATTTTTTAAAAAAGAAAAGAAAGAGGGATGGAGGTATATAAGACATCTGAGCTAGGAATGAAGTAATGGGCCTGGGTTTTCAAAAGGTCATTGCACCCTGGTGTGGCTCAGTTGACCAAGTGCCGTCCCATGCTCCAAAAGGTCCCCGGGTTGATTCCCAGTCAGGACACATGCCCAGGTTGCTGGCTCAATTCCCAGTAAGGGGCATACAGGAGGCAGTCAACTGATGTTTCTCTCTCTCTCCCTCTCCCTTCCTCTCTCTCTAAAATCAATAAAAACATATTTTTTGAAGTCACTCTGAGGTGTTAAGAACGTTTCATTTGCCCTGTCCTATAGATAGGTCAAAATAAGCTATCTCTGGCAATCTTTTATTGTGGTCAAGGCCCCTGATTCAAGTTCTTCCTCTAGGTAGTTAAGGGAGGAGCAGAAGTTTCTCTTGAGCCCATGGCTGAAGTCATGTTTAGCTCAAAACAATCTGTATATCACAGAGGCACATCTTGACATTATAAAGAGAGCCAAGCAGAAACCGGTTTGGCTCAGTGGATAGAGCATCGGTCTGCGGACTGAAAGGTCCCAGGTTCTATTCCGGTCAAGGGCATGTACATTGGTTGAGGGCACATCCCCGGTGGGGGGTGTGCAAGGAGGCAGCTGGTCGATATTTCTCTCTCATCGATGTTTCTAGCTCTCTATCCCTCTCTCTTACTCTCTGTAAAAAATCAATAAAATATATTGAGAGAGAGAGAGAGAGAGAGAGAGAGAGAGAGAGAGAGAGAGAGAGAGAAAAAACCGAGAATGCTAGAAAACAAAGACAAAGGAAGAAAGCACCAATAGAGCACCACCAAAAGGAAGAGAAAGAAGCCATTGTGCTTCCCTGGCAGTTTTGCCAAAGACTTCAGGCAAGAAACAGGAACACTCAACACACCTGGAGAAGTTCCTGCCCAAAGGTTAGAATGGTGATTTAATCAAGACATACGTGGACAGAAAGGAAAGGGCGCATCCTGAACACATGCAGTCTCCACATGCATTTTAGAGCCAATTTTTAGAATTGTGTGCAGTAGGGGCTCAGAAATGTAGAGGGCCGCCTGAAAAGGCGCATGGACATTCTTTTAAATCGTTAGCTGAGCCAGAGGCACCGGCAGAGTACCTTTGTCCAGGTGTCAGCAGGGGCGGGTCTAGATATGTAAATCCAGTAATGCTAGAGCCCAGTTAAGAATGCAAATAAACCGAAATTGGTTTGGCTCAGTGGATAGAGCATCGGCCTGCGGACTGAAAGGTCCCAAATACCTTGGTTGCGGGCACATCCCCAATAGGGGGTGTGCAAGAGGCAGCTGATGGATGATTCTCTCTCATGGATGTTTCTAGCTCTCTATCCCTCTCTCTTCCTCTCTGTAAAAAATCAATAAAATATATATATATTTTTAAAAAGAATGCAAATAAGCTCCTATGACCCTATAAATAAACCTCCTGTGTGGCTTGGGCCTTCACCTTGCTGCCTCTCCTTCAGAGAGATGGCTCCCACCTAGCACCCAGCTTGATGTACCTATTTCTGCCTCTTGTCTCTTTCTTTCTCTAATTTCTTAATCTCCAGCTCCTCCACTCAGGAATCTGTAGTTTTCCATGATAGACACGGAAAACAGAGAAAGAACCCTCCGCACAGAAATATTTGGGAAATGTGGGGTTCATAACTCCCATGTTCCTGAATGCATGCTTGAACAATTTAAAATACGTTCCAGATCAAGAATCAAAAGAACTGAATATTTGATGACAGCATAGCCCAGAGCTTCTTTCCTTTGTGCAGCCCATTCACTAACCTGAGCTTTGTTTTCTCCATCTCTAAAAGAATGAGGTGGTACCACTGAGCCTGTGCTATGTCCTTGGTAGCAGATGCTCAGGCTAGGGCTTACACTCTAGGGGCTGGAATCACATGCCCTGTGCAGGGGGTCCTGGAAGCCTTCCATGGAGTCATACAAGGGAATCCTCAGCCCTGATTGAGCACGGGCCTACCTACTTCTAGTCTGCTACTAACCCCCTCTCCCCATGGCAGGGCTCTCAGCTCTATACCCATTGTGGGAACTCTAAACAAAACTCTCCCAGTGATGTTTGACATTCACTAAGAAGTCTCTTAGAGAGGGTCTATAAAAAAAAAAGAAAGAAAGAAAGAAAGAAAGAAAGAAAGAAAGAAAGAAAGAAAGGAAGGAAGAAAGGAAGGAAGAAAGGAAGGAAGGAAGGAAGGAAGGAAGAAAGAAAGAAAGAAAGAAAGAAAGAAAGAAAGAAAGAAAGAAAGAAAGAAAGAAAGAAAGAAAGAAAGCAACAACCTGGCTATGGTGGCTCAGTGATTGAGCATCAACCTATGAACCAAGAGGTCATGGTCCAATTCCCAGTCAGGGTGGCATGCCTGGGTGTGGATTGCAGGGTTGATCCCTATTGCGGGGCATGCAGAAGGCAGCAGGTCAATGATTCTTCCCATCCTATGTTTCTATCGTAACTCTCTCTCTCCCTCTCCCTTCTTCTCTGTAATTAATAATACATTTTTTAAGAGAAAGCAACATAGCTATAGTGATGGAATTTAAAAATAATATTGAAGGAGATGGAGGAGGAGGGATTAATCTATACCAGGATGAGTTCAATGTATTTTGTATGCTTTATCTCATTTCATCCTTTAAAAAAACGCTCTGACAGTGCACATTTTGAGAAGAGGAGGCTGAAGAAGCTCACGGATACTAATTAATCTACCCAAGGGCCTGTGACTGCAAAACAGAGTGTAACCAATAAAACCATGCTCCACTGCCCCTGCACAGACTCCAAATTCTACGGTCATGGGCCCCTTGGGTACAAGCCTGCCTCCAGGCGCAAGAATAAAACCAATGGTAATGTCTTCTCAACTCTCGGTCCCTCACCACCACTTTAGGGGGGACAGACCTACTGACCTTTCCCCAGAGCTGCAACCCTATAACTCCGGGGAAGCACTGTCTTGCTTCACTCCTGACACAGGGCAGCCAACCTTGAACATCACACTGAACTGGCTTTTCATGTGAGAGAGTCCCAACCCACTCACTCCAAAAAAACAACTTGTCCCAGAACTCTCCAAGTTCCCAGATTCTAGCCACCATTTCAAACTAGCCATTTGAAAAATACAGCCTGGCCCTAGCCATTTTGGCTCAGTGGATAGAATGCTGGTCCATCCGAGGAGTGAAGGGTACTGAGTTCAATTCTGGCCAGAGATGCATATCTTGGCTGCAGGCTCGATCCCCAGCGGGAGTTCAGGAGGCAACCCATCTATATGTCTCTCTCCCATTGATGTTTCTTTCTCTCTCTGTCTCTCCTCCCTCCCTTCCACTTTCCCTAGAAAATCAATGGGAAAATATCTTCGGGTGAGAAATAACAAAACAAAAGAAGAAAAGAAAAAAGAAAAAAGGCAGCCAGCCGTTGGTGGGCTTTTCTAAGGAAAGAGTACCGATAGCGTGTGCCTCCAGACCTGTGGCCAAATCTTCCCACACGGAGAAGCCTACTCTTTCTCCGCTGTGCCTGAGTGTCTCCCTAAACCCTGGTCAGGCCAGTGGTTGACACCTTGAGAACCTTCGTTTCTCACAACACTGCAAGTTCTTACTCACATCCTTTGTGGCCCTAAATGAAGCCTGTGTTTTACAACATCACTGCTCCGGGCTCCTGTGTTGTCAGTGGGACTCAGAAGGACAGGAGAGACCAAGTTGATGCTTTCCCTGCCATTTTTCCATCGGGATCCATTTGAAGTCCAATGGAAAGTGCCCGGGCCTGGCAGGAGACAGTGCCTGGTCTCTATTCCTGTTCTGCTGTGACTGAGTCCCGTGTTCCACAATTTGTAGAAGAGGAAGTAGCATGGAGTGGCCCACAGACTCTGTCCTGTGACCCTGAGGAAGCCTGTCAGCCTGGGGTGCTCTTCCAGGTAGAATGACCCAGCCCCACCCAGGCTCGCCCAGCTCTATAAAGGAGCCTCCCAGGCAGTCACCCCCAGGAGGTGCCAGCTGTGTCCTGGTCAGCAATGAGGCTCCATCTCTCTGGGCTGCTCTTCCTCCTAGTGATTTCACTGCCTTCAGGTAAGGCTGTGGGTACAGGTCTGACCATGAAAGTGGGGTTCTTTCAGGGACTGTGGTACTTAAAACCTCAATGGATATAAGCCCAGCAGGGGGACACCAATATCAGATGGACCCTCAAGTTGGAGATGGAGTTGGGTTAGTGGTCTTTGGGTCCCTGTCCTTTTCCTCTGTGCCTACATCCTGAAGGGTCTGCCAGAGCTTCAGAGAGGGGAGCCCATTGCATCCCACGCATATCACCGTTCATCCATCCAGATTCCTCTTCGCCCTCACCTTCCTCTAATTAGCCTCAGACTAGGAGGCCCTCGCTGAAATGCGGTAGGAGATGAGAGGACAGGGTCCAGAAAGTTGATCACAAAATAATGCAGCAACCACCAGCAAGAGAAGACAGGCCTAGGGTTTCACTCAACCTCTGCAAGCCTGATTTTTCTTTTTCATGTTTTTTGTTTGTTTGTTTTTGTTTGTTTGTTTTTGTCCTTCAGGGAATGGTCTGGTTGGAAATGATGGAGTATCCGTTCGTTCCTGCACGTTAGTTGGTGGCAAATGTTTCTTTGGTTGTAGACAAGGATGGCAATGGATGATGTATTGTTTCAGCGTATTTTCTTGTTGCAAAGAATTGAAAAGAGAAATCAAACCCCCCCAGGCCTTTGAGGTGGATTAAAAGGATATGTGAATGGCTAAAAGGCCAAAGTCTACAATCTATGTGTGAGCATCTTTAAGAAGTCATGGGTAGCCAATGGGGGTCAGACTCTGATCAATATACTGGCAAAATTTCAGAAGTATTTTTTATAAAGTGGCAAGCGCTATGATGAACCTCCTATTCTTCTTTCTGCTGGCCCATCTCCATTACTAATTCCTATTTCAAGTTCAAATTTAATTGCTTAACAATATATGACTACAGGCCTAAGAATATAACACCAGCTGAGCCTAATAGCAATAGCTTATTATGTGGCTGTTACATTTTTAAGTGGCTTACATAACTAAATCACTATCATTTTCACCAAAAAATCAATTATTTCTCCCATTTTACAGATGAAGAAATTTTCCAAGCTCACACAGTAGTAAAAGTTAGTTAGCATTGAGTTTGAACCCAGATAATCTTTGATCCAGTGTCTTCACTGTTGAGCTAGACCCCCCCCCCCCTCTCAACTATGAAGTATAGGAATCTAGCTGGAAGTATTGGTTGTAGTTTGTAGTGATTGTACATTTGTAGTCGAATGAGGAGTCAAGAATCCAGTAGGTCCATGAGACACCAAGGCCCTCAAAACTCTTCCTCTGGATTAAATCTATACGCCTCCTGGTGGCTAAATTGCTTTTGAGACTCTGCTCAGGGGCTCTGAAGATCCAAGCCCTGTTGTTGCCTGACTGTGGGGGTAGCAATGGACCATACAGATGCACACAAAACAAACCTCCCGAGGGTCTGCAGCATTGCTGGCATTGTTCCTACCTCACTTCCTCACCACCCCTCCAGTGTCCTCAACCAGAGGCAGAGGTCATTATCTTCTCAGGAGAAAAAAAAAACTGGAGCTGAGTTTGGGGTTTTTATTCTCCATCAATGTGCCTGAAGGAAACACATCTGAATGTCTGTGCTGGAATTCTAAGCTGGGCTCCATACTCCTGGAAGACCTACATGTTCAGACCCCTCCTTACCTCCAATCCTCAACATTTCAGCAAAAAGAAAGAAGAAAAAAGGAAGAGAGAGAGAGAGAGAGAGAGAGAGAGAGAGAGAGAGAGAGAGAGAGAGAGAGAGAGAGAGAAGGAAGGAAGGAAGAGAGTGGGGGGAGAGAGAAAGAGAGAGAGAAGAGCTTTTGCTGGTTTCACTCAGTGAATAGAGCATTGGTCTGTGGACTAAAGAATTCAATTCCAGTCAAGGGCACATGTCTGGATTTCAGGCTTGATCCCCAGTAGGGGGCATGCAGGAGGCAGTCAATCAATGATTCTCTCTCATCATTGAAGTTTCCATCTCTCTTTTTCCTCTCCCTTCCTTTTTAAAACATTAAGGAAGGAAGGAAGGAAGGAAGGAAGGAAGGAAGGAAGGAAGGAAGGAAGGAAGGAAGGAAGGAAGGAAGGGAGAGAGAGAGAGAGAAAGAGAGAAAGAGGGAAAGAGAGAGAGAAAGAAAGAGAGGAAACCAGAAATCATCACTGGTCCACAGAGGTAGCCTCCTAGGGCATCTATTTGAGGTTATGCCTAGAAAGATTTTATGATGTCAGGTGCCTGTATTAGCTCATTTAAATCAAGCCCGTAACAAAACGAAAGGGAGAAGTGGTGCAAAAGTAATATCAATGCAATAAGATAAAATAATAATAATAAACAGAAAATAAGCAGAGAAAACAAGGGGATGGGAAATAGCAAATATTCTTCACCAGATATCAGAAGGATCCACAACCCCAAAAATACGCTAAAAATCCTTACCCTTTTCTTGTGTTCCTCAAGCCACGATTGTACCAGCCTGGGGTGTGATGTTGCTCTAACTTGGACAGTGAGATGCAAAAAGAGATATTGCATGGCCTTTGATTTTCTTCAGCACAGCTTAGATAACATGGGAACGTTCAAAGTCATTCATGCTGAAAGCTCACTCTTATGTGAAGTAAATAAGAACGCTGAATTATCATACATAAAAGCCATTATGTGTTCACCTTGTGGCTCCAAGAGTGTAACCTCAGAGGTAGTGGCCACCCCCTCTGAGGAAGTCAGAGGACTCAATCTTTGCTCCCCATATCCCAGAGCAGTCATGGGGAAGGCCCATGGGTTAGGCTTAGCAAATCAGATGTCTGTCCCCAGGAACCAAACTTGAATGAATGATATCACTGCATCAGTGCCATTGGAGCATGCTTTGTGCTCATGCAGCAGACTGTTTCAGAACCATGATCCAGCAGTATGGACCTTCAGGCTCTTTCGTTGGTGGCTCTATTCCAAGCCTGTTCAGAGAGGTCCAGATATCTTTCCAGTACATTCTCCTTCGGCTTAAAAATGTGCCTAATTAATGTCGGTTACTGGAAACCGAGAAATCTGAATGATACTGAGAACTCTTACTGATACCTCATCCTTCAGTCGTTTTAGGATTAGATAAGGCAGTATATTAGATTATGTGTGTAACATGCTTGGCACTTTGTCATCGGGCTTCCATATCCTGACATCGTGTTAGCTAGGTTCCAGTGCATAACGAGAAGAATTGTGCTGCCCTTGGGGAAAGGCATTGGAGATGAGCAGCAACCTAAACCCTAAACCCTAAACCCCAGCAACTCTGAGGCCAGTGCAATGGTGTCCATAGAAATCAGAACAGGTATCTACAGATGCAAAGGAAAGGCAGATCTGAGGGAAAGAATCAAACACAGCCCCCCACCAGCATCACCACCTATACTATACAATTCTTTTTTCAAAATCAAACAAGGAGGTTTCAAGTTTTGGCTACGTATTGGATTCCTGGCCTGCCCCAACAAATAACCACAAAACTGGGTGGGTTATAACTACAGACATTTGTTCTCTCACCGAGCATGACCATTTGCAGAGAAAAGGCACAGAGAGGTCAAGCTGTCCTCTTAGCCACACAGCTAAGTGGGAGTCAGAGAGCACATAAAAATTCAAGCCAAGGGTGACAGCAATTAGTGTCCTAACCATGGCCTGGTGGAATGGTTGCAGACTGGGCCAGGGTGTATCAAGGACACACACACCCCTTTGCTGCTGGGTCTGACCAGGTGAGGCACTTGTTAGCCTGGGGAACCTGCTGCCCAAGGCAAGCTCCCTCATCTGAAACACACACACACACACACACACACACACACACACACACACACACGGATGCCTGCATCTGAAAAGGCCCTTAGAAATCATCTCTAGATTGGAAAACTGAGGCCTGGTGTGGAAGGGAGTGGGAGGGAGGGAGTGGACTTGCCCAAGACCACCATTAGTGAGGCCAGGAACCAGCAACGGCACAAGCCCCTCTGAGTGGCAGCCCAGTGCTCCATGCTCCACACCGTGTGTATTTAAGGAAGAGAGTAGCCAAAATGATTGGCCGCAATTTAAAAATTTTAAGTTCTTTTCAAGCTTCTCTATTTTAGAAAATGGATACTTGCCAACTGTGTAGGGCTAGAAAGAAATTGGGCCAAAATTAAATGCCATCCGATAATGGTACAAAAGGAACTCGAGTCATGGAAAAGTTTCGTAGAGCCTTGGGAAGCTCTCCTGTCTAGCTCTTCTCACTGGTCCATACTAAATAAAACAGCCCGCAGGTGAGGACACTGGAAACCAAGTGCTTAGAAGACTGGTCGGTAGAGTTCCCCGTGTTTACCACTAGGGGGCGGGGCCTGCCTGTTTTTCCAGTTTGAACAGGCGACGAAATAGTCTACTGTTCTCCCATCCTGTGGGTCTTTCGAGGGCCGAGGAGCACACTCACGACATTTTTTCACTTATAAGCGGCAACTTCGACAACTTTTTTTTAAAATATATTTTATTGGTTTTTTACAGAGAGGAAAGGAGAGGGATAGAGAGTTAGAAACATCGATGAGAGAGAAACATCAACCTGCTGCCTCCTGCACACCCCCTACCAGGGATGTGTCCACAACCAATGCACATGCCCTTGACTGGAATCGAACTCGGGACCTCTCAGTTCATAGGCCGACGCTCTATCCACTGAGCCAAACCGGTTTCAGCAACTTCGACAACTTTTGAAAGAGTGGGACAGAAAACCGGCAAAGTGTGAACTTGGATACAAACCTCACATCACAGTGTAGAAACAAGAGAGATGAACCTGTAATTGTTGGGCGGGAGGGGCGCGGTGGAGATGCGGCACAGGATAGGAGCAGAGCATATGTATCCCAGTTTTGTAAAAGAAATCTATTTCTGTCTGTGTAAGAGGTGGAAGTCATTAGCAAAGGTAAGTTGATGAAATGTACAGATTGGAAGTGTAGATTTTTTTTTTTAATTGTACATAAAAAACGTCTAGAAAAGAAACTGCCTGGTGGGTGTGGCTCAGTGGCTGAGCATCCACCTATGAACCAGGAGTCACTGTTAGATTCCCGGTCAGAGCACATGAGGGGTTGCAGACTCCATCCACAGTAGGAGGTGTGCAGGAGGCAGCGGATCAATGATTCTCACCCTTTATGTTTCTATCTCTCCCTCTCCTTTACTCTCTGAAATCAATATATATATATAATTTTTATTTATTTTTTTTTAAAGTAAGAATTTCATTGGCAATTCTGCAGAAGAGAAATACTGATAGCCCTTCTGGATGTTAAAACCTATTAGCAGTATTCAGTCTCCATAATTAAAAAAGTGTGATAATGGCATATGACTAGACAGATCACTAAAATCAGATATGGGCCCAATACAAATGGCCATTTAGAAATGATGAAGAGGCCATCTAACGGAGTATTATCCAATAAATGGTGTCAGGAAAACTAGAGAGGCATCTGGAAATATTATAAAGTTGGAACCTTGCCTGTTATAGTTGGATAGATTCCAAATGGGTCAAAGATGTAAAGATAATAAGAATCCATACAGCACTAGAGGAAAGTAGAGGATAATTATTTTATTCCTGTCTACCTGAAATAAAGCACAGGTACTACTAGAGACTAAATGCTTGGGTTCCCCCCCCTACCCCCAAATTTATATGTTGATATTCTAACCCCAAAGCAATGGCATTAGGAGATGGGGTCTTTGGGGAAATCATTAGGACATGAGGGTGAAGTTCTCATGAATGGCATTAGTGCTCTCATGAGAGCCATGAGAGCGCTTGTCCCTCTCTGCTCTCTGCCTGTGAAGACAACCTTCTATCAACCAGGAAGTGGCCCTCAACAGACACCAGATCTGCCAGCACCTTGATCTTGGACTTCCCATGCTTCCTGATCTTTAATGGACAAGCCAGGCTCTGCAGTGGCCTCAGGTGAGTATCCAGGATGGAGTCCTTCTCCTGCTGCACTCTCTGTATCAACAGAGCGCGGCCAGCACTGAATGGGACATCTGCAGAGTGCACAGAATCTGCTCCTTGAGGCCCCACGCCAACCTCTGTGGGGGCCTGTAAGAGGTAGCCGATCAATATTGTGCCCTGAGGAAAGTGGGAGCAGCAGGAAGCAACTGGTGGGGCTCCTGCTCTCGTAGGCCCCACCCAGGGCTGAGGGGACTACATGCCTTGGCACCCCTGTTGGCAGATTGCTATAACAAAATATCACGGACTGGGCGGCTTATAAACAGCAGAAATGTATTGCTCGCAGTTCTGGAGGCTGGGAAGTCCAAGATCAAAGTGCTGGCAGATTAGGTGTCTGGTGAGAGCCCACAGCCTGGTTCATAGTCAGCAGGTTCTCACTGTGTCCCCACAAGCTAGAAGGGAAGAGAGCTCTCTGTGATCTCTCTCTCTCTCTCTGTAAGGACACTAATCCCATTCATGAGGTCTCCACCCTCATGACTAACATCTTCCAAAAGTCCCACCTTCTAACATCATCACCTTTGGGGTCATCTCTGGGAAGGGCTTCCCATTCGTGTCAAAGACTTCACCTATGTTTAACTTTGGAAATTTTTTAAAATATATTTTATTGATTTTTTACAGAGAAAGAGAAAGGGACAGAGAGTTAGAAACATCGATGAGAGAGAATCATCAATCAGCTGCCTCTTGCACACCCCCTACTGGGGATATGCCCGCAACCAAGGTACATGCCCTCCAGTCCGCAGGCCGACGCTCTATCCACTGAGCCAAACCGGTTTCGGCAAACTTGGAAAATTTTTAAAATATATTTTATTGATTTCAGAAAGGAGAGGGAAAGAGAGATAGAAACCTCAATAATGAGAGAGAATCATTGATCAACCGCTTCTTGCACACCATCTACTGGGGATCAAGCTTATAACCTGGGCATGTGCCCTGATCAGGAATCAAACCATGATTTCCTGGTTTATAGGTCAACACTCAACCACTGAGCCACACCAGCTGGGCCTTTAAGCTAAAATGCCGCCATATCTTAAGAATACCTACTCCCCACCTCTTCCACACCCCCAATTTTTCTTTCTTTCCACATCCTCTCCTTTATCCAGCTGCTGGTGTGATCTGAGCTGGATGAGGAGGGTGCTTGAACTCACAGTCTATCTCTTCACCCCTTTTTACTTTATCTTAGTGCCTTCTAAAATTTTGCTATATAGAGGCGGACTGAGGGGTCCCCGGTTCGATTCCGGAAAAAGGGCATGTACATTGGTTGAGGGCACATCTCCCGTGGGTAGTGTGCAGGAGGCAGCTGGTTGATGTTTCTAGCTCTCTATCTCTCTCCCTTCCTCTCTGTAAAAAAAAAAAAAAAAAAAAAAAAAATCAATAAAACATATATTTTTTTAAATGTTACTATATAATAAATAAACTTTTAGGAATAAAAAACACACACTGATAAGGAGCCATGGGTCAGACTGTTGGACCTCAAAGGGAGGGTGGGGATAAAAGGGAGAAATCAACCAAAGGACTTATGTGCATACATATGAGCCTAACCAGTGGTCGAGGACAATAAGGGGGTGGGGGCATGACTGGGGGTGGGGTGGGGGATTGGAATGGGGGGTTGAGGACAAATATGTGATACTTTAATCAATAAATAAATTTTTTAAAATAATAAATAATAAATAAATAACACACTACTTTCACACCTGTATCTATTCTAATAAATGCTTTTATTTTTAAAATCTGACATCTAAGAAAAATTTAATGAATATCCAAATTTAAAAAGTGACCCTAGGAAATGAGAAGGTCAGATGGCCAAGAAGCACTCAAAAAGATACTCAATTTCATCCATTTTCAAGGAAATGCAAAATAAAGCCACAGTGAGATATCAACGCAAATCCAGAGAGAACTGCTGTGCACGCCCTCCAGAACAT
Source organism: Pipistrellus hanaki (assembly GCF_964339955.1). Classification (NCBI taxonomy): domain Eukaryota; kingdom Metazoa; phylum Chordata; class Mammalia; order Chiroptera; family Vespertilionidae; genus Pipistrellus; species Pipistrellus hanaki. The sequence goes on from NC_140507.1 coordinate 66,336,863, forward strand.
GTCTGGGAATGCTCATAGCAGCTTTATGCTTAAAGGCCAAAACCAGGAAATGCCCATCAGCAACTGAATAGATAAATAACTGAAATATTGGAATGTTTTTACAACAATAGAAAGAATGAATTGGGAGAAGGACAGATGAATAGGCAGAACCAGAGGCTTTTTAGGACAGTGAAAATACTCTGTATGGACACCAGCACGGTGGTTACCAGAGGGAAGGAGGGGAGGTTAGTAAAGGGTAAAGGGAATCAAATATATGGTGACAGAAGATGATTTAACTTTAGGTGGTGAGCATGCAATGTAATATATGGAGCATGGATCACAGAAATGCACACTTGATACCTATATGATCCTAATAACCTATGTCACCCCAATACCTTGAGTTAAAAAATAAATAAACACAACAAAAGAAAAGATTCTGCATGATACTATAATGATTGGTTCATATCTTTATACATTTATTTAAATCCATAGAATCCACCCTGAGTGAGCCCTCATAGGAACTGTGAACTATTGGTGATAATAATGATAAGCCAAGGTAGGTTCATCAAGTGTCACCAGTGTGCCACTCTGGTGGGGGATGTGGATGGGGAATGCTGTGAGTGTAGAGAGTAGGGGGTAACAGGAAATCCCTCTACCTTCTGCTTAACTTTGCTGTGAACCTAAAACTGCTCTGAAAACCAAAGTGTATTAAAGAAGGAAAATGAAAAAAGAGTGAACTTCTGCTACTCACACAAGATAAGCAAAGGGCAAGTCCCTCCGACATCAAGGTGAGGAAGGGACCCAGACACAGAAGAGCAATGCTATGTGCTTCCACTGACATGAATTTCGAGAACACACAAAACTAAGACAGAAGCCATGCTTATAGCTGGTGGATAATGACAGGGAAGGAGCACAGAGAATCAGGTCTACCTCTGGATCTGAGTGGCGTTTACACGGGTAGATCCATGTGTATAAGTGCATCAATCTGTCCACGTAAGATGTGCATACTCTACACCAGGAAGCCTGCTCACATCTCTCTTCATAAAAATGGATCTGAAATGCAAGCTTTGCTGAGGTACACAGAGGAAACTTGTGAACCTCAGGGGGCTCCCTTAAGGACAGCGACAAATGACAGAAGTGCCTGAAGAGCAAGGCAAAGAGTTGACAATGTGTGCCGAAACCGGTTTGGCTCCGTGGATAGAGCGTCGGTCTGCAGACTGAAGGGTTCCAGGTTCGATTCCGGTCAAGGGCATGTACATTGGCTGCGGGCACATCCCCGGCAGGGGTTGTGCAGGAGGCAGCTGGTCGATGTTTCTCTCTCATCGACGTTTCTAGCTCTCTATCCCTCTTACTTCCTCTCTGTGGAAAAATCAATAAAATATAAAATAAATAAATAAAGAGTTGACAATGTGGACTATTCTCAGAGTTCTTTTCTGTATTTCTTTCTTTTAATATATTTTTATTGAGTTTTTACAGAGAGGAAGAGAGAGGGATAGAGAGCTAGAAACATCGATCAGCTGCCTCTTGCACATCTCCCACTGGGGATGTGCCCGCAACCAAGATACATGCTCTTGACCGGAATCGAACCTGGGACCCTTCAGTCCGCAGGCCGACGCTCTATCCACCAAGCCAAACCGGCTTCGGCTCTTTTCTTCTTCTGTGGAAGGGCATATGGTCGAAAGGAGTGATCAGAACAAGGACGGACCATTCACAGCACCAGCGAGACAACATTTGCAAGAGATCTGCTGATTCCCCTCCATCCCTGACATTTCAACCAAACTCTCTTTTCTCTCCCTGACTTCCTAACAAAGCACAGACGCTCCCCTCTGGCCCTCTTCCCCCCTAGACCCCACACCCCACCCCCACAATGGGCACTCCCTAGATAAGGCTCGGGCTTTTCAACCTATGGCGCCAGCCTGGGAAATGCAGACCGAGCATGGGCCCTGTGGCCCCTCCGCCTGCTGCCCCCAGCCCTTCCCTTCCCTGGCACCAAAACATATGACTTCATCGGTGGGACCCAGCTCCTATCAGCTGCCGGCCTCCCTGGGACTGGAGTGGGGGAAGGAGCCGGAGGCAGGGGCTGGCTGGAGCTCTGGTTACTTTGGCACAGGCTGGGGCTCTGTGGAGTGTCAGCCACAGCCTTCAAATCAGAAGAGCCCCGGCCTTGTTCTAGGGGTTCCTGCCGCCTGCACATGGCCACCTCTCACAGCTTGGCCTCCACGCTCCTTTGAGCTGAGCTTGGGTATGAGACCGCTGCAACTGGCAGCCACCGCTTAGCCAGGCACAGGACAGGGGAGGCTCCCATGGTCCCTTGAAATAAGAGTCCCAGAGTGGCCCAGTGGTTGACCGTCGACCAATGAACCAGGAGGTCACAGTTCAATTCCCGGTCACAGTTCAATGCCCAAAGCTGTGGACTCAATCCCCAGTAGGGGGTATGCAGGAAGCAGCCTACCAATGATTCTCTCTCACCATTGATGTTTCAGTCTCTCTCTCCCTCTTCCTTCCTCTCTGAAATCAATAAAAATATATATTTTTTTTTAAAGAATCCCATTTCTGGTCCTGGGTCCTGACACCGCATTAGCAGACCCTTTATGTTTGCCGATGTTACTGTCTCAGGCCAGCCCAGGGCATAGTCCAGCTCAGGAATCAAAGTCCCCATCACGCCGGCACCGGTTTGGCTCAGTGGATAGAGCGTCGGCCTGCGGACTGAAAGATCCCGGGTTCGATTCCGGTCAAGGACATGTACCTTGGTTGCGGGCACATCCCCAGTAGGGGGTGTGCAAGAGGCAGCTGATCGATGACTCTCTCTCACCAATGTTTCTAACTCTTTATCCCTCTCTCTTCAAAGTCCCCGTCACTGTCATGTTCAGTGTTTACTCTCCTGCTCCTCCACCCACCTCCTTTACAGTGTCCAGTGTGAGCTCGGAGGCACCTGTGGGAGCTCAGGAGAGACCTGCCCATGCAGGCCACACGCAGGGAAGCAGCTGTGTCCGGCAGGTCATGTCACTGCGCTGGCTGTGGTACCACTTTCCAGTCTGGCCCAGCACTTTCAGGGTGCTGGTTAGGCCCTGGCCAAGGTGGGGTTCCTGTCACCTGCAGAGGACGGGCTCAGGAGCTGGGCCACTGGCTTTCCATGGCCATGTGATCCTGAGCAAAGTTAGTTACCTCACCTCTCCAGACCCCATTGCCTCATCTGTAAATCGGGGATATAAGTGTTACCCTCTCAGACCACTGTTGCAGGGATCAAGTAGATGAATGAAGTAGTACTTCATGTCCAGCAGTAGTAAACACTCAACATGTGCATAGGTCTGTGGTCTCTGAGAATAGTGTGGTCCTAAGGAGGGTCTTAGGTGCCCAGGTATCCCCAGTGGCCCCAGAGCTTAGCACACTGCAGACCCTCAGGAGGCATTAGCGGGAGACTATTTCACCAACTATCTCCCTCCATCCCCATATGTGGGGCTCTCTCATGCTGGATCCCAGGACCCACAGGGACCCTCTGCTCCCTGGGCCGCTGGCCTCTCCTCCCAGCCAGCACACCTTGTGATTCCTGGGCCCAGGCACCTGCACCACCTCCTGACGCCAGAAATCACTATTCAGAGAAGCACTTTGTCTAGCGGACGTTTTTCAAATATCGGGGCGAGTTGCATTGTGTCCCTTCTCCTCCTCAAAGGGGAGGGCACCAGTGGGTGGGGAATGTGTCATCTTCACAGCTCCCCCAATCAATAGTCTCCCCAGGCCCTCTCTCTCTCACTTTCTGCCCACTCCCTGTGCCTTTCTGAAAAGCACTAGGCCAGTTCACTCCCTCGAACTGTTGTGCAGACTCAACCATGAGCCGTGTCCAAGGAGGACCCTGCCCTTCCCTCTTACAAGTTTGAATGGGAAACAGGTGGTCAGGGAGCAAGCAGGGCCTTGGACGGAATCATCCCCTGTGCCACCCAGATTTCACATTCTTACCCTCTAAACACCTTTATGGCTACCTGCATTTTTATGAGGCTTCATCCTTCTGCATCCTGATGTTGCCTTATCTCCCCAACAACAGCTCCATGTGTTGGAAGGACAATTATAGATCTGCATCTTACGTTCATTAACACTGACAAAGAAGAGAGCCAATGACTGGCCCAAGGTCACACAGCTTATTCCAGACTAGGATCTGGACCTTCTAGTTCTGGTTCTGGAGAGCCCTGTGTGTGTCTAGCTACTTCAAGAAAGGAGGCTTGCCAAAACCGGTTTGGCTCAATGGATAGAGCATCAGCCTGCGGACTGAAAGGTCCCAGGTTTGATTCCGGTCAAGGGCATGTGCCTTGGTTGAGGGAGTATCCCCAGTGGGGGTTGTGCAGGAGGCAGCTGATCGATGTTTCTAACTCTCTGTCTCTCTCCCTTCCTCTCTGTAAAAAATCAATAAAATATATTTTTTTAAAAGAAAAGAAAAAAAAAAGAAAGGAGGCTTGCTCCCTTCTTTACAGACAGCTGGGCAGGGGCCCATAGGCCTATTGCACCTCTGCCTCAAGCTGAACCATTCTGCCAACAAGCTTTCAGGCCACATGGATACCCTGGGACCCTGCAGTCACTCTAATTACTCTGATCTGCTGTTGCCACACCCAGGAGATTCCTCCTCCCAAGTCATCATGACCCGTCTTTCCCACTGCACTTCGCAGAGGTGTTCACCTGTCCCTGTCCTCGGCGCGGCCACAGATCCCGGGGCCCAGCCGAGCCCAATGGCCCGGGCTTCACAGAGGGCCGGGCTGGAGCTGCAGAGGAGCTGTCAGGCTGTGGTATTATTGTCCAGATCTGCGAGGCCACTTATCTGGAACGCCCACATGGGGAAATGAGATAGTCCAGCAGTACTTTTCCCACCAATACCCTTATCTTGAAGGGAAAGAAGGCTGTGTTTGTGTGTGAAGATGTGTGTGTGTGTGTGTGTGTGTGTGTGTGTGTGTGTGTGTGATTTTTACAAACTCCTGTCTGTGTGTCTACTTGAGTGTTTTCCACCCCGTGACTTCTGAGCATATGGATCATGTTTGTGTAATTTTCTGACTTGACTACGAGTCTATGAAGTATGTCCAAATTTTGTGTTGGAAGAAAAATAGATGGCAAGACTTGAGAAGGGTGATGGGAGATACAAAAGAGAAAGCAACATCAGGGTAGACATTTTAAAAAGACTGACCACAACTAGTTTTGGTGACAGAATGAAGAAATGGATATTTTCCTACATGGTCTAGGAAAGTCGTACAATGTTGAACAGTTAAAAGTATCTTCACCTGTAAGTCTACTTTCCAGGTCTACCCTAGAGATAGTACCCATGTACACAAAGAGATGTACAAGAATGTTCATTACAGAGTTATCGGAGCAGCAAAAATTATAAACAATCTAAGTATTAATTGACAGGGGAGTGGTTAAATATATTACAGTATAGCATATTATCAGAGAAGAAGAGAGAGAGATAGAAACATCGATGAGACTCTTAGGAATATATCCCAAGAAACTAGAAACACCAATCAAAAAGGATACATACACCCCTATGTTCATAGCAGCACAATCTACAATAGCTAGAATTTGAAAACAGCCTAGGTGCCCGTCAGCAGATGATTGGATCAAAAAACTATGGTACATCTACACAATGGAATACTATGCTGCCATAAAAAAGAAGGAATTCCCTTCATTTGCAGCAACCTGGATAGAACTGGAGAACATCATGCTGAGTGAAATAAGCCAGTCAATGAAAGAGAAATACCACATGACCTCTCTCATTTATGGATAATAAAAAACATTATAAACTGATGAACCAAAAGATAGATATAAAGACAGTAAAGCAACAAGCAGACTGTCAAATTACAGCAGGGAGATCTGGGGGAGATAAGAGATCAACCGAAGGACTTGTATACATGCATATAAGTACAACCAATGGACACAAAACTCTGGGGAGGGAGGGTTTATATGGTAGGGGGGGCAATGTTAAAATATGTACACAGATAATAATTTAATAAAAATAAAAAAGATAGAAACATCGATGAGAGAGAAACTTTTTAAAGAAATCAGCAACGCTAGAATCCACTCACTGTAGACCCTATGATCCAAACAAAAATTGGGCCTTAGACGGTTTGGCTCAGCAAATAGAGCATCGGCAAGCGGACCAAAGGGTCCCAGGTTCCATTCTGGTCAAAGGCACTTACCTTGGTTGCAAGCTCCTCTCCAGGGCCCTGTGTTTCTTTCACATTGGTGGTTCTCTCTGTGTGTCTTCCCCTCTCTCTTCCACTCTCTTTAAACAATCAATGGAAAAAATATCCTCCAGTGAGGATTAACAACAACAAAATTGGGAAAGAAAATCAATATCTTGTTTTCCGTGGCAAATCTGTGATTCAGCTGGTTCTCATCCTCCTGGTGAGATGGGGAAGGCATGGGGTTGTTTTTACCTGTGTTGTTCTTAAAAGTAGCTACCAAGGCCGAGAACCCAGGAAGGGTGGCTGAAAAGTTTTCCCCATAGAGTTAAATCCAGAAAAAGGCTCCATTTGGGAAAATTGTTTTTTCTTTGTCTTATCAAGTGGGAAACTGAGGCCTGAAGAAGTAGAGCAGAGTAAAAATTAATTATTTCAAGTCTACAATTAATTCTCTTCCTCTTTCTGGGCAGTGAGGGAGAGGAGTGGAATTCAATCCACAGACATCAATAAAGATGTTCACTCCCCCATGTGAGGGGAAATTCTGGCAAAGCTCCTGAACTTGAGCAAACCGATAGATTCTGCTGGAATAATCCAAAATCTGGGAGACGAGAACCAGGAACTCTAGGATCAGAAGGTGAGGACTAAAACTCTCAGGCTCTACAGGCCAAATCATCCCTCAAGTCTCTTTGCCCAAGATGCAACCTCTATTCACAAGGTAGGTGTCAAAGCCAAGCAAAACTAGTAAAGAAGAGTCCCAGGCAGCCTGGCTCAGTGGTTGGAGCATCATCCTCTGCACCAAACAGCTGCAAGTTTGATTCCTGATCAGGGCGCATGCCCAGGTTACAGGATCAATCCCCTATTGAGGAGAAGTAATGGATCAATGTTCTCTCTACGTGGATGTTTCTCTCTTTCTCTCTCTTTCTCTCTCTCTCTCTCTCTCTCTCTCTCTCTCTCTCTCTCTCTCACTCACTCCCCCACCCCCTTTCTCTCTAAAAATTAATAAAAGCTTATCCTTAGGTGAGAATTAAAAATGTATATATTGCCCTAACCTGTTTAGCTCAGTGGATAGAGCATCTGCCTGCAGAGGGTCCCAGGTTTGATTCCGGTCAAAGGCTTGTACCTTGGTTTCTGGCACATCCCCAGTAGGGGGTGTGCAGGAAGCAGCTGATCGATGTTTCTCTCTCATTGATATTTCTAATTCTCTATTCCTCTCTCTTTCTCTTTGTAAAAAATCAATAAAATATATATATTTTTTAAATGTATATATTATATAAATAATTATACAGGAGGTACCTGGGTAAGCAAAACAATTATGCAGGTGGACCAAAGGTGTCAAAATATAGTGGGCCCTGCTTTTACCCTGCTGCCTTTATTAGAGGCCTGGTGCATGAAATTTCATGCACTGGAGGGGTCCCTCAGCCTGGCCTGCCCCCTCTCGCAGTCAGGGACCCCTCACTCCTTACTGCCCACCTGCAGCAGAGGCAGAAGAGGCTCCCACCACCGCCACTGCACTCACCAGCTGTGAGCCCTGCTTCTGGCTGAGCAGCACTCCCCCTGTAGGAGCACACTGACCACCAGGGGGCAGCTCCTGCATTGAGCATCTGCCTCCTTGTGGTCAGTGCATGTCTTAGCAACTGATCATTCCATCGTTTGGTTGATTTGCATATTAGGATTTTATTTTATAGGATAGTCCAAACGTGGCAAGTTGTGGCCTGTGATCAATTTTAGGCTGCAAACCTAATCTGGAAATAATATTGATTGTTAATAGTAACTTCCTCCTTCCACCTCCTACCTGAGGTCTTCCTTGCAATGCCCAGATTTGGTGCCATTGACATTCTGATATTCCACACCACATCTTCCTATGGGGAAGGAACTATTTTTCAACAAAAGCAAAGTGACAAGTCTGTCCAGTATTCAACTAACAAATGCATGTATCATCTTTACTTTGTCACCTCTATGGAATGAAATGACCTCTTTAGTCCATATGTGAGTTTTTAGTTACTGTTCATTGACTTGCATCAACTCCAGCAAACCTACCCTATATGATAAAAGCCTAATATGCTAAGTGTCCAGTCACTTGGTCATCCTTCAACCAATCAAAGTGTAATATGCCGATGATATGCTAAGGCTGCTCAACCACTCACTATGACGTGCACACTGACCACCAGAGGGCAAACAATCAACCAGTCAACTAGTCACTATGATATTCACTGACCACCAGGGTGCAAATGCTCAATACAGGAGCTGCCCCCTGGTAGTGAGTGCACTCCCACAGGGAGAGTATCACTCAGACAGAAGCCAGGCTCACAGCTGGTGAGCACAGTGGTGGTGGCAGGAGCCTCTCCCACCTCCACAACAATGCTTAAGGATGTCTGACTGGTGGCTTAGGACCACCCGTCACCCCCCACCCACACACACACACACACACACCATGGGGAGTGGGCCTAAGCCATCAGTTGAATATTCCCTTAGGGCTCCTGGACTGCAAGAGGGCACAGGCCAAGCTGAGGGACAACCCCCAGTGCACAAATTTCATGTACCGGGCCTCTAGCTAATGATAATAGTACCTAGCAAATATTAGCAACTTTTTGCTATTTAAACTGCCTTATTGCTGCCCTAATTGGTTTGGATCGGTGGATAGAGGATCAACCTACAGACTGAAGGGTCCCAGGTTCAATTCTGGTCAAGGGCACTAAAAAAATAAAGTGCCCTATTGCTATCAAGGCAAGAACCTAGACCCCAATTTTTTTTGCCGGGACCGGTTTGGCTCAATGGATAGAGCATCGGCTTGGGGACTGAAAGGTCCCGGGTTCAATTCCAGTCAAGGGCATGTACCTTGGTTGCGGGCATATCCCCAGTAGGGGGTGTGCAAGAGGCAGCTGATCGATGACTCTCTCTCATTGATGTTTCTGACTCTCTATCTCTCTCTCTTCCTCTCTGTACAAAATCAATAAAATATATTTAAAAAAAAAAAAAAAAAGAACCTAGACCCAAATTTTTAAAACCTTTTTTTAATTGTTCTTATCTAATTGTAATTATATAATATGAAATGAATATATATTATACTACATAATAAATGTTATAACTATGTACTATATAATCACTATAACAATTATTACTATTATTATAAACTATTTTAAACAAAGAGGTATGGGTAGAAAAACAGATCACAATATTACCACCTCCAAGATTTAGTAGATGTTAATACTTTGTCATATTAACCTTAGATCTCTTTAAAGGAAAAATAATTATAGTGAAAACCCTTACCACACTCTCCATTCCTCCCCTCCCCAGAGTAAATACTACCTTGACATTGTGATTATAATTTGCAAGAATACTTCACAGTTTTTCCACATGTGCATATATTCATTAATAACATACGCAATTGCATGCGTTTGAAATTTTTACCTAAATTAAATGGCATTAGAATGAAAGGAATGACTGGTTAAGCCTCACACGTGCAGTGTCTGCACAATCCAATAGGTGTCGCTAGTAATCCAGTCTTGAAGGGATATGAATTTCTGTTCTCAGTGCCAGGTTAGGGTTTCCTTTTGCGGAAGTTTTAACTTATTTGCATTTTGAGATTGTCTACATGCTTTATTTTTTCACAACTTAAAAGCAGCACATTTGTCCTAGCTGGTTTGGCTCAGTGGATGGAAGTCGGTCTGCAAACTGAAGGGTCCCGGTTCGATTCAGATCAAAAGCACATGACTGGATTGCGGGTTCGATCCCTAGTCAAGGAGGGGGCATGCAGGAGGCAGCCGATCAATGATTCTCTCTTATCATTGATGTTTCTATCTCCCTCTCCCTTCCTCTCTGAAATCAATAAAAATATATTAAAAGGGGAGGGAGGGGGAGGCAGCACGGTAGGGGTGTCGAACTCAATCAGAGAAGGGGCCAAAATCTAAAATCCAGCCTAAATCGCGGGCCGAATGGTTTACTGAACAGTCATAAACTGACAATGTCATAAACTGACAGTGGAGTGCAGTGATGACAGCGCGGTGCGGGCCACATTGCAAGGCCTGGCGGGCTGGATTTGGCCCGCGGGCCTTGTGTTTGACACATGTGCAGCACGGTATGCAATGAAACCTCAGCCTTTTTTTTATTATTTCCCTAGAGGGAAGGCCAGTGCGGTGTGGAGAAAGACACTGAGCAGAAAGGTGGGAGATACCACTAGTGTTCCCTCTCTGGTCCTTGGTACACACACCATTCCCACCCAGAATAAGGGAGTTGTACACATTCAAGGATAGAATATCCTTGCCTCTCCACACGGGCTCTGGTCCTTTGAGAATGTCTCCCTGGGAGCTGCTCTGGGCAGAGAAAGAAAAGGCGCCATAACCCACACTCAGTAGAGGGACTCGCATCGAGCATGCCCAACGTGTGCCATTCCCAGAGGAGACCAGCCCTTGAAGTCCCTCCCAGCTCTAAACCACTGCCCATCCTCCCCTGGTGACCTTGTAGCAGCTACAGCGATTTGCTGGCCTGGGGCCATGACCATCGTTTTTTAATTTATATATTTTTTGTTAATCCTCATCTAAGGATCTTTTTTCCTACTGATTTTTAGAGAGAGTGGAAGGAAGGGGGGAGAGTCAGAGAGAAACATTGATATGAGAGAGATACATCAATTGGTTGCCTCCAGCATGCGCCCCGACCAGGGCCAGAAAAATAAACCTGCAACCGGGGTACATGCCCTTAACGGGAATCTCACCCAGGACCCTTCAGGCCTCAGGCTGACACTCAATCCAGAGCCAAACGGGCCAGGACTTGACCATCTTGATTACACACAGATTTCTTTTCTTTTTTCGTTTTATTTGTTAAGTGGGTGTGGCTTGTTTTTTGTCCCAGAAAGCTTAGGGAGATGGCCAATTCGGGGTCAGAAGCACAGAAGTTGAGAAACTGGACTTCGATCAGGCCTTGGTTTTTCCTGAAACCACAGAGCAGATTAACCAGGCCCTGCCCACCCCTCCACCGCAGAGCCCTGAATGCTCACACCTCCTACATCCCACTCACTGAAATTAGTCAACAGGTACAGCAGATTGGATTCAACAAACTACAAAGAAGGAAGCGCTGTCAGTTTGACATTTCTCTAGGAGTTCCTGCTGGCCAGTGACTTCCCATTAGACATCTGTGCTAACAACTGTTAGGCGTTGAGGCAGGAGCAAGGACCAACCGTGTGGGCCTTGAGCCTCCGGAGGCCTGGGTCCCTCTGTGGCCGTTTTCAGAGGGCTCAGAGCAGGCTCCGGGGCCACACTCCTCCCACTGGCCCCTCCCTGACCTGCCCTCTCTCTGGCCCTGGGCCCCTGGGGGAGGCCTGTGGAGGCCATGGGAGTTTGGCTACCATTATCCGGCCCTTATCTGAGCCCACTTAGTTCAATGACTAGGAGCCGACCTGAGGGTCACGCCTGTCTCCAGAGAGCCAGTGCTATCTCGGTGACCTGCAGAAACCTTGGCATGAGCTCATGTTTTCTGACGACAGAGAGGACCCCGGCCTTATCGCCGCCCCGCGGCCCCACCCCCAGCGTCTGGCGAGCGCTGGGTGAAGGCTCCACCATTACTCACTGAAATAGCAACACTGATAACTGCAGCAGACAGAAATACATTGATGAATTTCCATTCAGAAAAAAAACGCCTCCTCCCACCCTCCCCTGTCTGCATGCTGTCCCACTCAGAGGGGCACTCGGGCACACGGGCTGGGCCTTTCTCAGACACAGCCTGGAAGCCATTGCTACCAACTGTGGGGGTTCAGAGCAAGCCACCCCAAGATGTGCCTCAGCGGTATGCAGATGACTTTGAGCTAAACCAACTTTTAGCTGCAGGCTCTAGAGCAAGTTCTGCCCCTCCCTTTAACTACCTACAAGAATTTGAATTAGAGGCCTGGCCCATAAGAGATTATCACAGATAACTTCTTTTGACCTATCTATAGGGCAGGGCAAACTTCTATTTACTAACCTTCTGCTCTTCTTATCACCCTGCAATGACCCTTTGAAGCCCCCAAGGCACCTTACCTCACCCCTAGCTCAGAATATCTTACGTACCTGATCCCTCTTCTATCTCTGAACTCTCCTGCATGTGGGGTCTCAGACCGTCTGTGTGTACAGGGTTTTCACACGTATTACTATTTTTAAATCTTTATTATTGAAAGTATTACAAATGTCCCCTTTTTTCCCCATTGACCTCTTCTAGCCCCCCCTCACCCCCCACCCCAGGCCTTTCCTACACTATCGTTTGTGTCCACAGGCTATGCATATGTTATTTAGTTGATCTTTTCCCACCCACCCACCCCCTCCTTTCCTCTGAGATTCCACTGTCTGTTGAATAAGTACTATTAAATTTTGTTTTCTCTTGCTAATCTGTCTCCTATCTATTTGATTATTAGACCAGCCAGAAGAACCTTGAAAATTCGTTCCTTCTAAACAGTCCCCATAAAGACATGTTGGACCTTAAACTTCTGAGAAGTATATAAATCAAGAATTAATGCTAAAACATACTTTCTCCTCATTTAGGAGACACAGTAAGGACAGAAACCCTGTTTTCCAAAGTCTGACACCACCCAGTGAACAGTAAGCTGCTCGATATCAATGGACCCACTGAGCTGCCCAGGTTAGGATTGACTGGACACAGGACTAGGAAGCAGGTCACCAGCTGCTAACCCACCTTGACTTCCTGGGGGACCTTGGGCAGGTTAGTTCCTTCTCTTTGGTCCCCAGAGAATTACTTCATACATCTTAAAATCTGTCAGGAGCGTACAGTGCATTTACATTTAATGTAATTACTGACATATTACTGAGTATAAATTTACCACTTTTTTTTTCTTTCTATTTGTCCTGGCTGCTCTACACTTGTACTTTCTCATCTTGCAATTACTTGACTTGATCCATTTCATCATTCAATGTTTCCCCTCTATTACCTGGGAAGTTATAAACCATGTTTTTTATCATGATTTCCTTAGAAATTATAACATGCACAACTAATTTCTTACCAAACTGAAGTTGAACAATATGTTTAACCCATGCCCAACATTAGAACACTTTAATTCCACTATCCCTCAGCTTATATCTATTCCTATATATTTCAATTCTCCAGTTGTTTCCAGTCCCACAAATCATTTTATTGTTGTTTTATATGGCATTTGTTCACTTAAATTTGGCCATATATTTGCCTACCCTTTTTTATCTCTATTGATTCTTGCAACTCAGCCCTCCATCATGGATTGTTTTACTGTCTGCCTGAAATACGTGGGCTTAATACCGTGTTGCAAAATTTCTCCTGCTTTTCCCCATTAACCTCTCCCAGCCCCCTTCCATCCTCCCCCGCCTCCATCCTTCTGGTTTTATTTATCTGAAAATGACTTTATTTTGCTTTTATTCTTTAAAAAATATTTTCACTGTATACAATTTCTAGGTTGGCAGTTATTTTTCTTTCAGTTATTTACTTTAGATATTTCAAAAATATTTTATTACTGATGTGGTGATCTTTTGTCTTTGGTATTCTGAGATTTCACAAAGATGTGGTTAATGTAGATGCATAGGGATATATTCTATTAGACTTAAATCTTTATATTGAAAGTCTGGATTATTTATTTTGGCAAATTTCACTAATTCTCTCCTTAGTGGTGTCTAATCTGTTATGCTCTCCATTGAACTTTAACTTTTTTGTTTACTGTGTGATTCATGTTACAGTTCTATTTTGTTTGTTTTAAGATCTGTTAATGGCACTTTGAAAAGTCTCCTAAAAGTATTTTCAAACATCTTTTTTTAACACTAAGTATACTTTTTGTGGGAGTACACTTAGAATACTCAGACAGATTAGATCTTTATATCATTACTAGAGGCCCAGTGCATGAAATTTGTGCACGGGGGGGGGGGGGGGGAAGTCCCTCAGCCCGACCTACACCCTTTACAATCCAGGATCCCTTGGGGGATGTCCGACAGTTGAACATCCCTCTTGCAACCTGGGACTGCTGGCTCCTAACCACTCACCTGCCTGCTGGCCTGATCCCCCTAACTGCTCTCCCCTGCTGGCCTGATTGCCCCTATCCACCTCTGCCTCAGCCCTGCCACCATGGCTTTGTCTGAAAAGATGTCCGAAAAGTCATCCTGAAGATGTTCAGTCTAATTAGTATATTACCCTTTTATTAGTATATCTTGATTTCAGAGAGGGAGGAATATAGAAACATCAATGATGAGAGAGAGTCATTGATTGGCTGTCTCCTGCACACCCCACACTTGCGATCAAGCCCACAACCCAGGCATGTGCCCTGACCGGGAATTGCACTCTGGGCCCTTCAGTCTTCAAGCAGAGGCTCTATACACTGAGTAACACTGGCCAGGACTACATTTTCCCTTTCAGCTGGGATGTGTTCTGTCTGCTGGAGCTGAAACACTGAAGCTGTTTCACTGGGGCAGAGTGGGATTCAGGGGTGCACTGGGCAGCTCAGGGCAGAGTGGGGTGCACTGGGTTGGAGCAAGTGAAGCTCCCCAAAAGCTGGAGAGGGGCCTCATTTAATAGCCGCACTGTTTCGTGGCTGTGCTGTGTCGCAGTTGAGCAGCCACACTGTGGGCTGTGCCACAGTCAGCGGGAGTTTATACAACTGAGCTGTCTGCATCGATAGCTTCCTCCTCACCACACCCCCAACCTGGGGGCTCCTCTTAGGGTTGAAGTGACACTGACCACCCTTGGTTGGTAGCCCAGTCAGCCACCTTGGAAAGAGAAGTGAGGAATCCTGATTGTATGTGAACATTCCAATTTCTTAATTGGCAATTAATGCGAACTTCAAATGTTTGGGCCAGACCTTTGGTGGGGAAGTTGCCTTGGTTACCATTGTCTTAATTAGATAGGGAGTGGTTGGCTCTGACCTTTCAGAGCTTAAAGGTTGACCAGCCTTCCATATCTTTCTATTAGTGAGACAATGATCAGTTTCCGGCAGTTTTTTATTGATTTTTAGATAGACAGGAAGGGAGAGGGAGAGAAAGATAGAAACATCAATGAGAGAAACACATCAATCAGCTGCCTCCTGCACATCCTTATTGGGGATGGAGCCCACAACTCAGGCATGTGCCCTGACTGGGAATCGAACCTGGAACCTCTTGGTCCACGCTCAATCCACTACTAGGCTATACTAGGTTGCTGGTATTGTATAATTGTTGAGGTCTCCAAGAGTACACTCAATAAACAGAACCTCATTCTCCTGCCTGCATTCTGAAACCTTTTGAGAAATAAAATATACAAGCAAAGGTGGAGAGCCTGCTCTGAATCTACTCACCAAACACGGGCCTATTCATGGAACTGTCGTCTCACCTGACGGATCTCAGCAGTGGACCAGGGCAGTGGACTGGAGGCCACTTAGGGAAAGCCTCTCCTTGTGGAAATCAGGTGTGAAAAACAACATTCTTGCTTCTCAAGACCATGCAAGTAAACTGTCTGGCGTGATGTGGGGAAAAGCTTTCACATTTGCATTTGGAGAAGAGGGTCTGTACCCCAGCTCTGGCTCTGGCCGGTGGTGCTGAGTCTGAGTGCCTGGATTCAAATCCCCACCCCACCAGTAACTAACCATGTGACTTGGTCAGGGGTTTTCAGTGAGAGTTCTCTTGGGTCAGACTGCTGGTTTGAATCCCAGATCTGCTCCTTTCATGCTCTGGCCTTACGTAATGTGTGAATCCTCTCTTGGCCCCCACGTTCTCATCAGGGCTACCTCGTAGAATTTTTATGGAGATCAAATGAGTTCATGCATGAACAGAATTTAAAACAGTGTCTACAGATAGTAGTTATTCAATAAGTATAAGCCACTATCATTAAGTAAACTAGAGGTCCAGTGCACAAACTTATGCACCAGTGGGGTCTCTCAGCCTGGCCAGCAATCAAGGCCTGTCAGAGGGCTGGCTGGCTGGGGGGAGAGACCCTAGGAGGTTGGTTGTGAGAGCGCACTGACCACCAGGGGACAGCTCTTGCGTTGAGCAGACACTCAATGCAAGAGCTGTCCCCTGGTGGTCAGTGTGCATCATAGCAACTGGTTGACCAATCATTCCAGTCATTTGTTTGTAACAGTTGCTTGGGCTTTTATATACATAGATAATCCAAATAAAGATCTTGGCACTTCATAAGCATCCTATGTAATAAAAGCCTAATATGCAAATCTACCAAACAGCAGAATGACCAGTTGCTATGGCATGCACTGACCACCAGGGAGCAGACGCTCAATGCAGGAGTTGCCCCCAGCCCTCAGGCCCCAGGCCAGCCAATGCGGGTGCCAGCAGGGGCCCCCTGATCGCCACACCAGTCTCCCCACAGATCAGCCCTGATCACCAGCCAGGCCTAGGAACCCTACCCAGGCACAAATTTCATGCATGGCGCCTCTGGTCTGACTATAATTATTCATTGTGCCTCAATTGACTCACCTACAAGGTGGGAATAACAATATTTCTTTCCCAGTGTGTGAGAAAATGCTGAGTGAAATGCTACATGCGAGTTAGTCCATTTCATTTAAATCTCTTGTTTTACAAACATGTATCATCCTTTTCCCAAATGATGCTATGTTAAAATGATGAGGCTGCTTACAAAACTGAACAATCTACCACAAATGGGGCCCAGGAGATGAGGGAGTGGGAACCAACTCCGTTTCTTCCTGACACTACCTCCTGGCAGCCCAGCTGGCTCTGCCACACTGGCTTTCAATAGAGCCCTTTCGAGAGCAGATCTGCAAAGTGTGCTTTTTACAAGTCCCCTGAAGAGGTCAGAGGCTTCGACCACAGAGCTGCAGGAGGCCACGGAGATCACCTGTCCTGCATGCAGCCTGGGGATGTTTTGGAAGGGTCTGGCAGACACACATCCCGAGTGCTCCCTGCACCAGCTGTGCTGATATCCACCTCGCAGGAGGAAGCGATGCAGACAGAGAGGGGGGTGTGCGGGAGGCAGCTGATCAATGATTCTCTCTCATCATCAAGTGGGTCTCCAATCATGGGGAGGGTACATCATCTGGCCTCAAAAGCCAGGACAGGCTGCCCAGAGGAAGGGCCCACACACAGTTCTCAAGATGAGCAGGTGGTAGGGAAATATGGGGGAGATAAGAGATCAACCGAAGAACTTGTATGCATGCATATAAACATAACCAATGGACGCAAAACTCTGGGGAGGGAGGGCATATATGGGAGTTGGGGGGGGGGGGATTAGTAAGATATGTACACACATAATACCTTAATAAAAAGATGGAAAAAATTAAAAATAAAGTAAAAATTAAAAAGATAAGGAGGTGCCACCCAGCAAAGGAGGCTGGGAAGGGCATGCCAAGAGGAACAGCCTGTGCAAAGAGAGGCAGGAGAGAGGGAAGACCAGATGGGGGGAAGCCATCTCCCTGTCTCTGAGGGTGGGGGGGGGGGGGAAAGAGAAGGGGTTCCAGTCAGAGAATGGGAAGCAAGTCCATCTCCAGGCACTGAGGATAGAAGGTGCTCAGAGCAGGAGCAGGGAAACTGAGAAGCCACCAGCTGAAAATCTGACACCCGGGCTCCATGTCGGGTCAAAATTTCAGGACCTGTCCCCCAAAATAAGGCTCTTTTGTCTGGCCAGTGTGGCCCAGTAGTTGAGCATTACCTGGTTGCAGGTTCGATCCCCAGTGGGGGGTATGTGGGAGGCAGCTGATCAATGATTCTCTCTCATCATTGATCTTTCTATCTCTCTCTCCTTCTCCTTTCCTCTCTGAAATAATTTTTAAAATATTTTTTTTCAATAAGGTTCTTTTTTTTTTTCTTTTTTTTCTTTGCCTCTTATCTTTGTAAACACCCTCCCACATCCCCTCAGCTGAGACCAGGTCAAGCCTCCAACCTCTGAGTCTTTCCTTCCTCAGGGCTCACCCCTGTCCCCTCAGTCAGGGATCTGTGGTCCCCCACCCCCAGACACACATCGCTGCCCCCCTCTCAGCTCTGTGACTGCAGCCACGTCTGAGACACAGGCGTCCCTGAGGACAGGCAGACGTGTGGGGCAACCATGGGGAAATCAAGAGTTCGGGCAGGAAAGGAAAACAGGAAAGTAGAGGTGATAAGGAAAGAGTTCCGAAGGAACTGGAGTAAGTTTTTAAAAACAGCAAGTTTGGGGACATCCTGGCCTGAAGAGCAAGCAGTCGCTGGTCGTCAGGATGAGAGCAGAACTGGCCCAGAAATGGCCTTTGACCCAGGGCAGGGAAGGAAGACGCATGTGTGTGCTGCTGGGAGGGGCTCATCAAGGAGGCTGGCCCATTCACTCACTCCATTCGGCATTGACAGAGGGCCTATTTCTTTTAGGTTTCACACAGTTTCAAATCTGGCAGGTCCCCGTGGGCTGAGGTGGCTGGGGAGCAGCCAGGCACACTCCTGCCTCTTTGTACTTGCTTTTCTCTCTGCCTGAAAGGCTCTTCCACAGACATTCGCATCACTTCTCTCCTCATATTCTTTGGGTATTTAGTCAAATGTCACCTTCTCCATGAAGCCTTTCCTGACCATCCTATTTAAAATGACAGTGATAGTCCTAACTGGTTGGGCTCAATGGATAGAGTTAGTCCTTGGACTTGAAGGGTCCCAGGTTTGATTCCATTCAAGGGCATGTACCTCAGTTGCTGGCTTGATCACCAGTAGGGGGCGTGCATGAGGCAGCTGATCATTTCTCTCATTGATGTTTCTGACTCTATACCTCTCCCTTCCTCTCTGTAAAATCAATAAAAATATTTAAAGATAAAATAGAATTACAGTGAGAGCCACCGCCCTCAAAAGCCCCTATATTTATCTTCTCAGGCCAGCCCCTAGCATTTATAGAGCTTGGAGCAAGAGTAAAAATGGTGGTATCCAAAGTATTGCACACACCTTTCTTGTCCCACCCCCATTTCCACCTGGCACCTCAAGGAGCTTCACACATACATGTGAACATTCCCTGCAAGTATGCACACCTCAGGCTTAGGTTACATACACCTGGGCTGTGCTGTACTCCATGCCCTAAGGTCAGGCCCAGAGGAAACCCATGCAAGCCCTTGATGTGGACTCAGCCACTGGGCAGGAACATTTAAAGTCTTGGGTAACCAGAGAGTGGTCTATAAAAGGTGGTTCAGGCTCCCAGGTTCACATCCCCTCACTGTGGAGGAGGACTAGGGTGGGTGTGAGTGCCAGGGTTCCTCCTGCCCAGGTCTAAGGATGGGACTGCCCCTTCTCTATTTCTATCCATCTGATGGACTATATATTTTACAAATTTATTTGGTTTATTGACTTATTCCCTCCAATAAGATGTAAATCTCAAAGATGGCAAGGATTTGTTATAATCTCTGCACTTATAACAGTACCTGCCACATAGCAAGTGCTCAATAAATAGTTATAAAATGAACTAGAGGCCTGGTGCACTGATTTATGCACTGGTGGTGTCCCTAGGCTTGGCCTGTGCCCTCTCGCAATCTGGGACCCCTCATCGGATGTCAAACTGCTGGTTTTGGCCACATTCCCGCAGGCCAGGCTGAGGGACCCCACCAGTATGCACATAAGATCTTTGGTTAATCTCTTCCCTCTCTCCCCATCCCCTGAGATTCATCAGTCTGTTCCATGTTTTCATGCTTGTATGTTTAGCATATGCCCCCTGGTCAAATGGTCAAACAGTTGCTAAGGCTTTTATATATAAAGATAATGGATTTGAGAAGTTTGAGATGCCAGGATAGAAGCTAGGCTATGGATCCCTTATCTTCACAAAACTTGTTTGTTGTACAAAGGGCTTCTGGCAGCAAGAATGATTGACATGGTGTTAGACTCCTTCTCAAGTCTACAAACCCTAGAGAAAAACTATGAGTATTACTCTTTTAGAATATAGCTAAAGCCTGGCCAGTATGGCTCAGGGGTTGAATGTTGACCTATGAACCAGGTCAGGGTTCAATACCGGTTCAGGGTTCAATTCCCGGGTTACAAGCTTGATTCGCCTGTAGGGGGCCTGCAGGAGGAGACAGCCAATTAATGCTTCTCTCTCATCATTGATGTTTCTCTCTCCCCCTCCCTCTCTGAAATAAAAAATATTTGTTAAAAAAAATAGAATATAGCTAAAAAATACAATAATGTGTTTTAAGTATTGTGTGATATTGCCGAAGCCGGTTTGGCTCAGTGGTAGAGCGTCGGTCTGCGGACTGAAAGGTCCCAGGTTTGATTACGGTCAGGGGCATGTACCTTGGTTGCGGGCACATCCCCGGTGGGGGGTGTGCAGGAGACAGCTGGTCGATGTTTCTCTCTCATCGATGTTTCTAACTCTCTATTCCTCTCTCCTCCTCTCTGTAAAAAATCAATAAAATATATTTAAAAAAAAAAAAGAAAAGAAAAAAGAAATGCCAACCTCCATGGAAAAAAAAAAAAAGTATTGTGTGATATTTATTTCCATATGCAGGATGGGGCAAAAATAGGTTTACAGTTGTTCATATGGAAAATAACATAATAATACAAGAATAAACTGTGATTTGCATACTCACAACTGTACACCTTCTTTTGTCACACGCTGTGCACAGATTCTGGGAATATGTATTGTGACCAAGACTCTCTCCTTGACTGAACTTTAGACTCCTCTGAGCTCTCCTCTTAACTAGGCCTAGACCCTGGGCCCACTATGTCTTCAGGCCCTTAACCCAGTTCTAGGAACAATCCTGCTAACTCAGTTTAGGGAGAATCCCCCTACCCTTGATATTCAGTCACTTGACAAGGGATCACCCTAAATATATGATCAATGTCCTCATACTTCACACTTGTATCTGAGTCATTACTTGGCCTGCCTGAAAAATCTTGTTGGATCAGTTTAGCAAGAATTCCTCTATTGTTCTCTCTCTCTCTCTCTCTCTCTCTCTCTCTCTCTCTCTCTCTCTCTCTCTCTCTCTCTCTCTCTCTCTCTCTCTCTCTCTCTCTCTCTCTCTCTCTCGTTAATCCTCACCTGAGGGTATTTTTCCATTGATTTTTTAGATAGAGTGGAAGGAAGGGGGAAGAAACAGAGAAACATCAGTGTGAGAGAGACACATTGATTGGTTGCCTCCTGAGCACACACCCCAACCAGGGCTTGGGATCAAGCCTGCAACCCAGAATTAAACCCATGATCCTTCAGTCTGCAGGCTGACACTCTTTCCACGGAGCAACACTGGCTGGGCTATTGTCTTCTCTTAGTCATTTTTCTTTTTTCTTTTTTTAAAATATATTTTATTGATTTTTTTTTTTTTTTTTTCAGAGAGGAAGGGAGAGGAATAGAGAGCTAGAAACGTCGATGAGAGAGAAACATCGACCAGCTGCCTCTTGCGCACCCCCTACCGGGGATGTGCCCACAACCAATGTACATGCCCTTGACCAGAATTGAACTTGGGACCCTTCAGTCCGCAGACCGACGCTCTACCACTCAGCCAAACTGGTTTCTGTTTCTCTTAGTCATTTTTCATCCACTGACCTCCACCTGGTCCTTGGCTATAAATCCCCACTTGTCTTTGTTGTACTTGATGCTGAGCCTAACCTCTCTCCCCTATTGCTATGGTCATGACCCCATTGCATTATTCTTGAAAAAGACATTTTAACAAGTGACAATAATTTCTCTTCAACAGTTAGGAAAACAAAAATCTATCAGACAGTGTCCGCATCCTCAAAGAGTTCCAGTCAAGTGGGAGAGTCAGCATAAACCAACAGCCAAATGCAAAGTAAGTGCTGTTAATAAAACTATGGTCAAGGAGTTACCAACACCCCGTGAGTGCAGTTATGACTGGCTGTGTGAATCAGAGTCCTGTGGTTGGCGAGTGACATGGTCTGGGCTTTGAAGGATGAGTAGGAGTTCCTGCCTTCTGGAAGCTCAATAACTAGCTGCAGAAGCATCACGTTTGCACATTGAAGATGGTTAATATTTATGATCTTCAGTTTGTAAAGTACGTGAATTTGCACAGAAAAAAAAAACCAACTAAGTCTAGAGGAATATAATAATTAAAATTAAGTTAGAAATAGTAGTAGCTGTATCAGAGAAGTGAGATAAAGAATGAATCTTTAAATTTTCTTTTTATTTTCTAAAATAGCACATATATTGATTGACCTTTTATTTAGAAAACAGTAAGATAATTAACAGACCAAAGCCACACATTCACCCTGAGCTTTTGGTCCTAGAGCCTGGGTGGCAGATGTCCTGGGAGGCTTCCAAGTGAGCAGATTTAGGCCCATTGAGATGGGGGAGATTAGGCTGGGGGAGAGTGGGCTGGTGGGGTTGAGGGGAGTGGGCTGGGGGTGGGCTGGGGGAGAGTGGGAAGACGCCTTCCACGCCAAGAGAATGACTCCGCAAAGGGTGTGGAGGTGGGAAATGAATCAGGAGGTTTGGGGGGATCGTGAGCCCACCTGCCTGGGCAGAGGGTCATTGGCGGTAAGCCTGGAAGAGTAGGCTGAGGCCGTCCTATGGGATCTGGAATTGGAGGCACAGACTCTGGTCCTCTAGCCTAGAGGGTCAGGAGCCCCACAGCAGGGCTTGGAGAATGCAGCCCGTCAAGGAGGCTCTTTTTTTTGGGGGGGGGCGGGGGGGGAGGGGAGTAAGGTAGAAGAGGAGGATGAAAAAAAAGGAAGAGGAGGAGGAGGAGGAGGAGGAGGAGGAGGGGAGGAGAGGGAGGAGGAGGAGGAGGAGGAGGAGGAGGAGGAGGAGGAGGAGAAGGGGAGGAGGGGGAGGAGGAGGAGGAGGAGGAGGAGGAGGAGGAGGAGGAGGAGGAGGAGGCAGGAATGACCAGGGAAGCCTGGAGGGAAGAAAAGGTAATCCTCACCCCTGATCTGTGAATGGCTGAAGGCACCGAAGGGAGGGTTACAGGCTAACCTCAAGACAGGGCTTCCCCCAGGCACAGCCCTGGGCATGAATCCCACTCCCAGGGCAGCCTGGAAAAGGAGAAAAGCTTAGGCCACAACATCAGAAGCCTCGGAGGTGGCTCCAGCTGGCACACGAGTCGCCTCCTCCTTGGGGAGAAGGCCCCGCCCTGCCTGGGTTGGTTTCCACCCAATAGGACCGGATCCGGGATCCGGCCGAAATGAGGCTCTGCCCATCCCCTCCGCACCCAGAGCATCCCTCACTTACTCTTGGGCATGGCTACTGTTCTCCAGGTTGGCCGCAGGATGGCGCTGTCTGCATTAACACAGTTAATGGGTTCCGCAGGCGCTGGAAGGGTGGACTAGTAAGAAGTGACGTAGGTCCAGCTTGGCCGGGCTGCTTCATGGAAGACCACGGTTCCTGGTGACTGCATGGCACCCACCCGCAGGCCTGGATTAGAAATAAACACAAACGCTGGGCGCCAGCTTTGCTGGTTTCAGGGAAGAATCTGCATAAAACGACAGGACAGGACTGAGAGCTGCCCGTTTCATAGTCCAGGAAACTGGTCCCTTGAAATTATAGGACTTGCTCAAGTGTATTTATCACTAAAGAATAGTAAACACAAGTGTTTCTCTTTTTGTTGTTTGTTGCGCAAACACGCACTGTCGGAGAAAAATAAAAATGGGAAGGGGATTAACAGGGAAACAGAGAAGACAGGCCTGAACCATGATGTCGGAGGAATAAGGGAGCTCACCGGGAAGTGAGGCTAGAGCTTGCTCTGGGATTGACTCCACCAAGGCCTTGCTGGACTGGAGAAGGGGCCCTGGATGTACTGCTCCCGACCTGTCAGATCATCAGTTTGTTTTGCTATAAAATGGGAACACTGACCAATGCCTTGCCCACCTCAAAGGGGAGGAATATAATAAGCAAGGACATGCTTTTAAACTGTTGCATGCTCAATAAGTATAAAGAATTATTAACATTCTAGGCTGAAACCAGTTTGGCTCAGTGGATAGAGCGTCGGTCTGCGGACTGAAAGGTCCCAGGTTCAATTCCGGTCAAGGGCATGTACCTTGGTTGCGGGCACATCCCCAGTAGGGGGTGTGCAGGAGGCAGCTGATGGATGATTCTCTCTCATCGATGTTTCTAACTCTCTCTCTCTCTTCCTCTCTGTAAAAAATCAATAAAAAATATATTTTAAAAATTATTAACATTCTAATCACTGCAAAGTCATTGCCCAGGGATCCACAAAACCTCTCTGAGGTGGCAGAGCCAACACTACCAAACCCACAGTCCCACCTGCTTCTGCTTTACACAGACATCAGTGTGGAGATGGGATTCACCTGTGCTGTTTACACTTTGCAGACTAATTTCCTGGTCGTTGATGTGTCTATAATTTGAGGGCATTTCAACCTGGAGCCATAGGAGGCTGGAACCAAAGAGTAAGAAGAGGTGGCCAGACTCAATGGCATTCCGGGTCGCATGGGCCTTATTTCAGAAGTTATGATGCTATGAGATGCCTGCCAACCTCGTTTTCCCCCACTCTTCTGCCAAGTGACCCTCTTTCCTACATTTGCCCAGGTCCTGACAATGCCCCACCACCACCACCACCAGACTCATGGCCCATGACAGCGGGCCATAGAAGTCAGAGGAAAACCAGACAGGGCCCACTGTCCCTGTGTGAATAACTCACATGTTTATAACCTTTCTATACTTTGCATTTCACTCGCTCAGAAAATATATAGCCCAATTTCAGCAATAAGCAAAATGCTTGAGTAAACATTCTACAAGAGAAGACATATGAATGACCATTAAGCACATGAAAAGATGCTCAACACCATTACTCATCAGGGAAGTGCACATTAAAACCAGGATGAGATGCCAGGGCACACCCACTGGGATAATGTGGAACAACTGGAACTGTCACCTACATATGACCTAGCCATGCCACTCTTAGGTATTCACCAACGAGAAATTAAACTACCGTGTTTCCCCAAAAATAAAACATCCTCCGAAAATAAGACCTACTTACAGGTTTCCTTCTGAGAGAAATATAAGACATCCCCCAAAAATAAGCCCCCCTCCCCCAGGCTCTGTCTCAGAATGAAAATTAATTTAGCTTAAACTGGTCGCTAGGGCCACCCCGACTGGCGTCTAGCAACCAGTGACATTACATGGAGTCCTGACGTCACTGCTGTGTGGAGGCGAAGTGCAGGTCGGAGTGAGCAGTGAGCACAGGGCGGGAGAGAGGAGGAGACTTTCGCAGATGCATGTAGAAGAACAGGAGGATTAGAGCGGACCAGATGCGGCGAAGGTGGCGAGTGCTGGTCTGTCTCTGGTGACATTATGACGGAAGGTTCTCAGTCAGTGGCAGACCCTGCTCCAGCCCAGATCCAGGCCCCAGCAAGCCTAGTGACAGTCCTCAGGCAGGCCCCAGGGGGTAAATGTCTGATAAAGAGGTAGGGGGATGTCTGGTGAAGGTGTTCAGTGGCACAGGGGTGGGGGGAGGGGAATCACTTAAAATGACACAGGAGGATCAGAGGGGACAATCAAAATGACACCGGAGGATCAAAAGGGGTTACTAAAATGGTAATCCCCCCTCTGATTCTCCTGTGCCATTTTGATTCCCCCCTCTGATCCCCCCTGTGTAATTTTAAGTGATCCCCCTCCCCGCACCTTGATACCCCAATTCCTTTTTTTTACCCCTAGAAATGAGCGCAAAAAGAAAACGCTACTCCGTGAAGTACAAGAAAGGAATCGTGGAAGACTCTTGGGGCCAAAATCTTACTGCTTTCTGCAAGAGAAGATGTTGAGTATCCGATTGGTCCGAAAATGGCGAGCAGAGTATGGTAACCTCATTGAACAAGTGGACAAGGGAAATGCTAAAAAGCGCAAGTGTGGATCAGGTTGGCAACCATTATTTTCTGAGCTGGAAGACCTGATCTGTGAATGGGTTGTTGACAGGAGAGCAAAGGCTTTGGTTGTGAATAGGGCTCAGATTCAAGAATTTGCCCTTGAAATGGCACCACAGTTTGACATAGCCCCTGAAGACTTCAAAGCATCACAACACTGGCTGGATAATTTACTTCAGGGAAGTGAACTGTCTTTAAGAAGATCTATAACATTGTTTAGGTTGGAAGATACTCAAGTTATTAAGTGAGCACTTGCATTCAAGTCCTTTATTGATGATGCTGACTTCTCTAAATACAGTATTTCCAACATGATTGCTATGGATGAAACTGCAGTGTTTATGGGTCAATCATCTCAAACAACAATTGAACAGCAGGGTGCCTCCTTAGTGCCAAGCCAGCTGAGCCCCAGAAAACCACTTCAGTGGGATTCCTTGAGCCAGAACAGCCCAACTCCAACTGCTCCAAATTCCTAATCCATAGAAACTATGAGATGGTAAATTATTGTCATTGTTTCAAACTACTGAGTTTTGGGTAATCAGTTGCTTATCAAAAAAAAATAACAAATATAGGAAGTAGGCAAAAGTACTAAACATGAGACAAAACTGAGTTTCAGTTCCTGCCCTTCTATTTATCGCTGTGTCACTTGACTTTCTAAGCCTAGTTTTTGCCTTAGTCAGCTTAGGCCGCTTTAACAAGAATACCATGAACTGGGCAGCTTAAGCAAAACACAGTTGTTTCTCACAGACGGGGAGTCTGGGAAGTGCAAGATCAAGGTGCCGCTGATGCAGAGTCTGGTGAGAGCCCTCTTCCTGGCTTGTAGAGCCTCCTGCTCAGTGTGTCCTCACATGGCAGAGAGCACCAGTCCCTCTCTCTTCTGAAAAGAACACTAACCCCATTATCGGGGGAAAGACTTTCCAAATCTAAAGGAAGGTTTCAAGGGTGTCTTATGAGCTAAGGGTTTAGGGATTAGTCCCAGAAGTCAAATCTCAAGGGACTGAGATCATGCTCTGGAAAAACAGCAGTTTTGCAGCTTATTTGATACATTAGCACCAAAGGAGGCCTAAGGAAGGTTACATGAGACCCATTAGTGGAAGTTTAAGGAGATGGGAGAAAGCAAAGCAGGGAAATCTCCGGGACTGGATAAAAGTAACATAGAGCCAAAACCAGTTTGGCTCAGTGGATAGAGCGTCGGCCTGCGGACTGAAAGGTCCCAGGTTCAATTCTGGTCAAGGGCATGTACCTTGGTGGGCACATCCCCAGGATTCTCTCTCATCGATGTTTCTAACTATCCCTCTGTCTTGCTCTCTGTAAAAAAAATCAATAAAATATATATATTAAAAAAAATAAAAAATAAATAAAAGTAACATGGAGACACACTTCTTTTACACTGATTGGTGCAGAACAGTTAACGTTTCCCATGCATAGTTTACAGACATATCCGGGTAAAAGATAACAATGAGAAATGTTGGGATTGTCTCCAAACCAGGGTCTGGAGAAGAGATTATCTGTCATTTTAAGTAGGTTATTCTAGAATCTAGATATCTGGACACGGCTTGTTTGGGGTAGAGATTAATCTCTCCGATAGGCCTTGGGGCATGACTTCTCACCACAGTTTGCTCAGTTAAGATATTTATTTATTTATTTATTTAATGATGGAAGCTTCCCTTGTGACTCCTTTTAGTTCCTGAGCCTGTCACGCTTGCCTAGTCACCCTTTTTTGTCATACCATCATGGGGCCCCACTCTCATGACCTCATATAAACCTAGTCACCTTCCAAAGGCCCCACTGCCTTTAGCAGCTGTTGGGCTTTAGGGCTTCACCCTAGGAATTTGGAGGAGAAAATAAACGTGCAGTTCATATCAATTTGCCTGGAGTCTGTTCAAAGGATCAAGGAGAATAAAGCACCTGGTGCAGGGCTAGGCCCAGCGAAGGGACTCTGGTTGTCTTCTCTAACCACACTTCTGCATCCTCCCACTTAGCAATCTTCTCCTGTCACATGAACTCGGAACGCCTACCTCCCGGGGGACTCAGATGGGAGTGTGTGTTTGCAGAGACTTTGGAAACTCAAGTCCTCCCCAGGTGCTGTGGTTAGCAGTTAAGGGCCTGTCTCAGGAGACAGGTGCCTTCTTCTACTGGAGGGTCAAATCGGGGGTCCGCAGGGAGTCACTGGGATCATGTGACGGTGGATGGAAAGCCGTAGAGAGACTTCTCCCCACTGCTGTCATTGGAACCACACTCCAGCTATTGCCAAAGAGCTGGGGCATGATAAAGCTCAAACTCCGAAGTGCAGGAAGGCATGTGATTACACAGTCAGGAGACACTGAGTAGGCTGAGACCCAGAGAGGAAGCAAAAGTCCAAGAATAACATTGAGCTCTGAGGAAGCACGAGGAGTTTCACTGAGCTGTGAAGTCTGTGGCTGGCACTGAGCAGTCCAGTGCTCCCCACCCCCGTCCATGGCCTCAGACTCCTCTGAAATAGGAACAGGCATGGGGTGCTCAGATAAATCACGTACTCATGGCAGGTGGGGAAACAAGCAAACTGGGGGAGAGAAAGAGAAAACAACCACGACTTGGTCAAAAGGATGCTTGCAAGTCCCTATTTGCGAAAGTTTTGTTCTGAAAATTTTGCCTCAAAATCTAGATTTCTCCCCCTCATGCCCCACCCCACCTCATTCCTTTATTATAAAATACCTAAATAAAGCCATGAATGAATACATTTTTAAAAAAATTTTTTTTTATTGATTTCAGAGAGGAAGAAAGAGGGAAAGGGAGGTTAAAAACATCAATGATGAGAATCATTGATTGGCTGCCTCAACCCAGGTATGTACCCTGACTGGGAATCAAACGGTGACCTCCTGTTTCATAGGTCGACTCTCAATCACTGAGCCACCCAGCAGGTTACACAGCCATGACAGCAAATGAAGTACACCTATAAACCAGCATGTGAGAGCATTAGGTATATGATATTGAATCAAGCTAGGACACATGAACATGCTAATAAGCCTCGAAATAAATAGAACCACACAATTATCATGTGCAACTTCATTATTAACATCATACTATATTTAAAAAGCAAAATAGTGACAGTAGAGTCAGTTTTGAATAGTTCTTATCTCCAGGAGGGAGGGAGGGGATAGCTAGGGGGAAAGTATTACAGTTGATGTACTTTTGTGGCTAAT
The DNA here is from genome assembly GCF_964339955.1 of Pipistrellus hanaki. NCBI lineage: Eukaryota > Metazoa > Chordata > Mammalia > Chiroptera > Vespertilionidae > Pipistrellus > Pipistrellus hanaki. The sequence continues at coordinate 66,365,867 of NC_140507.1, forward strand.
ATTGTTCTTCTTATGTTGGGCAGTGAGGTCACAAACATTCCATAACCTGCATGTGTCTCACATTCTCTCTTAGAATCTGGATTTCTTTTTTTTTTTTTTTTTTTTTTAAATATATTTTATTGATTTTGTACAGAGAGGAAGGAAGAGAGCCAGAGAGCCAGAAACATCGATGAGAGAGAGTCATCGATCAGCTGCCTCTTGCACACCCCCTACTGGGGATATGCCTGCAACCAAGGTACATGCCCTTGACCGGAATCGAACCCGGGACCCTTCAGTCCCCAAGCTGATGCTCTACCCATTGAGCCAAACCGGTCTCAGCAGAATCTGGATTTCTTTTTCTTAGTTTGCTATCAAAATTTCTATACAGGTGAAAATAAACCCATGAAGAACTTGTGAGTGATTAAAAGGGAGAAAACCCTGCACGGTCCTACCGTGCTATTTGTATTTTGGGCTTCGTTTTCCCTATGCATAAGGTTCCTTCTTAACCTAGCTACACCCATACTGTACATACTCCTGCTTCCAGCCCCTAACATTATGTGATAGGCAGTTTTCCCAATGATCTAATACCTTCAGAAGCATCCTTCTTTGTGGCCACATCATGAAATATCTATAGTTTTCCGTACAGTATATTTGAGTTTAAAAGAAAATAAACATGCTGTTGTATTCATCTTGTAGGGCTACCATAACAAATTCCCACAAACTGCATGGCTTAAAAAAATAGAATGTAGCCAAAACCTATAAAAATCTCTGTAAAAAAATCAATAAAATATATATATATATATATATATATATATATATATATGTATATATATATATATATATATATATATAATTGATTTTTTATGGAGAGGAGGAGAGAGGGATAGAGAGCTAGAAACATCGATGAGAGAGCATGAACATGCTAATAAGCCTCAAAATAAATAGAACCACACAATTATCATGTGCAACTTCATTATTAACATTGGGGATGTGCCTGCAACCAACGTACATGCCCCTGATCAGAATCGAACCTGGGACCTTTCAGTCCGCAGACCAATGCTCTACCGCTGAGCCAAACTGGTTTTGGCAATAAAATATATTTTTTAAAAAAATAAAAATGTAGCCCTGGCTGGTTTGGATGAGTGGATAAAAGCATCAGCCTGCGGACTGAGGGGTCCCGGGTTCAATTTTAGTCAAGGGCATGTACTTTGGCTGTGGGCACATCCCCAGTAGGAGGTGTGCAGGAGGCAGCTGATTGATGTTTCTAACTCTCTATTCCTCTCCCTTCCTCTCTGTTAAAAAAAAAAAAAATCAATAATATATATATATATATATATATATTTTTTTTTTAATAGAAATGTATTGCCTCATAGTTTTGGAGATCCAAAGTCAAAATCAAGGAGTTAGCAGGACCTCGCTCCCTTCAAAGGATCCAGGAAAGAAGTCTTCTTGCCTCTCTCCTAGCTTGTGACTGCTGGCAACCTGTGGGTTCTTTGGCTTGTAGCTGATTACCCTAACCTCTGCCTCTGTTTTCACATCTCCTTCTCTGTGTATCTCTGTATGTCCTCCCTCTTCTTATAAGGACATTAACTGTTGGATTTAGAGGCCACAGCAACCCAGTCCGATCTCAACCTAATTACATCGGCAAAGATTCCTAATAAGGTCATACTCTGAGGTTCTGGATGGACGTGAATTTTGGGGAGATACTCTAGCTACCTTCTGAAAAATAGCTAAACCACAAAAAACTGACTTTTAAAGCAGACATCAATGGGCTGCTACAAACCAACCAATTCAGATGTACTAGTTGTGGACTCTTAATCCACATAATAGTGGCCCAGGGCACAAAATTTGTGTGGGGGGAGGGGGTGTCCCTCAGCCTGGCCTGCACCCTCTCTAATCTGGGACCTCTTGATGGATGTCCTACTGCTAATTTATAGGGATAGGGCCTAAACTTGAAATCCAGGACTGCTTGCTCCTAACAACTTACCTGCCTGCCTGCTTGATTGCCCCTAACCACTCTGCCTACTATCCTGATCACCCCCAACTGCCCTCCCTGCTGGCCTGCTCACTCCAAACTGCCCCCCCCCATCCTGATCACCTCCAACTGACCCCCACTGACAACCTGCTTGGCCCCAACTGGTCCCCCACCAGCCTGGTCACCCACAACTCCCCTCTTGGCCTCTAACCACCTCTACCTCAGCCCCACCACCATGGCTTTGTCCAGAAGAACATCCGGAAGATCTCCCAGTCTAATTAGCATATTACCCTTTTATTAGTAGAGACAGAGGCCTGGTACATGGGTGGGGGATGGCTGGTTTGCCCTGAAGGCTGTCCCAGATCAGTGTGGGGGTTTCCTTGGGGCATGGGGTGGCCTGGCCTAGGGGCCTGTGGTGATTTGCAGGCCGACCATACCCCATGGGGTGAGTGTCCCCACTTGGGTGAGGGGCTGAGGGCTGTTTTCAAGCTGGCCACACACACCCCCCCTTTCAGGGTGGAGGTTCCCACTGGGGTGTCTGGCCTGCTTGGGTGAGGGGCTGGTGGCTGTTTTCAGGCCTGCCAAGTCCCTCAGCAGGGACCCTCACCCCATGAGGGTGTGACCAGCCTGGGTGAAGGGTTGAGGGCCATTTTCAGGCTGGCCACGCCCCCCCCCCCCCCCATGACCCAGGCTCTCAGCCCCTCCTTTTTTTTTTTTCCAGTGCCTCCTTGAGCGAAGGCCAGGGTAGGCTGGAAACCTGGTTCACCCCTGGTGACCCAGGCCCCCAGCCACTCCTTAAATAGAGGCCAGGGCGGGCAGGAAGCTCGGCTTCCTCCATCACTGGGGGAAACCCAAGCCTCCTGCTCGATCCAGCTCCATGGCCACCACCATCTTTGTTGGGTTAATTTGCATACTTGCTCCTGATTGGCTGGTGAGCTTAGCGGAGGGATGGTCAATTTGCATGTTTCTCTTTTGTTAGTGTAGATTATAGAAAAATTGCACTGAAAGAAATCTTGGGATCTGTCCAAACTTCTTATTTCATCAATAAGGAGTTTGGAGTTTGGGGGAAGGGGTAGCATTAGTAAGGTAATTTATCCCAAAAGACTCAAATTTTCAGTTATATTCAAAGGTCCACCTCAGGCCAATGCTAATTGGGTCCAAGATAAGCTTTGGTCTACAGCTCAAGGAGCTTTTTCAGGATTGTACTATTTATCCACTGCTGCGTAAACATGAGCACATACTTATCAGCTTAAAATAACATTTTTTTTTTTTTTCACACAATTCCCGTGGGTCAGGAATCTGGACATAGCTTTGCTGCATCTCCACTTCAGGGTCTGTCTCAAAGCACTGGTCAAGGTTAAGGTCTTATCTAAAGTGTTCAGCTGGGGAAGGATCCGCCTCCAAGTGTATCTACATGGCTGTCAGCAAGATTCAGTTCCTTTGGGTTTTTGGACTGAAGGGCCTTAGTTCCCAGCTGGCTTTGGGGGAGAAGCCACCCTCAGTTCCTTGCCTTGTGGATGGAGCTCCCCACAGATTGAGTGACCTAAACAATGGAAACTTATTTTCTCTCAGTTCTGGAGGCTAGAAGTCTGAGGTCAAGGGAGGTGTGGGAAATGTTGGTTTCTTCTGAGGCCTCTCTCCTTGGCTTGCAGATGGCTGCCTTCTCACTGTGTCCTCTCACCTGATCTTTTCCCCTTGTGTGTGTGCTTTTCTGGTACCTACATTTCCTCATCTCATGAGAACACCAGTTAGATTAGATTAGGGTGATCACCCCTAAAGATCTCATTTTAACTCAGTCACCCCTTTAAAGATCCTATCTCCAAATATAGTCACACTCAGAGATAATGGGGGATTAGGGCTTCAACACAGAAATGTAGAGGGGGGTGTGGGTTTGGGGAGGGGGACACAACTCAACCCACAACAGGGACCTAACCTCATTTCAGCAGCCCTTACTATCCTTGGCACTCACCATCAGACTGCAGCCCCCGAGTCCACCTGACTGGGGAGAGCTCCATCGGCAGCCTCAGAGCTCTTGGGAGACCCTTAATATGGGGGAGAATCCAGGAGCCCAGGGGGATTACTGCATTCCCGTGTAGTGCCATTGCTCTGGTCTTTTTTATTCTGCAGATCAACCCACCGCTGAGGATACCTCTGGACAGCTGTTTTCCCTACTCCACAAATTCCCACTCACTCTTCAGGACCCTCTCCCCAACACCGTGGCCCTCCCTGAATGGCTCCCCCATCCCTGTTCCTAAATGCTGCCTCACAGCTCAGCTTCACCCCCTGACCTCCCAGTGACCCTACAGTCGGCAGATCTGAGGGCAGATTCAGTCAGGCACAAACCAGTGATTGTGTAGATTTCTTTGAAACAGTGTTCTTTGCTGGACTTCCATGAGGAGACACCCTCCTGTTTGTACTCCTCTCCTAGTGGTTTCTTACTGATTCCTCCTTGTATCCCCGACCTCTTAACCTTGGAAAGCCTTCAGTTTAACTTTCAAGACTTGTTTTTTGGCTACTCTCCATTCTTTGGTGAACTCATTTGGTCAAGTGGCGTTAGATAGCATCTGTACACTGATTACTTAGAAATCTCTATCTCCAGTTCAGCTGCTGTGAACTCCAGACTCAGCTCTCAATTAAGTATCTCTCTTGAATGTTTAATAAAATGTCTCATTCTGGACATGTTCAAAACTAAACTCCTGATCTTCCCCCGCACCCCTACCCCCCAAAAAAACAACAACACATCCTCCTCTGAAGTCTTTCCCACCTAAATTTATGACATGGATGAAAAATGGGGTTCTATGAAAAATAATCTCACAGAGTGATCTGATCATAAATTCCTTACTAGACAGGTCATGGCGGGTAGTCACCATGACCCGTCATATGCATTGTTTAGTAAAAGGTCTTTCTTTGCCCTAAGCAAGCCCTGTCCATTGTTTCTATGCATCTAGGTCAGGGGTGGGCAAACTGCGGCTCACGAGCCATATGCAGTTTGTGAGCCGCAGTTTGCCGCTCTGTTGACTAATGAGTTTATGACCACTGGTAGACTAAATGTTATGGTGTAGTTGGAAGCTATGAAGATTAGGCAATTGTGGCATATTGTGTGCAAAGAGGTAAAGGGTTGTATATGACAGCGGTCGACAAACTCATTAGTCAGCGAGCCGAGCCGCAGTTTGCAGATCACTGATCTAGGTTAACACATATTTGAAATAAGGGTGATAACCCTCAAGAGAGCACATAATATTAACTATCCTGTAATCCAATCCCTGCCTTTCTTTCTCCCACCTTTAGGTAAATTTCCTTATGTTCTGTCCTTATCTTCAGATGCATAAAAGAAACTACAAATCTGTCATTCTCTGGAACATTTAAAGTCTTGCTCGCCAGCATATATTATCTGTTTTGATTCAAATAAACTCATAAAAATTCTTTACATGTTTGAACATTTCTTATATAGACATTGGCAACCTTATTCTTCCAGTTGCTTAAGCCAAAAAATCTTGGAGTCATCCCTGATTCTCCTTTTTCTCTCTCACAGCTCACGTCAAATTCATTAGCAAGTCTTCTTGGCTCTGCCTTCAGAATCTTCCCACTTCTCATCACCACCACTCTTCCCCTCTCTTCAACCATCCTGATCCAATTCACCATCTTCTCTCACCCAGGTTATTAAAGCAGCTTCCTAACTAGCCTCTCTGCTACTGCCCCTACTCTTTATTTTATTTTATTTAAAAAATATTTTTATTATTGATTCAGAGAGGAAGGGAGAGGGAGAAAGATAGAAACATCAATAATGAGAAAGAATCATTGAAGGGCTGCCTCCTGCATGTGCCCCTACTGGAAATGGAGCCAGTAATCCTGGCATGTGCCCTGATCTGGAATCGAATTGTGACCTCCTGGTTCATAGGTGGACACTCAACTACTGAGCCGCACTGGCCGGCACCTCCTATTCTTCTTCCTGTCATTGTCAACACAGCAGTCAGAAGACATCTATTAAAACCTAAGTCAAATCACAGCACTTCTTTGTTCAAAACCTACCAGTAGCTCCCACAGAGCTCAAAGTAAAAACCCAGGCACAGAACGTGGAAGGGTAATGACCAGGGGCTGGAGAAAAGAGAGGGAAAGTTAGTGTTTAAGGAGTGAAGGGTTTTAGTTTGGGAAGATGAAAACGTTCTAGCGGTGGGTGATGGTAATGGTTGCACAATGATGCAAATGTATTTATTACCATTGAACTTACACAAAAATGGTTGAGAAGGTCAATTTTATGTTACCACAATAAAAATAAGTAAGTAGGTAGGTATATAGATAGAGAGATTTTAAAAATAAATAAATAACCAAGGCCCTATGCATTCTAATTCCCTTTTGTTTTCCTGGTTTCATCTCCAACCATTCCCCATCTTACACATTCTTCTTCAGTCATGCAGACTTTTACTGTTCTTCACACAAATGAGGCATTGGGGGGTTTGCATTTGTTAATCTCTCAGCTGAATTGAAATGCTCCTCCCCAAGTATCTGAGTGGCTCAATGGTTCAGTATCTGGTGGGGGGGGGGGGGGGGGATGAAAGACCTTCTCATGGTATCTGAAATTGCAAACCACACCATATACATTCTCTGTCATATTTTTTCCTACAGCTTATATCACTGAGACAACATATTGTTTATGCATCTTTATTATTGTTTTTCTCCTATCACTGCCAAGTGAGTTGAGATTTTTATCTGCTTTATTTACTGCTGCATCCCCAGTTCCTAGAACAGGATCTAGCCATACCATAGATACTCAACAAAAATTTTGAATTAGTATTTATTGTGGCAGTGGTGATATTTTTCTCAACTAGAAATATTATCAATTCACAACAAAATTATGGTCTTCCTATACAAATCTGCAAACAGAAAAAGAGTGAGATCATGAAAGCTATCAAAATATATAAAAGCCTAAGTGACTGTTGGACCGTTTGACCAGTTGCTGTGACACACACTGTCCACCAGTGGGCAGACGCTCAATGCACAAGCAAGGAAACATGGGAACAGCCTGGTAAATCTCAGAAGAAAGGAGGAAGGAGGGCAGAAAGAGATTAACCAAAGATCTAGTATATGTATACTAGAGGCCCGGTGCACTGGTGAGGTTCCTTAGCCTGGCCTGAAACCAGCCATGTGCACGGGTTCGTGGACCAATGAAATCCTTTGGCTTGGCCTACAGGGGTCAGGCAAAACTGGCAGTCTGACATCCCCCAAGGGGTCCTGGATCATAAGAAGGTGCAGTCAGTCCAGGGGACCCCACCAATGCACGAATCCGTGCACCAGGCCTCTAGTATAAAAATAAAGAGAAATGTTTACAATCACTATGTACACTATTATGGCAAGGACCTAAAATATCCATGTGGACAAGCATGGGAAAGAAATGTACAAAATGAGAATAGTTAGGATAACCATCCTCCTTGGGATAACCATTCTCCTTAGGATAACCAGAGTATATTTTGTCTTAGAAATAAATCATTGTTTTATTTTTTTTTTGAGATTTCATTTTTTCAATTGCAGTTGACATACAATATTATATTAGTTTTAGTTGTACACCCCAGTGATTAAACATTATATATAACTTACTAAGTGATCACCTCAATAAGTCTTGTACCCATCTGACACCATACATAGTTATTAGAATATTATTACTATATTCCCTATGCTACACTTTAAATCCCCATGACTATTCTGTTACTATCAATTTGTACTTCTAAATCTCTTCACCATTTCCATCCAACCCTTCAACCAGCCTTCTATCTGGTAACCTTCAAAATGTTTTCTGTATCTATGAGACTTTCTGTCTTATATAGTGGGGCCAGATCTCCTTGTTGGAGAGACTTTAGAAAAGTATGAAGCATGACTCAATATAGGCCATTTGTATTAAAAAGCCACTGGAAACATCTTGGGTGGATCTATAAGTCAGTGGGGTAGGGTATAAAGGAATCACCAGGGTGGGGTGAACAGTGTGAGACAGGTTGAGTGAGACTCAAATATGGCACCTGCCAGCCAACTTTGTGCAAGAAGGGCTCAAAAAAGAAACAATGACCTCTGCCTGTAACTGTAATCCAGGTCTGCCTGCCTCCCACCACCGAAACCCAACTCATGAGACCTCAGTGTAGGCAGCAGATTTTATAAGAAGGGAGAGAGAAAGCAGAACAAAGAGATCAAGGGAAAGAAGGTTGAAAATTTCTCTATCTGCAGACTAGCACAGTCCATTCCAGTAAGGACCTCGAAATAGGTCAAATGTTCTGTTGTGGATCATCCTGGTCTTTGTCATTCTGGTTCTACATCATCCTGGTTCTATGATTGAAGGTCAGCAAATCTGGAACTGGGATGACTGAAGATCATAATCTGTATCTTCTGGTTAGTTCCTAAAATTCTTATACAAACACTAGCGGCCTGGTGCATGAAATTGATGTGTGTGGGGGGAGGGGGGGGAAAGGGGAGAGAGGCTCAGCCTGGCCTGCACCCTCTTGCAATATGGGATCCGTCTTGCAATCTGGGACCACTGGCTCCTAATGATTGGCCTGCCAGCCTGCCTGATCACTCCTAACCACTCTCTTGCCTGCCTGATCTCCCCTAACAGCTCACCTGCCTGCTTGATCTCCCATGACTATTCTGATAGTGGCAGATAGTGGCAGAAGCCAAGCCAAACTTAAGCCTGATGTCCATGTTTTATATGTCAGTTATATGCATAATGATGCTGCACAATAACTGACCCCTCCCCCCAAAGAAAAAAGAAAGAAAGAAAAGAAAAGAAAAACTTGGTGGCTTCTGATAAGGTATTTGGTTTTCTACTTATGGGTTTTCAGGTAAACTGTGATTTGGCAGATCTAGACTTGGACTTAGCTCAGCGACTTGCCTCAAGCTGCAGACTGCATGTGCATGCAGGTCAGCTCCATATTTGCATGAAGGCCCAGGCTGAAGAGGCAAGCCGCCCAAGGGCATGTTCTTAACCAGTCTCTTCTACTTCCGGTGGCCCTGCTTATGGAGATACTGTGCTCTTTCCTACCTGTGTTCCCTGACCTCTTATAAAGACATAGGAACAGACCTATGATGGTCTTAAAGTGCAATACTCAGAGCTGTTAAATATCTGAAAATCTCATAAAAAGAGCCAAAGTAAAACTCCATGAACCAGGCAGGAGGTTCTGGGCAAAACTGAGAAAAATCTCTAGATCTTTTATTTTTTTCCCTAAAAAAAATTTTAATCCTAAAAATGGAAACCATGTGGATAACATTAGATGGATTTGGCAACCAGTTTGGTGCTGGAGGCTTCTGGCTGTGCTAGATATTATCTTATTCCGGTTAGTTCAGAGGGACCTAAGGAGGTATTGAAAGCTGGGGAGGGGACAGTAGTGGGGAGGACACTCAGGGGTTCTTTACCACTACACAATTATTTCACTCTTTAATGACTAGAAAGGGCATATGACTGCATACAAACTGACAGTTACCCCTGAAGTTCAAATGTCTTAGCCTTGCTGTGAGGATAAAGATGTGTTTATCAAGAATAGTCAGCCCTAGCTGGTTTGGCTGAGTGGAGAGAGCATCAGCCTTCAGGCTGAGGGGCCCCAGGTTTGATTTCAATCGAGGGCACATTCCAAGGTTGTGGGCTCAATCCCCAGTGGGGGATGTGCAGAAGGTCAATGATTCTCCTTCATCATTGATGTTTCTATCTCTCTCTCCCTCCACCTTCCTCTCTGAAATCAATAATATATATATATATATATATATATATATATATATATATATGTAATTTTTTTAATCTGCTAGAATTGAGTATAAGTTCTCTCTTCATTTCAAGCCTACATGCTCCATTGCTACCTCTCCTCTCACTCCCTTAGTTTCTCCTCAATGCTGAGACCCCATTTTTTTTTATAAATATATATTTTATCGATTTTTTACAGAGAAGAAGGAAGAGGGATAGAGAGTTAGAAACATTGATGAGAGAGAAACATTCATCAGCTGCCTCCAGCATACCTCCTACTAAGGATGTGCCTGCAACCAAGGTACATGCCCTTGACCGGAATCCAACCTGGGACCTTTCAGTTCGAAGGCCAATGCTCTACCCACTAAGCCAACCCAGTGAGGACTGAGACCACATCTTAATTACCACTTGTCATCGTGCACTTTTTTCTTCTTATAATAGAGAAATGTTTCTCTATGCAAAACTCTCTCAAAAATGGAAAAAGGAACTCAGAGTCAGCAACTCTGATGGGACATCCACATGACTAAGACAGTGTATGAAGGATGGAAGGAGGCCCACGGGGCAATTGTGTACCATTGTGCAATTTTCTTCATCAATCCTGAGAATGGCGCCCCCTAGAGTAATGCATTGAGCAAGTTGCATAGCTGTTCAGTGCATTCTGGAGGCACAAGGAAGATACAGATCCCTGAGAGGCTGGTGGGCAGGCTATGGCCCCCAATGGGGCCAGGAGAGCACACTCAGGCCAACAAAACTGGAAGAAAGAAGATAAATGAGGAAAGCTGGGATTGTGATGTCAGACCACAGGAGAAAATGAATGCACTTCATTCTTTCTGCTTTCACTTTCAGCAGAGCACGTGGCTCTCAAAAGGGAGAGGGTAAAGCACCCCTCAGGAGGCCTCTGAAATCCAAGGTTAGCGATCTGCACCTTGCCCTTCTTGGCACTGGCTGGTAGCTGGGACTTGCAGAGGAGTCTGGACTCAGCAACATAGAGGCATAACTGGCCTCTCTGGGTCAGGCCCCACCCACCTTGATGCTTCCATCGCAGTAAAAAGGAAGCTACGAGACAGAAACCAGACACAATGTTCTGTGTTCCCTTTATTTCCTGACCACGGAGCTCTTCCTTGGCCACAGGACATGGGTGATCACTTAGTAAGTGATCTTGATGGATGTCTGGGTCCGGCGGCCAAGCTCCAGTGAAACCTACAGCTAGCAACTACAAGCCTCTTTTTCGCTTTTCCTTGGGCAGAAAGGGGCCTCACAAAGCCATACTGTCATAATTCTAAGACCACATTTGTAATAATGAAGGACAAGTGCTTGTTTTTTTAACTGTCCAACTGAAACATTAAAAAGCAAGGCTACTTGCCCAGCCAGCATGGCCCGGTGATTAAACAACAGCCCATGAACCAGGAGGTTGAGGTTCGATTCTCAGTCAGGGCACATGCCTGGGTTGGGGGCTGGATCCCCAGTGTGGGGCATGCAGGAGGCAGCTGACTGATGATTCTCTCTCATTGTTGTTTCTGCCTCTCTCTCTCCCTCTCCCTTCCTCTTTGAAAAATATATGGTTTGTGTTTTGTTTTGTTTTTCAATTTCTTTATTGATTAAAGTATCACATATTTGTCCTCAACCCCCCATTCCAATCCCCCACCCACCCCCCACTCATGTCCCCACCCCCCTATTGTCCTTGACCACTGGTTAGGCTCATATGTATGCGCATGAGTCCTTTGGTTGATCTCTCCCTTTTATCCCCTCCCTCCCTTTGAGGTCCAACAGTCTGACCCATGGCTCCTTATCTCTGAATCTGTTCTTGTTCATCAGTTTATGTTGTTCACCATTTCCCCTAGATGAGTGAGATCATGTCCTACTGGAACTATACTTATAAGAATCAAAAATGAGACAAGCAATAATCGTTATGCTGAAAGGCATATGAATCAGTCTGTAGTGAGTTTCCTTCTGGGCCACCAGTTCTTTTGAGACCCAATTTCAATGTCAAACAGTTCCTTATGTGTACATGTCAGCAATGATATTTCAGTTCTGGATGGTGGGTGTTTTTTTGTTGGTTTGTTTGTTTTTAATTTTGTAGAATTAGAGGGGCTTCTGCGAGAGATTCTGCAGGCAGGAGGCTTTCTCCTTCCTTTGCCCTGCATATTTTCTGGGAAAGGTGAACACCAGTCTTGAGGAGGGGGTCTCAAGACCAGAGAGCAGTCACAGCTTAGCTCTACCTGCTCCCCAGCGAATAATGAATTTGTTGCACAGTGAGTACCAAAGCCTCTTGGGCTCACGGGGGATTGGCAGAGGGGCTCCCATGGCAAGTTCAGGGAGTAATTTAACAGCAGGGGGCTGGGAAGGCTGGACTGAGAAAGGGAGCAGGATCAGCGCCAAGTGCCCACATGCAAGGCCAGAAACACGCAGTGGACAGAAGCAGGGCATCATCTCTCCCTCCCAGGGTTTCCCAGGGCACTGATACTCAAACAACCACAAGGAGACTGGCAAAGTGACCACTGAGAGCCTTGTCCAGCGGCCTCAGAGAGGGAGAGTGCACTTCCTGTCAAGGGATCAATAACCTCTTCAGAGAAGAAATGCATTTATTCTTAGCCTGGAACACTGAGCTGGAAATGGAGAGGGAAGAGCATCCGAAGTCAAGGGCACAGCAAAAACAAGTTTCAAAGGTGTGGCTGTGAAAGAGTCCACGTGGAAATTGTTCAGAACAGAAGCCCGAGTCTCTCTTACCCATGTCCCTTCCCCGTGTTGTGAGTTTATTTGAGTCAAACTGTCTATAATTGCCAAGAGGCAGAATCTCAACATATTGGGATAATGCTCTGTAGAATGCTGGCTTTTTCACCTTGTTTTGTACATTGCAATCAAAGGAGAGACCTAAATGGGTTACATGAAATCCATTGGTGATTGATAGGTTAGGGAGGTGGGAGAAAGCAAAGCATGGAAACCTCTGGAATCGGATAAAAAGGAAAATGATAGACACATGCTTCTTTTACTTAGGTGGGTACAGGATAATTAAGACTCACAATTAACATGATGACACTGAATTTGTGGTCTCTGTCCAGTGCCTGGGAGCACTGGTTGTGCCCTCATGGGTCAGGAAGAAGGGAGGTTATGAGATCACCCTGACATTCCAACAGTATGTTATCATAGATGCAAAAGACAACCGACAGGCTCAGTTAAGGTAAAAATTGAGTTTTGTCTGGGAAGAATCTAGCCTAGGACGTGACTTCCTGCCACAAACTGCTTTTAGTTAAAAGGTTTTAATTTCAGACCATCCTTTGTGGTTGGTTACTTTAGGTCTCTAGAGTTTGCAAGGCTGCCACACAGGCCTCCCCTGAGTTTGTCAGTTCAGCATGTGGCCCCTTTTCATCCACATTAGTTTGAATGAGTTAGCTGTATGTCCAAGTCATTTTTCTAGGACTCAGCCTCCTCAACTCTGTATTAAAGGCGTGGATGGAAAAGGGGCCACATGCTGACCTGATAAGCGCAGGGAAGGCTTGCATGGAGTCCTGGCAAACTTTAGAGACTATAGTAACCACAAGGGATGGTCTGAAATTAAAACTTTAACTAAAAGCAGTTATGGTGGGTAGTCACATCTTAGGCCGGTATTTTCCCTGACAAAGGTCAGTCTTTACCTTAACTGAGCCTTTAAAATGTCAGGGCAACTTGTAATTTACCTTTGTCCTGACCCCTCAGGGCACAACCAAATGCCATGGGAACCGGGACTGATACCATAAATCACAAATTCCTTCCTTGTTATTACATTAATTGTGACTGTTAACGATCCTGCACCCACCTAAGTAAAAGAAGTATGTGCCTACTATTTTACTTTTTACCCAACCCCAGAGGTTTCTCTGCTTTTCTTTCTCCCGCCCCCATAATCTGTCGCCTTTGGACTTCATGTAAACCACTTACATTTCCCCCTTTAGTTGTAATGTATAAAACAAGGTGAAAACTGCCATTCTCTGGAGCATTATCCTAATTCGTTGAGATTCTGCTTCCTGGCAATCGTAGATAGTTTGGCTCAAATAAACTCACAAAAGTTTGAATGTTATTGTTTTTTAGAGGCAACAAGCACTTATTTATGAATAATAAAAATAGCTGACTGGATACACTCATTCAGGCAGAAGCCCAAATGCTGTTCCTGTTAGGTGGAGGCAGGACCTTTCTTTCTTTTTTTCTTTTTTTTATTAATATATTTTATTGATTTTCCACAGAGAGAAAGGAAGAGGGACAGAGAGCCAGAAATGTCAATGAGAGAGAAACATCGACCAGCTGCCTCCTGCACACCCCCTTACCGGGGATGTGCCCACAACCAATGCACATGCCCTTGACGAGAATCGAACCCAGGACCCCTCAGTCCGCAGACCGACGCTCTATCCACTGAGCCAAACCGGTCTCAGCTCGAGGCAGGACCTTTCTTGCTCAATCTTTGTCTCCCTACTGACCCTCCTCTCCTGGCTCTTATCTTCCATACCAGTCTCTACGCAGGCAGCTGCTCCGGGAACACGCTGGCTGGTTTCTCCCCAGGCCAGAACCAGTAGACCAAGGCTCCTGAGAACCAGCCCTTCAGCCAGGAGATTCAGACCTCCTTAAGAATCTACATCCCAGGTCTTGGACCCCAGGTGGACGGGACTTCACACAGTCATCCTCACAACCCCCACCGCGGCCAAACTACTTGGCGATCCATCGTGGCACCACCTCTCCGGACTCAAGAGGACCCCGGAGCAGCATGACTTCTATAAATGTGAGGTGTTGGGCCTTAGCCACCCTCTCCCTCCTCCTTCTTCTCCTGGCCCTGGGTAACCCCCACCCACCCCTACCTGCTTATGTGTGGAGGTTCAAGGTCCGTGAAACCTACGACCAGGACAGCACACAAGTCACCCGGCAGGTAGGATCTCAGGACTGTCCTCTGGTCGGATACCAGGCGGAGATCCTGATTGCTGTCGACCTCCGGTCAGTGTCCAACAGTGGCCGACCATATGCCTGCTTTGCTTACGACCAGAGGGACCCAGACAGGTGTAATCAGGACGTCAACACCTATGGGGGCTGCCGCTGGTCGGACTGTGTCATCCATGATGCCTACAAAGAGGTCGGGTCTGGCCCATTTTTCTGGAAGAACGGGACCTTCAACATCAGGGTCCGGGACCCCTGGGACCAGCGATGGGCTGTGGGCGTTATGGGAAGACTGTATGGGGATGGTTGGAGCTCGACCCCTTCAGGGACCATCTACATCTCCCGGGAATATGTCATGGCCCAGGAGGCCCAACTCCAGGTCTCCAACAGCAGCCTACAGGCCGAACATCCCCTTAAAGGGAAACTGCCTGATTACCTCCTGGAAGAAGTCCTGTCTTCTTGGCTCCAACTTATCCAACACACTCTACTATTCCTTAACGAGACCCGCACCCTGCCCAACGTCTCGCACTGCTTTCTATGCATCTCTCTCCAAAGACCTCTGCTGGCTGCCGTCCCACTCGTGACTCCTCTGGGAACCCAAGGACACGGTGAGTGTCAGCCTCCCCTGACTGGCATTCCCCTCTGGGAACCCGAAACTCCGGAACCCACCTTGCCCCCACGGATATGCTACCAGACCAGCAACCCGGTAACTATGGGACGGGTCACTTGGAACTGTACCCAAAGCCACACCGCAGCCAGTCCCACCAAGGCCAGCCCGGGCACCTTCTTTTGGTGCAACGGCACCGTAAGCAACTGCATAAACTCCTCTGACCCCGGGCCTTGCTTCGTGGTCACAGTAGTTCCCCAACTAACCTTGTATGGAGAGTCGGAGCTCGCCTGGTTGCTTCCTTCATCCCACCCCCGGGCCCGCCGGGCCGCCTTCCCCCCTGTCAAGTTGGGGGTAAGTATCGCTGCCTCGGTAGGCCTACCTGGGGGGAGCCTCGGGAACAGCATAATCTCTGCTCAGGATTTCAGTGACAAACTCCAGATAGCCCTGGACTCTACTACTGCCTCCTTGGCCTCCCCGCAGCGGCAAGGAACATCAGTAGCCCAAATAGCCCTGCGGAACCGACGACGGGCCCTAGACCTTCTCACTGCGGAAAAAGGAGGAACCTGCATGCTCCTTCAAAAAGAATGCTGCTACTACATCAACAAGTCCGGAGTGGTGGAACAGAACCTGGAGGCCCTGACTAAGCTGAGTGAAGAATTACATGCACACTCCCGGGACAACTCTCTTTTCCGCTGGCTCCAAAGCCCTTCAGCTACCTGGATCCTACCCCTGATAGGGCTTCTAATTCTCATCTGTGTCTTTTTTTCCCTAGCTCCCTGCCTCCTCAAATGCATCCGCTCCCGGATGGATGGAGGAAATGTCTCGAGTGACTGTAAACCAGCTCCTGCTCTATCCCTACACTTGGTTGCCCTTCAACCCACCTCTGCCTGACCCTGGCGTTTAACATCCCCCCACCCTCTTTGCCCCGGGTCAGCAGGAAGTAGCCAGGATGATTTCAGCGCCCCCTGTCACCAAAAGGCCAGGAGGTTAGGTGGAGGCAGGGGAGAAGTCCAGGGCTGATGCAAGCATCTGCAAGGTAGATGGTGACAGAGATAACTGGCCCCTTCCTAGACCCCTGGCCTGAGGCAGAAATTCCACACCTCGCATGCCCTCCCCCCTCCCCCCACTAAACAGCTATGCCTTTTTGGTTTGAACTTCCCTGGCCCACCCTTGGACCAGTGAGTTTTGCCCAGGTACGCAAGATTAAAACCTCCCCCCTTTTTTAATGGCCTGGACTCTGTGTTTTGTCTCCTGTGTTGCAAACCTCTCAGTTCCCATTAGAAGACAAAGGGAAAGAGTATGAGAAAGAGAAGGGAAACAATTACATCAATAGCAGGAAGGCATTTCTATTTGTGCATATATTATAACATAGTGATATGAATTCTAAAGAATGTTTTTAATTTGGGGTTCGCTAGTCATCAGTCCAGTAGTCTTAACTGCTTTCTTGTTATGTTTGCACACAGTTCACAGTAACTGCCCAGTCCAAAGGTTCTTTTGCCCTGTTTTAACATTCCAAAGTTTTAAGGCATATGACATGCAAAGTTTCTCTGGCATGGCAGTTCTGGGTCCATTTTAAAGTGGCTCCATTTATTTATTATTTTTTACATGTTCCTTCTTTTTTTTTTTTTTTTTTTTAAATTCTTTACTGTTTAAAGTATTACATATGGCCGGAATGTTCAGGAGCCTGAGGGTGTTGTCTAAGCTGCTGTGTTTTCTCAAATAAAAAAAAAATCGGTTCAAAAAAAAAAAAGTATTACATATGTCTCCACCCCCCCCCAGCCCCCCCCCCCCCCATTGACCTCTCCCTGGCCACTCCCACCCTCGGGTTTGAATGTTTTTACATTAACAAAGGGTTAAACTCAATCATCTTTGAAGATCTTCAGAGCATTAATGTTTTGAATCCAATCCCCAGATTGCATCACTAATCCAGAGTGGCTGTACCAAGTTTCTTATAATACGCAGGGTTCTCCAGTGACACAGAACCAAGAGGATGTATCTCTAAATCTGTATACATATCTATCTATGTATATATAGAGAGGCGAGGAGATTTATTTCAGGAATTGGCTCACATGGCTATGGAGGATGAGGAGTTCCATGATCTGTGGTCTGCAAGCTGGAGACCCAGGAAAAGTTGTTGGCATAGTTCATATACAAAGGCCTGAGGACCAGACTGAGCTGAAGGTATAAGTCCCAGTTTTAGGTCAAAGGCCCCAGAACCAGGAGGTCACTGGTGCTGAGAGGATTTGAGAGACAGGAGAGGCAGTTAGGGGAAGGAATGTCCATGGGAGAGGAATGCATACATGCTGGGAAGAGATAGCTCCAAGCCACCAGGTTGTTTATCCTATATACACCGAGGACAGAAAAGATAAGGGAAAGAAGAGGGGGGTACCAGGTGAGCTTTGAAACTGATACCATTCAGGGGAAAGGGGGAAAGTGGCCAATTAGGAAAAGCAAGAGAGGACATAAAATGGGAAAGGTCCCAATTAGGAGGTAGCAGGTACAAAGAAGCTGCCAGCATTTTTAAACCCTTAAACCCCTGGTCGGCGAGCCGCATGAGGCTCTTTGGCCCCTTGAGTATGGGTCTTCCACAAAATACCATGGCCTGGGCAAGTCTGTTTTGAAGAAGTGGCGTTAGAAGAAGTTTAAGTTTTAAAAATTTGACTCTCAAAAGAAATTTCAATCATTGTACTGTTGATATTTTGGCTCTGCTGACTAATGAGTTTGCCCACCACTGCCCTAGACAAAGAGAGTCACAGGTTGCTTCCTATTTTGGAGAGAGAGCAGGGTTTTCCCATTTTGGGAACCCCTCCACAGGAGGTTCCCCATTTGGGGACCCCTCCCCACATGGGAGTTTGTATATGCTTGCCATAAGCTTTCACACTGTTGCTTAAAATCCTCTGTTTTTGAAATTTATTCTTCAAACTTCATGAGACAAGAACCTGCACTAGAGTTCCAGCTCGGGGTATCAGTGTCAGCCTTAAAGTCCAAAGATCTGAAAGGCAGGAGTTCCAATGTCTGGGAGGCAGAAGATAGTACCCACTCAAGAAAAGAGAAAGAGTTCATTCTCCCTTTGCCTTTTAGTTCCATTCGGGCCCCCAGTGAGCTGGTTGATGCCCACCCACATTGGTGAGGGGGGTACTCTTGACTCAGGCTATTGGATCAAGTGCTAATCTCTTCCAGAAACACCCTCACAGATACACACAGAAATAACGTTTACCAGCTACCTGCTCCCTCCCCCTCCTCTTAGGACAGTCAAGTTTACACATAACATTAACTATCACACTCTAAGATGAGAACCTAAGTCAAACTTGAGAGTTCAGGTATTTACCACTTTGCTCAATCATTCACATGAGGTCTACTCAGTGTCTGCAGGGAGCCAAATCTTGGGAAAGTCATAGAGCGTCTTAAAAGGGTAAGAGAGGTCCTAACCATTCAGCTTACCAGACCCATGAAGGGATAAATCTCATGGCCATGGGTGATTACTGTCTGATTACCATCTGTCTGTCCATCTCCTAACTTCCATATCAGTCATGCTTACCACTCAATTCCCAAAGCTTAGTATAGTGCCTGGCACAGAGGTAGGCTGAAGAATACACTATTGTTACATGCATACAACCATGACTGTATTATGAGTGAAAGTTGAGCTTCACATTCATTTTTTTTTTATTTACTAGTGGCCCATTGCAGGAAGATTCCTGTAATAGGGCTTCCTGCTGCGGTCACTGCCCCGCCTGCTTTCCTCCCTTCTCTGCAGCCCCGCCTGCTTCTCTGCAGCTTTGCTCCCTTCTGCAGGCTTGGCTTCTTTCTATGCTGTCTTGATATGCAAATTAGCTGCCATCTTTGTTGGGTTAATTTGCATGCTCACCCTGATTGGCTGGTGGGTGTGGCTTGTGTAGCAGGGTGGTAGTTGATTTGCATATTGCACTATTATTAGGTTAGATTTTAAATATATTTTATTGATTTTTTACAGAGAGAAAGGGAGAGGAAGAGAGAGTTAGAAACATGAGAAAGAAACATCAATCAGCTGCCTCCTGCACACCCCCTACTGGGGATGTGCCTGCAACCTAGGTACATGCCCTTGACCAGAATCAAACCTGGGATCCTTCAGTCCATAGGCTGATGCTCTATCCACTGAGCCAAACCGGTTAGGGCTTCACATTCATTTTTAAGATGAAAACTTTGGGGCAGACATGAGGGAGGGATGAATGATTACAGCCCAGAGGACTTTTAGAGCAATAAAACTACTCTGTATACTAATAGTTGGTCAAGATGGCTGCACAGGCAAACACGACACTGGCATCCTCCCACAAACACATCGAAGTCACAACTGAAAAGGACAGCCATCATTCAGAACCATCTGAAATCTGTCTGAATAGTCATATGCACGTAAAGTACAGCATAAGGGATATAGTCAATAATATTCTAATAGCTATGAATGGTGTCAGATGGGTGCTAGATTTATTGGTGTGATCACTTGGTAAGTTGTATAATGCCTAATTACTTGGGTGTATACCTGAAACTAATATAATACTGTATGTCCACTGTAATTGAAAAATGCAAAATGATTTAAATTTTAAAAATACTCTATATGATATTGTATATTGGTGAATACATGTCATTATACATTTGTCCAAACACATAGAATGTACAACACCAAGAGTGAGCCCTAATTTATTTATTATTATTTTTTTTTAATCAATCTTTATTGTTCATATTATTACAAAGGTTCCTCATTTCTTCCCCCCTCCACCAGGTTCCCACCCCACCCTCTGCCCCCTCACCATCCCCCATTGTCCTCATCCATAGGTGCAGTTTATGTTCAGTCTCTTCCTCCCTCCCTCTCCCCGATAGTAAATCCCTTTTCAGATAGTAAATCTGTTACTTAGCATTTTCTCATATCAATAATACCTCCACATGCCCACTGATACACTTCACACAAAAGACATTTTCAAATAGGTCAACCAGCCTCATCCAGGCCCCACCCAAGGCACTCACAGATCAACACCCCAGCCCTACACCAACTCAACACATCCAGATCTAAGCCTTCATCACTTGATTCAGCAGACCCTCAAGTTCCCGCAAAAGTTTCCAGCCATGTCTGAGAGGCAGCCGTGGGCAGGTACAGGCGAGGAGCGAGCTGTTTCGGGCCTGGCTGCTCCGGGCCTGGCCTCTGTTGCTCTGGTTCGTTCCGCAACCAGCTGCTCCGGGTCTGGTCACTGCCGCTCCCAACCTAGTTGCTCTGGACTTGGCTGTTGCTGCTACAGGCCTGGCCGCACCCGACCGGGCTGCTCTGGGACCGGTTGCTCCGGTCCCGGCCGCTCCAGGCCTGGTCACTCCCAGCCTGGCAGCTGCTGCTCCGGGCCTGGCCACATCAGACCCGGCTGCTCCAGGCCTGGCCGCTCCCAGCCTGGAAGCTGCTGCTTCGGGCCTGGCCACACCAGACCCGGCTGCTCCGGAGCCCTAATTTAAACTGCGGTCTTTCGGTGATGGTGATAATGGTGTGTCAATATAGGTTCAGCAATTGTAACAAATGTACCGCTCTGGTGGGGGATATAGGTCATGGGGGAGGTTGAGGAGGGAGCAAGGGATAAATGGAAAATTTCTGTACTTTCCTCTCAAGTTTGCTGTGAAACTAAAACTACTCTAAAAATGACACACACAGATAAGCCAGGCCAATGTGGTTCCATGGTGAATGTTCACCGACCTATGAATCAGGCAGTCAGGCCACATGCCCTGCTTTCAAGCTGGATCCCCAGTAGGGGGCATGCAGGAGGCAGCTGATCAATGATTCTCATCACCGATGTTTCTATCTCTCTCCCTCTCCCTTTCTTTCTGAAATCAATGAAAAAATATATATATTTTTTAAACATACCAACAAGTAAAAAACTTCAGCAAGTTTTTTTTCTGGGTACATGTGGCTGGGTACAAGCTCCTGGGGAGCTTCTGAAACACCAGAGCAGTGATCATGCGAACGGCACCCCCACCTAACACCTGAGCCAGCTGCTGCATTTTCCTGCTGGAGGGCCCATCTGCCTTCCGTGGGCACAGCCCAGCCCTGGGGAGGCCAGGACAAGGTCCGGTCTCTGGGCACGCACAACCAGCAGCCTTCATAGGGGTATGAGGATAGAATAAAAATGTGACTTTCGGACCTCGCTGGTTTGGCTCAGTGGATAGAGTGTTGGCCTGTAGACCAAAGGGTCCTGGGTTTGATTTCAGCTAAGGGCACTTTCCTTGGTCGCAGGCTCCTCCCTGGCCCAGCATGCACGATGCACCATTGTTGTTCTCTCTTTCTTTCCTTTCTTCCAACCTCCCTCAATGGAAATCAATGGAAAAATATCTTTGGGTGAGGATTAACATACATATATGATTTTAGTTTTTCCCCTCTTTCTTTCCTGTTTCTTACATTTCTCTCTCTTTTTACTAACAGAATATGTAATTGATTACTTACCTATATATGTTTAACTATATGTTACCGTATGTACTTACCTATATATGGCTAAGACTTGCTGCAGTTCTCAGTTGACCAGGCAAGAACAAAGAGACTTTTAACTCAGCCCTGAACTTCCATTGTCCGGCCGCCGGGAATGTGGAGGGTGATCCATTAGATCTCAGAAACAAGATGACGCACACTGCTTGACCGGTTTTAGAACCATCCTGTTCCGGGGACCAGTAAGGAAAACATTCATGAAGACCCACGGGGACTCAGATTCCAGACCTGCAAATCACCAAAACCCCCTTGTAGGAATTACCCACATTCCTTTTCCCTGACTCCCCTGAATAAGCTTTCTCCTAGAGAGCTTAAGGGGAATGTGGATGTTAGGCACCCGATGTTATTAAACACACATTTATAATCCAACCCCCGTCTCAGCTCCTGGGCTGGGTGGTGACCGGTAGCACAAGCCCCGGACTCTGGTTTCATCCTGACCCCCTCCATTCAGCTGAGTAAGGTGGAAATTTCCAGAAGAAATTTCTAGAGAAGTGAAATTTAAAAGAGAAAGCACAGCTGGCCCCAGAACTCTAAGTGGTGCACGGACTATATTTAGCCTGGAGAGATGAGGTTGTGGTAAATGAGACCTCCTGGGATGATGTCACCGGGAGCTCAGACTTCAGAGAAGGGGGAAACAGGGAAGGTTGGACTGTTTTGCCACTGAAGGGGGAGGGGAGAGATATGTGGAGCAGGGAGGGCCCCCAAAGATGGAGAGCTCAGGATGAAATCCAGCCCCAGGAAGTCAGCCATGAACTTGTTCTGAAAGGAGATGTCCTATGCTCTGGATGCATTTTTGTAAGGTAAAATCCTTCCCACCTCTTGGTCACCGCCTGCCCATCCTCACTGCCTACTCCCCAACCCCCAGGGGAGTCAACTACACTCATGGGGATTTGTGTGAGCTTCAGATGCGATGCGTTAGGAAATCAAGCCAGGGACAGAGTTTTATGTCTACAGCAAGCAAGCACCCCCTCTGCCCCAGGCTCTTCTCTGGCACCTGAGATTTGCAAACATCTTAGGGACAGCTTTAAACATCAGGCAGTGTGAAAATGGAAGGTCTCCGTCCATGCTATCTGGCTCTCATGGGTGGGAAAAGCCACAACTGAAAAGCTAAAAGTGCATGCAAGAAGAAGTGAATAAAGAAGAAAAGTGATGCCTGTCAGCAGATGATTGGATCAAAAAACTATGGTACATCTACACAATGGAATACTATGCTGCCATAAAAAAGAAGGAATTCTTATAATTTGCAGCAACCTGGATAGAATTGGAGAATATCATGCTGAGTGAAATAAGCCAGTCAATGTAAGAGAAACACCACACGACCTCACTCATTTATGGATAATAAAGAACATTATAAACTGATATAGAGACAGTAAAGCAACAAGCAGACTGTCAAATTACAGCGGGGACGGTAGGGAGATCTGGGGGAGATAAGAGATCAACCAAAGGACTTGTATGCATGCATATAAATACAACCAATGGACACAAAACTCTGGGGAGGGAGGGCATGTATGGGAGGGGGAGCCAATGGTAAGATATGTACACAGATAATAATTTAATTTTAAAAAAATGGTAATAAGTAAATAAACTCCAGCTTAAAAAAAAAAAGAGGAAAAGTGACCAGAGCACAGATACTTTGTAAAAAATGTTTTATTGATTTTAAAGAGGAAGGAAGAGGGGAGAGAGAGACAGAAACATCAATGAGAATAATTTGATTGGCTGCCTCCTGCACACCCCCAATGGGGATCGAGCCCCCAACCTTGGTATGTGCCCTGATTAGGAATTGAACCGTGACCTCTTGTTTCAAGTTTGATGCTCAACCACTGAGCCATGCCAGCTGGGCAGTACAGATATTTTTGCTTGAATGAATTCAAGTTGTCTTAGACCCTGGTTCTTCTCCTGCCCCTGGTCCTGAGCTCATGCACCTGTTTATACCAAGCCTGGCCACAGGCTAAAGTAGATATTCCTCCTTGGCTTTCTGACCTGTCTCTGGCTCAGTGTTAATAGCAACCTCTGTGACAGGCCTGCTCACGCTGGAACACTGCCTTCCATCCATCATCTCCCTCTGTTGGCAGGAAGCTACATTCTTGTTCAGGTTCATGAGCCATAACTCCTTCAAGCTCCCCTTCCAAAATCCAAAGCCACTTTCTGGTTGAACGAAAGGCAGTAAACTGAGCTGGAATGAAGGCTGGACCTGGCCCTCATTGAACGTTCAAGCCCTTTTTCAGCTCTTGTTGCAAAATTCACCAGCACCCCGCACCTGTTCCCTGAGGACTGCTCCACGGCTTCCCTTCCCACAAATAAGATGATTAACAATCAAAAAATGCTTTATACAATCAGTCACAGGCACACATACCAAGTAGAGGAGGGCCTCTCACCTACACAGAAACCTTGGCAAACAAATAAGGATGGAAGCCCACACAGGTAAACATCTGGAGGAAACCTGGGAGTTCCTGTCTCAGGATGGATTGCTGAACTCCAAAGTCATCCTCAAGCAAAAGCAGAATTCACAAAACATTGACACTTGTTGGAAGGTTAACTGATTTTTGAAAATTACTTACTGGCCACCAATAGCAAATGAGCCAACGTTTCCAACATCAATAGTCCATCTTCCACGGCGGATCTACTGCAAAGTAAAACGGGTTAAAGCTATGGTTGTGCATTTGCACAGAAACAGCTTACTCTTTCCCATTCCTTAGCAAAAAGAATCTCAGATGCAGAAACTAGTATTAAACTTTCCTCCCATTTGGATGACAGACTGGGCCAGGAGGGATGGAGAAATCCTGAGTTGGGGTCCTTTCCTGTCATCACTCCTCCTGACAACGTTGCTGACAGGATGCTCAGTTTTCGCCGCTGATGGATGGCAGGGCGCTGCTTCTGCACAGAAAGCTAAGTCAATGGGTCCATCTCCCAAGGAAATTTAGTACCTGGGACAACAATACTCTGAAACATTCCATGACAGATGGGGCCCGAAATAGGCTCCCCGGTTCTCTGTAACTCAGACCCTTTTTACAAGCTTCTCAGCCGCCTGGGAGTGGGTCCAGACGCCCACACTGTGCTAAAGGTGATGAGTGTGAGCTCAGAAAAGGAGGCGGGAAGCACACTGGACCGAGTCAGGAGACTGAGCTGATTAAGTGCACGTGACTTTGGTGAGTTGCCCGGCCTCTTCTCAGTTTTCTCATCTAGAAAAGGCCTCCCTCACGGAGAGGTTAAGAGGCTCCAAGTAGAAAAGTTTATGAGGGTGAGAGAGTCTTGTAAGCTCTCAGGAGCTATATAAGTGCAAACATGCTCACATGCATTGTCAGGACTTGTGATTCAGAGCAAGCAGACTGATAGATCATGCTTATTGAGCTCGCTCTGTGCTGGGCACTCAGTGCCTCGCATGTACAATATTATCTCCCTGCCATGGACTGAATTGTGTTCCCCCAATTTCATAGGTTAACGCCCTACCCACAATGAATGGTATTTGGAGATAGGGTTTTGGGGAAGTAATTAGGTTTATTTCTTTTTATTTTTTAGTAATTAGGTTTGGATGAAGTCATGAGAGTGCCCTAATAAGAAAGAGACACCTGCCCTAACCGGTTTGGCTCAGTGGCTAGAGCATCGACCTGTGGGCTCAAGGGTCCCAGGTTCGATTCTGATCAAGGGCAGGTACCTGGCTTTCAGGCACATACCAAGTAGAGAGTGTGCAGGAGGCAGCTGATCAATGTTTCCAACTCTATCCCTCTCCCTTTCTCTCTGTAAAAAAATTAATAAAATATATTTTAAAAAAGAGAGACATCAAAGAGCATCCTCTCCTCTCCTCTCCTCTCCTCTCCTCTCCTCTCCTCTCCTCTCCTCTCCTCTCCTCTCCCTTCCACATGGAGGAAAGACCATGTACAGACACAGCCACAGCCGGAAGGTGGCCATTTGCAACCCAAAGGGAGAGCTTTCGTCAGACATCAAGCCTGAATGCACCTTGAGTTTACACTTCCAGTCTCCAGTTTACACGTCCAGTCACTAGGACTGTGAGAACTAAAGTCCTGTTGTAAGCCACTCAGTCTTTAGTGTTTTGTTACTGAAGTCTGAGCTGACTAAGACACCCCCTTGATCTCCTAACATCCCTATAAGATCAGCCCTGTCATTACTGCCATTCTACAGCTGAGAAAAAAGAAGCCCATAGAGTTTAATGAACTTGCCCAAGCGGTGGAACCAGGATTATGAATGCACAGCAGAGACCAGCCAGAGCTCACCTAAACCATTTCTTATTCCTAGAAAACAGCTAAACCTCGTTTCCCAGCTCTGTTAAATCCAGAGAGCTTTCTTCAGTGGAATGTATGTGAAAGTTTTATATACTGCTCATAGGACGGGGAGGGGAAGAGAACACGGACTTTTTTCCCATTCTCTTGGCGGGGACCATGTGAGGAAGGTGGCAGCACAAGAAGGAGCAGCTCTGAGCAGCTTGAGCCCCTGAGTGACATGGTGAAGCAGGGCTCCTCCTTCCAACCAACCCCCACTGCTCTCCAATTTTAATAAGATATTAACTGCTGCCCTGGCTGGTTTGATAGAGCAACGGCTGGCTCACAGAAGAGCCTAGGAGTTCAATTCTGATCAAGGCCACAGGCTCTGGTTGCGGGCTTGATCCCCGGTAAGAGGCGTGCAGGAGGTAAGCTGATCAATGGATTCTCATCAGTGATGTTTCTATATCTCTCTCCCTCTTCCTTCCTTTCTGAAATCAATAAAAATATTTTTTTTAAAATCATACATAGTGTTCATTCTTTTACATATGGTTTCTTTCACTCAGCAGAATGTTTTGAGACTGAACCTGTGGTTGTGTGTAGAATGTCGTGTTTGGGAAGAATTGCTGAATACACCACTTGTTGATCCAACAACCTCCAACAGATAGACACCTGGTCTGTTTCCAGTTTTTGGCTAATATGAATAAAGCCACTATAAACATGATGGTACAAGTCCTTTTGTGGCCATATATTTTCACTTCTGCTGGGTAAATACATAACAATGGAATTTCTGGGTCATAGGGTAAGTGCATTATTAAATTTTTTTTTAAGAACCTGCAGAGTGTTTCTTAAAGCAAAGCAGCTGTACTTTTTTACTTTCCCACCAGCAATATACAAGAACCCCCATTGCGCCACAGTCTTGCCAGCATTTGGTGTTGTCACTGCTTTCAATAAGACCATTATTTTTTTTTTTTTTAAATATATACTTTATTGATTTTGTACAGAGAGAAAGGGAGAGAGATAGAGTTAGAAACATCGATGAGAGAGAGTCATCGATCAGCTGCCTCTTGCACACCCCCCACTGGGGATATGCCCGTAACCAAGGTACATGCCCTTGACCGGAATCGAACCCGGGACCCTTCAGTCCCCAAGCCGACGCTCTATCCATTGAGCCAAACTGGTTTCGGCAAGACCATTATTTTTAATTTTCTGTATCCGCCTCTGGGCATTAGAAAATGGGAAGGGCTTTGTCATCACTGTCCTCAATAAGTGTGTATGACCCTGTGGTTGGTGCGCACTGTGCAGAAGCTAATGTAAAGTTATTCTCATAACAACCTGTTTGGAGGCTGTGGGAGGTGAAATAACTGGGGAACTAGGATTCAGACCCGGGTTTTTCTGGCTCCATTTTCTTTTCACTTTGGCTAGGACTCGTGAAACAAGACGGTGTTGAGAAGGGAGATTCCTGTGCAAGGGAGTGTGGTCAACCTTTTCCCGTTGGTCAGAGCCCTCCAGGAAGCTCAGAAGATTCTGGTTCATGGGAGAATCTAGGGTTTCTGGCTCTGTAGGTTTGTTAATTTTTATTTATTTTACATTTTATTTTATTTTTGGCCCTGTAGGTTTAGATGAATTGGGGCAAAGGATGGAAGAAAGCTAAAAGAGAAGAAATTCTCCAAACACTTGTTTCCTTTGAGGTGAAGGAGATTAAGTTCTCAGGCTCATCAAAGGCCTGAAGGAAGGATGAGGGCTCCACGTCTGCTGCCCTAAGCATTCGAGGGAAGGAGGGAAGGAACCTCTGGGGCGTAGGGGGACTAGTTACAACTCACACCTCAGTACAGTTCTGCTTGGCTGAGTAATTAATATAAGCAGTTTGACCCAAAGAAAGCACCCGGATTCATCTGAGCGACTGTGTCAGAGCTAGGGTTTGGGACACAAATGGAGAACAAAATGGATGGAGCCCCATCCGTTTAGTGCTCAGAGCTGTATGCGGTAAATACAACAATCTTCATTCGTCAGATGAGTAATCTGAAGAAGAGAGGGTTTGAGTCATTTCTCCAGAGTCCCACAGTCCCAAACTCTGTCCACCTCCTGGTGGGAAAGAGTGCTGCAGGGACTGGAGAAGCGCAGGCTTGGAGCTGCCTTCTGAGATTTCTGCTCCTAAGGTCCTTCTCCATAGAAATCCTGACGCCGATCCTGCAATTAGTATGTGCCCGCAACCAAGATACATGCCCTTGATCGGAATCAAACCCGGGACCTTTCAGTCCGCAGGCCGACGCTCTATCCATTGAGCCAAACCGCTTTCGGCTAGTCCTATTGTCTTGATACCCTCAACTTAATGAATGAAATGCCGGACAGTCATCCCCTCCCCCCACGCAGGGATCGGTGGGTTTGAATGCGCTGCGTTCCGGCTGCGGCGGCCCCTGGGTAATTTTGCCAGGCTGGTTGGAGGCACGTAAGGACACCTTCAGTTCCATTCTGCCCCCCACGGGACCCCATCTGCAGGCTAGAAGCTGGCGGAGCTCAGAGCCCCTGTTCCCCGGCGGCGCGCCCTCCCACAAGGGATCGCCAGAAGCCCAGGCGGGCGCGGGGCGCGCAGGAGAGACGCGGATGGGGCGGCGGTGCGGCCAGCAGAAGGAGGGGCTGGGTAGGGGTGCAGCCAGCAGGAAAGGCGGGGGAGAGGGGTACGGGGCTGATTGGGGCCGGGGGTGGGGCCGCAGCGATCACGTGAGGGATCAGCCGGGCGCGGGGTGGGGCCCGGCTCGGGGCGGGGCCGGGCGCGGTAAATAGGACCGGGGGGGCCCGGGGGAAGCTTCCTACGGCGGCTGTTCGGGCACCGACTCTCACTCGCCGGCTTCAGGCCCAGGCTCTCGGCGGCGGAGTAGGTGAGGCGGCGGGAGGGCGGCGGGATGACCTTGGCGGCGGCGGAAGGGGAGGCCGGGGCCATGCGCGCCCCCCGCCGGGGCCTGGAGGCGTTTCCGGGGCCCGGCGGGCTGGGGGGACCCTCCGGCAGTCCCCGCCGGCAGCGGGGGGGGGGGGGGGGGGCGGGGCGGAGAGAAGAGCCGTAAACAACCCGCCCGCGGGCAGCCGGGCTCCCTGCCCCCAATGGGCCGGGGAGCTCGCGCCCCGGTGGCTCCTCCGCCCGGGCTGTGTCCGGGCCGGGTCATCCCGACCCTGGCGCCCGCCCGGCCCTGGGGCCGGCCCGGGAGGCCGCCCGGGCGGAGCCGGGCAGTTTGGGGGGGATGATCCTCGGGAGGAGCCTGCGGGGAATGGCTTGGTGACTTTTCAGGTAGCATCTGGCTCCCCGCCTCTGCGCCCATTTCTGGGCTTCCGTTTTCGCAGCAGACTGCTGAAATAACAGTATCTATCTGCATTTATTTTATGTGTTTTTTTCTTATTCTGGGCAACTTTCTGCACGCAATCACACACGATTCCAGGAGCCCCAGAAGACAGAAATGAGAAAACAGGAATCTGGGGCTGGGTGGATTCAGCTGAAACCCGCAGAAAAAGTTAAATGCACAGATGGGAAGGAAAATGAAACTGAGGGAGATGGTGCCTCAGGCCCAGGGTGGTGTGGGAAGGGGGAAGCAGGGTGGAGTCCTGGGGCATTACCCTCCCCTCAGACCCTGAGGCCTGAGAGAGGGAGCATTTAGGGAGCAATGTGGGGTAACTGGATTTGTTGGGCTCAGCCGAAGGCAGTCCAGATAGCTGTGAGCTGGATTTGCCCCCTTAATGGGCTTAGGCCAACCCCATTCCCTGGCCACAGAGGAAGCCAGCAGGCACGGGGAGAAACAAAAGCCCAGCCCCCTATAGTGCCTGACCCAGTAGAAACCCTTACCCAGTGGAGGGCAGGTAGTGGGTTCAAAGGGAGGCCTCACACCTTTTATCACCTTGGAAAACCTGATTCCCAAGTTCCTCCACTCCTAGGTGAGCGCAGCTGAGATTCATTCATCTAGAATCTAGATGAATCTATCAATGCAGAGTGAGGGAGGAGACGACGAAAGACGGGCGTAGCCAAGGCTACTTTCCTTTTCTTTCATAAAGTCCTTTCCTTAATGGAGAATTGTTTTCTGTTGGCACTGGTGACAGGGCCCAAGGGTCCTTGAGCATAGAAAAAGAGGATGCTCAGTGGTTAGAGCATCAGCCCACAAATGAAGGGTCTCCGATTCAGTTCTTGTCCAGGGCATGTACCTCCATTACAGGCTCCATCCTTGGTTGGGGCATGTGCGGGAGGCATCCAATCAACGTGTCTTTCTCACATGGATGTTTCTCGGGCTTGTGCCTCTTCCCCACCCTTCCACTCTCTAGAAAAATCAGTGGGAAAAATATCCTCAGGGCAGGATTAACAAAATAAATCGATAAATAAATTTAGCCGGTTTGGTTCAGTGGATAGAACATCGGCCTGCGAACTGAAAGGTCCCAGGTTCGATTCCGGTCAAGGGCACATGCCTGGGTTGTGGGCTCAATCCCCAGTGGGGGACTTGCAGGAGGCAGCCGATCCATGAATCTCTCATCATGGATGTTTCTATCTTTCTCTCCCTCTTCCTTCCTCTCTGAAATCAATAAGAATATATTTTTAAAAAATTAAAAAAGAAAGAGGCTGAGTTGTTCTCACCCTGTGTGGCTTTCCCAAAGAGAGTTGAATGTTCCCTGGAGAGGTTCTGCACAAACCGTTTTTGGGCATTTGTCCCAGGGCTGGGTACTGCCCCTTGAAGAGGTACAGATCTCATCCCAGACGGTGGCAACACAGGCCTGACACAGCCTGGCTGCAGGAACTCCCTTGATATTGGGTCTGGCCAGCCCTATTTCCCAGCTGGTCCGAAGGTGAGAGTGGAGGTTTTTGGTTCCGGGAAAAGCCTGCCCCTGTGCGGCTGACTCAGCATCTTGCACTGGGGCCTGGTTCTTCCTCTCTCCACCTGCTGAACTAGGGAGTCGGAGTAGGAAGTTGCTCACATTTTAGGGCGGGGAAGAGAGATTTTGTGTTATTACAGGCAGCTGGATTGAGAAGAGAAAGGGAGAGCATATATATGTCAGGGGAGCCTTGAAATGTCTGTTGAGTGACATTCTTAAATGTGTGGGGTGGCTGTGTAGACTCCCTCCACTGGGACAGAAGGACTGAAATATTTGGGGGTGAACACTCGCCATGTCTGCCACATATTTTTGAGAGTTTGGCATAAGGAACGTATTAGAGATATGTGAGGTTGGACTGGATGAAATGGGACATTTTCATAGGGTCCAGCCTTTTGTATAGAGAGATGATGGGGGTTGCCAGTACGTTGATGATCAGGTTGAGGCACATACAGATGTAATTGTACTCACCGGATATTAGGAGGCAGGCAGCAGTCTGCACCCGGTCCCATATCATCATCTCTTTGGTGTAAGCTCTCTACACATACTCCAGGAGCTGCCTAAGAGAGGGAGATAAATCCAGAGAGTCCTTCCTTGGTTGATAATGTTCATATTCTCCACCCTGGTTTGGCTAGGGAGGGGGGCTTAGGGATCAAACACCATTCCCTATCTAGACTTTAACTGGTCCCATTTCTAACCTCAAGCCTTATCCCCACTCCCTTTCCATAGCACCTAGGGCCTCCAAGTCTTAGCTCCCCTTTGCAGGGAGCACGGCTCACTTTCTTTGATCTGCAAATCATCGCCACTTGCTCCTGATCTTCCTGAGGGACATTGTAGCTCCTTTCTGCTTTCCGCTTTTCCCTCTGTCGTTCTCTGATACTTTTTTCCAGGAACAGTTCTTAGAATTGATAGAAGTTTAATTGTAACGCATGTATCCTTCCCCACTGGTGTTTGTGAGTTATTTATGTTGATACATACAGTTCTAGTTCATTCATCTTAATGTACAGAATACTTACCTACTGCGGCCCAGTTAGGTTGCTCCTGAATTTTCACTGTTGCTACTAAATATCTTTGGATCTCTCAGACACTTTGCAAGAGTTTCTGTAGGTCAAAAGCAGAAGTTCAGTTAATTGCTGGGTCATCTTCTATGTGGCTAGATAAGTGAGGTTTTACCTACCTATACCCCCAACAGCAAGGAAGGTCTCTGTTCCCCGTGTTCCCCAACACCCGACATGATCAGACTTTGATTTTTCTCAAGCACCACTTTCCCTCACCTGTAAAAGATAAACTTACACAAGACTCTTCCAGTGTTACTGTTTGATGAATGTGTTATCTGTCTCCACCAGGCCCGTAACTCGTTTAGCCTGGTCATCACGATAGCCTTGAGTTAGCAGCAAGGACGGGGAGAGAAGGATGGGGCAGATACCACCAGGATAGTGCACCAGCTCGGCACAGAGGGCTGTTCTGCCAAGAGACCCAGCGGAGGCTGGGCTTCTCTGTGAGCCTCTGACCGGCTGACCTGGACTCGGGCAGCATGTGCTCACACACGCCAACGTCACATGGCCTCGGGGCTTGCACAAGACCTGGGCGGGTGGTGCCAGTAAAGGGCTTCAGTCACTCCAAGGTTGAGGCCTTGTCCAGCATCCGTTGGGAGCCACCTGCCACCCATTCTCCATCCCGCTTCACCCTGCGGGTGGTTGGGAGGTACTTGGTTCTGGAGTTCAGGATAGCGGAACAAACCATCGTTTGAATGCTTGTCACTAAAGTTGGAAAAATCCTAATCTTTCACCCACACTGGGGTACTTTGGAGAATAAAAAGAATGACCCCGAGACACCAGCTGGCCTGTGGGTAGGGAGAGGCAGAACACTGACTGCACTTAGTGAGCGAGAGACTGTCCCAGTGGCAGTTCATTGTAAGCGCTGCTGCTCAGACACAAGCAGCAAGAAAGGCTTTTTGAAACAAGAGCATCATCTGTCTCCCCACAGCCTGGTGAGGGGAGTAGCTTTTCCTGGGGCCCCAGGAAAGGAAACCAAGACCAAGCCAGAGAGACGAAGCCTTTCTGTTACTGGCTTCTGCGGTTTCCAACCTCTGTCATGCTGGTCCCCATCCAGCAGGGAAATGTCACGTAGCCTGCGATTGGATTAGTTCCTGCGACCGGAGAACCTAACGGGGCACTAATATCATTCAAATCTCTAAGGATTTTTATAAAGTGGTTGCAGGGTCCTTCAGAATCCTGGCAGTATGCCCATTTTCGAAACTGAGACAAGGGGATGCCGGGCCCCAGGCAGCATCTCAGTAAGGCCACATCAGTCAGTGAGCAAAAGCTTCCAGAACTTGGTCCAAACTGAGTCTTGTTTCTCAACAATAGAAACTTTTTCGACTCATTGAGACCTCCTGTCTGGGGGGAGGGGGGTTTCTTGTTTTAAGGCTAAGGTAGTCATTTGCTCCTGTTTGCAGCATGTGGGCTGTTGTGGCTGATCTTAAGCAATGTTCCATTTGTGGGTTCTGTAGCCGCGTGGTTTGCAGGCAGCATGGTGGGAATTAGTCACTTATGGGGGGGATGACTGACAGGTGGGCAGCAGGGGGAGTGGCCAAGGCAAGCGGGGCCTTCTCACTGGCTCTCCTGGTTCCCTTGGAACCTGCAGGGCTGATGAAGGTGATGCTGTGGCCACCTTCAGGGGATGCCTTTTTCTGGGTCACACAGCAATTGCTTGGGGTCAGGGGAGTGGGGTGGTGGGGGTGGGGACATTTCAGCTGCAGGGAGTCAGGCTCTAGTCTAGGGGATGGATAGCCAACCTGGTGCCTCTTCATCCTCACAGCGTTTGAGAGGCGACAACTAGGAGCCCTTTATGTTATTAAAGATTATAAGCCATGAAGCAGTTAACCAAGTTTGCCTTAGAAGCAAAGCCATAAAACAGAAAAGACCAGATCAAAGGCTGAGGTGGAGCTGAGCAAACAAATTCAGGGGAAATGAAGGTCTGCCTGGAAGTGATCAAAAGTTTAGGAAGAACTGCCAGTAACAACAGCCGGGGGCAAGACAAGTCTTTTTGGAAGAGAAAGAAATGGACAGAGTTAGTCACACTCAATCTTCACACCCCTCCTGCCTTTCCACCTACGTATATGTGTGTGTAGGTGGAAAGGTAGTCGTGTGTGTGTGTGTGTGTGTGTGTGTGTGTGTGTGTGTCACAACTTAAATTTGTGATTATTGGCAGAATGCCGGCACTCAATTTTTTTATTCTTTAGAGCCACCTGTGAAGAGGTGAGCGGTGGATGGGCAGCAGCAGTGGACATGGGAGAGCAAATGGCCGGGTGTGAAAGACCTGCTGGACATTCATTCATCTTTTTCTGTATTAGCCAGGAGGTGGCAGCTGGCTTATTTGGAAAGTTCCAAGTATAGATGCCCTGCTCGTCAGATTCGATGCAGATTAGGATTCCAGTCTACCTGAGGGTTCTTTAACCCTTTGCACTCCGCTGTCCCCTCTCAGGGGACATCGGAATTCTAGCATATCACGCGGATGTCCCCTCTCAGGGGGGACATTGCAGTTTATTAGTGATTACAGGGAATTGAGTTAATTCAACGCACGTTTCCGCCGCAAAGTAGCGTCTAGTAGCTGGTAGCCAATGTCCAGAATGGTTCGGAGTGCAAAAGGTTAAACACCCTTTTGAAAAAAAATCAAGGCTCGTGGCAGCCAAAACTGATTCCTCTAGGGATGCCAGGGTTTGAAATCTTTCGGGCATTCGCTCCTCTCTTTCTGTGTTCATTCGATCTCTTTCCAGAGCCCCACGGTCCATGTTAGTCCCAGGAATGGCTCAGGGTAGTCTGGGGAGCGGCTCTGCAGTGCGGGGAGGGAGGCAGAGGTAGGATCACCTGGCCAGAGGCCCTTTCTTTTCACAGGATATTCTCAGAGCTGTGGTGGGATGTGCCTTCATATAAACCAGTAAGTGCTATGGGGGTTTGGAGAACAAAGAAATGAGAGGATCTCTTCCCTTCCCCGCTACCCCCCCATTTTTAGCTAGAATCTAGCTTGGAAAGGGGGAAGGCGGGTGTAGTGGAATCCCAGGTCTTCTCAGGGAGTCCAGCTGACGAGGACAGAACTAACATCTGCCCTGCACACTTCCCTCCACCAGCCCACACCCTGACAGGCCGGGTAGGGTGGTGACTGATGGATCTCTTTCCCGCATGAAATAAGCACTTTCTGTTCATTTTCTCTTATAATCAAGGGGGGTGGGGGGAAATGCACAGAATTGAGAGAGAAAAGGGAAGTGTTTGCCAAACAGAGGGGAAGTGAAAGCTGTTGTTTCGAGCTAAGATCACAGGACCCACGACAAAACAGCACAGCCTGCTGCTTTAACCATTTGCATGTAGTGTCCAGTGTTCGTGATTCGTGTGGATGTGGGGAGAAAGAAAGCTGACTGGTGCTCACTAAATGAATCACCGCTGCTCTGGGGACCTTTGTTTTCCCTCTGGGAGGAGAGGCTCCATATTCTTTGGGCTCAACAGTCCCAGGACCCTCAGCACGGAAGACTATTTGGAGGAGCGGACTGGGATTCTCTGGCAGAGGCTGTCAGTGGAGGAAAGAAGACAGAGGGAGGGCAGGCAGAGGGTGGTGCATCTGACCTGGGAACTGAGCATGCCCAAAGGAGCAGCCCTGTGTTGCCTTCTCGCGGGAGGGCAACCACTGTGGCAGGGGTGTCGTCCCAGCTCCTTACACTGGGCCCAGCTCCTTACACTCTGGAGAAATCAGTGGCCATGAGCTCCATGTTACAGGGGGTGGAACAGGCTCACAAAGGTTGGTGCTCCAGGCTGCACAGCTAGTGAGTGGAAAAGCCAAGTGTGGAATCCAGGTCCCCTGACTCCAAGCCCGTGCCCACCCTCACTGCTGGCGAAGGTGGCTGTTGACCCCTGGGTCTCCAGCCCAGCCTCTCTAATCCCTGGAGTGCTGGGCTGAAAGGAAGGGCCGGGAGTCGGTGGTCAAAGTCCTTAGTTCACAGGAGGGCACCCTGGTTCTTCACTGAAGTTATAAGGGAGGAGAACAAAGTTGGCAGGAAATATGGAACCAAAGGACTCAGCAGGGTGAGTGCATGAAAGACAGGTGGTGCAGGAGCGCTGGGGCCTGGCAGGACTCCCGGCTCAGGCTGGGGGACGGCCACGGCAGTTGTCAGTGCAGGAGCTGAGAACCATCTGGAAGGTGGGAGGTGCCTCCTCCCACAGGCCCGAGAGGAATACTGCTTTAATATCTGAGTTGCCTGGAAGCGCTCCCATCTCTACTTGCTTATGAGTTAGCATCTCTGCGGAGGGCTGAGCCCCGGGGGGCACCTGGGGACACTCCTGTTGCCATTTAGGGAGCCTTCCCCTGGGACTGCCTCCTGCCCTCGGTTCTCCTCTGACGACTGCTCTGCAACTGCTCTGCTCCCCGATTGCCCTTTGCCCCCTTCGCCATGTGAGGCCACAGCGAGACATTGATCTAAGCGTTTGGAGATTGCGTGGGTCCCTGACGTGGGGTCATGTGAGTGGCAGCCTCCCCATGAGTCACTGAAAGTGGGAAAGTCAGTGTTTTGAGCAAGAAGACCGTAGGGTGAAAGCCCCATTGGAGTCTGGGGAGATGATTGCATCTGGGGGCCCGTTGAGACCAATGTCCTGGCTGGGGTGGCTCAGTTGGTTGAGCCTTAGTCTATGCACTGAGAGGTCACCAGTTTGTTTCCGGGTCAGGGCACATGTCCAGGTTGCGGGCTCAATCCCCAGTAAGGGGACATGGCAGGAAGCAGCCAATCAGTGATTCTCTCTCATCACTGATGTTTCTGTTTCTCTCTCCCTCTCCCTTCATCTCTGAAATAAATTTAAAAACGTAGATTTAAAAAATAAATAAGTGTTCTTTCCTCAGTTTAGTGGTTTGGGGTTTTTGGTCGCCCTAACCATTCTTCCTAAAAGAGCAAAGTTTCAAAAAAAAAAAAAAAAAAAAAAAAAAAATATATATATATATATATATATATATATATATATATATATATATATATATTTTATTAAAGAATAAATATATAAAATATATATATATTTTAAAGGATGTATAGTGAAAATAAGTTCCCCCTTTGCAGTTTGTGTGTTTCTCTTGTTGCTTAACATGTAGAGGCAGGAATGTACTTGGACATTGCTTAATGGGTTTGTGCACTTACATTACCATGACTCACCTGCGGTGAGTGTCTTGGGCATAGTTACTTTATCGGTAAGTATGATTCACTTCAACCAATTCATCTCTTAGAGGCTGCTTTGTATTCTATTATTTCACCATTTACGGTAACTTAACAAGTACTTTGCTTGGTTTCTGGTCTTCTGCTACTGAAGAGAACATGTCGGAAACATCTGTATACCTGTATCTTTGTGTTATGAGGCTGGTATAAATCTAAATGTCAGGTTGCTAAGTCAGAGGGCATGCAAATGAGAAGGTTGATAGAGATGGTCCCTTCCACAGGGCAGTGTGACATCTCTGCTTCCCCACATTAGCACACATCCTGCCCCCATTGAGAACTATTCCAGTGGTTCTCAACCTTTCTAATGCCGCCAGCCTTTAATGAAGTTCCTCATTTGTGGTGACCCCAACCATAACATTATTTGAAAATACCTGTTGAGAACCGCTGCTGTAGAGCCTAAGACCATTGGAAAACACAGATATTTACATTATGAATCATTAACAGTAGCAAAATTACAGTTATGAAGGAACAACGAAAATAATTTTATGGTTGGGGTCACCACAACATGAGGAACTGTATTAAAGGGTTTCGGCATTAGAAATGTTGAGAACCACTGTATTAGACTGTCCTGCCTTTGCCACTCTGGTTGAAAATAAATATCTCCTTAATTTTATCTATAGCTGCCTATGGTTGAGCATCTTTTTTAATATTTGTTGGCCATTTATAATTCTTTCCTTTTTAAAAAATATTGATTTCAAAGAGGAAGGGAGAGAGAGAGAGAGATGGAAACATCAGTGATTAGAGAGAATCGTTGATCTGGTTGCCTTCTACACATCCCACAATGGGGAATGAGCCTACAACCTGGGTATGTGCCCTGACCGGGAATTGAACTGTGACCTCCTGGTTCATAGGTCAACACTCAACCACTGAGCCACACCAGCCAAGCTGTAGTTCTTTTTCTGTAAATTCAGTGTGTATGTTCTTCTACCATTTCTCTGTTACATTGTTTCTATTCTGATTTTAAGAGCCATTTGGAAAATAAGAAAACGAAGTCTTAAGTATATATAAGCACTAATTTTTGTTCACTTGCTACTTGTTGTTTTTCTAGAAGAATATTTTCATGTAATTAAATATTTTCCCTTTTAAGGTTCTGTTTTATGTTGATCTTAGGCATTGCTCACTCCAATATTACATTTTTTTCAAGTGCATTTATTTTCTTCCTACAGCTTCGGTGTTTTTATTCAATGTCTTTGTTCCATGTAGCACTTTGTGTGTGCAAGAAATCAAGTGTAAAGATTCAGCCTTACTTTTTTCCCCCTTCAGAGTGCGTAGCCAGCTGTATAAGCATCATCTCCTGAGATATGCAATTTTCTCACTCTCCTCTACCACATGCATGAAATTCTCACACAGGATATGCTTCTGAATGGTCTGTCAGTTTTGTAGATAGGTTGGTCCTGGGCCAGCATCACCTGGAGGTTATAATACATCTACTACCACGAGGGCCAGGCCTTCATTCTTGCTTCCCCCCCCCACAAATGTCATGCTATCCTTCTCCCCCCCCCCCCTTCCAGCTATTCTTACGCATTTATTCTTCCAGATGAATTGTTGCTTAAGCAACAGTTAAGTTTAAATATTCCCTCAGATACAGTTCACTGTGTGGGAGGCAGTGTTTTAAGGGCTGTCGCCTAAGACATGTCATCTTCATGTAACTCTCACAGTCACCTGTGACCTGTGAGGAGGTAGGTCATTTCGGGGACAGGAAATCCCCCCAACTCACACACACAGACACACTCAGTCCCCGCTATGTGGGCATTTGCACTTCACAGGCCAGGATGTCGTGTGGCATCAGGGTGCATTTCTTGTTTTCATGGAGCTGACAGCATGATGCCAAGGCTGAGCGGGGAATCGCTGTCTGCGGACTCACTAGCCAGTCCCAAGTCTAAGGGCCGAGGTTGGGGTGTGGAGGATTCCCTTCCTGGAAGCCCATCCCTGGCACCGGAAGCAGAGGCCTTGGCTGACCTGAAAACCCGGAGAAAATCCCAGGAGACTGGTGCCATGCCACTGGCCAAACCAGCCCTGCTTCCCTGTTCTCCGGAGATTGGCACACGCCGGCCATAGCGTGGCTTATGTTTTGCGTCCAAATTGTGGCTCATGAAATCTGTTTTGTTTTGCTTTTTGTTTTGTTTTTTTTTTCCACTTGCGACATAATCACATGGACAGACTGTTTACTCTTTCGGAGCACTAACTTGGGAAAGGCCTCAACTTTGTCCCACAAATCCATGGCGAGACAGAGGGCACAGGACTCAATGTTAGCCTGGAGATGTAGATGTATTCATTTGTGTAGGACAGACTATCGTTGATCCTGCTTGTTGCCTGGGCCCTGGGGTGTTGCCAGAACAGCAGGTCAGCCCTGGTCCTCACAGCTCACAAGATAGTCTGGGCCACAAACCATCCAGTGAGCAGCACCATTTCAGACTGTTAGCTTGGTCCTTGGCTCTAACTGATCGCCCTGGAGACCCAGGCAGCACACATCCCAGGCCTCAGCTGCCCCGGAGCCTCACTGCAGGTATCACCGGCCTTCCACTTTCTCTGTCCTGGCTCCAGCCCCTGCAGGAGATGCGCACGTGGTCTGTCTTAGCCCATTCAGGCTGCTCCAACAGAAGATGACAGACAGGACTACTTCTAAACAGACATTTATTCCTCACAGCCTGGAGGCTGAAAGTCCAAGTTCAGGACACCAGCATGGTCATGAGGCATACTTCCAGAACACAGACTTCTCGCTGTGTCTTCACATAGCAGGAGGAGTGAGAGATCTGTCTCTCCGGGGTCTCTTTTATAAAGGCACTGATCCCGTTTTGAGGGCTCCACACTCATGACCTAATCACCTACCAATGGCCCCATGTCCTAATACCACCACATAGGGGGTCAGAACTTGGGGGTGACACAAACAGACCATAGCACGGTCTTGTGTGCTGCAGGCGCAGGTCGGGACCTTGAGACCAGACCCGGGAGCCCACAGGCACTGTGGGTCCTTGAGAGTTCTCTGCTGCCCACCCCGGCTTGACAGAAGAGGAATCAGGAACAGAAGGGGACAAGTGGCAACCGGGGCAGAGACACAGATCTTTCATCCACCGGGTTGTTCCGGCCCCAGGACCTTGCTGTGTGTGGGC
Source organism: Pipistrellus hanaki (assembly GCF_964339955.1). Taxonomy (NCBI): domain Eukaryota; kingdom Metazoa; phylum Chordata; class Mammalia; order Chiroptera; family Vespertilionidae; genus Pipistrellus; species Pipistrellus hanaki. The sequence goes on from NC_140507.1 coordinate 66,405,938, forward strand.
CTGGGTGGAGGAGGAGCAGCCTCTGATGTCTTGTGTCCTTTCCTTTTTAGGTGGAGTTAGGATCCGGCTTCCAAAATGTGGCGGCTCTTGGCCACCCTCAGCTGCCTGGTGGTGCTGACCAGTGCGCGGAGCAGGCCCGGCCTGCAGCCCCTGTCCGATGAGCTGGTCCACTATCTGAATAAGCGGAACTCTACATGGAAGGTGGGCTGTAGGGGCCGCTTCCTGCACGTGTCCCTCCCGAGGGTGGTCGGTCTGGGCACCCCGACTCCCAGCAGGGGTGGCCCACAGGACAGTTGAAAATCTGATCCAGAGACATGGCTGCTCCAGACCATGCCCACTTCCTCCCTGCCCCGCTTCCGTGTGTGTGTGTGTGTGTGTGTGTGTGTGTGTGTGTGTGTAAGCTTGTTGGAGGTGCATGGTGAGGTAGACGGGCTTTGGAAGTGTTCCTTTCTGAGCTCCATTGTGGTAGGTGTTGTGGCATCAGTACTAGCAGCTCCTTGGTTCTGCCCAGCCCTGAGGCCCGGGACTTTGGGAACAAACAAATGAGGAATAGGCCATCTTCAGGGCCTCTCTTGGCATGAGCCAAAAAGAGGAGACCCCCCCACTGGTCTGAGAGCTGCATGCTGCCCACAAGGCCCCTCTGGGCTGGTCCAGGCCTGCTCTACAGGGAGCCCATCTTAGACTATTCAGGCTGCTACAGACACCACACATTGGGTGGCTTATAAACAAATTAATTGCTCATAGTTTTGGAGTCTGAAGTACAGGATCCAGGTGCCAAGGGGCAGGTTCTAGTGAGGGCTCTCTTCCAGCTTGGAGATGGCGGGCTTCTCTCGGTACCTTCACATGGTGGGCGGGGCAGGGGAGCTCTCTGGTGGTTCCTTTATCTGGGCACTAATCCCCTGCATAAGAACTCCATGCTCACGACCTGAGCACCTTCCCGAGGCTCACCGCCAGATATCGGCACATTGCAGGTGAGGCTTCAGCATGCATTTTGGGGAAATTTGGTCTATAGAGGTAGAGCAGCCCCCATCCTCTGCTGAGTTGGGAGGGACCCCGGGCCTTGTCTGACCTTGAATGTGAGCAGCGTCCCATTCTTATCCCTGCTGTCCCCAGAAACACCCCCTCTGTTGGTGGGTGACTGTTGGGATGGGGTGTCTTCCAGGCGGGACACAACTTCCGCAACGTGGACATGAGCTACGTGAAGACTCTGTGTGGCACCAAACTGGGCGGGCCCAAGCTGCCCGAGAAGTGAGTACCTGCTCCCTGGGGCATGAGTAGCGGGCGCTGGTTTGGGACAGTGGGAAAGAGGAAAGAGAGAAGGCCTCCCTGGGTCCTCAGGTCTCATATCTCCCAGAGGCTCTACTTGAGGGCAGGGCTCAGTCCCTAATGCCAGTGTTTCCCACGTGCTTCTCTGGGTGGGGAAAGCGCCACGTCGGGGTCTCCACCAGCTAGGTGGGCCCAATCTTGAATAAGGAAATTCTGGGAAAAGAGGTGTGATCTGCCCTTGATGTTTTACTTTTCTAGAAAATTCTGGACAGTTTCATGTAGGCATTATTACTCTTGCAGGAAGCATTAAATAAATCTTGACAGTGAGGGTGGGTTCGGGAAGGTATGTAACATCACACAGCGGCAAAGATATTAAAAATAATGATGTGAGGAGCCAGGGCAGATGTATGATTGGGGCTGGGGCGGGGGAGGCAAGAAACACAATTATCTGGACCCTGTGGCTAAAACATCCACAAAATAAGTCGAGAAAGAAGGCTGTGGGGTGGTAAGTTGTGTTAAGCAGTAGGATCAGGTTTTACTTTCTAAACTTCCAAGAAGACATACCTCTTCTGTACGTTGAAAGGGGCCACACTCCCTTTCTCGGGGAGGGCCTGCAGGCAGCTGGCCTTTGCAGGGATGGGGTGGTAAGACGCAGGTTTGTAATGGAGATCTTTCTTTATCCAGAGTGTGGCTTGCTGAGGACATAACTCTGCCTGAAAACTTCGACGCCCGGGAACAGTGGCCAAACTGCCCAACCATCGGGGAGATCAGAGACCAGGGTTCCTGTGGCTCCTGCTGGGTGAGGCCCTGCTGTCCTGAGTGGCTGGAGCAGGGGTGGGTGGTGGAGGGGGGCCCTGGGAGTGACCAGGGAAGTCAGAGTTGGACCAGCTGTGACTGGGCACATTACATAACTTTCCTGAGTCTCAATCTCCAGCAGTTTAAACATAATAATTAAAAAAAAAAAAAACCTATGATCATGACTTATTACAGAGGCTAGGTGGGAGAAAAATTGTATAGCCCAGCCTGTGTGGCTCAGTGGTTGAGTATTAACCTATGAACCAGGAGATCTCAGTTCAATTCCTAGTCAGGGCATATGCCTAGGTTGCAGGCTTGACACCACCCCCCTCCCCGCCCCCATAGGGGGCATGGAGAAGGCAGCCAATCACATGATTCTCATTGATGTTTCTCTCTCTCCCTCTCCCTTCCTCTCTAAAAATCAATAAAAATATATTTAAAAAAAAAATAAAAAATTAGTATAAAGCCCTTTGCACAGGCAACGACCATGTGCGGGTTGTGAAATGTTTTTATTTCTGTTTGACCTGCTGTCCTGAGCCATCAGCAATACCATTAGGTTTTTTTGTTGTTGTTGTTTTTTTTCCCCACCCCCAGTACCATTAGTTTTGACCTCCACTCTATATCATGAAGACCCAGTGAGCGGTCTTAATTTTTTTTTTTTTAAGAGAAGCAATGCTTAGCAAATTTTAGTTATTTATTTTTTCTTTTACATTTTTTTATTAAATTATTATCTGTGTACATATTTTAACATGTCTTAATTTTTTTTAACTGTGGTAAAATACACAATATAAATGTAACCATCTTAATCATTCTTTTTTAAAATATATTTTTATTGGTTTCAGAGACAAAGGGAGAGGGAGAGAGAGAGAAACATCAACGATGAAAGAATCATTGATTGGCCGCCTCCTGCACGCCCTTACTTGAGATCAAGCCTGCAACATGGCATGTGCCCTTGACCAGGAATGAAACCTGGGACCCTTCAATTCACAGGCTGATGCTCTATCCACTGAGCTAAACCAGCTAGGGCTTTTGCTTTTTTTTTTTTTTTTTTTTTTTTTTTTTTAAATCCTCACTGGTGGATATGCTTAGAGAGAGAGGGAGCAATATCAATGTGGAAAACATCCATCAATTGCTCCTGCACTGCCCTGACCGGGGATTGAAATCGCAACCTGGGTTTGTGCCCTGACTGGGAATTGAACCGGCCACCTCTAGGTGCATGGGACAATGCTTCAACCAGCTGAGCCACACAGGCCCGGGCTTTTTTTTTCTTTCTTTCATTTTTTTATTAAGGTATTATATGTGTACATATCTTATCATTGCCCCCCAGGCCCGGGCTTAATCATTCTTCAGTATATAGTTCAGTGGCATTAAGTATGCTCACAGTGTTTGGCCATCAACCACACATCCATCCACACAGCTCTTGTCATCTTGCAAAACTGAAACTCTATCCCCATTAAACACTAACAACCCCTATCTGCCCTCCCCCTAGCCCCCAGCAACCACCTTTCTACTTTCTACTATGATTATGACTAGTCTGGATACCTCATAGAAGTGAAATCATAGAAAGTTTGACCTTTGTGTTTATTTATTATTTTTTACTTAAATCTTTGTGGTTGAAACTATTGTATGTATCTCCCCTTTCTTCTCTCTCCCCCCCCCCCCCTTCATAGCCTACACCCATCCCCCACCTGAAGCCTCCAACCACTCTTATTGTCTGTGTCCATGGGCTATGCATATATGCACACAAGTTCTTTGGTTGATCTCTTCCCACCTACCCACTGAGCCCCACCTTTCATCTGAGATCTGACAGTCTGTTCCATTCTTCTGTATCTCTGGATCTTCTTTGTTCAACAGTTTACTCTGTTCATTAGATTACATAGATTATGAGTGAGATCATGTGATACTTGTCTTTCTCTGGCTAGCTTATTTCACTTAGCATAATATTCTCCAAGTCCCTCCATGCTGTCTCAAAGGGTTAAGAGATTCTTCTTTTCCACGGTATAAATGTACCACAACTTTTTTTATCCATTCATCTCCTAATGGGCACTTGGGCCTACTCCTACAGAATTTTGTGCATCAGGGCTCTAGTTTGAATAAGAGTGGTGAAAGTGGACACCCGTCTTGTTTCTTGTCTTAGGGGAAATGGTTTTAGTTTTCACCCATTGAATATGATGTTGGTTGTAAGTTTGTCATATATGGTTTTTATTATGTTGAGGTCGACACTCAACCATTGACCCATACCAGCTGGGCTATAGTTAATTTCTAATTTCATTCCATTACAATCTGAGAATATGCTTGATAATGATTTCAGTCTTCTTGAACTTGTAGAGACTTGTTTTGTGTTCTAACATGTGGTCTGTTTTTGAGAATAACACAAGTGCACTTAAGAAGAAGGTATATTCTGCAACTTTGGGGTGAAATGTTCTATAAATGTCAAATTCATTTGATCCAATGTGTCCTTTAGAGTCACTGTTTCCTTGACTTTGTCTGGAAGATCTATCCAGTGAAGTTAGCAGGGTATTAAAGTCCCCTACTATGACTATAGTGCTGTCAATATCTCTTAAAGTCCTCCAGAAGTTTTAATATATTTAGGTGCTCATATACTGGGTACATATATGTTGACCAGTATTATATCCTCTTATTGGATCAATCCTCTTAGTATTACCTTTATTGTCTCTTGTGATGGCCTTCATTTTGAAGTCTATTTTTTCAGATATGAGTATTGCCATCCCAGCTTTTTTTGTTTCCATTTGCATGGAATTTTTTTTCCCATTGCTTCACTCTCATCCTTTGTGAGTCTTTTTTCTGAAGTCTCTTGTAGACAGCTATATTTGGGCCATGGTTTTGTATCCATTCAACTAACCTAAGTCTATTGATTGGAGCATTTAATCCATTTACATTTTACTTATTGCCATTTTAATTCTTTATGCCTATGTTTCTCTTTTTCTCTTCTTCTCATTACAGCAGTCCCTTTAGTGTTTCTTGCAATGCTGGTTTGGTGTTGACAAACTCTTTTAGCCATTTTTTCTTTTCTTTTTTTTTGGTCTGGGAAGCTCTTTATTTCCCCCATCTTGAGGTAGCCTTGCTGGATTTAAAAAAAAAAAAAAAAGATAATAATATAGGTTATTATTTTTAAATATTTTTTAAATTGACTTTAGAAAGGAAGGGAAAGGGAGATAGAAACATCAGTGAGGAGAGAACATCATCAATCAGCTGCCTCCTACATGCCCCCTACTGAGGATTAAATCCACAACTTGGACATGTGCCCTGACCTGGAATCAAACCGTGATCCCCTGGTTCATAGGTCAGTGCTCAACCACTTAGCCACACCACTTGGGCAAGAGTGAGCTGCTTTTTTATGTTAAAAATCAAAACTACATACTTCAGAAATGTACTGAGTACCCAGGGGAGGATTAAAGATTAAAGGAGCTTTAAAGCTAAGTTTGAGTGCCAGGACTCTTGCCCGATGCTGAAAAAGACTAGTCACCAAGGAGGTCTGGGGTGCCCACTGCGGCCTTCCAAAGTTCAGAGGTGGGGCTTACTGGGTAGGGATTGTTTCTGCAGGCATTTGGAGCTGTGGAAGCCATTTCTGACCGGATCTGCATCCTTACCAATGGGCATGTCAACGTGGAGGTGTCTGCCGAGGACCTGCTCACCTGCTGTGGCTTCCAGTGTGGAGAAGGGTGAGTCTGAGGCAGCACCTTCCATGAGGGCATGGCACCTGGGAGACCTGGGCTGGAGGCCTCCTCACGTGGAGGGTGACTGACACTCCCTAGGGGAAGTGGTACATTGAGGACAGATGTGGTCGAGGTGCTGTGGGAATCTGGGGAGTCTGGAAGCAGTATGGCTGTTGTTTTCTGGAAGGCTCCTAAACCCAGGCTGGCTGTGGGTGATGGGGTCTGGGCAAAACAGATGGGCTCAGAATTTGTGGTTCAATTTCTGAATTCAGGTCTGATTTTTCCGCTCAAGGCAATGTAGTAGCCTCAAGACCCGTATCTTTATCTGTAGTTAATGATAATGATTCCCCAGATAAGTCACACTGCCTAGTGGGCTGCCCTCTAAAAAGAAAAAGGTGTGTCCACTCCAGTTAAGTTTGAATTTCTGACACTGGTGTTTTGCTTAGTACCCTGGGATATTTGGTGTGCTCCCTCATTGAGAATCCCTGCTCTAGAAAGGACACAACCTGGTTTGGTATAGACAGGAATCTTCTTGAGAGTCTTAGTGGTTGGGGCGGAGAGCTTGGGTGAGTCCCTGGAAGGGACAATCCAGGAGATGTTGAATTGGGGGTCTGTTGGGCCGCTTGCTGAAGGCAGTGGTGGCTCCACCAGGCAGTAGTCTGGGAGCAGCGAGCACCTCTCTCACGATGACTTTCAATGAATGGCTCTTTTCTTAGCTGTAATGGGGGCTTTCCCTCTGGCGCTTGGAACTTCTGGACAAAAAAAGGCCTGGTGTCTGGTGGCCTCTATGACTCCCACGTAGGTGAGTGTCTGCCCCGAGTCCCTATCTAGCCAGATGGATTTCATAAGCAATAACTAATGATAGTCTCAGTTTCCACTATAAAGAAGACTGAGGGTTGAGGGTGAGAGTACTGGGCTGGAAAACAGGGTAGAAAGACAAGCCAATCCTCTCATTGGCAAAATTAGCAATGGAGGGGAGAACAGACCCAGGCTGCAGACTTGGGGGTATCTACTGTTCCTGAAAGTCATCATCCCAATTCTTTCTGGCCTGGAAAGGCTTCTGTAGGGGCTGTTGGCCAAGACCTTCCTTTCTACTTGGTCCCCCCAGGTTGCAGACCCTACTCCATCCCTCCCTGTGAGCACCACGTGAATGGCACTCGGCCCTCATGCTCAGGGGAAGGGGGGGAAACCCCTTCATGCAGCAAGATCTGTGAGCCAGGCTACACCCCATCCTACAAAGAAGATAAACACTACGGTAAGCACACTGGGCCTGAGACCCACTGACAGCCTTCCCAAGCCAAAGGAAGAGGCCAGGGCAACTGAGTCCAGAGTCAGGAACACAGGATGGAGCAAGGAAGGGCACTAATGCCTCTTGTCTGCCTGCTGTGTTTTCTGTCTTTACCCGAATTCCATCTCAGGGATGTGGTCTTAGGAGTCAGACCCTCAGAGATGGAGGGGACCCCTCGTACAGGGGAGTGACCTGATCTAGTCCTCCTGGTCCAGTCCCACTCTGCCCTCGGCCACATTCTCCCACTTCTCAACTTACAGATTCAGCCCAATCACTCCTCCCTAAGGGGGTTCCTGATCACTGTCACCCCTCCCGTGTCCCCCCCACCCCCTCCCCAGACTGGACAAGTCCCCTAGATGCTCAGTCTTCACCTGGTGGCTCCCCGCAAATCAGTGAATTGGCTGGTGGAGCCTCTGGAGGCATGTCTCACCCCACCTGCTGGTTCCTTTGCTAGGATGCAAGTCGTACAGCGTCCCCAGTAGTGAGAAGGAGATCATGGCAGAGATCTACAAGAATGGCCCAGTGGAGGCAGCCTTCTCCGTGTATTCAGACTTCCTGATGTACAAGTCCGGTGTGTATTGGCCCCAGAAGGCCTCGGCAGGGAGGGGAGGTCTGGGTTCAGATGGGCCGACAGGACCTGATCGGAGTAGGAAGGCAGGGTGTCCAGAAGGGCGGTGCCAGGCCCTCGACACTCGTAATCACTGCTCTCAGCAGCTGCCCCTGCTCTGCTTTCTTGCACCTGTTGGCCTCTTCTGCACATTCTATTTGGATCCCCACTGCAATGTTTTTATGTGGTTAGTTCCTGCTATTCCATTCATCCCTCAATAACCAGCTCGGAGATCTCCCAGGGGAGCCTTGCCTCCCCTCCCTGAATGGATTTTGTGTCTGGGTTGAGTGACCTTCTTTATTCATCTTTTCTTTTTTTTTTTTTAAATATATTTTATTGATTTTTTACAGAGAGGAAGGGAGAGAGATAGAGAGCTACAATAGAAACGTCGATGAGAGAGAAACATCGACCAGCTGCCTCTTGCACGCCCCCCACCGGGGATGTGCCCGCAACCAAGGTACATGCCCTTGGCCGGAATCGAACCCGGGACCCTTCAGTCCGCAGACCGACGCTCTACCACTGAGCCAAACCGGCTTTGGCAATTTCATCTTTTCTTGGCAAAGCCCTAGCCTCATGGCTACCATCCTCCATGGACAAGGAAACAGGGACCTGGCCAGCCCTCAGCCCAAGAGCTGTCTTAGAAACCCCTCATCCTCGATGAACAGTCTGTGCTGACCACTTCTGTCTCATGTACATGCTGCTAAATTGAAAACTCCACAGGAAAAAACTCTCAACTCTTAGAATAGTAAAGATTAGACAAAAGAAGATGCGTATGGAAAGAAAAAAATACTATAAAGCTGGTAAATTTTTTAAAAATGTATTATTGATTTCAGAGAGGGAGGGTGAGAAATATCAATGATGCGAGAGAACCATTGATTGGCTGCCTCCTGCCCACTCCCTACCGGGGATTGAGCCTACAACTCAGGCATGTGCCCTTGAATCTGGGACCCTTCAGTCCGCAGGCCCACACTCTATCCACTGAGCCAAACCAGCTAGGCTAAAGCTGGTAGTTCTTTGCACAGCCTGCATGTTATAAAGAATACATTTTTTATAATAAGTGAGTCACTAGGGTACAGCTGGTTGGCCAGCTCCCTGAACACTTTTTCCCTCCCACTGATTGACACGCCCCACCAGCGCAGCCCTCTTCTGCATCTCCTCTCTGGTGATCCCAGAGCAGCAGGTGAACTCTCTGCCTTTGACAAATCATTACGAGGAGTCCTAGTATGTGAAACAGACAATTGGTATTTTTTAAACGTTAAATTACTCCTAAAATTCTAATTTATAACTAGTTTTAAAGGCAACCAACAGGCATGCTTCATTGGACTCCCATTTTAATGTTTACTCAACATAATTGTGTGTTGGGCTTTCAAAAGTATATTCAAATAACTCTCCAACAGAGAGAACAAACTTTGAAGACAATAGTAGGCCTTTGGGGCCCTGATTATCCTGCCTGGGGAGCCAGCTGACGTGGAGGGGTGCTGTGAGGGATGGGGCAGTGGCTGGGTCTCAGCCTGACTGGTGTTTTCTTTCCTCAGGCGTGTACCAGCATGTCACTGGAGAAATGGTGGGAGGCCACGCAGTCCGCATTCTGGGCTGGGGGGTGGAGAATGGCACCCCCTACTGGCTGGTCGGCAACTCCTGGAACACCGACTGGGGTGACAATGGTGAGTGGCCGCTCCCTTCCTGCTAAGAAGAGGGTGTTATGAGCCAGAACACAGTTGTCATCTTACCTTCCTCTGCTCTCCTCACTTCACAGTTCCAAACCCTAGGCTTATCTGACCTTCCAGGTGTCCAGGTGCCTAGTGGGCTGGTTTCCCTCCCCCCCAAGGGCAGCTTCTGATCCTGAGAGAGGGGGGTAGGGTACAGGGCCCAGCTTCAGATTGCTGTGCCTGCCACCCCCCACCCCTTCCCCCACGTGACATGAGATTGATGTGGAGCGGGGCTGCTGTGCAGACAGTGGAAGCTGATAGAGCACCTGATGCTGGTTTGGTGCCTGTTAGGTGGCTTTTGCTCCTGGGTCTCTCAGGGATGAGTGAATCTGTTGGCCCCAGACCCGCGGCGCACTTTACAGGCTTCTTCCTTTTGCTTTCTAGGCTTCTTTAAGATCCTCAGAGGACAGGATCACTGTGGAATTGAGTCGGAGATCGTGGCTGGACTCCCCTGCACGGACCAGTACTGGAAAAGGATCTAACCTGCTGTGGGCCCTTCCAGCCAGCCCCGGGGCAGTGGGGCTGGGGGTGAGATGAGGGATAGGAATGTCTTTTATTCTTTGAGTACAAATGGGTTTTAGACAGGGCCTGAAAGACTGGATTGGGCCAAACCTTGTCTCTCATGAGAGCAGTCTTCCAAGGAGACACATCCAAGGCCTGGCTACCTCCCAGGCCACTCAGTGGACTGTTGTCACAATGCATTTAAACCATTGCTACAAGCAAAGCAAGTCCTTCCCCCTTAGACTAGTGCTGCTCGGCTCTTCCTGCAACCACCTCCACATCCTTCATCCGTCTCCATCTGTGCATCACCAGGGAGCATGATAGGCCTACAGGTTCGGAGTTTTTCCAAAGGAACGAAAGGTGGATTTCCTAATGGTAGCTTCCCACACATCCCACCATCAGCAGCACCACCAAGCAAGCAGCTTTCTAGATTTGGAAATACGTTGAGAAGAAACAGTGGACAGCCCTTTGAAAAAAGCCACTCTCCCGGCGCCCCTGCATCTGTCGAGCTTTGCAGTGTTGCTAACCTGCTCTGATCTTGGCATGATCCTTTTTAAATAGAAGTTATATTTTTTTGTGTACCTCAGCTGATCATGAGAATGAAGTAGTCTAATGTTGGAAGAGCTGTACTTAGTTTTCCCAACTGTCTCCTTAAAACAAACTGGGTGGTCTTGATTTGACTGACTTACTGACCTCTTAATACATAGAGAGAAACCAGCCTTTATTGTTTAAAAATCACTGCTGTGCCCTATTAAAGGAATACTGTGCCAATAAAAGGTTTCTCCCTCAGTGCTGTTCTGGTGGGACCTCAAAGGTCATTTGTCACTGTCTGTAGGTGCGTGGCTGCTGTTTATCCTTATCCCCCAGAAAGAAGCATGGGCTTATGGATCTTTAAACTCCACCAGGGCTGTCAGTTGAGAACAAAGTAAATACCTCATTTTAGCTTCTTTCCGCTCCAGCACCCTTTCAGACCACAGCTTCTGTCTTTTCAGTCCCTGTCACAGCCCAAGTCCTGCTGGAGGACCAGCTTTTCCCTGGCATCACCCACTGCTGGAATGGGGTGGAGGCAGAGCTTGGTGCGCTATTTTGCAAGTTCCCTGTGACTTTAAATATTACTTTGATAGGTCTATCTAAAAACCATAAGCTGTGATGTGAGGTACATCGGTTCTTGAGGGGAACAGAGGAAACTTAAAGAATCTATACCCACCCCCCTGGCCTATCAGTATCTTATTTCCCTTCCCTAAAATCATGCCAAGTTTGACTTATGATGTGACTCCCAAGAATCAGAAGCTCCTAAAATAACAACTTAACATCCAGAGAACACTGTAGGAAAAGCTATAAATTCATAACATTTTATTAACATTTAAATCAGAAATATATTCATAGCCTCAATTTAGTTATTCTACCTACTCCCAAACTGAGTTGAATAATTCCATTTTTACATACTTTCTCCTACCTCCACAGTGTTCCCTACTCCATCCTCATCCCAGAAGCCAGGAGGGATGTGCACAATAATGTAACAAGATGAATTGCAGGCCATCTTCACACTTGGCTTAAGGAGTTTTTGTTAGGGAAAAAAAATAGGGATCAGCATCAATAAACCAAGGTATCATTGATCACTACTTTAGCTACCACTGTGAGGAGGAATCAGTAAATTGCATGCCAGGAATGCTATACATTTTATTAATTACACTAGTGGCCTGGTACACGAAATTAATGCACATTAAAAGGGAATTATTAGCCGAAACCAGTTTGGCTCAGTGGATAGAGCGTCAGCCTGCAGACTGAAAGGTCCCAGGTTCGATCCCGGTCAAGGGCATGTACCTTGGTTGTGGGCACATCCCTGGGGGGGGAAGGGGGGGGGGTAGGAGGATTGGGGGGTGCAGGAGGCAGCTGATCGATGATTCTCTCTCATTGATGTTTCTAACTCTCTGTCACTCTTCCTCTCTGTGAAAAAAAAAAATTATATATATATATATATATATATATATATATATATATATACACACACACACACATAAATAAATAAATAAAACTAACCCTAGGCCACACTGGCCAGGCTGAAAATATTTAAAAAAACAAAACAAAACAAAAAGGATTAGAGGAAGTATTTTAATATTGTTATATGCCCTTTCTCTATAATATGTCAGAGATGAAAGAAAATTAGTAAAATGTGTATGAAAACCTTCCTCCTGTGAAGAGTCTGGGGTGCACTATGGAACCACAGAATCAAGTTCCCACTCACCCACCTGGAAATAATGAGAGACCCATACCCGCTGACCTCACCCCCCATCAAGCTCCACTGGGTTGGTGCAACCTCAGGTTCCCCACCCCACCTGGCGCCACACAGCGTCAGGTCCCAGCTGATCACTCACCCCCACCTCTGCTGTGGGTACATCCGTCTTGTGATGATGTGGGGATTAATTTGCATATTACCTCTATTATCTAGGATTAAAGTGTGCTATAAAGGGCAGAGTTACAGGTTCAGCAAATGTTCAATTTAATTAGAATTTCAGACAATTTTTTTTAGTATGTGTGCTGCCAAAGCAAACAAGTATTGTCTCATGCGATATTTGGGATACAATACTTAAGTTTATCTGTTATAACTGGTTTTACCTTGCATTTCATCTGGCACTTTTAGTAGAGACATTTAAAGGAAAACATCTGAGGTCTCAAGAAAGGGAAGATAGGTGTGGGCCTGAGATCTAAGACCTCTGCACAGTGACAGTAAAAATTACACCTCTTTCCAGCTGAGAGGGACTAAGGTCACCAAATCACAAGTTCAGCAAGTCCCATAGATCATGCTGAGCCACGGGAGAAACTTCCAGGATGTCCACCTGGAACTTCAGAACTCACCTTAGACTTCACACAAATTTCTGTTCTAGAATCTCAACCCAAGTTTTGTTTTTGTTTTTGTTTTTGTGTGTGTGTGTGTGTGTGTTTTAAATATATTTTATTGATTTTTTTACAGAGAGGAAGAGAGAGGAATAGAGAGAAACATTGATGAGAGAGAATCATCGATCAGCTGCCTCTTGCATACCCCCTACTGGGGATGTGCCCAAAACCAAGGCACATGCCCTTGACAGGAATCAAACCCGGGACCTTTCAGTCTGCAGACCGACGCTCTACCACTGAGCCAAGCCGGTTTCGTCTCAAACCAAGTTTTGATGCTTTAAACCTCTTGGAAGATTGCTCTTGAGTCTGGTTCACAGCTGAATGACAGGTACATGGCAAGTCACTAGTTTGTCCAGGGATGAGCCTCAAATGAACCAATTATCTGAAGCTTCCCTGGACCGAAAAACTAAGCCAACTGTCCAGTGACGGCTGTCACAGGAGGAAAATCAGTGTGGGCATGTGTACAACAATGCAACTCCAACACCACTGCTGGAAAAACCTCAAATTCACTAAGTCACTTCATAAATGACTGCAGCACAGAGGAGGCTATATGCCACATACACCAAAGCACTACTGGCTTCTATAAAGCACTGGAACGCCCTACAAGGGATTCTCAGGCTGAGGGGCTTCAGGCACCCAAGTGGGGCCAGGTCTCCCTAGTCCAAGCTGAGAGCTCAGGGAGGCACTGTGGGTGCGAGTACATCAAAACAGCTGGGCCGGGTAAGGAGGAAGGTGAACACGGCGCTAGGAGAATTGGCTAAGTATCATTCAGCTTTCAAGCCAATCACCTAAACATGGTTTTTGCCTTTCTCGAGACTTCAGTGTATAAATTGGTACAAAAAGAAAAGCTGAATTTAAAACCCTGAAAGCAGCTAAGAGAACTGGTCAAAAGCAGAGAAGACTGGCAGCTAAGCAGGCTACCAGCTGGAGGGGTGGGGTGGCTGCCACTGGCCCCTTTCCCAGCAGCTCCTAGCTCCCAGCAGGCCGTCATGTAGGGGCCAGGCAACTGTGTCCTTATTGGTACTGCGCCAGGTGCCATCGTGGTACCATCTGTCCTTCAAGCACTAATTCCATATTTGAGTTCCTTTATCTGCCACACTCACCCAAGCTTTCAAGTGAACTGCATTTGACCACTGCAGAGTATTTCAATTCATTATTTTACAAAATCTCAAAAACAGCCTTGAAGAGACCAATCTTCAACAATGGGGCTAAGGCAATCTTTCTGAAAGTTAACCTCTTCAAAGAAAATACCAGAACACCCAGAAGTTCATTCCCAGTCTTCATGTGCAGAACATAGTCTGCCATTCTTAGGAAATAGAAAAATTACCTAGAGCTGTAAACTTCACAGATATTACCTTCAAATCAATGGAAGAAAAAATGAGAAAAGAAACAGTTCAAAGGTTGCTTCAAATTAAATACATTTAATTACAACTCTAGTCAGGATGCACACAGATCTGTCAGCGGGCCCAGTGCAACGACTTCCCGACCTGCACCACTGAGTGCTCCCCTCGGCCACCGAGCACAGGTGAGCACAACCCCCAGGTCCCAGGTGCTGAGGGTGAGGTTCCCTTTTATTCTCATCGCAGCTGCATGTCACAGTTTCCCAGGGTCTGAGCCCACAGAATTACAGGATTAAAGCAGGAGGGGAGAAAAGGGGACACCAATATCCATCCTTGAAAAAAAGGTCAGTCTATTTCATGTCAACAAATCAGTGTTCTCCGGTCTGAACATAGTCTTCTGTGACCTGAGACAGGGTACTCACGTACTGCCAGCTCAGGGCAGCCAGGAGCATGAGAAACGACAGGTAAAAGGGGGAGTAGTGGCTTCGGGAGGTCAGCTGACAGCTGGGAAGATTCTGTGTTCTGATGGTGGAGATGATCTGCCTTGTCTTACTGGAAGATGAATCCGAGTTGGGGATTCTGTGATAGATCTATTAAAAGGAAAAGACAGTAAGTGCTACTTACTGAGTCCTAGGACCCATATAAACATAGTGTGTTGACTTCTTAGAACAACTCCAAACAGGTAGGGATTTTATGCCCTTTTACTAAACAAAACATGAAAGTAGCAACCCAGGTCACTCCACTAATAGGGCAGGATATCAACCCAGGCCTGTGTAGTCCCAAAGCCTGCCTTATGGAGCAAGCAGGGGGGCCTGAGCCATGCTGCCCCGGGAGCCACTGGTCCTCAATGGTCATCCCTCCCCACACCTCCCACAGCCAGGAGCACAGCAGGTGCTTGGTAATGCCAGCATAGTTTCATATGACGAAGGGGAAACGATACCGGAAAGACTAGCAGACACATCTTAGGACAAGACTGAATCTGTGGGATGAGCAACAGACTGGATGAAGAAAGGCAAGAGCAGAAACAGGTCTCCTGAATCATCCTGAAGTCCTCCCTGTGCCTCCACACCTACCTCCACTGCAAACCTCTGGAACATCTGCTGAGCCCACTCTCCTCCTCCACACGCCTCCCATTACAGCCCCTGGTTCGGCCCCCAGGGACTCTCCTCTGGGTGATACCAGCCTCCAAATTGAGCTCCTGCCTCTATGCTGGACTACCAAAACCCACTCATCTGTTCTCCACAGCCAGAGACCTAAAACCTCTGCTTGACAACCTAAGGGGCTCCCTATTGCCAGCTAGTAAGGTCTGAGCTCCTGATGTAGAGCACAAGGCCCCAATTCCCTGAGCCCACCACACCCTTCCTTCTTCACACCCAAGAAACGAAGGCCTGTTGTTTTACTACTGCACACTGTTCCTTTCCTTGCTCACACCACTCCCTCTGCTGGAATGCTGCTCCCACATTCCTTTACCTGGCTCTTACCTATTGCCCAAGACTTAACTTTATCAATATGTCTTCTAGAACAGCTGTCTCCAACTGGTGGTCAGTGAGGTCCGAAAGGTTGGTGACTACTGGTTTAAGGAAACCTTTCGGAGCAAAGGTTGCTAACTAGTGGTCTGCGGGCCATTGGTGGTCCATAAGGTCCAAAAGGTTGCCAACCGCTGTGCTAGAAAACTTGCCTTGACATTCCTTCCCCGTTGGGCCTAGCGCCACTCTCCTGTACATAGTCCTACCTTATCTCTTACATTGAAATCATCTAGTTGCTCCCTAACTAGACTGCAAGCTCAAAAGCATTTCCTCTTATTCATCTTCTTACCTCCAACCTAGCACTGTGCCTGGCTCACAGAAGGCCCTCCATAAATGTTTACCGACTCAAACTGACAAAGCAGTTAGGAGGTTAGTAAGATAGGAAGTGATGATCTGAGCTGAGGAGTAGGCAGTGGGTGAAGAGCACAGAGCAGGAATTAAAGAAAAATAATTGTTTTCCAAATTTATTCTTGCCATCTTCCTTCTTCCCCACCCAAAAGCATAGCTGCAATTTCATATAACAAAGAAATAAAGAAATATGCTAGTTTTGTATAATATCTAATATTATGTTACAAAGGACAACTATATAGAGAAAAGAGAGATAGGGATAAAACTGTAATTCTTCAAAACAAAATTTAGATGATGGAACTATATACTGTAAGGACAAGGAATACAAAAATTAAAGGCCAAAATCCCCTTATATTTCTCCTCCTCAGCCATAAGCTAGAATAGTTACTTTTACACCTACTCTTATAAGCCTCTATATATTAGAATGCATAAAATGTCATATATGTAAACAATACTCAGACAGATTAAACAAAATATGTGATGCCCAAAATCAGAGGCCAACAATTTTTTTCTTAGAGAACCAAAAACTATTTGCCCTGCTGCAGTTAGTCCATTCTGCCACTGTGTTACCAGAAGCGGACAATGTGTAAAGCAACAGGCGTGGCTTTATTCTAAAACAAAAATGAGGTCAGCCAGCCATGAGGTCAACACTGTTACACTAAATCCAACTGTAAATCACACCTAGAATTTCATTCCAATAGTTAAGGAAAATACAAAATAAAACTGAATTTTAATATAGAACTGCCTACAGCATTTTAAGAAATGGGTTTCTGCCCAAACTGGTTTGGCTCATTGGATAGAGTGTCAGCCTGCAGATTAAAAGGTCCCAGGTTGGATTCTGGTCAAGAGTATGTACCTTGGTTATTGGCACATCCCCAGTAGGAGGTGTGCAAGAGGCAGCTGATCGATATTTCTCTCTCACCAATGATTCTAACTCTCTCCCTTCCTCTCTGAAAAAAGTCAATAAAATATATATTTTTAAAAATGGTTTTCTAAAAATTGATGATAAATAAAACTGAAACTAAAACATTCCCTGAACTTTGTACTACAGAAAAATGTTTCTAATTCATATAAATGAATAGTGCCCAGAATGCATTACAGTCATCCCTTGGTATATGCAGTAGATTGGTTCCAGGACCCTGCAAAGAGACCAAATTTCAAGGACATTCAAGTCCTTTATATAAAGCTAGAGGCCCGGTGCACGAAATTCATACCCTCAGTCCGGCCTGTGCTCTCTCGCAGTCCTGGAACCCTTGAGGGATGTCCACAATGGGCCTAAGCGGGCAGTCGGACATCGTTAGTGGTGCCACCACCACAGCTGAGCTTGCCAGCCGTGAGCCCAACTTCTGGCTGAGCAGTGCTCCCCCTGTGGGAGTGCACTGTCCACCAGGGGGCAGCTCCTGCATTGAGTGTCTGCCCCCTGGTGGTCAGTGCGCATCATAGCAACCGGTCATTCCACAGTTTGGTCAATTTGCATATTAGCCTTTATTATATAGGATGGCATAGTATTTGCATATAACCTAAACACATCCTCCTGTGTATACTTTAAATCATCTCTAGATTACTTATAACATCTAATATAATGTAATTGTCATGTAAATAGTTATTAGGGAATTGTTTAGGTAATAACAAGAAGAAAAAGTCTATATATCTTCAATATAGACAAACACACCATAGATTTAACTATACAGTACTTGTCAGCAACAACCTAACTTTTTTCCCTAATTACTTAAAAAAAATATTTTTTATTGATTTCAGAGAGAAAGGGAAAGAAAGAAACATCAATGAGATCACTGATGAGCTGCCTCCTGCACATCCTCTACTGGAATTGAACCCAGGACCCTTCAGTCCACAGGCTAATGCTCTATTAACGGAGCCAAACCTGTTAGGGCCATAATTACTTTTGATCTGTGGTTGGTTAAATCCCAAATGTATAAACAGAATTCGGAGGGCCAACTGTATCCAGTGTTGAAAGGTTAATTCAACCCCTTAGGATCATGAACATCATGGACCGAATAGGTTGTGAAGTCAGGAAGAACTGGGCCCAAATTATGGCTCCATTGGGGTTAGGGCCTCAAGTTTCCTTCACTTTAATACTATCAGCCTATTCAATTGCTATGCCAGGCTATGTGCTGGCCCCCAAATAAGTGCTGCCCATTTGGTGAACTGGACTGTCTCAAATATCATCAGCAGCAATATTTTGGTCATCCAGTCACTAAAAGAATTTTAGGATTTAAAAAAAAATTTGATTTTCTCTTGTACCCTCTACAGGTGCCTCTGGTATAAATGCTGGGGTCCAAAACTTGTCAGATAAAAGACAGAGAGGAAACACAGGAATATGTGCAATAGATATCTGAAGAAATAACAGTTTGTAGAATTCTGTTTTGGATGACCCCACTATTATAAATCACATCCCTATAAAGGTGTAACCAGGGGACCGGAAGGACGTAGAAAACTATTGACAGAGGTTATCTCTGGGAAGGGAGGAGTGAAACAGGTCATTTTATGTTTTCAAATACTTCTGTAGTATTTCAATCTTCAAAAGAACATATTAAGGCCTCCATTCTCCAGCTGGCAGTAGCCACCCCCAGCTCAGCTGAAAATCAAAAATGTCTCTAGATATTGCCAAAGGTCTCCTGGTGGAAGCAAAACCACTGCATTTGAGGACCACCATTCTAGGGCCTTGCAATTAGAGTTTTAGCCTTGAAAAAAAGCTCTTTTCAACCTAGTCATATTTTATTAGAGATTTCACTTTTACCCTCCCCCCCAACACATACACACACACACACACACACACACACACACACACACACACACACCAAAGACCACCAACTCCTACTTCTTTACTACATAACACAGTGAGCTGTTAGGGTCATCTAATACCCAAATGACATGTTTAAACAAGTGCACACCATTAAATCATAAAAATAGCTACAATTTATCCAAGTAGTTCAATAGCCCACCTCTTCCATGTATTGGTATATTATAGCTTTGACAGCTGGCATGTTGGTGGCATCCATCATCAGGGTTACTGCTTGTCCTTTTCGAATCTTCACTACCCCTTTGAACACCTGCTGATTATTATAACAGGCAGCCAAAGTAGCAATGGCCATTACCTACAGACAAGAAACAAGAGGACAAAAACACTAATTAACTCATTTCATTTCATAAAACAGAAGAAAGAAGTGGCTCTGTAGGCATTCATCATCATGAGAAGGCAAGAAAATCTTCTATAGAAAGAGCTGCCAAAGAACTAAGATGTAACTAATAACTAACCAAAAAAAATTCCCATGAAGAAAGTATGTCAAGACTTTTTACCCCCCCTCCTTTTTTCCCCCAACCACACAAAATAATTAAGTGGTCTTTGCAGTCTTAAATGATTCCATAGTTTAGTCATGAAAGTCCTTTTTTTATTTGGAAAAAACCAATGTAACATTTACCATGCTAGTTATTAGATCTAAAAAGTATTCTCCAAAAATATCTAATATGATTTTTCTATTTTGTTTTTCATCCTATTTTCCCTACAATGAGCATAATCATTATACGTTTAAAAATATCATAGTGGGAGGAGGGAGACAAAAGAAACCAAAGGTAGTTTCCCATGCTCAAAGGTAAATTTCAAGATAAATGAAAACCTAAATCAGGCACACAGGTCTTAGTTCCAAGAACCATTCCCTCCCTCCCTCCCTCCCTCCCTCCCTCCTTCCCTCCTTCCCTCCTCCCCTCCCCACCTATTCTGTCTGAAAATCAATGGAGAAACTTCCTCAGGTGAGGATTAAAAAAAATAAAACAAAAAAATAAATAAAACTGGTAAAAGTATTTTTTTAAATTGATGTCAGAAAGGAAAGGAGAGGTAGAGAGAGATAGAAACATCAATGAGACACACTGATCCCTGCACGCCCACATCCCTACTGGATGGAGCCTAAAACCCAGGCATGTGTCCTAACCAGGAGTCAAACCCAAGACCTCTTGGTCCATGGGATGACGCTCAATCCATTGAGTCACATCAGCCAGGCTGGTAAAGGCATTTTCAGTGTAAGTTCCTACAGCATCAAGGTGCTAGACCCATAAGATCAGTTTCTGTTAGCCTGAGTCTTAAAAATAGGACAGCAAATTTTAGGTGCTTCATTAAGACTTTTTCATGATAATAGCTTCACCTACTCAGCATTCCCCATAAATATAGAGAAGGAGCAGACTTCACCTTGAGGCTTAGCTGAGTGTGGTGGTTATAGGGCAAGGGGAAGTGTTTTGAAACACTGACTACCCCCAGCCAAAGAAAATAAACTAGAGTCATCTTTTTAAAGAACCATATTCCTGAATATAGCAGACCAAAATAGTAGATGCATTCTACCCACCCCCATCACTACCATCACCCCACTCCCTTTAACCTCTATTTCCCATATACAACAAGCACAGCCTTATTCCATACCTGAGGAATAGCGCAAAAGTTAAACACACTTTGGTTTCTAAGTCTGGAGAGATAGGTGATGACATCTGGAATGTGGTGCAGAGCATTGGTTATAAGTTCATTCAGACATTGTACGGCCACGTCAATATTCTCCGGCTTAGCAAAATCACCCAACTTCTTAACATATTTGCTCCAAACCTAGACAGATAAAAAGATCAAAAACAAATCAAGATGTGCATAGAGGAAAAATGTACAAGCAACATGAAAAGATCTTTGTGAATAAGAACTATTGATACACAGTTGAATCTTCTTTAGCTGCTGCCTCATCTTTCACCAAGATTTAGTCCATTTTAAACTACACCCAATGGCTATTTATAACTACAAGTCAAGGACTAATCACAACCCAAGAGAACATAAAGTACTTGGGAAAGTGTCCCTTTGGGACAATTAGTACAGCAAGAACTAAGCAATACTTTGATAGCCTCCAACTAAAGAGGCCTCCTGTAATCTAGAAGGGTCTATTCCTGAAAAAAATAACTAGATACACTCTGGGAAGGGAGGGTATGTATGGGAGGGGGGGTCATTGGTAAAATATGTACACAGATAATAACTTAATTAAAAAAATTAAATAAAAATAAAAAAATAAAAAATAACCAGATACATACAAGATCAGCTACAATGGTACAAGCTAAACATTCTCAAGATTGCCAGGCCTCAAAATAATTAATGTTTAACACTACATTCCCAATTCTGATAAGAATGCTACTGAACAACCATATGCGGGAAAAAGAGCTGGGTCTCTACTCTAAGAACATTACACCTCCTTGGATCTTGAAAGTGAAATAACAGCCTGTCCAGTGTGGCTCAATGACTGAATGTCATCCCATACACCAAGAGGTTGCCAGTTTGGTTTCTGGCAGGGCACATGCTGAGATTATGGGCTCAGTCCCCAAAAGGGGCATGCTGGAGGCAGCTGATAGTGATGCACTGATGTTTCTATCTCTTTCCCTCTCTTTAAAATTAATATAACATTTTTTTCTGAAAAAGTTAAATAACGTCCTCATTTTGGGATTTGCTTGAAAATCCTATATCTTATATAATAAAAGCCTAATATGCAAATCAATCCCCTGGTGGTCAGCACATGTTATAGTGAGTGGTTGAACTACCAAGGGGACAATTTGCATATCAGCCTTTTATTATATAGGATTCTCAAGCTTCCTAAAGAACACACTCCCCAGAATCAATGATTAGGCCTAAAAAGACTAAGAAATTCTATGGAAAGTCAAAAGTGTTATCCAATCTTAACCTGCATCTAAACCCACTAAGATTGATGGTACTGGAGAAAATAGGTTCTATGTCTCCATTTACCAAGTTCAGCAATTACTGACACCTGGCCAAACTTGTTCCCCTACCCCCGCCCTGGGATTATTTTAAATTAAAGCCCTGATATGTCAATTCATCCACAATTACTTTATTATGAATTTCTATAAGACTAGGGACCTTTCCTGTACACATCTTATCACACCTACAAATTAACAATGAATATTAAATACAAAATACAAGATATCTGGTCCAGCTGATGTGGCTCAGAGGTTGAACGTTAACCTATGACCTAAGAGACCACCAGTTTGATTCCTAGGGTGTACAGGAGGCAGCCAATCAATGATTCTTTTTCATCACTGATGTTTCTCTCTCTCCCTTCTTCTCTGAAATCAATAAAAATATATATGGAAAAAAATAAACAAAATCTCTACTGTTCAAATTATCCCACTGTTTCAATTTGCCAGCTCTTCTGAGGCCTCCCCTGCTTTCAAATGTTAGACATCATGCAGCCAGCCCTTGCTCTCTCCTGTGCAGGTGGCAGGACAGGTTTTGTCTGTGGTGTTGGTATATTTTTTGTACCCACTTGGAGTTCCTGGATGTGCTGTATTACTTAGTGTTTCTGAACATGTTATTCTGGGGCTAGATTCTGGGTGTGTGTTTTTTTGTTGTTTGTTTGTTTTTTAATCGAGTTGCTTTCATAGCTTTTTGTGAAAATTTGGAAAAATCCAAACATTAAGCTGCCATCATGATCATCATTTTTGCAAAATTTAAAATTCCAGCTAGTAAATGCAGAAAGCATGATAGAATTAGGATGGCACCACTTGGCGTGTGAAATGATAATGGATCTAGATAGTGACCACAAAGGAAAAAGAGAAAGAATCCATGACTTTATAAGGAAAAGAAAATCAAGTTATCCTTAGACTGTTCTACAGCCAGCTGAAAAATCTGCTTCTTTATTTTTTAAAAAAAATATATTTTATTGAGTTTTTACAGAGAGGAAGAGAGAAGGATAGAGAGTTAGAAACATCGATGAGAGAGAGTCATCGATCAGCTGCCTCTTGCACACCCCCTACTGGGGATGTGCCCGCAACCAAGGTACATGCCCTTGACCGGAATAGAACCCGGGACCTTTGAGTCCTCAGGCCGACACTCTATCCACTGAGCCAAACCGGTTTTGGCAAATCTGCTTCTTTAAAACAGAAGAAAACTGGAGTAACAGATAGGATACTAAAAAAATGTGAGCTCAAGGCTTTACATCCAGAGAAGCTGTCCTTCAAATAAAAAGGACACATGACCAATACGTATAAACGTAGGGAATTATGTTCTGTTGGGTCTTTCCTGTCTACCTGAGCATAAGCTCTAGTAAACCAAAAGGATTAGACACCAACATACAGACGGATGGCGAGCATAAAGCTAAGACTAAATAAGTGAGGAAAAGGAGATATAGTAGGTAATGGCTACCTGATCTGACTGTTTAGGTACAAATACAACCATAAAAAATAGGCCATTAGGCTAGCGTATATAAAAAAGTTTTCAGTTGTTGTCAATAATCATACTTGGTTGAAAATCCACATATAACTTTGACTCCCCCCAAACTGAAATACAGTCATCCCTTGATATCCAAAGGGGATTGATTCCAGGACCCCAGTGGATACCAAAATTTAAAGATGCCCAAGTCCCTTGTATAAAATGGCACAGAATAATACACTCTGCCCTCCACATACATGGATTCTCAAAGGCAGATTGAAAATACTGTTGGTTGAATCATGGAATGCTGGAGAAATCCAAGAATACGGAGGACTGACCATATATTTATTGAAAAATAATCAGCATATATTCAGACCTATGCAGTCCAAACCCATGTTGTTCAAGGGTCAACTTGTAGTTCTTTTTGTGTTTCTATTTTACAGAAGAGGGAGGTGGAATGTATGCAGTACTGCAGAAGTGGTGCTCCTCTGAGGCAGTATGGCATGCTGGGTAGGTACTGGGCTGACTCAGAACACTGAGGCTTCCCTTCCAGGCAACCACTAACTCACTGAAGGTCCTTAGGATTGTTTTCCCTTTTCTGAGCCATGGTTTCAAAGGGTGCTCAAGAGCTCTTTCTCAACGCTGGCTGCATATTAGAGTCATCTGGGAAGCTTGAAAAACTATAAAGTCTGAGGTTGGGGTAAGTTTAATGTGAAATTTTCTCTTAAGGGTAGGATGGATCCTCTCCTCAAATGTTTAAGGATCATTTGCATCTTTCTCTCTGTGAGCTATCTGTTCTTATCTCTTTGCCCATTTTTCTACAGGACACTTGGAATTATTCTTAACTCCTAGCATTTAAAAAAAAAATATTAGGAATATTAACTCTTTATTTGCGATTTAAGTTGCAAATATTTTCCCTCTTTGACACCTGCCTTTTTCACTTTAAAAGCACTTGGTTTTACAGCCGCATAAATACAGAGATCAGATTAATGATTGCCAGAGGGAAGGAAGGTTGGGAGACCGGGTGAAGAGATTAAGTACAAATTGGTACCGTGTTTCCCAGAAAATAAAATATCCTCCGAAAATAAGACTTACTTACAGGTTTCCCTCTCAGTGAAATATAAGGCATCACCTTGAAAATAAGACCCCCCTAGGCTCTGTCTCAGAATGCTATTGCTAAACATGAGAGATTTGGTCCACTGATTCTGAAAGAAATGGATTCACAAGAAATTCACCAGGAAATTCAGGAACTGGATTGTTATGATGATGTTCCAGAAGATGATGACATGACTGTCATTGAATAAATGAGTAAATTCTTGATACTGTAGGATTCAGTTTGTCTGGTTTGTGTTGACAACTACCATACTACCGTACCGTATACAGGTAATAAATTTCCTTTATTTTCATTTAACAATAAATGTGTACCGTATTCTTCTTTATTGAAAAATAAGACATCCCCTGAAATAAGACCTAGCAAAAATTAATATAAGACACTGTCTTATTTTCAGGGAAGCAGGGTAGTAACAAAACAGTCATGGAGATTTAAAGTACACTATAAGGAATATAGTCAATAATATTGTAATAACTATGTATTGTGCCAGATGTGCATTGAAATAATGGGGGCCCACTTTGTAAAGTATGCTTGTCTACACCTGAAACTATTACAAAATAAAGTTGAATGTAGTCCTAATCGGTTTGGCTCAGTGGTTTGGCATCAGTCTAAGGACTGAAGATCGGGGTTCAATTCTGGTCAAGAGTATATGCCTGGGTTACAAGCTTGATCCCCAGTACAGGGCGTGCAGGAGGCAGCCAATTAATGCTTCTCTCTCATCATTGATGTTTCTATCTCTTTCTTCCTCTCCCTTCCTCTCTGAAATCAATAAAAATATATTTTACAAAATTGAATGTAGCCCTGGCTCAGTGGATAAGGCATCAGCCTTTGGATTGAGGGTTCCAGGTTCAATTCCAGCCAAGGGCACATGCCTGGGTTGCTACCTATGGAAAGCAAAAGGTAAATGCTGGGAGAAAATCAGCAAATAGTTATAAGGTTCTCTAGCTTTCCTTCTGAATAAAAATCAATTTGTCAAAGCCTTTCCTTTTCCTATTTTTTAATTGTTAAAGATCAACTCTTGTCTGTTAAATGAGCATCTGTAGTTTTTGCCTATCTAGCATACTTCCCCTCTATTTTTTAAAATAAATCTTTATTGTTGATATTACAAATGTCCCCCTCTTCTCCCCCACTGACCCCCTCCATTCTACCCCTACCCCCCACCTTCAGCACCCTACTATCTGTGTCAATCTTTCCCTCTTCTTGCTCTAGAATCCTTCTTGCTTAGAAGGGTGGAGGTGGCCAGGAATCCATTGTGTGTGTGTTGGGAAGATATAATCCAGGTCTGGACAAAGTACTCAGCCCTCTGGTTCTAGTAACTGATTGAGAGAACCATGCCCTGTGAATCAGACCTTCCTAAGAACTTTTTTTAAGCCAGTAGGTTGTGAGTCATGGATTGTTATAGCCCCCCTTGGAGAATGCCTGCCAAGAGAAAGGACACAGAGCCTGATTCACAGTCTGAACCCCTGGATTCAGCCAATCTATCTACAAGAAGCAAACTAAATCTTAGCCTACCTTATACATTCTCTTATGTTGTTAAAGGTACTTTGATTTGCATTTCTGTCACTTGCAACCAAAGGAGTTTAATGGGATTTGTTATCAGAAAGTGTTTTAAATTATTTTCCCCCATGTCCCCTGAATTTGTTACCTCTCGAGGCCAGAACTCTCTTCCTTCTTTCTGATCTTCTAGATAATCACGAATGATGTTTGTTTTCTGCAGAAACAGGCCCATGGAGTTGGCACACGCTGTGTCTTCACCAACTAAGGGGTCTTCTAATTCTGAGGCCGAGAACAGACGAGAAAGGCCAATTCCCACCAGCCCGGCAACATAGTGACAGTACTGTAAAAGATTAGTTTTAAAGTACTTTAATAATAAATTTTTTACTAAAATGAAAATACTAGAGATCATTAGCTACAAAAGTAGAGTCTCCAAACAGAATGTATAAGATCTCATTTTGATTAAAAATAAAAACAAAAACAATATACACTATGTTCATGTAAGGACTAGAAAACATCCTAGAAGGATGTGCACAAAAGATTTAACAAAAGTAACCTCTGGCTGGTGTTATCTTTTTTTATTACTTGCATTTTCTATATTTCTAGAATAAAAGGTTATTTAAAAAATAAACTAGTACAGTAAACCTTTTATATCCAAAAGTGGGAGTGAAGGCAATGAGGGAATAAAATATATTCTAATAGAAACTTGAATATGGAGTCTAATCTTGAAGACATTTCAAGATTATGCAGTATCTCAAAATCCTCATTATACAAAAAAACAAAGGAGTACCAGGATGTTCTTAAACTGTTTTAAGCACTTTGTACAGGGTGGGGCAAAATAGGTTTACTATTGTGAATATTCAAAACACAAAGAATTATTTATTAATTATTGTATTATTTCCATACAAACAACTGTAGACCTCATTTTGCCCCATCCTCCTGTATATACAATCTCACAAACACTGTTTGCAGAACATACTATTTTTTAAAATACTGTATATATATACATATTTTTTTTTACAGAGAGGAAGGGAGAGAGATAGAGAGCTAGAAATGTCGATGAGAGAAACATCGACA
The DNA here is from genome assembly GCF_964339955.1 of Pipistrellus hanaki. Classification (NCBI taxonomy): domain Eukaryota; kingdom Metazoa; phylum Chordata; class Mammalia; order Chiroptera; family Vespertilionidae; genus Pipistrellus; species Pipistrellus hanaki. The sequence goes on from NC_140507.1 coordinate 66,432,770, forward strand.
AGCTGCCTCTTGCACACCCCTTACCGGGGATGTGCCCGCAACCAACGTACATGCCCTTGACCGGAATCGAACCTGGGACCTTTCAGTCCGCAGACCGACGCTCAACAGCTGAGCCAAACCGGATTTGGCTGCAGCACATACTGTTATCACTTTTTCAGTGAAACTGAGGCAAAGAAGTTGATTAACTTGCCCAAGATCGCTCATCTGGGAAGTTAAAGCCACACATCTGGGAAGGCAGAGACCAAGGATTCAAAGCCAAGTAGTCTGGCTTAAGAGGCAGGCTTAGCAACTTTCCTCAAACTGCTGTTCTCTAAAAGGGTAAGCTAATAATTATCAAAGTATTTACCCATAAAAGTGGTTTGTCAAAACTATCTTTCCCTGAAGAGTATTCTCCAAAGCAACTTAATGCAATGCTTTTCTAAAATGAATGTCCACTAGACAATTAGAAGTGAGGAGTAGTTCAAGAAGGACCCTCTGGAGAGAGTTATGTAAAGTATCTCTGATTGAAAGTAATACAAAGCCAGATACTAGTCAAGGAGAAAGCACTTGAAATATGTTCCAGGAGCGGAAGACTCTGAAAAGAGTAAAGATGTGCAGGAATTAGAGAGCTGGAAATGAGTTGTGGGCAACTACAAAAAAAATTTAAAAGAATTACTAGAAATTAAAAACATTAGGTACATGCATAGTGCTGTCCAAGGAGAAGTATATTTTCTTTGAAGATAATAGTTCTTTGGAAAGAAATACTCCTAGAATGAAAATATTCATCATTCTCCAAAATTGAAGGAAAAAATAAAATCCTTTTAAAATCAATTTTATCTGATCAGAACTTCTATTTAACAACTTATAACTCAGTTTCCTGGCAGATCTGCACAGCAATAAAAGAAGTTACTATGCAGATAACCAGTGCTGATTCTTGGCCAGGAGTTTTGCTTTAACTTTAAATTCATAAACTGATATTCCAGCAGCAATTAAACGCTTGCTAACTTGGGAAGCATTGACCAGCAGTTTCAAAGATGTTGCCATCAAGTTCTGAAGCTTGAAAATTAAGATGCCAGACCTTGGACTTGCACTCACTCAATGAATAGTAGTAACATCTATGCACTATTAGATTGTGATTCTAATCTAAGCACTATAAAGATACAAAATATGTACACAGTTTAGATGTTTGAAACCTCTTTGCTTCCACTGGGATGACAAATTAAATCTCATAAGCACCACTCTATGAACAATGGGCAAGCCTCCTTCCTCCTACCTTGTGTTTTGATATTTACTTTAGTCCCCATGGTCAATTAGGTCACTTTGTCTAGGTAAGCACTTTCCCAGCCCCTAACTCCTACCCTGATCAACATCTTTCACAGCTGAACGTCAGAAAGAAAAGCCATTCCCACACATATTTGCTTATAACCACAATACAAATTGGGGGATGTCAAGAAACTTGGAACATTTCATATTGTCTTATGTCTGTAAGGAGAGGATGGGAAAGTTCTAGAGAGGTACTCACCCCTTAGCATCTATAATCCAAAGTTAATACCTGTAAATTTTCATGAACTAGTTGTATTTCTAAGGAAACATACATAATCTAACAGTTTAGAAGTATTCTTATATTAAGATGGAACTTGAAATGACTCAGATACTAAGATATATACACACATACACAGTCCATAATGGAAAGAAGAAAATAACAAAAAATACATTTTTAAGATCTGAATACTAATATCTCTATACTACATGAAGTAATCTGGCCATTTACCTAAAATTTCACAGCAAGTCAGAAACACTTTTATAAGCTTAATGTCTGTACCTCTGGGATGAGTTGTATCTACTTTGGCCTACTAGAGACCCAGTGCATGCATTTGTGCTCTAGTGGGGCCTGGCCTGTGGGTTCTGGCTGAAACAAGCTCTCCAACATCCCCTGATGGGTCCCGGATTGTGAGAGGGCGCAGCACAGGCCAGGCCCAGGGACTCCAGCAGTGCATGAATCTATGAATCAGGGACTCCAGTGCATAAATAAGTGGAACAATAAATCAATGTCTCTCTCTCTCTCTCTCTCTCACTAATTAACAATAAGTAAAATTCATTTTTAAATGACAAAATAAACAGATTGTAAAACCAGAAAACCTGGAACTAGTGGATAACTTTCTCCTTCTGAACTTCATGATGAGGACTGCCAGATCTGTCTTATGCCCCCCACACCGCTTTATAGGGACACACTAACCTTGTCCCACTCCTCTTCAGAGGTCACGTCCTTATTCAAAAACTCCGCCATCCCAAATCCCATTTTCCGGCAAATGTCGACAATCACTGTTTGATATTTCACAGCCAGATTTCTAAACTCGAGGGAGATCTGAAAGGGAGATATAAAAAACAGAAAATATATATTTACAATGGGAACCAACATGGTACCTATAGATCATAAAGCAAAGCAGTAGTAAACTTATAAAGGCGCCCAAATGATTCATCTATAAGCCTAACATCTAGATTATGCCTACCTAACATCTAGATTATTTTCCGGCGTATAAGATGATTTTTGAAACAAAAAAAAGTCAACCGAAAATCGGGGGCAAAAGACCAAAATTGCACAAAAATTACCTGCAGATCTTGATGGCAAAGTAAGTCTTTTCTTTGAAGTGGCGAGGTAGTCTTATACAGTGAATATAGGCCTAAACCTATGTTTTAACTGCAACATTAGGGGGTCATCTTATACGCCAGAAAATACGGTAACTAACATCAACATTTCTACATATTGCTGGAACCGGTTTGGCTCAATGGATAGAGTGTCGACTTAGGGACTGAAAGGTCCCAGGTTTGATTCCAGTCAAGGGCATGTACCTTGGTTGCGGGCATAGCCCCAGAAGGGGGTGTGCAAGAGGCAGCTGATCAATGACTCTCTTTCATTGATGTTTCTAACTATCTCTCTCCCTTCCTCTCTGTACAAAATCAATAAAATATATTTTAAAAAAACACTTCTACATATTGAATAATAAACTCAGTAAATTTAAAAAATATTAAAATAGAAGGGTCTAAAAATGCTAGTTTCTAGACTCAAGAAAATTCATAGTCTCACTATATATATACCCATCTTTCTAATATTTAATAATTGATATGCTTCAATATAAAACTGAGCATAAATGTAATTTTAGGAAGAATGCTTCATTTCAGATAAACCTCATAGAAGATTCATTTGTGCTAATGTATTTAGTACTTCCTATGTAATAAGCACTGTCTAGACATGGGACAACCAGCCAGAAATGACCAGAAACTCACATCCTGCAGAGTTTATATTCCAGTGATCAGCCAACCATATTCTATCATCAGTTCCCAAATTTGTATCACAAAACTAGTGTTTCCTCCACTATAAGGCCACACTTTTTAACTTTTACACAACTCTCATTCAGAGACATGCTACACAATATTTTTTCCCATAGCCCAAGCTCTTATGTAAAAAAGTACTATTGATGTTTTTAAAATTCATTGCTACTGCAAAATACCTTAAGTTAAAAGAAGTGTTTATAAGTTACTTTAATCTGCATCAAAAGTGAGAAATACTGATCTGTGTTTACAGAAAGGTTAGAAAAACTTCCTCAGGAAATCCCTCAATTTAAGGACCTGGGGGAAAAGCAGCTGGTTGCAGGACACCAAAGGGATTCAGAAGTCTAAGATACTTTAGGGTTACTCTATGAACATCAACTATTAACCCCCCTCCCCCAATTCCATAAAAAAATAAACCCACTTTCTCCAGAACTTTCTTTCTACAACAGCTGCTCCAAGCAAAACCAAAGGCAATTCCTGTTGTGAACTGAAACAAATGAGCAAGTCTACCAAAGGTTATTTGGATCCCTGAGTCTCCCTAAGATCGGTTCTTTCAACAGATCCTTGGCCAGGCCAGTTCTATTTATAAGAGAGGAAAGGCCAGTGGCATGGGGGAGGAGCAGCAGCAGCTCAGACTTAAAAACAAACACTCCAAAACAAACATTTCACTGCTAAATTTGAGCCATCCCCTCCAACAACTCTTTGGTACTTGTTACATAATTATACATTCTATAAATGAAAACAAAAATATCTAGGAAAGAGTGGCAATGAAGAGCTTTGTGTTTTCCGGGAAACTTGAGGGAAGGAGAAAGCACTGCAGACTCGCTCCAGACTCCGAGCCCATTTCACATATTCTCTAATATTAACAAGTTATGCCCAATGAAGTGAGCCAGGACCTATTTTTATTTTATTATTATTATTATTATTATTTTACCCCTCCAGGTGATTCTGTTTCACAACTGCTACAGATTTGCAGGTTCTTGGGGTGATCCCAAGTGCATGAAGAAAAGATACTAGGAAAGCCCACTAGTATAACGGAGAAACCTGTGAGCTCTAATTCCTCACCTAATTATTTTTCAGATCCTTTTCCTTTCTTCTTTTATATTGTATTGCACTGTATCAACTCTCGTTATTCTTCAGACTTTTTTCTTATTTTGTATAGTATTTTTGGCTTTGACACTGAAGACATAATCTCAGTAATCTGAACCAGCCCTTGCTCCAAAGGAGTCTTTCTCATTCTTTTATGATTGGATTCCTCTCCTCTCCACTCAGGAATATAGATTTCTTTCAATAGCAAGAGCCATATAAGAATCATTCTTCCCCCAGAATTCTGGCAACTGTGTACATACAGAAGGGCTTCTTTGGGCTCTTAGGGAACATGAGAATTTGCTATATCAAAACTTCATAAGATATGAGGAAATCACTTATTTTTGTATAAGACATGCAAATCCAGAAAAGCAGGACCTTGCCCCATGTATCACATCAACTTGTGGGATTTCCTAAAACTCGAGTTTTAATTATAACTCACTTTACTCCAACAGAATGGACCGAACACCTAATTACTTCCAGAATACTCAGTATGTGGCAAGGATTATTATAAGTAACTTAGACATGTGAGCTTATTCAATCCTGGTAGCTTTAATGTTACAAATGAGAAAACTGTGACACCAAGAAGTTAAGGAACTTATGCAGCATCACAGCGCTACAAGCCACAGAGGATCTCTTGCTTTTCAGTCCTCACCCCAGCTGCTGCGTGTCTGCTCCCTACGCCACAGCTGCTGTCCATGCTATCAGGCTTACAGTACCCAAGTCAGGGTACTGCATTATAGTGAACAGGTTTTGTGGGTTAGCTTGAGAATCCATCTTTTATGACACTGGAACTCGAAGGCATCTTCCCACAGGAGTCAACATGGGACTTCCAAACACTCTACCAATAATAACAGTAGCTAACACCATTCTAAGAACTTTATTAACTCTTAATCTTCACAATACTATGAAGTAGGTACTATTATCTCTCTGTTACAGATTTTTAAAAGTGAGGACTGGAAAGGCTTTGTAACTAAGCACCAGTTAGTAAGTGGGAGAGTTGGGGCTCTAACCCAGACAGTTTAGCTTAGCAATCACATTATATTGCATTGCCCTCTGATTGCTTATTTAACTGTTCTCTACAGGTATGCAGGCTACTGACATTGCATCATCAGTTATAAAATAACCACAGGCAGAAGAGATCTCTAATTCCACTACCGTTGGGAAGTCCTCTAGCACTTGTCGATCCTTCTCCTTGCTCTCCGTGAACCGCCAGTCAGGTTCATAAAGATAAGAGTGAAAGTTGTATAACAGTGGGATTTTTTTTTCTATACTGATGGTCATGTCATCTTCCAAAGTGTCCAGGGCTCGGAGAACCAGATAAAATATGCATACTGCATGGCTGTAAAAAAGGAAGAACTATTAATGCATTGGAACAAACTTCCAAAGGTATTTATTTTGAAATAACAACTCATTTATAGCAGGTCATTTTCTAAACCCTTCACTCTGCAGAACTATGAAAGAACAGCCAGCCTTTCATACTTGAAATATCTTAGTTTTCTGTTCTTAGATGGTAGCAATGGACTTCTGTGGTTTATTTATAAAAATAAAATAAAATAAACTTATCAGCTATGTCATTACTACTCCCAGATTGAGTTACGATGAACTAATGTAGAATTGTACAAAGGCCAAAGACCAAATGTTTAGATGGAACTAATATTTTTCAGATAAAATAAAAAGACACAACATAAATACTATCATACATAAAGGCAATTGGTTTAAATTCATGTATAAATGTAATCTGCAGAGGCAACTTGAAAAAAATTAACCCGGTAAACTAGAAATATAGAGAAGTCTAAGTGAAGCCAAGAAAAATGCATGGCATGCTCAGAAACAAGTTCACGGGCCAAGGCTAAGAAAGGTTAATAAACATTCCCCCCACCCCTCCCTTGAAAGAGCTGGGCGTGCAGGAACAGTATTAGATGGCGAGGTGCCTGGAAGGGCAGCCTAACTAAACAAACACCTGGGAACATTTCCTTTACTGAAGTGGCACACATTAACCAGCCACGAGCGCCCAGTGCAATGCTAGGGGCTGTATCAACAAGTTGCTTGTAAAGACTCCAAGCGCTCTAGGAGCCACTCACCGCATTTCTTCATCCAGCGCCTGGATAACAGCTGCAAAACTGCGACTGGTCTGGCGCAGGTACTTGTAACAAGTTTTCAAGCTGCTGCTGAGCGAGTCCTGCGGGCAGAGAAGACACACGGAGGTAGCAGTGGTCGAGGAGCAGGAGTGGGCCGGGGGCAGGAAGCCGGCAGCCGCTGGACGCCGCAGCCAAGCGCAGACGCCCTCTCCCCGAGTCCAGTCCTTGGAAGGCCAGGGGCAGGAGCGCGAGGGGGTGCCCGCGCCCTTCGGCGCCGCGGCGGGGCTCAGCACCCAGGTCCGCTTGAAGAGGGACATGGCCTTGGTGCCGCAGGCGGCTGCGGCCATCAGAATTGTGCAGCCTGAGCAACGTTTTTCCTCCATAGACCCGAGCGGAGCTGGGAGGCGCCCACCGACGGGGCGGGGCGGGCTCTCCCTCCACCTTAATAGGCCGGGGGCTGGCCGAGCTGGGAGTGAATCCCGCCCCGCGCCCCGAGGCCGGCCCCGCCCCACGGCTGGCCATGCCCCTCGGCCTCTGGCTGGCAAACCCTTTCATTGCATTCTCCTTCTCCCCAGAACACACAGGCTGCTAACGAAACAGCCCACATTTAAATAGCTTGCTTTTTCCTCCGTGACAGCATCTCTCCGCGGGCAAACTTTAGTCAAAACTCCCTTGAGTCCTCCACATTTGCACTTGTGTGTCTATCTTTGCATCGCCCAATTTTTGCAAAAATCCTGCTAATATGCTTTGGCCAAACTTCCCAAACCTGGGTACCAGACCAGCCTTGGTCTGACCGGGCTCCTCCCCCGCCATCCCCCAGCAAGAATCCCATTAAGTCTTTGTGCCAGAAAGCTCTTGTCCCAGATGTTTCCTCTTAGAAATTTTCCCTCCAAAGACCCTTCCACTCTGCCTGCTCCTTGACTTTTCCTTGTATTCAGAATTGAGCCTAGTTCTATAATGAGATTTCTTTCCCCTATTGCAACAGCTTTTTAAAGTAAAATCTGTTTTCACCACTTTAACTACTTGTACAGCTGTTTTTTCTTTAACACCTGGTAATCGTATACTAGTCTCTGGAAAACTAGTTATTCCTTTTAAGATGTCTTTCCCCTTTCAAATCAGTGAGCTGTAACGAGCTGCTTCGTGAAATTTATTCTTTCTTAAGGAAAACAAGTACTGTTTTTCCAGAAAAAAAAAACACACACACAAAAAACACAACAAACCATATTCTGATATGCAAGCATAAAAGAAAGAATTGCTGTGTATGTGTGTCATTTTATAGAGATTATATTTTAGAGTTGTTTTATTATTACAGGAAAATTGAAAGTGTAGAGTTCCCAATATACATTCCTACATGCCCACAATCTCCCCCACATTCTTTTAAAAAGAGAAGTGGAAAATATTTGAAGTATCTAACAGGAGAGGTTAAAAAATACATACGTCATATCCACTGGATATCCTATAGTCACTTTGAAATGTTAACATTAAACACTAGACCCTTGCCCTTGCCAGTTTGGCTCAGTGGATAGAGTGTCAGCCTGTGGGCTGAAGAGTCCAGGGCACATGCCGGGGGTTTCAGGCTTGATCCCCAGCAGGGGGCATGCAGGAGGCAGCTGATCAATGATTCTCTCTCAGAATGGATGTTTCTATCTATCTCTCCCTCTCCCTTCCTCTCTGAAATCAATTTTTAAAAATCCTATATAACAAAGAGCTAATATGCGAATGGTTGTCATGCTGGGGGCCCAGGGACCTGAGGCCAGGACGGGGGACCTGAGGCTGTGCCCTGCGGGGCTTGAAGGGGTGGGGCTGGCTGGGTCTTAGTCTCTCTCAATTACAAGGCTCCTGCAGGTAGGCCAGGACTTGATTCTGGGTCCCGTGGCATGTCCCAGAAGTCCACTCTCTAGACCCAAATATGAACCCTACAAACTCTCTGACTTCAGATTCTCAGATCCCTGACCTATTATTTTTCTTTATAGTATTTATCTCCATCTGAAATATTGTATATTTGCTTTTCCCCCATTCTCTCTTCCACTAGAATCTAAGTTTCATAACAGAAAGGTCTTCACCAATCTCGTTCACCATTGCTATCTCCAACACCAGAACAATATCTGGCATAAAATTGGTAGCCACATATTTGTTAAAGGAAGGGAAGGAGGGAGCAAGAAAGCTAATACACAACATAATTGGGAAGGGAAGTCAGCAACTAGGAATCGGGAAGTGCCTGCTATGTGCTGGGAGCACATGTGACAGCGCTGGCATCTGATCAGCTGTCTGGGAACAGTCAAAGCCTATGCTCTTTATCCCACCCAGGTGGCCTCCAAACTAGAAACAGGGTGGTCTTCAGACACACCTCAGTTGGCATCCTGCAACCACCACTTAGGAGCTTAGCAGCTGGGTGACCAACAAGTTATTTAATTACTTTAAGCTACCATTTCTTAATCTACAGAATGTAAGTAACAATAGGCCTATCTCTTTAGGGTTGCGGTTGAGATTGACTAGGTGTGGAAAATAAAATGGGTGCACAATTTTATGGCTCTTTCAATTAGAAAATGGGATCTTTCTCTACATCCCTGGGCTCCCCCTGTGACTTTTTTTTTGGGCCAACAAGTGGCAAATGCGACTCAAACAGAGACTTGAAAAGTGCATGCACACTGGGCTTTGCCCTCATCTAGTCGCCATGTGGAGTCCTGAGGCTAGCCTGTTGGATGATGAGACACATATGGCCCAATCTCCCCTTGACAGGCCAGCCTACAGTCTGCAAACCACTGGATTATCCAGCCACAAGCCAAATAGTTCAGCTGAGCAAACCAGTAGAAATCAACCAAGCTGGCTCAGACCAGAAGAACTCCCCAGGTTCCCTAGAGCAGTGTTTTTCAACCTTTTTTGGGCAAAGGCACACTTGTTTCATGAAAAAAAATCACGAGGCACACCACCATTAGAAAATGTTAAAAAATTTAACTCTGTGCCTATATTGACTATATATAAAGTAATTCTCTTGAATAGGAATCAAACACAAAGAAAGTATTTTATAATTACTTTATTATGAAATATTAAGTAAACAAAATAGTGAAAAGTTATAAAATTCTTGTCTTGTCTGCACCTACGGCACACCAGGCAACATCTCGCGGCACACTAGTGTGCCGCGGAACAGCGGTTGAAAAACGCTGCCCTAGAGAATAGTGAACTCAATTATGGTTGTTATTTTAAGTCACTGATTATTTTTAGTTAATTGTGATAAGTAAACATAATAACATTTATTATTTAAACATTTTTAAAGCGTGCAGTTTAATAATATTAAGTTTATAAGGACACATTGTCCTGCAACCAATCTCCAGAACTGAGTCACCATCAATAAATGTTAACCATTATTATGAACTTCAAGCCCTAAAGTTTTGGGGTTTCTTATTCAATGAAAGCTAACTGATACACTGAGGTAACAGACTTGAAAAGCTTAGCACAGTTCCTGGCAAACATAGGAACTCAATAAATAATGGCTATTATTATTATTAATTTGGTCACACTAACTCTCAATGTAATCTCCTAATCCCACTCACCTGCCAGATGAGTATTCCAAAATATAGCTTTCATCATGACATAGTTCTGCTGTTAACCATTACCTGTGTTACCGAATACAGCTCAGCTTTTGTATTCCCACCCAAATTTACTCAACTTAATCCATCGAGTTCACATTCTTCAATTCCAGCCAGGTTGGTTTCATTATCATCCTACACACTTCATGCTCCATCCTACCTGCATGACTTGGCTCAGCTGACTTTTCCCACAGAGGATCCTCCCTACTAATCTAAATCTAATACCTCTTCAAGGCCCAATACCTTACAAAGCACTTTTCCTGGGGGGTTTTCTGATAACTTGTCACTCAAACATTTCTACTTCACTAAAACTTCCTGAAATCAAAATAACTTTAATTACTTTTTTACATCTATTTTCCATTAGACTGTGGTTGTTTTAGGGGAGGTATTTTCCACTTTGTGTACATCACACAAAAGATTCACTTTTAGGTGAATCTGGATAATCTTGTTTAATTCTCCATGCTGCATCACCTTAAAGGTTAGCAGCGTAGTGGCATTAACAGAGTGAGCTCTCAGTCAGACTTCCAGGGTCAAAAACAGGCTCCACTACTGAATACTGTTGGACCTCAGGCAATTAATTAATCTCTCTGTGCCTATTTCTTCACCTATAAAACACAAAAAAGTTTAGTAGCTTTCTCATAGGGTCACTGGAAGGTTTAAATAATAGATGCAAGGAGGTGTTTAAAATAGTGCTTGGCACATATAGCAATAGGTCAATAAATGTTAGCCATTATTATGATCATCAAAACAGGAGAATAAGCCCTAGCTGGTTGGCTCAGTGGATAGAGCATCAGCCTGTGGACTGAAGGGTCCTGGGTTAGATACTGGCAAAGGGCACATGCCTGGGTTGCAGGTTTGATCCCCAGTAGGGGGCGAGCAGGAGGCAGCCGATCAATAATTCCCTTTCCTCATTGATGTTTCTTTCTCTCCCTTTCCCTTCCTCTCTGAAATCAACTGAAGTATTTTTTTTAAATGGGAGAATAGGTCCTAAACAAGTATAATTAGGATCTGGACTGACCACAATTCTAAGTCTACAAGATAAGCAAAAACAGCAAAAGAAATTTTATAGTTAATCTTGGGAGACACAAATGGTTTATTGTAGTATTTTTCTTTAAATATTTTATAATTAAGCACATTTTTAAAATTAAAGCAATCTTAACGTGCATTAATTAGAAATATAACATCCAAGGCTGCCTGAATATATTCTCATTGATTTTTTTACAGAGAGGAAGGAAGAGGGATAAAGAGTTAGAAACATCAATCAGCTGCCCAAAACCAATTTACATGCCCTTGACTGGAATTGAACCTGGGTCCCTTTAGTCCGCAGGCCGGCGCTCTACCCACTAAGCCAAACCAGTCCGGGCTCCTCATTCATTTTTAGAGAAAGTGGATGAGAGAGATGGGGGAGAAAGAGAGAGAGAGAGAGAAAGAGAGAGAGAGAGAGAGAGAGAGGGAAACAATGACATGAGAAAGACACATCAATACATTGGTTGCCTCCCACACACTCCCGACCAAGGCCAGCTTTGAACCTGCCCTTGACTGGGAATTGAACTCGAGATCCTTTGGTGCACAAACCAATGCTCTAACCATTGAGCACACCAACCAGGGCAAGGCTGCCTTTTTTTTTTCTTTTTTAATTGATTTCAAAGAGGAAAGGAAAGGGAGAGATAGAAACATCGATGAGAGAGAATCATTGATCGGCTGCCTCCTGCATGCCCCTCATGGGGACTGAGCCCGCAACCCAGCATGTGCCCCTGACTAGAACTGAACCTGGGACCCTTCAGTCCACAGGCTGATGCTCTATCCACCAAGCCAAACCCACTAGGGCAAGGCTGCCTATTTTTATATGATATTTCTTTTTTTTTCTTTTCTTTTTCTTTTTAAAATATATTTTATTGATTTTTTATAGAGAGAAAGAGAGAGGGATAGAGAGCTAGAAACATCGATGAGAGAGAAGCATCGGTCAGCTGCCTCTTGCACACCCCCCACCGGGGATGTGCCCACAACCAATGTACATGCCCTTGACCAGAATCGAACCTGGGACCTTTCAGTCCGCAGACTGACGCTCTATCCACTGAGCCAAACCGGTTTCAGCTTATTTTAATTTTATATTTTATTTATTTTTTTACAGAGAGGAAGGGAAAGAGATAGGGAGTTAGAAACATATGAGTCATCAATCAGCTGCCTCTTGCACGCCCCCTACTGGGGACGTGCCTGCAACCAAGGTACATTCTCTTGACTGGAATCGAAGCTGGGACCCTTCAGTCTGCAGGCCGACACTCTATCCACTGGTTTCGGCTCTTTTTATTTTTAAGAGAGAGAGTGGAAGGGAGGGGGAGAGATAGAGAGAAACATGGATGATAAAGAGACATATCGACTGGTTGCCTCCCCCATACACCCTGACCAGGACTGGGGATTAAGCCTGCAACCAAGGTGCATGCCCTTGACTGGAATCGAACCCAGGACCCTTCAGTTGGCAGAGATCCTTCAGTCTGCAGGCAGATGCTTATATACTGAGCCAAACCAGCTAGAGCTTTGTGAGATTTTTCGTCAAGCACTATGATACGCCCCCACTGATGGCACCGAAGCTCCTCACAGGTGTTAAGAACAAGAAACGTAAGGTTGGGAAATCTAAGGGATGAGATAAACCACAGACCTGGTTAAGACCTTTTTCTTCTTTTTGAACATGGACAACAAATCTTTTATGTTACTGGGTCATAAATAAGATTTTAACTTAAAAAAATTACAGCATACATAAAAAGAAATTTTAAAGTCTGAAATAACCAGCCCAGCCCTAAAGTACTGTTCAATTTTGAACAGTAGATTTTAAAGAGAGAGAGAGGCCAAGATAGTAAATGACCTGGAAAGAGCGTAGATATCAAGTGGAGGAACACAGAGCATTTGGCTTGTATATCACTATTCTTAGAGAGATATGAGACTTCTTGAAGATAAAACACTTCAAGTACTGTATTACAAAACAAGGATTAGACTCTCTGGCTCCAGTGAGAACAAAGAGTAGAAGTTCAGCTCACTTTAAAGTAACACTGCCTAAAAGCCAGAACTGGCTAGAAATGGAGTGGGTAGACTAGAGATAGTGAATTATCTGTCACAGGAGGTGTTCGGGAGATTGCACAACCTGGATTGTAAAGCAGTGACTATTTGTTTTATGCCACAGATCCCTAGGAGAATTTGATAATAGTGGACACCATTCTCCCCCGTGTCCCCGTCCCTTCCCTACCCCCCACCCCCCCAAAAAAAACACACACACAAATTTACAGTAACATAAATATTCGCAAACAACTTCAGGAAAGCTCCAAATAAATACTCTTAGTAAGAATTTCTAATTAAATATCTATTGAGCAAGGCACAAGAGCAATTTAAAACTGCATTTCATTTAGACATTCCTCAGAAGATTAATCCCCTGATGGCTTGTACTATTATCTGTCACATTTACTTACATTTATCTTGTTTAAAAGCTAGATGTTGCCGAAACTGGTTTGGCACAGTGGATAGAGCATCGGTCTGCAGACTGAAGGGTCCCAGGTTCGATTCTGGTCAAGGGCATGTACATTGGTTGCGGGCACATCCCCAGTAGGGAGTGTGCAGGAGGCAGCTGGTCGATGATTCTCTCTCATCAATGTTTCTAGCTATCTATCCCTCTCCCTTCCTCTCTGTGAAAAATCAATAAAAATATACATAAAAAAATAAAAATAAAGACCAAACTCTCTCCTCGCAACTTACCATTCAGGTTTACAGAAGAAAATAGAACCTACAAATTGCTTTAAAAAAAAAAAAAAAAAAAAAGCTTGATGTTTCTTGAGGGCAGTGTACCTATCTTTTGTTCATTAATTCACTAAAGGTACATCGAACAAGATTCCTATTTTCAAACTACTTAAAATCCCAAATCTTACATCTGAAAGGGATTTGGGGAACCGAAAGCCAATACACAAATAACCACAATGCAAGACTATGGGATTGATAGAAGGTAAAATAGAGAAAATGGTTAAGGGACAATCACAGGTGACATTGAAAAGGCATCTCATGATGGTGCCTTCCTAAGTTTTCTGTGAACAGTTTTATAACATTTTATTGACCTGACAAGATAGTGAGTTCTTTGAGTGTCGTATTTGTCTATACACACCAGCCTGCAATGCTGCACCTCTATAATGGCTAACACAGAACAGGTGTTTTATAAATGACTGCTCAATGGTTAATAGAGGTGGCACTCACTGAAGCCAGACCTTGAAAGATGAGGACTCTAAGTTATGAGACAAATGGAAAAAAATGTTCTGATGGAAAATTAAAAGTGTTTTAATGAAGGATACCAATTAAGGGTACATTTAAACAAGTAACAGTATTTCACTGTAATACTGCCATTGGGGGAAAAGAATTTAAAACTTTTGATATAGCCCACTAATTCAGCTGCAGGAGTTTATTCATTCAATAGTCACTTTAGGATAGTTTTCTTGTTGGAATAAATACTTTTTTAAGCATCCATTTAACAAAGGATACAGGAATGAGGCAGATGCAATATAAATAAACCAGGTCTAGCCTTCAAGAAACCAACAATGTAGTGAATCAACAGACACGCAGGCAACTAACTACTAAGAACTGGGAGGAGTAAATAAAGGTTATCAAAATCTAGGAAGCACTGGGGAGGAAGGGATTGATCAGACTGCAGGAAAGTGAGGGAAGCGTCTGCAACTGCTGGCAGGACAGAGAACAGGAACCATGAGGCAGATTTAAATTTAGAAAATGCATTCATTGATAGTATCCACACAGAACATTTGGTTCACACAGTCCTATCTCGGGTCCTCTCCCACTGAAATTACCCACACAACCTGTTTTGTACACCGAGGGTTAGAACATACATACATACACATCGACATGAAGAATAAAATTTGAAACAAAACCACCTGCAAACCAATGTCTTGGCCGAGTAGAAACATTTTTAGCATTAGGACTAGCACACCTGGGGAGGGTCCGGGCGAGGAGGGAAGGCCTGCGTGGGAGACCGAGCCCGGCTGGGCGCGGCGTGGAGTCAAGGAGAGGAAGCTGGCCGGGCGGGGGATAGGGGGGAACCACCTGCCTGGGCAGGGGGAGGAGGGGGGAGGCTGAGGCGTCTGCCATCCCCTCGCCTCGCCCCCATTTTGGGTCCGCCGGGCCAGGCCCAAAGGGCGGGCACCGCGCGCGGGGTTTCTGTGGGGCAGGGATGCAGGGATGTTCAACCCACCTGGTCCATCTTGGGCATCACCTTATACAGGGCCCCCATCCGGAAGCGCAGCAGGTTGTAAAACTCCTCCGGGTGCCCCAAGCACTTGACAAACTCCATGTTGACGTCAGGACGCGGGACCTCGATGATCACCTGGTTTATACCTCCGGACGGCACCCGACACCGGGCTTAGGCACGGGAGGCGCGGCGGGCGGGGCAGGGACGGAGGCGGGCCCAACGCGTCGTTGCCACGCCCACCTCCCGCCCATCTTAACGGGCCTCCGGCTCCCGAGCCGCTTCCGGCGGGCTTGCGAGGTGGACTGACGAGCGCTGATTGGCCGGGGCGGTTCGCACCAGGAAGATGTCGACCAATCGGCGGCAAGATCGGCCTGGCGTGATGGAGATGTGCCGGGAGCTAACTGAACGGTGAGACAGAGGCAGACGAACCGGATTGGCGCTCCTCCTGGGGGTGGGCTTTGCTCTCCTCCGCAGCCCTCCCCCGGGCTGGGGGCGCGCACCCCGCAGTCTCCGATCTCCCGATCGGCGACCGGGGAGGCTCTGCGGAGACGAGCACACCGGGCCAGCGTCCGCCACGGTTTCGGTCAGTAAGGCCTCCGTGTGTCTTGTCTGTCCCGCTGGCCAGACTAGCTCTTCCCGGCGGGGCGCGCTGTGTGGGCGGTCGCGCCCGACTGCCCAAAGTTAAAAGGCAGGTGAGCCCATCCACGAGTTGCCGGGCTTGTCAACAGCACGCGAACTCCCTGTGTGTTCCCAGAAAGCGCTTTCACTTCTCTGTCAATCGCTCTGTGGTGTGATAGGTGACAGAAAGCCCCCACCCCCCACGGGTCTGGCCAGGGGGATCAGACCATTCCTGGGTTCAGCAACCTCAGTACTCGAGTTTTGGCCAAGAAAAGAAATGAGAGCCAAGACTCAAACTCGTTAAGAGATTTTTTGGGGGGCAGCAAAAAGAAACTTCCAGGGGAGGAGGGGGGAGAAGAGAGCCTCAAAGAGCAGCCCTGGAGAGTGGGGTAGGCTCCTTTTAATCCCTCCCAGAGGAGTTAACTGTTTTCTTCTTCCAACTGACCTATTGGGGCCTGCCCTGTGGATGGTCTACAGTCCTTGCATCGCAAGTTAGATGGAGCTTTCCTTCACCCCCCCCCCCCCCCTAGTTCTCTAAGGGTGTGGTCTACCGCGTGACTAACCACCTGCGGGGAAGAAAGATCTGGAGAATCTGACCTGCAAGACCCAAGGCGTTCTAGGGTGGAGATAGGTATTAGGGAAAAATTCTTATCTCCAATACCTGCTAATCTGGGGTGGAGAGGACATTTAAGGGCAAGATCTTGAATATCTCCAGTACCTGCTATACCAGTTTTTTTTTTTTTTTCATTGCTAGATGTTCAGGGCAGTCTGCCTGGGTGACTTTCTGTAACTGGCCCATCGTCCTTGCTCTGCTCATGTCTATCTAACTGCCTGCCACCTGGCCACTAGAGTTTCAGCTGCTCTCTTCTAAATGTTTATTTTGGACCCACTTAAGTCCCCCCCAAAAAAGGTTTGAAGTGTGGACAAAAGGGGCCACCTGCTAACCTGACAAGCTCAGGGAAGGCCTGCAGGGCACTCTTGCAAACTCAGAGACCTAAAGTAACCACAAAGAATGCTCTGAAATTAAACTTTAACTAAAAGCAGCTATGGTGGGTAGTTAACGTCCTAGGCCAGTATCTTCATCGACAAGGTCAACCTTTACCTTAACTGAGCCTATCACATGTGTCAAACACAAGGCCCGCGGGCCAAATCCAGCCCGCCAGGCCTTGCAATGTGGCCCGCACCGCGCTGTCATCACTGCACTCTGCTGTCAGTTTATGACATTGTCAGTTTATGACTGTTCAGTAAACCATTCGGCCCGCGATTTAGGCTGGATTTTAGATTTTGGCCCCTTCTCTGATTGAGTTCGACACCCCTACATGTCTTTAAATAAGTGAGGCATGTGGCCCAACAGCCACTGAGATTGACATACTTGGTTTGTTCCACTCTCCCTGTGATATTTTTCCCCCAAGATATCCAATTGGCTAATTCCTTCACCTCCTCAAGTCTTTGCTGAAATCTTTTTTTTTCTTTTTTATAGTATTTTTTATTCTTTTTTTTTTTAAATATATTTTATTGATTTTTCACAGAGAGGAAGAGAGAGATAGAGAGTTAGAAACATCGATGAGAGAGAATCATCGATCAGCTGCCTCTTGCACACCCCCTACTGGAGATGTGCCAGTAACCAAGGTACATGCCCTCGACCGGAATCGAACCCGGGACCTTTCAGTCCGTAGGCCGACGCTCTATCCACTGAGCCAAACCGGTCCCGGCTTTGCTGAAATCTTACCTTCTCATTCAGGCCCACACCGGTCAACCTATCACCACCTCTGCTGATCCTCCATCCTACTCTAAAATTTTCCGGGAATATTTATCACATTCTAATTTACTTATGATGTTTAGTGGCTGTTTTCCCTTACTAGAATGTAAGTTCAATGATAACATGTCTTTGTTTTATTCATGAACTTACCTCCAAGCTTCTAGAATCATGCCTGGCCCATACTTGGTGTACAATGAATACCTACTGAATAGCGCTGCTGTCTAAGCCTGTCAGAGAGGAGGCTACAATGTGTGTGCCATTGGCCCCTGTCAAAGTGTGACTCCAGCAAGTTCCCCAGCCTGTCTAGACTTCAGTTTCCTCATCTATAAAACAAGAACACTATCTTCATGTATTTTGTTGTTGATTTTTTTTAAAAAATATATTTTATTGATTTTGTACAGAGAGGAAGGGAGAGAGATAGAGTTAGAAACATCGATGAGAAAGAGTCATCGGTCAGCTGCCTCTTGCACACCCCCTACTGGGGATATGCCCGCAACCAAGGTACATGCCCTTGACCGGAATCGAACCCTGGACCCTTCAGTCCCTAGCCGACGCTCTATCCATTGAGCCAAACCGGTCTCGGCTTGTTGTTGATTTTTATTGCAGCTTACATAAGCACTAGGCTAAATGCTCTACATGGTAAGCAATCAGTACATATGAACTATTATACAGGTTATAGGTCTGCCATGAAGAGGCTTCCCTCTGTTGACAACTCTCAATTCCTAAGACAGAGGAGAGAAAAGGAAAGCCAGACATTTTGGCCACTGTTTGTAATTCACTCGCAAATCACCGTCTTCTACATGCCACAGACTAGGGCCACAGAAGTGAACTCCATCTCTGCTTCACCAGCTCTCCTGCCACTGCAGTGCTGGAGGGGCAGAAGGGCAAGAGTGTGCTCACCCCTTCCCTCTCCCCCACCCCTTACCCCTGCTTTTTTTTCTCTTTCCTTTTCTAATTGAATGTATTAGGTAACATTGGTTAGCAAAGTTATACAGGTCTCAGGAGCACAATTCCACAACACATCATTTGTACACTATACTGTGTGTTCCCCACCCCAAGTCAAGTCTCCTTCCATCACCATTTATCCCCCCTTTACCTTCCTCCACCTCCCCTACCCCCTGCCCCATTCCTTTAAAGTGGATCCACCAGGCCACTTCAACAAGTCCTATGCAGCCAAAGAACTCAGTTCCTTATATTTTAAGGACTATTCCTGCCAAATAAAGGTGACAACAGGAAATATCGAACAGCTTTATTTAAATGTCCTAGTTTCTTCCAGCTGTTGCTAACACCTTTACACTGTGACTCCACAACCTTGATTCCTGCTGGTTCCACATAGCAATGGTCACAAATATATCACCTCAGGAGGAAACAAGCAGCTTTGTTCTAAAGCCCCCTGAGCACATCAGAAAGGTGGCCAGCTCCCGAACCCCTTTCCCGCCACAAGCATGACCCTCATGCTACTCCTTCCTCATCCCTGAATCTCTCTAGGGGGATGAAGAAAGGTAATTCCGTGTTCCTGATTCTCAAATGGAGGGCCTTAAAGCAACCAAAGTTTCAAAACCAAAACCAAACCAAACAGAGCAATGGTGGGGTGGGGCACAGCTATTTTCCACAGACTTATATTTTCTTTCCCGTAACTGTCAACATAACTTTTCTCATCTTTCCCAATGGCAGAATTAGGAAGAATTGAACAACACTTAAAAAAATAATCGAACCGTTGAAAACTCAACTTCAGTGAGATGAATATCAACAGGACTGATACCCTCTGGACCCACCCTCACCGCTAACTCCTGCCCCTAATCCCAATCCCTGCCCACACCTCCTTTCTCTACACTCAAGCATCAAGCTCCCTGAAGGGCAAGGTTTTGTAAAGAAGGGACCCAAAGGCCCTAGGTAAGCTGGGCTTGCTCTGGCTCATCGGGTGGCAGCCTGGGCTGGCACTGGGGGCACCACCAGGTGAGCCTCTGGAAGCCACCTGGAGGCCCAAAGGCCTCCTTCCTGACCTGGTGCCCGGCAGGGCACTGCTCTTTCTGGTAGATCTGCGTGTGGTTCTGTCTGCCCTGGAACTTGCCCTGAAGCCAGTCTGTACTGAACTCCACCACATGATCCACGAGGACCTCAAGTTGCCGAGGACTGAGGAGTGAGCCGAGAGAAAGGGGATGGATCCCAGCTCTGTACAAGGCTTCATTCTTAATGATGTTCCCTGAAAGAAAGCAGGGAGAGGACAAGGGAAGAATCAAGGACACGTCTGCAATGTAGCCAGCCCACAAAGTTAATGAAGCAGACTGAAGCTGGTGTGAAGGCAGCAGGGAAGAGCCTGAGGAAAACGGGAGCCAGGGCTGCAGTGCTCGGAAGCTCTTGGGTAAGTCTCAATCCTTGAGTTGATGTCCCTGTCTATAAAATGGGTTTGGTGCCTATCTGGTTTGGGTCAGTGTATCAGCCTGTGGACTGAAGGGTCCCAGGTTTGAATGTGATCAAGGGCACATGCCTGGGTTGTGGGCTCCATTTCCAATGGGGAGAGTGCAGGAGGCAGTCCATCAATGCTCTCTCATCATTGATGTTTCTATCACTCTCCATTCCTCTCTGAAATCAATAAAAATATTTTAAAAATAAGTTTGATAATACTTTTAAGGCCGTTGTGAAGATAAAAAGAGATAAAACTCATGCATGGCCCATGTTACAGCAAAGCAGTTATCAAAACAGGCTCTGGAACCCAACTACCTGGACTTATTTTTTTTTTTTTAATATATTTTATTGATTTTTAACAGAGAGGAATGGAGAGAGATAGAGAGCTAGAAACGTCGATGAGAGAGAAACATCGACCAGTTGCCTCCTTCACACCCCCTATTGGGGATGTGCCCGCAACCAATGTACATGCCCTTGACCGGAATCGAACCTGGGGCCCCCCAGTCCGCAGGCCGACACTCTACCACTGAGCCAAACCGGTTTCAGCCCAACTACCTGGATTTAAATCCCAGCTCATCCAGAGCCTAGCAAGGTTCTCAGCTCCTTTAGGCTTCAGTTTCCTTATCTTTAAAATGGGATGCTACCTAGCTTTTGTGAGCAGTAAAGAGAATTTACACACACAAATGCTGAGCACAGTGGCTGGTATATAGCTGTTATTGTTGTTTAAAATGTCAAACATAATGCCTAAGATATAAAAGTGTCCAGGATGTGTATAATATTTTATTATATTTCTACTCCTGCTTCATTCCCTATCAAGCCAGCCTTGATCCCTCCTTCCAGAGTCAATAATTCTCTTCATAATGTTCCAACAATGCACTTCCTTTAATCTCTATCAGGTATTTACTTCTAGCTCAAGTTACGGTGAACTGAAGTCCATGCTTGCTGGGCCTTTAAACAATAATCTCCTTAAGCAGCAAAGGTTGGGCTCAGTAAAAGGCAAGCGTTCAGCATGTGTAGAGTGAACAGATGAATGAAATCACTGTTCTTTCCAAGAGCTTCATAATAACACACATGGCTACACACAACACTTCTCTCTAAAATTCACTGGCAGACTACCTGGATTCCTGTGTCACTGTATCACTTACTAGCAATACGCCCTTTGCTTTAATTTCTTCACCGGGATAAAGGGAACACTAGTAAATTACCACCCTACAGAATAGCAATAAGGATGAAACCATGTGCCTGGCACATTAGAGTCACTTGAAAACTGTTGGCACTTATTACTATTGTTCATAATAACAATTTGTTAGCAAAGCACTAGCTCTTACTATATATATTCTATAAGGCCACTCTGGAAGCCCCTTGGTTTCTCAAGGTGCAGGGACTCCCATGGTCCTAACATAAAAATGCAAGGCCACTGTCTGGTGAACCAAACCAGTGGGCCTCGTTCCCCCTCAGGAGGTGAGCTGCTCCTGCAGCAAAGAAAATGATGCCTTGGATACAGAGGTGACTCTGTCATCATCAGCTCTCCCTATTGCCTCAGCACCCAATCATAGATGCCCCACTGCTGGAAACAGTCCAGCTAATTAGCTGTTCTAGTCAGGTAGTCCAGCTAATTAGCTGACCTAGTTTTCAAATTGCTCAGCCCTTCCCTCTTCCTCAAAATGCTCAGCTTCACTGCACAGGAACAGAGTGGGAACCTGCCTCTTCACTCGTGTCTTATAAGATCCTAATGTAGAGCGGAGACATCTCTGCTTTGACTATCAGGCAGCTCCATCTGCCCGAGAGCAGCCCCCATTAGCAAAGGCACCACTCTCCATCAGCAAATTGCATGGCTTTGGGTTCCTAACAGACACCTATCAAGCACCGACTTAAGGGCAGATGAGACATGACTCTGCCCTTTAGAAGGTCACACACTATGCTATCAGGCAGACCACTACTGATAACAGAATTAAGATATGAATGCTGAAGCCAGGAAAGAAGTCAGAAACTGCCTAATCTAAGTGCCTCAGTTTAACATGAGGGAAGTGAAGCTAAAGAGGGTGAGTGATCACCAGACCAGTAGTGCTCACACGTGGGGTAGGTCTCCATTTTGTGTCTCCCAGAGAAGGGACTTTCCTTCTAACTGTGGGGATCTCATCTCATCCCTTTCGCATCAGTCATACCTAAGCCTGAGAAGCATCTTTGGTCCAACAGTGTATAGCAGACCGGCTGCTCCTGGCCCAGAGCTTCCAAGGCTTGTCCTCGGTGGAACTTTTCAGACAAGATGTCAGAGGTGGGTTGGACCACTGGGGAAGAGCCCCAGGACATCTGACAATTATAAAATGCCAGGAAGCCGCCACTGCTGAAGTGCAGGACCAACCTGGGAAGAAGAAAAGATCATAAGCACACAGAGTGCCCACAATATTGTCAGGTCACACATCCATACAGCCCCCACTCCTATCAGGGTTAACCTGGGGAAGCTAAGGTTCCCGAAGAGAAAAGGAATCTTATATGCCAAAATCATACAAATTTCAGGGCTAAGTGGAGTAATGAAAAGAAAACAGATAACATAGCTCTTTGTTTTTCTGATAACAATATATGTTCACTGAAGACAACTTGGGGTGAACAAAAAGGCCTAGAGTTCAGGAGCTGTGGCTACCTGCACAAAACAGGGTTTACTGGAAAGAAAGACAGATGCGAAAGAGGCATCACTCCTAGTTTCAGGCAAGATTTACTGAGAAAGACACACCCAAACATACTCGCATGGGCTTCCTGAACCCCAAGGACAGAGGAGAAACCTTAGGAACTTGGATAAAGAAATAATGGGTTACTGTGTAAGGGAAGATAATGGGGCTGGAACTGGACTCCACATTGAAAGGAGAGTGATATTCATGCAGCTGACCTGGATGAAACTCTTCTGTGAAAGTAAAAGGGTGACTTTAGCTGAAACTGGTTTGGCTCAATGGATAGAGCGTCGGCTTGGGGACTGAAAGGTCCCGGGTTCGATTCCGGTCAAGGGCATGTACTTTGGTTGTGGGCACATCCCCAGTAAGGGGTGTGCAAGAGGCAGCTGATCGATGACTCTCTCTCGTCGATGTTTCTAACTCTCTATCTCTCTCCCTTCCTCTCTGTACAAAATCAATAAAATATATTTTAAAAATAAAAATAAATAAATAAAAGGGTGACTTTAAAGGAACAGGAACTCAGAAACATATATGCATAGTATCTGATGTGATTGATTAAATCAGCAAGGATCTTAAGACAGGGAGAGATGAAAAGGGCAGGCAAATAAGCAGCATTGGGTTTTGTAATATTTCTTGTGAGATCTAAAATGGATTAATTATGATAGTACAACTGAAAACTACAATACAAGTGTTAGGAAAGAATTATTTGAAACAAAATATACCTATTTTAATAAGTTTTTAAAATATATATATTTTTTATTGATTTCAGAGAGGAAGGGTATGGGAGACACAAAGATGAGAATCATTGATCGGCTGCTTCTTGCACGCCCCCTACTGGGAATTGAGCCTGCAACCTGGGCATGTGCCCTGACAAGGAATTCATAGGTCAATGCTCAGCTACTGAGCCACACTGGCCAGGCAATATGTTTTTAATTTATTTAGACATGATGGTCATTCCCAAGTCCCTAATCTAAGGCCCACACATACTGAAATAAAGGGGGGAAAGGTCAGAGAGTAATGGCCAGTTCATGTTAAGCACTGATAAAGCAGCATACAGGAAAGACTGATCATCAGACAGTGGTTTCTACAACCTGCTGAACAAGGTCTCTACTAGGGACAGAGGCAGGAAGGTCTGGAGCATCCTCAGCTTGAGGCGCAGCATGTAAAGAAAATCTCAAAGGAAGCATTCAAGTAATGGGGACTAGGACATTTCCAGATGGTACTTTTTATGGGATTATTTTTAAAACAGAAATAAATCCTGACCAGTTTTCTCAGTGGTTAGTGTCAGCTCTAGAACCCAAGGGTCTAGGGTTCAATTACCCCCTCCCCCTCTCCTTTCCCCTCCTCTTCCCCCTCCTCCTCCTACCCTTCCACTCTCTCTAGAAATCAATGGAAAAAATATCCTCTGGTGAGGATTAAAAAAAGAGGTAAAAATCAAATACCGGGTGGCAGTAACAACAACGAATTTCATAACCATTATGGTCACCTGGAAGCATAAAAAAATGTCCAAAGTAAGTCCAGCTAACTAGGAAGTGTCTGTGCACGTGGGAGAGGGCAATGGGGCTGGTAGAGCTGACAATCCAATAGGATTCCTATGGAAACAGAAGGGGCAGAGTCCTGGTTTGCTGGCCTACCGAGGGCTGGGTGGAGTAGAACCAAAAGCTCTGGAGTGACTACAGGTTGTCTGCAATCAGCTTTGACACAGGGAGCGAGGAGCCAGATTCTCACTCTAGAGGTGGTGGGGGGGACCAGATCTAACCCACATCACATGCATTAGTCCTGGTCATCCTACAGCTAATGGGCAACTCATTCCCATCAGGGGAAAGGAGCTAGTTAGGGGAAAGGGGGTCACTTTTCATCTTTTAAAGTCTTCATTTCTATTTTAACCTCAAATGTATTATCAGTGTCTCAGATTCAATTTAATCTTGTCTTTGAAAGCTCCCTGAAACAAAACCATACTTTTTTTCAAAGTTCCTTCACTTCTGATAGTTTTCCCTCAGTCCCCAGTTTTGCCCTGACTTACAATTCACAAACTTCATCAAACCATCAGTGCTCATGGACTTGGGATTGGCTCCAGTGCACCCAATGCTCATGACACCCCAAACAGGACTGTGTAGTAACTTTTCTGTCATGCATTGTACTAGAGCAGCATCTACAGTAGGCCAAGGATTCTTGGCCTTGACCTGCTCTAAGAGGACACTGGGCACAAACTTGTACAGCTCAGCAAGCAACTTAATCAGGGGGTCATGAGGCAAGTGTTTCAGAGCAAACTCTTGCTGACACATGTATCAGGATCAGTCTTCCTTAGTGCATGGCCACAGCCTGGGACAACCCACCCTGAATTGAGTGTGTTCCAGATGTAGTCTAGCAACTTCTCATCTGACACACCCTTTCCAACTTCCTTCTGTGGATGCCTTAGCCAAACAAGCACTTCCTTATCTGCCAGTCCACGTAGGGGCTCTTCTGAAAAGGACAGGAAGGGGTCTGAAAGGGCACTGCCCATGAGTGGCTGGTCTGAGCACCTACACTGTCCCCTCCATGGTCACTGTGGGTGGTGAGGTACAAGCACATGAGCTCAGTACACTGAGCATAGGCAAAGCCTAACATGTTGATGAAATTGAGGGACCAGTCCAGCTTAGTCAGTGGCCCAGTACTGCTGTCCTTCCAACACGGATTCCAGCAGATCTTTGCAACAACATAGGTAGCTTTGCAATCAGATCCACACAGTTTTTGTAAATTCGAATCAATACTTGGTTCTGTTGGCACCCTCTGCATATGCTCAGGCAGTTACTTCCCCTGTTGAGGGCTGTAATGGCTGCACGGAGCTGAGACAGGGGGTGTAGATTGATGGAAAAGGCGTCCAGCATGGTAACCACATGAGGAGGCTGAGTTGCCCTCTTTGTCCACTCTTTTGAGAGCCAAGATACCTGCTCCTCTGCTGGGATTGGCCCAGTTACCAGCAGCCAAAATAAGCCCTCCTGAAAGGGTTCTTCCCCACCCTTAGCCTCGGGCAGCAATATCAGGCATTCAGGAATCCTGTAGCCTCATCAGAAACAGATGCCCTTTTCAGGATTAAGAATTGATACTTCCTATACCAACTCCTTCTTGCCTCTCATGCCACCAGACATCCTGTCCACAGTGATCTGACCACCACTGTCTGGCTTGCTCCTTAGGTATCAGAACAGCCAATACGTCTTTCAAATCCATGTCTTGCAGCAAGAACAAGACAGTATGTATTCTGGGCTCCAGGCAATGAGGGGGAGAGAGCTGCTGCAGGTATGAGAGCAGCTGCTGGTGGACGTGGTTCTTAATTAGTTTAATTATATAGAATTAACTACACAATCTAGTTAATTAACAACCTGGAACTAAAATTCTAAACTTCTTTAGCAAATGCAGGAAATGGGGTGGATGTGACAGAAAAGAGGTAGAGATGCAGAAACATGTTTAAGGTCTCATCTCGGAGGGGTGGAGGAGAGTGACCAAAACGCCAGTTTCAATAATAAGGGAGAAGAGTTACTAATGTAATGCTATTTTCAAAAATTTATGGTTAGTTGTCAAATGTAACTGAAAAATAAATTAATTTTTTTTTTAATTTGCTGGTTACTAACTAAGAAAAAAAGTATAGGTATAATTTAAAGAAAATTATTACTAACAGAATGAAGGTAAATAATAATACTTCCAAACTAACAGGGGGAAAAGGCAGAAAAGAGACAATAAATCCCACAAAAGAAGGAACAAGGTATAATGAAATGGCCAGTAGAAGAAAATCCAAATACAACAGTTATCTCATCTGAAAACACAGAGTTTCATTTTGAGTTTAAAGAAATACAAAAACCTGCCTCCCAGTTCATAGGAGACATACCTACAACTAAGACATACCTACCCTACACGCGGGGTAGGCCGAAGGAACAGAGTGACACTATTAACATCAAGAATAACAGAATTCGCCGAAACCACTTTGGCTCAGTGGATAGAGCGCCGGCCTGCAGACTGAAAGGTCCCAGGTTCGAAATGTTGGTTGTGGGCACATCCCCAGTGGGGGTGGAGGGTGCAGGAGGCAGCTGATCAATGTTTCTTTCTCATCGATGTTTTTTTTTTTTTTTTTTTTTTCACATTCGTAATATTTTATTTCTTTTTTTTATATGCAAATGTTTTGTATTTATAATAGTCAAACAGTTAAGTACCTAGCACATTCTCTCTTTTTTTTTTTTCTTTTTTTTTTTTAAATCAATCTTTATTGTTCATATTATTACAAAGGTTCCTCATTTCTTCCCCCCTCCACCAGGTTCCCACCCCACCCTCTGCCCCCTCCCCATTCCCCATTGTCCTCATCCATAGGTGCACAGTTTATGTTCAGTCTCTTCCTCCCTCCCTTTCCCCGATAGTAAATCCCTTTTCAGATAGTAAATCTGTTACTTAGCATTTTCTCATATCAATAATACCTCCACATGCCCAATGATACACTTCACACAAAAGACATTTTCAAATAGGTCAACCAGCCTCATCCAGGCCCCACCCAAGGCACTCACAGATAACACCCCAGCGCTATACTAACTCAACACATCCAGATCTAAGCCTTCATCACTTGATTCAGCAGACCCTCAAGTTCCCGCAAAAGTTTCCAGCCATGTCTGAGAGGCAGCCGTGGGGCAGGGGCAGGCGAGGAGCGAGCTGTTTCGGGCCTGGCTGCTCCGGGCCTGGCCTCTGTTGCTCTGGTTCATTCCACAACCAGCTGCTCCGGGTCTGGTCACTGCCGCTCCCGACCTAGTTGCTCTGGACTTGGCTGTTGCTGCTACAGGCCTGGCCACACCCGACCCGGCTGCTCTGGGCCCGGTTGCTCCGGTCCCGGCCGCTCCGGGCCTGGCCGCTCCCAGCCTGTCAGCCGCTGCTCCGGGCCTGGCCGCACAAGACCCGGCTGCTCCGGGCCTGGCCGCTCCCAGCCTGGCAGCTGCTGCTCCGGGCCTGGCCGCTCCCAGCCTGGCAGCCGCTGCTCCTGGCCTGGCCGCACCAGACCCGGCTGCTCTGGGCCTGGCCGCTCCCAGCCTGGCAGCCGCTGCTCCTGGCCTGGCCGCACCAGACCCGGCTGCTCCGGGCCTGGCCGCTCCCAGCCTGGCAGCCGCTGCTCCTGGCCTGGCCGCACCAGACCCGGCTGCTCCGGGCCTGGCCGCTCCCAGCCTGGCAGCCGCTGCTCCTGGCCTGGCCGCCCCAGACCCGGCTGCTCCGGGCCTGGCCGCTCCCAGCCTGGCAGCCGCTGCTCCGCGCCTGGCCGCACCAGACCCGGCTGCTCCGGGCCTGGCCGCTCCCAGCCTGGCAGCCGCTGCTCCGGGCCTGGCCGCACCAGACCTGGCTGCTCCGGGCCTGGCCGCTCCCAGCCTGGCAGCCGCTCCTCCAGGCCTGGCCACTCCCAGCCTGGCAGCCACTGCTCCGGGCCTGGCCGCACAAGACCCGGCTGCTCCGGGCCTGGCCGCTCCCAGCCTGGCAGCCGCTGCTCCTGGCCTGGCCGCCCCAGACCCTGCTGCTCCGGGCCTGGCCGCTCCCAGCCTGGCAGCTGCTGCTCCGGGCCTGGCTGCACCAGACCCGGCTGCTCCGGGCCTGGCCGCTCCCAGCCTGGCAGCTGCTGTTCCGGGCCTGGCCGCTCCCAGCCTGGCAGCCGCTGCTCCTGGCCTGGCCGCACCAGACCCGGCTGCTCCGGGCCTGGCCGCTCCCAGCCTGGCAGCTGCTGCTCCGGGCCTGGCCGCTCCCAGCCTGGCAGCCGCTGCTCCGGGCCAGGCCGCACCAGACCCGGCTGCTCCGGGCCTGGCCGCTCCCAGCCTGGCAGCTGCTGCTCCGGGCCTGGCCGCTCCCAGCCTGGCAGCCGCTGCTCCAGGCCTGGCACACCAGACCCGGCTGCTCCGGGCCTGGCAGCTCCCAGCCTGGCAGCCGCTGCTCCAGGCCTGGCACACCAGACCCGGCTGCTCCGAGCCTGGCCGCTCCCAGCCTGGATGCTCCGTGCTTGGCTACTGCTGTTCTGGGCCTGGATCTCATCGATGTTTCTAACTCTCTGTCCCTCTCTCTTCCTCTCTGTAAAAAATCAATAAAAAAAGAAAGAAAGAAAGAAAGAAAGAAAGAAAGAAAGAAAGAAAGAAAGAAAGGAAGAAAAAATAAAGAAAGAAAAGCAGAATTCCAGATGCAAGAGTGTACTTTTCTTTCTGTCTGATTGTGGCAAACAAGATTGAATGGGGGGGGGATACAGGAGGAAAAAAAGAAGAAAAGCAGAATTCAAGACCAAAGGCAATGAGAGGTGTGGGGGGCTGTTTCTGTTTTCCGCGACCCACATGGAAAACAACACATTCCTGAGTGGGAGTTGGGGATCAAGAAATTAAAGAGGAAAAAAAAAAACACCAAGACACAGAAATAGATTCAAGCTGAGACCCAGGTGGGGAGCTGTCACTATGATGGAGAGACAGTCAACACCCACCACGGACAACATAGCGCATTTATTTATTTCCAAAGGAATAAAGGGAGATTTCCCTGAAAAGCTTAGAATCAAAGGAGTTTTGGGTGTGCCCAGGTCCTATTCATTCCCTCATTCCTGGGATTTAGCATATCAAGACCTGGGTAAGTCAAAGTCTATTCGTTCCTCATTCCAAGCACGGGGATAAAGATAAGAAATCGGTACTGATAACAATCTCCCACATTTTGGGGAAACATGTTCCCAGGGCGTGGCTCTGCCTACTCCTTGAGTTCAGCTGATGATAATTAAAGGTCATCCATGTGCATTCCCAAGGGGCCCTCTACAGAGAGGGGATGCTGTTTAAGAATGAAGCTGTAGCCAGGACCGGTTTGGCTCAATGGATAGTGCGTCGGCTTGGGGACTGAAGGGCC
The DNA here is from genome assembly GCF_964339955.1 of Pipistrellus hanaki. Taxonomy (NCBI): domain Eukaryota; kingdom Metazoa; phylum Chordata; class Mammalia; order Chiroptera; family Vespertilionidae; genus Pipistrellus; species Pipistrellus hanaki. The sequence continues at coordinate 66,462,376 of NC_140507.1, forward strand.
CCGGGTTCGATTCCGGTCAAGGGCATGTACCTTGGTTGCGGGCATATCCCCAGTAGGGGGTGTGCAAGAGGCAGCTGATCGATGACTCTCTCTCATTGATGTTTCGAACTCTCTATCTCTCTCCCTTCCACTCTGTACAAAAAAAAAAATCAATAAAATATATTTAAAAAAAAAAAAAAAAAAAGAATGAAGCTGTAAACAACCTAAGAGTCAGGGAGCCCTGCTGCCTGGGACCACAGGTGAGCAAAACACACACACACACACACACACACACAAATGCTTAAAAAGACAAGAAGAAACTTTATAAAACCACGACTACTCTGAGGGACTGGAACGCTACTCTTCCCATGTTGGCATATTAAGTATAGTAAACAAAAAATAAGCACGGACAGATAGAAGTTGGATTATCAAAGCCATAAACCTATTCTTAACATTTAAAGATTGTTTGACTTAAGTCCTAACAGGTTTGGCTCAGTGGATAGAGCGTCAGCCTTGGACTAAAGGGTCCCAGGTTCAAGGGCATGTACCTTGGTTGTTTCTCTCTCATCAATGTTTCTAACTCTATCCTTTTCCCTTCCTCTCTGTTAAAAAAAATCAATAAAATATATTTTAAATAAATACATAAAGATTGTTTGACTTTGAATGAACATACTATCTTCATTTATGTACATAAAGTATAAGCAAAGGTCAATTGTGTGTTCAGCTGCAAATCTCAATGCCAAAAGTGTAATCCAATAAAAATGATAACCAAACATTTGGACAATTAGGAAACACTTTTGGGGGAGAGGGGAAGGGAACCATGGTTAATCCTCACCCAAGGATATTTTTCCATTTCATATCTGGAGATGAAGCCTCTGTAAGGTGATCTCAGAGAGCGCGGAAGAGAAGGGGAGAGACACAGAGAGAGAAACATCAATGTGTCACATCGATTGGTTCCCTCCCACATGCACCCTGACTTGGACTGGCGATGGAGCCTGCAACTGAGATACATGCCTTTGACCAGAATTGAACCCAGGACCATTCAGTCTGTGAGCTGATGCTCTATCCACTGAACCAAACTGGCTAGCGCAGGAAATATTCTTATATAGAGAGTATATAGAACTAACATTATTTATTTGAAAGACCAACAATGTAGATAAAACTCTGGCAAGCCTAATTAAGAAAAAAGGGATGGGGAGACAATGTAATGTATAAAACTTGAACAATGAGAAGGGAGACATAACTTGACAAGACTTGTAAAGTGAGAGAATGATTTGTGTTAACTTCATGACAAATCTGAAAACCTAGGGGTGAGCTCTGTTAGTGGAAGAGCATTTAAATTCCCCTAGTTGGAGACCATTTCAGAAATCAGCCCTGGAGCCAGCTTCAGGCAATGAGAGGTTTGCTGGGGGTTTATGAGAAAGCTCTCCTTGTCAGGACATTCAGAAAGGACCTCTCTCTTCCTCTTTCTTTGTGTGCACATAAGGTCTGGAACTGCAGAGCCTCTTACTACAGGTTGAATGACAAAACCAGCATGTGGAAATATGCAAAGACAGGAGAATCACAAGAACCTCAAGCCAAAAGCTAGGAACTGAGATGACACCAAGGCCTACTCTCCCTCTTAAGTTTCCAATTATGTGAACCAAAAAAAATCTCCTCCCACTTTAAGCCAGCCTGAGTTATTTTTACAGCCCACAGATCCTACTGGCTCGATATCAGACCATAAATAAGGACTATAGTTCTGAGCATAAAAAGAGAGAGAGAGACTTCAGAAAATAGAAAAGCAGTGTGACTCAGGTAGAAGAGGCATTCTTTAGTAAGAGGGGTCAGCTTAAGAGTTATCAATAAAAATATGGACTTAGCGAGGTGATCACTTGGTAAGTTAAAGAAATGTCAGGTTACTATGTTGTACACCAGAAACTAATATAGTATTTGATGTCAACTGTAATTGAAAAATGAAAAAGCATTTTAAAAAAAATACTGACATTGACTACATAAAAATTAAAAAATCCTGAATGCCAACAGGCACGTTGTGTCAAAGGACACACACAGGAAACCATACTGGGACCACACATCACAAAGGCTAATACCCAAGATCCAAAAGCTCCTACAAAGTGATCAAAAGCACACAAACAATCCAATGCTAGTGAGAATTCTGCGAAGCAAGCGAGCACCTTTGCAAGGCCTTAAGAATGGTCCACAGGAAGAATGCTCATTCTCTTTGACCAGCAGACTCCTCTGGATGTGTACAGTAAGGCATTAACCCTGAACATGGATAGAGTTTTAGGAACTAAGGTAGACTCAACACTAATAGATTTAAAACTGGGACAATTCTGTCCCTAAATTCAGAGGGCACACGTCAAGTTGTCCAACGTTCTTCGGAGACCTCCACCCACCAGGACCATGTTCGTTGGGAAGATTTCCCCCTTCGCTAAGCTGACCCAGGATGTGACCCTGCCTCTCTGGGTACAGACCACAGTCTACTGTCTATGACAACAGACAGAGAAGTGTCTTCTCTCTCCTTGGATGCGGACTGCCGGAGAGCAGGTTGGATAGCCACCTGAGTGTGCCACACCCTGGGGGCCATGTTAATACTGCAGACCCCACAGAGATGCACACAGACACAGCCCACAGCCCATTCCACCACACCATTACCTTGGAATGGGGTCCCTCCAGTCACCCCTCTTGTTTGCTTTCTTTGCTCTGGAGAATTCGTTCACCCAAACGCTGCCAAACAGACCAAAGCTGACCTGCAGCCACCTCTGAGCACCTCCTGCTGGGCTGTCTCCCCGCAAACACTCAGAACCATTGTCTGCACTGCCAGACTGGGAACACTGGTCTGAAATATTCTGGCTGTCAGGACCCAAGGTCTGCTTTAGGTCCCCAGCCTCTTTCTTCCTCTCTCCTTTTTGTAGAGGTTCTGGCAGTGGGTTGTTGCTGGGAGACTTGGTTTCTTCATCTGGATCAAATCTAAGGAATAATTTCTTTCCATGGACCTAGAAAAAAATAACATGATCTAAGCCTTTGCTTATAGATATGTTTCTACACTACCACCCCAGTTTAAACATATGAAATTCATATGTTCAAACTGTAACTTGCAATGTGATGGTATCTGCAGGTGAAGCCTCTGGAAGGTGATTAGGTCTTGAGGGTGGAGCCTTCATGAATGGGATTAGCGCCCTTATAAAGGAGTCCCCAGAGAGTTCCCTTGTCCCTTCCACCATGTGAGAACACAGGGAGATGACCATCTATGAGCCAGGAAGCTGAATCTGCCAGCACCTTGATCTTGAATTTCCAGCCTCCAGAACTGAGAAGTAAATTTCTGGATTTGTAAACCACCCAGTCTGTAGCATTCTACAATATTATGGCAGCACAGACAGACTGAGGCTTACAGACCCAGAAAGGGGAAGACTAGAAGAGGTGTATGAGCCATGGTAACTTGAGCTGACAAGAATGGGGGCAGAGTTGGAAGATAAAGGAAGACTTGCTCAAGCAGGGGAGCAGCATAGCAAAGCCATGGGCGAGGAGGACTGTTAGAGGAGCTCCAGAACATTCAAGATGATTGGAAGAGAGATCTGGGGCAGGGTCAGAAGTGCGCTAGAGAGGGAGGCACCAGTCAGACCTAGAGGGAATTCTGACTTACACTCAGGGCAAAGGTGAGGCGAGTTGGAAACTCTATCAGAAGGCTCTGCTCTTTGCTTAAGTCCATGCTGGCCCCGTGGGACTAAACATGGTTTCCAACCAAAGGTGCACCTCAGTCAGCTGAAGTGATCAGCATCTCCAGCTTGTGCATGTGTATCTTTTACAGTTCCATGGGCCACTGTAACGCCCACGTCTGGCTGAGAAGTATCAGACTGAAAGAGGAGCTGCACGGAGTCCTAGCATGGTTGTCTTGGGCTCAAGGAAGTGATGGCATGGAAAGTGCTGAGATAAATTACAGGGGAGGCATAGGGTATGCTCAGGGAGCCAGCCCACCTGTGGGAGGCATGACCACCAGAAGATGATGGACTCACCTGGGTGTCCTGGAACCACAGGGACTGGAAGCTGGCAGGGTTTAGCTTCTTGCTGCTGCCTCCTGTCTTGACCACCTGCTGCCCCACAAAAGGGGAGGTCAAATGGTGAAACTTCCTCACTGAAGGCCCTTCTGGCATCCCTGCAGGCGGAAATGATGTAGCTAGTTTCTCTCAAGCATCTCTGCTGGGCGTCAAGCTCTGAGCTTTCAAGCAGCTATTTTTTGGTCACCAACTTTTAACAGTACATACGACCAAAAAGGGGGCGTGGCTTGCGAGGAGGGTCAGATGAAAGAGCAGAACCAGCTGAGCCAGCTTCCCAGGAAGGATTTCCCCTTCCAGCTCCTCTCACCCTTCTTCATGTGGCAAACAATTTAGCACCCCCAGAGCGCCAGACAGCATCTCAGGGCACCCACTATTTTGATCCTGTGGCAGCTTAAACAGGAACGGACCCTTGTTACCTTTTTCCTGGGCTGTGGCCTCTAACTCATCTCCACACTTTCTCTGTCCTCCTCCTTCCTCCCCCAAAACCAATCCAACCCACTGCTGCTCATTTATCCCTCCCTCCCTTTTTCAGGAAAGAGATGGTCACTGTAGGGAAAGCTATAAGGGACACAAAGACACAGATTGTGAATCAGCCCTCCCAGGACCCCCTCACAATTAAGGGTGCTGTATATGTGACAAGTGCAGACACAGGGTCATGTGGGTTCAGGGAGAGGTCAATTCCAGCTTAACTACAAATATTTATCCCTGGTAATGGATAAACAGTTGGGGTTCCATTTTAACCATGAATCAAATCCCTGCCCCACATCACCCAAGTTCACTGAGAGCTTGTGTAAGAGGCATTCAAAGGTTTGAGTCTGAGAGGTCTGCATCCCAGCTTCTCAGACACAAGAGTACCTCCCCCTCTCCCTCTCCCTCAGGACACACTGTTTAACTAACTGTTTTCTCACCTGCACAGGGACTCTTATAATTAATGATGAAAACCCAAAACTCTAAGTGGGTACCTGGCATGGTGGTAGCTAGTGTATTTCAGTAATTCTAAAAAACATTTTTAAATCCTTGAAATGGGGTGCCTCTTACAAGTAATGCTTTCTCATAGCTTAATTAGTAGCACATTCAATAATGTCTATTTTAAATTTATGGTGTCCGAGAGTCACTAAAATGTAGTAATATTCCCCTAATCAGACTTTCAAGACACTCAAGAGTCTATAGGGACAAAACTGGGGACTTGCCCTAGCTGGTTTGGCTCAGTGGACAGAGCGTTGGCCTGCAGACTGAAGGGTCCCAGGTTCGATTCCCATCAGGGCACATGCCTGGGCACATGCAGGAGGCAGCCAATCAATTATTCCCTCTCCTCATTGATGTTTCTATCTCTCCCTTTCCCTTTCTGAAATCAATAAAATATATTAAAAAAATAAAAACCTGGATACTTGCAGCTGACCTTAAACTCTACCAGCCTTCTGTGTCCAGGTCATCTCCAAAGGAGGAAGCTTCTGGAAAAGCCTCCCTCTGAAATGTACCTAGTCCTTAAAGTACCTAGACCCATCGCATGTGTAAGTATATTTTTGGAGATGGAAAACTGAGCAGCAAATTGCCTCTACCGTAGCCTTAAAAGATTAAAACGAGAAGGGGCACATTTTTTTTAACCCTTACTGGAGGATATTTTTCCATTGATTTTTAGAGAGTGGAAGGAGGGAGGAAGAGAGAAACATTGACGTGAGAGACACACAAGGATAAGTTGCCTCCAGCACGCCCTCCATTCGGTATGCAACTCAGGTATGTGCCCTTGACCGAAATCTAACCTGAACCAACGACCCTCAGTCCGAGGGCCCCCGCTCTGTCCACGGAGCCCAAGCTGCAGGGCCGGGACGCAGATCTGACAGGGAAACTACGCCTGCCCTCAAGTCCCCTCCAGGCCGACTAAGGAGTAGATCGGTTACCCCCTCTCCCCCGCAGTAGATCAGTCTGAAAGCAGGGGAGAGGGGGTAATCGTCATCCTCTTTTCAAGGAAACTCACTCACTCCCGACGGGGGAGTCAAAAAGGATGCTCTCCCCAACTTTCTCGAGGTGAGGGGGGTGAGAGGTGGGCGCAGAGACAAGACTGAAAGGCCCTGAGGAGTCTCCTAGGAAGTTCGGCCAGGGGTGCGGGTTCCATGCAGACGCTTCTAAAATTTTCGTAATTTGAGTTTTCCCGCTGATGAAGTGACGACCACGCGGCCAACTCGGGGCTGAGGGCACTCCGCGCCCCTCCGAGGAGGGAGCCGCCGCCTCTCCCGGCCCACGCGGCCCACGCGGAGGGCGGGCGGCTGCACTCACCGGCTCCGGCCGCAGCCCCGGGGCGGGGGCGAACGCAGTCCCGGGAGCCGGGAGCGGGGCTCCAGCCCAAGGTGGGGAAGTGGCTGTAGCGGAAGGGTCCCCACGCCTGTGTGGACACGTGACTGTTTGGGGCGGGCGTACAGCGGGGCTCCGCCCCCCGGGTGTGCGCGGGAGGCGGGGCTCGCCTCCGTGGGTGGGCGGGGCTATGCGTCAGTCGGGGACGCGAGGCTCTGTGGGAGCTCGGCGCCCGGAGGGGAGGGGGTCTATAGAGGGGCGTGGCCCATTCGGGGCGAGGTCCATTAGGGGCGTGGCCCTGGTGGGCGGGGTCTAGCTCGGGGCGGGGTCGCCTTTGGTGGGGAGAGTAGGAGGCGCCGGTGGGTGTCCTCGAGTTCCCGAAGGAACCAAATTTGGGGATTAAAAGCGGGCTTGGGAGAAGGGCAATCAGAGACTGAGAATGTGCGGACGGTGGAGAAGAAACGCAGCTCCTTTGGATCGTTTATTGTCTAATGAGACCGAGGGTTATGGGGAAAAGTGAAGTGCCTGAACAGGAGAACTTTGGGTGTTCAGGCAAAGGCAAGCCTGTAAGTTGATTTTGCTCCGCTTCCGAGCCTAAGCGAGGTCATTGTGAAAAGGAAACAAGATGTCAAGAAATTCTCATGACATCTTTAATTTTTAAAAAAATATGTCTTATTGATTTTTTATAGAGAGGAAGAGAGAGGGATAGAGAGTCAGAAACATCGATCAGCTGCCTCTTGCATACCCCCTACTGGAGATGTGCCCGCAACCAAGGTACATGCCCCTAACTGGAATTGAACCTGGGACCTTTAGTCCGCAGGCCAACGCTCTATCCACTGAGCCAAACCAGTTTGGGCTCATGCCATCTTTAAAGGATGAGATCTTTAACTTTGTATAACTTGAATTCTAGTATAACTTGAATATTTAATAGAAATTTTTACCATAAACAAATGTTACCTTAAAGATCATATTTGTATATGAAAGTTTCATTTAAAAGAATAAAAAGATAAAATAGATTATTTAAAAATAATTATGTTCCGTGTTGTTCTCCAGAGAACATGGGGAACCTGCACAGGAAAGCAGGCACCATGAGCCCTAGCTGAGTGGGCCCTGAGGAGGTCTGGGCCAGCATAGGAAGACAAGATGGGCCCAGTCCCTCCTTAGGTGGTGTCCTGCTGATTGGGAGGGAGCCATATAGTATTGATGGCCTTCTACTGAAGGGGCTTGGGCAGGAGGTGAGGAGAGAAAGGATGAGATGGCTTGGGATACGGGGGGAGCTCAGCACAGAGGAGCCCTGGAGACAGACTGGATGAGGTTTGCAGGCATGCAGTTTCCAGGAGAAATCCAGCTTCTTTCTATAGCTGGCCTCTTCTGGAGACCAACATGCTCACCACAGGATGGCCCCTGCTATAGGATCAGGCACACCCAACAATAGCTTTCAGAGCCCCTAATTCCCATTCAGATTCTGTAGACTCTGGCTGAGCTGGGAAGGAGCTACAATCTTTGGCTCACCTCTTGGAATGAATACCTGGCTCCTAAGAGGTCTTTGCTGAGACCAAAGGGCTATAGAGTTGAGAAAAGCAACGGTTCACAGCTTGACTGTTATTTATAATAACAGTTGTTTGTTGAGCACATATTATGTGCAAGGCACTCTTCTAAGCTCTTTACATAGATTGCCTCATTATTAGTTGCAAGTCACAATACCTCAGTCTGTCCCTGTATTAAAGTGGGATATCTATTTCATGATATTTTCATGGAAATATTAGAAAGCAGGGATTCTCAAACTTTAATGTGCATGTGAGTCAGCCTGGAATCTTGTTTAAATGCAAATTCTAACTCAGGTTAGGAGCAAGGCCCAAGATTTTGCCTTTCCTACAAGCTTCCAGGTGCAGCTGCTGCTGGTTCAGGGACCACATTTGGAGAAGCAAGGACTTAGAGCACAGTACTTGGCAGTTGGTAGGAACTCAGTAAATATCCTTTAAATGAATGATTAAATGAGAGTATTAGATGGGAAACATCCACAAATTGTAAAGTGCTGTGCAGGTGCATAGAACCATCATTCTAGGACAGTAAGGCTGGGAAATCTGCCTGGAAAAGGTCAAACTCCTAGAAGAGTAACTATAGAATAGGACCGTAGAACATTCTTTCTGCATCAGGCTATCTGGGCCTAAATCCCATCACTCAGCAGGCAGAGCTTGGGCAAATAATTTAACCTTTTTGTACCTCAGTTTCTTCATTTGTAATATGTGGTGAAATACCTACCTCACTGGGCTACTGTGGGATCTATTGAGATGATATATCAATCTCTTAGTACCGGGCCTGACAAAGAGTAATAAATAGCTCTATAAGTTTTAGTTATTATTATTATTTGCTCCAAATCCCACAGGAGCTTGGGGGGGTTGGTCAGCACCCAGCCTTCTAAGGGCCATGAAGCCAATCTCTCTCTCATGTGTGCCCCTGATTTCTCTAACAGGGTTAAAGTTATAATGCTCATGAAAACCTATTAAAACCTCCAGGACAGCAAGAAAGGAAGTGAAGGAGAAAAGCAGTAGGAATTAAATTGCCAAGGACCAAGTTTGGGGATTCTGAACCACATCAAGGAGGGTTCATATATCTGTAGAGACCATTGGGGAGCACCAAGGGTCTATTCCAACTGGCCATCATTTGGGCATGTGACTGTGGACAGTAAGTCCTATTCCCCAATGGTTCTAGGGCCTTCTATCATTGTGTCTAAATTGGGGGGACTGGAGAATTTGGAACCAAGGACCCTTCCCAATGTTTAGAAAAATGTTGAAAGACTTTGTCTTGGAGTGAGACCTAGGCCTAGGCTGTGCGCAGTTTTCCAGCTCTTTAAAAAAGGTACTTGTGGACTGTAAAAGCCCCAATTCTGGAGTCAAATAGGCATGGTTTGAATCCTGATTCCGCACAAACTAGTTTGGTGATCTTCATTGAGCTACTTAAAACCTGTGGGCCAGTATCTTCTTTTTGTGCAAACCGTGATGGTGACGATATATGAATGTTTTATGTGCATATGAAGCTGCGAGCAGCGTCTGATGTGCAACAGTGTTCATAAGCAGTAGGTACTTTTTTTTTTTTTTTTTTTTTTTTTTTTTTTTTAAAGCAGAATTTCTGGGCTGATCTCAAGTTGCTTGAAAATCAGGCTGATAACATTATGAAGGAAACAAGGGAGTAGGAGGACGCAGGCGCCCCCACGTGGTAAGTGCATTAACTGCAAGGGCAGTACCTTTATTCCAAACTCGGAGGCTAGTGAGTGTATGTGCTCAGTAAGTGCAGCTCTTCCTCACACCAGCTCTGTGGCCTTGGGCAAGTTCCCTCCATGATGATGGGACAAGAGGGTTTAGACTAGGTATTCTCTGGGACCCCCCTCGTGATCTTCAAATGTGTCAGGCACCCAATTCAGGCAGCCTTTTTCCTAGTGGGTGGGGTTCAGTTTTCTTCCCGTTTCATTCGACTCTCCCAGAACAGTTATTGGAAATCTTACCAATACTAATGTGCCCAAATCCTTAGCAACTGGTGTCCTGTAACCCCATTGTAGTCTTATAGACTCCAGCCCCATACCCTCCTGTAAGGAATGGACTACCAGGGACTCCTCAGGCTTGTCCTCGTGTAGACAGCTAGATTTTAAGCTGCATTTGTGCCCCTGATTTCTCCAGGACCTTGACAGCTGACCTGGGACTGTTCGACTGCTCGACTTTCATGGCTAAACAGGACTTCGTCTCCCGGTTAAGTTCTAGGCCCTCGCAATTCTAGTGAACTCGTAATGCACATGGTTTACATCCTAGATGGAGCTGACCTAGTCAGTTTGCTCAACATAGACTTGCTGACAGGACTAAACTGGAGCCCAAGAGCAGGAGTCTTAACCTGGGGATACAGAGGAGTTTTCAGAGTCCCACTGGTGTGACACATCTCAGGCTGTGTGTACCTTTCTGGGACAGTGGGCACGGCTTTTGTTACATTTTAAAGCGGTCTTGTGGACCCAAAAGTTAAAAAGCCATTGCCCCACCTGACAGGAATGACTTACTCCAAGCATTCTCTACACAGGATCCTGCAGGAAGCCTTGGAAGTGTGTTCCAATCCCATTACTCACAGTCCCGCTCAAATCTCAACACAGCTGGGCCGAGAGGGGAGACACCAGGTCTTTGGGTGGATGCAGGAAAACACACCAGAACTAAAACATGCTGTCCCCTTCAGTGTGGCAGCCCCAGAAGACTTGAAAATGTTTCCCCATCACTTCTGCTTCCTTCGCTGGGACTAGTTTTCAGGGCCTCCAGCGCATTCTTCAGTAGCTCTTCACTGGTGGCAACTGTCTATACTTTGAAGGGGCATTTAGAATTAAGACCAGTGACAAAAAATTGGTCAGGTGATGCAGTTGTTTGGGATTCCAAACTAAATGTGGCTAAGCAGCCTAGGCCGAGAGGAGCAGGTTCTGGACAGCGTCTACAGGGAGTCTCAGCATGCCTGCAACATTGGAACGTGGTTTCCTAGGTGGCTACTTTGGATGTGTAGCTTCCAAACCATTTTGAAGCCTCATTATTCGAGTCACAATAAAGGTACTGAGTTTTTTACTCGGAGAACATCAATCTGGAGTCTCCAGGAGGAGCATTTGGGGCCCCAAGGTTTCATTTTTACCAACAAGAATGTGTAAGACCCACTGAGACCAGAGCCACTTTCTTCCAACTCAAGATTTCAGAGCTGCTGGTCCAAAGTCAGGGATGCCAGCCCCAATTCAATGTGACCCGAACGAGGTAGAATGCTACATCTACATGGTTTACACCTAATTGTAATTCACGTTTCAGATGAGCACATCCGTTTTCAAGAAGAGGCAGCACAAATGACTACAGCCATTGTAAGAGGAGCTTACTAGTGTTTATTAGTATTGACTGATTTGAATGAACGTCTTGAAATCAGATTCACTGATTAGGAGTTGGTAACTGCCCAGTGATTAGTAAAAACCTCTTACAAACCCAGTTGGAGAAAGAGGATGGTCACATGTTTATTTCTCAGGTGAAGCAGGGCCACCACCCTGGAGGACTGAAGGCAGTCATGAGAACAGGGGTGTGTGTGTGTGTGTGTGTGTGTGTGTGTGTGTGTGTTTGTGTTTCCTTCCCTCGAGAGGAAAACCTTCCTGCATAGGGGAACCTCCTGGGCCCAAGAGCCCTGGGGCGCCTCGCAGGCTCTGTCTGATTCCTCTGTTCTTATCACCCAGAGCATAGCTGTGTGGTCACCTCTCTACAAAACCTGTCTCCCAGGCTTCAGTCAGAAGAGTGAACTCGCAATGCACAAACCCCAAGAAACCTGGACTTTGAAAGGCTAGGTCTATTTTAATGTCCCCTTCACTTGGGTTATTTCCTTCTCCTTGTTAGTGAACAGTCAGTCTTTCTGCTAATGCCCCTGCCACAGCCAATGGAGGGGAGACAAGAGTCCCCATAGGGCCAGAGCGGCACAGAACAGCAGCAGTCCCAGGAGGCTGCAGGTCAGAAACCAAAGCAAGTGTCCAGGGGCAGGGAGACTGGAGGCCCTACTTCCCAGGCTAAGCCTTGAAGCTTGAAGGCTGGTCCTTGGTCACAGGATGATGGCATCTTTGTGTTCTAGCTTCAAGCAGGGCAAGGATACAATCTGAAGAGAAGAATTCCATGTCACAAAAGGACTTAATAAACAAAAATCAATCACTTCTACTCCAAAAGCAGCTTTCCAAATAGCTGCTTCTCATGCACTCAGTATCCTAGTCAGTATGTCATGTTCCAGGGACTCGGGGCTAGGGGTGGGGTCATCCAATCCTGCCCCACTCCTGCTCAGCTCCATTTAGTGAATATTCAGTCAATATAAACCTAACTTGCACAGCTGTCAATCCCAAGCCAAACATAATCACCGCTAAATATGCTCTGCTCACCCCCTAAAGGCATTCAAAAGTCAAATATGCAGGATTAACACCCCCCAACTGTCACAATGACTTGACCTGTGCTTCAAAAGGTTTTATCGTGGCCAGAGGTGAGACTAAGGGGATGGGAGGGATTTATCTGGACACATGCTCCCTGGCTGCTTCACACACCATATTAAGCCCCTCATTTATTCTAAAGATGCCAGGATTGCTAGTCTATCCCCTCCCTGCAACCCCCTACCCCCACTCCCGCCCCCGTACCCTCTCCCCAGCCACTTCCCAACCATCTGGGAACTGCATCCTTTAGAATATCAAAATCGACCTCCTCCGAGGATACATTTCATCTGGGAAAGCAATCAAGTCTGGTGAGCTCGGAGGCTGAGACAAGCTGGATAGCCCCTCTGGAGCAGAGCAGTCATGACTATATAAGGTCTTCTGGTATTGTATGTGATTTTGTTCTGGAAGCCATTCCTAAAGGGAAGTGGCTGAACATTTTCAGCAAGGACTTCATCACAAGGCCAACATAAATTCGGGAGTGGAGGGGGGGGGGGGAGTATTTTTGGTTTTAAAGCTCTTTTTCCCTTGTAGTTGCTAGAGTTCTCCCCCTGGATGATCCCTGCATTCCGTAAGTCTGGCTGTTCCTGAGCCTATTTAAAAGCTTTTTTGATTTGACATAGCATGGTGGTGATTTTGTGTGTGTGTGTGTGTGTGTTTGTGTGTGTTTCTGAGCTGCTCAAAAACAGGGGTGCTCTGAAAAGTCAATGCCCACCAGTTGCCCAGTGGGTTGGCATAAGCCAACTGTGAGACTGGAAGCCACCCGAGACAGTTCTGAGTCGGGGTGGATTTTTTTTTTTTATCTGGGTCCCTTCCCCGACTCCCCTTCCCACCTCCTCACTTTTTTTTTTTTTTTTTAAATATATTTTATTGATTTTTCACAGAGAGAAAGAGAGAGGGATAGAGAGTTAGAAACATCAATGAGAGAGAATCATCGATCAGCTGCCTCTTGCACACCCCCTACTGGGGATGCGCCTGCAACCAAGGTACATGCCCTTGACCGGAATCAAACCCGGGACCTTTCAGTCTGCAGGCCGACGCTCTATCCACTGAGCCAAACAGGTCCCGGCCCACCTCCTCACTTTTAAAATGAAGCAATTCAGCAATTCTGGAGCCTAAGAAGGTGAAGACAAACGGATAAAGGAGACATTTCTCTCCTCTCCCATTGGTGTGGAGCATCACTTGCCCCTTGAAGGGCTTGTCTGAGCGGCACCATAGAGGAGAAGTGGAAGATGGGAGGGCACCTCAAGGTGACCCTCGGCACACACTTAACTCAGGTGGCTGGAGTGATCACTGCCCCTAAGCTTCACCTCATGTTCCCGCCCTGTGATCCCTGAGGGGAGCTCTAAGAACGGCCACTGGGTGTCAGCTGACGGACCACAGGAACCTTCGTTAACTGACCGTTGACCCAGCCCTCTCTCAGGAAACCAAAGCCTAGAGATGAGCTGCCAAGGTCGACCACTAGTCAGTGCAGGGCCAGGATGCGTGTTCCTGCAGCAGTGATTGCACAGACTGAGGACCTGGCCATCTGAAGACAGGAAGGAAGGAAACGATTTTAGGTGCTGCCTGTGAGTGGATCGAGGAAGGGGCCACTGTGACTCACGATTGCCTTGCAAAAGCCATCATCACCCCTCCCGGGAAAGACATGTGAGGGAGGAGGAGAAAGGGAAGAGGAGTACAGATAAATTTATTAGTTAAATACTGATTTTACAGCCATTTCACCTTAAGACAATGTTAACGCGTTTGTGGGTTAGGGAAAGTATAGGAGGGCGGCCTTCAGGAGAGAAAGCAATGTAAATGATGATTAAAGCAGAATCTTGGTTTAGAGATATTCTCTGCTACAGCCTGTAGGATTTGGGGGTGGGGTGGGAGCTGGGTGTTCAGAGTAGGACGCAGTCGGTGACACTCTGGATAAGGAGGACACGGAGGGAGGAGTCTGTGAGCTCCGGCATCACAGGCAGAAACAGCAACGTGGAGCTAGGAAAAAGGCCAATTCCAGTCCAGCACCGGAGAGCCCCCGAGGCCCGATTCAGTGTCTCCTCTGAGCCGCCATCCTCTTTCTTTTCAGGAGTTTTGTCGTGTTTGCTTTGAATTTATGTCGCGAAATCGCCAGCTTTTCACCTCTTGGACAACAGGTTTCTGCTGGAGAAGGATGCCAGGTGCACCACTTTGGGTGGACTCGCTGCCTGGCCCAGAAGCCCAGCTCCGCAGAACAGAAGTGGCGTCAGCAAGATCCAAGTGCAAGCGAGTCAGAATCCACGGAAAACCCTGCTCCCGATTCAGTGGCGGCCCAGCCCCAGGGTGTCCAGACAGCCTCTCCAGAGGGAATTCAAGTCTTAGGTCAGTGTCGGTCAAACTCGCTTTAGCAGCAAAACCTTTTTTGTTCTCACTCAGAACCCCCTGTGCATGATGGGGCGGAGGAAGGATTTTGAGGGGCAGGCTTGGGGGGCTTGATGTTCGGCTAAACTGCTGAGCTCCTGTTTTGCTGAGGGAGAGACACGGCCAAGCTGAAGGCAGGCTGAATCGCACGGAGCGCTGGAAGGGATTTTTCTTTTCAGACGCCTTGGGGTGAAGAGAAGGAGCGAAGGGATGAGGCCCTGAGCCGGGAAAAGGAACGTGGGGGAGGCGATGCCATACCGCATGCTGGGTGAGGCAGCCTCTCCTCCTTCTCCCCACAGAGCACCCAGTGACACGGGCGACGCCCACCGGTCCTGGAGCCGGGACTCAGTACTGAGGGGTGCAGGGGTGTGCTGAGCCCGAAGGGGAGTGTTGGGCATGGGCAGGAGCTGCCTGGAGGGGCCTGTCACATGGAAAGGCAGGCACATGGATGCGCTAGCTCAGGCGGGAGCAGGGTCCCAGCACCGGCCCCTCTCCCCACCCTCAGATCCCGGTGCTGGGATCACCAGAGGGAAACCACCGTCTCAGGCCATAGTGATGGGAGGGTAGAGAAGAACAGCTCCTCTCTCATCAGGGTGGAGTGGGGCAGAGGACGAGAAAGAAGTCTCCGGCTCCATGGAAGGGACTTGAGTGTGCTCCTCGTGAAGGGTGGGTGCGTCTGGACCAGAGTCTGGGCTCGTCCCGGCCCCTCATGTTGAAGAGGCATCTGATGAAATCCTACACCCACTCCCCTAACCAAATCATCGACTTCAAGTTTCTTCCCAGGTGTTCCGGAGTCACTGCCAGGCGGAGCAGGACGGCTGCGCTGGGAGCCGGTCCTCGCCCCCTGCTGCGGTTCTCCAAGTCCCAATCTGTGCAGGAATCTGAGGAGGGAGGGAGGCGACATTATGCGGTGATTATGTCCCCGTGACTGTCGGCCAAGGCCAGGCTGTTCCAAGGGTCCTGCTTGGAGCTGGCCTGCGGTGACTGGCTGACGGAAGCTGCGTAGCCTTGCGGGGAGAGCTTCAGGGACGAGAGGACTGGGTGGATGGACGGCCCGTGGCCGGACATGGCGCTGACCGAGAACGTCTGCAAAGCAAAGAGGGCGAGGTGAGGTCAGTGGGGTCACTCCTGAGGGCTCAGGAGGGGGAGCCCCATTAGGTGATGTGCCCAGGCTGGCTCCCACACCTAGGAGGGGGACCGGAGGAGCGGCCAACGGACAAGGGCAGGACCCGGGACCGCGCAACACTGCCGTGTCCTCCGCCCGGTGCTGTGGGCGCAGAGTGTCTGTGTGATTCATCACCTGCCCCTGAGCACCATGACCAGTAGGTGTGACTGCTCTGGTTGCTCCGAAGGCTCTGATAGTTACCCAAGACATTTGCTACAATCTCATCAGCACTCCACTTTCAAACAGTAGCTGTCTTCCCATCTCGGAGGGGCTCCTGGCTCTGCTGGTTCTACAGAGCCAGCGGTTCCTCACCCCGACAGCAAAGGGCTAGTCAGACATGGCCTCCCTCAAGTATGGGCGGGGAAGAGGTCAGAGTTCATAGGAGACTGTGACCAGGAACATCCGGATCCCAAAGGAGGGGAGCCTCAGAGGGAAGGGGGTTCAGGAGCAGGGATGCCATCATTTCCCAAAGAAGAGAATGAGGGGACTGCTGGTCCATCTTCTGGGCACACGAGGAAGATGGCCCTGCAGCTGGCCCTCGTGAAAACGACATCCTGCCTGTGATCTCCTCATCACCCCCAACCCACCCACCCGGCCCTCTACAGTTCCACGCCTCGGCCCAGGCCAGGAGGGTCCTCCTCCTGCCCTTCCTCCTCCTAACAAACATCTACGCATCCTTCAAGGCCAAGGTCAGATCACCCCTCCCTTAGGAGACAGAGGAGCTGCGGAACATTTGTCTCTCACAGGTGTGTCCAGATCACTGTGGCTTGATCGGATGTGCCCGCAGCCCCTACCCTCGAGTGGGGCCCTGAGGGCAGCCGGCAGCCGACAAGCCCCTCGGTCACGTGCTCCAGACCCCAGTGCCGGCCTGGCCCCCTGGTGCTCTGGAACCTACTTCCCCGGGGGCAGTCCTGTCCCCCACCCAGGGGCGCACCTGGGACATGGAGCTGCTGTGGCCGTAATGGGACCCCAGCCCTGGCTCTGTCTTGATGGGGCGCATCTCTTCGCTGCTGCTGGTGGTCGCGGTGCTGGAGTTGCTGGAAACGCTGCTGGTGGGAGGGAGGCTCTCGCTGCCCGAGGGACCTGGAACAAGACAGAGTCAGTCAGGACACCGAGCAGAGCAGAGGCAAGGACAAAGGGGTGGCCGTCCTTTGAGACAGCGGGGTAGACCCATGCTACTGGCTTATTTATATTTGCCGGGGCGAAAGCAGGGGTCTTTCGTGGGTGGAGGGAATCCTAAAATGAGATTTTCAAGGGAGCTTTTTGAAATGACAGGGACATCACCCCTTATCCCAAACCCCTTGAGGCCACAGGTGTTTCAGGATTCAAACCTTTTTTTTTTTTTTTTAATTTTTATTTTTAAAAGGGCATATACTGGCACTAGCCAGTTTGGCTCAATGGATAGAGCGTTGTCCTGCAGACTGACAGGTCCCAAGTTCGATTCTGACCAAGGGCACATGCCCGGGTTGTGGGCTTGATCCCCAGTAGGGGGTGTGTAGGAGGCAGCCAATTAATGATTCTCTCTCTTCATTAATGTTTTTCTCTCTCTCTCTCCCTTCCTCTCTGCAATTAATAAAGAAATTTTTTTTTTTTAAAAAGAAGGGGGGGTAATATACTGTACATTAGGGGACAACTCCAGTGAGGTCTGGGACAACACCCACATTGAAATGCATGAATATTTCTACAGCAAAACATGGGAATAGTCACAAGTGGGGCAAATAAAAGACAATACACAGCCTGTGTCTGTTCAGATTGGGTTTTGCTGCCAAACCCAGCCCCTGGACTTTAAGTTTCAGACAGGGGATTGTCCACCTGAACCTAACACCTGCTCTCTGGTGTGGGGCCGGTTACTTATGAACAGTGTGGAGCCAGGAGAGAGGAAGGGGACCACGGGGCAGAGACACCGGAAGGTCTCATGAGACGGGGCTGCCGGAGGAGTGAACGCTGCTGAATGTGGGAAAGGACAACCGTGGTAGTGTTCTCGGGAGCGGAAAGGGGAGATTATCTGACTCTGCAGGGCCAGCTCCCCATCAGCTCAGCTGGCTTATGTTGCGGGGACGATGGCATTCCCAGTGAGAGCTTTCCTTCGGGAGCAGCACCGGGAGGAAGGGCTCCGGGAGGAAACAGAAGTGGTCCTCAGCCTTCATCTAGAAGTTGAGAAGGCAGGGTGGTGCCTTGCACAGCGTGTGGACCCTGACATGTACAAACATGGGTCTGACTGCCCATCCTCAGCTGTGTGATTCTGGTCCCACTGCCTCCTCTGAGCCTCAGCTTCTTGTTTGTAAAATGGAGACAAGTGGGGTCATGTGGGGGTCTTTAAAGATCAATGAGAGATTATTTGTGAAGACATTCTTTAAAGTATGAAGTACCCCATGATGTCAATTATACACTGGCTTACAAACCAGTCCGTCGTGACCATGACTAGATCCCAACGATGTGGGGACGGGGGAATGTCCCCTTTTCCTTCAGGCCCTCGACCAGTCCAGCTGGCCCATGACAGCCTCTGTATGACTGGCAGTGATCAGAGCCCTGCTTCCAGAGCTCCAGTATGTCCCATGGCGATGTTACGTTTCTACTGGGCTCCTCGTTGTGTCCCGAAGAGCTAGGGATGGGTGTTGCTGACGTTACATCTTGACTCCCCAGGCCGGCTCACCTTACCAAGAACACATTCCCACACGCTCCAAGGACTTCAGATTCATTCATGTAATTACATGCAGAGCTCTTTCCTCACCTGCTGGCGTCTTAGATTTATTAAGGTTCTTGGGCTTCCGTTTTCTGGTTTGGATCCCCTCTTTCCGCATCGCAAGAGGCCTGGGAACCTGCGATCACAAGTCGATAGATATGGTTTTCCATTTGTACATGATCAGCGACAGTATTTCAATACACACATAACGGGAAGACAGCATCTAAGCAATTCCTCTGTAAACCTCAGCACTGAGACTAAGGAAATCAGCCCCTGGAACTTCTGCCAAGAGAGAAGTCAATTCTATTTTTTTAAAAAAATGTATTGAGCATCCTTTATGACATCCTGGGTATCAAACTAGACCCCGAAGAAACAGACACTGGAGGGCACAGATCCTTCCCTCCAGAGGTTCACGTTTAGTGGGAAGGACAGACAACTAGAACATAACCAGACTCATCGGTGCTGGGGGAGAACTCTGTCCTGGGTTGGGGTGGGGAGGGAATGGCACAGGAGCACAGTAAGGAAGGCTTCCCGGAAGAGGTGACGTCTGAGTTGTAGGGGGCAGGTATTTCGGGCAGCAGGCACAGTGGGTGCCAAGGCCTTTCATTCATCAGCCCCGTCAGGACACAGTGAGAGCGGAAGGGCGATGCTCTTCTCAGTGAGGACGCCAAGGAAATAGGCATACACTGGACAGTCCCAGGGAGTGAAGGTGTAAAGACACTGCCTATAGCAGCTCCTCACTGCACTGAATCTGACCACAGCCAACAGTGGTATTTCCATGGGAGCAGCAAGAGCTGGAGAGACGGACCTGTGGCCAGGTGCTGAGATAAACTGTCCGCGGACAATAGTTTTATTGCATCTGACTTCTCATAAACATGCAGTGACTGGTGGGTGTCACTCACAGAGGCCTAAACCAGTGCCTATGGAGCAAGCCTGCATCTTTCTAATGTTTTTCAATACTTTGCCTTCCCCACATCTGGTTTCTTTTAGGCCTGGCCCACAATAGCCGGTCTACGGGTAGTCTCCCATATGGGACTAATAAAGGCCACACCTGCAAACACTGAAAGAGAAGCAATCACCACTTCAGAGATGCCAACACGGAACCGTTAAGAGAAGTGCACCAGCATACATGATCTTGAACTTGCCTTCTAGTGAACTGAGGGCCAGATGAGCCAGCACTTCCAACTTTGGGCGAAAGTGTACTCAGACCCTGGTAAAGCCCATCCCAACTTCAAATGAATCTTGCCCTCTTCTTTATCTCCACCCACCTCAGTACTTTTTTTTTTTTTTTTTAATTGTGGTAAAATACACATAATAACCCAGACCAGTTTTCTCAGTGGTTAGAGAGCATCAGCTTGAAAACTGAATGGTCACAGGTTCCATTCCTGGTCAAGGGCATGTGCCTCAGTCACGGGTTTGACCCCTGGCCCTGGTTGGGGCACATGCAGGAGGCAACCAGTGGATGTGCCTCTTTCACATCGATGTTTCTCTCTCTCTCCCCCTTCCACTCTTTCTAAAAATCAATGGAAAAAATATCCTCAAGTGAGGATTAAAAAACAACAAATACACATAACATAAAATTTACCATCTTAACTTTTTAAAAAAAATTGATTTCAGAGAGGAAGGGGGGGAGAGAGAGAGAAACATCAAAGATGAGAGATAATCGTCGATTGGCTGCCTCCTGCAGGCCCCACACTGAAGATCAGTTCACAACCCGGGCATGTGCCCTAACACGGAATTGAACCATGAACTCCTGGTTCATAGGTTGATGCTCAATCACTGAGCCACACTTGTCGGGTACCATCTTAACCATTTTTAAGTATACAAGTCAGTGGTGTTAATAAGCACAGTCACAATGTTGTGCAACCATCACCACCATCATCTCCAGAACTCTTTCATCTTGCAAAACCAAACCTCTGTCCCCATTAAATAACTCCCCATTTCCCCTCTACCCTTGCCCCTGGCAACTGCCATTCTACTTCCTGCCTCTGAATTTGACCTTTTGTGGTTGACTTATTTCACTCAGCATAATGACTTTAAGGTTAATCCATGCTGTAACATGTGTCAGAATTTTCTTCCTTTTAAAGGCTGAATAATATTCTATTGTATGTACATATCACATTTTGTTTATCCACCCACTTACCAATGGACATTTGGGTTGCTTCCACCTTTGGGCTATTGTGAATAATGCTACCATGAACATGAGTGTACATTGCTTTCAATTCTTTTTGGAAATATACCCAGAGATGGGACTCCTGTGTCATATGGAAATTCTACTTTTAATTTTTTTAATACCCACATAATATTCCTCTATAATCCACCCCCATCCCCAATTAGAGAACAATTGTTTCTTTAACCATTTTCCTCCTGGAGCTTTTTCTCCATTTTTACTATTACAGTGATTCAACAAACATCCTTGTTTACACTCCTTGAAGAATACACAAGTGTATTATCTTATGAATGTTCTTAACTATATTTTAGCCACTTTTTGCTCGTTAAGATGAAAACACACATGAGATTAAATTCATAAAACCCCTCCCAGCCCACTACCATCAATCCTGTCCCCATGAGGCAATTGGAGAAATAGCCTATGTTCCTTACATTTTTAAAAATTCTCAAACTTGTATGCACTTACGTATATCTATACATGTATGTATGTGTGTACTCATCCATCCTTCCATCTGTGTATATGTCTAATGTATCTTCACCCCCATAGTATAGGGTCATACTATGTATATATTTCTTTGCAATGTGTTTTTTCATTACTCTAGGTCAAGTACACATTCTTTTTTAATTTCTGTGCAACAGTGTGCATTATAGGATATGCCATAATTTACTCAACCATTTCTTTATGAGGCTTGAAGATTGTTCCTAGTTTTTGCCAATACAAACACTGCAGCAATAAATACTTCAAACATCACTATGTATTGATTCTTTTATTGTTTTATAGGCTAGTTTCTCAAAAGTAGAGCTGCTACATCAAAAGGTATGTGTGTTTTTAACCTTAGTAAGTACTGCCAGGTTAATTTCCTGAAATAATATCTGTAATAACTGACATACAAATCAGCAATATACAGTATGAGAGTACTTGTTTTCTCAAAGCCACTCCACTCTATATTATCATGCATTTTAATTTTTGCCAAACACATGGGCAACACAGGGAACCTCAAGGTTGTGTTAACTGACACTTCCCTGATTTTTAGTGAGGACCAGCCTCTCTGCACATGTTCAGTGGCTAACCTGGGCGGCTTCTGTGAATTATAAGTTTACTTCTTTTGCCCATTTGGGGAAATGAGGGAAGACAGATTGTTAGTTTCTTATTATTCTGTAGGATCTCTTTTATTGTTTGTTTTACTTGTGTTGTTTTAATTTAACTTATATTTGAACAACTAAGACATGCACCATTTAAAAGTGACAAAAGGGGTAATCAGTGAAAAAAGGGTCCCTCCAACTCTCCTATTACTTCTCCTAGAGCAACCCATGCTACATGCTACCAGTTTCTTATATATTCTTCCAGGTGTTCTCTGTGTAAATGAGCAACAACATATAAATTACGTTCTTTCTCTTTCTTCATAAAAATGGTGCCATGCTGTGTACAACATTCTACACTGCCTTTTTAATAGCCCTGTATAATAGAGATTGTTGCAAATCAGAACATGAAGAGCTCTGTAAAGCTCCCTGTATTCTGAAAATATGAACCCTTTTTCTGATATGTGCATTGGTTTTTACTTTCCTGAGGTATCCTTTTTCTATACACTAATATTAAATGTTCTAGAATCAAATATACATGACTTTTATCTTATGCCTTAAGAGTTCTAAAAACTTGTCTAACAAGTTTTCCTCTAACCCACAAGGTTATACAAATGTCATCTCCTACATTTTCTTCTAGCATTTTATTGCCTCTATTTAAAGATATTTTACATTTCATATCTTTAATTCACCGAAGCTTATTTTTGGTTTTGGTAGGAGGTGGAGATCAAGCTTTGCTTGTGTTTTCCAGATTTTATTAATACAATTATTTTAAGCTATCCTTTATCCATTGAATTACTTTTTTTTATCCATACTAACCATATATAGAGACTACTCTGAGTCTCCTCATCTGTAAATGGGAATTAGACTTAGATAATGTTAAAGATGAAGTGAGTGGCAATGTTTCTGCTATGGTATGAAATTCTGTGTCTCGCTAAAATTCATGCTAGAAACCCATCCCCAGATATGATAATGTCAGGAGTTGGGGCCTTTGGGAGTTGATTAAGTCATGGGGGTGGAGCCCTCATGAATGGGATTAATAGCTTCATAAAATAGACTTCAGAGAGATCACTCATGCCCTGCATGTGACCTAGCTGAAACCAGTTTGGCTCAGTGGATAGAGTGACGGCCTGTGGACTGAAAGGTCCCAGATTTGATTCCCGTCAAGGGCATGTACCTTGGTTGCAGGCACATCCCCAGTAGGGGGTTTGCAAGAGGCAGCTGATCGATGATTCTCTCTCTGATGTTTCTAGCTCTCTATCCCTCTCTCTTCCTCTCTGTAAAAAATTAATAAAATATATTAAAAAAAAAAAAAAAAGAAAAAGTCTGTGACCTAGAAGAGTACCCTCACTCCACTATGCTGATACCCTGATCTCCAACTCCCAGCCTCCACACTGAGAGACATAAATTCCTATTTAGAAGTCACCCCGTCTGTGTTATTCTGTTGGAACAGCCTGAACGGACTAATGTAATCTGCATGGTTCCTTCCATATCTAAGTATCTCTGTTAAGAAGGAAAAAATAAATTATAGTCTGAAGGGAGAAAGACCCCTGAGGACTGAGCGATGGGTATGAAAGAGCATGAGTGCTGGTCGAGGTGGTGGTCCTGCATCGGGGGCGGGGGACTACTTACGCCATGGAGCTTCATGTACAGGCCGCAGGCGTTGCACACGGGCTCGCCCTCCGCGTTGCGGCGCCACAGCGTGGTGGTGGTGGTCTGGCAGTTGGCACAGGAGAGGCCCACTCGGCGGGAAGCGGACTGCAATACATGAGAGAAACCCTTCAAGTCCAAGTAAAAGGCGGGCGCTGTGCTTCTGCCTCGCAGGGAGGGAGTGCTGTGGGGCTGGGCCTCCCCTGTGTGGGTGGCAGGAGCAGGCGATCATAATCCTATGTGAGCATCTCAGGCCAGCCGGAGCACCAGGCCTCCCTTCATCAGAGCCAAGCCGCTCCTGGGGCGGGTGGCTGGGTGGGGAAACTTCTGCCCTGGGAGAAGAGTGAATGCTAGTCCTGATTGGCTTAGTGACGTTATTAGTCATTCATTGTTAGATGAACAGTCCAATGAGCACTGGGCACTGGAGGCAGAAAAGTAGAATTAATATGATATTCAAGTAGTGGGTGAAGATTTATTGTGTCCAAGTGTCATCAGAGACTGGATGGGCCATGGGACCTCAAGAAAGGGGAACATCAAGGGTTAATCTCCTCTGTTCTCCCCTCCCTAATATACATGAAAGCCAGTATGTATTGGTCAAAATAAAATTTTAGTAAGAAAAGCCCACGGAACAAAGAACCAAAAAACTCAATTGAAACTTTTCCTCAGCCACAGGCCAAGTACACACTGTTGAACTTCCCTGGGATTTGGGTTGATCAACTGAAAAATGAGTAAGTAACAATGGCTACAGAAGAGTTGACCTTCCTCATGGGGTTGATGGGAGCACAGGAGATGTACAAGAGAACACTGGATTGGGAACCAGGAAGTCTGGACTCATTCATAGGCAACCCCAGACAAGCCTCACTTTTCACTTCTGCACAATTAAGGGCTTGAATTAGATGCTTTAAAGAAAATTAATAAATAGAAGCCTAATTTCAATGGAAGTTGGGAGGGGCTGTCAGGGGAGTCTCATGTGGTACATTCATCATTACTCCAAACAAGAGACATATTTTCCATCTCCAATAGGAAGATGTTTTTCTACTCTACTACTCCAGCAGGTAGAGGGAGGGTCTTCTCCTCCCCCTACAACACTTACAGCTCAGCCAATGAAAAGCCACCATACTTCTAACTCCCAGTTTCCTCCAATGGACTCTTTGTTTACACAGCTCCTCCTTCCCCTGTGTCAGAATGTTCCCCTCCTTCATCACCTGGGCTTGGCATGGTTTACCAGTGGACCACATGCCCTGAATTACAAATCTTTGTTGTTGCAGAATAAACCCATTTTGCCAGAGAGATATCTGGCTCTTTGCTCAAGGTCAAGTCTGGAAAACCTTGCAGCTCAAACTAACTTAATTCTAAAGGTGTGAAAACTACGTAGCCTTCACCCACCAATCCAACCCCTCAAACGATACCTTCTTCTAAAGATGACTTGAAATCCAAAATTCAAAACCAGGAAATGTCTCACCAAGGTAGGAACCTTGAAGCCAGGTGCTAAGAAGAGTGAAATGTGCCCCACCCCCATCCCAGGCTGTTGGACTTCTCTGGTCTGGGTAGTTGCTTACCAGCCGGCGCTGGGGCTTGATGAGGGGCCGGTTGATGCCGTTCATCTTGTGGTAGAGGCCACAGGCGTTGCAGAGGTAGTGCCCTGTCCCATCCCGCCTCCAGAGTGGGGTAGACATGGCCCCACAGTTGACACACTCTCTGCCTTCGGAGAAGTCATCAAACATATCTACTGGGTGGGAAGTAACACAGAAGACTCATTACTTGTTTATTCATATTAACCTCATGTCAGAAGATCTAGAGACCAAAGAAATAATGCCCTTTCCTTGCAGGGAGTGCAGGATGGATAGCTTTGGGGCCTCACTTTGACCTTCCCGCCCTGGGGATCTATTCTGCTCAGGGGACTGTCATGGGAAATGGACATGTTTACTCTCGGACATCCCAGTCACAGCAGGGCTCTCCCCAGTCAGGAGACAGGAAGAAAGTCTGGCAGCAACCCCCAGCAGCCTGATGTCAGTCCCTCATCTCTCCTTCTGAGCCTGTAATCCTGAGCTTTTTATCTAACACTCACGTCCACTCTGACCTTCTGGCTCTCTTTTTTTTCCTTTCAAAATTATGATTCCTTTGAATAAAAATTATAAATATTTAATTCAGTAAAATTAGAAAACACTGAAATGTGTAAAGAAATGTAAATTACACATAATCCCATAACTCGAAGATCACCAGTGTTATTAGCATTTTTTTCTATTATAGCCTTTGGAATACTTTACATACACTGACATACATTTTTGCCTGGTTGAGGTCAAGCTATATAAATATCTTTTCACTTAATGCCAAAGTCTTTCCCACATTAGAAAATCTTCATAAGCTCATCATAAGTGCAGTATAAGATCCCATCCTTAATGACCATCATTGACCTTTATTTAATCATTGCCCAGTTTTTCACTTTTATTTTGTAAACATGGCTCATTTTGTACACAAATGTTAGCATTTCTGGTTATTTCTTAGGATACTCCCCTAGAAGTAGAATTAATGAACCAAAAGGGACTACATTTTCTGAAAGTTTTTAAAATTTTCAAACTGCCTTGCAGGACCCCCCCACCCCCAAAAGCTATAATTCATTTCCTCATTTCAATATCCCTGTAGGATACTCTAAATCACAATTTGACATCTTTTCTTGCTTATTGTTACATAAAATAAAAGTACATGTGATAGCCATGGTAACAGACTTGATCACACTTCTACGAGAGTGTTGCCATCATGTGTCATTCCCTGCCCTCTCCCAGCCCCATTTCCTTTACCTTCCATGTCTATGGAATTTTACAGTCGGTAAATTCCACTCATGTCCATTTCAGTTGCCCTGGTGAAATCGGCTGGGCCACTTTTGTTATCCCCTACGATCTATACAAAGCCTGGCTCAGAACTTCCAGAAGTCTTATTTTAAAAGGTGTTTATATCTTTTCCAAATGTTCTCTGTCCCTAAATATAGCTACCTTGGTGTCCAGATTGTCCATGTCCTACTATCGGAGGCAAGAGTAGATTCTTTTCTAGTAAGGGGGGGAGGCGATATTTGGAGGGGAGGGTTTTGTTGTTTTAATATATATTTTATTGATTTGTCACAGAGAGGAAGGGAGAGGAATAGAGAGTTAGAAACATCGATGAGAGAGAATCATCGATCAGCTGCCTCTTGCACACCCCCTGCTGGGGATGTGCCCGCAACCAAGGTACATGGCCTTGACAGGAATCGAACCCGGAAACTTTCAGTCCGCAGGCCGACGCTCTATCCACTGAGCCAAACCGGTTTCGGCTGGAGGGGAGGGTTTTTAAGAACTCTCTCTCCATCAGGACCCAGCCCTGGGATGTCAGGCTGCACATTCTGCCATTTCTGTGACCCCATGGTGCCTACTCTAAGGAAACAGTGGGCTGAAGAAGAGCATGGCC
Organism: Pipistrellus hanaki; assembly: GCF_964339955.1. Classification (NCBI taxonomy): domain Eukaryota; kingdom Metazoa; phylum Chordata; class Mammalia; order Chiroptera; family Vespertilionidae; genus Pipistrellus; species Pipistrellus hanaki. The sequence continues at coordinate 66,489,216 of NC_140507.1, forward strand.
CTCCCCTCAGTTCTGGGTACACAAACAGTCATTCGCACCTGCAAACAAGTAGCTGTGTGTCTACACCGAGTCAACAATGTGCAGGTGTGAGGGGCTGTTTGCTCAGGCCGGCGAGCTGAGCACACACTGGTCACAAGAGAGGCTATTTTTGTACCTGGGTCACACGGAGAACCCTGCAGCAAGGTCACCGGCCTGCACAGCCGCCCACGAAAAGGAGACTCCGGTCCACAGCTTGCTTCCCAAGCCTGGGGGAGGTGTGGAGCGAGGAGCAACCTGCCACCACCCTCACCACCATCAAGGCCACCTCCACCTTCGCTTCCTGGCGGGCTTGTACTGCCTCTGCCTGGGCCTGTTAGCCCTGCCGCCTCAGCCAGGCCTTCCCTGAGGGAACTGGAAAGGCCAGGAGGGTTCACAGAAGGGCCTTAGGAGATAGAAGGACCCTTGCAATGTCATCATTTTGTTGAATGTTTGCAGTAAACGCTAGATGGCACTACAGCCTCAAAGTTGAACCAAGACACTGCCTTCTGGTATAAAATCAGGCTTGGGAAGGGAGGACAACCCTCTTACTCTTTTTTATATTATTATGAAAAAATTCAATCATATTCAAAACTGAACAGAATATAAACATAAACTTTTTAAAAAATTATGTTTTTATTTCAGAGAGAGGAAGGGAGAGGGATAGAGAGGTAGAAACATCAATCGGCTGTCTCATGCACTTCCACCCGCCGGGATTGAGCATATGCCCTGACCAGGAATTGAACTTGCGACTCCTTGGTTCATTAGTTGATGCTCAATCACTGAGCCACACACCAGCTGGGCAAAATAAACTCTATTTAATCATTATTCAGCTCCCAACAATTGGTGCCCACTTTTGTCTCATATACCTTTCCCTACTTCCCCCGTCCTGTCCTATAGAACTGGAGAAAATCCCACACATTCTACCATTTCATTTACGTATACTTCAGTATGGAGTTCTCAAGGTGATGATCATCTTCTTTTTATAGATAAACAATCTGGCTTCTTTCCTATGTTCTGGAGACAAAAACCACATAATCTGTTCCTCTTTCTATTCCCTTCACACTTACTGCGCTTTATTTTTAAAAAAATATATTTTATTGATTTTTTACAGAGGAAAAGAGAGGGATAGAGAGTTAGAAACATCGATGAGAGAAACATAGACCAGCTGCCTCCTGCACACCGCCCACTGGGGATGTGCCGGCAACCAAGGCACATGCCCTTGACTGGAATCAAAGCTGGGACCTTTCAGTCCGCAGGCTGACGCTCTATCCACTGAGCCAAACCGGTTTTGGCACACTTACCGTGTTATAGTTGGGGCAGACTCATAGAAGAGGCCGCCCTAACAACCCTTGGCTGGTTCCTGGCCTTTTTCTGCTTTGAGAAGCCAAAAGCTTGCCTCCCAGAATGGGATACACAGCCAAGCAACTACCGTGTTTCCCCAAAAATAAGACATCCTCCGAAAATAAGATCTACTTCCAGGTTTCCTTCTGAGTGAAATATAAGGCATCCCCCCGAAAATAAGGCCTATCTCCAGACTCTTGATATTGCAATAAACAAGCCATTCAAAGACAATTTGCGCATGGAAATTAATGACTACATTGAAAATAGAATGGAGAGAAATCAGCGTGGAAACTTTGTGAAACCTAAACTGCAAGAAGTTGTGACTTAGGTGAAGAATTCATGGGAGAAAAATCACTGACAGTTGCATTGCAAATGCACTGCGAACAGGCTACCTTGACAAGAAGTAGTACTCATTTAAAGACAGTGCTATTGCTAAACATGAGAGATTTGGTCCACTGATTCTGAAAGAAATGGAGTCACAAGAAATTCACCAGGAAATTCAGGAATTGGATTGTTATGATGATGTTCCAGAAGATGACGACATGATTGTCATTGAATAAATGAGTAAATTCTTGATACTGTAGGATTCAGTTTGTCTGGTTTGTGTTGACAACTACCGTACTACCGTACCGTATACAGGTAATAAATTTCCTTTATTTTCATTTAAAAATAAATGTGTACCATATTCTTCTTCATGGAAAAATAAGACATCCCCTAAAAATAAGACCTAGCGCATCTGTGGGAGCAAAAATTAATATAAGACACTGTCTTATTTTCAGGGAAACAGGGTATCTTACTGGCCAGGGAAAGGCATTGGAGGCTGGTCATACAACCATTTACTGAGCATCTGCTATTTAAGCATGTGCACAGATGTCATAGGGCTTATGGGGCAGTCTTACTCTCAGAATGCTGGAGACCTAACTTGGGAAATTGAACCAGAACACCAATATTCGAGTAACAACGTTACTCAACTTATTTACAGAACATACCTTAACCAAGCTGGGGCTTTGGGTGGCAGAAACTTCTTGTCTGGGGGGAAAGTGCAGGAGTCTGACTCAGATTGAGAGGTTGGGGTCATACCAGCAGCCAAAGGAAAGAACTGAATGGGAGGGAAGTCCATCCTTCCTAAAGGCACTCTCCTCATCCCCCCATCCCCATTAGACACATTTTCCCCACAACCCCCTACATCTATCTTCAAATCTGCACAAGTGTCCATCTTTTGTATCAGAAAATTGCCATCCAACCTGCCCAATGAGCAATTATATCATTTTAAGTGATTATTATAAAGACCACGCGACAATAGAGGAAAATGATTATCCGACATGTTAAATAAAAAAAATGCAGAACATGCCGAAACCGGTTTGGCTCAATGGATGGAGCATTAGCCTGTGGACTGAAAGGTCCTGGGTTCGATTCCGGTCAAGGGCATGTGCCCTGGTTGTGGGCACATCCCCAGTGGGGGATGTGCAAGAGGCAGCTGATCTATGTTTTTCTCTCTCATCGATGTTTCTAACTCTCTATCCCTCTCTCTCTTCCTCTCTGTAAAAAATCAATAAAATAGATATTTTTTTTAAAATGCAGAACATAAAACATCATGTAAGGAACTTTTATTAGGCTACTTAGATTGTATAAACTTATCTTTACAACAACAACAAAAACACCATCCTGTAATGTCATAATTGCCTGTTTGATTTAAAAAAATAAAAATGAAACAAATAATTTTGATCAGATTGCCTCAAACAACTCCCAGTCCACTATGGAGGAAGGAACTATATTTTCCGGCGTATAAGACGGAGTCAGAGAGGCGGTCTATTAAAAAAAGAACTGGTGTTGCCTCGGAAGTGGGGGGTAGTCTTATACAGCGAATATAGGCCTAATGACTCTGATATAGGCCTAAACCTATGTTTTAACTGTAAAATTAGGGGGTCGTCTTATACGCCGGAAAATACGGTATTTTATTCTCTTACATTTGACATATATCTCTCCTGCACCCCCACCCCTTGGACCAGTGGTCGGCAAACTGCAGCTCCTGAGCCGTGGTTTACCACTCTGTTGACTAATGAGTTTGCCGACCACTGTGATAGGAGCTTAATCACAAGGGACAACAGCAGCCTGTAATTATTGGAATCGAGAGTCTAGGTCAGTGGTTGGCAAACTCATTAGTCAACAGAGCAGCAGTTTGCTGACCACTGCCTTGGACTGAAGAATGGAGAGAAAGAAGTTCAAACTCTGCTGCTTAGGAACCAGTCTGGGGAAAACGGGAGGTAACAGGCTGTGAGCCCCAAACCAGCACTAATATCTGGAGGTGTGTACCCTGGTCACAACTAGTACCTCTTATTCCTTCCTTAGAAATGGGTAGGGTGGGACTTCCTGAGGGCAGTGGGCAGCCTGAAGCCAATTTCTAAGGCAGAAGGGCACAGCTGTGGCCTTGACTTAGGAAAGCCCCACCCACTGGGTGCTGGGCACCATGGGAATTAGCCCTGCCACTAAGAAGGCCGGGGGAAGCCAGCTCTGGGAAGTGGGTCAGCATCACCCCACATCCAGAGGAAAGACTTGTAATAATAATTGTGAAGTACTTTGCAAATAAAATGAAAAACTCACAACAATGGCTGTAAAGTGCTTTGCAAACACCAAATGAGATAAACAATGATGGATTATTGTTAGGGTTGGAGGGGTTGAGAGGGAGCAGGAAAGACCAGGAACAAACTTTGGTGTGCTGGGTTATGGGGGGAGAGAGGGGACAAGCAAAAGAGCTAGATGAGGGGATCTGGCATTTTCTCAAACCACTGGGGCCATGCTCAGAACTCTATCGCTCTCACGCTTGTCCAAGTTTGAGACTGCAGGCAGGGAATGAACTGGCAGCAAGGTAGACAGTATATAGGTAAGAGGTCTCACAGCTGCTGTTCATGGAAAATATTAATTCATGATTATTTCAGCAAAAAAAAAAAGCACAAAAAGAACTGAGCCCTTACCCCCAAAATGGGACTCTAACGTCGCCTCAATTCCATCTATGCCCCATTAAAGCAGATTTTTTTTTTTTTTTTTCCCAAAGAGGGAAACAAACTCAGCCTGATTTCTTAGGCCAGTGGTCAGCAAACCGTGGCTCACTTCAGCTCTTTGGCGCCCTTGAGTGTGGCTCTTCCACAAAAATACCATGTACAGGCATGCACGTACAGTGTAATTGAAACTTCGTGGCCCATGCACAGAAGCCGGTTTTCAACTCTCAAAAGAAATTTCAATCGTAGTACTGTTGATATTTGGCTCTGTTGACCAATGAGTATGCCCGACCACTGTCTTAGGCATCCAATTTAGAATGAATCTTCCCAGGAATTAAGGTGAACCACTCTCACACAAGTGCCTGAAAGAAAAATGTGGGCCTGGAGGTAAGAAGGATCCCACCCCTGACTTCCCTCCAGAGAACTGACGCAATCAAGGCAAGGACTCCGACCTCTCCCCTGACCTGCCCCATCCATCTTGGGGAACCACCCACAGGCAGGGTAAGCCAGAAGGGCTGGAAGAAGGAAAGGTCAAGAAGAAGAGGGGGGGAGTAGGAGGAAGACGAGAGAGAAATCGGAGGCCAGGGCCAGGACTGGCAACACCCACTGGCACTGCCCAAAGGCTGGACTTGTCTCCCGCCTGCTGGAGAGAGAAAGCTCAGGCTGAGATGCTGTCGTGTGTGTGCCAGCCCGCTGGGCCGGTGCCACAGAGCCTGGCTCTGCTCCGAGGCAGAGGTCCCCTCAAGCCCTCCCTCTTTGGAGGGGCTTCCTCTTGCTACCACAAAAAGCTGGGTCTTGAGTCAGAGCCCATGGTGGAGCAACCTTCCTCTGTTCACCCTCAGAGGCTGGGGGTATCTGGTCTTAGGCCACCTACTGTTTCTGGGTGTGGGGCACTGATGCCCAAATGTGTCTGCTCCGCTTGCCCCTGTGAAAGTGCTGGACATAGATATATGTTAGACAAACTAGGGGCAAAATCCCTGCCCAGCCCAGCGGGCGTGGCTCAGTGGTTGAGTGTCAACCTATGAACAGGGAGGTCACAGTTCTATATATACTGATTTTATATATATATATATATATATATATATATATATATATATATATATATATATATATATTTAACTCAATAAATATATATATATATTGACTTCTCTCTCCCTCTCTCTCTCTCTCTCTCTCTCTCTCTCTCTCTCTCTATATATATATATATATATATATATATATATATATATATATATATAATTTTTTAAATCCCTGCCCAGAGTTGTTTTGGTCTAGATGGGGATACACACCTCAAAACGAATAATTATATTCAATGTGATAAATTACAATGGCGCCTGGGCTGTATCTCTAGCCCCGCCCCAGCTGTCCTGGATCACTGTGCAATCTATCTAGTTGGGGAGGCAAGATACGGAAACACAATGGCAAGTACCCATTCCCAGGGCAGCTAGCTATGCTACAAAATAGACGCCAGAGAGAATCCAAAGCCTGGGCAATGGGAGGGGAGGGGCCTGCCCAGAGACCTCCCCAGGAGCCAAAGGGGTTCAGGAACGAAGTCTCTAGCCCCACCCAGATGTCCCTTGCTGAACCCTAGTCCCGAGTCCCATCCAAAGTTCACCAGAGATTGTGCATGGATTTCCTGACAGGCCCAGATCTGTCCCCGGGGCTGGCGCCTGGGTCTGGGGCACGGGGAGCAAACAAATCCGGAGGTTTTTCTGGCAGCTCCCGAGCCTTTGGTCTTCTGGGCTTTGTCAGGCTTGGCCTGTGACAGGAGGCTGCCGAGGGGAGGGCAGACACAGCTCAAGCAGCGTCCAGGCTGGCGGGGATCGGAGCACCTATTTTGGAAGCTCCCACAGCCTCTGAACAGAAGCGGTTCTTGCTACAGGCCGGGCCAGGGCTGCCCTGTGGAGTTGGGGGCCTCTGCGTCTCAGCCCCAAAGAACAAAATGCTGGTGTTCATAGAGACTATCCCGTACAATTCTGACTGCGGTTTCATGAGATGCAGAACATTTTTACAATTTTACAAACAAGGGTAATGAGAACAGTCTTTATGAAAATTTTAGCATACTATATTTCTTTTTTAAAAATATACTTTTATTGATTTAAGAGAGGAAAGGAGAGGGAAAGAGCGATAGAAACATTAATGACGAGAGAGAATCACTGATCGGCTGTCTCCTACATGTCCCCCACTGGGGACTGAGCCCACACCCCAACCATGTGCCCTGACAGGAATTGAACCGTGACTTCCTGGTTATAAGTCAGAGCTCAACCACTGATCCAAGCAGACCAGGCATAGCACACTACATTTCTTAATAGCCACTGGAAAATATGACTCTCCCCCACCCCTCCTTCTCTCTCTCTCTGTCTCTCTCTCTCTCTCTCTCTCTCTCTCTCTCTCTCTCTCTCTCTCTCTCTCACACACACACACACACACACACACACACACACACACACACTCTGATGCTGATCTAAGAACCTGGGTTAGGACTTAAGGTAAGAGTTAAAGAATGTGACATTCAGGTTTAAAAAAAAAATCACAAAGAAGCAAGAACATTCTGAAAGGAAGAGAAAAAGCACCAAAAACAGAAAGGGAGGAAGAGAAAAGAGAGATTATTACTCAAATGATTGAATTGTCATAACTTCTATATTTAAAACTTTCCCTTACGCTGGCATTTTGTCCTTCTCGGTGTTTTTGCGGGCACTGTTTTGCCCAGCTGTCTCCTTGTCCTCTGTGGGCTTTCTCCCCGCCTCCCACCCACCACTGATCAGTGAAAGAGCTGCCTAGACCTCGGAAGGAGCTGGACAGGCTGTGGCATCCAGAAGACACCTGTCACCCTCCCAAACCTGGCCTTGCCAGCCTCCTCTTTTCTGCCACTCTTTGGTGTTGAGAAAGATGCCACCCAACCCATCATCCAAAAAGGGATACTTCTGAGGAAAAGGGGCTTATTACTAACTAGAGGCCCTGTGCACGAATTTGTGCGTGGGTGGGGTCCAGCCAGCCCACCCTGATAGGGCAGATAGGGTTGGGCCTGCATGGGGAGGGGACATGGGAGGTTGGTCAGCTGGCCCTGCCCCTGATAAGGGGTGGGGCAATAAGAGGGGGGGGCCAGCCAGGGGGAGAGGCATTGGGCAGTTGGCCAGCAGTCTGCCCCCTGGTCAAGGGCAGTTTGCATATTAGCCTTTTATTATGTAGGATTATTCTGGGACAAAAGGCTTAAAATACGGATATGTGGCCACTCCCAGCATCACTCAGGGTGTGAGGCCCACATCCTCGAGACAGGCTTACTCCCTCTGTTTCCCTACACACTGCTTCTCCTCAACATCAGCATCTGACTAAGAAGTGGGCTGAGTCACCACCCCCCAGACAAGGTGCACGCAGAATGCAAGGAAAGAGGTGCATTAAATGACTCTGAATGCCCATGCTTAGTTGACCACTGACCTCTCACACCCTCCTGGTTCAGCCTTAGCCTCTGCTTTAGTCATGGGATTCCTGACTGAGCACCAGCAATGGAAAATGTTTGCCACTTCCTAGATTCCAGGTACTAAGTTTAAACTGTGCCCTCCTAGTCACTAGACCTTACCTTATTCATTGACTATGACCAGCCGGTATCCCCTAATCACTGCTCCCCCAGTACTGGCTTAACTCATTAAGACTTTAAGGCTCTTGGAGGGCAGGAAGCAAAATTGGAACTGATGCCTTGGCTGGTGTTGCACAATGGTTAGAGAGTAGGCCAGCACACCAAAGGGTCTTGGGCTCAACTCTGGGTCAAGAGCAGGAACCTGGGTTGCAGGTTTCATCCCAGACCCCAGAGACAACCAATCAATATGTCTATCACATCGATATTTCTTTTCTCTCCCCTCACACACACACCTTCCACTCACTCCAAAAACCAATGGAAAAATATCCTTGGGTGAGGAATAACAAAACAAAACAACCCTGGAAGTGATGTTTGGATGATTCCATGAACATTCAGTGAAAGAAACCAAGGTTAAGAGAAGGTGAATGACCCACCTACTCGTCTAGATAGTGATTTTCAATCTTTTTCATCTCGTGGCACACATAAACTAATTACTAAAATTTTGTGGCTCACCAAAAAAAACACACACAAAAAACCAATATATTTATTTATTTATTTAGCCAATCTGAAAAGGTATAATTGTGACTCAGGTATTGCATGTTTAAAAATTTTTAGGCACGCCAGTTGAAAATCGCTGTTCTAGAACATTCTGTAACCTGATCCTCACCACGCTGCTCTCAGGCTGGGCCACTCCCACAGTAATCAGCACACACCAGAAACCCCATCCCCATTGACCAATCAGATTTCAACAAAAGCCAGAGCCCTACTGTGTCTAAAATGAAGCATTAGTAATGCTAGCAGGATGCTGTACATCTGAGGGCTCTGCTCCCAGCACTTTTGACTGCCTGGCCACTGAGAGGCCATGTTCCCGGACACACATAATAATTCTTTTGAGAGAATTATTTACGCAGGCCCAGTGGTTTTCATATATACACAATGTGTGTGTATATAATTATATGTAACAGACGGATGGGTGGACACGGAAAAGTACTCCCCGATGCATTAAAAACCAGCTCACTCTTGCTAGCGATAAAACTGCCCTAATTATTCATGGGAATACATCAAAAGAATACAACCTCCCCCTCAAAGGAGGAAGACAGAAATGTTTATTTTTAAAATATTCATGGAAATATATTGGAAACAATCCAAATATCTACTGATAGGGAATACGAAAACTAAGTTGTAATAAAAAGTATATGAACATTTGTTTTTTTAAACGACAACTACATGACCATGTTAAGACTTTTCTCTTCCTGTAACATGGTTTAAATTCATTAAAAAAGCAGTCAATGAAGAAGCATTTCTACATCTGGGGAAGAATGCTAAAGGCAGAGGGAACAGCATTGCAAAGGCTCTGAGCTTCAGGGAAATGAACAGTTAATAATAACATCATGCAACATGAAAGAAGCCAGTCACAAAAGATCATTGGATGTCTTTTGTCCAGAATGGGCAAATCCCTGGAGACAGAAAGTCGATTTGTGGTTGCAAGGGATAAAGGGATAGGGAAATTGGAATGATTGTAAATGGGTACGAGATTCTTTTGAGACTTGTAAAAGAAATTGTTCTAAAATTATGAGCTGGCCTGGCTGGCATGGCTCCATGGTTGAATGTCGACCTATGAACCAGGAGGACACAGTTCAATTCCAGGTCAGGGCACATGCCCAGGCTCTATCCCTAGTGTGGGGCATGCAGTAAGCAGCCAATCAACGATTCTCTCTATCATTGATGTTTCTCTCTCTCTTTCTTTCTGAAATCAATAAAAATATATTTAAAAAAATAAAATAGTGAGCTGGATACAGAACTCTGGAATGTACTAAAATCCACTAATCATACACACTTTACATGAGTGAACTTTACAGAATGTAAATTACATATTAACGATGCTGTTACAAAACAACTAACAAGAAATTAAATTTTAATAAGCATCTCTGCCTAGGAGTTGGAAGATTGGAGATATCTACTTTATTTCTTCAACTTCCTGGGATCCCCTCATTCCAAAACAAGTAATGTACCTTCTCCACCTTGGACCCAGGCACCTCCCCTTCCACAGGAGTAGCCCTCTCTGGGTTTAAGTGTCCTAGATAGCACTGACCACTCTTGCCATCCCACAGAAAGAAAGAGAAAGGCCCTCTCTACAGTGCAAGACCAGCAAATAGGATGTACATGATGTGCCAATCGAAAGCCACCTGTCAATCACAAAGTCCAGTGCTAGTCCTGGCTCCTCCGAGTCACGGGGGTGAGTCACCGACCCTCTCCAGGCATCTTGCCAGCCTGACTCAGTCACCTCCATGTGCCCCGGGAATGGGAAATGTGGGGAAACAAGTGTTCTGGGCATTAATGGAGAGTGTGACCCGGTACATCTGGGAGGGCCATGTGGCAATATCTTAACAACAGTATATATACATGCACGTGCCATCTGATCTAGAAATTCTGCTTCCTGGAATTTATCTCACAATGAATGCACTGGCACTTGTGTACAATGATTGGTTCATATACAAGGATATTCACTGCCATTAATTTTTGTGTGCCAAAGCAGAGGACTGGAAAAACAACTTACATGTTTATCAATATGGATCTGGTTACCTCAACTAGAGTACACTACGTAGTCATAAAGAATGAAGATCTTCTATATACTAATAGGAAATTATTTCCAAAATATGCTGTGAAATATTAGGAGCAAGGTACAGAACAGTAGACCTGATAGTCTCCACAAAAAGAAGGGGAGAAGAGTCTATACACAGATTTGTTTGCATATGTTAAATATCTCTGGGAGGATAGAAAGGAAACTGATAATATTGATTGCTTCCAGGGATGCTTTCACTATAAGTGCTTGTGAACATCCTGACTACTCAACTAATTTATTACCTATTTTTGAGAAATATATTTTTAATTGATTTCAGAGAAGAAGGAAGAGAGAGAGGAAAAAAAAACAACCATCATCGATGAAAGAGAACTGTTGATCAGCTACTCCTGTATGCCCCTCACGGGGGATTGAGCATATAACCTGGGCATGTGCCCTGACTGGGAATCAAACCAGGAGCTACTAGTTCACAGGTTGGCATTCAACCACTGAGCCTCACTAATCAGGCAAGAAAAATAATGCTCTATGTTAAATAAAGTAAATAAACACACACGAACTATCACTGCCACTGTTTCACATACAGTGGCATACACTGTTTCATATTATTTTCATTTACAGCAGGCTCCCTTTAGGACAGGTGCCATTTTTCTGGTTTCCCAAAGAGCATCTTATCTCCCCGGGTTTTCTAAGCAGATTCTTTGCCTCACCCACCCATGGTCATCTCTCAGAGTGCCCTCGTTCCTGCCCTGTCCCCAGGAGCCCCCAGCCCAGCCTTCACAGGCAGACTCAGTTCCCGGTGGATCTGGCATGGCTTCTAGTGCTCAGTTTTACACATGCACGCCGCCTGTGCAGACCTTGTTCCTTTTACTAATTAGGAAAACCGAGAGGGAGCGCTGGCTGGGCAGGCCCTCTCTCAGCGCCAGTACGGGAGACTTAAACCAGGCCAGTCTGCATCCCCCTCTCCAGCTTGTTACAAGCTGGCAGGATGGAAGGGAAATTCTGAACAAATTGCCAGACCCGCTGCCTCAGGGACCGGGACAATGGGTCTGCAGGGAAAAGGCCTTTCCTTCCAGCCCGCAGCCGTCAAGACAAAACAACTTCCCTTTCACCTCCGGGAATGGCAGCAGCCAGCCAGCCAGCGGGGGAGATTTATGGAGATATAATGTGACCTCTTTATTGCCCTGAATGCTAAGGAGGAATTTCAGGGGAGATTTACGCCTTTTAGAAGGGGAGGGGAGCAAGGGTGTAGAAAAAACGTCGGCACTAAGCACGAGACCGTTTTCCCCTCTGGGGGTTTCTCGGGGATTACCTAATCAAATCAAGGTTAAGCCCAATCGCCGGCACTTTACATCTTCCCCTGCTAATCCACAGTTACCCTGCAAGCTTTGTGCACAAAGTGTGGAGTCTAAGGAGAGCTGGGAGGGCTCTGCTTAGCTTTGAGTTCAGTTAACACAAAACAAAACAAAAAGTAAAGATGAAGACTACATAAGGAGGGGCCAGGAGGCTTTGCCCCTCCGAGCAATGGACCTGGGCAGCTCACATTTGACTTGTCGATGCTCAGCATCTGTGTAAAATGAGGGTGTCCGACCAAGAGGATCTAGGTCCTTCCTAGTTTGAAAATGACTTCCAGATTAATATAATTAATATATTAATATAATATAAATGTATAAATTACTCTGCACCAATGGTTTTTTTTTCTGAATCCTTTCTTCAAAGGAAATCTTAGTTGAGGAAGCCTGACATAAAAAGACAGAGAAGTGAAGCTGATGGGGTGAAAAGATAACCCAGACCCTTTCCAAGTCCCCTGGACGTTAAGTCCACGTAGTGGTGTCCTTGAGCAAGGTCCTCCAACCGCTAGAGGGTGCAGGAGCGCAAATACAGGAATGTTACTTAGGACTCTACCAATAATATGAATGTGGCTCATCCACTGCTTCAATATCAGAGGCTACATTTACCAGATTAAAGGCTGGGATTAATGAGATCCAATTCCAGAACTAATGAGGTGGGAACATTCGCCAACATTAATTTTACCTCTCTTGCTGTGGTCTCTACAAATCAAAAGTGAAATATTGGAAAAATAAGATGATTTTGGAATGAACTAACTTGGCACTATATTATAACTCTTCTCATTCACATATCTAAAAAAGTTTCCCCCTAATCATGTTTAAACCGTGTAATTCATAATTGCTATAAATATTTAAACAGTACAGAAGGATATCAGATTTAAAAATTACTATTATCCCATGCCATTAAGGAAAAAGTGACTAACAAGTTTTCTATTTTTCTAGACATTTCCTACTTTATTATAATTTTTATTTTTAGAAATTATAAAAAAGTATTAAGAGCAACAGAGCAATCCCTTCTATTCCCTCTTATGCAGCTACTATTCTAAATCCATTTTCATACTTTTAGATACTTCTGAATACCATATGATTTTTGTGCTTTTAAAATTTACTTTAATGCCATCATACTATACATCACATTTACAAATTTATTTTTAAACTATGAAATGGTTCAGTAACTGAAAAAAATAAAATAAAAACATTTTGCCTGGCTGGCATGCCTCAGTGTTTGAGTATTGAGCTATGAACCAGGAGCTCATGGTTCAATTCCCAGTCAGAGCATATGTGTGGCTTTTGGGCTCGATCCCCAGTGTAGGGCATGCAGGAGGCAGCAAATCAATGACATTTTCTCATCATTGATGTTTCTACCTCTCCCTCTCCTTTCTTCTCTGAAATCAATTTTAAAAAATAAAAATAAAAACACTCTTGCACCCATCACCTAGTTTTGCCAGATCCACATTTTGCTATATTTGCTTCAGATTATTTCTAAAGAAATGAAAAATTGCAGAAACAACTGATTCTTCTGTGTATCTTGTCATCCCAGTCTCCTCCTTCCCTCTATCCTGAATGTGATTTTTGATTCAAATGCTTTTCTTCTTACAATGTGTATATATTTTTTCAAAAACAATACATATTTTTGCACATCTTAAACTTCATGGAAATAACATGCTATATGTATGCTCTTTCAAGTTCTATTTTTTGAGCTTTAATTATGCTCATACATGTGGAGCTACTTTGAGTTGCTTTATAGTTTTCTATTATATTGACATATATTTAATTTGTTTATTTCCTCACTGATGTATATTCAGGTATAATAAATGCTGCAACAGGCATCCTTGTACATATCTGTTTATACACATGAGAAAAGTTTTTCTAGCACACGTTACACATTATAGACATGTTAAAAAATATATTCATAAAACGAATGCTTGGTTTTGGTGCTGTTTAGCAATGCATCTGTCAGTTTTTGCTAGGTTACACTATAACAAACAATCCCTAAATCTCAGGGCCTTGCTATATTAAAAAGTTATTTTCTGCTTTTCATATTACACATCAGTTGTAAGTTGGTTGAAATTCTGTTACATGTATGTGCTTCACTCTGGGACCCAGGTTGAAGGCGTTACCTCTGTCTGAGTCATACCAGCCTTGTAGCAGGGGACATCAGAAAGTGATATATATATAAAAAAAAAAGTGATGTCAGACCACATTATGGCTCTAAAAGCCTGTGTTTGGCAGCTGCACAAGTGACTTCTACTCTCATGTCATTGATCAAAGCAAGTCTTACAGGCAAGCCCATGTTATCAGGTGAGGAGCAGAATTGGGCAATGGAAGAACAGTGCCATCTGCCTTGAACACAACTGGGATCAGACCCTCTTCATTGCTTGGTTTCTTCATGGAAGCACAATTATTTGGACATTTTCCAATATCTGTACAGATCTACCTCACTGTTTTAAGATTATTAGTTTTACAAGGTAAAGGTACATAATATTTACATTCTTTTTTTGCTTTTGCTTTTCTTTTTTTTCTGATTACCGTCCATTCCCAGCTGTCAGCTCAGGGCGTATTTATTTATTTAAATGTATTTTTATTGATGTAAGAAAGAAAAGGAGAGAAAGAGAGAGAGAGAGAGAGAGAGAGAGAGAGGGAAAGAGAGAGAGAGAGAAACATCAATGATGAGAGAGAATTATTGATTGGCTGCTTCACTAGGGATTGCAACGCAGGACTGTGCCCTGACTGGGAATCGAACCCGGGACCTTTCAGTCCATAGGCCGAGGCTCCATCCACTGAACCAAGCTGACTAGGGCAGTGGTCGGCAAACTCAGAGCCAAATATCAACAGAATAACAATTGAAATTTCTTTTGAGAGCCAAGAATTTTTAAACTTAAACTTCTTCTAACACCACTTCTTCAAAATAGACTTGCCCAGGCCGTGGTATTTTGTGGAAGAGCCACACTCAAGGGTCCAAAGAGCCGCATGTGGCTCGGGAGCTGCAGTTTGCTGACCATGGGACTAGGGCAACATTTACATTCTATTCCATGATTCTCACAGTTGTGTAGCTGCACTTTGATATTTGAAAGGATTCGTTGCTCAAGTCTTCTTTCTAAAAATTATTTGGCTATTTTGCACAGTAACTCTTCCATGTAAATATTATTAGAGGCCCGGTGCATGAATGGTGCATAAATTCATGCACGGGTGGGGTTCGGCCGGATCAGGCCTGGCCAGCTGGGAGAGGAGCCATGGGCAGTTGGCCAGCCAGCCCTGCCCCCTGGTTGAACTCCCAGTCGAGGGGACAACTTGCATAGTAGCCTTTTATTATAGGATCATCATCTTGACAAGTTATATTTAAAAAATCCTTTTGGGGTGTTTTCTGGGACTGCACTAAATTTATAGATCTGTTTGGGGGTAGTTGGAAGAAAAGATACCGCTAAATTTTCCGATCTTAGAACATTGTCTTTTCCCATTTATTCATGTCTTCTTTTATGTCCTTCATTAACATTTTATAGCTTTCTCCATAGAGATCAGACACATTTGTTTACCAAAGTTAACCATTCTTTCACCTGCAAATAATGAAACATTGCTTCTTCCTTTCTAATCTCATTTATTTTATTACCAGCAAATTTACAGCTGGCTGGAGATCTGACAGGTATAGGTCGGCTCTCAAAAGTTTTCCCTTCTGAATTTCTATTATATTTCACAGTATTTCTGTAATGGGGGTATGACTTGTTTCGCACTTCCACTGATGATGAAAATTTTACCTCTATTGGGGGTTCTTCTCGTCTGACTTGGTGTTCAGGAAGGAAGGGGAGAAAGGAAGGGGAGAAAGCACACCTTTGCTATGCTATCTCACAGGAAGTCTCCACCCCTTCTTCACAATACATACATTCCCTCAAAACCTCTCATCTATTCTTCCTCGTCCTATCACTAGTCTGCCCAGACTACCCTAAACTTTCCATGGGTTTATTAGGCAATGAATCGCATCTGTCTTGAATTACCTATTTTATCCTTGTCTTCTAGTATCATTTAGAGCTTTGGGTGTTATTTCATCCTTTTCTCCCAAACCATATTTTCTTCCTAAGCCAAATTATAAACACAAATGAGATCAGGGTATATTTTATACCTTGTCTATGGGGTTAGTTTTATTTTCTTTCTCTTCTTGTCATTCTAGCCTCAGAATTCTGTAGCCAAGCAGATATTTACAAATTATACACACACAGAAGTGGAGCTTCTGGACATTGGAGACCACGTAGCACCCAGCTCCCAGCCTCTTCCTCCCCCCGAAGCACCACAGCGGAACCCAGGGCCCTGGAGCATATTTGATGGCAAAGGTCTCACAGTTCCATCCATCCTTTTACACATAGTACATTTTTTTCCTGTCTTAGGAAAAGTTTGAGCTGCTACAGAAAAGCAATCTGATAGGACAAATTCAGGCAGAATTAATACTACCATCTCTCACATTAATAGGGCTCATCACAGCTTTGGGTAGGAAAACAATGTGGTATCAGGATGGAGGATTTTTGCAGTTTACTCTCTTCTTACTAATAAGCTTTTGCATGGTTTCTCTATTTTCATTACGCTCAATTATGGAAAAATGCACATAACATGAAATTACCATTTAATCATTTCTATGTGTACAATTCAGCAGTGTTAAGTATATTCATATTGTTGTGCAATCCATCCCAGAATTCTTTTAAAAAAATATATTTTACTGATTTTTTTACAGAGAGGAAGAAAAAGGGATAAAGAGTTAGAAACATCGATGAGAGAGAAGCAGCGACCAGCTGCCTCCTGCACACCCCCCACTGGGGATGTGCCTGCAACCAAGGTACATGCCCTCGACCGGAATCGAACCAGGGACCCTTCAGTCCGCAGGCTGATGCTCTATCCACTGAGCCAAACCAGTTTCATCCCATCCCAGAATTCTTTTCATCTTATTAAACTGAAACTCTGTACCCTCCTTCCGCAGCCCCTGGCAACCACCATTCTACTTCCTGCCTATGAATTTGACTGCTCTAGGTACCTCCTAGAAGTGGAATCCTACAAGAATTGTCTCTTTGTGTCTGGCTTATTTCACTTAGCATGATGTTCTCAGGGTTCATCCATGTTGTACATGTGTCAGAATTTCCTCCTTTTTAAGGCTGAATAAATATTCCATTGTATATATTAAACCACATTCTGTTTATCCATTCATCTTTCTGTGGACACTTGGGTTGTTGTATGTAAATGTACCCCCTATGTAGAAGGAAATATAGACATTAAACAAGATATTGGGTCTATGTCCCTAAATGTAGAATAATATTAAAAAAGAAGGTGAATTTTAACTAATACAAAGCCTTCTGGCTACTGTGGTGCTCTCTTTTTCATCAACAATATATTCATCTTTACAAAAATATAAAAAAGTAGGAACAAATGTGAGTCTGTGCACTGAAAAGAAAAATCAATCTGACCTTGGCCACTATGGCTCCCATTTGCTGAGTGGACTAGGGAGACTGCACAGGGTAGGGTCCTCGATCTTCTAAAAAGAGGCTCAGAGGTAGTGGTAGTTGCAGAAAAGCCAGCACAAAGGGGAAATCTCTGGCAGCAAGACTCTGAGGGAAAGAAGAAGCTCCAGGAGCCCAACTCCCAGAGCTGTTTATGCACATGTGTGGTGGCCTCAGCCTCCATAGTTCCCTGAAATGGGAGGGTGTGTGCCATCCATGCAGCTGGCATTAGGGAACGGGAAGGGCACCTACTCAGGGAGTTAGGCTGACCTGAGTCCTGCCAGCCTCAGCCCCCTGTGGCCCTGAGCACCCTGTAACCTCAGTTTCTTCATCTTTCAATGGATATTGCAATTCCTGTGGGCAGGTCAGCTGTTGGGATCAATAAACATATCAGAGAAGAGTGTTTGCTGGGCTTCGGTGCCACCACCAAATGTCACAACTTTCTTCTAAACTGCTCACCAGCTAGGCAGGCTGTTTGTGGCTGTGGGTGGGTTCCCAGGCTTCATCCTTTTGGCTGCCTGCACTCTCTCTACCCAATACTGTCCTCAGAACCTACTGGAGGGGCCAGGCAAAGGCCCCTGCTCCTAAAGGTAACAACACAAGTCCTCATCCTTCACTTGTTCCTGTTTTTCAGATGGTCAGAGCTGGAAGGGCACAGAGATACCAGAGGTGTCTGCTGCCAATTTATTCATTTTTATAAAGGAATCAGAAGCCTGGGAAAGCCCATGTGGACCATGAAGTTTCCACCAACACTCCTTCAAAGACAGCCCGATCGCTTCCTCTAGGACAGACACCAAGTCCACATCACTCCTGAAGCAGAGAGAGAGGCACGAAGAAACCTGGATCCTGGTTGTATCCCATAAAACCACTCAGCTAGGAATGCACAGGGAGGTGCATGATTGGGTTATTGTAAAACCCAACAACTAATAAACAACTCCTCCATTTCTTCACACCCGTCTCCAAACCCACTGAGAATCCAGCAGCTGCAGTGGGTTAGATGCATTTCCTGGTAGAAATCCACAAGGCAGTTGATTTGCCCCCTGCTTTTCAATAAACACAATTTAGCACCATGATAATGCTAACCACAGCAATGTGTGATTCAGATCCCAGGAAAGACGACTCCACTGAAGCAATTCAAGGAGAAAGGGGTCTCACTTGTTCTCAGAGGCCCAGAGACGGGCCTGCCCAGGCTTCCCCCACAGCTGCCCCACACAGTCCTCCCTTTCTGAATGCAACCACATGGTTTCTTCATTTTTTTTCCTTTTTGTTCAGATCTCATTGGAGGTAGACAACTGGTTCCAATTCCCCTAGGAGGATTTTTAAACATTCTAAAGCTATGACAAATGTCACGTGTTAGGTACCTACAACTCTAATTAGCCTCTGCTTATGTAAACGTGCCCCTGTAGAAGGAATTATAAACATTAAGTTGGACATGGGACCTATGTTTCTAAATGTAGGTTAATACTAAGAAAGAAGGTGAATTCTAACTAATAAAAAAAAGAAAAAAAGAAAACCACACCCTCCTTTCACTCAACTTGGCAGCCTCCTGTGCAACCTAACCCTTTATTAGTGGAACTGAAAAGATTCCATTTGAAAAAATATATTCTTAATGGTAATAGCCAAGGTGAACATTTATAAATGGGTGTTTAATGGCTAACATTGAAAGGTGTTGACTGCATGTCAAGAACCATGCTTCATGGACATCATTTCCTATTACTCAAAACAACCCTATGAAGTAGCTGCTATTCAATTTTATGAACGTGAAAGCTGGGGGACATTGTAAGGGGAAGAGCTGGAATTTGAAATCAGGTGTCTGACTTCAACCCGCTCCCTTAATTACAAGACTCTCCTGCTTCTCTTTTATCAGCTGCCAAATAAGTAAAATGTTGGAGGTCCCAACAAGGAATATAAGCAAAAGTTCTGAAAACGATGGAAAAAAAGTCTGGCTAATGGGCTCTGCCTTCACCATGTCAACTGGTTAGATGGTCCATTTGGCCAGCTCTCCCCTCCCCAGCCTCCGTCCTCTTCGTCCTTCTCTCCCCCACTGCCCCTCTGCTTTGTCCTGGGGAAAGGGTCCCCTTTATTAATGCCATTCCTGGGGATGTGTTTACACAGGGCAGGAAACTTAATATCAACATTCCCCGAAGGAGAGTGTCCTGTCACTTCTGTGAAGCACTTCAGGCCGGCAGAGTCCAGCCTCCCAAATCAGCAGGCACTTACGCCCTTTAAACAGAATCTGATGGGAGAGTTTGTTTCTACAGAGAATCTTTGAGTTCCTGAGCCCGTTTGTTATGATGAGTTGAGAGGTGGTTGTGGTTGTGTATGCCCCAAACTCCCTCTGGTGCCTCAAGAGGCTCTCTAAGAAGGATCTTAGGGAACCTCTGCAAGGTGGGGAGGAGGGAAAACAGTGGACTTAGGCACTCAATGGGTGGCAAAGGACAAAGCTGATGAGTGAATTCTGCAAGTCTCTGTAAACTGGCAGAGGACTACTGCAGTGGATCTGGTTCCAGGTTCATTACACTGATAGGATGTGAAAACTTTGGGGGCCTTAGAATCCCAAGGGGCACACACCATCAGAGCCCAGCACAACAGCACAGGGTCAAGGAACAGGTCCAGGTGGCTTTTACAAGGTAAAACATGAGGGCGCCCAATTACCCATTTTCTCAGCTTCCTTGCTTGGCTCCTAGCATCCAGCATCTGTTACCCTGCCCTGCACCACTCTCCCCTCCCATTTTCATCAGAGGCAGCTCTCAGAGCTCCCTGCCCCGCGTCACTCTCTACCCTGGAGGCTCTGTCCTGTTTTCAAGTGTTAGCTTCAAACAGAGTGGTGAGCCTCCTGGACATCCCACTTGCATATCTCTCCTCCATGCTTCAGGCCCACCATATCCAAAATGTTGGTCCCACCTCTAAGTGCCCTGTTTCTTTGTTGTTACCTTTGAGAACACCATTGGAGTTTTCTATGCTCATCTCTCTTCTCCTGGCCTTCTAGGCTCTAGCTGCCTCTGCATGATTCTTACAGCTCCTCAACCTCCGCACTACCCAGCCCTGCACCAGAGCCCTACAAGGTCCCCTCTCTCTGTAAACCTGATCTTGGGTGGAGACATGCCCTATCCTGACCTCTGCCTCTCAGGTCAGTCTCAACAGTGTCGGACTGCAGTATGAATATGGAGCCAAAGGGGTTGTACACCTTAGGGTGAATTCCAGACTTCACCTTTTCAGAAAATGAACTTCTGTATTTAGCATGCAATAGTATCAAAATGAATGAGGTATACTTCTTTTTGCATATATATATTTAAATATATATATATTCAGAAATATGTATGAAATGAGGAAGGCAAAGGAAGAGAAACTTAAATGATGAAAGAGAATCATTGATCTGTTGCCTCTTGCACGCCCCCTACTGGGGATCGAGCCCACAACCTGGGCATGTGTCCTTATAGTGGACACTCAACCACTGAATCACACTGGCTGGGCAATGAGGTATGATCCTTGCCCTGGAAACACTTCCAGTCTAGTGGAACTATAATCCAACTACAAGGATAGCACCATAAATTACAGTGCAAACACTGGCCATGTCCGATTCATGGGAATTCTGCCTGGAGCCTTGTCAGAGACTGCAGATGCCCACAGAGAGATTCCCATGAGAGATCCCACCCAGCTTTCATGTAATTCACAACAAGAGCCAACTCTGCTCCCTCTCTGCCATCAAGAGGCAGTGTGATCTGTTTTCTCTGATTCTTCCTTGTCTGCTTCTAGTTATTTCAAAGTCAGATGAGTCAGAACAAGACACAAAAGTTGTCTGTGTATATAGCATTATGGAATTATTAGGGTAGAAAGAAAAAATAAGGTACCAGATGGATTGCCAATGTGCTGAGCCATGATGCTATTGTAACATTGTGCAGGTACCAGAGGGATTGCCAAGGTGCTGAGCCATGATGGCTAACATTGTGCAGCACTTTCAGTTGCCAGAGCTCCAGCATCCATGCTGTTCACCACCACAATGACAGAGAGAAAGTCTCTCATCTACAGCTAGACCCTGGCCGTCCCATCAGAGAACAAGACTCACCAAGCCTAAGTGGTAAAATGCAAGGGACTCCAGAAATGCAGTAGAATGTGCTCCTCTCTCCATAGAAAGAAGTCAAATAAGAGCCTCCCAGTTCCTGCACGGTTCCTCCCTAGAAGTGCCACTTATTTCCCAGGCTGTCCAGCAATCAGTGGCTGCCTGGCAGAAGGGGGAAGTGATTAATCAGATTCCCCAGCCCTTGGACAATGGGGGAGGCTTAAAAGGAAATGTGGGGTGAGAAATTCTACTCAACAATTGACTCAACTTTCTATTCAAAAGTTCCTCCACTTTTTCAATCCAGCAAATGAAGATGGGTGGTGGTGATGGGGTACAAATTCCTGATGGGAAAGTGTAATCCCACAGAAGTGAAGAAATGTTATTGGCCTAGTCAGTGGGATTCCTGCCTTGATCTAGTCACTAATTCCATAATGCTATATACACTAGATTCTAGTGTCTCATTTGGTACCAAGTGTTCCCCCTTTTCCTCATCTCCACTCCCACAAGAAAATTATCAACTAAGCAGGAGGGCCACAAAGTATAAGGAGAGATTCTCCATGACAACATGGAAGAACAGCTTAGAATTACAAAAAAAAAAGAAAAAAAAAAAAAAAAAAAAAAAAAAGATGTAAACTCAAATGCCAGCTCTGAGTGAGCAACTTCAGAATGACCCGTTCCCCAGGCCATATAAATGGGGGATGAGAGGTGCATGGAAGTTACACAGCTCTTTCTCTCCAAACTGTGGCTATAGGGGCTCAATAGAAAGATCATGACCACTGTCTTCACCCATGCCCTTCCTTGGCCAGTTTGGCCTGGTGATTTCCTCTTGACTTTTCTTCCATCACTCACTCAATTGTCCAGGCTAAAGAATGCTGCTGACAGCCTCTTTGAGTCACCTGCCATCTGTCTCCATGCCAGCCATATCTCCTCTCTCTCAATCTCTCTCTCTCTCTCACACACACACACACACACACACACACAATGTGTGTGTGTGTGAGTGTGTGTGTGTGTGTGTTCCCAATCTATTGATTCAATCACATTTGACCTTTATGCATAAAGCCCCCAAACACCTCAGCCTGATTTTCAAGGCCCTCCATATCTGGTCCCAATTGTGTCAACCTTGCCAGTCCCCCTAAGGGAACCAAGCTGCTGGAATGTTGGGAAGAGGCCTGACATAGGTGGCCGTCTGGGGTGGAGCACTTCATGGAGTGGTGAGAAGGAGAGAGAGTCCACTGTGAACAACCCTGCATGTGTACCAGGAGTTCAAAGCTAAGAGCTAGTAACACTGGTGGTAAATCCAAAGTCAAAGGCAAGGAATGACTAAAACCGATAAAACTGGTTCCAATAATCGACTGTTAGTGAAAATGCTGATATTGTTTTGATTATATTGTTTTATACTATGGCATAAAATAAGTGAGAAATTATGTGGTGTTGAGCCGAAACCAGTTTGGCTCAGTGGATAGAGCATCGGCCTGTGGACTGAAGGGTCCCGGGTTCGATTCCGGTCAAGGGCGTGTTACCTTGGTTATGGGCACATCCCCAGTGGGGGGTGTGCAGGAGGCAGCTGGTCGATGTTTCTCTCTCATCGATGTTTCTGGCTCTCTATCCCTCTCTCTCCCTCTCTGTGAAAAATCAATAAAATATATATATTAAAAAAATTATGTGGTGTTGAGAATGGATTTTTGGTGTTGATGAAATATTTATAGATATAAAGAAGCATAAAAGAATAAAATGGAGAAACTGCCATTGAAAATAGTATTATAGTTTCTCAGAACCTCACAGAATTACCATATAATCCAGCAATTCCACTTCTGGGTAAATACCCAAAAGAATGAAAGCAGGGATTCAACAGAGATTTGTACACCCACGAGAAACAACATGTGGACAGAAAAAGAGGTTGTACAGGGAGTAATGTCAGAGGGTGTTCTGTCATAAACTGGGCAGGTCATGATAAACTGGGCAGGTCATGGTGGATAGTCATGCTCCAAGCATATAACTTCTTTAGTAAAATGTTTATTTTTGCCTTAAGAGGCTCTGTCCATTGTTTCTGTGCATCTAGGCTAACACATCTTTGAAACACCTCCCTTTGAACACCTCAAAAGGGAAACCACCCTGAAGAGAGCAAGCACTGAGTCTTGTTAACCATCCTTAATTCAATTCCTGCCTTGCTTCCTCCCACCTTCATGTAATCTGCCTCTGTTCCCTCCCTAATTCCAAAAGCATAAAAGAAACTGCCAACTATTATTTTGGGAGTCATTTTTTTTCCCCTCAAACTCTTGAGTTCTTGATTCTAGGCACATCCTCTGTTTGACTCAAGTTTTTATAAAAATGTTCTACAGGTTTTAATGTTCTTACCTCAACAAGCATTATTCACAATAACTAAAAGGCACAAGCACCCCAGAGGAATAGACAAACAAAATGTGGTAGATACATACAATGGAATATTTTTAGCCTTTAAAAGGAAGAAAATCTGCACGGAGGGTACAACATGTATGAACCTGGAGAATATTAGGCGAAGTGAAATAATCCAGACACAAAAGGACAGATTTATTATTTTTTTAAATATATATTTTTATTGACTTCAGAGAGGAAGGAAGGAGAGATAGAAAAATCAATGGTGAGAGAGAATCACTGGTCAGCTGCCTCCTGCCTGCCCCCTACTGCCTCCATGTGCCTTGACTGAGAATCAAACCGTGACCTCCTGGTTCATAGGTTGATGCTCAGACCCTGAGCCATGCCAGCTGGGCAGGACAAGTCCTTTATGATTCCACTATAGGGGATATTCAGAGTAGTCAAACTCATAGAGATAGAGGGAGAAGGGTGTTTTTTAGAGGCTGGGGTAGTGGGGATAGAAACAGGGTCTCAGTTTGGGAAGATGAAAAAGTTCTGGATATGGGTGGCAGTGATGGTTGCACAACAATGTGGACACTTAAAACCACTGAACTGTACACTTAAAAATGATTGAAATGGTCAATTTTATGTTGTATATATTTTATCAGGTTTTTTTTTTTAATTCACAATGGAAAATAAAACCCTTTTAGATCTAAATTTAAATTGAAAGTATTGAGTATTGGTATCAACACATGATAAATTTTATCTTATCTTTGGGTGGGGTGGGGGAAATACTTCTTAACCTCTATACTGAATGACTAACCCAACATCTAAAAGCTCACTAGCAGAGCGAGCTCTAAGAGTGTTGTCCAAATATTATTCCTTATTAAAAGGAGCCAGGGCTTCTGGCAAAGTGGTCAAATCCAGGTCTGGGAGGAGAAAATGCATACAAGAGTTCCTGTATCTCAAGAGCCAGGAACATTTTGTAGTAGGGAAAGCAGGAAAAGGTCAAACTAAGATTTTGTAAAAAAAAAAAAAAAAAAAAAAATTCAGGAATCAATCTGAACAAGCTTCCACTGGAAAAGATGGAACAATCTGAGCATCAATTAGAATAATAACTACATGGATTAAGAGACAAAAAAATTCATTTCATTGGTAATTTTTGAAGGATGCTAAGGGAAGTTATTATTTTAAATGCTGAAAAGTAAAGCAAAAGAAGTAAGCATTTCTCCTGCTTTCCATTACAAACTGTATCTCAAGAGTTACCATATATATATATTATATACAGCACACACACACACACACACACACACACACACACACACACACACATATATATATATATATATATATATATATATATATGCTAGTGATTTTACAGTAAGGAAGGGAGAGGGATAGAGTTAGAAACATCAAAGAGAGAGAAATATTGACTAGCTGCCTCCTGCACGCCCCCTACTGGGGATTGAGCCTCACAACCAATGCCTTTGACAGAAATTGAATCCAGAACCCGGCACTCTATCCACTAAGCAAATCAGGTTAGGGCAAACATTTCATAAATTAAGTGTTTTGTTTTTGTTTTTGTTTTTTGTTATAGATGTATTCCAGATAATAAATGAGAAAGAAATGAGAGCATTAGAATGTAACCATTTGTAACCCCCTAATGAAATAATGGATCTAGGCAGTGATCATCAAAGGCTGCTCAATGTGATCAAGTCTATTATTCCAGTCCCAGATTTACATGAGATTAAGGGACAGAGAAACATGAAATGTCACAAAGAAAACAATCAACAAAACTCAGGCTATAGGAAACTCTACAGGAAAAACAGTATCTTTAACAAATATATTGAAAGAAAAAGAAGAAAGGATGAAAAGGGAACCAATAGCTTAAAAGAAACTTAAGAGGCAACATATAGACCTTATTTAGTATTTACATCCTGATTTGAACAAATGTTAAGAAAAACTAGACAAATGGAAAATTTGAACACTGACTGTATATTTAATGATATTAATGAATGATAGCTAACCTGTATCCAAGTGATACTTGCACTGGGAATATATTTGTAATACATGCCCTTGTATCTTTTAGAGATACTAGTATAAATATTTATAGATAAAACAGTAAGTTGTCTGGAATACCCTTCAGAATACCATCATTTGGTGGGGAAGGGGGGATATTGATGAAATACAGCTGGTAATGAGTTGATATTTGTTTAAAGCTGAGGGATGAAGAGTTACTCTCTACATCTGCATATATTTGAAATTTAATATATTTAAAATTTGTTTAAAAGGCAAAAATTGAACTTAAAATCTTCATCTTCACCTCTATACCTCTTGGTGCTCTGGCTAATCCATCCTAAGGTGTCTAGGGTGCTTACCTGCATAAACAGTACTTTCCCTAGTAATTATCAATATTCTATTCAAGGCCACTCCCATCACTTACCTCACTATGATCACAAAAGAAGTTGGGATGCCCTAACCAGTTTGGCTCAGTGGATAGAACATGAAGGATCCCAGGTTTGATTCCAGTCAAGGGCATGTACCTTGGTTGTGGGCACATCCTCAATAAGGGGTGTGCAGGAGGCAGCTGATTGATGTTTCTAACTTTCTATCCCTCTCCCTTCCTCTCTGTAAAAAAAATCAATCATATATATATTAGGTCTAGTAATAATTAATGTCGTTTTCTAATACTTTTTTTAAATCGAATTTATTTAAACAATACAACAAAATTTAATCAACAATATAGTTGCCGTTGTTTTCTACTACTTGTGCCCAACGCTCAGGAAGCATTTTAATCCCTCTGTTGTAAAATTCTTGTGATTTTGATGCAAAAAATTCGGTCAATGCATTTTTGAGGCATTCTTCATTATTAAATTTTTTTCCAAGAAGAAAGTTTTGCAAAGAACGAAACAAATGGTAATTGGAAGGGGCAATATCAGGAGAATATGCAGGTTGAGGGAGAACTTCCCATTCCAACTGGCGCAGTTTTTCAGCAGTGATTCTTGCAGTATGCGGTCGTGCGTTATCGTGGTGAAGAATTACACCCTTCAGATTAATCAGCGCGGGTTCTTTTTCTCTTAAAGCTTGGGCTAACCTTTCTAATTGGGCACTATATACTGCACTTGTAATGGTTTGGTTAGATGGTAAAAGTTCATAATGAAGAATTCCTTTAAAATTCCACCAAACACACAACATCACTTTTTTCGCATGCAAGTCAGGTTTTGGCGTGGGCTGCGGAGCCTCATTTTTGTCCAACCATTGAGGCCGCCTTTTCAAATTAACATACAGCACCCATTCTTCATCTCCGGTAACAATTTGCTCTAAAAACGGCAAACGGTTTTGACGAGAGAGGAGCGAACTGCAAATTGTGACTCTTTGATTACAGTTGTCGGTCAACTCATGAGGAACCCATTTTCCAAACTTTTGGACTTTGCCAAGTGCACGCAATTGATTGGAAATTGTTTTTTGTGAACAATTTAAAGTTGTCGCAAGCTCTTGTTGGGTAATTTGAGGATTTTGCACCAAAAGAGCTTGAAGAGCTTCTTGATCAAAATTGGACACACGGCCTCGACCACTCTTGTCATCTAACAAAAAATTTCCCTCGCGAAATTTCTCAAACCAACGCTGGCATTTTCTGGCGCTAACTGCATCTTGACCAAGAGCACTACAGATGTTTTTTGCAGCCTCACTTGCTTTTCTTCCTAATTGGAACTCGTAAAGCATGCAGTGCCTAATATGCTCTTCTTCCGCCATCTTCTTAGCCCTAGTTTTGCAACAAAAACCAAACCAAACACAAACTTTTTCAAGCAAAACTTGTTAATTGCACTTCACACGTTCTGTAGATACCACGTGTTTGAAGGTTATGTCAATACAAGTCAATGCCAAGCAAGATTTTAAACGAATGTTTAAAAACGACATTAATTATTACTAGACCCGAGATATATATATATATATATATATATATATATATATATATATATATATATATATAGTGGAATTAGATACAAGAGGATGGGACCAAGCCTCGGAGATCAGATTAGTTATGCTCCTCTTCCTTCCCAGAACAGGGAGGTAGGATCTACATCAATTTTTACCCCTTCTTCCCATCTTAGCATGGACACAAACCACACATTGCTCGGGTCCTACTGCTAAAGCACATACACTTGAACTCCTCCAAACATCCTTATAGCATGCCACTTTCTTTCCATCAGAGCTCTTTCTCATAATTGGGGACGAGTGCAGAAAGGCAGAGCAAAGGCAGTCATAGCCTTGCAAGCGTAAGGCAAGAACAAAACAAAATGGAAGGCCACTACTTTTTGCCTGTCTACACTCTAACCAAAGTTATATCCAGAATGCTATTCCAATCCTGCCATCCCACTGTTCTCCTTTCATGTCTTCTCTCCCAGAGGCCAAGTCCAAAGTCTTTAGATGCCTCTGCTTCCTTTCCAGCCTGATGCCCTCCCACCCTACACCAGGCACTAGCCAGACTGGAGACATCCTCACCCTGGAACATCCTTCCCTCCATGCAGCAAACTCCTAATCATCATTTAGGACTCAACGCAGGAATCCCTTCCTCCAGGAAACCTGGCCTGAACTTCTGGTTCCCAGGCCAATTTAAGAATCCTAGGGGCTCCCAAGGAACCCAGATTGACCCTATTACAGCTATCCATACACTGAGACTGCACATTCACTTTTATCCCCCCGTCACCACCACCACCAGACAGTGAGCTGCTGGCATGCAGAGATCCTCTTATTCATTTCTGATCTCCAAAATCTAACAAGTGCCCTGCTCACAGGAAGCAGGCAGAAATACTATTTGCTGGCTGGTTGTTGGATGGAGCAAATGTCTCTGGTCCTGGTGTGTCCTAACAGAGCTCTACCCTCTGTAGATCTCTACTGCCTCCCAGGAGCTCAGACATGGAATGGGTTTAGTTATAACCAAAAAGCAAAGGAATAATAAAATGAGGCCAACTCTGAGGTCACTTAACCCATGGTTTCCTAAAGTTATTTTTACATTTCAGTAGCTATGAATTTGTGCAGGGGGGGGGGGGGGGGGCTATTGGGGCCAGCGGCGGCGGGGGGGGGGGGGGGCTTGGGAGTGCACTGACCACCAGGGGCAGCTCCTGCATTCAGCATCTCCCCCTGCTGGTTAGTGTGCATCATAGCAACTGGTTGTTTGGTGGTTCATTCGTTTGGTCGTAATGGTCGCTTAGGTTTTTATATATATAGATTATGAGAAAAAATAGCCCTAGCTGATTTGGCTCAGTGGACAGAGTATCAACCTGCAGACTGAGGGGTCCCAGGTTCATTTCTGGTCAAAGGCACATGCCAGGGTTGCGGGTTCGATCCCCAGTGAGGGACATGCAGAAGGCAGCAGATCGATGATTCTCTCTCATTATCAATGTTTCTATCTCTTTCTCCCTCTCCCTTCCTCTCTGAAATCAGATACTGTCACTTTAAGGTTAATAAGGCAGGTTGCCTTGGAAACCTGCTTTACATAGACTGCATGAATTTGAGTTTGATGCAAGCTCATAAAGGTTATGTGTTACTATGGTAGGTTTGGTATGGGAAGGATAGCCCACATCAGCTATTACCATGGGGATGCCGTAAGACCCTGGATTTTTAATCTCCCAAAGGGCCCTGGAGCAGCCCATTTTAGCTTTTCTGTTCCTGGCTGATTTCTTAACCTTATAAATGCAGACACTAAAGCTAAGAGAGGCATATAGTGGTCCAGAGTCATCCAGCACAAAAATAAGAGCACAGGACATGATTCTTGGGGCCTTTGGTGCCAGACGCTTGTGGTTTCACCTCAATGATCTCCCCTAAAAACTGGGTTGGGAACCACTGCTCACATTTCCCAGCAAATTAGAGTTTCACCAATCACTTCAAGGAGGCAACTGTTGAGAACTTATAAATATACTCAAGCTTTAAACTGGCTCTATTTAAGATGCTGTAATATTAAAAAGAAACAACACACCATGTTTTCACACATAACTCTCCCATTTGATAGGCTATTTATTATTGACAGTTCTTTCACTCAATTCCCATTTTTGCTCTATTTAAAGCAGGGGTGGGGAAATCTTTTTTTTCTGCCAAGGGCCATTTGCATATTTATAGCATTATTCGAGGGCTATACAAAATTATCAACTTAAAAATTAGCCTGGCCCTCACAGGCACTGGGGTGGTGGGAGCTTGCCTGGGGTGGGAATGGCTGTCGGGGGGGGGGGGGGGGTGTCAATTGGGGAAAAAGAAGACAAATAAATAAATACCTAAAAAAATTAGCCTGGCCCTAGCTGGTTTGGCTCAGTGGATAGAGCATTGACCTTCGGACTGAAGGGTCCCTGGTTTGATTCTGGTTGCAGGCATGCAGGAGGCAGCTAATCAATGATTCTCTCTCATCATTGATGTTCCTGTCTTTCCCTTCTTCTCTGAAATCAATAAAAATATATTTTAAAAAAGTTAGCCTCCTATATTTAGTTAAACATTTAATTAACAGGGCCAGACCAAATGATTTCTCAGGCCTTATACAGCCGTTAGGCTGGAGGTCCCCATCCCTGATTTTAGGGATCATCTGCAGGAGCCAGACTTGGTCACTAATCTTACTAAAACTTTCTTCAATGATGAAATAACTAAACAGTAACTTTTATGGTTGTTTAAACATATATGTATACACTTGCCTGCATATGTATGGTAACTAAAAAGTCAAAAGATTAATGCTTAACAGTGGTTATCTTTGGATGGTAAGATTATCAAATATTTGTGCATTGGTTTATATGAGTTTTTCATTTTTCCATATTAGACATAGATTGAGTTTAATAAAAGAAGAATTAACTTTTTCTGATACCATTGGAAAACTCTGTTTCTTACTGAAGGCATATTTGACCTGGAAAAACATTTTCTTTTTTCAAATAAGTAGTCTTTTCCTATTAAGTGTGCACTCTGTGAGAAACACATTCCTTCTTTAGGGTCAAGTTAAGTTCTCGCCATATGCCAGGGAAAGGTTTTATTTGTTGTTTGTTTTCCCCACCTACTCAATTTTGAGGGTAACCTGTATTATTGCCTCTCTTTACCTGGTTTGATTTATGGTCTTGGAAGTCAGGTTATTCTTTGCTAGGTCAAAGAAAAAAGAGAGAAAAAAAAAAGGTTTCCCCACCTAATACCTGATAAAATATCTGAAAAGGTCATTGCAGACCTTGACAGAAACACATACAATTTCAAACCAATCTGATAAAACAGCAACTAGAAAACTTTTATCAGAAGAAAATGTAACTTGCCATTTCCCAGCTCAATTGACTGAACTTTTTTATCTGAAATGACAGACATCATAAGATAGGAAAAGCTGCAGATAAGAAGCCAAACTGTGTTGTCTTGAATCAGATCCGATTGTCTGCCCCCGGTTCAAACTCCCACACCTGCTTGAATGGGTCAATGAGCGTCTCTTGGCATGGTCCCTGACGGGTTTGGAAACATCGCGAAAGTGGTGAACTTTGAGACTTCAGCGTTTATTCTGTGATTATAATTAACCTGCTCACCAGTTGCTGTCAATCGATTCTGAATGGAGGTGATAAAGTTTGACTGGATTGCTAGAAGTAGAAACGGAGATTGGAACCGGGGAGAAAAAAAGGAAGATTAAGAAAATAATTTAAGGACTGAATTCAATTTTAAGAAGCCAAGCTGGGTCTGTGATTGGTTTACTAATCCTCAAAAACTTCCCACCAAATTCTGGTAGTGATTCCTTGATTTACTGTCCTCCAAAATAAAGTATATCTGTGATTATTCAACACAGAGCAAAAGATAGCCTGGCATTCCACACCTGCAGAGGCCTCTCAATGACTTTAATCATATGGAATGACTTACCTGCCTGGATTATATTCCTCCTTTGGGGAAAAAGAAGTTATTTAAAGAAATGAAGTCAATTTGGGAGATTCTGCAAAATGCTGAAGGCCAGAAAAGCAAATTCCCTTCATTCAGATAAGAGGTTTGAATATCCCAGTTCAATTCTGATTACAAAGCAGTAATAGATAAAACCATAGGCCCCCTGCCAGAAACGAGAAAGCTTCCACCGATGGCTTCTGTGTTCAGCTCAGAGCAATGCCACGTGGGCTCTTGTGGTTGGGGTTTTATTTACTTTCCTGATCCATGCCCCTACTCCCACCTTTATTAAAAACATAATCACTGTGTCTCCCCCCTTCTCTGCTCCTCCCACAAACACATTTAAGTCTACAGAAAAGATGGCTTTCATTTTCGTTTAGGAAAGGGATTTGAGAGCCATATGGTTTTGCTCTTATGCAGCCAATATCCCCCCTCGGTCTCCCCTCAATGAGAACCCTCTCAAGTGGAGGGTCTGAATTCTGGGGAATCTCTCTGTAATTCTCTGTAAATCTCTCTCACACCAGAATCAGGAGGCTGAAAAGGAAGTTTGTGCAAGGCAGGGATTCCTAACATGGCAAGTTCTGCAGTATCAGAGTGAGATGGACAGTCACTCGGGAAGACACTGGGGGAAGCAGGGAAACACAGAAGAGAAACTACATTGGGGAGAGGGAGCAGGTGGAGAGTAATAGAAAAGCCTAAGGTTTGAGTCCTTCCACCAACACGCACCTTCTGTTTCTGCAGGGATACGTGCTAATGAAAAGGGTAATAAGTGGGGGGGGGGGTGGGGGGAGGAGTCAAAAGATTAATGCTTAACAGTGGTTATCTTTGGATGGTAAGATTATCAAATATTTGTGCATTGGTTTATATGAGTTTTTCATTTTTCCATATTAAAGATAGATCGAGTTTAATAAAAGAAGAATTAACTTTTTCTGATACTATTGGAAAACTCTGTTTCTTACTGAAGGCATATTTGAACTGGAAAACATTTTCTTTTTTCAAATAAGTAGTCTAGAAGTTGGATTTATGTGGATTCTAAACTAGAGCTGCCATACCAGTGGGAGCTGGGGCAGATTACGTAATCTTTCTGTGCATCAGTTTCCTACCCAACAAAATGGAGATAATATCTGCCTCTCAGGAAGGACTTAAAAGTCCTTGACAGCTTCCTCATTGACCCTTAATAAAGGATCCAACTTCCTACATAAAAATTGCACATATATAATGCACACGATCTAGACCATTATCCCTAAAAAGTTATTAGCTAGCCCGGCCGGTGTGGCTCAGTGTTGAGTGTTGGCCTATGAACCATTAAGTCACGGTTGATTCCTGGTGAAGGCATATGCCCAGTTGTGGGCTTGAACCCAATGTGGGGCATGCAGGAGGCAGCCAATCAATGAGTCTCATCATTGATGTTTCTATCTTTCTCTCCCTCCCTCTTCCTCTCAGAAGTCAATAACAAAATTCATTTTATTTTATTTTTAAATATATTTTCTTTCTTTATTTATTTGTTTTTATTATTTTTAAAAATATATATATATTATTGATTTTTTTTACAGAGAGGAAGGGAGAGGGATAGAGAGCTAGAAACATCGATGAGAGAGAAACATCCACCAGCTGTCTCCTGAACACACCCTACTGGGGATGTGCCCGCAACTAATGTACATGCCCTTGTCCAGAATCGAACCTGGGACCTTTCAATTCACAGACAGATGCTCTATCCACTGAGCCAAACCGATTTCAGCAACAAAATTTGTTTTTAAAAAGTTATTAGTTTCCAAACATTAATGTACCCAGCCTTGCACTTTTATTTCATACAACTTAAAGCAGACCAGAGGTTATTCCTATTATAATCCCACTCATATTCTCTTTCCTATCTTCTTACTTTTGAAGGAGACAAAGGAGTAGCTCTATAGGTAGCCAATAACATGTTTACATAATTCTTCATGGAGTGTGTTACATGAGACTCAATATAACAGAGACACTCATTTCCAAACCATGAGAGAGCATTATTACCCCTTATTCAGAATGTGCAGGCCAAAAAGGCACCAGCAGAAAAACACTTTTAGATGTCAAAAAGGCCCCTTCAAGTTCTTGAAGCAACAACAGCATCCCAGGATTTCAAGAATTGCCAACTTCTGGAGCAATGCAATGATAAAACCAGTGATCCTGCCTCTTTCTTATGCAGACAAAAAGCAGCAACATTTGCAACTCGCTTCAGCTCTAAATTGCATACAACTCAATTGTCTTAAAGGAACAGACTGAAAGGATTTGGCTAAAAGATTTACCTTGCCCTGGAAAATGTTAATTTGTTTTCTAACACAATCTCATCACTGCCCTAGGTTAGTGGTTTGGGGGAATCTAGCCAGGCTATAACCCGAGGGAGGGAGAGGTGCTCACACTTGTGAATGCGCCCAAGAGGGGAGCCACGTCAGTGTGGGGGCCGGGTGGAGGGGCAATTGACAATTGCTGTCTAAGATCTGCTATCCCACAGATATTGAGAGTAGGAAAAGGGTTTTTGCCCCTTCAGTAAAGCAATCTGTTGGATAGTAAAAATCAAAAGCCAAATTCAATAAACATTTGTTGTGAAGTACTTTTCCTATGCATTCATAAACTAAATATAGAACCCTGTTTAAAAAAAAAATGGGGAGAGATTTTCAGGAAGTTAATTCATGACTACTGTATGTCCCTTTAAAAACTTAATTGGTTTAGCCCTAGCCAGTTTGGCTCAGTGGATAGAGCCTCAGCCTGCAGACCAAAGGGTCCTAGGTTTGATTCCTATCAAAGGCATGTACAGTACAGTTGCAGGCTCCTCCTGGCCAGGGCCCTGGTTGCCTGCTTGCAGAAAGCAACTGATCGATGTGTTTCTCTCACATCGATATTTCTCTCTGTCTTACCCTCTTTCTTCCACTCTTTCTAAAGAATGAATGGGAAAATATCCTCTGGTGAGGATCCAAATAATAATAATAATAATAAAAGAGTGTAGTCTTTATTTTTATTTATTTATTTTTAATATTTTTATTAATTTCAGAGAGGAAGGGAGAAGGAGATCGAGACAGAAACATCAATGATGAGACAGAAACATCGATGAAGAGAGGGAATCATTGATCGGCTGCCTCCTGCATGCCCCCTACTGGGGATCGAGCCCCTGGGCATGTGCCCTTGATCAGAATTGAACCAGGTTCAGTCCACTCTATTCACTGAGCCAAACCAGCTGGGTGAGGGTGATCTTTACAAAGAAAACTTTTTGGTTTAACTTTTTAAATTGGTAATATACTCATCTGGTTTAAAATTGAAAAGGCTGCATTTGCACATTCATGTTCACAGCAGCATTATTCACTGGTCAAGAGGTGGAAACAGCTCAAGTGTCCAAGATGGATAAGTGAATACACAAAATACATACAATGGACTACCATTTGGTGTTAAAAAGGAAGGAAACCCTGACATGCTACAATAGAGATGAACATTGAGGACAGAATGCTCAGGGAAATAAGCCAGTCACAAAAGGACAAATAGTGTACAATTCCACTTATATGAGACACTTAGACTAGTCAAATTCACAGCGACAGAAAGTAGACTGGCGGCTGCCAATTCCTAAGAGACTGGGAAATGAGCAGGTGTTTAATGGGCACGGTTTTGGTTTTGCAAGAGGAAAAAGTTCTGAAAATCTGTTTCACATTGTGAATATACATACTTAACACTGCAGACCTACAAGAAATGCTTCAGGGGTAAAATAAAATAAAACTTAACTTTAATCTCCCTATATTCTAAATGTATTTTCTTATTATTTAAGGAATTAAAAATGAAGCACAAAGTTACTATTAAAAATGGTTAAGAAGTTTTAAAAATTCAAAAGATTCCAAGATATAGATGGTGAAAATTCATTTCCACCCTTATGGTTCACCGCCTTGCTATCCACCCCGCGCCCCCCCGCCCCCCCCAATAACCAAGGTTACAAATTCCTTGTGCATACTATTTCCAGAGATAAATTAAGTCTTTTCAAAGACATATAACCTTTTCTTTTTGGTTATTGTTTTTTTTTACACAAATATCGTGCCACACACACATCCTGAACTTACAATGTACAGAGGACTCCGTACATTAACATAATGAACTTCTGAATGTTCATGCTTTCATGATCTCCTACTGTTTGCCTGTGCCATACGTATACAAACAGCCCCTAATAATGCACTCTTTTTTTTTTTTTTTTTTTTTTTACTGCAATGAGTGCTGCAACTAATGTGTGTCGGTTTATTTCTAGAATAAGTTCCTAGAAGTTGAATTTCTGGGTCAATAATAACCTACTCTGTAATTTGTTGCCTATCACCAAGGGCTCTCATAATGGTTGGACCAATTTACACTCCCACCCACAGGTATCAGAGTTCCTGTTTCCTCGCACCTCAGCGTATGTTTATTTTCTTAGGGAATTTAAGTTAAAAAAGAAAAAAACGGGGAGGGATACAGAAGAAAGTGTTATCGAAAAACTGTCTCCTGTGCATGCATCATTCCACCCGAGTGCTTAGAAAGTGCCTAGCAAATGTGGCCTGACCTTTTGATGAGACACAATTGGGCAGGTGACAGGTCCCCACACACCTTTCCCATTTCATTGGTTCTCAGCTGAGCACCACAGACCAGCCCAAGGCTGGCTGACCTGCTCAGGGTGGTAACCGGAAAGTTAAACAACTTTGGTTTTCTCAAAGACTGGCAAATCATTCTCTAGCCAAACACATTACTTTAAGAGCTGGGAAAAAAAAAAAAAAAAAAAAAAGTTGATCTTATACAGCTTCTTATATAAATGAACCAGCTCTGAAAGCAACTGGCCTCATTGATAAGCAGTCCCCAAAAGATCAAGAGAACACCTCAGAATTTTCCTCCGACCTATACAATAAACTCAAAGTACAGTGCATGAAAAAGCTTTTAAAGATACCATCGGCGTGACACAGAGTCATATACATGCATTTCGTTGTGTTGTTATTTTTTTTTAACCAACCCCTTAAATGATTAAAAAACTTTTTGAGAACCTTTGAAAATAGTATAACTGATTGTTTCTCCCTTACATAAAAGAACTATCGTTCTATAATAAAATATATTTCAATAG
Organism: Pipistrellus hanaki; assembly: GCF_964339955.1. Taxonomy (NCBI): domain Eukaryota; kingdom Metazoa; phylum Chordata; class Mammalia; order Chiroptera; family Vespertilionidae; genus Pipistrellus; species Pipistrellus hanaki. The sequence continues at coordinate 66,525,901 of NC_140507.1, forward strand.
TGTTTCCAGTAACATCTACCAAAATGCCATTTCCTTCCAGGCGTATTTACATATAATTTCCTTTGTTCCCTTTTCAGCCGTAAGTATTTATAAGCATTAATTGGTACAAAAACCAACTGTGTTGTAATGTACGTGCAATAAAATACTCCTGTTTTAAAATAGTACCTTTCCACCAGCTTTGACAAATTGCACTACTTGTATAACCACTGTGATTGGTTTCTTTAAAAAAAGACAGATACATTACCCTGCTATAGCTATTTCACATGAACACACACACAGGCCTGCAACCATAAAGTGCAAGAATTCCTTGCACAGCTCACTGGCAACGCAGTCTCTCCTTTAGCACTTTCGGTGCGCAGGGGTTTATTATGAAGACAAACCATGTCCCATTTCAACAACTATAGTCAAGTGTGAGAAAGTGTTCTCAAACTTAATACCGGATCACCTGGAGCTGCACAGGTTAGAAGGCCACAGACGTTTGCCTTTTAGATATCTGTGTACACAGTCACTCTCACCCTCACTTATCCACCGTGTGACTTCTGCAATCTCAACAGTTCCAGTGGTTTCCCAAAGTTTCCAGAACCTTCTCCCACACTCCTCACTCTTTTCTGAGGCTCCCCAGTTGGCCTCCTGAGTGGCCATTGTGTGCAGTTTGACCTGGGCAGGGGACTGAGGCAATTGCCTCCTAGATCTCTTCTCAAATATTTGCTAAGTGCCCAGCATGTGCCAGGCACTTAAATATGAGTAAGACTCTGTACCTGCCCTCACTAAGATCACATAATTCCATTAATGCGACCTAATTAACGATTTCAGCTGTTGTTTTAAGGTCAAGGCTCATATTGAACTTGGAATGAATTAAGTTCATATACATTGCAGTCAAGGTAGAAAAATTCCTTCCAACCTAAGTGCAGGGCTTTACAGAGGCCCCTATTAGCTTTTATTACTTTGATTTTTTGCCTTATTAAAAATCCAACATAGGTATTCTGGCAAGAAATTGTTAAGGTGATTAATATTATAGAAAAATAAAGGTGTGTTCTTATTTCTCCTCATTAAAATTACAATCAGTTTTGGAGTGAAGGGTGAGTTACACTGTGTGGTTTTACCTATGGTGATAAATACCAAGCTGTGTTGTATCATTCATGGTACTACAGTGTGATAGCAAATAGGCATAACTTTTTTCTTTTTATTCTTTTTTTTAAAATATATTTTATTGATTTTATACAGAGAGGAAGGGAGAGAGATAGAGAGTTAGAAACATCGATGAGAGTCATCGATCAGCTGCCTCTTGCACACCCCCTACCGGGGATATGCCCGCAACCAAGGTACATGCCCTTGACTGGAATCGAACCCGGGACCTTTCAGTCCCCAAGCCGATACTCTATCCATTGAGCCAAACCGGTCCTGGCTCTTTTTATTCTTTTTAGAGAGGATATTTTTCCTTTTTCCTTTTTTTTTTTTTTTTTTTTTTTTTTTTTTTTTTTTTTGAGAGGAAGGGAAAAAAAAAAATCAATGTGAGAGAGACATGATTGGTTGCCTTCTGCACTTGCCCAACTGGGGCCAGGGATAGAACCTGCAACCCAGGAACATGCCTTCACCAAAATTAAACCGGTGACCCTTCAGTGTTCAGGTCAACACTCTAACCATTCAGACAGACCGGCCAGAGCTTCTTCTTTTCTTTTCAAATTGCGGGTACTTTTCCTGGCAAACACCTACTCAACCTTCAAGGCCAAATGGAGATGGCACCACTTAGGTGGAGGCTTCCAAATTCCTAGACAAAGGGAAGAACAATCTCTTCTCTCCTTTGCTCTGAGCTCGTTATTGTAGCATGCTGCCGGGTCGTTTACCCATTTTCATGTCTGTTTAGGGTGACCAACCATCCTCATTTATTTGGGACTGTCCTAGTTTAAACATTAAAATGCCCAAGTCCTGGAAAACCCCTCAGTCCTGAGCAAATCAGGAGAATTGGTCATGCTACATGACAGTGTAAGACTGTTTAATCAAACAGCCATCATTTACGAAGGGCCAAGTGCTTCACAAACATCACCTTATTTTTCTTATTTAAGAGAACAGTAAAAGTAGTTATATTATCATTTTCTAAAGAAAAAGAGAAGAGACAGAGAGAAGTAAATAACTTGCCCAACCCAGATCACAGGGACTCCTGAAATTGAATCTAGGTTTGCCTGAGTCAGACTGCCACATTACATGGTCATCTTAGGGCCTGGTAGCAACTCTACCCAGCAAGCTCTCAGTAAACACTGCAGAATCAGTACTTCCTGACCATCATTCTTCTATCAGTCACTGCCAGGGAATGTGCCAGGACTGGTTCTTGAGAAAGCTACCAGGCATTTTCAGTAGGACCCATGTAATAAGAGGAGCATATAAAAACCATTTAGCCCTGACCGGTTTGGCTCAGTGGATAAAGCGTTGGACTGTGGGCTGAAGTGTCCCAGGTTTGATTCCCTTCAAGGGCATGTACCTTGGTTGCAGGCACATCCTCAATAGGGGGTGTGCAGGAGGCAGCTGGTGGATGTTTCTCTCTCATTGATGTTTCTAACTCTCTATCCCTCTCCTTTCCTCTCTGTAAAAAAATCAATAAGATGTATTTTAAAAAACAACAACAACACAATTTACCCATGCCCTAGCTGGTTTGGCTCAGTGGATAGAGCGTCAGCCTAAAGACTGAAAGGTCCTGGGTTCAATTCTGGTCAAGGGCACATACCCAGGTTGCAGGCTCCACCCCAACTAGGGAGGGGAGGGCCATGCAGGAGTCAGCCTATCCATGATTCTCTCTCATATTGATGTTTCTATCTCTCTCCCTCTCTCTGAAATCAATAAAAATATAGATATTTTTAAAACACCTATTTACCCTAACTTGCTTATATCTAAGTGCCACCTGAAGATGTGAATGCCAACAAATTCAACCTGTCTTGAGTTCCCTCACAAAGATAAGATGGAATCCTTCAAGATGGCCCATTTAAAACACTTGGCTATGTCCAGAAGAGACAATCCAGCTGTTAGACCAGACCCAAGGGCTGCCTTCAGGTGGGACTTCCTGAGCTATGGGGACAGAGCAGAGTGCTGGGAAGACAGCTGTGCTTCTTGGCAAGAGCGCACTCCTCGGAGGCCAGCTTGCCATCCACTGACAGTGGAATTCGGGAAACTTTACTTCTCCAGCACCCTCCTGCCTGGTACGGGTTGCATTTTAGGATCTGAATACTCACTGCCTGCACTCACACCCGTTTTTTGTTTTGTTTTCTACATGGTTGCAGTTGTAATTCTGGTGACCAGGAAGTATCCTCCATGTTTGGCTTTTGACCTATTTTCCCCCCCCAACTGAACACCAAATTCTCGATTCAGGATTATAAGGGTTAGGAATCAACTTCCCCAGCCCCCACCTCCAAGTTAAAAGAAGTGGAACTAGGGGACCCCTTTTATTTGTGTATTTCTATTTAGTTGAGAAAGAGAGAAACATTGTTCCACTTCTTTATGCATTCATGGATTGATTCTCTCGTAGCTGCCCTAACTGGGATGGAACCGGCAACCTTGGCATTTCAGGATGATGATGCCCTAACCAACTGAGCCGCCCAGCCGGGGACCTCTTTTAAAACAGAAGTTCTAGAGAGAAAGCAGGAGTTCTAAGAATGCAGGGCGAAGGGCCCCACCCCACTCACACAACCACCAGGCTCGGCCATTGTATGGAGATGCGGGGCGCTATCTCTCTCGGCTCCTCCCAAGGGCCCCGGAGGTCCCCCTCCTCCCCTGGGGTGTGCCGTCTGGCTCCCCCGCGACGGGGAGGGGGAAACCTGGAGCAGCAGACCCAGCTCCGGCGCCACTTCCACGGTTAATCAGTTTACCTGAGATGTGTATTTGGCTGAGTTCCCCTGGGGACCTCCCCTGGCCACCCAGGGTCAGAGAATCATTTAAAAGCTCTTCAAAGCACGGGTCCTTCCCCGAGCCAGCCCAAGACTGGAAACCTGGGAGGGACAGGCTTTACTCTTCAAAGTGAGAACAAATGTGAAGGGATTTAGCACTTAGTAGGTAGTCAATAAATGTTAACTTTGTTTCTCCAGTCTGGGCTCCTCCTCCCCCACAAGAAGAGCCAACGCCACCCACACCCTCTCCAGGTCCAGAGGTCCTTTGCATTTTTTAACTGGAAGCTGCCACTTCCCTTCCCCAAAACGGCCCACAGCACCCAGGCCATCTCCGATTTTGTTTTGTTCATCTATAAGCCAGGGCAGGGGAGCACACGTCTGGCGTCTTTCCCAGGTGCGACATTCAAAGGAAATATCAAGTTGTGCCCATTTCGGTTATTCGTTCTAACCGCAGCCCGTGGATCCCGAGGCAGTCTGCGTTCAAGCCAGTCTCTGTTCCAGACGGGTTTTATTAAGGAAACCTCCCTGCTTTTCCCTTGTTCCCAGACCCTGGCCAGCCTGCCTTTACTATGCAACCCTGGGGCACATCTGTCCCGGCCCGGCGGCCATGCGCTCTGGCCCCGAGGCCCCCCCGTGAAGCCGGCCCGGTGGGGGTTCAACCAACCCGTCCTCATCGCTCCGGTCCCGCCTTTGTGGCGGGTGTGAAAGCCCCGGCAGGAGAATCATCTGCCACCCCGAGGGGCCCTCCAACTGGGCCGCCAAATGGCCCAAGACTCGGCTGCAATCAGTTCCCTGTGGAGGGCCGAGCGCGGGCCGGGAGGAAACGGGGCAGGAACCCAGCAACCGCCAGTTCGGTCCTCCGGAGGGCTCCCCGCTGCTCCCCTCCCCGCTGCCCCCCTCTCGGCGGCTCCCCTCCAGGCTGCTTCCCTCCCGGCTGCTCCCCTCCGGGCTGCTCCCCTCTCGGCGGCTCCCCTCCGGGCTTCCTGCAGGCACAGGGACGCACTGCCCGGGAGGGCGCACGGCGGCCAGCCAGCCCCGACGGCTGCGCTGCTCGGGGACTGACTCCTTCAGACTCTGACACCTGCCATCTTCTCGGGACAAGCCTGTCCTCGCTCCACAGAATCTGGGTCCTTAGGACTGTGACCTTCACCTTCCGCCACCGCCCCGCGCCACCAGCTTCTGACTTTCGGGTTTGCTCTGCTTAGAAATTCACGCGTAATACCCACCTCCCCATCTTCCCACCTCCCCACCCTGTGCACATTAAATGCCCCAAACCGGGCTCTGGGCCGCCCCTGCTCCGGCCCCCACCTGGCTCCGGGATCGCGCTCGGTACTCACCAAGATTGGGGTGTCGCGCGGCGGGGTTGGCGCGGCCGGGCAGGCTGTGCAGGACCGGGCTGTCGAAGGGGCCGGCGGAGGCGGCGGCGGCCGCGGCCCAGGACGCGCCCACGTCGGCCATGTAGGCGGGGTACGGGCTGGAGTAGGAGCCCGCGAAGCCGGCGCGGCCGTACTGCTCGCGGCCGGCCAGGCCCGCGCCCGCCGCCCCGCCGCCCGTGCCGTAGGCGGCGGCTTCCCGGGCCGCGGCGGCGGCGGCGGCGGCGGCCGCCAGGGACCCGGTGGTGCCCGGGAAGGAGAAGCGCGGCGACACGGGCGGCGGGGTGTAGGCGGCGCCCTCGGCCCCCGCCTGGCTCCACACGGGGCTGCCCTGCTGGGTCCCGGGCCCCGCGCCCGACGGGGCCGCACCGGTGCTGCCGCCGGAGGAGGCTCCGGACGCGGCGCCGCCGCCTCCGCCCTGGAGGTAGGAGAGGCCCAGCACGGAGGAGGGCACCCGCGGGGTGGGCACGTAGACGGGCGAGGACGCGGCGCCCGCGCTGTGCATGAAGGCGCTGGGGCCGCCCGCCTCGTACGTCCCAGGAGGGGGGCCGTGGTTGGCGGCCATGGCCAGGCTCTGGTACATCCTCCCTTCTGAGTCCTCTCCCTCGCGGGTGGAGGAGCAAGGAGCGGAAAGAAAAATAATAATCACACACACACACACACAAAAAAAAAACAATAATCACAAAAAAAAATAATGTATAGGTGAGCGAGGGATTGTCACAAAAATGAAGATCAAAAAACCAAATGCTTCTTAAAAATCCTTCAAAAATATATACGCCTTAAATCCATCATGGAGCAAAAGACTTGTTTCACTCAAGAAAACCCCACATTAAATGTTGGGTTCTTCCCCGAGATGGTGCAGGAGGAGCCGAAGGCGCCCCGGGGCCCGGAGGTGAGGAGCGCCCAGGGGTGAGAGATGCCAGGCAGGGGGTCTGGGCTGGGGTGCGGGAACCGGCCCTTGGGGCAGGCCAGAGCCCTCGCTGCTCCGTCTTCAGGCCGCCGCGGCCTGGGACGCGGGGCTCAGGCCGCTCCTTTCCTCCTCACCGCAGTCGCTGTCCTGGAGGAAAGACGAAAGGGAGAGACGTTCAATCCTGAGCTTTCACGGCCCACTTTTCCCAGGCTTAGCAGCAAACGCAATCGCCATGCTCGGGCGTAGCTTTGGTAGCCATGCGGTTCCAAGGAAGCTGCAGTCTTTGTTTTTCGGAGGCCATGGGGGGGGGATCTGACCGAGTCCTGGGGAGGGGTCCCTTGGAAACGTGGGCTTCCCGGTTATTGGACATGGAATTATTGGTTGCGATCCAGGCCAACTTTTTTGTATTGATTGTCAGGGAGGATTTTATTTTACCCTATTTTTAACCATATCATTGTCCCGATACATATTTTATATATCCAAGAATTTGAGGTTTCACTGGAGTGCCTGGGACCCTGGAAATTTCACTTATCTTCTCTGTCCGCCTACCTGTTCCTACCTTCACCTGGCCACGAAAGAACTTTACATTGGCCACAGGAGACGAAGACAAACTTTATTAAAACCCAGCAACCTAAGACATTTTGGTTGGTAATTTTCGATCGGAGGTAGGATCTAATTTCAATAAACGACCAGTGTTTGTCACATCTCAGTGAAAAGGATTGTGAGATCTCACACTATATACCACATAGACATTAAATCAGACAGGATATATGTTTCTTGCCAATAGTTACGTATTTTAGAGATATTGCAGATTGGGTATTAAGATGAAGAAAGTGAGGGGAATATAAATTGTCGCTTTACAGAAATAATCTCTGGATCATTCCAATTTCATTGAATGGATTTTTCATATCATTAGTCCACCCATATCCGGAATCAGAACACTAAAGACAGCAGCGAAGAACAGTCCGTAGGACTTGATTATATTCTTATATCCAGTGTTTTGATTTTATCAGGCACTTTCTCTGATAACATCAGCGCTCCTCGTACTGAAGCACCTGTTCTGTCCCTTTCTCCACAACTCCCCTAAGTAAAAGTGTCTCTCCTCATTTTACAAAAGAGAGAACTGAAGCCTCGGCAAGTTTTGAAACCTGTGGAAGATCAAAGTACAGGGAAAGGGGTTGGGGGAAGGGGATCTGTAGGGTCCAGGGCTTTGAGGCTCTCCACTACACCCCTTTTCTCCTTATGAGGTGGCAGCCACCCCTAACAGCAGTTTCTTCATTGCAATAGTAAACTTACAAAGATATTAACTGAACCATCTACCAAATCTAGGCTTTACCGCTGAATGAATGAAGGACTTTAAACACATTACTTAACTTCTTTCTCAGAGCCTCAGTTTCTTCATTTGCAAAACGGCAAATATTAAAGGTATCTGTCTTTAGAGTCATGGTAAGAATTAAAAATCAATAGGTGTAAAGCCACTTATACCAGGTCTATTAAAAAAAACTGTTATAACAAGCACAAGAAAGTTCTACATAATTGTTGGCTATTATTATTACCACAGATTTCTCATGTACCATAAACAAGTGCCTCAGATATAATGATAAAGATAAATGGTTATCTTTATTATTATGAAAAAAATTGGAGATGAAATCTTCTAAGGGCTTTTAACCATTTTTGCAGCATCACGAATAATATTAATGAAAAGAGCACTGTATTATATAGTCACTGACTCCTAAGTATTTGCTTTCTAAACTATACAATAAATTATTGGTTTGGTGACATTTCTTTATAATAAGAAGTTTGGTTAGAGAGCGGATACAAAAATTTTGACCTGAGATCACCAATTTTCCCCTTTGAAAATGAAGGCAAAAAAAAACCAAATAAACCCCAAAACCTAATAGAAATTTCTGTGTTTAAGTAAATACATAGGTTTATCTTAACAAAATGCCCACCCCTGAGCAGTTGTTATTTTTAGGTCTGTAATACTCAATTTCTGCAGTTCTAAAATATAACATCATGAGTTAACTGAAGGAAAGGAAGGTTTATAATTTTTGTAATCCAACTTTCAATTGATGCTAATTTACAAGTTTTAAAGTGTAAACGCTAAAAATGCCATAAATCTAACATTTGTCTTCCATTCTCTGTCTTTTTATATGGCCCATGCATTGCCTCCGAGTTGGATTACTGGACAATAGAAAGTGGAGAAAATAACTCTCTATAGCTTCCTGAAAAAACCCACACACAATAAATTAACTATTTCCTTAAAATGACTCTTGCTTTTTTTCAGTCATTGAGCCCTGGTCCAGGCATCCGTCCAGGGCGCCTCGGGAGCCCCTGAAAATTGCAGCGATCTGGCCAGGCCTACGTCCCAGTTTTTCCTCTATTTCTGATCACTCATCCCTGTTCACCCCAAATTCACAGGCCAGGCAGGAAGTGCTATCTATCTGGGCGAGAGTAACCCACAGCCCTTTTCCGATCTATTTCTGAGAGCCAGAGCGCCAGAATGTTCGCGTCCATTTACAGGGCACTACTCCTGCTCTTGGGGCTCAGCTCGCATCTTGGCTCTGGGCCTGCTGCGCTGAAAACTGTCACACGCGAACGCACTCAGAAGTGTGGGGGGCATCACCTCGTCACCCTCAATAAAACCTCCCCGTCTTCCACAGCCTGAAACCTGCTCCTGGCTGCCAATTCCTTCTCTGAGAAACACAGGAAAGACTTCCCCCTGGCGCTTCCCCAACTTTCCCCGCAGCGGCCGCCTCGCTGCCCGGTTCTCCCCAGGCCTTGGGGTCCCACACCACCCTGTTCTCCCAAGTGAGAGACCCTTCATCCCCTCAACGCGGCAGTTCACCACCGGGGCAACCCTCCTCTCCCCTGGATGACCCTGCACCCCCACGCCTGCCCAAAGCCAAGAGACAGAAGGTCCTGGATCCCCTCGGCAAACCGTGGCCAGCAGAGGAGGGACATCACTGCTCTCCGCCCAGGTTCCGGCCCTCGGCTAGTGTCCCCCAGAAACGCCGTGGATGCTAGGGTTGGCTGCTTTGTGGGGGGCGTTTAGCTCCCGATCAGAAAGGCGAGGACGCTGGACAGAAGGGCATAGAAAGTCTGGGCGTTCAGCGGTCGTTTTTCCGATTTCAGAGCGCCTCCCTGGGGCCTCTGTCTCCCGCAGTCACTGCGCGTCCCAGGAGCGCCCGCCGGCTACACTCCTGGGCCTGAGGGAGCCCCTCCGGGGTCCAGCTGCCTTGGGCCTGCCCGGGGTCAGTGGGTCAGGGTGATTTCTCACGGCCATCACCACCCCCAGGGCCCTGGCCTGCGAGGTGCAAACAAGGGCTGGAGAAAAGTGCACGCGGGAGTGTTTGGGTTCAAGCCGCTCAAGTTCATACCAAAAGAACCCAAAAGCAGCTTCAAAGCTCTCTCTCTGCTCCCCCCCTAAATCTTACTTTGTCTTAAAGAAGCTGCTACTCCAAAGGCAGAGCAGGCTTTGGCTAATTTGGGGGGAAGAAGAGTGGCTAACATCTCCTTTCCACCTACTAATTACAATTACCTCTCTGTTCCCGGGCACACCGACGCGGGGAGCTCGGGAGTGTCGCGATCGGCGCGAAAGGACAAGGTCGGGAACGAAAAAGGCCGTACCTGCGGGGGCTGGAGCTTCCCGGAGGGCGGCGAGCGAGCGGTCTCCCTGGCCCAGAGGCTTTGGCCGCGGCGGTTCTCGCAGCCACAGTGCCAGCAGCCTCCGAGTCCCCAGCTCGCCGCCCGGGTCCCCGCGCCCCTGCGATCCCGCTCGCCGCCGCCGCTGATTGGCCTGCTGGAGTCACGTGCCAGGGCGGGGGGCGGGGGGCGGGGGGCGGGGGGCGGGGGTGAGGCCGGCCTGCAGTACCTCCGCCGGGCGTCCGGCTGCAGGGCTGTTCTAAAAACTCCCCCGGCAGGCAAAGTCCAGGCGCGGAGATCTCCCTGCCAGAGTGCTGCCGCCAGGGCGCGTGGCTTCACCCACCGCCCTGGGAGAGGTCGTTTGGGTTTGCAATTTTGTCCAGGGTTAGCATTATTAATGAACCCCTCCCTCTCCAAGTGCCCCCATCCCGCCCTGCCTCGCGGTGACCCGAATCCGTCTTGGCCCTACACTCTCGGCCCTAGACTCGGTGGGCAAGGGGCGGGACTGACAGAGGGGAAGGTGACCCCCAATCGGGTATAGGGCACTGGGTCACCAGGAGTGCCCAGGCGGCTATAGGTCTCCAGGGGGGTTAGTGGATGGTGGGGAATCGGCCTGGCCCGGGATTCCGGATAGGTCTAAGAAACACCAAACCTGGGATTGGCCCCTCAGATCTGAGTTCGGAGACGGGAAGCCTCCATTCCCCCTGCTCAGTAGCTTCCCAGGTTGCAAGGCGCTGGCTCCAGCCCTCGACTTTATGTATTTATGCAAAATGTGCACCCGGCTAAGCTTCCCTTCTCCTGCGGACTCTCCTTTCAGATCTTTCTGTTTTCAGAGCAGCCTGCGGCGCCGCTACACTAATCCCAAGGACGTGGCGGGGCGGCCGGGGGAGGGGCGGAGGGGGGGACTGGAGAGCTGCACAGTCCAGCAGGACTTCTCCGCCGAGAGGGCTCTCCCTACAGCCTCAGCCTCCTCCCTCACGCGGGGGAGGGGAAGGTGGCTGGCCCAGGTTTGGAGTCAGCGTCGGTGCCTGGAGGCCCTAGCGCAGGGGGCTGTGAGCCGGAGAGTCCCTCAGACAGGTCTAAAGGTTAATAGAGCAATCACAGGGCCCTATGACTGCGTAAAAATAACCCATCGATTACCGCAGCCTTCAGCTCCAGATAACAGCCGGCCGCTGGCTCTCACGCTTTCTGTTAACCGCCCCCTCTCCCCCCGCCCCTGCCCCCTGCCCAGGCCGCGTTTCTCTCCCTGGCGCAGACTTCTCATACCAGATTAGAGGGTCGTGAGGGGGTCGGGATGCCACCCAGCGTGAAACCTGTGCGGCTCCGAAGGAAGGGTAGGAGTGAGACCCGCTTCCGCAGTGGGTGATCGGATTGCCTGCCTGCGCGAGAGTCACCCCAGCGCCGAGGAGGAGGCTGGGACTCGGGGGCTGATGGAAGGAAACCCCCAAAGGAATCGCAGCCAACGCGTGGGGATTCTTAGGAAAATCCCAGAGGAAGGACTGAGCGCGGCTGCGCAGGGAAGTCTCTTTCCTGAGCTCTAGGTACGGAGGTCCAGAGGGAGCTGCCTCTTGCTGGGGCTCCGGGCGCAGCGGCAGAAGGTTCTGCGCGCCCGGGGACGCACACCCCAATGCCGCAGCCCAAGCCGCTGCCCCGGAAGCTAAGGGCGGCGGGCTTAGGGTCCCTTCTCCAGCTCCCCCAACTCCTCGCCAGCGCCTCTGCAAAATCTGGCGCTGCAGATCGCAGGCCTGAGGGGGTCTTGGGGGAAGGCAGATTCGCGAGGACACTCAGACCTGCACACTTTCAGACGCAGCGGAGAAGAAGGTGCTCGCTCCCTGCGCTGTTTGAAAAGGGCCCCCTCATCCTCATTGGGCGAGCAAGAGAGGCTCGAAGCCAAAGCCCTGCGTCTGGGGCCTGCAAGGCTTTCTCTGGAGAGCTGAAACTCTGTCTTTGGAAGAGCCGGTAGCTGCCCCCGGCCTCTCTCTCTTCTCCGTGGAGATGTGTGGCTCCAGAGATGCCCAAGGTCTCAGAGCTGCAACTCTCAGGGGGTGAAAGGGGCTGACCCTGGGAACTAGGCGGTGAGATTTTCATTTTATTTTATTTTTTTAGCCACAAGCCAGGAGCTTGGGGCAGAGCATCTGTAGGAGCGGCCATCTGAGCGTCCCCACCTAAGCCAAGGACAAAGGCCAGAGATCTGCCAGTGGTGCAGCGTGGACCAAGGACCTAGAGCGGGGGTGCTGAGGTTGGCATTAGCTGCAGGGCGCCTCCCTTCGCTCTCCTCCTCCCCCTCCCGTTTCTTGGAATTTCAGTCTCCTCCTCGGTACAGTGATGGGGGCACTACCAGGCCCTTCTCTACGTGGCCGGGGTTATGAGAATCCTGAAGAATGAGCTTGCTTTTTCTAAGCTATCGCTTGCGAGGAACCCGTATTCACAGCAGCCACCCCTACTCCTGGCCAGACCCTTGACAGAGCTTCCTCCCCACCCCTTTCCCAATGGGCTGGAGCCTGGGAGCCTTGAAAGATTCGTTGGTTCCAGGAAGGCGCCCTGAGACAGAGAAAGTTCTATCTGTTTCCTGTGGGGGTTTTCGCTGCTTCCAGCGCCCCGATTTTCTCCCCAAAGGGCTCAGCTCAAGGACAGTCCAGAGGGTGTTTGGCGAGCAGCCGGCTCTTTGGGGTGTTTCATTTTCCCTCGCCCCCTCCCGCCTTCCTTCATGGTCTCCTCCCTCCCCAGGGGAGGCAGGAGCCTCTTTGGCCGCCGCGTTGCCAGGAGCGGGGAGCATTTCAAGGCCTCGCTGGCTCGCCGGCCTGGAGGAGGTTTATCGTAGGTTCCCAGGCTTCTCCCTCGTTCAGGAGGCCGCTGGGAGGGGGAGGGGATGCTCTGAGGTTCGAAGTCTTAGGCTATTTTTAAGGAGGTTTCCTGGGCTGCTGGGCTGGGATGAGGCCCAACCCCAACCCTGCTCCCCCCCCCCCCCCACCTTCTTTCTGCTTTTCGTTCCCATGCCCCACCGGGAAATTTTGATATTGTCAAAATCTCTGACCTCCTTTTACTAAGAGCCTGGGTCTAGTAAAGAGTAAAGTCGTGAGATTTTTAGACAAATAAAGAATTACTTAGATGTACTGTAAGCTAGAAAAAAAAAAAAAGTGCTCTCCAGGACACAAGAATAAGTTGTGTTTCCTTGCTCCGCTAAGGCTCTGGGGACTGGAGCCAGTCCACACCCTCGGAGAGGCGCAGTGCAGGCTGGACATGGTGTACAGAGGAATCTGTACCCTGCTTTCCTGGAGTGGGGGGGAGTTAATAAACACAGAATTTACAGTGACACCAGCAAGGGTCTTCTCCCTCACAGTATTCCCCAGATTTCCTGACTGGACCTGGGCGGCTTGCTTTAAGTGCCACGTCAGGTGCCACAACCTCAAGTTCAGGCTGGTGAGGTCGTTGGGCGCCCGCAAGAATCAGCCTTGGCTCCCCCCACCAAAAAAAAAAAAAACCACAAAAAAAACGTTTCCTTAAAAACACGTCCCCCAGAGTGTCATCATGGGGAACAAGAAGCCCAGGCAGAGCAGCCCAGAGGGGACTACAAAAGTCACCTCTCTTCCTGGGTAACAAATTCCTTTGGAGATACAGACGCTTCTCTGCAGGCTTGTGAGCGAGGAGTCAAGTTCATCCGAACAAAGTGACCCGCGTTGAACGTAGGCGCGCTCCTGTCTCCGACTCCACAAACTTCGAATCCTCGCAGGGGCACCATGGACCTCCTCCCTCTGAGACACCCACCTACCCTCCGTTCAACTCCCCCCAGGCGGCGCAGAGAGAGCCAAAGTGCTGAGCGAGGCCCGTAGGGCTGGTGGAAAAAAACAAACAAAAAAAAAAAAACAGGGAACGAAATGCTATGCCCTGGACACCGGGAATTCTTTGTGGGAGCGGGGGAGGCTCAGAGACCCTCGCTTCTTCCTCTTCGCCAGGGGAACCTAGCTCAGCATCCCCAGAAGCGCCCATCAGCCCTCCCTGTCCTGGCCGGCTATTTGGAGGAGAGAAGGCAGCAATGCTTTTTTAATTCTCTAGCTTTAAAAAAACGCTAATCTGCATTGCAAAAAGGAGCCAGGCTCTTACTCACAGACCTCCGCAAATGCTTCCCGCTGTTTCCTGCCCTGAGGACCAGCGTTTTTGGCACACCTCCTCATATTTATAGTCATTTCCAGATTACAGAACACGCTCAGATTCCATTTTCTCGAGGAAACAACAACATCGCTAGGGGGGGAGAGAGGTGTTACCGTCCTCATCCAAACGGAACTCCAACTCAGAGCCCCAGACAGGGAAAGACTCTTGCCCAGGTGACAACCTCTGGGACTCTTGACAATACGTCTGGACTCTCAATTCCTGAGTCTTAGTTCTTTTTTTCCATTCTACTTAATATCGAGTTCCTATAATGAAAACTTTTTAAATCCTCGTCTGCCTTTCAGACACTCCTAAAGTTTCTTTAAGGAGTACGCCTGGCATTTAAACATTAAAATCGATTTAAAAATAAAACAGGTTGTTCTCATAATCTATGAGCTCGTGGGAAAGAAAAGCAAAAAGGAGTTTCCACGTTTTTGTTAAGTTCGGGAAGGATGCCAGAGGCTTTTAAACGGGGAGGGCAAGCCAAGTGCCTCAGGTTCGGAGGCAGCAGAGGCCAGAACAGAAACCTAGTCCGCACCCACCTGAAGTCCAGGAATTCAGAGCGTCTCTGGCCCCTTGCCCTGCTGGCCCGCTGACTACGGCTCATATGCCCCTCTTACTCCTCCTGGCATGGCTCCCGCTCCCTCTCCCTCTCCTCATCGAAGGGCCTCCAACAAACAGCAACTGGGAGTTTCTAGCACCCACTGCCCACTGTCCATCTGGGGCATACACTCCCGGCATGAAGCTGCCACCTCGGGAATCATCTTAATGGTGTGGGCCCCAATTATTTCACTTGGGGGCTCTCCCTTCCACGTCCCCTGGTTGCAATGCTAAAGGTGCCCAGTCCTGAGAAAGAGCGTGACAAATGTTCTTGGAATATATAAAATGCTCATTTGCACTCTAGCTGGTTTTGCCCACTGGTTAGAGCATTAGCCTATGGAGTGAAGGGTCCTGGGTTCGATTCTGGTCAAGGAGAATGTACCTCGGTTGCAGGCTCCCTGCCCTGGTTGGGGTCATGCAGGAGGCAACCAATCGATGTGTCTCTCACATTGGTGTTTCTCTCTGTCTCTCCCTTGCCCTCCCACTCTCTCTAAAAATCAATGGGGAAAAAAAATATCCCATTAAAATGTTAATTTGCTTTATTCCTAGGCCTTAAGTTCTTTGGCTGGTCATACACATTTATCTGTGGTTGGTTACACACATCTCCTTCCCCCTCCCCCAAGGTAAGCTATGAGATCAGCCACCAAGCTGGCACCTAGTAGATGCTCAATAAATGTATGCTGAGTGGTTGACATTACAAAAGGTATTGCTAATAGCACCTGTCAGGGTTGGAGAGAGTTGGAGAATGGAACATCCCCTCAACAGGAAATCTGTTGCTGGGTGCACAATAGATGCCTAGCAACACCACCATTTCTCAAAGTAGGATGCTGGGGCCCAGGAGAGATACGAGAAAGTGTCCTAGTCTGTGTCAGTTCAGCCACTTGGCCAGCTTGCAAATCTCCCACCTAAATTGTGGCTATCCCTAAAGGAACCATGGAGCCCTGGGCTCTGTATGAAGGATATTTTCTCCACTGCTTTTCAGAGAGAGTGAAAGGGAGAGGGGAGGAGGAGAGAGAAACATGGATTTGAGAGAGACACCTGGATTGGATACCTCCTGCAGGTATCCCCACCAGGGGCCAGAGCTAACCTGAAACCCAGGCATGTACCCTTCAGGGAGCAGTCTGATGCTCTAACCTAGGGGTGTCGAACTCAATCAGAGAAGGGGCCAAAATCTAAAATCCAGCCTAAATCGCGGGCCGAATGGTTTACTGAACAGTCATAAACTGACAATGTCATAAACTGACAGCGGAGTGCAGTGATGACAGCGCGGTGCGGGCCACATTGCAAGGCCTGGCAGGCTGGATTTGGCCCGCGGGCCTTGTGTTTGACATATGTGCTCTAACCACTGAACAGCATCATCCAGGGCCCAGTGCGCAGGGTTTTAGAAGTCATGTTCAGTGAATCTGGTTTGGCACCCAGGCAGTGGCAATCAGCGAGGGAGGCCGAAGGGCTCCTTGGGGACAAAGACTGACAAAAGTTGCCAGGTGCACAGTCTCCCCTGACATGGAGGGCCCAGACCCACTAATTCTGAAAAGATGGAGGGCCCCAGTCAGACACCAGGACCAAAAACACTAGGGGGATGGCAAAGGAAAGAGACAGAAAGGAGAGAAAAGGGGGAGACCGAGGAAGACAGGCAGAGAGGAAGCCAGAGAAAATACCTGGGAGCCACGGAGAGTGAGATAGGCCTGAGAATACCAGGGAGGGACAGGACTCATTTGTTCGCTCATTCATTCATTCATTCATTCTATATTTATTGAACACTTACGGTGAGATTCAGCAAGGAGAAAAAAGAGAAAAGGCTGCCGCGGGCAGCTAATATTCTACAAGAGGAAGATGAACGGTAAATAACTCTAATATATAGTAGTAAATGGTGGAGTCTTATGGGGAAAAAATAAATAAAACAAAACATCAGGCATGGGCAGGCAGAGAGAGAGGGCAGAGAGGAACCTCGGGCCCAGAGAAAGAAGACGAGATAAGAGTCAAGAGACCTAGAGACTGAAATAGAGAATCTAGACCCCAAGAGAGGGGAAAGCAAGAGAGAGAAATGGGAAGTAAGGGGCCTGGGCCGGATCGGAGTAGAGGGCACCGGACAAGAGCTTGATGGACCCGGAGTCCAGGGCTCCCCTGCCAGGCTCCTGGGGAGGGCGGGAATTGCGATGGGGACACTGGCAGTTGGAGCTCGGCCAGTCTCCTGACTCGACGTGCATATTGTATAGGGGGGAGGGGGGCCTTGTGGGGCCACCAGGGACGTGGCGTTCCCAGCGTCTACTCGCCGCTTCCGCACCCGCCGCCACCGCCCCCTCGGCCTCGGCACCCTTCCCCTGGCCGCGGAGCCAGAGCCGAGGTGACCTGGCGCTGGAGAAGCCGCCCAGGCAGGCGCCGAGACTTGACGCAGCCAAGTGGGAGACAGGAAAATGTCACGGAAGCGCGAAGCCCAAGTGCGAAAACAGCGTCTCTCGCTGAAAGCCGGGCAGCAGGGTGGGCGGGGGAGTCGGGGGAGCAGCGGAAAGACAAGGAATGGACAGTAACATCGCCTCAAATGCCCCCCCTCCCCCTTTACAGCAGGAGCCCTAGAGAGTGGGCTGCCTTTTCCCTAACACCCATCGGCTTGAAGGTAGTTCTTATTTGGAAATAATTAGTTTCTTGCAACAGTAGAGGGAGGAGGAAGGAGGCACGATGCTTCCCATGGCTAAGCCTATCTATTTGGGTGAATAAAAAAGACTGGAAGATCCCTGGCATTACATTTCTTCTGAGCTCTTTTCACCTTTTTAAAAAAATATTTTTAAATTGATTTCAGAGAGGAAGGGAGAGGGAGAGAGATAGAAGCATCTATGATGAGAGAGAATCATTGATGGGCTGCCTCCTGCACTCCCGCCCCATGCTGGGGATCGCCTGCAACCAAGGCGTGTGGCCTGACCAGGAGTCAAACAGGGGCGTCCTGGTTCATATAGGTCCACGACCACTCAGTCAGGCCTCTATTTTTCACTTTTCTCTTCAATCACCGTACAGTATATACCTGTGTTTGGTTGAAAACCTTTACAATCTGCTTTCTTCCGCAGCCCCAGTCCCTCTTCAGCTAAATGCTAATGAACAGCAAATTGTCAGAGGGCAAGAACTGCAGGAGAAAAACCAAGAAGCCAAGGGTCTGAGGAGATGGAATAATCAGCACCTAGATGACGGGAGCTGGCAGGATTTCCCTATGGAGGTGCAGAGCTAGCCCCAGGGGTGTGGGCTAACTTTGTTCTGTCCTTCCTCCCCCATCTCATCCCCCCTCAGCTCAGGGGCTGGCCTTTCCCCCGTGAGAGGCAGAATCTCCCCTCACCCATGAGGCCCAGTTCCAGTAGCCCAGAGTGGGCTCTCAAGGATGGAGTGGAGAGCTCAGAGCAGAGAGTATAAGACAACGCCTTATCAGTGAAGAATGATCATTTTTTCAATCACCAAGTGAGAAATGTGTCTGCTCCACTTTAAAAGCCCTGAATTCTCATCCTTCTCCCAGCTTTTTTCTCTTCTCCCTCTCTCTCTCTCTCTCTCTCTCTCTCTCTCTCTCTCTCTCTCTCTCTCCCCCTCACCCCCCCTCCCCCGCTTACACTTAGCATTTTTGTCAGGTATCTTTAAACTCTGCAGTTTTATTCATAATGGCCCCAAACTGCAAACCACACATATGATCCTCAGCAGGAAAATGGGAAACCAGATGAGGTACATCCATAAAGGAGAACACTAATCAGGAACGAAAAAGAAAGAACTACCAATACACCCAACAACATGAACGAATCTCAAATGCACTATGCTTCATGCAAGAGGCCAGACTCAAAATTCTAAAGGAACCAGGTATATGACATTTTCATGTAGGGATAGAAAACAGATCAGTGGTTGCTGGTGCAAAGGGTTAGGGACGAGGCAATTGCACAGAGAGGAGAGGAAATTTTGTGCAATATTGGAACTATTCCATGTTTTGCTTGTGGTGGTGGTTACACCATTCGTGTATTTGTCAAAACTCATAGAACTGTACATGAAAAAGGATGAATTTACTGAATGTAAATTTCACTTCCATAAATCAGACTTCTGAAAAAGCAGGAGGGAAAGAAAGTATGGCTGGGGCAAGATAAGAGCCTCAGTCAGTTCTCTCTCTCTCTCTCTCTCTCTCTCTCTCTCTCTCTCTCTCTCTCTCTCCACACACACACACACACACACACACACACACACGCTCATCCCCAGTCTTTAGGGAGACTCCACATCCCTGGTACATGTTTGACTCCCACCTAAAATACTTCAGGAGAATGATTTATCTACAAAATAAATCTTTGCATCACTTTAAAAAGGATCCAGCTCAGCCAGCGTGGCTCAGTGGTTGAGCATGGACTTATGAACCAGAAGGTCATGGCTTTGATCCCTGGCCGGGGCACATGCCCAGGCCGCAGGCTTGATTTTCAGTGTGGAACTTGCAGGAGGCAGCTGACCAATGATTCTCTCTCAACATTGATCTCTCTCTCTCTCTCTCTCTCTCTCTCTCTCTTTCTCTCTCTCTCCCTTCCTCTCTGAAATCAATAAAAATATTTAGAAATTTTAAAAAAGGATCCAGCTTCCAAGGTTCATCTTCTACATGGTCTGCAGGAGTGGTTGCAGCAGATAACCCTGGATATAGCTCAGTGTAAATTCGATGCACACACATTCATATTTCACAGCGGCTGCAGGTAGGGAAGGTGGCATCTGAGGGAGGATTTTTCAGTTTCTCCTCCTGAGAGTCCTAAAGCCAGGCAGCAGGCTCTAGAGATTGCTAAGTCACTTTCTTTCTTTTTTAATTTTAATTAAAAAATATATTCTTATTGATTTCAGAGGGGAAGGGAGAGGAAGAAAGAGATATAAACAGCAATGATGAGAGAGAATCACCAATCAGCTGCCTCCTACATGGCCCACACTGGGGAGGGAGCCCCGTAGCCTGGGGCATGTGCCCTGACCTGGAATCAAACCGTGACCTTCTGGTTCATAGGTTGCTGTTCCATGAACCATGGAACTGAGCCATGCTGGCCAGACAGCCAGCCGGGCCATTGCTAAGTCACTTTCAACAATGCTGCCACTCACTAAGCAATCTGCTGGTGGCGGATGGAGAATAGGAGACCCAGCTGGCCAGAACCCAGTCAGTCAGGGGAGACTGGTTTTTGTCTAGCTGGTCCCAGGAGGCAAGAGTAAGCCAAGGGCTGACTCTGAAGGAATGAATTTGCCCCTGAGAGTAGGACTGTATATCTGAATGGACTAAGGGAAAAGCATTTGGTGAAGCATTGCCTTTCCTGAATGAGGTCTTATTCACAACAGTTCTGCAGAAGTTGTTCTTTAGCTCTGATTTTTACATCAATTTTCACATTACCCAGCTGTAGCTTGTGATGTGCACAAGGCTATCATGTAGGTGAATGGTAACTGGAAGAAAGTGTGCACTGGTACACTTCGTACCTGCATTTACAAAAATCATAATCTAGTAGGCATCACGGGGAGCCCGAAAGCTATTAACTCCTGGGCTACAGGATGGCTTTGCTACCTTCCTCTTCTGCTCAATAAAAAACGGTGTGTGTGTGTGTGTGTATGTGTGTGTGTGTGTGTGTGTGTGTGTGTGTGTGAGAGAGAGAGAGAGAGAGAGAGAGAGAGAGAGAGAGAAAGAGAGATTGTGTGTGTGATCATTTCTACTCCTGCCCAGAGGTGTTGATATCATTGTTTCTAACTCCAGTCAAACCAGTGCAGTAATAGAGGAAAAATTAATGTTAACAGACACCCAATGGTCAGCAGTTTTTTCTCACCTTCTTCACTTGGACTAAAAAAAAAAAAAAAAAAAATCCAAACTAATAAAACATCACCACCACCAAACAAAAAAAAAGACCCCCCCCCCAAATATTGTGTTTCCTGTTAGGAACAAAGCAAACAGTTTGGTTTTGTCAATTTCCTAATACTCTCACCCCCTCCTAGGAGAGCTTGCTAATCAAGCAGTGGAAGAACCAAAAGGTGGGAAGGGAAGAAGGGAAGGGAGGAAGTGAATCCATACCGGGAGAGCTTGGTGGAACAGCAGCCTTAGGGGTGGGGTGGAAAACACTGGGGGCCACCATAGATCTGACCTTACCCCCTGGGTGGCTTTGGGTAAATCAAAGCCAGGGAGGCGGGCCGTCTCCTTCTTTTGAAATGAAATGAAATGAAATCGGATACCATGCCCTGAGAATTCTTCCAGCCTCCAAATCCTCTGGACCTGAATGATCTGAATTCCCTTCTAAGTGTTGCAATTCATATAGTAAACGTTTATTGAATGCTTACTACCTACGTGCCAGGCACCATGCAAACTTTGGAGATACAAGGATGAACACACGTTTCTACCTTTAAACTGTTCGGACCAACGAGGAAGAGTCCTGACAACAAGTGCTGGGGCAGATTAAGTGCACGAAGAGAAATCATGTTAATTCTTCGGGCTGGCATCCTCCCTCGGATGCCACCCCCAACCCCACACACACTCTTTTGCCGCATTTACTATTCTTTTCTCTGGATCTCGTCGCCCGCGCACGCACACGCGCGGTGACCAGACTTGGGGCAGGAAATGTAGAGTTCATGCACTGACAGGCACACCCGCAACCTACAACATGCACACATGCATAAGGGTCCTGGGTCCTGCAGAATACCCATATGGCCGCGCTAGGGCTGGGAGTCACAGATGTCCAGTGACCTCAGGCATGTCCAGCCTCCCGCTCTGCCTCCCAGTTTCCCCACCTGCGGAATGTTCGGGTGGTGCTCTGTCGGTTCTAAGCTCCCTTGCGGATCTTTAATTTCAAATGAACGGATCCTTGAAAAAGACACTAGATGCAGAGGTGCAAGAAAGTCAAATCTTTGTTGATAGAGAAATGCTGTCTGGGAGCCACGCGGGTCTATCGGGGGAGGGTTTACATACAGGGGGCCCGGCCGCCTGGTGCACCCGGGCGGGCGTCTCCCCGGGGCCGGCTCTCCCGCGGAGGCCACCGGCTCCCGAGCCCCGCGCGCCCGGCCCCGCGCCGCCGCCCGCCGGGTGATGGATGGCCGCGGAGCCGGCGGCCTGTCAGGCCTTATTGATGAGGTGCGCGCCGACGGCCGCCGCGTAACCCGAGGCGGCGGGAGGCGAGCGCGGGGAGGCAGGCGGGCGGGCGCAGACTCGGCGGCGCTCGGGGTCAGCCCCGGCCGGCCGCCCCCGCCCCTGCGGCGCGCCCCGGCCCGGGCTCGGCTCCCGGAGGGGGCGGCGGGCGCGGAAGCGCGTCCGGGGCCAGGCGCCCCGTGCGCGGCCCCGCTTCCTCCCCGCGGGCGCCTCGCTCCCGCCCCCGGCGCCCCGGCGCCCCTGCCCTCGCGGCGGCCGCCGCCTGGCCCCGGAGACCCCCTCCCGCTCGCCCGCGCCCGCAGCTCCGCGCTTACCGGGGCGCCAGGGCCGTGCCAGCGTCCAGGCCGCGGCGGCCGCCCGCGCTCCCCCGGGGAGACAGGGCCACCCCCGCGGTCTCGGCCTTGAGGCGGAACTCGGCCGCCGCTCACGTAGCCGCGGAGGCGCAGTTTAGGGGGAGGACGGCCGGTTTCCAAGACGTGCGAGGAGAGCAATCAGGGCGCAGGTGCAGGCTCCCCTGGAGCTCATCCGAATTTTAAAATGGCAATCGATAAGCTAAGTAGGTCAATAAAAGTGAATGCACCCACATGGAAAGAAGGGAAGTTTGCAGCGTGTCTCTTCCCCATTCCCCCCCATTTTGTACGGTTTTCATTTCCGCATGGAGCGAGAATTCTTTCAGATAGCGAAGACACTTGCTCTGTTTGAAAAAGAGAGGATCGCGCTGAGCTCCTTCTACACCTGCCCTCTGGCTTTCTCCAGTTCGCCTCTGTCCATCTTGGGTTTGCCTCATTTCCCCTTCCCTTTGCCTCCTTCCCGCTGCTCTTCCAGCTGGAGACTGCTCCAGGCCAGCTTCTCCGCGCCTGACCCACTGCAGAACGGGTGGCAGGTTGCCGTAGCGCCTTTGTCTGCCTTTCTCTGAAAGCCCCCACGGACACTAATGTCAGGATCACAAACCCTGTTACCTGCAACGCATTCTCAGCTCATAAAAAGTCAAGGTGCCTAAACCGGTTTGGCTCAGTGGATAGAGCGTTGGCTTATGGACTGAAGGGTCCCAGGTTCGATTCTGGTCAAGGGCATATACCTTGGTTGCAGGCACATCCCCAGTAGGGAGTGTGTAGGAGGCAGCTGATCAATGTTTCTCTCTCATCGATGTTTCTAACTCTCTATTCCTCTCTCTTCCTCTCTGTAATAAAAATAAATAAATAAATAAAATATATTTTTTTAAAAAGGAGTCAAGGTATTAAGTCAATACTGGTGACAACTTAATTCAGATCTTTAAGGGGCTCACGTTTTGAGTCCCTCCCCTACTTTGAGTCCAGGCCTAGCCGGACCCTAATTCTACATTAGATGTGACCTAAGAACTGGAGAACAGGGTAGTCTTTTCTCTGGAGCAGAGTAGAGAGAGGGCAGGGAAAGGTCCAGGTTGCTGTGTCCAAGACACTCACTGTACAAGGAGGGTCAGGGTCTAGGCAGCAGGTAAGGATGGTGCAAGCGCATAGATCTGGGAATCGGGAGTCCTGGGTTTTAATCCCCACACTGCCACCACAGGCAAATCCAGTAACTTCTTAAGCTTTAGTTCCTCCCTGTGTGATGGAGAGACTGGATCCCTTCCTACATCAACATTTTGTGACTTTAAGGTTTCCCAAATGGATATCACCAAATCCTGCCAGTCTATGCCTCAGAGGATCCTATACCAAAGGGCTTCTTCCTGGTCCTGTACAGTGGAAGCCCAGGAGTGCCAGACCCTTAAGTCTGAGCCAAATCATAGCTCGAATGAGGAACCAAAAATGTCAGGCCAGTCTGAATGTGTATGCTAAAAGCTTAGGCTGCAGATAAAAAATTCAATCCATTTTCTAGGCAAACAGTTATTAACAGGTAACCCTGGGCACTTACGATATGCCAGATATGGTGACAAGTGCGTTGCATGGATTATCTTATTTATCTACACAGTTACTCTATGTCCCCCACTTTGCAGATGAAGGAACTGAGGCACAAAACTATTAAGTAATTTGCCCTATTTTCTAGGTGGCAGAGTCAAGATTTACAGGTAGTTTGATTTCAGACCCAAATACTGCCACTACAAGCAAGGCACTGGTACTGTGAGGAATGTAAGAGGGGAAAACAAGGACTCACTTCTCACATATCCTCCTGTGTATGTGTGTGTGTGTGTGTATGTGTGCGCGCATGAGCGCTTTGTTAATCTTCACCCAAGGATATTTTTCCATTGATTTTTAGGGAAAGTGGAAGAAAGAGGGAAAGACAGAAAGAAGCATCGATGTTAGAGAAACACATGGATCATTGACTCTTACAACCCTTGACCAGAATTGACCCTGGGACCGGTAGGTCCACAGGCTGATGCTCTATCCACTGAGGCAAACTGGCTAAGGCACATATCCTCCTTTAAAAAAAAATCCTTTTTATTTCTTAAACTCCCATTCCCACAATCAATCCCTTTTCCCACTCTGATTCCATAGCCTTTAACCCCTTGTATTTAAGTATATTGTCCACATGTCTGCCCATCTACATACCCCTCTCTCCCAAATTTCAATCTTCTAAGTGAACATATCCTATGTTTGGCATATTTGTGTTTTCCATAGTTTCTAACATGTAATAGATATTTTTAAAAGTTTGTTGAACTCAGAAAACTGGCGTTTCTAACTTGTCCTTACCCAGTGTAAATCTGCCCTTTATGACTGAAGATATAGTACCAGGGATATGGCTGAAACACACGTGCCATGGTTCCTTCCACTGTGTGCAAACAGAGAGAAGCTCACTCACGTGCAGAACATGCCACTTGATGTCTCTCCAGCACCTTAGCTTGTGTGTGCCTCAGTTGGTGGGGTGACCATAACCCCAGGTACCTTTGGCCCACAAATCAGTCACAGGAGAGCCTCCCAGTGACACCCAGAAAGGGCTACAGATTTATCTGGAGTCACACAGCTATTCAATGGCAGGGCTAGGAGTAGGTGTCCTGGGACCCCGGTTGTACCCTGCTCTTCCATGTCAACATGCTGCTGTAGGAACTGATATCGCCCGTCTATAAACCTGCATCCCAAGGCCATGCTTCCCTCACCCTGATGCAATCACCAGGGGCAGAGGATTAGCGATAAGGCAGAGGTGAACTCTGAGGTAGTCTGGGAACCTGGTTACCGCTGCTGCCCCCACCTTTTGCAGGAAGATGGAAACAGTGACCCTGGCTCAACCCTGGGGTGGGGGTCGGTGGCAGCATGAGGATGCGATAATGAGGTCCAAGAAGTCATAGACATTCAAAACTGTCATTCCATGCCCCCTCGTAGACCATCTAAAAGGGACACTCAGTACATATTACATTTCTAGACTCTTCCAACCTTCCTGAGGACTCATAAATAGCTAGCCTTCAAAATAAAGAAATAAGGCAACAAAGTGTGTGTGTGTGTGTGGGGGTGCATAATGGGGAGGGTTCTGAACTTGGTCCTTGTTCTGACTCGTTTCATAGGGTGAGCCTAGGACACTGTATGCCTGCTGTCCTGAGTCCTGTGTGAGGATGAGTACCCACATTCACTCGTAGTTTCACATAAGTTAAATGGTCATTCTTTGTCACTTGAACCCTCTGAGCCTCGGTTTCCTCATCTACAAAGGAAAGGGTTTTGAGTAAATATCTTGCAAGTTTTCTTTTCACTGGGAAATGCTTCAATTTGATGAATGTGGGACTCATGGAGGAACTTCTTTCCTCTGAGCAGCTGAGAGCAAAGTCATTTATGGTTTTGTGACGGCTCTGTCATTGACATTGAACTTTGGGCCTCAGATTTGATTAAAACAATAATAACAACAATAATAAAATAAACCAGCTCTTCTGAATAACACAAGAGAATTTATTAGAGCTCACCTCCCAAAGCAGCAAATCATCTGCTAATTTTGTTCATTTTTGGCACATGTTACAAATAGTATAACTGCTATTGGCATCCTAATACTCCCCTTCCCATCTCCCCACCAGTTTGCTTGTATTTAATATATGAATGAAGGATTGGGTTGTTAATCAAGGCCAGAAATTCACTGTCCAGTTCCCCTCCCCACTTCTTGCCTCTGACGTTTTCTAACCCCATTCACAAGATACAGAAATGTTGTTGGGGACAAGGTTGTGGCAAGGCCACCTCCTCAGTGAGCTTCTTGTTGTGGCTACGGCAGCAGTGAGGCAAGTCTCCCCTTTCCTCCTATTCCCAAGCACACCTTCCATTTATACTGGGTGACTATGCCAGGTTCCAGTGTGCGTGTGCGTGTGCGCGCGCGTGTGTGTATGTGTGTGTGTGTGTGTACTCTATTCTGTCACTTTGTTAAGCTTTAAAAAATCCTGGCTGGCTAGAATGGTATTTAATAATTCCCCACAATACCCTGCACATAGTAGGTGCTCAATACATACTCAAAAGAATGAATTAATAAATCTGGAAGCCAAATATGGAATTCTGAATAGGTACAAATAGAAATGTACCTATTTGTAAAATGCAAATAGTTTTCCTGAATATCTTTTTTTTTTTCACCTTTCAGAAGATCCCAGGCACAGCCACAGTCTAAATGTATGCCTTGTAGGCCACTTGGTGTCCACTGTTTTGATCTCATGGGAAAGGGGGAGCAGGGGAGGGCTCTTAAACTGCTATTTGTGTCCCTTTATAACTTGTACCTTGGAGAGGCTGGATGATAAATGGGAGATGAATAATTCCTTATTGCTACTTATCTGCTGAATCTATAAACTAGTGTCAGCATTTACTCAGTTGGGTTTAAAGCTGTGCCTGGTATACTTATTAACCTGCTTAAAATAAGCCATAAAAATGGGCTTGGTAGGCAGTTGTTGTAACTAATTTTTAAAAATGACACTGGTCATTTCCCACTAACTCACGGGGTGACCTTTGGCAAATCACTTAACCTTCCTGAGCCTCACCTGCAAAATGAAAGGGGGCGGGGCTAGATCAGCTTTAAGAGGCTCATGGCCCTGTCATTCCTTAATTCCATGATTTTCAGACGACTGAAATAAAGGATCCTAATAATACCCATTAAAGCAATGACAAATCAGTTGGTATAGATGACCTCACGAGTCCCTGGAGGGTGAGGGAAGCAGTGTGTGGTAGTCAGAGCAGGGCTCTGAATTTTATTCTGTTACTAGTGGTGTGACCTTTGGCAAGAGGACAGTCTCAGTTTCCTCATCTATACAATGGACATAATACTCTAGCACTCACAATGATTACCCCAGAGACCAATCAAATGTGGGGATCAGAGGTGATATATCTGAAAAAGCACTTTGAGAAATGCTTTTCATTGTCCTCAATTTACAGTCGAGGGCATTGATTGAAGTACTCTTTGGTTAATCAATTTGTAGCAGGCTTGTTTGACTTCTCTGATTCTATCTTGATTATATATAGAAATCATTTGAAAACTATATAAAGATGGAGCATTAAGATGCTTCTCTGAGATCTATGGGTGTTCAAGAAAAACGTGCCCGATGAGACATTTCTGGCACTCTAAATGGCACAGTGATAAGAAAATTAGTCAATATCTTACTGGCCCACAGACCTAGGAATGCATAGCTAGATAGAAAATATAGCATTTTTCAAAGGTGTTGGAAATGCATACCCTTCCCAGCTCCAACTTTCCTGACTTCTCATACTCCTTGTTTTGGGATGATCTTGGCCATGTCAAGGGTACCTATGGTCTGGTCAAGGCTTTGGGTTTGATTTTCTTTGGAGACATGTGCAGAGAAACCAGTTGTTGCAAAAAATTTTTGTTGCATTCAGTCAGCAACATGTCTGGAACATGCCCCTGTGAAAATCATTCTTCAGAATAGTACTTACCCTCATGCCTGTACAGTGTAGGGGCTGGCAGATGTGGTTCAAAGATCAATATGATGCCTGACTGGACCCTGCTTGCAGAGATGAGCTGACTCAGGGCTACAAAAAACTAAGATTTTGCAGTTCTATCCAAATTCTATTCATATCTCTTTACCAACAACCAACCAACCAAACAAACAAAGGCTGACCTTGACCTTAAAAAAAAAAAAAAAAGCACAGAGCTAAGAGAGAGATAAAAATGGGATTTTAAATCCATATCCCTTATTGTACTCAGATTACAGTTTTTTATTTGCTAAATGTTTATTTCCTAATTAATTACAATGAAACTGACATTGATGTTATTTTTATCTTTTGTTGACGAAATGTGTTACATTAAATTAAAAATCTCAGCGCTAGATCTTTTGAAGTTGCCCTAAATTTATGGTGGGATTTTGTTTCTATTTTTTTTTGTTACCATTCTCCCCCCAACCCCATCCCACACTGTTTATAAAGTGGGAGGAAGGCACTCTTTTTTTATTTTTATAAACAGTTACTTATTTCTCAAGAAATTAAAACTATTTCAGTTTCAAAAATAGCACCACACTTTCATTAATACTTGCAATTCATCTGGCCATCGGCTGAATTCTCAGGAGTTGACTTTCTTGCTTTTACAATGGTCTTCTCTTCTGAACACCCTCTCCAGCTTTTTGGCAGCCACTAAAGGACTGTCTTCCCTCCCCTGCCCAAGCTCCCTCCTCTTCTCCTGGGGTCCGAATAATCAGCTTTTAGTTGCAGCTGGACCAGCACCTGGCCTTACATTTCACCACATCCTTCTGCCAGAAAAGGGAGTTTTGAGGAGAGAAAAAGGTTACAAGAACTTGACTTATTGTTTTCAATTTCAGAAACATTCAAGGTTGCAAGTGAAATTCTGAGACAATCTGGATGGTTGTGGAAACATTTTCTACAGGGGGAGGGAGACCTCTGTAGAAAAATCACTCCCACCACTGCTAAATGTTTCTAGCCAGGAATCAACAGCCCAAAACTATTCTTGGAGTTTGAGTCTATTGAGTTTTGAGAATTCTAAAGCTGACTTCTCTAAAATGGTTGTTTGTAATAAGAATGATAGTCATGAATTCTTAGGAAGTAAGACACATCTTCAATCTAATCAATCCTCCCCTCCCTCTCAAAATATTTCTTTTTTTCTAATTTCTTATAGACAATAACTCATTGTAGTTCATTTGGAAAACAGAGAAAAGTATAACAAGATAAATAAAATCCATCTAACCATAGAGAATATTAATGTTCTTTCTCTGCCTACCACCTTTTTTCACACTGTAGAGTATTTTGCTATTTTTTTTTTGTTTAAAAAACCCCCACACACATATATCCAAATTATATTCATATCTCTTTACCAACAACCAACCAACCAAACAAAGGCTGACCTTGATCTTAAAATATATATATATTATGAGATGGTTCTATTTCATTAAATATTTTAAGGAAACAGTTTGATGCTACATTATGGATTTTTTGCATAGTTTATGTAAGTAAGCATTTAATGTTCAGAGTATATGTTATTTTCTATTTTTCACTACAATAAATGACGTTTGTCTCTGGCTGGATTGTGATGTTTGTCTCAGTTGGTAAGGACATTGTCCCAATATGCCTAGGTGTGGGTTCAATCTCCAGTCAGGAAGTGACCAATGAATGCATAAATAAGTGGAACAGGGAATCAGTATTTCTCTCTGTCTTCCTCTCTCTCTAACATCACTAAATAAAAAATATATTTTATAAAAATATATATTTTATTGATTTTTAACAGAGAGGAAGGGAGAGGGATAGAGGGTTAGAAACATGGATGCGAGAGAAACATCGATCAGCTGCCTCCTGCACATCCCCCACTGGGGATGTGCCTGCAACCAATGTACATGCCCTTGACTGGAATTGAACCCGGGACCTTTCAGTCCACAGACCGATGCTCTATCCACTGAGCCAAATCGGTTTCGGCAATAAAAAAAAAATAGTTTTAAATGTTTGATGTGCACTTGTCAAATTCACATAAAAGTATAGCATCTTGTAAACCCCTACTTATTTCTTCATGGTTAATTTCTACTATTAAAAAAAGTGGATCAGAGAATATGAACACTTGTAGGGTTTGGGGTACACATTGCCGAAGTGTCTTCTAGAAAGGTTGCATCCAAAATTCCCACTACCAGAAACACTCAATTTTGGGTAAGATCATTTAAATATATATTTGTAAATCTGTCAGGTCAATTTCTACCTCTTATTAAATAAATCTAATTTCTAAGAGCTTCACTAATAAAAAAAAGCTAAAGGAGTTCATCAACACCAAACCAGAATTATATGAATTGCTGAAGGGGGTTCTTTCAGAAGAGAAAGTAAATAAAGATAAAAATTATGAACAACAAATACGTAACTATCAACAAGTGAATCTAAAAACCAAGGAAATTAAAAAAATCTGATGAACAATATTAACTGTTGAATATAATAGAATCAGAGGTATGGAAGGGGAGTGAACTGATGATTCTTGGGGAAAAGGGGAAAGGGGGATGTGGGAGGAGACTGAACATAAACTGTGCACCTATGGATGAGGACAATGGGGAGTGGGGAAAGGGCAGAGGGTGGGGTGGGAACCTGGTGGAGGAGAGCAATGGTGGAGGGGGGGGGAGAAGGAACATTTGTAAGAATATGAACAATAAAAACTTATTAAAAAAATCTAATTTCTGAAGTGTTTTGAAGCTACAGGTTAAAAAAAACAACAACAACTAAACAAAGCCAAATGAAACCAAGAAGTACATTGATGCCCAGCAGGAGGAATGACATGATGGAGATTATTTCAGAGGATTCTGTCCTCTGAGGTTTGTGAGGATTTCAAAATATAAGAAACTGAAGCACAGAAATGCTAATAATGTGCCCAAGACATAGACATTACGTTGCAGAGGTAGATTCAAATCATTATTGGAGCACTGGAGTCCAAAATCTTATACGGACCCAGGGACAAGGCACACTTAGTATCTCATCATTTCTAAGATTTCCAGAATGTTCTTTGTCATGAGCTTATTGTCCAGAAGTTGGCTTTTATAGCTTTTAAGTTTTTAACTGTCAAATGAGAATAATCTCAGATTAGTGCTGAGGGGAAATTTAATCTTTGAAAAGGTGATATCCTTGCCCTAACTGGCTTGGCTCAGTGGATGGAGCTTTGGCCTGCCCACTGAAGGGTCCTAGGTTCCATACCCATCAAGAGCATGTACCTTGGTTGTGGGCACATCCCCAGTAGGGGGTGTGCAGGAGGTAGCTGATCAATATTTCTCTGTCATTGATATTTCTAACTTTCTATCCCTCTCCCTTCCTCTCCGTAAAAATAAATAAATAAAAATCAATAAAATATATTTAAAAAAGAAAAGAAAGAAAAGGTGACATACTTAGCTAATGAGAAACACATTCTTACATCTTATTTGCAGGATGTGCCAGAAGTAGAAGTGAAATAACTTGTTGAGGTCACCCAGTTTGCAGGTGGGACTAGAATCCAGGCTCTGGTGATTTAGGCTACTGCCTGTACAGCCTTGCCTCTGACCAGCCACAAAAATCCCCAAGAGGCAGGGGAGGAAGGCCAGCTTGACTAAAGCCTATGGCATCTTAACGTTTCATGGGGATTCCTGTCTAGCACTTGGGGATGGAGATCTGAATGAGTAGTGGCACAGCCAGGTTAAGGGGGTACCTGGGAGGAGGGGCAGCATGAGGGGCTTAGTACAGTGAGCTTAGGGGTGAGCAGGGGAGACTGTCTTCTCCCAGGGAAAGACCTTCCATTTCACCAGCCACTTTGAATTGGGAAGCCCATGGGCGAGTGGAGGGTAGAGGCTGGGGGCCTCTCATTGCCTATCTTCTGGGAGGGGATTCCTGCATTGAATGGAAGGCTGGTCCAGATAACCTCTCAGGCCCTTCCAACTCCCAACATCTCTGATTTGTGTGTCTTGGGGGAAAGAAGTGAGCAGTCATGGGACTGGAATCGTTGATTTAGGGGCCCGCCCCAGTCGTCAGCCTAGTCCTCATCTTGGGCAAATAATTTAACCTGTAAGTACAAGGCACAATGCCTGGTGCAGAGTAAAGCTTTGTCAATGTTTGCTGAATGAATGAATGAGTGAGTGGGTAGGTGAATTTAAGACTCCTCTGTCTCCAGGAATACTGGTAAAAATCTTACAGAGAGCCTTTCGGTTGGTGTGGAGTTTGAGTGAGACGATGTAAAATATATTGAACCTAAAAGAAAACGGGATTCCCCAAAACCCAAAAAGGTTCTAATTCACCACGACATCGACAATGGGTCGAATTATAATTTACCAGCATCAGGAAGCATTCTAATAGTGGTGAATTTTGAGTCCGCAACAAAACTATTTCATTAATCCCTCCGCCAGATCGGTGCCACCCAGGGCCGGGTGGGGCACTCCAGCCCCCGTCCCCGCCCCCTCCTCCCTCTCCCCGGAGAAATACCGAGGTCTAATGGATTGTTCATGCTGCTGTCCAGATTAGATAGCAAGCCCCTCCGTTATCTCGGCTGGAGCAAACCCGAGCAGCCACCACGCTGAGAGCTTTCCAGGCTGCCCGGGCGCGAAGCCTGGGGAGTCTAGGAGGCAGGAGAGAGCAGAGAGCTGCTGACAAGTCCCGCTCCCTGCCCCAGGCTGCTTCCAGGGAGCCCCTCTTCCTTCTCAGAACTGGTCGCTAACTCCAAATCCTATCCCTACTCCCACAGCATTTAACCGGGTGTCCGCGTGATGTTATCTGCTGAATTCTGGGGAGTGGTTCTAAGACAGGAACTCCTTGGTTCTGCACGTTAACCTCCCAAAAGCTAGGAACACGTGGAGAACACCCCCTCCGCTCCCTCCCCAATACCGGAGAGATGCTTTTGCACCAAGGATTTCCACACCCGATCTGTAGGGTATTACTTTCCTGATGTTTGCTGTTTTAGAATCATCACAGAAGAAGCACAGCTGACTTTCTGACCTCCTTCTGAATCCCCCATGGTCAAGGGTCTTGCCTGTTGGTGATCCTGTTTTTCCAAGGAAAGTTTTTTTTTTTTTTTTAAAGTTTTACTTCCGTTTCTTAAAGAAAAAAAACTGCAACACGTTTCATTTTTCTCTCATGGGGTATTTTTGTCTCCAGCAATTTTCTGAAAGCAAAAAGGATCTACTATCTCCCAGCACCATGATAGAGAATAAAACGTTCATGCATGCTCCAACAAATGCTACGTAAAATAAATAACCAGTGCCACAAATCATTATTTATCTACAAGGAGAGACTAATCGTTCTGTTATTATGAGGAATGATAGAACTGCAGCGATAGAACAGAAAGCAAATAGAACCTGAGGTAGTGAACAAGAAAAAGTTATCTATTTACAGTATACGGAGTCCATTTCCTTTGGAGTTGGTGGGAAGCCATAACGAATGGTGTGATGAGACAAGTCCTCTGGCTCAGTAGCAAACGTTTCCACAATGCTAAAAATAACCTGCACCATGTTTTCGAGTGAATCAATCTCCATAGACACCCACCTAGCCCTTGGGAAATGATTTTTATAGTGCGCTATTCATTTAGAGGTGGAAACGGAAGAATTTCCTTAAGGGCAAACAAACCAGCTACTGTGCCCTTTAATATTCAGGAGTTTGGTAAAAGAAGGCTTCTGATTCACCCAATAAGACATCCTCACCCGGTAACTTCTGCACGCAAGCGGTACACCCCAATCAATACAAACGAATGTATTGTGTGGGGTAAGAGACTTGAGTTGGGACGGGAACATTTTAAAGGTGAAGCATACGTCTGAGAGTATCCCGCAGCCACTGAGACCAGCCGGGACTGCAGCCGGCCAAGAACTAGGGTAAAACAGAAAGGCACAGGGATAAAAGAGGAGCAAATGATATAGCTAAAGAGCAAAGGAAGGGGTTTTGATTTAGCAAAAAAGGGTGACCCTGGAAAAGAATTAGAAGAAAGGGGGAGGGGAGAGACAAAGGAAAAGAGAAAACAAGAAAATGTAAGGCTAACGGAATAAAGAAAATCCTTAAGAACTGGGCGGCGGGTACTGTGCAGGAGGGCAAAACAACACGCCTGGGTATCTGGTATCTAAAGAAAAAGCTGCAGCCAACCGGCCCCCCAGGACCACCAATCCCCAGGAACACCGCCTGAGGCGCCTGGCCATGGGCCCCCTGGACTGGGCATGAGCGCGGGCGGGGCGGGGATGGGTGATTGTAGCCACTGCTCCAGGCTTTTAGCGGCAAATGGTATTAGAAGGGTCTGCCTGGATTTCTTCTAGGATCAGGAGGAGGTATGCTGAGGAATTGGTGAATTTGGGGCGCGCGTGGGCTGAGAAGTAGTTAAAGGACAGTGAATGCCCTTCAGCAGAGCCTCCGTGTGCCCCAGCCTGGAATCTGAATCGGATTGCCCCTCCACAAGCCCCAAGTCCAGAGGCTTCTGGAAATCTTTACCTCCAGCTCTAGAAATATTAAGGCTCTTCAAACCAAGCTGAGGGAGACTCCCTGAACCAGGCATCTGTGGCCACTAAGCCCTTGAGCCTGGGGTGCCTGCCATCCATGCCCCTCAATAACCCTCTAAATCTGGCCCAAGAACGGACTGATCCACGGCTTTCCCCATAGAGTCTGGGGTTCGCTAGATGGTGGGTGAGGGGTGTCTCTCCACAAGGGAATACGGAGAGCAGAACAGCCTAACTCACGGGCGGTGGTGTGTGTGTGTGTGTGAGAATAACCGTTTTGATGTACAGCGGGCGTTGGGGCGAGCAGGTCCAGATTCAGGCTACAGCCCTGCACCTGGAGAGGGGCACACCCCAGCCAGCCAAACTCTGCCCACTTTATCCTCCGAGCCCTGGCATTGGGCTTCCCCACAGGGATCTCCCGTGCAGAGGGCGCCCCGGGCCGCTTTTTAAGCAGCGCCAGGCCCAGATCCAGACCCAGGCCCGAGGTCACACGATGGACCGAGGTCCAGACCCTAATGCCTGCGGCCCGGGCTTTCCAGCCCATCAGCCTGGCACCTGGGATGCTGGGTCTCGCCGGGCTCCGGAGGCCAGAGACACAGCGCGCCGCACCCGCCGGAGGTGACCGGACACACGTGGCGCCCTAAGGGCTTGAAATGCATTCAAATCAACCTGGCCGCGGTCAAGGGGAGCTCCTCTTGTTCGTGGGCCGATCGCTGGAAAGCACCAAAGGACTAGAGGGATCTGCTAGTCTATTTGCAAAGATCCGCGGGGACTCAGCGCGTGGTCGCGCGCCAGCGGGGGTCCTGCCGGCCCCCAGTTTGCTGACGGAGCCCTCGGCTAACACCGCCGCCTCCTCCAGCGGGCCACCGGGCTTTGCACCAACGGCTCCGGCGCCCGCGGGGCTGGGGATGCGGGGTGAGGGGGATGGCAGAGGGCAGGACAGGAGATTCGGGATGTTAACAGCGCGCAGCCCCGTAAGGGACAGCATGCTCTTTCGGGCTCCCCTTTGCCAGCGCTGCGCACCCCTCCTTGGGGCTCTGACCTGGGGGGATCTCCGCTGACCAGTGGTGCGGCCACCATCCAGCCCCTTGTTGGTGGGGACCTCAGCGATGTCCCTCTGGGCAGTCACTTCTCCCAATCTCTGATTCTCCCCGTCACGCGAGGAGTGTGAGAAACAGCGCCTCACTATTAAACGAATTCACAAACTTCTAATCGCGATACACACACGGGATTAAAGTGGATTATTAGTGATCGAAACTGTCATCCTCATTCTAAATTTACTCATTTTGGGACACATTGCTGCCTCTTTGACGGGACCCTGAAGCTTGGTTGAATGGCCCCATGATTTGAGAGTCTCCATTCTTATCCTCTGTTCCTTAAAAAAAAAAATTAAAAAAAGTTACTTTTCGTTCTCTTTGCTGAACTTCAGCGGGGTTAGGATTGTTCACCGGGATCTGGCCCTTTAGGGGAACCCGGGATATTTTTAAGTTCCCCGTTATGACTGCTGAGTGGCCCCGCGGGGAGCACAACCCGCTGGCGGCCGGCTCCCTCTCCGGGCTGAGCCGGGGGCTCCCTCTCCGGGCTGAGCGGCCCGGCCCGTGGCCGTGGGCGCACTGGTCCTCGGGCGCCAAGGTCCTCGGTCATTTTCTTTTCGCGCCGACACCCTAAAGACTGGCCCTTCCTTCCCGCCCTCGTCCACTCGGACCCCCGCCGGAGCCAGACGCCGCCAGGTTTATTGACCTTAGGCCGGCTTTGGGGCTTTATCAGGCCCGGCGGGGGCGTCCCGCGGCGCACCGCCCCCTCTCTCCACGGGCGCGGGGCGGGAGACCCTTTTAAGTGTTCCTGGAAGCCTCTCCTTCCTGCCCCATCCCCAACTCCCTTCAAAGAACTTCCAGAAAGATCGCCCCAATTCGAATTCGGGTGATCAAATTCGCGCGATCGCGGAGCGAACGGAGGCGGGGCCTCCAGGGCCACGGACACTGCCCCGTGCTGCCCTTTAGTATCCAGATAATGCGGGTGAAAGTGCCTCCCTCCCCTCAATTATTCGGATAATTGTCTCGGCTCTCCACCTGGTGCTGTGTTTAGACAGGTGGAGATTGATCGCTTGAATTTCTTCAGTCTCCGTGCTGCCCCAGCCCTAAACCCGCTCCCCACAGCTGCCCCAGCCCTGAAACATCTCTGGGCTTACATGGGCAAACTGTAATTTTCCGTCCTGCAAATCACTTGGCAAATATAACAAAGCATTAGAAAGTCATTTGAAATGGGCATTTTATTGGGCTCGAGAAATAGAAAAGTGATAAAGAACAACGTATTAACATTTCATCAATACCAATCACACAAAACTGTCCCCCCTCACCCCCCTCCGATCGAACTGGAGAATGAAAATCACTGTCAGCGACAAAGGTTTTTAGAAGAAAGAGGAAATGTCTATGTGGCTAAAAATGAATTCTAATCCACTCTGTAAAAAAAAAAATTGCATAAAATGAGCTTTTAAATATCCTTTTCCTCAAGGCGGATTTATCCAAATAAGACTAGCAGAACTGAAAAAAACAAAGCACTACTGCTCCTAATAAAACTAAACCAATTTTGCGATGATAAACCGGGGTCATCGATAGAAGCCTTCTACAGTGCAATCTCCCCGCAAATCAGAGCGGCACTTCCCCGATTTTGCCCAGCGAAAAACCTTTCAATTTCCCTCAATTTTGTCTCCGAAGTGCAGAGAAGTGAGAATATCAGTCCTGGGGGGAAATGAGGAGGGGGCCGGAAACCAGCTCCCGGCAGGGGAAAGATAAATGAAGCAGATGAGTGCACGTTTTGAGAAAACTTTTCGAATTCACCGGGCAGCAGCGCTTTGGGGGAGGGAAACGGACCAGAGGAATAATTTTCCACTCCCTGCTTTGCAAAGCTAATATTTGTAGCAGACGCACAGACATTGAGACGCGCGCGCGGCAGTATATTCTTCATGGTTCCAGAAGGGCGCCTCTCCTAAGGTCACAGAGTTAAAGGACGCCTTTGCCTGCTTTCACCTTTGGGTAAGGGAGGAAGCTCAGACAACCTGGTTGGTTTCAACCTGGAAACTAATGGAGCAGCCTTAGTTAAGCTCGGTTTCACTCTGATCTCAGGTCTGCTCCTTCTCCACCCCAAAGCTTCCCCTCTGTCTTCCCCTTTGTTCCTCTTTTTCTTTGGGTTCAGCTCTTCTCTCAACTACAAAAAAAAGTCAATGCTCATTTGCTCAAATTCTGGATTGGTAGGTAGCTGAGGCACTTCTGATTTATATGCAAAAGCAGTTGCAACCACGCTTTTTAAAGCACAAGTGGGCTGGGAAGAAACTCACAACCACCTCAAACCTCTACCAGTCCCTCGCATCGCATCTCACCCCAGAAGAAACGAAAAAATTAAGCCCTAC
The DNA here is from genome assembly GCF_964339955.1 of Pipistrellus hanaki. Taxonomy (NCBI): domain Eukaryota; kingdom Metazoa; phylum Chordata; class Mammalia; order Chiroptera; family Vespertilionidae; genus Pipistrellus; species Pipistrellus hanaki. The sequence continues at coordinate 66,563,232 of NC_140507.1, forward strand.
ACCAAGCTTGGCTGACCCTTGGCCTGTGAATAGGCAAAGAAAAGTATCAGATCCTGAGGGCCTTGAGGTACTCACTACCTCACCAATGAATCCAACAGGAAAGCCAGTGAGACTTTCTGTCCCAAAAGCGCCCTGGGCAGGTCTGGCACAGATCAGGCACGGGTCTCCTAAACTTTCCAAGGGGTTCTCAAGACGGAGCATCAGAAGCCAGGACCCTGGGGGAAAACCATGTGACCTGGGTGTGCTGGAGGGAGAAAGGGCACAGGGTCCAGGGCTCCTGGTCACATCTATCTGACTTTTGTGTGTGAGATATATTTATTTTTTTCTGGAGACACTGACCATCCCCATTGATTTCTGATTGTTGGAGCAGGACGCTAAACCAGGAAACAAAAAATGCTGTCCCATAATAAGAAAGAGAAACCAGCTAGAGAAATGGGGAAAGGAAGCCTTGCCTCTGTGGCTAGGCCTGTGGAGGATCTCATCCTTTCTTCCTGTCCCCCAAGGGCCCTTGCAGGTCTTCACTCACACACCGCCTGGTCCACCACTCCCCTTTCCTCTTCCCCCACCTCCCTCTCCCCACAGTCAGGTATTCAGCAAGCTCCCCACTGACTTCTGTTCCTTCAGCCCCGCAGCTCCTTGCCCTCCCTCCTTCCCTCCCAGAGCCTCCAGTCCGGCTCCCTGGGTGCATCTCCCCCTCCGCCTTGCTGGAGAGGCCACCGGGAGGGTCTGGAGGGGACTCACCACGATGGGAGTGGTGTCCCTGCAGCTCCGGCTCCGCTCAGCTTGGCGCAAGGCAGGATCTCTGGGACAGTCTGGGTCCTTTGGTCTGGGATTCCAGGCTGTTGTCAGCCGGGTGGGAGGGAGGCGGTGTGAGCCACCTCTCCCAGCTCCCTCTGAGCTCCCAGCTTTCCCTTCAGAATTAGATAACAAGGAAAATAGATAACAGAAGTGGTTAATTAATTCAGCAAGCTTTTTTTTCCTTTTGGTGTGTGTATGTAGAAGTGGAAGTAACCCTGTTAGGGAATGAAGCCCTGGCTGGATATATATATATATATGTATACATATATATTTAACGTCAATGTTCACAGGGTTCCAGAGATGCTTCTAGAAGGTCACTCAGAAGGACTCAGGGTTGACAGGAAACAAACCTAAGGAATCAGCATTTGTAGGGGAGAAATGCTGACTTCACAGATTGTGGTTTCTCCACCCCAAGTGTGTCCCAGACACCCCTCCTGCCTTTCTGACCGGTGGGGAGGGCTGCTTTGTGGTATTTGCTGAGGTCATGCAATCGTCCTCTGAAAGCAGAGATAATAACAACAGCAGTCCTGCTCTTCCTGGTATGGCAATAAAACATGACAGATTTCAAAGCGCTTGCTTGTGGTCTTTTCTGGGCTCCTCATAACAGGAACGGGCAGGCAGATTATGTAATAATAAGAGATAGTTGAGACCACTGAACTCAGAAAGGTCAGTCATGTGCCCATGGAGGACACAGCAAAGAAGAGCTCCCCTATTGGATTCCAAGTCAATTGATTCCTAATCTATATAATAAAAGCCCAGCGACCATTATAGTGGAGCGACTGGATGACCAGAAAGACCGGTCGCTATGATGCGCACTGACCACCAGGGGACAGACACTCCATGCAGGAGCTGCCCCATGATGGTCAGTATGTTCTCACAGCAGGAGTGCCACTCAGCCAGAAGCCAGGCTCATGGCTGGCGAGCACAGCTGCAGTGGTGGGAGCTTCTCCCACCTCCACTGCAGTGCTAAGGAGCCATGAGCCAAGCAGTAAGGAGCCAGTAGGTGGGTGGTTATGAGTGAGCAGGCAGGTGGTTAGGAGCCGGGGGACCAGAATTTTGAGAGAGGGCATGGGCCTGGCTTAGGGACACACCCCCCACGCACGAATTTCGTGCAGCAGACCTCTAGTCTAGTAATAAAGAAATCAATGGGTTCTTAGAATTGGAAGAAACCTCAGAATTCCAATCTCCTACCCAAAGCAGGAATCCCCAGAGATGTGGTTATCTGTACCCTATTTGAATACTCCTGGTGACGGGCAGCTCATTGCTCTATATTGCATGGATGTTCAGTTCTACTGGTCATCCCACTTCTCTGCCTGCTCCCCCCAACCCCCCAAAATGACCTAGGATTTGGGGACTGTGCCAGGCACACAGAATAAAACAGAGTAGCAGCTGGGTGTGACGTGGGGAACCAGGCAATCCAGATTTCTCTTGACAGGGCTACTGTGGAATTCTCTCCTCTCATGCCTGGCGTTATTTAGGGTAAGACTGCCTGTGGAGTCGGTGTTTTCTAAAAGCAGTTCTTTTTTTAATATATATTTTTATTTTTGTCAGAGAGGAAGAGAAAAGGAAAGAGAGACAGAAACATCCTGCATGACCTCAACTGGGAATCAAGCCTGCAACCTGGGCATGTGCTCTTGACCAGAATTGAATCCAGGACCTTTCAGTCCACAGACTGATGCTCTATCCACTGAGCCAAATTGGCTGGGCTAAAGGTAGTTTTTTTTTGTTTTTGTTTTTGTTTTTGTTTTTAATATATTTTATTGATTTTTTACAGAGAGAAAGGGAGAGAGATAGAGAGCTAGAAATGTCAATGAGAGAGAAACATCGACCAGCTGCCTCTTGCACACCTCCTACTGGGGATGTGCCCGCAACCCAGGTACATGCCCTTGACCGGAATCGAACCCGGGACCTTTCAGTCTGCAGACCGACGCTCTACCACTGAGCCAAATCGATTTCGGCTAGTTCTTAATAATAATAAGAATAAACATAATACCTTTATATTTTAATATTTTTCTATTTCCTAGTCTCCTAGAATCTTTTTTAAAAAATTATTTGTTTTAGAGAGAGGGAAACATCGATTTGTTATTTCCCATATATGCCCCAACCAGGGATTGAATCTGAAAGCTGGGTATGTGCCCTGATTGGGAATCAAATTGTAACCCTTGGGTCCATGGGATGATGCTACAACCAAATGAGCCACACTGGCCAGGGCTCCTGGAATCTTTACAACAACCTCTGCAAGGTAAGGAGAGAACATACAAATTATTTCCATTTCCAATTGTAGACAAGAAAAGGAACCAGAGAGATGAAGGCCTGGGAAAACACTTATTTTCTTCTTCCAACAATTTTTAGTTATGGATATTTTTGCAAGTGATGAATAAGATGTCTATTATAGTTATCTGCCCTTACGCTCTTTCCCTGCCAAATAACTTGTAGAAACTATGCCACAGGAAGATTTTAGTGTAAAACTCCTTGTAGTGTCAGATCATTAAAATTCCTCAAGAGTGAGCTGAACGATATAAGACATAAATGCAGAAGCTTGGGATACTCCTTTCTTTTGGGGGGGTCTGTTATTTTCAACAGAGATCAGCTTTGTTCCCATATCTTTTCCCATTATGGAGTTAAAAAAAATTATGATGATTGCCTTATCCGGTTTGACTCAATGGATAGAACATTGGCCTGAAGAGTCCCAGGTTTGATTGCAGTTAGGGACACATACCTCAGTTACAGGCTCAATCCCTAGCCCTTGTCAGGGCCCATGTGGGAGGCAACCAATCGGTTTCTCTCACATCAATGTTTCTCTCTCTCTGTCTCTCCCCCCTTTCTTCCACTCTCTCTAAAAAATCAATGGGAAAAAATTATGATGGTAAAATAGCCTATATAATAAAGAGGTAATATGCAAATTGACCATCACTCCAACACACAAGATGGCCACCCCTATGTGGTCAAAGATGGCCACCCCCATGTGGACACAAGATGGCCACCACAAGATGGCCAGCAGGGGAGGGTAGTTGAGAGGGACCAGGCCTGCAAGGGAGGGCAATTGGGGGTGATCAGGCCTGCAGAGGAGGGCAGTTAGGGGTGATCAGGCCTGCAGGGGAAGATAGTTAGGGGCGACCAGGTCAGCAGGGGAGCAGTTAGGCCTTGATCGGGCTGTCAGGGGAGTGGTCAGGGGGTGATCAGGCTGGCAGGCATAAGCAGTTTGGGGCAATTAGGCAGGCAGACAGGCAGGCAGGTGAGTGGTTGGTAGCAAGCAGTCCTGGATTGTGAGAGGGATGTCCGACTACCTATTTAGCCCTAATCCCACTGGGATTGGGCTGAAATTGGCAGTCGGACATTCCTTGAGGGGTCCCAGATTATAGAGGGTACAGGTTGGGCTGAGGGACCCTCCCCACATGCACGAATTTTGTGCACCAGGCCTCTAGTATATAATGTTTTTTTTTTTTTTTTTTTTTTTTTTTTTTTTAATATATTTTATTGATTTTGTACAGAGAGGAAGGGAGAGAGATAAAGAATTAGAAACATTGATGAATGAGAGTCATCGATCAGCTGCCTCTTGCACACCCCCTACTGGGGATATGCCCGCAACCAAGGTACATGCCCTTGACCGGAATCGAACCCAGGACCTTTCAGTCCCCAAGCCAACGCTCTATCCATTGAGCCAAACCCATTTCGGCGGGCCTCTAATATATAATGTTACATTTACCATCTTAACTATTTTGAAGTGTATAGTTCAGTGGCACTAAGTACATTGAAATCATTCTGCAGCCATCACCACCATCCATCTCCCATCTCCACAACTTTTTTATCTCCCCAAATTGAAACTCTGTCTCATTAAATACTAGCTCTCTATTCCATCCTCCCTTAATCCCCTAGCAACCACCATTCTACTTTCTGTCTCTATGAATTTGACTATTATAAGTGGAAGCCCACATTATTTGTCCTCTTATGACTGGTCTATTTTACTTAGCATAATATCTTCAAGTTCATTCACACTATAGAATGTGTCAGAGTTTACTTCCTCTTTAAGTCTGAATAATATTTCATTGTATGGATATACCAGCTTTGTCTACCCATTCATCCATGGATGTCCACTTTGGCAATTGTGAGTAATGCTGTTATGAACACAAGTATGCAAACATTGTTCTATTCCCTGCTTTCAATTCTTTTGAATATATACCCAGAAGTGAAATTGCTGGATTATATGAATCAGTCTACCATATGTTTTATTTTCTGAGGAGCTGCCATACTGTTTTCCATCCCTTATGGAGTTCTGATCCACATTTTCAAGAGGAGGTACCTCCATCCTCCTAAGTAGCAAAGAAGTGGGAGCTCCAATATCCACTTATCCTGACTGGGGTTCTATCCAAGGGCAGATTTCTCTGCCTGCTCAGATTTTGCAAAATGGAAGAAGGTAGAAAATGAGGTTCTCTTGAGCAGAAAGAACACACACTTCTTTACCAAAAGATTAAAGGGGATAACTTCTAGTACCAAAGTGCATTTAAAAAGTACCTGTATTTGTATCTCAGCTCTGAATGCTTTTTGCCTCAGTCTTCTCCATATGACTACAAGAACCTGGTTGCCTCAGCATCACTATCAGCACCAGCAATGTCAGGAATAAAATAAGTCACAGGTAGAACATATTTGTGTTCATATATTAGAAAAATAAAAATAATCATGGAATGTTAATGAGACTTTACTATTTTCATTTCTCCCTACTTTTCTGATTTTTTTTTTTGTGAGGTGGAGGGAAACCCATTTTTGCCCCTGTGATTTCATACTTTTCATAGGTTTTATATATTTTAGGGAACCTGAAACTTCAGTCCAGAGGATTTGGTTTGAGGCTCTATTAATCCAGCAAGCCTGTGCAAGTCTTTCTTGGGCATAATAATAATTATTATTATCTAATAGTGTCCTGTGAAGGTTAAATGAGATGACAATATGAGAATCATTTAGTGTGATGCCTGGTTATATATGTATACCAGAGGCCCAGTGCATGAAATTCATGCACAGATAGGGTCCCTAGCAGCTGCTAGCCAGGGCCTTCCTTCATTTCATGCCACCCCCTGATGGTCAGTGCACATCATAGTAAGAGATGGAACTCTGGTCAGTCAAAGTCCCAAGGGGACACTTTGCACATTAGGCTTTAATATATATATACTAGGGGCCTGATGCATGAAGATTCATGCAAGAATGGGCCTTCCTTTCCTGGCTGCTGGCACTGCCTTTGCTCTGGCCTGGAGCTGCCCTTCAGCCTTCCCACACTGCCCAGAGCCCACAGTGGCTGGGAGCAGTGTGGAACACCTGCATTGTTGCCATGGCGACAACACAAGCGTCTAGGGGCCCCCCCCCCCTCCCGGCCCCTGTGCCTGCAAATTCAAATTAACATGTCATCTTTGGTGGGTTAATTTGCATACACACACCTGATTGGCTGTTGGGTGTCGTGAAGGTATGGTCAATTCACATCTTACTCTTTTATTAGTGTAGATAGATAGATAATTAGCTGTGGGCATAAGAGGCTTGTATTCAGCCCAGTGACCCTGAATCAGAGAACTGAATCTTCTTTCTTATGGATGTTCTCATGCCTGTCATCCAAATGTCATTAAAATGTGAGAAAAAGATTCTCATCACAACCCAAATCCTTTCTTTATAGTCTTTACTCTAGAAAAAGTCCTTTGATGGCTAATTCATCCCTGATATAGTCATAGAAAGATTCATGACTAAGACGGTACAGAGATCATCCATGTATTCTTTGCCTAGTTTCTCTCAATGATTGCATCTTACATAATTAGAGTGCAGCATCAAAACCAGGAAATTAACATGGTACAGTGTGTGTACATTTCTATGCCATTTTACCACATGTATTATAGGTTCATATAAACATCACTTCAATCAAGATACAGAACTATTCTATCACCAGAAAGACCCCCTTGTGGTACTCCTTCATAGTCACAGCTACTCCTTCCCCCGAAACATCCCTAATCCCTGGCAACCACCAATTTTCTCCATGTCTGTAATTGAATTATTTTGAAAATTTTATATAAGTAAAATCATGCAATGTGTGATCTTGTAAGATTGGCTTTTTAAAAATCAGCACAATGTCCTTGAGATCCATCCAAGTTGTAGCATGTATCATTAGTTCATTTCTTTTCATTGTTGAGTAGAATCCCAGGGTATGAGTGCACTGTTTGTTTAACCATTAACCTATTGAGGGATGTTTTTATTGTTTTCAGTTTTTGGCTATTAACAAATGAAGCTGCTAAAAGTAATAGTGTCCAGTTTTTGGGTGGATATACATTTTCATTTCTCCGGGACTGTGATTGCTGAGTCATATTGTAAATGTATGTTTAGGATTTTTCTTAAAAAAAAATATTTTTTTTTATTGATTTCAGAGAGGAAGGAAGAGGGAGAGGGAGATAAAAACATCAATGATGAGAGAGAATCATTAGTAGGCCACCTCCTGCACACCCCCAACTGGGCATTGAGCCTACATCCTGGGCATGTGTTCTGACTGGGAATTGAATTGTGACCTCCTGGTTCATAGGTTCAACCACTGAGCCACACCAGCTGGGCAGTGTGGATATTTTAATGATGTTAAATCCATGAACACAGTACATACTTCTATTGATTTGAATCTTCTTCAATTTCTTTCTTCAGTGACATATAGTTTTCCTACATTTTTAAACTCCTTGGTTAAATTTATTCCTATATATATTTTTGGGAGCAATTTTAAATTGGATTGTTTTCTTAGTTTCCTTTCCTGATATTTCATTATTGGTATAAAAAATGTCAACTGATTTCTGAATATTAATATTGTATTGTGCTCCTTTACTAAATTCATTTATCAGTTCTGGGATTTTTGTTGTTGTTGGAGTCCTTAGAGTTTTCTATATACACTATCATATTAGAGTTTTACTTCATTATTTCTAATTTGTATGCCTTTTATTTCTTCCTCTTCTCTGATAGCTGTGGTTAGAACTTCCAATACTATGTTGAATAAGAGTGGTAAAAATGGACATCCCTGTCTTATTACTGATATTAAGGGAAACACTGTTTTTGTTGTTGTTAATCCTTATCTGAGGATGTTTTTCCACTGATGTTTAGAGAGAATGGAAGGGAGAGGGAGAGACAGAGACAAACATGGAAGTGAGTGATCACATAGATTGGTTGCCTCCTTCATGCATCCCAACCCGGGCTGTGGAAACTGTAACCAAATTACTTGCCCTTGACTGGAATTGAACCTCAGACCCTTTGATCCATGGGCCAACACTCTACCCACTGGGCCAAACCAGCTACGGTCACTTTTTTTTTTTTTAAACAAAAGGATCATGACTAGCTAGTTCATGCCATCTGCAAATAGGCCTACTTATAGTTCTTTTTGATCTGTAGTCTTTTTATTTCCTTTATGTGCCTTAATGTTCTGGCCAAAATTTCTAGAACTATGGTGATCAGATATGATGAGAGTGGAAATCCTTGTCTTATTCTCAACCTTAGGGAGAAAGCATTTAGTGTTTTGTCATTAAGGATAACATTAGCCATATGTCTTTAGTAACTGCTCTTTTTTTTTAATTTTTAAAAATATATTTTATTGATTTTTTTTTTTTACAGAGAGGAAGAGAGAGAGATAGAGAGTTAGAAACATAGATGAGAGAGAGACATCAATTAGCTGCCTCTTGCACACCCCCTACTGGGGATGTGCCAGCAACCAAGGTACATGCCCTTGACTGAAATAGAACCTGGGACCTTTCAGTCCACAGGCCGATGCTCTATCCACTGAGCCAAACCGGTTTCGGCTTTAGTAACTGCTCTTTATCAATTTGAAAAACTTCTCTATTTCAGATTTTCAGAGAATTTTCATTATGAACGCGGGTCAAGTTTTGTCAAAAGTTTTTTTCTGTACTGACTAATATTATCACATGATTAATCTTATTTTGCCTATTGATGTGGTGGATTACCCTGATTTTCAAGTACTGTTCTAGCTTTGCAGCCTGAGAGTAAATCTCACTAGTCATAGTGTATAATTCTCTTTATATGTTGCTGTATTCTATTTGCTAATACTGTATTTTGGTAAGGATTTTTAATCTATGTAAATAAGGAATATTGGTCTGTAGTGTTCTCTTTGTGTATTTATTAGTTTTATTTTGGTATCAGGGTAATACTAGCATCATAAAATGTATTGGATCATAAATGGCCCCTTCATTTCTATTTTCTGGAAAAGATTGTGTAGAACTGTTATTTTTTCATATTTATAGCATCTGGTATAATTCCCCAATAAAATACTGGATTTTTTTGGGGGGAATTTAAATTACAAATTCAATTTTCTTAAGAGTTATAGAGTTATTAAAATGTTCTATATCATGTTAAGTAAATTGTGATAGTTTGTACTTGTTGATGAATAGGTCCATTTCATCTAAGTTGTCAAACTTACGTGTGTAGAATTGATTCCCTTATTATCATTTGATGTCTGCAGGTCTGAAATGATATACCTTGTTTCATTCCTGATAGTGGTAATTGGTGCTTTCTCTTAAAAAACATTTTTTTTTTTAGCTTTTCTGGAGTTTTGTTAATTTTATTGATATTAAAAAAAAAACAACACCAAGCTTTTTATTTCATTTCCCCCCCTCCCTCAATTTCATTGGTAAAGTTCTTGTTTTTATTATTTCCTCTACTTCTTTCATATTTTTCTAACTTATTGAGGTGGGAGCTTAAATTATTAATTTGAGTCCATCTCTCTTTTCTCATGTAAACATTTAATGTTATAAATTTTCTTCTCAGCACTGCTTTAGCTATGTCCCCAGGTGAAATAAATGGTGAAACATACTATTCTTAGATAAGAAAACTCAATATTGAATAATACATGGATATTTATTTAGAAATTTACAAAAGTATCCTAAACATTATTTGAAACAATAAATGGATGAAAATAGTCATATATTTTGTGGTTTTCTCTGAGACTTGCTCTTTGAGCCATGGATTATTTGGAGTATATTTAGTTTCCAAGTATATAGAGATTTTCCAGTTATTTTTCTGCTGTTGATTTCCTGTTAGATTTCCCTGTGTCATCTTGGTTGATTGTGTGTGTGTGTGTGTGTGTGTGTGTGTGTGTGTGTGTGTAAATCAAGTTGAATTTTTCCTGATTCTTGATATAATGAGTGATTTTCAATTGAAACCTGGCCATGTTGCATATTATATTACAGCACTGGATTTTATTTTAATCACCTGTTATAGGTCTCTGACACCACTGGGAGTTCAGCTTCCCACTAACCCTCTCCTGAGGCAACCCTGCCTGGAGTCATCAGAGGTGTCTTGTTGCTGGTCTCCATGTGGCCTCCACTCACACAAGAAGAGGAGTGGCCTTGTTATCAGTGTGCGGTGGTGAAAGTCCTGACGCCATTGAGCTTCCTCTGACACCATGCCAGCAGAAAGTGTGGTTGTCTCATTACTACTGGGTGGGGTTGTGAGTCTGGGCTTCCTGTGTGGTCTTCATTGCCAATGCAGATTGGGGGCCTCATGAAAATTTTAAAATTCTATTAAGGGAGAAAAAAGAGGTGGAATAAATGGTGAAACACACTGTTCTTAGATGAAAAGACTCAATATTGAAAGATACATTGATATTTTTTAGAAATTCACAAATTTACCCTAAAAATTATTAGAAAAAATAAATGGATGAAAATAGCCACGAGAAAAGAGTAATCATAGGGGACTTGACCACCAAAAATTAAAATGCATTACAAAGCACAGCATTTACATTCAGAAGAACCTAGTTAAGACCTGGTTTTCTCACTTACTCGCTGTGCTACTACTGGATACACAGTTCCTCTGAGCCCCTCCTGTTAGGTAAAGTGTCCCTGTGAATAAAAATAAAAGTAAACTAAGTTTCTCACTTAAAAATGGTGATGATAATAAATGCTTGCCTTATAAGATTCTTATATTCCATTGCACAACACAGGTAGGAAGTTTTTTTATAAACTACAAACTAAATATATTAATTATGATGATAATGCTTAGTATTATCTACAGTTATACAACACATGGTTAAGATATTTAAGCAGAGATAATTGTTAAGATATCCATGCCATTTATTTCAAGGACTAAATGAGGTACCACTGCTTCTTCCTGACTAACTGCAAAGGAATTATTTTGAGTTTGTGCTTTTTGACGGGCATTTTTTGGATATTTTAGAAGTTGGATAGTATTAAGATTATGACAAATTTTGGAAGTTTCAAAAGAGATCATTTGTTATTTGTAGTAAATATTCCCAAGGAAGCTTCTATTTCTGAGTTGGTGCCACCCATTCTTCAGGCTATGCTTTTATAAACAAATAAAATTATCAGATAAAATGATGATGTAATACAGCATTTGGATAGAGTTTCCAGATAGAATTCAGGAAACCCAATGGAATTTGAATTTCAGATAAACAACAAATCACATTTTAGTCTAATTATATTATAAGTGTGAAATTAAACATTTATGATTTATTGTTTATCTGCAATGCAAATTTCACTGGGTAGCCTATGGTTTTATTTCCTAAATCTGGCAACTCTAAATATGAAGAACCTGCTATAAGTGTAAGAGTTTGGGTTGACGGATGGTGGTGTGTGTTGATGGAAATGGTGTGTAAATAGGAACTGCTCATACGTGGGGTGGTACTTGGGCACCATATCATGAAAGTACCCTGTTCAAAGTTTGGATCAGTACCTTATAAAAACCCAGAGTTGAGAATAAATGAATATTTTATAAAGATGGTATTTGGATTAAGTCATGAAGAATGGTGGGTTTCCTAGGAATATTTTTCATTTGTATAACAATAATATGTTGGACATCCTGCCTGCCTGCTCCACCTTCTATCCCCATAATTTTAATTTTATGATTTTGTTTCTCAAGTCACTCATGTACACTGACTCACCAATGTCCCAGGGCCTCCCCGCATCAAGCTGGCCTCTGACTAAGCCAGTGGTGGCCGAGTCCATAGGCCAACACACTTGGTACCTTCGGGAGGAAAGGCTGTGCCATGAGGAGCCAGGCTGAGTCAGTGTTGTTCTGGGAGTAAAGTCTCCCCTCAGGAAGGTGAATGAACTCTGTTCTCACCCCACTCCACAAGGCACATTTTCAGGGCTCTTGATGGAGTGTGCACCCACCTTCAATGGCTTGTCACAGAATGATTTGTTCCTGGTTGCTGAATACTGATACCTTAGAGTCACCACCCTGTCCCCTCTCCAATGAAACACACACACACACACACACACACACACACACACACAGATACAAACATTCAGGTTTAGGTTTATGTCTAAGAAAGGTTTTCCTAAGAGAATGGGATTAGGAGATTGGGGAGTGAGAGTGTGGCAGGCACTTATATTTTTTTCACTTTATGCACTTCTGTGTTGCTTTCAGGAGGAGTGGATCTTTGCAAAGAAAACATAATGATTTTTTTATTAAACTAGTAACAAAGCAGTAACACTGGAGACCAAATTTTAAACTAAAACCCACTCCCAAACACAATTGTTTTCATTCATTTTGAAATATTGCTTTCCCCATCCACACATACAGCATAGTTGCAGTCACAAGATGTATACTACTTTGTATTCTGCTAACATTTTAAAAAATACATTTTATTGATTGTTTACAAAGAGGAAGGGAAAGGGATAGAGAGTTAGAAACATTGATAAGAGAGAAACATCAATCAGCTGCCTCCTGCACACCCCTTACTGGGGATGTGCCTGCAACCAAGGTACATGCCCTTTACCGGAATTGAACCTGGGACCCCTCAGTCCGCAGGCAGAAGCTCTATCCACTGAGCAAAACTGGCTAGGCCAACATTTTTTTTTTGTTTTTTCTTCAAGTTAAAATATTTTAACTTTAAAATCTAATTTAATTAATATATTTTATTAATTCTTGTCTAGGGATATATTTTATCCGTTACTGATTTTAGAGAGATCAGAAGGAAGACAGAGAAACATTGCTGCATGAAACATCATTGATTAGTTGCCTCCCAAACTCAGTAAGCACCCCCACCAGGGATCGAACCTGCAACCTTTCAGTGCACAGGATGAATTCCAACCAACTGAGCCACACCAGCCAAGGCCTAGTTTTCATTTTTACATTCAATGTTATTTTGTATTGGTTTCAGGCATATAGCATAGTGGTTAGACAGTAAGAGGCTTTCCAAAGTGTTCCTCTCATATTTCCAGTACTGCTATGTTCCTTAACGCTTTATCACCGCTACTTCTCTGCATTGCTGAAAATTCTAAGCATCACTTTTTAGGGCCAGAAGGGTGGACGTGGGGTGACCAGTGACTTGCATCCTGGGTACTGATTTAACAGCTGAGTTGGAGAAGGGGAAGGTTCCTCGTTATTTTTTTAAAATTTGGAATATGAGGCACAGGAAGTATGTTCTCTCTGGAGTCCCTTCCATGTATCATCTGCTAGCTTCACGAAGCACATCATATATAACAATCATTTGGACATAATTTTTTGTAAATCTTTATTTAATCCACCAGCCTTCCTGTTTTAAGATCAGTTGGCGTAATGCAGCTCATTTATCCTCATGATAGCTACATGATGGTGGATATAACTTTTCCTTTCATAGAAGGAGAAACTGAGGCCGGAGGTGTGGGATAATTTATTGCATAGTTGGCCTCTTATCAGGGCAGCCCTGGGTTTTGGCTGCCACGTGTTATGGCTGATGGATAGCAGACCAGATCTCCAAGGGCAGACAATTGGAGGCGGCTTTGGTATGATTATTAAATAGATCCATCATTTTCCTGCCACCTCCCTTTTTTACTCTTTGGATTCCAAATCACTACTTCTCTGAGGCATTTGGGACATATTCATGAATGGACCCTTGAAACCAGCCATCACACACACACACACACACACACCAATTTGGTCACACCTATGAGGCAGATAAACTGGAAAGAGCCTGCAAAAGGATCTGTAGATAAAAAGTCCAGTATCTGGGCAGGTAACACCTAATTACAACAGAGCAGTGTTGACTTACACTTTTCCTTATCGGGGAATCAGGTATTCGTGTAAATCAGAAAAGGGTTTGATGGATGCTACTTCACTGGAGTTTCTAGACGAAGGACAAGTTTGGTTAAACAAAATATATATTCTCCTTATCTACAGTGGCAACTATCATGCAATTGCCCGTCTTCCCTTCCACTCCCCGAGCCCTATAAAAACGAGAGCCTTATCTGGAGTTTGTAAGAGCCTAATGCCTAGCAGGGTCTGTGCTAAAATCACTCTGACAACGCCACAACTCAGGCCCAGCCCAAGCCATTTGGGCAGACAGATGATCTTTCCTTATCTCCAATTGTCTTGGCAATAAATGTCTATTTCTTAAGATGCGTGTTTAGACTGCCCCAGGGGAAAAGAACAGGTACTATCTCGCTTTAGGATGTGGATGGAGACTGAAGAACTGGATCACTTGCTACGTCAGTTTCAAGGGCCGCGGTGGGAAAGAATGCAGACTCCAAGGAGGAGGCTGTGAGGCACATGAGCAGCGAACTTGTTCAGAAAAGAACAAGCCTGTCTGTAACAATCCTGAGGGATGGGGAGCCTCGGGCAGAGCGGGAAACCTGAGTTTTGGAGAAAAAAAAAAAGAAAAGAAATAGGACGGGGACTGCCACAGAGAGGTGAAGGGGGCTGAAGGAGGGAGAGTTGCTTAGGTTGTTAGACATGAGGAAGTTGCTGAGATGTTGGTGCCGCTTTCCGGAAATGATGGTGGCCTCCCAGGGTTGTTGGTGTCCGGGAGACATCTGGGCTGGTGAGAGAATGCAGTGAGCTGGAGTCAGAGACCTCTGCCTCTAACCTGCTGGGAGGCCTTGAACCAGGCCCGCTCCACCTCAGGACTTTAAAGCTGGTCTACAGAGTGTGCTCCATGGTACCTCGTGGCCACAGGTGCAAGGGGTCCCTGCACTCAAGGTGCATGGTCTGGAATCCACACAGGGTGAGTGGGGAGTTGCGTGAACACTAATTTGCCCTGAGCCTTTTGCAGCTCCTAACACGAATTTGCCTTTCTTCTCACTCCTAGTGCACTTGGTTTTTAGGCCCAAGTAACGAGCTGGTGAGAGTGACAGTTTGGGAGTGGCCTCCAGATCACCCAGTTCAGCATCCTGTGAGAATTTGCACGTCATCTCCAGCTTCCCTGCTTGAAGGAGTGTCTGATTTCATACACCCTAATGAGGCAGAGGCCTCCTCTTCCCAGGTGCACTGCTTCAGTATTGCCCGGGCCTGTCCACGTCTTCCCTTCAGCTACGTAGCTTAAGTATCTTTTTGTTCCGCCAAAACCGGTTTGGCTCAGTGGTAGAGCGTCGGTCTGCGGACTGAAAGGTCCCAGGTTCGATTCTGGTCAGGGGCATGTACTACGTTGGTTGCGGGCACATCCCCGGTGAGGGGTGTGCAGGAGGCGGCTGGTCAGTATTTCTCTCTCATCGACATGTGCAAGAGGCGGCTGGTCAGTGTTTCTCTCTCATCGACGTTTCTAGCTCTCTATCTCTCTCCCTTCCTCTCTGTAAAAAAAAACCCCAAACAAACAATAAAAATATATTAAGTATCTTTTTGTTCCTTAGTTTTGTTATTTAAAAATATATATTTTTATTGATTTCAGAGAGGGAGAGAGAGAAACATCAATAATGAGAAGTCATTGATTGGCTGCCTCCTGCACGCCCTTGATCCAAATAGAACCTGGGACCCTACAGTCTGCAAGCAGATGCTCTATCCCCTGAGCCAAACTAGCTTGGGCAGTTTTGTTATTTTTAAAATGTATTTTTATTGATTTCAGAGAGGAAGGGAATTGGAGAGAGTCAAACATCAATGATGAGAGAGAATCGGTTGGCTGCCTCCTGCAGGCCACACACTGGGGACTGAACCTGCAACCTGGGCATGTACCCTGACGGGAAATCAAACCTTGATCTCCTGGTTTATAGGTCAACACCCAACCACTGAACCACACTGGCTGGGCTCATTCCTTAGTTTAAAAAAATATTTCTTAATATGTAGTTGGTACAAAATCTTATATTGGTTATATTACTTCTCTTCTTTGGTTTTGCTCAGTATTTTCCTAATGATTAGTGATGTTGAACATCTTTTCATGTGCTTGTTGGCCCTTTGTATATCTTCTTTGGAAAACTATCTGTTCAAGTCTTTTGCCCGTTTCCTAATGGGGTTACTTTTTGTTGTTGAGTAGTAGAAATTTTTGATACATTCTGGATATGAACCCCTTGCCAGATATTGGACTTGTAAACATTTACTCCCATTCTGTGGGATGCCTTTTCACTCTGCTGACTGTGTCTTGGGATGCACAGAAGTTTTTAAGCTTGCTGTAGTCCAATTTATCTATTTTTTTAATGTTGTTGCTGGTGCTTTTAGTGTTATCTTTCTTGGTTTTAACCTATTCTTTTTGGTCTGGAAGGCAACCAGGGCTTGGAACCTTAGCCCAGCCTGGAAAGAGAGGCCTCCTGTCACGTGTCTTTGTGAAATTTACTGCCCCACATTGTACAAGGAGGGACCAGATGGCAACGACCTTGAAGTCAGGTTGTTCTCTCTCAGCAGCCATGGGCAAGATGTGAGATTCATTCTTGGTGTTTATTTCCTGTCTGCTCAGCCAGTTCAGTTTTATTGCAACGATATGCTGTCATTTTTCTTCCCAGGGCCCGTTTTCCACTTTGTGGGACCTCTTGCTTTCCCAAGAGGCACACGTGCAGAGACCACACTTGTGGACAGCTTCAGGGTCCTTATGGTGTCAACTGGACAGACTGTGAGATGTGGACTGGTCTTGGAGAGTCAGGGACATTGGGGGGCATTGGACTTCCATGAACAAGGGACCCAGGCAGTATGAAGTGCACACCATTACAGTCTGGTTCTCTCCCTGGTCCAATATTTAGAGAGAGAGAGAGAGAGAGAGAGAGAGAGAGAGAGAGAGAGAGAGAGAGAGATATGAACTACTTAGTCTTTTCCCCCATGGAAGAGACAAAACTTTCTGTTTATATCTGGGTCAGAACCTGTCTTTTCCCCTTCAAGGTTGACTCTAAGGTGACCACATGTCGCTCTACTCCAGATGCCAGCATGTTATCTATTTGACTTTTTGTTATACAAAATTCTATTTTAACTTTGAAATTAATTCGCACTCTTCGAACAAATTTTGGAAAATATAAACATACAAAGAAGAAAATAGTAACCACCCATAAAACTTTCGTTCAGACATAGCCTCCCATTTATTCTGATGTATTTCTCTCCAGGCTTGGTAGAGGGAGAGGAGGGTTGGTACGCAGATAGAGAGTTAGACAAGCAATGTAGGTACATATTTTCATAGTTGATATCATCCTATATTTCATTCCTTCTTTCCCTCCAGGTCTCCAGCAACTCCTCTTCTCTCACAGCTTCTTCTCACATTGAGAACACAGAAGCCATCCATGTGCTCCCATCTCTATGTTTGCCCACTTATCTCTCTCTGGGCTTGTCTACCCCCCCTTCCCACCATGCATAGCAGTACTGTTCTTGATCTTACAAAAGCCCATCCCCTCCTTTCCATGTAGACAGGACCCCATTCCTTCCTGATGCTCAGGATGTGGCTCCAACAACCCGCCCCCCTCTCCTTCGACTCATCCACTCATTTGCTCCTGGATCATTCCCACCACCATCAAATACAGCATCATGGCTCTTCCTTCTTTAAAAAAAATGAAATCCTCTCTTATTTAATCCCCCATTCCCCTGAGAGAAGGATAGAGACCATACACATTCTACAAAGGACAGGGACATTAGGCTGTCGTGTAAGGTACTTGTATTGAGGTTGTGGGAGGTGATTCTGGAAGGGGAGACTGGGCCCAGAGTGCTCATGGCTTCAGGTGCCTGATTCTATAGACGATATGGGACCATGCAGGGCTTTTGAGGAAGGAGGCTTCCAGTGTTGTCTTGCAGAGTTATTTTTCTGGCAGCAGCAGGGGTAGGTGGTCCATGGTGCCACCTGGTGCTTGGGAGGAAGTAGGGAGGAGGCTTATGAGGAAGTCCTTAGTTTTACTCTCCTTCATTCTCCTTCACTTACACATAAGTTGAAAGCTCCATAGAGGAGATTTCTTGGGGAAGCAGGGAGAGGGTTCTGGTGAAGAGAGAACTTCACCAGTCTGGGGTTCCTGGAAGGAAAATGGGGCTGGTGGTGAAGGATTCGGTGGGGACTAGTGACAGCTCTGGACAGTTGCAGGTGACAAGGCAGCCAGAAGTGAGAAAGTGGGAGGCAGGATGGAAGATGGGAGGAGATGGGCGCTGGAGAGGAGTCCTGAGGAATTGGCAGCGGGAGGAAGTCCTTTAGGAATCAGACAAGACAGGGCTCAGAGGGGAGCTGTTGAGCTCAGCAAGGCCTCTTGGGTTCCTTTCCTTATTTAGGTGAAAGGTGATATTTTCACTTCTGAACTTGGAAAGTAGGACCCCTCCCAACCTCTCCCCTGGAAAGGGAGCGCCAACGGCCAATTGCTTATTTATTCCTTTCCAATCCCGTAGTTTTATGGGGCCGTAAATGAGGACAGCAGGGAATTAATGAAAAAGGTGTAGCCAAGACAAACAGCAGAGTCCTTGCCCATGTGGCACTTGCAGTCTAAAGGTGTGCATGATGCAATCCCGTGGCTGCATGTTCCCAGGAGGGCAGAGTGGAGCTGCCCTTGGCAGCCTGGGGCAGCCCGGAGGTGGTTGGGAGGGACAGGTGGCCTTGACCCCCAAGGAATGACTGACGGAGGTCTTCTCCCACAGCAGTGAGGGGACAAACAGCACATTGATGCAGGTGGGCACAGGCAGGGAGAGGCCCGGAGGGCATCTCTATTTCACAGAAGTGAAGAGAGGGGTTAGAGGTTGAGTGGAGGGGGCAAATGAGCAGAAGACAGGATAAGGCCAGCCCTAGCCAGTACCCAGGATGATAGCAGAAGCTACCAAAAGCCCCAGATTTGGGAGGCAGCTGCTGAATCCAATGCCTTCCCCGAGGGAACCACCCCGGGAGGTTGGAGTGTGTTTAATCCCGATAAGATCCAGGGGCCTGTGCAGCTCTCACCAGGCAACATCTCCCAAAATGAACAAGGGAAAAGTCACCCTGACGTGTGGGGACTTTAGCAAGGTCTGGGAATGGGTAGAAATGAAGAGGAAGCCCTGACTTTATGGGAGATGTGTTCCCCAGGGGGAGAGGCAGGGTGGGTTTGTGGGTGGGAAGTTGGCACTTGACCCCTAAGCAGAGATGGCTGAGTCACCAGGACACAACGCTTTGTGCAAGAGTCTCAAAAATCCCTAAATTCAACCTAGGAGACATCATACTCAGTGAAAAACGCAGCCATGGACAATGACTAAGATTCTACTTACATGAGATACCTAGAGTAGACATTATCATAGTCTGCATGAGCAGAAGGAATGGTGGGAAGGCATCCAATATGAATACAGGTACCTCTGCAAAGGGACACAAGGAGTCTCAGTGGTCACACACACACACACACACACACACGTCAGTCTATCAAATTGCATATTTAAGTACAGTTTAATGTATATTGTATATGGATTATATTTCCATAAATATGTTAAAAAGAGGATAACCACTTTAAAAAATATTAATTCTTCAGTACAAATTGAATATAGGAGCACCAGCGAAATTTAGATATTAATGAAAACAAAAAAGAAAGTAAATCATACATCGTCCTTTTTTTTTTTTTTTTGTGTATAGGGATCATTAGTTTTTAATTTTTAAATATATTTTATTGATTTTTTTTTTTACAGAGAGGAAGGGAGAGGGATGGAGAGTCAGAAACATTGATCAGTTACTTCCTGCACACCTCCTACAGGGGATGTGCCTGCAATCAAGGTACATGCACTTGACTGGAATCGAACCTGGGACCTTTCAGTCTGCAGGCTGACTCTATCCACTGAGCCACACCAGCCAGGGCAGGGATCATTATTACCAAACCAAAAAGATGTACCTGGGCTCACCAGTGAGCAAGGCTCCTACTCAGGCACCAGTGGGCCAAGATGCTTAGTCATTGAGTGGAGAGTCACTTTGGGGCTTGTGTCTTGCAAATGTCTAACTACCTCCCCTTCCCCAGAATTCTGATCCACTAAGTCTAAGAGGGAGACCCAGAGTCCGAATTTAAAGCGAGCCTCCCAGACTCCTCTGATCCAGGTGGTCCACGGTGTATTTTCTGAGAAGTGCTAAACTAGAGAATGAATCACAAAGCCCTGGTGGTCCTTGATCTTTTCTTCTTTGGCCCCAACCATGCTAACAATACTCCAGATACAGTGATGGGCTCCCAGCTGTGTGGCAAGGCAGACCTGGCTGAACCCAAACTTGGGAAGCCTGTGACAGTAGCAGCAGTAGTAGTAATAGTAGTGATAATGATAATAGCAATAATACTAGTGGCAATAATGGTAATGGTAACGTTAATAGTAATAATAGTGATATTAATGGTAGTAATAGTAGCAATATTAATGGCAGTAATAGTAGTAGTAAACATTAGTAGTAATAAATATTAATGGCAGTAATAGCTAACACTTATTGAACGGTTAATCCATTTGAGGTGCTGTCCAAGAGCTTTACATGTGTTATTCAGTGCTAGTGGTTAAGAGCAAGTTCAGGAAGTGACATGTTTGGGTGTGAATTTCACCCTGCCACCATTAACTCCATAGCCTTGGGCAAGTTACTTAAAAGTCCTAAGTTTCGCCGAAACCGGTTTGGCTCAGTGGTAGAGCGTCGGTCTGCGGACTGAAGGGTCCCAGGTTCGATTCCGGTCAGGGGCATGCACGTTGGTTGCGGGCACATCCCCGGTGGGGGGTGTGCAGGAGGCAGCTGGTCGATGTTTCTCTCTCATCGACGTTTCTAGCTCTCTATCCCTCTCCCTTCCTCTCTGTAAAAAATCAATAAAACATATTTAAAAAAAAAAAAAAAAAGTCCTAAGTTTCACATTTTTCCCAAGAAGACATACAAGCGGCCAACAAGCATGTGAAAAGATGCTCCACATTACTAACCAACAGGGAAATGCAAATTGAAACCATAATGACATACCATCTCACACTCGGTAGGATGGCTACTATCAGAAAAACAGAAAATCAATGTTGGTGAGCATGTGGACACCACTGGCGGAAATGGTGCAGCCATTGTAAACAGTATGAGCTTCCTCCAAAAAATTAAACAGAAAATTACCATCTGATCCAGCAATCCCACTTCTGGTGTATGCACAAAACAACTGAAAGCAGAAACTCAAACAGATATTTGCATACATATATTAATGGCAACACTAGAGGCCTAGTGGCTGCTGGCTGGGTACTCCGTCCCTTTCCCTGGCCACTTGCTGCTGCCGGGGCCTCCCTTCCTTCCCCCAGTGGCCTGTCACTGCTGGGGCTTCCCTCTCTCCCTCCCTCTGTGGCCTACTCCTGCTGCCACCGCTGGCCAGGGCCTCCCTCCATTTCCCTGGATGGCCCCACACCCTGGTCGAACTCCAGGTTGAGGGGATTATTTGCATACTGTGCTTTTATTTTATAGGATTATTCACAATAGCCAAAAGGTGGAAACAACCCAAGTATCTGTCAGTGGATGAATGAATAAATAAAATGTATAATATGTACAGTGGGATATTATTCAGCCTTAGAAAGGAAGGATATTCTGACACTTGCTACATCATGGATGAACCCTGAGGCCATTATGCTAAGTGATATAAGCCGGTCATTGAAGAATAAATACTGTGTGATTCCACTTCTATGAGGTACCCAGAGGAGTCAAATTCATAGCGACAGAAAGTAAAATGGTGTTTGTTGGAGGCTGGGGGGAGGGAGAAGGGAGGGAGGCGGTTAGTGTTTAATGGGTATAGAGTTTCAGTTTAGGAAGATGAACAAGTTCTGAAATGGATGGAAGTGATGGTTGTACAACAGTATACTTACTGTCACCAAACTGTACACTGAGAAATGGTTAGTTAAGAGGATACATTTTGTGTTGTATTTAACCACAATTAAAAAGAGAGAGAGAGAAAAGTACTAAGTTTGAGTTTCTCCTTTCTGGAATTGGGCAACAGCCTCACCCACTCCCGAGGTTGTGAGGGTTGGATGTGTGAATACACAAACAGCTGAGAAAAGTGGCCAGCCTGGAGCAAGCCGCCAGTGAAGATGACAACTGTGGTGGTTGTTAATGTCCATCAGCCAGCTCGTGCTCAGGGGCAGCCCTTCGGATGGCCTTGTGCACACCCTTGTACCTTTCTGGGTCTCAGTTTCCCCACACAGAAAGGAGGGCTGGCCACTGCCAAGGGGCCTCTCCTCTCCTGACTGTGCTGCTCCCGTGGGCTGCCCATCATAATCACCCTCCTAGAACCTGGAAGCAAAATCTTGGGGCCTGGCCTGACCCTTCTGTTCTGACGGTCAATGCTGGGTCACATGGGGTAAACCAGGCTTTGTGACTCATGTGTCCCCACCTGGAGAACCTTAACCATGGCATTTTTCTGGGCCTTTTTCCTATGGCCTATGACAAATGGTCCCAGTGTCTGCATGAGGGTGCAGGCGTGTACCTGACCGTGTGTGTGCATCCATGTGCACGCATGTTCTGTCTCCAGGGGGCATGGCTGGAGGAGGAGACCTAGAGGGGAGGGTCACTGTGCTGCATGTCACACTCCGCAGGGACAGGGACAATAGAGTCTTTACGACATTTGGAGATAGCAGTGCTTTTCAACCTTGGCTGCACACCGGGGATGTGTTGTAGAATACCGGTGCTTGAGTCCCACCTCTGATGGCATTGGCCTGGGTGGCCTGGGTCCCAGGATCTTCAGAGCTCCCTTGGGAAAGGGGTGTTATGGTGCCACCTGGTTGGGAGCCGCTGCTCCCTGAGTCTGAGGAGAGGGGGCCCCGGCCCGGACTTGCGGAGGAAGCCTGTGTGGTGTGTGTGAGAGGCTACCTGTAAGCTGTTTATTGCCTGCTTGAATTACTGAGTAAATATTGACCCGAGGCTCCGGTGTCCCAGGAGCTACCTGTTGTTTCCACGGGCACCTCTCAGGCCCGCTGTGGGCACATGTGTCTGGTTTGGGCTCTGCCAGAAAAGAGACTGGCAACACAGGCAAAGTATCTCCCCTCAAGGGACTCGGTGCCAGGTCCTTCAGTGGCGACTGGGCTTTGCAGGCAGGCACATTGACGGTCAGGAAAAGGCTGGGCAGTGGTCAGGCTAATTTTTGCTCATGTGAATTATGAGAACTTTAGCAAGTGTTTTCAACTCTCTGAACCTCAGTCTTCTAATCAGGACAGCAGCAGCTGCCTGCAGGGCTGCTAGGAGAATGAAAGGCATGCTTCATGCAATGCACTTTTCACACAGTAGTTGCTCAATAAATGTCTCTCCCACCACAGACCCCCCCCCCTTCCCCCTTTAAACTAGAGACCTGCCTGGTCTGCGGAGTGTTGCTTCAGTCTTCCTGTCATCAAGTCTGTGTGTATTAACAGTGAGAATCTGATGGCTCCTGGGCAATCGTTGGAAGAGACAGAGCTCATTCTTCTCTTGTCATACACAGGCTGAATTGTGGGCCCCATCCTCAAATTCCTGTGTTGAAATCCTAACTCCCAGGACCTCAGAATGTGACTGTGTTTGAAGACAGGGTCTGTCTTAAAGAGTCAATTAAATTAAAATGAGGTGATTTGAGTGGGTCCTCATCCAATATGATGAATGTCTTTACAAGAAAGGGAGATTAGGGCACAGAGGGAAGGCCAGGGGAGGAAATGGAGAAGATGGCCACCTACCAGCCGAGGAGAAAGGCCTTAGAAGAAACCGACCCTCCTGACACTTTGATCTCAGCCTTCCAGCCTCCAAGACTATGAGAAAGTAACTTTTTTTTTTTTTTTTTTTTTTTTAAGCCTCCAAAAATCACTTTGGTCCCGAAGTTTTCTTAACTGCCCCAGTAACACCAGTGAGTGCCCTCCAAGCACTCTGTGTGGCCTCATTTTATTGGATTTACCCATCAAGCACCTGGGCATCGCCAGCTGCGTCTCTGCATCCATCTCTATCTCTTTTGTACCCACGTGTTGGCTCGAGGAAGAACATGTTCCCTTCCCAGTTGACCCTAACCTGGTCTGGTGGCCTCTTTCTTGGTGTTTAACTGGGGCACGTTCTGTAATCTCCATACACTCAGCTTCTTCTTTTGCAACAATGAGGTCATAATATATACCTCACTGGAATGTGAAGTGGTCAGCATTGAATGATGTCAGCTCTTTTTTTCTTTATTGATTAAGGTATTACATATGTGTCCTTATTGCCCCATTATATCCCCCCACCCCCACCCATGCCCTCACCACCTGTTGTCTGTGTCGATTGGTTAGGCTTATATGCATGCATATAAATCTCTTTGGTTGATCTCTCCCTTTTACCCCCAACCTCCCCTACCTTCCCTCTGAGGATTGATGGTCTGATTGATGCTTCTCTGTCTCTGGATCTGTTTTTGCTCATCAGTTTATGTTGTTCATTATATTCCATAAGTGAGTAAGATCATGTGATATTTATCTTTCTCTGACTGGCTTATTTCACTTAGCATAAGTTCCATCCATGTTGGATGGAACTCCAGTTCCATCCATGTTGTTGCAAAAGGTGGAAGTTTCTTCTTTTTTACAGCAGTGTAGTATTCCATTGTGTAGATGCACCACAGTTTTTTAATCCACTCATCTGCTGATGGGCACTTAGGCTGTTTCCAAATCTCAGCTATTGAAATTGTGCTGTTATGAACGCAGGGGTTCATATATCCTTTCTGATTTGTGTTTCTAGTTTCTTGGTATATAGTCTTAGAAGTGGGATCACTGGGTCAAATGGGAGTTCCATTTTTAATTATTTGAGGAAACTCCATATTGTTCTCCACAGTAGCTGCACCAGTCTGCATTCCCAACAGCAGTGCACGAGGGTTCCTTTTTCTCCACATCCTCACCAGCACTTGTAATTTGTTGATGTGTTGAAGATAGCTATTGTGACAGGTGTGAGATTGTACCTCTTTGTCATTTTGATTTGCATCTTTTGGATGGTTAGTGACTTTGAGCATGTTTTCATATGTCTCTTGGTCTTCCTTATGTCCTCTTTCGAAAAGTATTTATTTAGGTCCATTGCTCATTTTTTTATTGTGTTGTTTATCTTCCTTTTGTTAAGTTGTATGAGTAATGATGTCAGCTTTTATCAGTTTTACAGGCCAAGGCACAAGCTTTCTTATTTAGCAACAAGGTAAAAGGTAGCTGGAGATGCTGACCTTTCTGATACAAAGCAAATTCTTGGAAAGGAAGGTCTTTTACCTGGCAAACTAGTATGGGCTCCCAGATCTCCCCCTCTGACCACATCACCATCCATTCTTATCCCTGTTAAAAATTGAATTTCCCTGAAAGAGTAGAATATTGGTTCTTACCAGTAGGATTGCAAGATAAAATACTGAATTTACTTTGAATTTCAGATAAACAACAGATTACTTTCAGCATGAGTATGTTCCAAATACTACACGGGACATACTTATGGTAAAAATTACTCACTGTTCAACAGAAATTCAAATTTAACTGGGGGTTCTGCATTTTTACATGCTAAATCTGACAACCCTACTGCCTAGCTGTTGACATCTTGGGTAAATCCATTTGTTAGATGCTTTTCAGAAAGCTGGTTTGGGCGGGAAGAGAATATGAATGCCATGGAATGATTTCTTGGTGGTAACTTGGTTTGACCAATCTCTAGTCAGGCTCCTGAACCTTCTCCTAGGCCCATCTGTGCACTTCCTTGTAAAATCTAATTTGAGCAAAAACCTTGCTAAATCAATTTCATTAGAACATCCCCCCTACCCCACATTGGATCACCCTTGATATTCAATCAGGTTCCTCATCCTCCATCATTCCCCAGTTGGTGTCTCTTCACCTTGGCCTGTCTTTTTTTTTTTTTTTTTTTAATATATTTTTTATTGATTTTTTACAGAGAGGAAGAGAGAGAAATAGAGAGTTAGAAACATCGATGAGAGAGAATCATTGATCGGCTGCCTCTTGCACACCCTCTACTGGGGATGTGCCCGCAACCAAGGTACATGCCCTTGACCAGAATCGAACCTGGGACCCTTCAGTCCGCAGACCGACGCTCTACCACTGAGCCAAACCGTTTTCGGCCACCTTGGCCTGTCTTGAGCAAGAATCTTATTAGGTTTGTTTAGCTGAGACCCCTCTCACCCTTGATGTTTCCTCTGAGTAATTTCCCATCCACTGATCCCCTACCCCAGTCTCCTTGGCGTAAGCTCCCACTTGCCCCTGCTGAACTCAGAGCTGAGCCCAATCTCTCCCCCACCCCACTATAAAATCCCATTGTATGACCTTGCACCTAACCTCATGGTCCTGAATAAGGTCTGTCTTACCATCGCGAACAAGTGTCATTGATTATTTTTCTTTAACACCAGTACGGTAGCCCAGCTGGGTCATTTTATATGGATGGATTGGTTCACCAGCTGAGTTTTATCTGACATGAAACAGCTTCAAAAATAAGGAAGCCTAGTTTCCACTAATCCTGAGGCTTTTACACGAGACACGCATGTAAGGCTTCTGTGTTGGCCCTCTTTCTCAAAAAATTTGGCAAAGATGACCAAAAAAATAGCTTCTGTGGAAATTATTTATTTAATATTAATGGGGTATCATTAGATCTTGGCCAGACATTTCAAGTAAACAGGATCACTCCACATGGAGTTGTTTGAAACCAGAGATTTCCTGTGACCTCCCCCACCCCCAGTTCTAACAAGAGCCAGAGAAGTTATATTTATAGAAACCCCGTTAATTTTACCTCCATCCCCACATTTAATCCCAAGTACAACAAACCCTGGAATGTCTGCAGACAGTGGCCTGTTTGATGGATGAGGCCGGGAGGCTACCCTTGATGCAACTGTACTGATAAATGGAGGGCTGGGTTGAGGTTGTTACAGTGGGGCTGGGGAATGCCAGTGGATATACAATATTTTTAAGAAGCTGCAAACATGATCAATTAATAAAAACATTAACCCCCAGCACACAGTGTCTTTGGTCAAGTTCCTTGGAGGGCTTTGCAGCTCGCTCCTGACCTCAACAGTTTTAAAAAGTTTCCAGGCAGAGTTGAAAACACTGTGGCTTTTTCATATTTTTCTCAAGCCATCCATCCTCTCTGCCCACATCTTTTTAATATTATCTTTTTTTTAATTATTATTTTAAAATATATTTTATTAATTTTTTTACAGAGAGGAAGGGAGAGGGATAGAGAGTTAGAAACAGGAGAGGGATGTGCCTACAACCAAGGTACATGCCCTTGACCGGAATTGAACCTGGGACCCTTCAGTCCACAGGCCGATGCTCTATCCACTGAGCCAAACCGGTTAGGCTTACATCTTAAACACTCACCCACTTTGTGGAAGCCACCTTGGGTGGAAGCCCCTGTTGGAGGGGCTGTCAGTTGGACAGACTGCTGTACAGTGACTATTGGAAATTTCTCCTACTCAGGAGCCTTCCTAGTCCAGACAGAGCTTGAGCACTAGAAGAGATTTCTAAGGGTAGAAAGAGAAGGACTGAGAGTTCCCAGAATTGGAGAATTCCTCAATCCTAACAAAGGATCCTAAAAATGCTGGGGTGGGGCTGAGGGAGGGCTGTGATAGAAAGACTATCAGAAGACCCAGGCCTTAGTCCTTCCTGGCCACAGGTGACCTTGGGCAAAGTCACTTAGGTGGTCTGATCTTTACTTTTCCCCATCTGTTAAACAAGGGAATGAATAACATTACCTATTCTTCTTCTTTTTTTTCCATTTTCAATATTTCTTTTATTCCATCACAACAGCCTACCCAATCCTTACCATCCCCTAAAGCAGTGTTTCCCAACCTTCTCTCATGATGAGAATCACCTGGTGGAGTTGTTAAAACACAGATTCCTGAATCCCAACTAAGAAGTGCTAAACTAGAATTTTTGGGAACATATAGGTAAAATTGTATACTTAACTAGTGCTCTAACACAGATGTTATATACAGAGCACTAAGTTAGGTATGCAGTTTTACCTATATGTTCTCAAAAATTCTAGTTTAGCACTTCTTAGTTGGGATTCAGGAATCTGTGTTTTAACAACTCCACCAGGTGATTCTCATCATGAGAGAAGGTTGGGAAACACTGCCCTAAAGTACCCGCCTGTGCCCTAAACATTACCTATTCCGTTAAGTTATTCCTAGTGAGATAATACTTGTAAGTGAAGTATGGATCACTGTTATTGTAGTCAGAGACTGTATGGGCATCTGAGCTGAGGCATGTCTGTTGGACCTAGTGCAGTGGGATGACCCAAGGAGGCTATGGGGACCTCTTCGGGTCATCATTCCAATCTTCTCAGAAAGGCTTTATAATGACTTCCAGCCACACCTGAGAGTACAGTGGCTCTGGGGTCCTGCTATTTCTTCAGGTCACCACCGTCTTCCCTTGAACCAGTGTTTGTTCAATGACAAGCAGCATTTCTTTTCAAAGAGAGAAAAGGAAAGACAGGAAGACAAAATAGTGGAATGCATTGCACATAGTCAGGGTGAGTATCAGTTTGTGGATCGTTTGTTTCAAACATTTTATATACACACAAGGCAAACTGCAATAAAGAAGATATTGCTTCCCGAGTTTTTTTTTTTTTTTAAAAATCAGGAGTGCTCTTTTAGCAAAGACAAATATGATTTCATCACTTTCACAGTTTTGAGTCCAAAATCCAGCCAAGGCGGTGAGTGCTGACAGAATCCCCGAGGCGAGGAGCCCAGAAATGCCTTCTTGATTTGAGTCACAGGACTGGTGTCATGACACCAATGTTGTGCCATCAGACAGGTTCTAATCCCAGCTCTTCACTTAGTAGCTAGCTCTAAGCCTCGCTGAGCCATTTCCTAGCCCTCCCTCCCCACAGCGGGCTGGCTTCCATGAGCTCCAAGGCCTTTCCAGGGCTAATGTTCTGGGGTTCATTACCTCTCTCTTCTTCTTCTTTAAAAAATAATAAAAAAATTAATTTATATATTAATTGACTTCAGAGAAGAAAGGAGATGGGGAGAGAGATAGAAACATCCATGATGAGAGAGAATCATTAATCAGCTGCCTTCTGCACGCTCCACACTGCTAATCCAACCCTCAATCTGGCCATGCGCCCTGACTGGGAATGGAACCAGGACTTCCTGGTTCATAGGTTGATGCTCCACCACTGAGCCAAGCCGGGTTGGGCTACCTTTCTATTCTTAGGAACCATTTGTGCTTCCTCAGCGGTGTGGGAAGGAGCTGAACCTGAGTCTTCTCATACTTCAGGGCCCCTGGTCTGGGGACGACCATCTCCCACATCACCACTTTCCACTCCCTCCTTATGGCGCTCCCAAATGGTGCCTCCAACATCCTCCCAGTGCACAAAGCTAGAGATGTTTTCCAGATATTTTCCTCTGCTTCTCAAAAAAAGAAGATTCTTCCTCTATGCTGATAGTTTTCATTGCTTAAAATAATGTGGGGGACATTTTGGACAGTTCTGTGTGGGACTTCCATCAGCGGCAGAATTGGCAAAGGGGCTCTCCAGCCACAAAGTCAGTGGTTTTTCCATGGCCCAGGTGCAAGAGCTGAGTGGATGCCCTTCTCCTTCTTCTCCCCTTCTCTGCTTCATCTCTCACTTCCCTTCCTGCTCTTCCCTCTACTTCCCATCTAGTCATGCTGTTTGTGAAGTAGCTTCCTACTTTGTAAACAAACTTAGCTGGTATATTTTTATTATAGAGAAAACATTGGCAGAGGCGTAAATAAAATCTGTAAGATGGCATTGCTTTGAGAATTGCATGTTGTAAGTATTATGTAATTGTTGAAATAGAGGTCGCATCACTCCGATGTTCTTACACTGTGCTTTTTGACTCCTTATGATCAATCAGATCCCTAAATATGGGCTTCATTCATCTGGAATCATTTCTCACTTCTTTTGAGGTGGGAATGGGGGTGGGTTGATGATAATTTCTTGCCTTTAGTAATTGTCTAACGAACCATTTAAAGACATAGCCACCAAATAATACCAAAGTGTAACCACCTCAACCAGAAATTAATTGCTTGGTGGCTTTTTTCTATAGTGAATTTTTTACCATCCTTTCTTATAATTCCAGGAAGGAGTGTATTCCTGAAATGTTATGCTATTATCTATTTAACAAAACGGTATTAAAATATCTCCCTCTCCAAGGCCTGTTTCATCCTGCCCTGTCCCTTTTTTCAGTATTGGGTGGGTGATGGCATCTCAGAGGTAGCATCCGAGAGAAGGCATTCATGAGACAGAACAGGCCCTGCCAGAGCCACCTGGGTTAGCTCCATCCTCTGTGACTCATAAGTAAGTAAATAAACAAACAAAGAAACAAACAAATAGGATGAATGCCTGTGGGAGAGAAAACAGGAGGGAGCCAGGAAAGCTGGGAGAGGTGTCAGTGTGCAAAGCAAATCTAAAAGGGGTGAAGGAGAGAGGGAGAGAAGTGGGTTGGGGATTTCTAGACCAATTTGCAGTCATAGGCAAGTTTGGGAAAGCTCACAATGGTCATCAGGGGGGTCCCCGGTGCCCCAGGAATATGGCCTGCGTCCTGCTGCACTCTGCCATTGGCTGGGAGCAGCCCCTGGGAGTGCGAATCCGGCCCTTCCTGGAAACATTGCCATAGATTTCAGAGCACAGCAGGTTACTCCCCGCCCCCCCCTCCCCCCCCTATCAGTTAAGGCCTCTGAAGTGGTGGGTCTGCAAGGTGCATTCTCACAGCCACACTGTCTGATCTGGCTGTTTTTGTACCTACCTGATAGGTAATTTTCTGTACTCTTCACAGCCTCTCCTGTTAAAGACACTTCTGCAATTGGAATGGTTTTTCTGTTTTGTTATTAGTTACCAACTGTGGACAACCCACAGATCAACTGTGCTGTTTCCTCCTAGCAAATGGACCTCCTCCAAATTTAGTTAGCAGGTTCTTATAGCTGGAGAAAGAAAATAGCATTGGGGGGGGGGGAGGGCTATGCAGACCAGGGTATTATTGAGTTCCGATGGGGTGACTTTCCTGGTGCCCCATTTATCATCAGGCTGGGCTGCGTGTTCTCAAGGGAGCAGATCAGGGGTCACCTCCCTTGCAAGGAAGTAACACACGTGTTGTGTTCCATGGTGCCTGAGACAGTGACCCAGCACTGAGGACCTCTCTGCTTCTGGGTGGTTTAGGTGACATTGGCTTCGATCCTGTTCCCAGCCTGGGTAAGCCCCGAGACCTCCTGATATTTCTGTGAATGGCCAGCCTCACTTCCTTATGACCCTCATCTCTGCCCCTGCTCCCAGGTGTGCCAGCTCCATGCAGCCTCCTGCCAGCAGTACTTCTTCACTCTATAAATGAGAACTCTAATCACACATATTTCATAAGTTAGTGAATTTACCAAAGCTTTAGGTTTTATGGGGAGTGGTCACCACATGGTGATTCTTCTGCCACCTTGCTTCTCCCTCCCTCCTGATTCCATGTTCTTTCCAAAAGCCTGTGTCTTCTAGACCAGGGTCTGGGTCCCTTGGCTCACAGTCAGGCCCTTCGGGGAAGGGGTCCTCTGCTCTGAGTATTCCTTTTTCTCCATCCTCCCTTCTCTAGAGCTGCCTTCCCCAGGCCCTGGAATTCTGGGAAGAAGACTCTCCATCTCCTTATAATCATTTTTGTAGTTATATTTTTTTCTTTAAAAAATTTATTTTTATTGATTTCAGAGAGTAAGAGAAAGGAAGAGAGAGGTAGAGACATCAATGATGAGAGAGAATCATTGATCGGCTGCCTCCTGCATGCCCCATAGTGAGGATCAAGCTTGCAAACCAGCATGTGCCCTGCCAGGGAATGGAACCATTATCTCCTGGTTCATAGGTCAACGCTCAACCACTGAGCCATGCCAGTGGGACATAGTTCTATTTTTTTTCAAAGTGATCTCAAATGTATAAAAGAGGTGCAAAGATTGTACCAAGAACTCCCACCTACAGATTCCCCAAATGTCAACATCTTACAGAACCACAGAACAGTGATCAAAATGAAGAAACTGCTGTTGAGGCGCTTTATCCTCTAATTGGCAGGTGTCATTTTGCCAATTGTTTCACTATTGCCCTTTTTCTGGCCCAGGATCTAATTCAAGACAAACTCATAGGTTGTATTTAGTGTCCACGTCTCCTCAATCTCTTTTAGTCTGATTCTAGGTCAAAGGTCAGCTAACTTTTTCTGTAAAGGACCAGATAGTAAATATTTTAGGCTTTGTAGGCTGGGCCTCCTCTTTTACAATTATTTTTACTTGTTCTAAACGGATAGCTCCCAATGTAGGCCAGCGGATTCTGTAGATGAAATAAATGGTCCTCCGCATGGCATTTCCTCATTCAAAGTACCTGACATCCATCTGTATTTATTCAGTGTATTTTAAGCAAATTTTTTCTGGTGAATGACCAATTGAGACATGTCCTGGGACTACGGCTGAGTGCTCTCCATCCTTGTTTTGAGCCAGGAGAAGTAAGTGTTCTCTGCTCCCAGCCATCCTTTAGATATGAGGCTGCTCAGGCTCTGTCCCCACCTGTCACCTGCCTGCCACCCTCTAGCCCCCCTACCCGCTACCCCCTAGCTCCCACCCTTCACCAGAATGCCTGCGGAATAGAACCTCTTAGATTTCCTCTTCCTCAAAGTGAGATCCCTGGAATCCCAGACAGGCAGAGTCAGCTGAGGATGGTGGGAGAGGTGGAGGGAGGGAGGCACAGGGATGGAGGGGCAGCCCTGTGCCTCCTTAGCAATCAAAGCCAGTATTGTTCGCAAAGAGTTAACCAGCATACCAGGCTTGCAATTAGCAAGAAATAATGGGGTGTGATGGGTGCAGAACAACGGCTGGAACTGATTTTCAGCCTTACAGTGAGAAACTGCCCTGCTGATTCCCCTTCCTTATTTCCTGGTAACGTGCAGGCGGCAGGCTCAGTAGAGCAGAAATCCTTGGGGCGGGGGAGGGGAGGGCAGGGGAGCAATCTGTCTTTGAATAATTTAAACAATGCAGCACAGCCAAGCTAAATGGAGCTTATCAAATGTTACACCTCTTAAAGCTGCAATCAGAGGCGGCAGGATATTAACTGTAAAGCCCTTGTTCTGCTCAGAGGAAAACCCAGGAACAGACCGGCTACTTACTGGAAAGAAAGGGGAGTTGGAGAGGTGGCAAGAGAGAGAATTGGGTTAATTTGAAGGCCAGGTTAATAGTAACAAGGAAGAAGCAGATATCGGAGGACAGGACAGAGGAAGAGCATTGACTGGGCACCTACTGTGTGCAAAGATGGCAAGCCTTTGATACTGGATATTTTCTTTAACCCTTTCCCCACTTCTAAAAAGCACATGCTGTTATTATTCACATGCGCTTTTAAATAAAGAAGCAAGTTACTACAACTGTCCACTTCAAATGCTAGAATATCATGACTCCCAACCAGTCTGAGCAAATAGATTTTTTTTTTCTTTTTCTTATATAGCTAAGATGTCTGTTGCACCAGCATGATTCAGGGCTCAAACAGTGCAGCCATTCCTCTCCATCTCTTGGCTCTGACTTTTGCTGGGTTGGCTTTGGGAATCAGGCTCCTTGAAGAGGGACAAAGACAAAAGCAGCAGCAATCCCTGTGTCTTTCTAGGTTCACTCTCAACAAGGAGGAACCCTTTTCTCCAAGAGTCAAAGCAGGACTTCCACTTCCAGCCCCGATGGAGTGACAGGGCCCAGATTCAACTCCAGCTTCAACAATTAAAAACCAGGGCACAACTTCATGAACCAATGGTATTTAGACAATGACTCACAGGCAGTGTAGACAGGGATCTGTGAGAGAAGGGAAATGGGAGAGAGTTCGAGGTGTAAGTAAGTCTGGGCAGTTTCCAGCAGGAGGACAAGGCAGCTGGAGTTCACAGGACAGAGTGGAAAGGAGAGAGGGCCTTGGAGACATGCAAAAGGCCCCCCTCAAACACTCAGCAGAGCACTGATGGATGCATTCCTACCAGGAAACTTCTGGAGGCAGGGGAAAGAACTCCTTAAAGAAATAGGCATAACCATCCTCAGAGTTCATGCAGATTAGAAATAATTTGTGTTTCTACCGGCCAGAGTAGAAAGCCGGAGTATTTGGTAGAGTACTTGAAAGTTATGGCCTTTGTAGTTGCAGGAAGCCTGATTAGCCCTAGACTTAAGGCTGACCTGGTCCTGACTTAAAATCTTACTCATGTACCTTTAAAGGAGTTGTCCCCAAGCAGTTAACTGAACCCCAAAACAAAAGTCAAGAACATTGAAAGGAATACAAAAATATCTAGCACCTGAGAAGGTAAAATTCACAGTGTCACTCAGCTAATTAAAATTGCCGAGCATGCAAAGAAGTGAGAACATATGACCCATAATGAAGAGAACTATCAATCAGTAGAAAAAGACCCAGAGATGACACAGGTGATAGAATTAGTAGACAAGCACACTAAAATACTTATTAAAATATATTATCTACATAAAAAAGAGAAAAACGTGAGCACAACAGGGAAGACAAAAGGAGATTCAAATATATTTTCTAGAGATGCAAAACAATGTTTGAAATAAAAACTAGACTTTGCAGGAGAAAATATTAGTGAACTTGAAGAAATACCTTTAGAAACTATTCAATATGAAACACCTAGATCATCAGTGAGTTGTGGGCAACTTCAAGTGGCCAGATATACATATAATTGGAGTTGCTGAGGGAGAGCAGGTAGATAGTGACTTGTGCATGAAAAATGCTCAATTGTTGCCTTGGCTGGTTTGGCTCAGTGGACAGTGTCGGCCAATGGATTGAAAGGTCCCAAGTTTGATTCTGGTTAAGGGCACATACCTTGGTTACTCTGCCAGGAGGCAACCAGTCAATTTGTCTCTCTCACACTGATGTTTCTCTCTCTAGAATTTGTATAATCTTTTACTTTTTCCTTGCAACAACTCTATGAAATTGGTCATTATCCTCATAGTACAGATGAGGAAATGGGCATAGGAAACCATGAAGTTACAGCTGGGACAAGTATCTTGGTGACCCAATTGGATTTACATAGTTTTTTGAGAAGCTGAGACCCTGGATCCTGGATATGATTTGAGCTAGAAGAGTGGGAATCAGGGAACATCCCTGGATTTATCTCTCAGTTAACTTGTATACACAGCAAATATTTTCCTATCTCTGGCTACTATGTTTCCATCCTACAATATAAGAATGTTGGAACAAATTATTCTTCAAGGGCCCTTCCAGGGTGAACATTTGAGCTGTTTGTATTGATTCCTGTCACTTGTGCTCCTTTCCCTTACAGCTCACTTGGGTTAGAGATGCCTCTTGGGTGGTGTGGAAATCCAGAGACCAGCTCACTTCCCCTGGGGCCACATGAGAACAAGCATTATGTTGGAAAAATGTAATTTTGTCAAGTACCTACACATACCTGCATTGTCTATAGCTAAAGCACTGTTGGATAACTGTCAGGATGGGGAGGGGACACATAGTCAGATCAAGCAACAAACAATTGAAGAATTTTTGGCAGAAGATTCGAAGGACACAGGACTCTGGGCATGGGTTATTTGAAGTGCTGTTATGAAGAAGGAGGATTAGACACCTTTAAGTTCTGCAAGATTGGAAGTCCATTTTTCTGTAGATCTGGAACTGTGATTTTGGATAGCCATCTTTCTCACCCATCTTTTTTGGGACACTGTAGCCCAAGTATGTCAAACATGTGGCCTGCAGGCCGCATGCGGCCCACAACGAATATTTTTGTGGCCCAGCCAATATAACGGTATGTAAGAAACATTTTAATAAAAATATCGTAACTTAAGTTTTACAATATCCTGTTATACATAATTATTAATAATGAACTACAACATTCACTAATTGTCTTACATGCCTTATCTGCAGGTGCACCATTTCTCTCCACTAATACTAGCAGCAAATATTTTAGCAGCCAATTGCCACATCATTAGTCTTGTATTGACTTGTTTGGTGTGCACAACAGGAAATATTTCACTTTTGGAGAACAAGAAAAATAGGTTTATTTGTGTTATGCTTATTAATTTGTGTAATTATTCAGTAAGTTGATGTTCAAGAAAAAATACTGATTTTTATTAAAATGTACTATTATTTTATGTTATTGATTACTAATTTATTTCAGCCCTTTGTATTCAGCATGAAGTTTTTGTTTTTTGCGGCCCACATAAACTTAAACTTTGTTTATTTGGCCCATGTTAGCTTTTGAGTTTGACATGCTTGCTGTAGCCCAAAAGAAAAGTGATTGGACTCATCTAGAAAAACTGGACCATGAGATGGACAAGCCCTAGGGCCTTTCTTATACTTGCCTTTGTTTTTTTCTGTCTGGAGACCCTGGGAGAGATTCTGTACCCTTATCATAAATTCTCCTATGCCTAAGCTCAGCTGATTTCTGTAAGATGAAACCTAGAGCCCTACTTTCTCATGCGTCCCACTAGGATTGCAGGTGGGTGTCTGGGGAAATGCATTGCACCCTCTCCAGAGAAGGGTGTTGAAGACAGCTTCGCAAATCTGGAAAGGACTGCTTTCAGAGAGGGCAAGGCCCACATCGTGGGCTTCAGCACACGGGGCATTTGGAGATGACAGCATGGACACAAAAACTCATTTACAAAATGGGGTGGATAGCATCTCATCTACCCCCACTCCTATTTCAAGAATAACCCCAATAATACACACATATGCTCTTCTCCAGAAAAATGTACTTCAGTCCACACATACATAGTTTTCAAATGTGTCTTTAGTGGGCTCTTGGATACCAACTAAATACACCTTTGAGGATCTGAGTGGTCATTAATAATTTCTGATAATGATAAAGAATATGTCTTCATGTTTTTCCTAGTTTTCTTTGGATCCAGTAATTGCTAAGGTACTGAAATGTAAGAGCATAAAAATCTGTATTTTTAAAAGCTTTGATTTACCCTGGGAATCAAGACATTCAGGTTATTCTACAATATTATAGTCACCTTCAGTTATGTGGCATTTGTACCTGAGATCTCTGTAGTACTGATATTCTGATAAAGGACTCTCCTTGAAAAAAAAAAACTTTAAAAAATGGCTGAAACTGGTTTGGCTCAGTGGATAGAGCATTGGTCTGCAGACTGAAGGGTCCCAGGTTTGATTCTGGTCAAGGGCATATACATTGGTTGAGGGCACATCCCCAGTGTGTGTGTGTGTGTGTGTGGGGGGGGGTTTGCAGGAGGCAGCTGGTCGATGTTTCTCTCTCATTGAAGTTTCTAGCTCTCTATCCCTCTCCTTTTCTCCAGTAAAATATATATTTTTTAAAAACTTTAAAAAATGTTAATAATATATGATGACCCTAAAACTGGTTCCCTAAATAAAGGATACTCTAAATGTTTTCTTGATGATAAAGGGTCATCATGATAAGCATAATTTATTGTACTTTATCATAACATAGCGATGTCCTCTAAGACCATTGAGATACATACAGCCATTTGCCCTTAGGCTAAATTACCACATTGGTCTGCTTTTCCTGGGTTCAAGTTTAGTAAACTCACTTTTAAACTATTAGCAATCAGCTTCCACTAATCATAGCGTACTTGAATCTCCAAGGACCCATTGACATATGAACACACATGCACACATACACACACGGTATATATTTACACACTGACACAGACACACATCAACAAACACAGACACACACACTGACACATAGGCACACATTGACACACACAGACACGCGTGCACATGCGCAGGTAACGTCGATGGCCTGTGGCTGCAGAAGTGCTGCCATGAGCCTTCTTTTGTGTCTTTGCCTGGAGTTTATAGCACATGGAAAACGGCAGGCGTGGGAGGCCTTCTCGTCTTGGGTTATGTTAAAACTCCCTCTACATATTTGGAGGGCATCCAGGCCCGGCGAGCTTGCTCGTTCAGGGAGCAGATAACAGTGACCTTGCTGGTGAGGGAGGACAGCCCAGCTGAGGCCAAGGAGCCACACTGACTGGGCTGAGGTCACTTCTCCTCCCCCACTGCACCTGGGTTGGCTCTGATGTCAAAGAGCCAGGTCCCATCATTGGACAGGAACACACTGCCCAGCTCTCAAGGAGGAGGGAGGGGGGCAGAGTGCTGGCCCTGCAGGTTTGGGGTGGAGAAGTACCATGTCCCATGGTCACACTTCAATCCCAAAGCACAAAGCAGGCCTCCCCAGAATGGTGACAGATTTCCTGTCCTAGTTGGGCCTGCATCTTGCTCCTTAGCACTCTGAGGTCCAGCCTGGCTGGGCCCTGCCTGGCAAAGCTCAAGTCTGCACCGGAAAGGGTGTGTATATGCAGAGGGGAACCCAAAGTCGAACTAACCCTTAGCA
Organism: Pipistrellus hanaki; assembly: GCF_964339955.1. Taxonomy (NCBI): domain Eukaryota; kingdom Metazoa; phylum Chordata; class Mammalia; order Chiroptera; family Vespertilionidae; genus Pipistrellus; species Pipistrellus hanaki. Next base: position 66,601,334 of record NC_140507.1, read on the forward strand.
TTCTGAGCTACAAGGCCTGGGAGGTCATCTCATCCAAACAGAATGCCTTCTGTTGGCACCCCCTTAGAGGGGCTATCCTGTGCCATTTCATGACTACAGGTGGCAGGGAACTCACTACCTCCCGGAGCAGCCTATGTTATAGGTGAACCCCACCCAGTTCCTGCCTCTCTGTCACCTACACTTGTTGGTCCTGATTGTGCCTCTTGAACCACTCAGGTTAGGACTAACCCTCCTTTCACATGACAGCCTTTCAAATATTTGAAAACAGCTGGCATTCATACATTCAGCAAATACTGATAGGGTGCCTACTAGGCGCCAGGCCCACTGCTGGGAGCTGGGGGAGGGGGAGGGAGTCTACTGGAGGGGCAGAGAGGAAAGGAGAACAGTCCCCATAGGGTAATGAGCCTGTGCAGCTGTGGAGCCTGTGGGGGCTGCACTGCCCAGCGGAGAGGACAGCAAGCCGAGTGCTGGAGGTCATGCAGGGGTTAGTCAGACAAGGGTGTGGGGGCTATAAGTACTCCAGATAGAGGAAGCAGGGCATGCAAAGGTGGGGGCAGAGCATAGCACCCCTAAAATGTAGATAATTCAGATTCTGTGGGTCGCAGACAGCTGCAGGAGTGCAGGGCATCAGTTGGACCTTATCCTGAGACAATGGCAGGGGAGGTGGGTGGAAGAATTTTAAGATGAAAAGGCACAAAAGGCATGTTTTTTAGGGATCCCACTCTGTCTACAAGGTGAAGAAGGCATTACTTGGGGCTGTCCTCTGGCTTGGGCAGAGTCCAGGAGGGGCTTCTGGAGGCATCTAGACCAGAGGTGCTGGGTGCCTGAGCTCAGGGACCATAGGGCAGAGTAGAGAGATGGAAACATCTCCAAGGGGAGCCTGATCCATTCCCCTTCCTGGAAGTCCCCAACTAGACTTCAGGCTGCCTCTTGTAGGCCCACAGCAAACTAGGGAAAGACACAGTGTCTGAGCCAGCCCCATCTCCTGCAGTCCCTCCACTGGGGCCTGGCTCAGCTGCTAGCTAGGCTTGCACCTCCAGACGACGGTATACAAGAGCAGTCAACGTAAGTGAGTGTGTGTGAGTGTGTGTGTGTGTGTGTGTGTGTGTGTGTGTGTGTGTGTGAGTGAGTGTGTGTGTATGTGTATAGTGGTGTCAGGTTATTAGGAGTGGAGGGAAGGGAACTGTTTGATTAATGGGTGTCCTGTGAACCTGCACATTTGCCCAAGGCTGCATTCCTGGGCTTTCAAACCCAGGGCAGTTTGATAAGCCGAGACCAAAGTCCTCTTGCCTCCCAGAAAGAAGAGCAAACAGGGCCACTCACTAATCCCAGCCCTGGCCTCTGGGGCTGTCTCTCGGCAACCAGCCCACCAAGTGGCCTTTCACAGGCCAATCAATGGGGCAGCCCCGGGACCTGTGGGAGGCCTGATGGCCAGCTTGCCTGAGCAGGGTTGGACAGAGGCCATGGCTCACCCATGCAGCATGCAGTTGAAGGCCCATGCTTGGCCAACGGAGGCCCTCCACAATTACGGCACCTGCCAAGCTGGCTTCCTCTCCCTGCCCTTCCCGCCTCCCTCTTATCAGTAGGCCTTTTTCCATTCCTCCAGTTTTTTTCCAACCTCCACAGCTTTTAAGCTCCTGCCCTGATTCCTCTTCCTCCAGGAAGCTTTCTCTGATCACTCCAGCCTACCCGGGACTCTCCCTTCTCTGGATTCCTAGTGCCCTCAGAGCATGGCTCATGGCTTAGTACTGGACACTTCTCCAATCAGTTTGTATATGTTGGCTTCAAAAATCGTCAACTAGGTTGTCAGCACACTTTGGGACACTTCTCCACCCCAGTGGAGGGAACATAGGTAGCTTTGGGAGGATTATACTTTGGGGAGGGCTTGAGGGAACAGGAATGGGTCAGGGGCAGAGGTGAGCAGCTCTGACGCTGAAGCAGTCCATTCTGGGAAGATGTGGAGGGCAGGCTCTCTGAGAGAAAGGCAGATGTGAGGTTAGGGTTGGGGACGATGTTTATTTTGGGGGAGTCACAGTAGATACCTGGGGGCACCTGTCCAGGTGCAGAGGTTGGAACTGAAGCACGTAGCCCTCTTACTAGGCCTACACCATCTACGTCACCATGCTCCTGAGAGCAGGGACTGTTATATCCTCTTTATGAGAAAAAGTCAGTCTTTGAGAGATCCAGAAACTCCCCAAAATACACTCAGCCAGTAACAGGTGGACTTGAATGTCATCCTGCTGGATTGCTGAGTCCACAGGAACCCTCCTGCTGCCTTTCCTCTTGACACTTTCATCGATTCAGGCCCTGCATTTTATGAGATTGTGCTCTATGGATCGCATATTTCAATTCTATGAGACATCAGAACTGAAACCAAAGCTTTTGATCTTTGGTTTTGATCTTTTGATCTTTTGATCTTTGGTTTTGATCTTTTGATCAAAACCAAGGTTTTGATCTATCTATCTATCTATCTATCTATCTATCTATCTATCTATCTATCATCTATTTATCATCTACACTGAGTGGCCAGGTTATTATGATCTCTGAACTCATAATAACCTGACCACTCAGTGTATATCCTATATAATAAAAGGCTAATAGGCAAATTGTCCCCTCGATCAGGAGTTTGACCAGCATGCAGGCAGGCAGGCAGGCCAACCGCCATGTCCCCGCCCCCTGGCCAGGCTAGCCAGACCTCACCCATGCACAAATTCATGCACTGGGCCTCTAATATATATACTAAGTGGCCAGATTATTATGCGTTCAGATATCATAATAATCTGACCACTCAGTGTATTTCTCATGTATTATCTGTCTTTTTAAATACTTATCTATTTGTACACCCATTATCTATTGATCTATCATCTTCCTATCTATCATCTATTATTTATATATCTATCTACCTACCTACCTACCTATCTTCCTATATCCCTATCTATTTATTTATCATATATATATATATATATATATATATATATATATATATATATATATATATGGATGGATTTAAAAAATATTTTTATTGATTTCAGAGAAGAAGGGAGAGGGAGAGAGATATATAAATATCAATGATTACAGAGAGTCATTGATCGGTTGCGTTCTGCACGCCCCCTACTGGGGACTGAGCCTGCAACCCAGGCATGTGCCCTTGACCGGAATAGAAACTGGGACCCTTCAGTTCACAGGCTGACTCTATCCACTGAGCCAAACTTGCTAGGGCTATATCTATCTTTCTATCTACCACTATTAAGCCCTTCACAGTACATACAAGGTGCAAGTACAATGTGGTTCAGTCCTGCCGATTTGGCCCAGACAATGAGGGGCAGCAGATGATCAGGTGTCAAGCTGTGTGTGTCTCTCAAGGTTCCCCTGTAGGCTCCATTTTAGGGATCCTAATTCAGAATAGGGAATCAAGCAGGGACCTGCTTTTCCAAGTTATCCAGGGGAGTTTGATGTAGGTGACCCTCAGGTCGCATCCTGGAAAACAGCTGTTCTAAGGAGGAGAGGGTCAGTGAGGCCTAAGATGGTCAGGATGGCCACATGGGGTCAAGGCCAGCACTCTGACATCTGCTGAGAAGGTCTGGGGAGCCTGACCAGAATGTAGACGAGCAGGGGAAGAAGGACCCAGCAAGGGCCTAGCATTTTCCTACGTTAGTGAGAGGCATACTCACAGGGACAGATGGCATTTTGTGGAAAGTAAGATGGCTGAAAAAGTCCATGTTTGGCTTTTGCCCAATAATAATAATATCACCAATAGCAGTAACAAATAAGTTCCTTGTACTTGGCTGCAGTGGAAGTGGGTAACCTTCTGCATTCATTCCTAGGAGCCACATGAACCTTCCATGGTGCTGAGGGAGTGGGTGGTACCTAATACCCAATCCAGACCTAAAGAAACAAATAAAACCAAGTGCAATTAAGGCTGGGGTGGAGACCTGAATGGTTGTAAATCCTGGACTTCTCCGGTTGAATGAGGACTAAGAGACACCATCATCATTAACATTATCTGTTGTTCACGTGCCTGGTGCTTCCTTCACAATGTATTCAATCCTCAAGCAGCCCCATGTTATGGAGGGGAAGCCAGATCAGCTAGCCACCCAAACAACCTGCTCAGATGGCGGGAGGTGGCATGCAAGCATGCCCTTAGACTGCATCTGGGCAAGGCTTCTCCCTACAGACAACCTCGAAACCCCCAGAAGGTACAAATTTGTCTTTTCCCAGCCTCTCACAACACATTGCTATGGTCAACTTCCCCACAGGACCATTAGGAGGGACCAGGCCCTGAGCTCTCACTCTTGGATGGGTTTCGGTCCCTGTCATCTATTTCTAGCTTTCCTGCCAAGCAGCCTCCAACTAGACAATCCCTCCTCACCAATCCCCCCCTCACCCAACTGTTTTCCCAGATCCACAGTAAGCGTTTCACTCCCATACGCCCCTCCTCATCCCAATGGCCCTGCCTCTGCCCCCCAGACTGCCCTTGCGGGGCCCACTTTCTTCCACTCCTTCCTTATTAGCGTGTGTGAGAAGAAAAGGAATTTCTTTTGCCATTTATCCTTGGAACAACCTCCAAAAGGAGTTGAAGGACACGCTGCAAAGTGTGAAAAAAACAAGGCCTGAGCTTGCCAAGAGGGCCCAAGTGGTTATTTTAATCATGTGGAACAGCCCCCTTTTCATGGAAAATTTTCTACTCCAACACCTGTGGCCATTAAAGGAACCCTCACTCTTTTCCACCCGGGAGTCCCAGGGGTCACTCCCTAGCTGGGGCCCGCCGCCAACTCGAGTAATTATTCCTGCTGCCCTTCCTCTCTGCCTTCCTCATCCTTCCCCAGCCCAGCCCTGCCTTCTCTCAGGCCAGCAGTGGATGCAGGGGAGCGTTCTGCCAGGCCTCCCCGCTCCTTTGAATAAACTAGGATCCCTTCCCTGGTCTGTCTCTGATCTTCTCTTGCTCCCTTATTCCCCACTTCCTGAGTTTTTCTTAAGCAGACTCACTCTCCACTTGACCCTTCTAAGCGTTCTATTACCTAGAGTGCTCTGTGCCCCTCTTTACTCAAAGAAAATGATACCACCATTGTCCACTTTTCTCTCTCAGACTGTATATGCTGATTTTGGTTTACGATAGATCATCCATGCAGTTAGAGATACAGTATAGGCCCTCCCCCAGCTTCTTTGGGAAGTAACAGATCCAGAAGGTAAAGAGATTTATAATACCTACGATGGACAGGGCACAGTGAAGATGGCAAATGACTGGGAATAGACTATGTTTGGAGACCAAATTTCTCAAAGGAGTGGCCTCAATCAACTTTCTCACTTGCTCCATGGTCCACTTCAATTTTGCCTCTTCCCATCACAGCCTGAAACAGCTCTTAAGGTCACCCACGATCCCAGAGCCACCAAGTGTGGGGGGCATTTTCTCTCTTGAGCTCTTAGCAGCATCTGACATTGTTGAAAGTTCCCTCATCCACTTTGAAGCACTCTCTTCCTTCACTTCTATGGTTCTACATGCTCCCTGTTTCCCTCTGATTTCTCTGATCACCTCGTAGTCTCCATTTCAGGAAATCTCTCTTCAGTGGTAAGAAAATTGGTGCTACTCAAGGCTCGGGACCAGGTTCTCTTCCCTCTCTATACCCTCTCCCTTTGCAATCTTCTCAGACCTGTGGGGAGTGTTTCTCTCTTTTCTGCATCCATCACGGAAAAGGAAATAGTCCAGTTGCTGAGTGGAGGAGAAGGGAATTAAGAAATTAAAGAAAGAAAGAGAGCATCCATCATGGAAAAGGAAATAGTCCAGTTGCTGAGTGGAGGAGCAGGGAATTAAGAAATTAAAGAAAGAAAGAGAGCAAGACACAGAAATAGATTTATAAACCTGAGAGCTAGGTGGGCACCATTTTCTCTGATGGAGAGGCAGGCGAGCACCTTGAGCCACCACCAGGGCTATTTTATAGGGTCAAAGCAGCTTATTTGCATTCTTAAGTAGGCCCTAGCATTACTGGATTTACATATCTAGTCCCGCCCCTGCCGACACCTGGACAAAGGTAAGTAGTCAGAGAATTGAATCCCCCCCCAACCCCCCCCTCCCCCCCCCCACCTTCTTGGCGGGATGGGGGCAGTATAACCGGGGACACGACTCTGCCAGTGCCTTGAGCTCAGCTGACAATTTAAAGAAATGTCCATGTGCCTTCCCAGGTGGCCCTCTGCACAGACCCACTGTTTCTACCATCACCCATGTGTCTCCAGCCCTGACTTCTTTGCATTCCAACTGCCTCCTTACTGATGTCTTTTGGATGCCTCAAGGACACCTCAAACTTAACTTGTCTGAAACTGAACCTGTGATCCTCTCTAGGACTCCCGTGTTGTACAACTCTTCTGGGCACCATTGAGCAAAATGGCATCCTGTTCTCCCCAAACTTGGTCCTCTCGAACTCACTAAATATGACCAACCAAACAGTATTGTAGGACAGAAATTTAGGAATCATTCTTGATACCTCTTTCTCGTTCTGCTCCATCATATGCAATCTACTACCTAGCTCACCACCCTTGTGCAAGCCACCATCATCTCCTCTGTAGCTTCCTAATGATCTATTCATACGCCAACATTAGAACATGAGATACAGAGCGGTTAAAATAGAACTAAGGAGATGAGACAAATGTAGACTGACTATTGAGGTGATGGCATTCTAGCACATATTCTAGAATTTGGACTGTATCTCTGCATGAAAATCTATAAAATTACATCAAATTAAGAAAGACAACACTTGGTAGCAAATACACCCTGCTTTTAGCCATGTAACACAGTTTGTACCAAATTACTTAGTATGGAACATGGCAACCAGGTGTGTATGTAACTAACCTTTTATGCTCAGGGCTTTGATTTCCTGTAAGACCATTTACACATGCAGTATCAATTAAAAAAATTAAAAGCAATACACAAATAAAAGTGAAAAAAGTAGGACCTTTCAAAATAATTATAATTCCCCTTGATATTATTCAAACGTGAAACCGATTGCCAGATGGTAGGATTCATAGCTAATTTATCTCTGTGTTGCCATAGTACCCAATATAATACCTACCACATATCAGTCTCTATACATGTTTTTAAATAAATGAACCTGTCATCTAAAATACATGAGACTTCACTCTCCATCTACTAGTCAAGTGCAAAAAAAAATCAAACATAATTCAATGACAGAGGAGGAACTAATGGTGACTCAATCTCTAACTTTCTCCCTGACCCTCTCTAACCTCTCTTCCCTCTGCCAATTTAGTGCTTGCTTGAACAGCACCTTTACTAATGTCCCAGAAAGGAACAGGGGGAAACTGGGTATGGTCAGGTGTTGGGGTTGTAGAAGGAGAGCTGATAGTCACTTCTCTGGTATCAAGTATCTCAATTTGATGGTTTCAAGCATTTTTCAGAGTGAACTCATTCAAAAGCTTCAGGTCCCACTCCAGGTAGAAAATGTAAACTTGAGCCCCCTTGTTTCCATTTTTGCAGAAGAGCAAAGGAAGACTTAAAGTGGAACTGGGGTTTGCAAAGGGCACTCAGAGAGTTAGTTGGTGGCAAAGCCAGAACCACAACCCAGGTCTCCAGGTTCTCCAAGTTGCCTCCTGGGGAGACTTGGGTGAGTCTCACAAATCACAGAAGCCTTCCTGTAATTAGAATAAATTAATTCACCCAAACAATGTTGAAACAAACAAACAAACAAAAAATAGTTGGAGGGCTCACACTTCCCCATTTAAAAACTTACTCTAAACCTCGTAATCAAAGTAGTGTGGTACTGGTATAAAGAAACATATAGACCGATGGGATAGAATTGAACAAAAATAAACCAGAAATAAACTCATGTTCATGGCCAATTGATTTTCAACAACAGTGCCAAGACTATTCAGTGAGGTTAAGAATAGTTTCTCAACAAATGGTTTTGGAACAACTGGATATCTACAGGCCAGAGAGTGAAGTTAGACCCCATCCTCACACCATATAGAATAATTAACTCAAAACGAATCAATGACTCATATACAAGGTGGGAAAAAGTAGGTTTACAGTTCTGAGTATGCAAAAAAATTTATTCTTATGTTATTATTTATTAATTATTGTATTACTTATTTGTATTACAAACCTACATTTTCCTATCCCTGTATATGAGCTAAAATTATAAAACTTATAGAAGAGACAGATAAATCATCATAAACTTGGATTTTGACACCAAAAACATGCTCAGCAAAAACAAAAAACAAACAAAAAGATGTTAGACTTATAATATCTTATAAAAATTTATGCATTAAGAAAGTGAGAATACAGCTTACAGAATTGTAGAAAATACTTGCAAACCATATATCTGATAAATACCTAATATTCAGAATATATGAACAACTCTTACTACCCAATAACAAAAGATAAAAAAAAATGCAACTTAAAAATAGACAAAAGACTTGAATATACATTTTTTTTCCACAGAAGATACACAAATAGCCAATAAGCACATGAAAAGATGCTTTAGATCATTAATACTTAGAAAATGAGATACCACTTCACACCCACAAAGATGGCTGTAAAAAATACCTCTGAAAATAACAAGTGCAGGAGAGAGTGAGGAGAAATTGAATTCATTGTACACTGCTGGTGGGAATGCAAAATGCTTCAGCTGCTGTGGAAAATGGTATGATGCTTCTTCAAAAAAAATGAAACATAGAATTACCATATAATTAAAAAATTCTACTTCTAGATATATGTCCCACATAATGTTTTAAAAGGTATGTAAACAAATATTTACACATAATTGTTCATAGTAGCACTATTTACAATAGCTAAAAGGTGGGAACAATATAAAATGTCTATCAACAGACAAACAAAATGTGGTTATACATACAATTCAGTACTATTCAGTCAGAAACAGAATTTGAAGTACTGATATATGCCACAGTGTGAATGAACCTTGAAAACAAACAGGCCAGACACAAAAGGTCACATAATATATGATTCAATTTATATGAAATATCCAGAATAAAAGGGAGAGATCAACCAAAGGACTTAAGTGCACACGTATGAGCCTAACCAGTGGTCAAGGACAATAGGGGGGTAAGGGTGGGGGATTGGAATGGGGGTTTGAGGACAAATATGTGATACCTTAATCAATAAAGAAATTAATAAAAAATTTATACAAAATATCCAGAACAGAGACAGGAAGTTGGTTGGTGGTTGCCAGGGGCTTAGGCACAGGGGAATGAAGAGTGACTGCTTAGCGGGTATGGGGTTTTCTTTTAAGGTGTTGAAATGCTTTGAAATGATGTTGGTGATAGTCTTTGCTTTGTAACATTGTGAATGTACTAAATGTTACTGAGTATGCACCTTAAAATGGTTAATTTTGTTATGCAAATTTCACCTCAATAAAAAAAGAACTTATTTCACTCAGGGAATCATTAAGAAAAGAAAATATTTAAGCCCACTGTGTGCTTCTTATGGAGCAAATAACTATTTGACTGACAACTTTGCACATGCCAGCCAGTGGTGGGGAAAAAAACCACATGTATTTTCTGGAGCACGCAGAGTTGTGAAACACATGTACTGAATAAACTGAAATTATGATCTGATTGAACCCAAGAGGCCAATCTAGTGAGCTGGCTTAGGTTTTCCCTTCGAACCAGATGTGTCCCTGCCTCCAAGCAGCATTTTCCCCATCAATCTAGCCGCATCCACGTTCCCTCTTTCACAGAGTCAACCTTCAAATGGGACCCTGGGCTGGGGGATACAGTGAAACGAAAAGGGAGTGATATCCAGGGACTGAGCTTCCACAGGCAGCAGGTTTTAACTGGCTGAGGACCAGTTACGAGTCCAGCAGTGAGAGGCTAGAGAATTTGGTAGAAAAGGTTCTTAGAACAAAGTCAAATGTGACCTAATGACCATCACCATCCAGGTTTCCTAACGGAGCTCAGGAATTAGTAGCAGGAAGTATGTGGCCACTAGATGAACCAGCTTTGTATATTATTGTATAAAGGGCAGAATCAGGGGCCTCCGGTGAGCTGAGTGACTCAGGACAGGATGGTGAATGAAAGAAGAATGAGAAATTGGACCCCGAAGGAAACAGCATCTTGGATGCCTGGAAGGATATCATGATGCCATGCTCAGACTGAGTGAGCAGGTTTGAAGCTTCCCCACCCTTAGCTACCATCCAATTAGCCACCAAGTTTACTGGATTATTCTTCTGCACTGACTTCCACAGGTGACACTTCAGGTATGTCCCTTCTATCTGTGGGCACTCTGTCTGTACCTTCAGGGCCCAACTGCATTCTACTATATATATGTATTATAGACATGTATGTATACCACAAAGTCTCTTCTGGCCAGTAGGAGTCTGACTAAGCCTAATATAGTACTTTATTCTGAGAGGGTGTTCATGAGATGTCTACTGTATGGATAGAACTATAGGGGGCAGGTTGTGTCTGCCAGCAAGCTTTAATTGGCAGAAACACAGTATGACCCTCATCTAGGTCTGATGGGTATCAAACACAGAGGCCTTGGGAATGGCATATGACCTAGGCAGGTCCAATTCTAATTATGTACCTCCCCTCCATGTAGTGTTTGGTTCAAACATGTACATCAGAATAAAACCAATCAGAATAATTCCATGAGATTTGACACATGAACTCCAGAAAAGTGGGTTTTTTTTGTTTTTGTTTTTTGCTTTTGTATTCTGAGCTATGAGGACATGGGCTCAGGAGGAATTTTCCATAGGCATATTTCTTAATACATTGAGAGTCTTTTGTGAGAATGGGACTACTGTATGAGGCAAGAAAAGGGTGGCTATGGAGAGAGGGAGACAAACAGCTTGGTAATGTTTGACATTTCAGCTTTGCCTGAAGTCATTATTGCTCAGATGTTCAGTGATTAAGTGGTCACCTACTCTGCTGCTGATAAATTATTTTAAAAGCAATGTCTTTGTCTTGGTATTTGGAAACATATCTTTGATTCTATGTAAACAGTTCTCTAACCACTTTTTTTTTTTTTTTTTTTTTTTTTTAAATAGGAAACCATACCTGGTTAGGGGCTACATATTTTCAGTCTAACCAAACAAATTCAATAAACATTTATTAGGTGCAAACTATGTGCCAAGGCTGGACTAGGCACTAAAGATAGAAAGAGGGAAGCCATTGTATTGCCTTGAGAAGATTATGGTGAAGGAGAGAGGTGATGCGATCATATAATACCGGGTAGTTTAAAGAAAGAGTAGATACTTTTTAAGAGTTGTAGAAACAGCTGAAACTGGTTTGGCTCAGTGGATAGAGCGTCGGCCTGCGGACTAAAAAGTCCTGGGTTCAATTCTGGTCAAGAGCATGTACCTTAGTTGCGGAAACATCCCCAGTAGGGGTTGTGCAAGAAGCAGCTGATCAATGATTCTCTCTCATTGATGTTTCTAACTCTCTATCCCTCTCTCTTCCTCTCTGTAAAAAAATCAATAAAATAAAAAACATATATATATTAAAAAAAAAAAAAAGAGTTGTAGAAACAGAGGAAGGAGCAATTAATTCTTCCAGAGAGGGATAGGGAATAGCAAGATGATAAGGGGGACATGGTTTTAAGGATGTGAACATCACCAAGGGGGTAAGGGCATTCTGAGCCAGGGAGTGCTATGGGCAAAAGTTGAGTGACGTCCTGTGGCTTCCACGTGGGCTTATAGAGAGGGAGGCGGAAAAAAGGGTTGGAGAGGCAGGTGGAGCGAATGCTTTGTAAGGATTCTGGACTAGGACAATAAAGAGGCCTGGGAAAGTTTTAATGAGGATAGAAAGATTTAATGAGGATAAGCAACAGGGTGAATGATGGGCTGGAGTTGGGCATGTTGAGAGAGAAGACCAGCTGGGATGACTGAAATAGCCCAGGTGAGACCCAGTGGTATCCTGTACGGGGGTGGGGAGGTGGGGGGTGGGTATAGGACTTCAAGGGAGGATTTGGGTGTCAAATTGACAGGATGTGGCTAAAGTTTGATGGGAGGCTGGAGGGTGAGGATGGCTTACTGGCTTTCGGCTTAGTGACTTGGAAAATACTGTTGGGATATTGTGGAAGGTGCAGGAATAGGGTGAGGGTTTGGAAGAGGCCAGGCTGCCTTTCCAGGTCTGACCCCAACCACTACGCCCTGATTTCCTGGATCACAGGAGTGTGGGTGGTCCAGATAGGCAGCGGTCTCTGCAGGGAAGCCCCTCTCCTGAAACAGCACCAAGCATCATAGTTTGAGGGAAGCCAACTGTCCAGGGGCCCTGAGGAGAGGATAGACGCTTGCACTTATGTGCTTGCCAAGTAATAAGGACTTTCTCCGTGGGCTTGTGTGGGCCCAGCTGCTGACACTGGGTGGGCGTGGAGGGGAAATGCCGATCCTGGGAGCACATCCAGGGACCTAGACCGTCTCAATCCCATGGTCTCATCCACTTTCCCTGTCCACATAAGTCAAGTAAAACAAGCAACTCAAAATCAAACCAACAGACTACAGACAGTTCCAAAAGTGCACAAACGAAGCAATAGTTTCATGTATTGTAAAGAAATTCTATTCCCTGGGATCTAAAAAGGAGGACACCTTTTTCTCTAATTGGCTTGTTTTCCTTCAAAACTGATGACCCCCCGCCTGGTGAATTCAACTGGCTCCAGCTTCCAATGCGATGGTCTGACCACTAAGCGGTACACCTGAAACCCGCACAGAATAATACTGGAACCAAACTGCAGCTGAAAACAAACAAACAACATCTCAGCGATAAGGGCTGGGCCATCTTCAGCTCAAGGCCCAAGCGTGGCCTAACCCTCTGGTTCTTCTTGCTCTTGCGAGCCCAATACTTGTGAAGGGCAGGTTCCTCCTGGGCGGTGTGGGTCTGGGAACCACAGGCAGGGCCAGGGAAAGAAACACTCAAACCAAAGGACTCCGTGGTCTTTCTCTATTTGCCACCCCTGGTGGCTGCCCGGATCCCACAGCACCCTCTGTATCCTGGGCGCTCAGAGCCCTCTCCCCTCCCCCCTGCACCCTGGCCGCAACCCCTCCAGGGGCAGCCTACCCCCCACGCCCGCCGCCTCCCCTCCCCCCCTGCTGCCTGTAGCCACTGGAATCCCTGTCGCCTCGGGACTCAGCTGACAGCGGACAGACAATGGTATTTCCCATCAGCCTGGATATCAGGAGCCGGCCTTATCCAGCGGTGTTTTTCTATTAGTCTAACACCCCATTGTCCAGCTCTTATCACTGAAATGTTGATGTCATGCCTGGCTTGGAAGTGGTTTCTGCATCTCAGCGCTCGGACAGCTCCGCTTTAATTGGGGGAGGGGGAGGGGTGGAGGGGCCCCTTTATCAGAATTCTCATGAGAATTCACCCCTTGCCTCCTTCCATTGGGGCCGCGGAGGGCGCCAGGGTGGGGTGGGGTTCCCAGCCCCAGCTCCTGGCCTTTCTCTCAGTCCCTGGGACTCCACCCGCTCGTCTCTGTCAGAGCAGGAGTGCTGAGGAGGGTGATGAGGAGGATGGGGGCGCTTTTCCCTTTGGGGCTTTGGGCGCAGGGGTTTGGAGACCTGCCCTGTCCCTCCGGTGAGCGCTGGGTGGGGAGGGGCCATGGCGCTTCCCTTTCTGAAGCTCCTACCGCCCCCAAAGGCCTCACCAGAGCCTGTTCTTAGTAGGACCTCAGTCAACAGATGCAGGATTGAACCACAGGGCAGCCAGCTGGGAAGCAGAGAGAAAACTCAAGACCAACTGCATCTCTATCTCCCCCCCCCCCCCGCCCCCCCGCCCCCTACAATTGTTCTAACTCCTAAGGAAAGTCCTCAAAATATGGTCTGTGCTCCCCCCTCTGTGCTGCTCAGCCCTTCTCCAATCCCGTTTGTCACAGTGGAAGGCAGAACACAAGAGATGGGGACGTGTGTGTGTGTGTGTGTGTGGGGGGGGTATGTGGTGTGTGTGTGTGTGTGTGTGTGTGTATGTGTGTGTTGGGCACCTTTGTTGTAAAGCCACTCAGAGAATCTGGTTCAGACAGGAAGTGGTCCCCCTGCAGTTTGCTTGGGCGCATGACTTAACCTTTCCTAGACTCACCCATTAAACAGGTGCTGTTCCATAGCTTCTCAAGGGGCTGGCCTGAGGCCCGAATTGAAATAGTTGAGGTGCTTAGTTGGGGTGCCTGGCAGCTCTGCTCTCAGCAATCAGTGGCTCTTCTCAGTAGAGCTATTGCTGGTGTGGGGCCTGGTGAGCAGGACAGAGGAGAGGTGCTGGGGGCTGGGGGAGGTTGGAGGCCCCTCTCCTGGCCGCTCCTTGCTCCTTGGGGAGCTGGGCGGAGAGAAGGAAGTGGGCCCGCGGGCCAGGCCAGCCCATGTGGAGCTGCCAGAGGGAAAAGGAGCCCACTGGGCTGCCAGTACTTGCCTCAGCTTTAAAAGGAAAATGAACGCATAGGGTAAGCATGTGGAAACTTCTGGTATCCGTGGAATCGGTGTTTATATACAATGGCGTTAGTTTTGGAGTGTGTTCCTGAGGAAATGCCATTTGGAGCTTGGTTGTGACACTCCTTGGAAGGTAGTTTTTACCTGTGCAAAGTGGCCTCAACATGTTAACCTAACTTCACCCACACACAGGTACACACACACACACACACCCTGCAAGCAGGGCCTGCTCTCTGAAAGGGTATGAGAGGCTCAGGGCCTGCCCAGGACACCAGAGAGTAGCAGGGCTGATGGGTCCCTGGGAGTCCAATACCCTCTCTGCAGCTCATGGAGGAGCTGTTACCACCGCTGCCGCACCCCTTCCCATCCATGCACTCCCCTCCCAGAGCTCCAGACCCCCAGGCTGATAACAAACGCAGCCCCTAAGGGTGGGGTTCCACGGGAATCTTATCCCCTTTGGTCTCACCAGACTCTGTGAGGCTTTCTAGGGGTGAATTGCTACACGTGTGCTACTCTAAGGAGCAGGCCCACAGAAGCTAGAAGTCAAACCTGTACCTTTTGTGTGTGACCACATCCAGTTCCTTTCCCATGACATCGAGTGACGGCAGATAAAGCACTTGGCATCTCTCAAATACATCTTCTTGGGGAGAAAAGAGGCTTAGAAAATCGGGGCAGGGTCTGTCTGCTTTGCCATTGTGTTACCACGTGATCTTCATTCACCAGGGCCTCGTCAGATTCCCATGAACCCTGCCATCCTTGGGGATCTTGGCCCAGAGACCAGGACTAACAAGACCAGAAGTCCAGGACACAGGTACACATCCGTGGTCCCGATTCCAGAGCACATGGTTTCCATCTTCTCCTTCCCGGGAGGACTTCCATTTGGAAGTTGTAAAGGTCGAAGACTGAGAATGAGAGGGAGGCAGAAATAATGGGCCATGTGGATGGGAGATGGCGTTTTCAAGGGCAGCTTCAAGAAATAAATTCTCTTACCCTGAAGGATTTGAAGGGCTCCTATAGATCTCACATCTTTCTTTCCACGGATTAGGTCAAATCCCACCAAGGAACCTTCCAACTGCCTCATTGTAAGGTACAAATATGTCCCAGTGGGCCAACACAGCCGTGAATATCTTAGTGCGAGTGAATAACTCACACCCTCTCCTCTGGCAGTGCTAGGTGCCACTAAAAAATATGGGGGGCCACTAGCAAGAGAAAAGGGGTTTAGGACAGAGGACAAGCCATCTCCGTGACAGTTTTCCCAGACTAGTCACATTTCTTCAGGGGTGGGCAGCCTTCCCTTCCAGTTTCATGCCTGGAGCACGTTTTCCTGCAGTTCCCTTGGTTTAAGGCAGCATTTCTTGGGTGTCGCTTTGCTCAACCATGTACTTGTGCTGCTTAAGTTCTGATGATCTCAGTGTTAGAGAATCCAGCTGGGTTTCTTGGAAAATTCCTACATACATTGAAGTGCCTCCTCCCTTCCCAGATAAAGAATTTAGTTTAGAATAATCAGACTTTAAAATAGTGCATTAGCATACAATGCCCAGATCATCCCTTTAAGTTTGTCTCCTTTCTCCTTTCTGCCTTTGACCTTCACATTCCTCCTCCTCCTCCTCCTCCTCCTCCTCCTGATTTCTCCTCTCTCTCTCTCTCTCTCTCTCTCTCTCTCTCTCTCTCTGTCCCCTGTGTTCTGCAAGAGAGAAATAAGAATTCACTCAAGAAGCCTGTGGCCTAAATGAGAAACTGTATCTTCTTCCTTGAACAGTGCCTCCTCCCCAAAGTTTCTATCTTATAGGACCTTTACTAGCACTTGCTGTGCTTTGTTATTTTCATTTGTTCATTTCTCATCTTCACCTCTAGTTCGCAAGCCCATGGGGGCAGGGAGCAGGTCACTCTTGCTCCCACTGCGTCCCATGAATCAGTGCAGGGCTGGCTCCGTAAATAGGGACGGAATGAATGACTGAGCTGAGGAACCCTGGGTGCTAGGCAAAGACCAGGGGCTCTGGGGAAAGCGGGCTGTGTCCTGAGAAATGATAGGGTTTGAGTTCAAGCAGAGAGGCCTCTCTGGACGGAGGAAACGGGCTTGTGATGACAAAGTAGCAAGATGGCTTCTCTCCCACATTCCAGCCTCCTAGCTCAGGAGCCGGAGGAGCTGTGGAGACCACGAAGAATAGAGCAGGAAGCTAACACTAAAAGAGAAAGGATTTCCAGGGTCGGGCATATGTGCAGGTGGAGATGCCTACGGGAGCTCTTCCCACCTCTGGCTCCGTGCTGTCTCTTGGGGCCAACCTGAGGTCTCTGAGTGCCCAGCCTGGCTCTGGGAGGAAGCAGTGGGGGGAGTGTCACATTCCCAGGTGACTGAGTCAGAAAGCTCAGATGGCTACACACTGCCTGTGCCCGGATGGATGGGCAGCACGAGGCCAGTTCTCCGGAGGGAAAGTAGAGAGAACGGCATGTGCAGAACTGAAAACACCTCACCAAGAAGCTGTTCCCACAGAGACGCAGGCTTCCCAACCCACCGCTGACACCTAACGCCAGAGGAAGCCCTGGCACCGAGGGTCTGCTGACCGAGACTTCTCGGCGCAGAGGGAATGGGGCAAAGACCCCTTTCCATACCTGCTCCCGAGGTTGGAGAGTTATAGGAAGAAGCTGGGTCATCTCTGAAGCCACTTTCAGGGAAGGAGAGGAAAAGACCCTTTCATTGAGCTCTTACTTTGTTCCGGCCACTTAACCTGAGGCATTTCCAATCTCTTAGCAAACACCCTTGGGAGAAGTTGAAGTTAGGTTTCTAAGATCCCACCTCCATAGCCACCATCTTTACCACTGAGGAACGGACACTTGGATGGTTAGGAACTTGCTGGAGAAAGTGGCCTCTGCCCCTGGCCTGAGTGATAGCTCAGCCTCTGCTCCCTAAGGGCCCTGGGCCAGGTTGGTAGCTATTGGTCTGTCTTGGTGCCTCACATCCCCCTCGCACTTCCTCTGCACTTCCTCACGGCTTCCTCATCCCCCCACCCCCCTTTGGCTCCGTGGGTCTGCCACCCCAGGCCTCCCCTTTATCTTGTCTCCCGTTTCCACTGCTATCAGCCATTATCTAGAGCAATCCCGCCCTGGCCAGGCCAGGCAGGAAGCCGCCTGCGACTCTCCTGTCTTTGCTCTCCATCCTCTTCCTTCTCCAGAGACAAAAGCAAAAACAGCCTGTTAACAGATCTGCCGTTTCCCCTGGCTCCTTGACTCCCATTTCCCACTCTCATTATTCCAGTCTCCACTCTCCCACCGCAGGCTGTCCTCAGGAGCCGTGGAGCCCCGAGGCCGCCCGAGGGCCAGGGCTGTCACTTCCTCCGGCCTGTCTGCCAGGAGGCCCACGGCTGTCCCCTTCACAAAGCCTGCCTGCCCCCTCTTATCCCCTCTGAGATCAGCCGGTCTGCCATGGCCGTCTGGCTGTCTGCGCTGAGGATGGGGTGGGACAGTGCTCTGGCCTTCCTCAGCGAAGGGGTGGCTGTGCTCTGATTATAGCCAAGGGAGGGTTTTGTTTTTGGTCAAAGAGCATCGTGCATCCATTTATTATGTCACCATCCACTCAGACATTACTGCGCACTTCCTACGCGGCTGCCGGAGACCCAGCGATGAGCAAAATGCGACCTCTGCCCTCAAATAATGTATAATTTGTGGGGCGTGGGGAGGTTGCTGGGCCGAGTTAAAGCGCTCCACCTAATGCATGGCAGCCATTGCTAAGTGCAGTGAGGGGAGTGAACACCAAGCGCTCGGAGAGTTCAGAGGGAGAGGCGGATGCTAAGAAGGAGAGCTGATGCTGGATCAGCGCTTTCTCCGTGCCAGGCACGGTGCTAGGCACTTGCCACAGTTGCCTCATTTGGTCCTTGTAGCCAACCCACGGGACAGTGTGATTGTCATTCCCACTCTGCAGACTGAGGCGCAGAGGTGTTAAGGGATAGCCGGAGGGTCCAGCACTGGGAGTCCTAGCCGGAGCCCCATCCTCCCCCCCCACCCCCCCGAAAACTCAGCTTAAATGCCACCTTCCTACCATCTCCATCCAGGCCTCTCATGCCCTTTGGTCTGCGGAGTGTGCTGGTGGGAGAGTGAGCTCCGGAGAAACCTCTGGCTCAAGATGCTTACTTGCACTGAGTCCCAGTTTTCCTCACCTGCCAGAGGAGGGGATGGCAGTGCCTATCCCCTGGGTCTGCTGTGGGTGTTAAAGGATCAGTGAGCATAATGCGCTCAGCACGGCGACGGGCACAGAGCATGTTCTTCATAAATGTCTCAGTGCAGGGCTGGCTCCGTAAATAGGGGAGATTGAGCTTTGTCCTGTGCATCGAAAGGTTGCTGGTTTAATTCCCGGTCAGGGGGCAAACGGGAGACAATTGCTCAATGTTTCTCCCTCCCTTTCCCTTCTCTCTAAAATCAGTAAATGATTTTGTAATTCTTATTTCTGCTGCAGGGAAGTTATGAGGGGCAAGCCCTTTGCAGGAAAGTGATTTCGGAAGCGGATTGTCAGGGCTGATGACGATGTTGCCTGTGTTTTCAAAGGACCGAGCAACGCTTGGCCTGGGCATCTTCATCTGGGACTGAGTGGCTCTGCACCGGCCACAGACCAGAACATGTGTTCCCATTTCCTCTCACTTCCTCAGTGCTCAACCTATTAAGTCACCTGGGTCCTTAAGAAGCCAGAGTCCCTTCTTCTTATGATTATTGAGCTCCATTTATTCCTTTGAAAAAGTTGTGATAAAATGCACATCACATACTATGTACTTACTATTTTAACCATTTTAAGGGTACAGTTCAGTGGCAGTAAGTACATTCACATTGTTGTGTAACCATCATTATCACCCATCTACTGAACTTTTTCATCTTCCCAAACTGAAACTCTGTCACCGTTAAACAACACCTTTCCATTTCCTCCTCCCCTAACCCTGGCAACCACCACTCTATCTTCTGTCCCTATGAATGTGACTCATCAGGGTACCGCATGGAAGTGGAACCCTACAGTATTTGTCTTGTCATGTTTGACTTCTCTCACTTAGCATAATGTCCTCAAGGTTCATGCATGTTGTACACTGTCAGAATATCCTTCCTCTTTCAGACTGAATAACATTCCGTTGTAAGGACATGCCACTTTCGTTTATCCATTCATCTGTCCATGGACACTTGGGTTGTTTCCACCTTTGGACTATTGTGAATAAGGCTGCTATGAACATGGGTGCACTCGGAGCTGCTTGGCTCTCTGCTTTCGCTTCTCTTGTGTGCATACCTAGAAGTGGGACTGCCAGATCAAATGGTCATTTTACGAGGAACCGCCAAACTGTTTTCCACAGCAACTACACAATTTTATATTCTACAAGCAACACATAAGGATTCTAGTTTCTCCACATCCTTGCCAACCACTTCAGGAAAAAAAAAAAATTGCTTTATTATTTTTTTTTGGGAGGGGGGGGGGGCGGGTGCGTGCAAATCTGATTGTTGGAAAGTTCTTTTTATCCCGAGCTCAAATCCTCCTGTATCCTTTACAATGTTCTGGCCAGGTCCAGGGAATCGGCCTTCTTCCCTTGGGTGTCCCCGCAGCAGCCTCTGCCTGAGCTTGACTGGCTCCCTGGGTGCCTGCTGACCCCCACCTACCCTGCAGGACGCTAACCACTGGGTTTCCCTGCTGCGTGCTTGTGAGGCACCTCCTGGCCCCGAGTGGGCACAGACGCCGCCAGGACAGGGGGACGCCACTCCCTTTCTCCAGGAGGGTGAGTTATTGGAGGGAATGCGGGCTCCCTGAGTTAAATCATCGCTTGACTCAGACAGGAGCCCTTTGCCCCATGGGAGAGCATTACTCATCCGGCACCCGCGGGACCAGGCTCTGTGTCAGGGGAAAGTGCGGCTCCCATTTCCCCCTCTCAGAAACTCATAAATCATCCCTATTAGAATTTCAGCTCTTGGGATAGACATGGAACAGCTGTCCAGGCCGGCATCCCGAGTGCTCCAATAGTTGGTTTGGTGTGGGGAATGGGCGGGAGGAGATCCCTCAGAGCAGAGGGGACCCCAGACACCAGGGCTCTGCTGGGACCTCCCTCCAGGCCGGCCAACTCTCCCAGTGCTGGTCCTTGTGAGACAGAGGCACTTCAGGTCTGCTGTACCCCAGGACTTGAGTGGCCTGGGAGACATACATGGAAAGTCCAAGAATGGTCTGTGGCTGCCAAGTTCTGTTTGTGGTGGTCGCCCTGCCCCTCGGCCAGCACTGGGCATTGCCCATGTTTTGTACAACAACGTATGTTGTAGAAACGTTGTTGCCAATGTCTGTCCTGAAGTAACTTGGCTCTATCTGTGGCTCAGCTTCTTTATCTATAAAATGGGAGGCAGTCTGGATGACACTGTGGCTCCAACTTTTATGCATTAAAGCGAAGATGTTGCAACCTGGCCCACGTGACTCAGTTGGTTGAGCTTTGTCCTGTGCATTGAAAGGTTGATGGTTTGATTCCAGGTCAGGGTGCAAAGAAGAGATAATTGCCCAATGTTTCTCTCTCCCTTTCCCTTCTCTCTAAAATCAGTAAAATATATCTTCAAGTAAGTTTTTTTTAAAAAAAATATATTGTACTAAAGCTCTCCCATTCTGTGATTCAATTTTTGCCCATAGAAAACAAGGAAACATGGTCCAATTCTCTAAAAAACAAAACAAAACAAAACAAAAAACAGACTTCTTTTCCCCACAGAATTTTGATGTTCAGTCCTATGACAGGAAGGATAGGGAGTTAACAATTGCTGAGTGCTTACTATCTGCCAGGAACTGTAGAAACACATTCCCGTTTACTATTTGTTTCCTCCTTTACTGTTCACCATAGCTCTTTGAGGTAGGCGTTCACCCTCCACCCCAGAGAAGGAAGCCAGGGCCCAGTGAGGCTCTGTAACCTGCCCAAGGTTACAGACTGAGAGCCAGAGACGGGGCTTGAGTCCAGAGATGTCTGATGCCAGCATCCTGGCTTCTCTTCCTCACAGGGGATGAGGCTTTAAATCACAAAGAATCCCAGCAGCAGTTCTATGTTGGTAAAAAGTGGGTGCCTCAGGGCAATGGCACTGCCTGATTCTGGGGGCAGAGATGTGCTGTTACTGCATTACTTTACAGCCAGTCTCTGTGGCTGGGCAGCTGGACTCTCCACAAATGTTACGTTTGCTGGTGTATGAAGTGGCTGTTAAGCGATTGACACCTTCTGCAGGTTGTTGAAGATCCTACTCCAGTCTCCTGACTATCTGTTTCTCTCATGTCATAATATCCTTGCCTGGATTCAAGCTTCAAACTTGGGTGAGATGTGACAGGGGATGAAGACTCAAGAGAAGAAGACGGTGCCACCTCTGAGAGGTGTGCACTAGACCTCCACGTGTGACCCTAAGAAGGAGGGGACGTGGCTCTCACTGCAGAGATTACTCATGGAACCTCTGTTGCATGCCAGGCACTATGTCTAGATGGACTAATCTTCCAATCATCTGCAAGAGGTTATTGCCCCCACTTTAAAGGTGGCAAATAGAGGCTCAAAGAAGAGAAGTCATGTGCTCTGCTGCTAAATGGTTCCAAAGTCCACACTCATTTCGACACAGCGTAGGTGCACTGGCATGACCTGGATCCCTGCGTAGGTGAGATTACTCCTCACACAAGGCATAGCCAGGGTCCAACATTTGGAGCAGACAAGCCAAGCCCGGGTGGGGTCGGCTTCATTGAGGGCAGGAATCCGGAACACAGCTAAGGCCTCCTTCGACTTCTGACCTCTCTCACGCTTCATGCTGGCTTTAACAACCATCAGTCATGTCGCCACAACTCTTGAAATAGGCTGAAAAGCCACCACGTTTGGAAAATGTGTTCAGATAGTAGTAGCCCTCTGTCTCTCATGACAAAAGGGTTGGAGCCGCCAGAAATGTACAAGGTCCTTTAAGTCTCAGAACTCCCTCTGAGAGGTGGATCCCCTTGTTCACCTTGGGACTTGGAGGCTGAAAGCTCAATCACCCAGTGCCCCTCAGTAGAGCCTTCTGTGGAGCTATCCAAGGTCCTGCAAGTCCTTTGACCTGTGTTTTGTGTTACCAATGGACCCTCCTTTCTTCTACCTGTGTCTTTGGCCTTCTGGCCTTTCCTGACTTTAAACCTCGCTAAACCATGCCTGTCTGACTTATAATACTCTTCTACTTCACTTACTTTCTAGGTCCTACTGACCTGAGCTTATTTGACCCAGTCCATGATGGCCTCCTGGTCCCTCCAGGGTTTTATTCTTAATTATCATTATCTCTGTCAGCTGACCCACTGACCAGCACTGATGGCACTCTGTCCCACACCTCCTGCCATAGCCATCTGGTTCATGGGTGATTATTATCTGGAATCTGGTTGACTACCAAGAAACACCCAACTTATTGATTTTGTTCATTCTTCTTTTCTGGCCCCACGCCCAGCCATTTATGAAATGTTTTCTGGGATTAGAGCAGTGGATATATTCTTATGCAGCAAGGCCCATGACTTGAGGACTGTGGTTCTATCCCATCATGTAGTCTCTTCTACTCCATGTGTCTCAACATAGCAAATTGATTCTTTAGAGGGAATTGAGTAAAAAATGAAACGCACTACCTTAATCTATCATGAGAACGAGGGCTCTGGTGTCCTAGTTTTGGCATTGCTCCTGAACATCTGTGTGATCTCAGGCAAGTCATTTAAGCCATGCATCCCTTTCATACCTTCTGTCATTCATTTGCTTCTGTCATTCATATTTGCTGAGCATGCATCATATACTAGGTGAGGTGCTGGGGAGAGGTGCTTTCTCCAAGGAGAAAGACACAGTTTCTGTTTTCAAGGAACTCACAGTCCAATCCGGTTAAAATAAAAGTAATCTGGTAAATTGTTACAAGAATAGGATCAATGTGCCAAGACCTGCACTTGCTGTGTCCTCTGCTTGGAAGACTTTCCCTTCCAACACTTTTCTGAGTCACATATCTACTCCTTCAGCCCTTTAGTTAATGTCATCTTATCAGAGAGTTCTTCTCCGACCACCCTGTTTAAAATAGGAACCCCACCCATAGTTTGGCACCTTCCTGCATCTCTCTTCTGCTTTATTTTTCTCCATAGCACTTATCACCTTGTCAGCGAAGGTACTCTCATTTGTGAAGTAGGATCTGAGCTAATGATACCAGTGGTGGGTTGAATGGTGGCTCCCAAAGATGTATCCCTGTCCTAGCCCCTGGAACCTGTGAATGTGATCTTATTTGGAAAAAGGGTCTTTGAAGATGTGCTTAAGAATCTTGAAATGAGGTTATCCTGGACTACCTGAGTAGACCCTAATCTAATGACAAATGGCCTTATAAGAGACAGAAGAAGAGACACTGGCACAGAGGAGAAGACCACATGAAGACAGAGGCAGAGATAAGAGTGATGCAGACACAAGCTAAGGGATGCCTAGAGACAGCAGAGGCTGGGAGGGGCTGGAAGGGATTCTCTCCTAGAGCCTTTGGAGGGAACATGGTTCTGCAGGCACCTGGATTACAGTCTTCTGACCTCCATTACTGTGAGAGAATAAGTGTCTGTTCTTTGAAGCTTCCAGACTTTTGTTATGACAGCCAACAGTGTACGGATGAAATCTTGATATTACCCCTATGGTCATCTTCAGGCCTAAAGTCTGAAGCCTAAATAAGAGTTAGGGCTAGAGATGCCCTTCGACAACACCAACCTTTTCAATGATCCAGCAGTTGTGTTTGTAGGAGTAGACTCAACTGGGGAAGAATATCAGGTGCTGTTGGCCATGCTGCATAAGCAAGTTGCACTGGGCAACTGGGCACAAGGGTGTCAAGGGTGTTCTCTTGCTGTCCCCAGGACAAACAGAAAGATGCATGGTCATCTTCAGTGGGGACGTGGACCCTCACTAGCCTTGCCTACCAAATAATAAGAAGAAACATGTTTTCATTATAGCATGAAAAAAATAAGAAAGAACCCAAATTTCTGTAAGTAAATAGTTATATAAATTATACTGTACTAGTGCCCCAGTGCACGGATTCGTGCACTTTGAAAGGAAATTAATTAGAAGGTTGCTGGTGGGACAGACTGGGTGAGATGGGCCAGACACACCCTGGAGCCAACCTCCCGCAGTCCCTCCCCAGCCAGCCACACCTGGGACGGCTCTATGGCCCAAAGGGCATCTGTGGAGTGAGCGGGGTCCCTCCAGCAGGTGGAGGTCCCTTGGCCTGGCATGCAGGGATGGAGCCAAAACTGGCTCTCCCACATCCCTTGAGGGGTCCCTGGCGTGTGAGAGGGCACTCTGCAAAGTTGCTGTCCTTTGGCAGCTCCTGCATTGAGCTTCTGACCCCTGGTGGTCTATATATATATATATATATATATATATATATATATAGAGAGAGAGAGAGAGAGAGAGATCCTTACTTTAGAGACCCAATGTAGAAGTCTCTACTCTCTAGTATATGAAAACAGTGTACTAGTATTAACATATCTAGTATATTAATACAGCAAGTAGAAATATTCTCTATTTCTAAATGTGCCATGTAAATGTAAGCATGCAGATCAATCATAAGGGGTTTCTAAGGAGACATGCTTAGCTGATGGCATCGGTTATCGTTGGGGACAGGATTGGGACTAAGCAGTGTTCAAGAGGATATTTCACTTCATCAGCTTGTCTGAATTTTTTTTTAGAATGACTTGACTTAAAAAAAAGCTTTGTTTAAATAATAAAAGATGAGAAGGAATAAAGGAATGAGACAAGAGTGTGAGTTGTATTCTTGTGGCCTTGTAGCCAGCTGAGTGGGAGAGGGTGGGGTGGGAAGGTGGACTTGCACTTCTCTGACAATCCAGGCTCATGTTGCTTTTAATGTGAGTTTCCTCCTCTTTGGTTCCTCCAGGGAGCCTTGATGTGAAACCTGAGCTTGGACAGAGTCCTAGAACCTAGCTTTGCAGATGAAGAGGGCTGTCCTGGCAAACCAGGGGAACACTTTCCCTTTACGGCCACTCTTGCAGGCAACCTGGGGAGCTGCTCCCTGCCGCAGCCTGGAGGCAGGGCCTGCACTGATATTCCCCCACCCTCTTAAAAGGAACAGCCAATAACAGCCCCACCCTACCCCACCCCACCGCCCAGGACACCGGCTAGGCTTAGAGTGGAAGCGGTGTGTGTGTGTGGACTGGGGCTCCAGTGGAGGTCTTCGGAGAGAATGGACACACTGAGCATGTGCTGTCCTTGTCTTTCCCCCCCAACCCCATTGGTCCCCAGGGCTCAGAGAGGGAGGCAGTCCTTCACCTCCAAGACACAGGGGCACGAGAACTCAGGTGGTCTAAAGAGCACAAGACACCTGGGACCAGAGAGGGCTATTGGGAAGGGGAAAAGGACCTGGGGGAGAATTCTACAATTCTACAATTTAAATTAGTCATAATTATTCAGGGCAAAGGATAAAATGAACTGAGAATATAACAAGCCTAGTCCCTTCAGTGAACAGAAAAGTCTCACTTGTAACCAATGTAGGTTGTTGATAAGACAAATGATACAACGCTGAAGCACAGCACATTTTTTCTCAGAAAACCCTCCCACTCTCTCCCCCATTTTCTACCTCTGTGCATTAGCACTTTTCTTTGCAAACGCTCTATCTTTGAAATAAAAAAATAAAAAAAACCAGGCCAGAACTATCAGAGGCACGAGGAGCCTATGGAGACATGATGACTAAATGTAATGGGTGTTTTAGGTGGGATCCTGGAACAGAAAAAGGTAAAACTAAGGGAGTCTGAATAAACTATGGACTTCAGATAAGAATGTATCAGTGTTGGTTCTTTAATTGTACCAAGTGTATCATATTAATAGAGATGTTAACAATAAGGGTAATGGGGTGGGGTTAGATGGGAACGCTCTGAAATATCTTTGCAACTTTCCTGCAAACCTAAATCTATTTGTAAATTTTAATTAAAAATAAATTTAAGAATGTTTCATTTATTCATTCTATTATTATTTTTTAAATTCTTACCTGAGGATTTTTTTTTTATTGATATATGTTTGTTGATTTTTTTTTTTTTTTTTTTCGAGAGGGGAAAGGAAAGAGAGAGGAAAAAAACATCGACTGCCTCTCATACGTGCCCCGACTGGAGTTAAACCCATAATCTAGGTATGTGCCCTGACTGGGAATCGAACTGGCAACCTTCCAGTGCACTGGATGACGCTCCAGACAACTTAGCCACACAAGCCAGGGCTTTAATTTTTCTAATTAAAAGAAATATCAGATCTGGCCTGGTTTAATTGATGCCCAGGACAAAAGAAAAAGAGGCTATAGGTGATAGTGGAGGTGAATAGAATTAAAAACGTAAGGGGTTTTTGATGATTTTAATTGAAGTAAGACATGTCCTTTGCCATAAGCATTCTTTGCCTTTTTCATAGTCGGCCCTTACATCACCCTGCCTGATATCTGAATATTTCTGTTTTACAGTTGGACAAACCAAGCTCAGAGAGGTTACGTGGTTTCCCACTGGCCATCCCAGTTTGTGCTTTATTTGCTCCTGTAATCTGGACAATTTCACAAACTCACCTCACATGTCTGTGCGTCTGTGTCTGCCAAGCACACCCTCCCTCTTCTTTTCTGCCTGGTCACTTGTCCAGCCTTTTTGGTCCCTGTAAAACTTACTCAGATTTCACCTCCTCTGAGAAGTCTTCCTTGACATTGCCACATAATTAATCATCCCATACATACTCAGTGCTCCTTCTAAACCCTCTCAACATGAATTCTCTCCTTGACATTGTCTGAGCCCTCCCTGGACCATGAGCACCTCAAGGGCCAGGACTGTGTCTTTTTCAGCTTTGTACCTGCCCTGTTTGGCCTGGTCCCTAGCAAACAGTGGCTGGGCAATCTGCACCTCTTGCACTGTAGCTAACATGAAATCAGTGTTATTTGCTCAGGCTGCCACAACAAACTACCACAGGCTGTGTGGCTTAAACAATGGAAATCAATTGTCTCACCGTCTGGAGGCTGGAAGGCCAAGATCAAGGTGTCTGCAGGGTTGGTTTCTTCTAAAGCCTCTCACCTTGGCTTGTAAATGACTATCTTCTCCTTGTGTCCTCCCCTGGTGGCCTTCCCTCTGTGTGTGTCTGTGTCCCAATGACCTCCTCTTATAAGGACACCAGTCACTTTGGGTTAGGGGCCACCCTCATGACCCCATTTAGCCTTAATTACCTCTTTAAAGATCCTATCTCCCAATGCAGTTGCATTCTGAGAGGCTGGGGGTTGGGACTTCAACACAGGAATTTGGAGGGGACACAAGTCAGCCCATAATAATGCCAGGGCAGGCTGTGGGGTTGGAGGGTGGCGGGGAATGACCCCAAGGGTCTACCCTTTACAAGATGCAGGTGAAATGTGATAGAGTCACAAAGGTATGTGTGCTATTCCAGGACAAAGGGTGCTAGAGAGGGACTGGTATATGCAAAAAGATCTGAGGTCATGAGATGAAGTTGCTACAGAAAGGGCTGTCTTTATTTATCACCAGGAACAACTGCTTCAACCAGAAGCGGGATCCTGGAAGCCTGTGGTCTGCGCTGTGCTTCCTGGCCTTGAACCCCTACCACTGCGCTCAGGCTCTCCCTCTCCGGCTCCCCTTTCTCTCACACAGTTACTTTCCCCTGGTCCGGCCCACACAGCATGCAGCATCTTCAAGGCCTCACTTTCCCTGCTCCAGGGCTGGGGGAGGCCCCAGAATGGAATTTCAGACTAAACTAGCAACAGCCCGCTACCTTCAAGGGCACAGAGATGTCTCCGGCAGCAGCTGCGGCTGCCCAGGGAGATCCAGAAAGTTCTGGTTGCTTGTTGTACTTTGCAGGGGATGGTCCTGACCAACGCCCACAGGAAACTGCAGCCTGATTATCTAGGTAGGACCCTAGGGGAGCACGAGGACATCAGCAGGAGCCTGAGCAGCTGGCAACATTTTGTAACTATGGTTTTGTGCCATCGATATTGCTGCTTTGGACACAAGGGTTCTTTCTGTCAGGCAGGGGTTATTTATCCAGCATGCACCAGGTCCCATCTGCGTGGGGCTCAGCGGTCTGCAGAGCTGCCTCACAGACAGCTCCCAATGAGGTCTGCACAGGAAAGGGCGAGGCAGATTTGACTGTCCACACCCCAGGCCTGCAGGTGAAGAAACTGAGGCACAGCAGAGTGGGGTGACAGGGTTGCTGGGCTGGTAGGTGATGGCATTTGCCTCTGAGAACAAGCTTCTGAGACCGTGACCATGCCTGCCTGAGCTCATTTGATCCCCTCACCATCGGACACGTTTCATTTCTCAGGCGAAGCTGACGCGTGGGGGTTGTGTGAGTGCGTGCCCAAGCCCACATAGCCAGTTGTTAGCCACGCTGACTGCAACCAGCTCTCCTCACTTCTGATAAGGGGCACTTCTCCCTCCCCCACACCACTGTATCTGGGGCAGGT
Source organism: Pipistrellus hanaki (assembly GCF_964339955.1). Taxonomy (NCBI): domain Eukaryota; kingdom Metazoa; phylum Chordata; class Mammalia; order Chiroptera; family Vespertilionidae; genus Pipistrellus; species Pipistrellus hanaki. Next base: position 66,630,127 of record NC_140507.1, read on the forward strand.
GGGGCCCAGCAGGGTTGGGACAAGGCCCTGCCTACAATTTGCACACAATCTGGCTGCTTGAGATGGATGGGGAGCACAGGCGGCACTATACACGGATCAGGGGACTGGGTTGTCCATCCCCTGCTTCAGGTGCCACATCTCTGTGAGCCAGGGACTGTGCTGGCAGCAGCTTTCGGGCCCACAAACATAGGGGCATCTTAACTTCCACCAACACCTTCTACTTGTGGTGAACAGTCTAGGGCTGTGGTCAGCAAACTGCGGCTCATGAGCCACATGCAGCTCTTTGGCTCCTTGAGTGTGGCTCTTCCACAAAATACCACGGCCTGGGCGAGTCTATTATATTTTGAAGAAGTGGCATTAGAAGAAGTTTAAGTTTTTTAAAAAAATTGGCTCTCAAAAGAAATTTTAATCGTTATACTGTTGAATTTGGCTCTGTTGACTAATGAGTTTGCCGACCACTGGTCTAGGGAGGAGGCTCAATGTCATAGAAAAAGAGAACATGGGCTCAGGGGGTCAGGCATGTCCGAGTTCAAATGCTGATGTGCCCATGGATGAGAAACTAATTACTTTCTCTTACATTCAGTTGTTCCATCTGTGAAATGGACTTTGTAGCACTGCCTTGGGGATAAAAATGAGACAATGCTAATCAATCAATTCTCCAGCACTGTGCCTGACCTGCAGGTGCTTAGTAAATGGCAGCGAATATTATGATGATGGGCCTGGTGGGCTGAGTGCAGTCCTGAAAAATGCATTGGCTCCCACGGCCTGGAAGAGCTCTTGGGTTGATGGTGCATCTCTCTGCATACCTGTCCTCTCTACTTGCCAACCTGGGGCCAAAGGCAGTGCAAGAGTTAGAGTTATTAGCTGTGGGATCTTGGGTGAGTTACTTCTCTCTCTAAGTCTCCTTTTCCTCATCCGCAAGACGGGTAATAAAAAGACAACAGGTCTGCCAGTTGGAGTGGCTCAGTTGGTTGAGCATCATCTATGTACTGAAAGGTTGCCAGTTCTATACCTGATGAGGACACATGCCTGGGTTGCAGATTCCATCCCTGGTCAGAGCACATATGAAAGGCAATAGATCTCTCTCTCTCTCTCTCTCTCTCTCTCTCTCTCTCTCTCTCTCTCTTTCTCTCTCTCTCTCTTCTTCTCTCTAAGTATGTCCTCTGGTGAGGATAAAAAAAAAAAAGTGCAGCAAGTCCTCAAATAATGTTGTTTTGTTCAACATTGTTTTGTTGTAACGTTGATGAGATGCTATAGGACTTAACTTTTGTTTATATCAATTAGCCTCTGGTTAAGTTGGTTGCTGTTAAGTTATTTCACTTATAGTTGCAGAACCTACTGACAACATTAGGTTAGGACTTACCGTTCCTTTTGCAGAGTGTTGAGAATCAAATGAGGCCATGCCTATGGAGACTCAACACAAAACAGGCTTTATACCTATGCGCCATCATGATCATCATTATCTCACGGGCTGGCTCATCAGTCTGTGCCTGGAGGTCCAGGAAAGGATTGGAGGCCTTGTCTCGGATCACCTTAGACAATCTCTAAACCCTATTTGTTGAAAATAGTACTCGTGCCCACTTTGGGTCCCAGCTGTCTTCTCTATCCATGAGGGACATGGGCTGGCTGATCTCTGAATTCCTTTTTAGTTTCATTATTCTAGGTCTCTGATGACTCCCTGCCTTGGCTGAACCTAACATTTCCCAAAATGCTCCTCTCCAGAAAGTTGGCTGCAACCAGGAATAGGAAGGAAACCAGCTCCCGCCGGCTCCCGCCTCTCAGGTCCCCTGGGAAGCCGAGCAGGACTCGGAAGGTGGTTCCTGGCTGCCAGCAGGGCTTCCTTTCAGCCTGCACACACTGGATGGAGCAAGCACTTACCTGAGCCCAGGTGCCAGCCCATGGGGAGAAATGGTGCAGCCTCTCTGCTGTGCTTCCTGCCTCAAAGGCAGCAAGAGTCTGGTGGCACTTGGTTCTAGCAGCGTGGGCTGTTGAGTCTGCTGGAGCGTCCATGAAAGAGGGCTCCAGAGCCGGGCAGACCCAAGTGCAGTGGACCTGGATTGCCAGAGGGGAGAAACATGGGGAACTACGCCTGGTCTGACGAGGAGAAATACCATCAGCTGGGCTTCCTCTCTGTCACCACCATGCAGTTCCTCGAACCATAAAGGGGAAGAGGACACAGAGTCTACTCTACGAGATAGATTTATTGCTTATTTTTCAGCAAATTTTAAAGTGAAATGTATTTTTATTGATTTCAGAGAGGAAGGGAGAGGGAGAGAGAGCGCTGGAAACATAAATGATGACAGAGAATCACTGATTGGCTGCCTCCTTCATGCCCCCTGCTGGGGACGGATTCTGCAACCCTGGTGTTTGCCCTGACACAGCATCAAACTGTGATCTCCTGGTTCATAGGTCGATGCTCAATTGACCACATCGGCCAGCCGTTTTTCAGAAAAAATGTCATGTCTGTTTTCTCCAACTTGCATGTAAGTGGCGGGAGAGTAGAGATTTTCTTTGTTCTCTTCACCAAGATGTTCCCTGGAACTGGCAGTGTGCCTGGCACGTGGCACACACACAGTAAATACTCATTAACTTAATGAGACAATTGCAACAATTCCAGAGTAAGAATGGAAGCATGACCAAGGTGCTGCGACAATGGTGGAGAAGGTAAAAGCCAGAGAGGTGACACCTGGACTGGGTTTTGAAGGATGAAGAGGAGTTCATCAGGGAGTGAAGGTTACAAAGGTTTTTTCCTCTTCTTCAGTTAGATTTCAGGATAAGCTTTCTATTAATGATCATTACGAGACCCTTACATAAGTTATGACAGGAGGTGAACGTGTGAGCCATACAGAAATTCGAGTGAATATCTTGAGGTTGTCACCCAGGGAAGGAAATGGACCGAGTGATAGTATGCCTTGTATATGCTCAGTGCTGTGCCAGGCACTCAATGCATGATGTCTTATTTATTCCTTCTGACCCTCCCGTGAGATAGGCCTTTGACAAATGCGAGTGCAGCCTCAGAGGGCTTTGGTGACTTGCTTGGGGTCTCAGACCTCACTGGCTGGAGTCTGGATTAAACCAAGGGCTTTCTACCTTCAAAGCGCCTGCTCTTTTCCTGGGGAGCCTGGCTCTCCTTCAAAGCAGGAAACCTGTTCATCCTAACCCCGGGGTAAGTGAATAGCAATGGAGCCCCAAGGCCAGAGCTTCAAATTAAGCTTGAAAGCTTTTCCGTGAAAGAAAAATAGAAATCTTTTGAGCCTGTGGTCTTTCTTCTTTGCTTTCTCCCATCTGCTCCTGTGCCCCCACGGCTCTCCCACCAGCCAGCCATCTCAGGGACACTCAGAAGCTCCAGGAGAAGGCCAGAAACCCGCCATCTGTCATCCATCAAGCGCTTGCAAGGTCCCAGGGCAGGTTTGGGGGGTGGGAGAGAGGCTGGGGGGCATGCGGTTGTTCCAGAGGGGATCCACAGCCCGGAGGTCCCTCGGCCTGCCCGTTCCCTTGGAGGAAAGGGCCCAGAGTGTGGGGGTGGAAAGGGAGAGAGGATCAGGGGAGGAGGGAAGATAAGCCGGCAGTCATTTGTCTTTTTAATTGGCTCAAATGCTCCGAAGAGAGCTGCGTTGTTATCCTGGCCCTGGGGCTGGACCGGGTCCAAGCGCCAGGCTTCGGGCGGCGGCAGTGTGGGCTGCAGGAGGCCCTGGCCTGCCCTTCCCCGGGAGGTTGACGGGGTGGGAGGCAGCAGCACGTAGTCAAGAAGTGGCTTTTGAGAATTTCTTGGCATTTCAGAAATTTAAAAGAATAATATGCAGGGACTGAAAGACACATATGTTAAAGAATCCATGGCATCCAGAGACCCTCTTAATTCACCCTGTTGCCGGTGGAGAGGGCCTGGCAGCCAGCAGGGCCCAGAGGTGTCTACAGGGAGAGCCGGGGAGTTGGTGTGGAACTCGGGACTTGCCTGAGTAACTACAATATGGACGCTGCTGAAGTGCCCAGGAGAATGACAGCATTCCCTCACCGACCGGCTGACGCAGACCCAGCCGCACCCTGCTGCATTTAGTGTCCCGCCTGGGCCTCGGAAATATCCTGGCGGGAGAGGCACGTTAGGCACCTTTCCCGTGTCACCGATGAGGACACGGCAGCTCCGGGAGGCCACTCGGCATCGCAGCTGGGATTCAAATCCAGGTTCTAATTCTGCGTTTGGGGTTTGGCTCCCAAAGCTGTCCACCCCACAGAGGAGCTACACGGGGGGGATGTCTGGTGTGTGGTGGTCCCCAACCTTGGCGCTGGCAAACTTCTAGGGAACAGACCCTCAGTCCAAGTTCCCGCTCAGAGCACATCTCAGTGGGAGGAAGGAGACTCCGATGAGGGTGGGTGGGATGCCTGGGAGCCTGGTTGGTGCAGAGAGGGAATGAGGAGGGCAGAGCGGGCAGGGAGGGGGGGGATATGGGATGTTCAGGGGAGTAGCAGGGTATTCAGGCAACCAAGAAAGCGGATTCAGCAGGGCCGGTGCGTATGTTTGTGGGTGAGGGTCTTGGGGAAGCTGCAGGCTGCCTGTAATTCCTGTTCCTTCACCATCTTCCTTCAAGGAGACTCCACCCCATCGGACTATCTTGTCCATTCATGGCCTCAATAGGGTTAGGCCCCAAGTGCCCAATTTAAATCTCTGAACACAAACCCCCCTTCCTTCCTTCCTTCCTTCCTTCCTTCCTTCCTTCCTTCCTTCCTTCCTTCCTTCCTTCCTTTCTCTTTCTAAAATATTTTTATTGATTTCAGAGAAGAAGGGAGAGGGCGTGGGAGGTAGAAACATCCATGATGAGAGAGAACTGCTGATTGGCTGCCTCCTGCACACCACGCACCCAGGATCAAGCCCACAACTTTGGCTTGTGCCCTGACTGGGAATCAAACCATGACCTCCTGGTTCATTGGTTGACACTCAACCACTGAGCCACACCCAGCTGGGCCCCGTTTGCTTTCCTGAAGCCCCCAGGCCCTTGCATGGAGGCTGCTCCCCTTTGGAATCCTCCGACTGCTGAGCGGGCAGCTTCTGGCATCCGGGAGGCCCGTGCCTTCGCCCTCCGGCCTGCCCTCACCTGAGCTACTCCCTCTCACCTGAGCCCAGATCTGACAAGCTCAGCTTCAGTGCCAACACCTGAGTCACCGTTCACCTTTCAAAACTCCTCCTGAATTCTGTTCCTTACTGGCCAGCTGGCCTCCTCCTGGAGAGGTCCCCGGCTGGGTTCTGTGTGGTCCAGAAAGCACCCAGAGGTGGGGGAGGGTGGCCGAGACTCCTGCTGGGTGAGTGCCAGGGAGGTGGCCAGGCTGAAGCCCAGGCTGAAATGACCATAGGGTGTGTCCCTGGGTGGGACTGAACAGGAGTCAGACTCCCAAGCAGGGAGGAGGCGGGGCAGGGCGCACCAGGCCCTGAGTGAGCCCAGGAACGGCCTGAAAGTTCATCAGCCCCAGACTGTGCCAGGGGTTGGACCAGATCACCTGGTCTCACCTTCGTGATCCCTACACCTGACCTGAAGAGTGAGGACGCAGGGGACCTGGAGGGTTTGAGCCTCCACTGCAGGCTCCAGGGCCCAGTGCACTCTCCTGGGCATGGCATGTAAGATCCTTCCCCTCCCCTTTCCTCTGCTTCTCTCCACTCCCCCTCCCTTCACCCCAGCCAGGCCAAGGCCCAGTGGACAGTGCAGGCCTCCTGTGCCCTCAGGCTTCGGGCTGGGCTTGGCCCTCAGGGAAGGTTGCTGTGTGAGGCAGTTGTTTGTGAGTCAAATACCTGCTGAAAGGTGCCCGTGAGTGCTGATTTCAGTGCTGGTTTAAGTGCTGATTTCAGTGCTTCCTCTGAGCAGGCCCACCCTCCTTCCCGTTTCCTCTGGATCTGCCTGGTATCTGGACTTGAGTGACAGCCTCCTCCTCATCCCTGGGTCCCAGGGAGCCTCTCCCTGCCCCGGCTCCTCTCTGGGGGTCTCACTGCCCTTCGGTTGCCATTCCATCACCTGTCTAACCAAGGCCTCTGATCGAAACCCGCTGCTTTACATTTCACAGTGGATTTCTCATTCCTGGTTGGGCTCCGGCTGCTGCATTTCCCAAGGGGCAGTCATGTGGACCCCGTTTTACCAGTGAGATGAACCCAGATGAGTCGTTGAGTGACTTGATGACAAAACCATCAAGTTGTGGAATGGAATACTATGCTGTTATAAAAAAGAAGGAATTCTTACCATTTGCAGCAGCATGGATGGACCGGGAGAGCATTATGTTAAGTGAAATAAGCCGGGCAATGAAATAAAAATACCACATGATCTCACTCATTGATGGAAACCAAAGAACATTATAACCTGATGAATAAACAGATAGATACAGAGGCAGTAAAGTACTGAACAGACTGTCAAATTACAGCGGGAAGGGTGTTGGGGAGGGAGAGAAATAGATCAACTAAAGAACTTGTATGCATGCATATAAGCACACCAATGGACACAAGACACCGGAGGGGGGATAGATGAGGGCATGTGTAGGGGTAGGAGAGGCTGGGGGAAGGTCAATGGGAAAGAAAAAGGAGGTATATGTACTAATATATGTATTACTTTAAAGTTTAAACAATAAAAAAAAAATACTTAAAAAACAACAACAACCAGTTGTGGAGAAGTTGGGATTTGAACCTGGGTCTGAATGTAGCCCTTCTAATCACAGCTGCCAACAACAGTGTCACCATGACCACCTCACACTCCTGCATTTTCTAAAGCTCAGTGATGAGGCCGGGCCATTTACCCCTCACCGACCCTTTATCAGAGACACCGAGCAAGGATTAATATTATCACACGTTACCAAAAACAGGATGTGGGGTGATTTTTCTCTTTAGAAATAATCACACTGAGGAATTCAGGCTCCACATCTGGGACTAAATACAGTCACTCCCACCTTTTCTCAGACTGGCCCACCACATGGAACGCTGACCTGCCGGTCTCCAATCTCTAAACACACCTATCTTCTTAAAAAGTTGTGCTGAACACAAAACCTACCATTTTGACTCTTTCTGAATACACAGCTCAGTGCATTGAGCACGTTCACAGTGCTGTGCGACCATCACCACCATCCACTTCTAGAACGTTCATCCTGCTATTCCCAGAAGAAACTCTGTCCCTGCTAAATACTGACTGCCCCTCCCCCCTCCCCCAGCCCCTGGCAGCCATTCCACTTTCTGTGTCTCTGAATCTGACTCGTCAGGTCACTCACATAAGTGGAATCCTGCAGTATTTGTCCTTTGGTGACTAGCTTCTTTCACTGGCACCAAGTCCTCAAGGTTCACCATGTTGTAGCAGGATTTCCTTCTTTTTTAAGGCTGAATAATACTCCCTTGTATGGCTATCCCACCTTTTGTTTACATATTGATCTATAGGTAGTAATAGATTGTTTCCACCTTTCCACCCACCTTTAAAAGGAATCATTTAACAAAATGGAGAACCCAGAGTTCATGAGTTCAACAGCTGGCTGCCACTTATTTATTTACTTATTTATTATTGATGAGAGAGAGAGAGATATCCATGCAAGAGAGCAACATGGATGGGCTCCCTCCCCCCCCTGCCCTCCTCTCCCCTCTATCCCCCACACCAGGACTGGGGAATCCAACTGGGGTATGTGCCCCAACTCAGAATTGAACTCACCACTGTATGGTGCGTGGGACGATGCTCCAACCAACGGAGCCACACCAGCCAGGGCCCAAATCTACCTGCCTTTTAAGGCCCAGCTCAAATGTCGCCTCCTCCACAACCTGAGTAGCACATAGTTGCCGAGTACACCAGGAATGAAGGGTCATAGTCACCTGGGAACTTGCACTGGGGAGGCAGCCTCTCCCATGCCAGCATTCCCAGGTGGCTCGTACGGGACAGAGAGCAAAGGTCTGCATGTTGCCCAAAGCCTGTGCCAAATTGGTGCTTGGTACTGTGTTCCTGGCACGGAACATCACTTGTTGGAAACAACTGAATAGTTCAGACAGATAGAGTGACTTTTTCTCCCAGGAAGAAAATGTCTGTGTCAGGTTCAAATTAGACCCCTGACTTGGTTGGAAGCTACTGGTGGCTGGGGCGGGTGGTACACGGATGGGGGGCATGCGGGGGGGGGGGGAGGGAGATTGTAAAACTGGTTTACTCTTTGGTAGGCGTCCATCATCCCATCCACTCCTGAATGAGTTAGAGGCTCGGGTCCTGGGAACGAGGCACCAACACAGGAAAGAACATGAAAGAAGGCAGCAAATAAAATAAGAGAGGTAGGTATAGAGGCAAAAAGCATCTGAAAGTGTGATGTATTTTCTGAAATTTAGGAGAATTAATTGTTCAAGATGCTTAAGAATTGCTTGTTTTCTCTTTTAAAAAAATAGTATTAATTTTTTGCTTTACATTGCACAACAGCAACCTCCTTCCAATGTTGAGATGCCTGAGCATTCCTTCTTCTCATGTCCCATGGTGAAGAGAAGGAAATCAAGAAGCTCAGTGCTGGGCCCTGGGAAGATCCAGAGTCCCCAGGGACTGGTCCACAGGCTGGGCACCGCATCAGAGCACTGTGGCAATCTTCCAGCAGGTGGCGGTAATGTGACTTGGAGAATAGCCATTTTCTTTCTTTTAAAAAATAAAAAAAAATTAAATTGAATTTATTGGGGTGACATTGGTTAATAAAGTTATATAGACTTCAGGTGCATAATTCTATAATAGATCATCTGTATAGTGTGTGTTCACCAAGTAAAGTCTCCTTCCATCACCATTTAGCCCCCTTTTACCCTCTTCTACCTACCTCCCCTTCCCCTCTGATAATCACCGTGCTGTAAGACACCACTTTCTAATTCACACAAAACTCCTGTGTAGTCTGGTGGGTGGCCTGGAGTGGGGGTGAAGGGCATCGTTTAGGCATTACCCAATTTTCCTTCGCCAATTGACAGATGTGGCGTATGACCTGCCAGTGGGTGAGAGACTCTAGTCCACACAGGACCTGTGGAGTAGGTTACATCATTCTACTTGACCCCAGAGAAAAGGACAAACACCAAGGAGTACTGGTAGATGCCGTGGGAAAGCCAGTTTTGGTCTGACCCCGAAAGAGCTTTACCACAATCAAAGGTGCCCAACATTTATAGCACCGAGGTGCCCGTCACCAGATGTATTCAAGCTTCGGCAGATGATTCTTTCTTAGTGATATTGTAGAAAGTCCTCAAACATTACATGAGGTTGGGTTAGCCTATATGATTATTTGACTAAGAGGGAAATGATGGTAAGATCTAGAGTTCATTGAAGGAAGAAATATGCCTTCTTTATCATTGACCCACCTGCTCCTAGAACATATGGGCACATGTGATAAATATGTCAGTGAATGTAGGTGCCTTAGTCAACAGGTGGGAATCAGAGAACTGGATGAGAGCTGTCGTTTGCTCAACTGAACAACTTATGACAGTCCCTCCCACCTGACTAGTGGTTAATGAGATCCTTCCTATGTCCCCTGGGATTACCTTCTCCCCGATCTCTCTGCTTCTTCCTCCATCTACCTGCTGTCTTGAAGTGTTGGGTGTGCATTCAAAGAACCACACCTCCAGACACTGGCCCTGGGCCCAAAGTGGTCAGGACCACAGTCCCCAGACAACCTCTCGTTCTTCCTTTCCCTCTCAGGATACAGAACAAAGCCAGGGTGACATTGCGGCTTCGTAGCAGTCTGGAGAGCTGGCCTAAATCCAGCCAAGGGCCCCGAGGGTCCTAAAAATACCCGTCCCCACCCCCGCGCCCTCTCCCAGCCCCCACGTCCAGGAATCCCTGACAGTAACCATATGCCAGCGCCAAGTCAGTCAAAGCAACCTTGTCAAATGTCAGCCACAGTTGCTTGTAATCTTCAGGGAGGTGAGGCGGTGCCAGAAGCGACCGGGCTCTTTATCCACATCACCCAGATATAAACAATATCGGGGAATCGTGACAGGGAGATCCTTCGAGGCCCGTCTTCCTAACCCACTGCGCCCTGAGTGGGGTTGCCTCAAGCTCAGGGCCCTAATGGCTCGGCCTTGCAGCCTATTACGCTTATCTGCGGAGGAAAAGCGCCCGGTGAAAGACGCTTGTGGTGCCCTGTTCTGGATGTCGCGGTAATCCTCTCATTTATGTATGCAGACAAGGAGATCAAAGTCCCCTGGGGAGGCATAAAACATGTCAGGGCTGGGAGCTGTACATCCATTAAAGCTGACAAATGCTTTGTCCGGCTCACGGGCAGCCAGATAGCCACCCTCTGGGCCGGGGTTGCTGTGTGGAGGGAAACCGGGGAGGCGACCTGGGCGCCGGTTTGGGAGAGGGACCGGGGAGGCAGGGGCCAAGGCGAGTTGGGGTTCCTGCCCCCCAATCTTCTCCAGCACCTCCCAGTCTTTGATTTGATCAATTGATGCTTTTTCTCCCCAATCTTATGAAAAGTGCTGCGCAGAGAAGCAGGTTCAAGAGGCCCGTCTGAAACCCCCTTTCTGTGCGGACCAACAGGCTTGGCAAGGAACCGAGAATCCTGAGAGCAGCAGAGAGGAGCAAGGGCAGAGAAGAGGGACAAGAAAGAAAACGGCAAGAAAAGATGCTTCAATATTCTCTTTTTAAAATTCACAAGAGTGTAGAGTCCCCCATCCTCCAACCTGCACCATCGCTGCTGCCATCATGCACCCCAGTTCTCCCAGTACAAGGCGAGAGTGAGTGCTCTGGAGAAGGCCTTCCAGAAGCTTCTGCTCAAGTGGAATCCAAACATTTCCCTCAGCTTCCTGGAGTGGATGTGGGGTGGGGGTCACTCTACAAATGGAGGAGCAAAGCTTGCTCTCCACTTTTCCTCCCCAAATAAGGAAAGGGCTTGGGTGAGGGTGTGGGTGGGTGGTGGTGGGGGGAAGCATAAGGGGGGAAAGAGAGAGAGACTGGCACCCAGGAGCCAAGCCCAATCGCACAGGTTTAGGAACTGCTGAGCTGTAGTGGTGGCTGCAAACATTCTTCTGGTTTCCTGGCTTGTGTGCATTCAGGGAGCCTCGGGATAACTGCATGGTCTCTGTTGGCTCACCAGACCTGGCTGCAAGCCGGAAGTCTCACTCGGCATGCAGGCCATGGGAGCCCCACCTGTGAAACTGTCAGGGAGCCCCTGCCTTTAGCTCTGAAAGGCGCTCTGCTCAGGGGAGAAGACAGCACAGCTGCTGAGAGTCTGTGGTTCCCACCACAGATCGGGCTTTGCTCCTCTGGCCCTGGGCCCCTTTGTCCAGTACAGGGCTCATAGTGGGGGATTGGTGAGTTTGGTGAGTTTTCTGTCTTCTTAAAGTGAAGCAGCCATGGCCTGCTGTCCTCTTTAATTTCCATTTCTCCTCTAGACCTTGTCTCAGCCTTAAAGCTCTGGCTCCTCCGACTTATGGATGCATTCATTTGGAAACAGTCACACTTTCCCCTGTGGATAATACTTCCAATCACCAATCTATTTAAACACACAATCCCCTGCTCCCCAATCTATTTAAACATTGTTTAAAATGCAGTCTATTTGCACCAAAAATCAACGATGGTGGACACCCAATGTAAATGAACAAAATAACAAATTTGACAAAACAATAATTTATTTCCCCAAATGCTGGTTCTTGAGGAGAGATAGGTTTGAGCGAGGAAGCTGGAGAGGTAGATGAACACACTCGGGCATCACTATGTTCTGTGTGATCCACACTGATGACATGGTTCTGTTTTTTAAACTGTGCTTAGCTTCAAACCGAACACATTTTCCTTTCAATAATTCAGATCCTTAGCTAACTTTTATCAATCGTGATTGGGGTCATTTAAGAAAACCTGCCCATGTTCCAAAAAACACACGGCAAAGCAAGATGGCAGAGGGGAGAGCTTTCCTGAGATAACTGGGCGAGAGCTGAGGGAGAGACGCGGAGTTAAGAGAGGATGAGTCTGCATGTGGGCACATGTCTGATCTGGAGGGAACTAAGTTTTGGACAGAGAACCACAGAATGTTGTAAAGAGGTGCAGAGTATGATTGAATTCTTAGAAGAAATGGACGATGCCAAGCCTGGAGATTGGGTCTTTCAGTTTTTAATACCAGCCACTAGATGGCAGCACCGAACCAGGACAGTTTTGTTGCTTTCCGTGGTGTATCTCCAGGTGAATGAGACCTATGGGGCTCAGGTACAGCTCTGGTTAGGCCCTGCCTGGTTTCAACCTTCCATGAAGCTCTCAGCGAAGGCCGGCCAATCGGCACCCTCTCTCCAAGCTCTGAAATCAACCGTGATCTTAGCCACCAGTTTTGAGGAACTCTGGTGTTCCTGCGTAGCCTCTGACCTTCTTATTGTATCACAAACACTTTTGATTTTTGTCCTTGACACTAGGTTCTCACTTGTACCTCAATTTCCAACTACTCCCTTGTACCTCGTAACCACTCCTAACCCTTGTAAGAAATGCTTCCACAGGTTGCCTTTGTCTCTCCATCTCTCTCCTCCCTGTCCCCAGGACTAGAGTCTTGCCCCTCAGCCTCATGCCAGAGGCCTCACACCCGGGTGATGGAATTCCCTGATCATCACCGCTTCACTGTGTGGAGTATGGTGACCGCTGTGGGATTTCCCACAGCTGACTTATCTGACGAACACGGCTTATCTGGATGCTGCATTTGCCCAGGTTGGTAGGTCCTGTCTGAAGTCTCTCCATTGCTGTGCTGGGGTGTCCCCACCCTCTTGTAGTTCAGCCTCTCATGCCAGCACTATCAGGAGGACAGACAACTACATGCTTAGAGCCTCCCTCGAGGCTGCATTGCCTTCAAGATGAAGTCCTCTCTCCTTAAGACAGTACATTCTGTGTGTGTGTGTGTGTGTGTGTGTGTGTGTGTGTGTGTGTAGTTCTCTCTTTTCCGTGTCCATCACAGAAAAGGAAACAGTCCAGTTGCTGAGTGGAGGAGCTGGGGATTAAGAAATTAAAGAAAGAAAGAGAGCAAAATGCAGACATAGATTTATAAAGCTGGGAGCTAGCTGGGCCGCCATTCTCTCTGATGGAGAGGCAGCGAGCAGGCTTATTTTATAGGATTAAAGCAGCTTATTTCCATTCTTAAGTAGGCCCTAGCATTACTGGATTTACATATCTAGACCTGCCCCTGCCAACACCTGGACAAAGGTTAAGTCAGAACTGAATAACATCTCCCCGCCTTCTTGGACACGACTCTGCCAGTGCCTTAGGCTTAGCTGACAATTTAAAGAAATGTCCATGTGCCTTCCCAGGGGGCCCTCTACAAGATTCCATCGTCTGTTCCCACCTTCTTCTCCAGTTTCCCCTTCCACATACCTTTACTCATACCCTTTCCTCTAGTCATTCCCTGTGTAGGCTCTTTTTGCTTGTGTCTCTGAGTCCCCCATAAGATGTTCCTTCTTTCTGGAACATTTTTCTCCCACTATGAGCCTGGCTAGTTCATTGATTTCAAATTTCAGCTCAGGCACCATGTCTAATGGCCTCTCTGGGGCCTCACTAGAACCCTATGCTTTCCTCAATTCCAGGTCCCATTCAATTGTTTTGTGGACTTACACACTCCCTACTAAGCCAATTCCCATAGTGCCCCCTACATGGTGTGACTTTCTGGTGGACAGAGAATGATCTCGTACATTTCTGCATTTCTAGTACCTGGTCAGCACAGCCAGTCTTTGTGAATGAACAGCAACTGTTTAATGAAAGGTGGCATGAGACAAAGGTATTTGAATGAGATACTAATGCATTTTCCTATGCATGTTCAAAGAAATTCTATTTCCACAGAAGAATAAATATTGTTGGCCAAAGATTTTTAGAAGATTGATTTGAAGAAATGCTAGTTAAGCAAAGTAAAACAGATTTCTTTTTTTAAAAAAATATATTTTATTGATTTTTTACAGAGAGGAAGAGAGAGAGATAGAGAGCTAGAAACATCGATGAGAGAGAAACATCGATCAGCTGCCTCTTGCACACACCCTAACTGGGGATGTGCTTGCAACCAAAGTACATGCTCTTGATCAGAATCGAACCCGGGACCTTTCAGTCCGCAAGCCGATGCTCTATCCACTGAGCCAAACCAGTTTCGGCCAGATTTCTTTAAAAAAAAAAAATACATTTTTATTGATTTTAGAGAGGAATGGAGAAGGAAAAAGAAACATCAATGATGACAGAGAATCATTAATCGGCTACCTCCTGCACACCCCCTACTGGGGATCGAGCCTGAAACCCGGGCATATGCCCTTGGCTGGAATTGAACTCGGGACCCTTCAGTCCTCAGGCTGACACTCTAACCACTGAGCAAAACCAGCTAGAGCTAAAACAGATTTCTTTATTACATTATTTTTCACATCTCTTAATATACTGACTTGTATTACTGTCTCTGAGGAGTCCGTGATTGGAGAAGGCTCCAGGGCTCATCCTGTGGGAAACTCTGATATAATTCCTTCATCAGTTCTCAAACACAGCACACTAGCGGGAAGGCAGTGGTGTGATCACTCCTGTGGAAATAAGTTGTGATGGTCATAGTTACATATATTCTGTGTATATGGTTAGTTAACCATGCATCTGCTATATGTACTACCTTCTTATACCAGTAATATTACTTATTCACAATCTTTAAGACCTGTGGAAAACTTACTGAACTTCAAATGAAGCAATGGAATATTGGGAGGTAAAGCCAATTCATCATCTATCTATATAAAAACCTAAGTAACCATCTGACTGTCCAACCATCCAACTGGTAGCTATGATGTTCAATGACCACCAGGGGGCAGACACTCTGACCAGTAGCTATGGTGGGTACTGACCACTAGGGGGCAGATGCTTCGGTGACTTGGCAGCTACAGTTCTTGGGTGACGGACCCAGAACCAGAGAGGAGAGAGCCCAATTCTGGGGGGTGTCACCTGAGAATCACTCTCTAGCAATCTGGGACCCCTTGGGGGGTGTCAGAGAGCCTGTTTTGGCCCAATCCCTGCAGGCCAGGCCGAGGGACTCCACCAGTACACAAATCTGTGCACAGGCCTCTAGTTTCTGTATATTTTCAACCAAACAGGAACCCTCTTCCTTCATTTGCCTAGCTTGTGAATTTTGACATTATGTGCTCTTATTTCCCCCCAGAGTGATAGTATTTAAGAGGTGGCTGAGTCCTATTCTTACCCGCTTCCCCCTCCCTAAGCCCTGTATGGCATCCCCCACCTGCCTTCCAGAGCTTCCTCTCGCATGTGTCTTTTTGCTGCACAATTATTTCTCTGGATTTCTGTGAGGCTCGGCCATCACAAATTGGCCACCCTTCGTCTCTTAGAAACACACTGGCAGGTGTGGCTCAGTTGGTGTGGTGTTGATCCAGACACTGACAGGTAGCTGGTTCAATTCCCAGTCAGGGCACATACCTGGGTTGCAGGCTTAATCCCTAGTTGGGGGCCACGCAGGAGGCAGCTGAGGAATGTTTCAGTCTCACGTGTTTTCTCTCTCCCTCTCTTTCCCTCTCCCTTCCTCTCTCTCTAAAAATCAATTCTAAAAAATCTTTAAAAAAGAAAAAAAGAAAGAAGTTCCAGAATAGTGGCTCACACAGCCTGGGCGCCTTACAACCCTCATTTGGCCCCACAGACTCTGAGAATTCCAAGACTTGGTAAAGGGACTTCCTGAGGTCATATGTGTTCATCTCTGCTCCAGGCGAGGCCTCATTAATCCTTCTAACATCTTGTCTGGCTGATAGTATTTAAGAGGTGGCTGAGCCCTATTCTTGCCCCCTCCCCCCTCCCTCAGCCCTGTGTAGCAGCCCCCACCTGTCTCCCAGAGCTCCCTCTCACATGTCTCAGGGGAAAAGAATTGGGTGGGTGGGTGTGGGAGGCTTAAATCCGAGCAGGAAAGATGTGAAAGAATGTCTCATCAATCACAGAGTGGTAAAAACATAACCCTGGGGGATCAGAGGGACCCCTGCTTTGGCTGCCTTTGAGAACATAGGCATCGATTACCTGGAACACTTATTCTGGGTGAAGGAGTGTGAGCAAAATGACTCCCAAAGGTCCCTTGCACATGGGAGTCAGAACTGACTCGGTTGACCAATACTCTCTGATGAAGATGGGGAAGGGAAATGGGGATAGAGTGGGAGGTGGGACTAAGGGCAGCAAGTTTTCCACTATGGGCTTCTTCATTCATTCATTCAACAAATATTAAGACCCAGGGGATATAGCTGTGAACAATATGGCCCCCTATCTCCAAACACCTGTAAGGTTGTTCTAAATTCTGAAACAAAGATAACTTGTTCAGCAGTTTTGAGGGCTACTCTATGTCAAGTTGGGTGCCAACTTTTAGTTTTTCTATTGTGATAAAATATACATAACATAAAATTTGCCTTAATCATTGTGAAGCATTCAGTTCACATCATTCATCTCCAGAACTTTTTATCTTCCCAAACTGACACTGTTCCCACTAAGCAACATTTCCCCATTCCCCCTCCCCAATCCCTGGCAACACCCGTTCTGCTGCCAGTCTCTGTTGATTTGACCACCATAAGTGGAACCCTACAGTATTTACCCTTTTCTGTTTGGCTTATTTCACTTAGCTTAATGTCCTGAAGGTTCATCCACGTTGTAGCATGTCAGAATTTTCTTTCTTTTTCAGGCTAAATAATATCCCACTGTATGTGTATATCACATTTTGTTTATCTCTTCACCAGTTGCTAGACATTTGGGTCATTTCCACCTTTTGGCTATTGGGAATAATTTTGCTATGAGCATGGATGCACAACCAACTTTAATTTTATTTTGACATATAAATGCATCATTTCCAGGAGTACAAGGGGGAGGAGGTGGCATCACTGAATCACACCAGCCAAGTTAGCATGTCACTAGGCAAAGGAAGGTCAATTGTGAGTAAGTGTTTTTCTGTGGTCCCAGACTTATTCTCTGAGAGACAGGAAATAGAAAGTAAGAGACTAGAAGGCAGTTCCTGAATTCATCTGAGGTGGAGCATTCAAGTTCAGGGGAAGGGGCAGTCTAAGGAAGGAAATGTGAAGGGCAGAATTCACAGTGTGGGGGTGGGGAGGTGGGATGATGACTGGTAATACGTACTTCTCTCTGCCCAGGCGCTGTGCTAGCACTACACAATCCAATGATCACCACCATTTCTGGAGAACCAGAGAGGAAGAATTATCCTCCACTTGCAGAAGGTGAGACCAAAGTCCACAGTAGTGGGGTGGGGGGTGGGTAGATGCCAAGAGAAAGTAAGCACGAGGGCAGTATTTTGGGAAAGAAAGCCTCAGAGATCACCCCTTAACCCACCATATGCACCAGGTGCCTTGGGCACACCTGTGGGGCCCTGGGTCCGTGGGTCAGGCCCTCCTATGCTGGGATGCTGCCATCCTCAGCCAGGCCCTTCTGTTCCCCAGGCCTGTGGCTCCTGGCAGAGGGAGAGGTACTTCCTGGCTCATCCTTCCGATGCTATCCTGTCCATCTCAGTGTTTACCTCAGTGTCTTTGAGATGAGAGCTGTGAGCCTCCAACACGGCCCTCCATCAGCAGGGAGCTAGGAGAGATCACGGATGCCTGACCAGCTGCTGGCCCCAGACTGACCCCGTGACCCTAGAGGCATCACAGGAGACAGTACCATGGTGGGCCCAGGACCACCAACAACGCAACAAAGACAAGGGCAGGGGTGGAGCAAAGGGGAAAGCAGGGGAGGACCCCTCAGGCCCCTGGTCCTGTCCCGGCTCTACACGGGTGCTTACTAGATGTCCCCCGCTTGAATGACGGTAATCCAAACACTGGCTCACACCTACTGCGCTCTCTACAAACATGACCCTGCTTATTCTAGCAATAACCCCTGCGGTAGTACCCTCGTTATCCAGATCTTTCGGCAGAAAAAACGGAGGCCCACAGCAGAGGGAGGGTCAGTCCCTCGTTGGGGTTCACTCCCACCTGAGATGTGACAGCACCAGGATTGCAATCCAGGAGTGTCGGCCTCTAGAGCCCTGGCCTCACTCTCCGTCCCTGGCCAGAATCCCATGTGAATCATGCCATGTGTCTGGGGCCCCCGAGTCCCAGTGGGACATAGGAACTGGGAGAGACAGGGGAGGGGAGGGCTGAGGGCTCCAGTGTTGGTGGGTAGATTGCCCACCATCAGCCTCTCCTGGATCCACTCCCATGGGAGCACCATTACCTCCCAGGCAGGAGGGAAGGCACTCGTCCAAAACCATAGGGCAACCCCCGGAGGTGGTGGTGGTGGTTGTAGTGTCTCCTGAGTCCCTGTCATCATCCCAGGAAGGATGATCACAGTTGCGATCATAGGATCCTTGAGCTGGACAGAGGCCATTTCTCCCAGCACCATACCTCCATCCATATTTTTAAAAAGATTTTTCCAGCCGAAACTGGCTTGGCTCAGTGGATAGAGCGTCGGTCTGAGGTCTGAAGGATCCCAGGTTCGATTCTGGTCAAGGGCATGTACCTTAGTTGTGGGTGCATCCCCAGTTAGGGCGTGTGCAAGAGGCAGCTGATTGATGATTCTCTCTCATCGATCTTTCTTTCTTTTCTTTTTCTTTCTTTTTTTTTTTTTTTAAAGATGATATTCATACAAACATTTTTTGGAGCATTTACTATTCTCATCGATCTTTCTAACTCTCTCTTCCTCTCTGTAAAAAAAAAAAAAAATCAATAAAATACAATATATTAAAAAAATAAAATAAAATATGACATTAAAAAAAAAAAGATTTTTCCAAATACTATTAGGAATACAAAATTGCTAATACTCAATTTTTGGTTAATCCATTGCTAATTATTGCTAATATCTAACAAAGATGACTGTTTCATTTGGTTCCAACCTCATACTTGAGAGGGTCACGCTGACCCAGTAGAATTTGCTGGAAAGCTCCTGTTGGAACTCTGAAATCAGGCTTGACTCCGAACCCTTTCTCACCCAGCTGACTGTTCCTGGCACAGTCTCCAGAGTCAGTGGTGTGAGCAGCTGTCTTCTGTCCTGCCAACCTCTCTAACTGCGGAGCCGCTGAAATGGTGCTGTGCAGTTCACCCGGCTCCCCTGAGCCTCAGCTTCTTCCTTTGTGCCTTCTCGCAGGTTTTGTACCGCTGAACACCAGGATACAGTGACGTATCTTGCTCTGCGCCACGGAGCCTCCCCTGGAGTGAGGGCCCCTGGGGAGGACCCAGGGATGGAACTGACGAGGTCCACGGGGACCCCCTGCAGTAACCCGGGTTCAAATCCAGGTTCTGCCATGTATTTATTGGTGACCTTGGTCACTTACTGACTCAGTCCTCCAAGGGACCGCATCCAGTCCAGCCCTACTGTTCCTTATTTTGACCACGGGTAAATATTTCAGGACAAGTGCACAGACGTGGTTCTGGAAAGTTCAAAGAGAGTGTTTTTTAAAATTCCACGATGCCCCAAAGCCAGCCACTGGAGAGGGCCGAATGCAGGAGAACCCGGTGTGTGGAGAAGGCTCCGGCATGTCTGCCAGATCAGATCGGATCTTGTTTGATCCCTAGAGGAACCGTGAGGTAGGTATTAGGGCCACCATGCCACAGACAGGGTCTCCACAGCACTTTGTGGGAGGGAGAATCCTCTCTTATCACTTACTCTGTGCCAAGGGCAGTACTAAAGACCCCTCACCCAGTTCTCAATAACCTTGCGGGGGCGGTGGGGGGTGGGCAGCCATTTGTATCCTCATTTATAGGAGAAAAAAAATAAACCAAGTTTAAATAAATTGTTCAAATGACATTTCCATCCCCTCTCCCAGCAAAGTGCTTGCACATCACTGTTACTGGGCATGTAATATTCTACCACTGGCCTGTCCACCCCTGCCTCTGGCATGCTGAAAGCACTTTAAAGCCAGCCCCTCTGGGTTTTTGTTTAATCAGCATCTCAATACATAACACAAGGCACAGTTTAAATGCCACTGTGTGCAGTGAGTGAGCCAGCTAATTACACCAAAATTTTTTGAGGTGGAACATTGTGTGTGTTTATTTTTTTAAGTTTCCAGAATGATTCTAATGGACAGCCAGGATTACAACCACTGACCAAGGGCGGAGACACTGTTCAGCTACATACACACTTGGTTTTAGTCTTTTTATCTATAAAATTAGTAAAAATGATACCTGTGTGCTAGGGAAATTCGAAGAGTTAAATGTAACAGTGGATATTAAACTGCTTAGCATGTTGTTTGGCTCAAAGCAAGTAATGAATCTGTAGTAGGTACTATACGTGCTCATAGTATCCCTGTTACCATTTTAAGGGGTCATTACTTGGTGACGAATAGATAAATTATTTGCTAAGATGTAACAGATTTGGGGTCATATGAAAATGTTATTGTTTTAGTACTAGTTTCATTATGAATGTGCCCTCACAAATAGGATGTCATTCTCAAAACTTCTCTTCCCTGGCTCCCTGGTTTATTTGCATATTGACTAAGGGATTCAATGCAAACAGCAGCCAAGACACAGGTGCTCCAGCCCCAGTTATCAGCAATCCTGCAGCCCCATCCCCACTCAGCACTTCTTGAGAATCAAGAAGGCAGGGCCATCGATGATGTGCCGGTAGATGCAACAACAACAAATCTCTAGTGTTTCCCTACCTGTGAAGTGGGCATCCCTGTACCTATCTGTTAGGATGATGTAAAGACTCAGAAGAAAACAGCACGCTCACTGCTGAGTGCAGTGGCTGACCCGTGGTGGGCACGCAATCCCTGCCAGCTGCCATTCCTGTTATTATGCAAAAGGAGCCATCTGAAGAATGTCCCAGGGATGTCACCGTGGTGGAGGGAGGAGATGCTGGTGGTCAGAGTTATCCCCCACCCCCACCCCATTAGGAAGCTGGCCCGGGCTGAAGGGAGGAGCTTAGTCACTTTCAACCAGGGCTGGTCACCTCTGCTTGTGATCCCAGGTCCCAGACCTCCCACCAGCCTCCCTCAGCGCAGGGACGATAAGCCAGCCCGTGATGGCACATGAAAGGCATGGTGCAGGGCCTGCCTCCCTGTGCTTGGAGACCCGCTGATAACCTGGTGGTGGTGGTCGGGGGTGCTATCGGGAGAGGAAATGGGCTGGACCTGGGGGGCTATAAATAAGTATAAATAAGGTCCAGAGTCAGAAGGCCACTTAGAGCCCCAGAGTGGGACCCAACCCTGGGGGTCATGTCATCCATTCTTTGCCACCAGGCACAATTGCGCCAAGCAATCCATCACTGACCACTGGCTGGCTTTTTTTTTTTTTTCTCTCCAAATACATTAATGCGTTCTCATTCTAAAAGACTCGAGCAACAAGGAAGGACAAAATAAAATGAGAGTGCCTCCCTTATCCGCCTTTGTCCCATTAGCACCCCCACCCACAAAGGTCACTCGGAGCCCTCTTGGGTGGGTATCATTCAGGCCTCTTTGCTTTACTTTACATACAGATACATTTGTGTATGTGACAAACATAAAACTGTGTGCACGTATGTAAAGCCATGCCATGTGTGTTTCTGCACCTACCCCATATCTTGGGCATATTTCAGTATCTGTACCTATAGAAATGCCCCATTCATTTTAATAGTCCAAAAAATAAATGGGCCAGAATTGACTTAACATCTTCCTCATCGATGTACCCTAAAGTTGTCTCCAACGTTTAATGTTTGCTATGATAATATGTGAAGGGTATTGATGCTTTATCTTTGAGAACAAGGTCATGCTTTATTGTAGATAATTTTCTAGAAATGCAATTACTTTGTCCTGAGCAAATGCACCCTAATTTTGAATGGTGCTGCCAGAAATGCTTCCCCAAAAGTCTTTATCAAATTATACTCTCATAAGTGGGGGAGGGGGGGGGTGCGGGAAAAGACTGAACATAAACTGTGCACATATGGATGAGGACAATGGGGGGTGGGGAAAGGGCAGAGGGTGGAGTAGGAACCTGGTGGAGGGGGGGAAAAAATGAGGATCTTTTATAATAATATGAACAATAAAGGTTTATTAAAAAAAATTACACTCCCATCAACACTTGATGAGGGTAACCATTTTCCCCACATCAACACCAATGTTATTGGATATTAGCCAGTCTTGCCATTTTACCATTCTTATGGCAAAAAAAAAAAAATTACTGCATTACTACTTAATTTGCATTTTTCTTTTTTTAAAAATATACTTTTAATTGATTTTAGAGAGGAAGGGAGAGGAAGAGAGAGATAGAAACATCAAAGATGAGAGAGAATCATTGATCGGCTGCCTCCTGCATGCCCCGCACTGGGGATCGAGCTCACAACACGGGCATGTGCCCTGACTAGAGAGTGAACTGTGACCTCCTGGTTGACAGGTCAATGCTCCACCACTGAGTCACGAGGGCCGAGTTTTTCCGTCCACTGCTGTGGCTGGGCGCCTTTTCCTATGTTATCAGCTGCCTGTAGTTCTGTTTCTGCGCAATGCCCACATCTTATCATTTGTCCATCTGCCTTTGGGTTGTTTAGGAACAGGAAGGGCTCCTTATGTTTTCTTTGTGGTAATCCTTCGTTACACAGGTACTGCAAATGTTTTCTCCCCGTCTGACACTTACTTTTGGCTTATTCACAGGCCTCCTCTGAATGATTAGCAGCTACCTTATCCCGGATGTTTAACCCTGCAGAAGTCCTGCAAAAATATGAATAATTACCCTTTTATTAAAGGCTTGTCGTGTGCCAGGCCTTACTTAGGGAACTGCAGAGGCACCGTTTCTCCCTCTCCAGGCCAGGCCTCTGGTTCACTGATGCACTTGGGAGAGAGAAATCGGGCTCAGGAAGTTGGCAGACCTCAGAAGCCACCAGGCTGAGCAGGACTGGAACTCCCAGAGCCTCAATCACTGTGATGTTTTCTCCTAATATCTCAGCCCCTATTTCTGATGTGGCTCAAACCAACCTTGCCTAAGCCCTGATGGAACATGTTGTTTTAGCTTAATATGTTACAACTAGAGGCCTGGTGCACGGATTTGTGCATCGGTGGGGTCCCTCGGCCTGGCCTGAGGGAATTGTGCTGAAATCGGGTCTCTGACATCCCCAGAGGGGTCCCAGGTTGCAAGAGGGTGGTTCTCAAGTGACACCCGCTAGAATCAGGCTCCTCCTCTGGCTGAACCATTCCTCATTTTGCTTTATCATTTGCTCACTCGCTTAATGAACACCTGTGGCTCACGTGGGGTGCAGAGGGCACTGCACATGTTTCTTAATCTCGGGTGCAGTTCATGGGGGTGGGGCATACTAGAGGCTAAAATGAATAAGATGACATCACCAGACATCACCCAGGAGCCTCAGAGGGAGAAAAGAAACAACACAATCAAGGAATAATGCCAAGGACGAAAAGCTTGCACAATTTTGTGATTAAGTCTCCTCCCCGGTGTCCTGGTTTGGTTAGTTATGTGTGCAGGCATGTCCACCCATGCATGCCTATGTACATGCTCATGTGCACCCGCCCCACCCCTCTTATCCAGCCTCCAGAACAGAAGACATGTGTTCTATTTGCTCTCTGGAAAGCAGCAGGCATACAGCCCAGCCCCTTCCTGTGCAAAGCCAGGTCCTGGTGGCTCACGGGAAAAGGCCGTTCAGTCCAGAGCAATGAGCAGGAGGCTAATTTTAACCAAGAGCTGCAGAGTGACCTCGGCACAGAAGGAAAGGCCCCCAGATGGTACCCTGGCCGCTCCAGAAGACATCAAGGAGAGATTAGGGAACGCTCCTGTCCTCCCACTCCTCCCAGGCGATGCTGTCAGCCCAGGGCAGCAGTCCCTCTTCACCTCATCAGTTCTCAGTAATCTGCCTTCAGACCCCTTGGGACTGGCTCCCATCACCCCTGTCAGCTTCTGTTGCCACAGGGACCTGGTGGCCCAGGGGCCAAGCTGCTGATTAAAAGTGGAGGCCGATGGCACAGGGTGGGCAGGCAGGGTTCCCACACCGACTCCAAGGTGATCCCAGGACAGATGCTGTCTGGCCTGGGCCTCAAGAGTGGGAGGGAGCATGCGTGTACTGACATACTACTGCATGCACGACCCTGTTCCCGAAGCTTTATATGCAGTCTCTCCGTTCATCCCCAGCTTCCCTCTGAGAAAGGTGTGCTTGTGACCATTTTGAAGATGATAAAACGGAGGCTCGGAGATGTTCAATAATTTCCCAGGGATTCACTCCACAGCCAGGAAGAGGCAGAGCCAAGAGGAGACATGAACGCTGCCTGTTCCCTCCAAAGCCTGTTCTTCACAGCCAAACCCTGACCCGGCAAGAGAGAGACACCAGAGGGGTATGAACAGAGCCTTTCCCCTTCCTCCGGGATTCTGGGCCTGCTCCAGCTCTGCCCCCAGCTTCCTCAAAGCCTTAGCTCCCTCTCTCCCAGGAACTCTTGTGGAGGAGGCTCTGCACAGGGACCGACCTGGGCTTGTGACCAGCTGCGTGAGCGTGAAGGTGACCTCATCTCTGAGAGCCTCAGTTTTCTCATCTGTAAAAGCGGACTAATAGCAGAATCCACTTGTGAGTTGTGTTGTGGATTACGTGAGGTCAAGGTCATGAAGCACATAACAAGGCAGGTGGCATTGCTAACAGCACCCCCACTTGTGAGCACGGGAGATGTGACATTTGTGCTCCCACAAATGAGGGCCTAGCAAAGAGCTCCTTGGGATTTTGTCCTGCTTATCGCTGTATTCCTTCAGGGTCAAGCGAGGACCGAAAGGTCACAAAGTCCCCACAGGTGCAGGTTAGACATTTTGTGTGCCCACAATCCTGCCCACACACTCTACCTTCCCCCGCTGCCTCCTGGCATGCCCCCATGGCTATTTTTAGGTCTTCGCTGATGTCAGGCAGAGTTCTTACTCTATGAATCATCGACAGAGTTCCTGACCTCCCTCACGGGACTCTGGCCACCTCGCCTCTCCAGGGACCACAGCTGCTATCTGAAAGATGCGTGTCCCTTACGTCTGGTGGCCCCGTCAGAACCAGAGGCTTATCTTCCTCGCTTCTTCGCCACCAGGCATCACAAAACCTCCCTGCCATCCTCTCCGCACGGTTTGTTTAACCTTAATAACAGCATTGCCCCGCGAGGGCTACTCGGCCGGCCACCTGTGGGTTGTGTCCACCCTGTCCCCCACTTCTCCAGAGCACTTGGATCCTCAGTGCCATTTTCAGGGCCCCTCAGGTGCTGGGCATGAAGCCAGGGGCCCGGGATTTTCATTCTGGCCTCCCACTCTCTAGAGATGCGATGGTGAGTGACCCTCTGCCCAGAGGAAGAGAGATGAAGGCTGCCAAGCAACTGAGAAGCTGCTTGAGGAGCAGCTGAGATGACACAAAGCAGGAGAAACCCCTTTATAAACTGTCAAGTGCCACCCCTTGAGTGACCACATTTGTATGAGTAACTGTATACACACACACACACACACACACACACACACACACACACACTAGAGGCCTGGTAGAAAATTCATGCACGGAGGTGTGTCCCTCAGCCCTCCTTCTCACAATCCAGAACTGCTGGCTCCCAACTGCTTGCCTGCCTGCATTCCTGATTGCCCCTAAGTAATTCTGCCTGCCAGCCTGATCACCCCTAACCACTCCCCTGCCAGCCTGATTGATGCCTAACTATTCCTTTGCCAGCCTGATTGCCCCTAACTGCCCTCCTCTGCAGGCCTGGTCCCCCACAACTGCCCTCCCCTGCAGGTCTGGTCCCTCTCAACTGCCCTCCCCTGCTGGCCATCTTGTGGTGGCCATCTTGTATCCACATGGGGGCAGCCATCTTATATGTTGGAGTGATGGTCAATTTGCATATTATTTTTTATTAAATAAAGAATAATATGCAAATTGACCATCAGAGATGAAGGGAGAGGGAAGGAGAGAGATAGAAACATAAATGAGAGAGATAGAAACATCAATGGAGAAATAGAAACATCAATGATGAGAGAGAATCATTGATCAGCTGCCTCCTGCATGCCCCCTACTCGGAATTGAGCCCACAACCTGGGCATGTGCCCCTGACCAGAATCGAACCCTGGATCCTTCAGCCCACAGGCTGATGCTATGTCCACTGAGTCAAACCAGCTAGGGCTGTATGAGTAACTGTTTTAAAGGCTCTGTACTCTGCCCTGTTCAATAAATAGTGATTCTGGCATGGTTAAGGAATGGGGGCTTCAGGAAACCAATTAATCTGATTTGGAGAGTTCTCAGATATAAGGACTTCTAATTTTAGAAATACCTGGAGTAAATTAACACCTGCCCACCAGGAACCCAAGATGAACTGGTGTGGAGGGAGGACCTGGCCACATGCCTCGGAGGCTGGGCCCTGGTATGTGGACCCTGTGCAGTTGTGGGTCCTTTTCCAGGTCTCAGATTCCCATCTATGAGGTGGAAAGGGTAAAGAGAATAGTGGAGTAAATGACTGATTTTCAAAACAATTTTAAAGCTACACTCTGTTCAAATAGCCCTCGTAGGCAGCTGAACACATGAAACAGGTGCAGGAAAGGCTGCTGTGCTTGGGAGGGTGGGTGGGACCTTCTCCCCTCCCACCCCCTTCCCATGTGAGCTTCCTACTCCTGAGTCCCCTCCACTGAACACCAAGGAGGACAGCTAGACCAGATTCTTCCTGGAAGAATGTGAGGAATGATGAGTCCTCACTCCACTCTTTGCCAGCTGTGTGGCTTTGGGCCAGTTACCTACCCTCTCTGTGCCCCATTTTCTTCATTTATAAAATAAAGATCCTGGGACCCATCTCTCTGGGTTGTCATTGGAATTTTATAGTCAACAAATGACTGATCATGAAGGTTCTATTCAGCTTTCTAAGATTCTAAACTTGGTATCAGGGTTGGCACTTCCTTTAATCCAGAAGACTGTGAGCTGGGCCAGCCCATGGGAGGAGCTGACAGGCCTGTGTCAGAGCCCGGGGCTGCTGCGTTCCCTGATCTGCCTGTGCATCATGGTGTCTCCTGCCTTCTGCTCTCTCCTCTCACTTCCATGGCTAAGTGCCCAGACTGGACATGGTTCTTGCCTATGATGACTGAAGTGCCACATGTCAAACAAAGCTTGGTGACCATTTTGAGGCAGAAGCCCAAGCACAGGCTCTTCAGCACACAGCCTCACCTGGGCAGGCAGTGAGTCTCAGGCAAGTTCCAAGAGGCCCTAAGGCTCGCAGGGCAGACCCACCCCGGGGAAAACTGAAAGGCAATTTCCCTAGAATAGAATCTCATTCCCAAGACACTAGCCAGCTGGGACCCCTCAGCCAGGCCCAGGAAGCCCCCTATCCCCAGAAACAACAAAACTGCAGAGGCATCAGCCTGAAAAGACTAATAGTGAACACACAGGGGCAAAAGGGGGAGGCAGGGGGGACCCTGAAAATTCAGAATCACCTGAGGGCATTTCAAAGAGGGCTGAGTCTTGTGTGGACCAAAATCAAAGAAATTTGGGTTATTGTTATTAAAAGGAAGTCCACCTCATATCCATTAGGATGGTTACTATAAACACACACACACACACACAACAACCCCAAAACAAACAAATAAACAAACAAATAAACAAACAAATAAACAAACTAAAACAGCCCTGACTGGGTGACTCAGTTGGTTGGAGTGTTGTCCTGTATCCCAAAAGTTTTTGGTTCGATTCCAGGTCAGGGCACATATCTACGATGCATGTTCAATCCAGGTCATACAGAAGGCAACTGATAGATATCTCTTTCTCTCTCTCAAATCAATACATATATCCCCAGGTGAGGATTTAAAAAAAAAAAAAAAAGCAAGCAAAAACCTACAACAGAAGATACCAGGCTTTGGTGAAGATGTGGAGAAACTGGAACCCTTGTGCACTGCTGATGGGAAAGCAAAATGGTGCAGCTGCTGTGGAAAGCAGTATGGAAGCTCCTCAAAAAAAATTAAAAGCAGAACTACTATATTAACCAGCAGTGGGTCTCAAAGAGATATTTGTACTCCTATCCTCTTAGCAGTGTCAGTCACAATAGCTAAAAGCTGGAAACAACCTAAGTGTCCATTGACAGATGGATGGATAAACAAAATGTGATATACGCAATGGAATATTATTCAGCCTTTAAAAGGGAGAACATCTGACACATGCTACAACATGGATAACCATTGAGGGTGTCATGCTGAGTGAAATGAGCCAGTTACAAAAGGACAAATGCTGTATGATTCCACTTATATAAGGTGTCTAGAGTAGTTAAACTCATAGAGACAGAAAGTAGGATGGTGGTTGCCAGGGCCTGGGAGGAAAGGGGGATGGGGAGTAGTTTAATGGGGACAGAGTTTCAGTTTGGGACAATTTCTGGAGATGGATGGGTAGTGACGGTTGCACAACAGTGTGAATGTACTTGACAGGACTCAACAGTAACTTTAAAAATGCCTATGATGGGGTCCTCTCCCTCCTGGGAGCATACCTGCACCTTTCCCTTCTCCTCTTCTTCCTCCCAGGTGTGCATCTCCTAAACTCTAAGGGACCTCATGAGACTTGCAACCAGGGGGCAGTGGGCAGCAGGAGCTCATCCTGGGCTAACCCCCTGAACCTGTCTCCAAGGCCCCCTTTTCGTTGACTCTCCAATGAGCTACAGCAACCACCTTGGCTCATTTCTTTCTTATAACATTTCTAGAGGCCAAAGCAGCGCCGCCTGGGCTCTCTCCAATTGCTTCTTGTTCCCTAAGTCCTTCCTGGTTTCACTGTACCCAGCTTTAATAAATTAAAAAAAAAAAAAAAAAAAGCCTAAGATGGTAAATTTTATGTGATGTGTATTTTACCACAATTTAAAAATATGACAGCATGAAGCCTGGGGAAATTTGAGTACTACTTTTAAAGTATCTAAAGGAATATGTGTGGGACCTTTTACAAAAAAACATTAAAGACTATTTTACCTTTCATGGAAATCTGGATTTTGACATGTGAGTTTGCTTAAAGCTGGCCCACAGGTATTCCAGCTTTGCATTGGACCTTCCTGATTTGTAAATGGGAAGTTTATTCACAGCAAATATTCTTGTTTCTGAAACTAGCCAGTCAGTCATAAGAATACACTGATACCTACTATGGGCCTACCACTGGCAGGTACAGTGGAATATATGAAAGAAGAAATGTGAATAAGAAATAATATGAAAAAAGAAAATACAAAAGAAGAACATAATTATTACATTTATGTATTACTATTTGCTAAGGGCTAAATTGTGTCCCCCACACGCTTCCAAATTCCTACATTGAAGTCCTAACTCCCAGTACCTCAGGATGTGACTATTTGGAGATGAAGCCTAATAAGGTCATTGGATGGGCCCTAATCCAACATTACTGGCATCTTTATAAGAAGAGGAGATTGGGCCCAGCCAGTGTGGCTCAGTGCTTGAGCATTAACCTATGAACCTGGAGGTCAAAGTTTGATTCCCTGACAGGGCACATGCCCTGGTGCAGGCTCAGCCCCCAGTAGGGGGCATGGAGGAGGCATCTGATCAATGATTCTCATCACTGATATTTCTCTCTCTCTCTCTTTCCCTTCCTGTCTAAAATTAATTTAAAAATATTTTTTAAAAAGAAGAGGAGATTAGGACACAGACACACAGAGGGAAGACCACGGGGGAACACAAGGGGAGAAGGTGGCTGTCTGAGAGCCAAGGAGTAAGGCCTTGGAAGAAACCCTGCTGACATTACATCTGACCTTCCAGTCTTCGGAGCAGTGAAAAAATCCATGTCTGTTGTCTGTTGTCAAATCCCCAGCCTGTGGTATTTGTTGTGGCAATCTTACGTACCACTCCATTTTCAAATCTTTAAAACACCTTGTGAGGGAGTCACTGTTCTCCCTGTTTTGTTTTGTGTTTTTTGTTTGTTTGTTTGTTTTTAAATATTTTAAAAAATATATTTTTATTGATTTCAGAGAGGAAGGGAGAGGAAGAGAGAGGTAGAAACATCAATGATGAGAAGGAATCATTGATTGGCTGCCTCCTGCACGTTGGACTGACCCTGCAACCCAGGAATGTGTCCTTGACTGGAATCAAACCCGGAACCCTTTTGTCTGCAGGCCAATGCTCTATCCACTGAGCCAAACCGGGGAGGGCCTCCCTGTTTATAGCTGAGAAAATTGAGGCTTAGAGGACTTGAGTTACTTGCCCAAGGTCACACAACTGAAAAGTGCTGGGCAAACTTAGGTCCTTGACTTCAAACCCCAGGCACTTATTTCCCAGTTCTAGCCCAAGGGTGTGAGGAGTGTGGAGTAAACAAACAAACAAATCATAGCAACAGATAGAGAATGTATCACAGAGGTCGGGGGGAAACCCAGTGGAGGGTGGTGAAAATTGTGGCTCAGGGTCTCAGAAGGCCTTTCTTGAGGATGACATCGTAAAATACTAAGAGCTACCATTTCTGAACATTTGCCATAAGACAGACACTCTGATAAATGCCTCACATGGACTAGTTCATCTAGACTGCAAAATGAGCTTATAATATACGTGTTATTCGTGTGCCCATTTTACAGATGAAGAAACTTGAGGCCCAGTGAAATGAAGCAAAGTGCCAAGGGTCATACAACCGAGGAGAGAAAGTGCTTGAATTGAAACCCAGGTCTCCCCGACCTCGTAAATCTTGTTGCTACTCATTTTGCAATAGATGCAAGTGTGTACGTGTGTGCTGGCTCTGGGAGGAAGCACAGTCTTCATCACAGGCAAGACAGCACGTGGGGTCTGAGGCTGGGACCATTCCTCCGCAGAGCCCTGGGTGCGAGGCCAGCAATCATATGCTCCAGATGTCCCCGGCCTGGGCCCTTTCCAATAGCCTCACACTTGCAGATGATGGTTGCGAGAATATGGCCTCCACAGCCTCGAATAGGCTCCCCTCCCACTTGTAAGACAAGTTTTCAGAGCAGGAAATGTTGCCTTTTTTTTTTTTTTTTTTTTTTTTTTTTTTTTTGTCCATTCATGTTCTCTGTTTCTCTTTCTTTTCTCTTTTTGTGTCTCTACCTTTCTTTCCCTGTCTCTCTTTGTCTTTCTGTCTCTCTCTATCTCTCCACACCCTCTCACACTTCATTCTCTGGCTGGGAATCAGAAGGCTTCTTGTCCTCTATGGTCACTTACACACCTAACAAAAACCACCAAGACACTGTCTCAGTTCTGGCTACCGCTAAGGCAAGGGCGCCTCCTAGTGGGGAAAAGTCTCATCTTCTCTAGGAAACCACCCTGAGGAGGGGGAGGTGGAGATGTGACTGCCTTGCCTGACATTGAGAATGTGCCAGTTGCTGGGAGTTAGACTGGCCCCCAGTCACTTGCAGCCAGCCCCACAGGTAAGGGGGCTCCAAACCCCATGCATAGCCCAGTGGCTTCATTCTGATGATCATTAGCCAGTTGGGGACATCTAAAATGTGCTGAGGGCCCCACCCCATCTGGAATTATTATTTTTTGTTTGTTTTTTAAATTTTTTAAAATTGATTTTTTCACAGAGAGGAAGGAAGAGGGATAGAGAGCTAAAAATGTCAATGAGAGAGAAACATCGACCAGCTGCCTCCTGCACACCCCCACTGGGGATGTGCCCGCAACCATTGTACATGCCCTTGACCGGAATCAAACCTGGGACCCTTCAGTCCACAGGCCGATGCTCTATCCACTGAGCCAAACCGGTTTCGGCTGGAATTATTTTTAATGTGCCCTCCCCACACTGTCCCCCCATTTCCCTCTCACAGCGATCCGTACAGGCATCCAGACCATGGTCTAAGCCCAGATCACGTGGGGCACTTAGGAAAGATGAAGTTTCCAGATGCTGCCTGAGACCTGCTAGATGGGCATCTCACACGAGGGGTCTAGCCACCTGAGTTTTACCACAACAGAGGCAGTTTTCATGAAGAGTGAGGTTGGCCGAGGCTCGGGTGACTCCCTTCACCTTCACGGGAAGGCGGTGGGGTCCAGAGAGTTGGCCAGCCAGCCAGCCCCAGGCTCACTTCAGAGAGGCAGGAGGTGGTGCTCAGGCCTGAGGTATGGGCTGCAAAACTGGAAGGAGAGACACATCCCACATCCCACAGATATGGGGTCCTTTCCCATCCCTACCTCCGAAGGCACCCGCAGGGGCCCTTCTCACCCATGAGCACCGCCACTAGTATTTGTGTCTGTCCGATGTACCCACCCCTGCAGGCTCCCTCAGCTCTCCGGTGTCCTGCACCCCAGCTTAGCTCCCACTGGTCACACCCATTCCCCAGGTTCTGAGCCAGGCAGCCTCAATTCCTAGAGATTATAGGGAGAGGGGTGGGTGCTAATCCCCTGGGGATGGGGGAGAGGGGTGAGTTGTGCTTCTTTTTCTGAGAGACTTAAAGAGCCCTGGGTTCCAGAGGGGAGGTCTAAGGCAACTCCCCAGAGGCCCCTTCGGCCTCTGCCTCCAGTATCCTAGGCCTCCTGGTGGAGATCTGTCCAAGTCACTCCCCCCCCCCTCCACCCCCACCTCGGAGCCCAGGGCGCTTTTTCCTCTCCTCTGTGCAGCCCCCAAGAAGCGAGGCTTCTCCTGTCAGCTCTGAGGCTTTACTGAGGATCCCTAACGCAGACCCAGAGGCCAAAGATTTCTGAGGTGAGGGCGCCCCCTGCTGGCTCTGCTCGGAGGCAGTGGCAGTTGTATCTGCGCCGTCCTCCTGGCGCTGGGGACTCGGTTTCCACCGGAAACCAACCATCCTCCGCGAGTCCCTAGCGGAGCCACTACACGCATCCATGTAGGTCGTGGATGCGAGGACCAGGCGTGTCACCAGTAAGGACGCGGGAAAGCTCAGATCGCGCGACTTTATTACAGAAAAGTCCCAAAGTGCTCTCCCCTCCGGGAGCCAAGGCTGGCGGACGCTTTTAGGCGCCCACGTCGGGGAGAACCCAGACCCGCTTCTGGGGTGGGCGCAGGGGATCCCCAGCGGGGGGGGGGGGGGGGGGGGGAGGCGGTCGGCGCAGGGGGGAGCCCGGCACTCCGGATCACCTGCGCCCGCACAGGGGACCCTGATAGGATGGCACACACGAAAGCGTGTGCCAGGAGTGTGCCAGGCACTGTTCTGAACGCCTTACCCCGGATAATCCAAGCAATCCCCATGAGGAATGCACGAGGTAGGAGCTTTAACAGTCCTTCCTGCTGCACAAAAGAGGACGTGGCGGCACAGAGAGGCCAAGTAACTTGCCCAAGGACACACAGCC
Organism: Pipistrellus hanaki; assembly: GCF_964339955.1. Taxonomy (NCBI): domain Eukaryota; kingdom Metazoa; phylum Chordata; class Mammalia; order Chiroptera; family Vespertilionidae; genus Pipistrellus; species Pipistrellus hanaki. The sequence continues at coordinate 66,663,182 of NC_140507.1, forward strand.
CGAGAAGGGTGGGACTGCAATTGGACCCGGCTCGGAGCCCACGGCCGCCTCTAGTTTCCTCCTCCTCCTGTTGGCATCGGAGCCGCGAGGGGAACCTGCCTCATCCCTTTCGTGGGTCGGGCCCCAGGTGTGCGAAGCGGAGGCCCGGGAGCGGAGTCCGGGCTAGGGCTGCAGCTCGTACTGCTGCTCGGTGGCCGTGTGGAAGTCCTCCAGCACCGACTGCAGGAACTCGAAGGTGGGCCGCTCCTCGGGCCGGCTCCGCCAGCACTCGGCGATGACGCCGCGGTACAGCTCGGGCGGGCAGGAGTCGGGGCGCGGCATGCGGTAGCCGCGCTCCAGGCTGCGGATGACCTCGGGGTTGCTCATTCCTGCAGGCAGAGGGGGCGCGGGGCGCGGCTGAGCGGCGGCAGGCAGGGGCCAGCTGAGTGCCCTCTCTAAACACCGCTTCATTTACTTCTCACCGCCCCGAGAGCCTCTGGAAACGAGGCTGTCGATTTTGTCCTCAGGGCGGCCAGGGCTCAGGACGGCCCCTGTCTGGCTCATCTGTGATGGCCTGACCCGCAGCTGAAGCGCATCGCTTGCAGGGAAGGTGTTGGAGGGAGCGCACCGCCCGTTAATGAGGAGAGACTGATTGAGCAGCTGCCCAGACCCTTCTACCGGGGCCTGGGGGCTGGGTTTACAGCCCGGGGTGGGGTGTCAGGGGTACTCCCAGGGCCCGGAGAGGGACAACTGTCCTCAACTGGGAGTAAAAGATCAGACCCTGGACCTTTCTTATTTCCAGGTTTGGGGGCTGATGCAGCCCTATGGAGGAAGGGGACATGGCCCTGTTGACAGGAGCAATGCTGAAGGGATCAGGACGCCCCATCCCCACCTCCCCACCCCCAACTGGTGTGCCTGATGACTGTCCCCACCAGAGACTCTATTCTGACACAAATGTGGGCACTGCAGGCACAGGATGGGCCCTCTGCCCATCACAACCACCCCAGGACAGCGGGGACCCAAAGTGCCCACCGGAAGAAACTGCCTACCTGGGTAGGGCACCCGCCCGTACGTGACGATTTCCATCAGGAGGATGCCGAACGACCACACGTCCGCCTTGATGGTGAACACCCCAAAACGGATGGCCTCTGGGGCAGTCCACTTGATGGGGAACTTGGCCCCTGCAGGAAAAGCCGCGAGCAGCTCTGTGAGGCCAGGGCTGACTGCCCCCACGTCCTGCTCTTCCCGTCCCTCCCGCCCCACAGCGTTTGGCAGGGCTTGTGTACTGTACTGGTCACCGAGACTCACTAGGACACACGACCAAGTGCGTGCAGACGACGGTGGGGGGGGGGGGAGGTGTGGGGGAGACACCACATGAAAGGACAATAGGGGCACACAGGTCACCCCGTCACCCTCTTTAGGGCCTTGCCCAGTGGACTTCCCTGGACAACCATCCCCCTGTTTCCATCTGGACAGACGGGTCCCTTTCCACTCGACCTGGCCTTGTGAATAACAGGGACTCAGGGCTTGGGCGAGTCCCTTTAGCTGGTCCCTGCCTCAGTTAGTCCTTTCCTGCTCAGTGGAAATGATGATTTATGTATCTCTGAGAGTCAGAAGGAGGAGGGGATTCAAATGCTGCTGCCCCAGGAATTCCTGCGGATGGGGAAGGCTGCCGTCTGATCAGCATTCAGAGCGGATGGCATGGCTCAGCAGCCAGTCTGCTCTCACCTCGCCTAGCGTTCTCCACCTCCTCCCCAGCCAGCCTGAGGTCCCTCAGGGAATGAGCCATCCCCATCCTTCTCCTGCACCCACTGGCTAACATGCTCAGCGGATATGGCTTGCCAGCCTTCTTGATAAATGTATGTGCACTTGGATTCCCCTTGTGAAGAGGATTTTTACTTCAGTCATACTAAGGGGCTCTGTGGAATCTAATTCAGGGATAAAGTTTTTGCTGCTCATACTTCAGAGCAGTGACTTCTAAAGTGTGTCCTTTGAAACCCGAGTGCTGTGGGAGGTTAGTAGATGATAGGTGGAGAAGTATTTTGGGCTCAAATCAGTTTGGAGGAGTGAAGCAAATGTGCACAGTTGCTTTCCTGCAGGACTTCTCAGTGCCTTTAATATGCTGGTGTGCCTTGGAAATCACCAAGGGAGCCCTGGGTGGACTTTGCAGTATCTGCACCCTACTTCATACAGCCACTCCTCAGAGGCACCAGTGCTCTGCAGAGCACAGTTAGGGAAAAGCTGGCCCACCTGGGGGTAGGGCCAGGACTGTGGAAACCCCACAGCTCTCTGATCTCTTCACACAGGGCTCTGCTATGTAGTGATGAGGAGAAGTCCCAGGGGGTTTGGGAGTTGGGGAAGATCAAGTCCCGAGGTCTCCCTGTGGTTGGGAGTCTCTGCTCACCCTCTTGGGCGGTGTATTCATTGTCGATGATCCGGGCCAAGCCAAAGTCACCGATTTTGCAGCCCAGTGTCTCAGACACCAGGATGTTGGCCGCCCTGAGGTCACGGTGGATTGAATTCATTTTCTCAATGTACGCCATTCCTTCGGCAATCTGGGGGAACATGCCACAAAGGGGAGGGCAGCATGGGGACCTCCGTGCAAGGACCTTGCCTATCTGGGGTGCCCTACAAAGTCCCTATGAGGGAGAGGAAGGACCCGCCCACCCTCCCACCAGACTGTCCGTAGAAGCATCTCTCATCCTCTAAGTCTGGAAGGGGAGGGAAAGAATGCTGATGTGCGTTATTGGTTTTGGTGGTGCATGGAGGGTGGTGGTCTTGGAGAAGGAGCAGTTCTTGGGTGGAGTGGAAAGATGGCTTCCTCTGTCCTCAGCTGAATAAGCTACACCCCCTTGTCCCCTCAAAGCCTGGAAAGCAGAAACACTGCCATCAGCACTAGGGACTACCTCTCTTCTCCTTCCAAGTGTCTGCAGGGGAGGGAGACAGCAGAGTGAAGACTGGAGAAAAGGGAGGTCTCTGGACGGGAGAGAAGACCAGGAAGGGGCAGGAGGGAGAAGGTGGTGGGGGGAAGGGTTTCATTTTCTTGGCCTGTTGGAAGCACAGCTTTTGGAGCAGGGTGCCCTGGTTTGGAATTGCTGACCCCTGGCATGCTGCTTAAGCTCCCTGAGTTGTCTCTGAACTTATTGGGACACAGGAAAGGGGTGTCTGGGGCTTGGAGTTGAGGTGAGCAGTAAATGAGCCACATGGCTGAGAACCTAGCCCAGCACCACTCCAGGGCAGGCCCTCAGGGAGCAGGGGCAAAATCCCGAAGGAACGAAGGCAGGAAAAGAGGAGGAAACTCCATGTCTGTCCCCTGTCACCAGCACTGGGCCTGGAATGGCTGTTTGTGCTGCTCATGCGTCCTTTAGCCAAGGAAACCCACTCAGGCTTCATTCTCTGCACTCCCATTGATAGATGAAGAAACTGAGGCAGAGCATAGAAAGCCAGTTAATCGTCTCAGATTTGTGGCGGCAAGAAGCCAGCACTGGGATTAATCCCTTCCATGAAAATAGAAGGAGAGGTGGGATTTGTATTGATTTATCCACGAAAAAATGAATTCATTCTTTTATCCCTTTGCTAAATCATTCCATCAACACACATTTACTGGTATGATACTGTGGGGACTATACAGCTAAGTATCAAATATCTTTTATCTGGGCAGCATTTAGCAGTGCTCTTCTCATTAAAAATAAATATATTGAATAGAAATACCAAAAAAAAAAAAAAAAGGGTTGAGTAGGAGCCGGATCTGCTTTCAAGAAGAATCTGCCGTGCATGATGCTAACGATAACATATGAGCTAAGCGCTCTCCAGCACTTTCCTGTCCAGGGAAAGTTTACTAGAAACGACTCTTGACGTGGGCCATGAACACTCATTAGGATGCTTCCAGGTGGGAAGAGAGGCAAAGGTGTTCGGGGAAGAGAGGACAGCTGGGCAAAGGCTCTCACAGCCTCAGAGAGCTGCCCTGTGGCTGTACCTGGGGTGTGGTTGGAGGGGAGCTTTGCATTTCATCCTGTAGAGCAGGAAAAGGTGCGCCCAGAAGGGCATTGAGTTTGAGTGTTTGTGTGTGTGTGCATGCACACATGTGCACACGTGGTGAGGCACTAGCATGACCAGAACATGGTTTAGAAGCTGATCACCTGGGAGGTTCTGATTTGGGGTTTCTTAACCCTCAGCATCTTGACCATATCTATGGATAAACTGAGGTGGCTTTTCACATATTTTGCCCTTGGGTAACCCACGATTTACCAAGGAATGGGATACAAGGCAGGAGAGAGCGAGAGAAGGAAAAGAAAGGAGTCCACGGGTATATCACTCATATGTGATTTGAAACCGGTTACCAGCGCTAATTTTTCGAGACCATCTCACAGCCTCCTCAGACCTGTCTGTGGAAAACGGGTGTGGTGACATCAGTTCCTGCATCGATACTAATAGCAGATAAGGCCTCCGAGGTGGGGACGGGTCTGTGGGGGAGGGGAGGTTTCCTCTCTGGAGCAGGATGTGTGTGTGCATTTACACGTCTCACAGGTTGACCACAGATTTTCTGCTGAGAGTTCCAGTTTTAACAGACACACTCGGGGGCCCCGGATGGGTTTTCCTGCCAGTTAGAGGCTTCAGCTAAAATCGCTGGGGAGGAAAGGGCCTCCTCTCCATTTCCCACCTGCCTCCGAAGACGCTTGTGGGCACCCACTGAGGAAGAAATGAGGTCCCCACAAAACACTTGCCTACCACGTTACATGGAATTCATGCAAACTCTCTGGGTTTTCCATACCACCATCTGCTCTCCCTCTCTTCCTTATTGATAGAACCCACATTATCCCATCATGGTTGCCCAGAATAAAGACTACATTTCCCAAGCTCCCTTGCAGCTAGGAGTGGCTGGGGAGAATGTAAGTGCAATGTAGCCGGTGACTTCAGGGAGATGTCTCTAGGGAGGAAAATGGGCTTTCAACCCCTTTACTTCTTCCTGCTGACTGAGAAGAGGACAAGATGGTAAGGCTTGAGCACCCACCTTGGGCAATCAGATGACATGCTAAGACATGTGGCAGGTGGAAGAAACCTGGGTCCCTGTGACTTTGAGGAACAAGTCCACCTACCACCCAGACTTCCCACCTTTGGATGTTGAAACATTTAAGCCATTATTACTTTGGGTTCTCTGTCCTTCACAGTCCAGCCTAAATCAGATAGATACAACCTCTAAACAGCTGATTCTGTTAAGCCAGAGAGCAGGGAGGAGAGATCTGGAGGCCTCGGCCCCCATGAGGGCATTGGTACTCGGGTCTGCTGCCCTTGGTAGCTCACAAACCTGGGCTGACATGTCGATGAGTCTTGGGAGGGACAATCTGCTGCCTTCATCTGTCTTCAGGAAATCCAGCAAGCATCCTGAGGAAAGAGAAGCTGCAGCTACACGTCTGCAAGTGACCCTTCCTTCCCTGGCCATCCCAGCCTTCTCCAGGTGTGGACTGCTCCCCAATGGGCCTAAAGCAGGTGGCACTCTGTGAGACTCTTGTCCACAGAGAAGAAATCCACCCACAGAGTCAGAGTGCCTTCCGCTCTGCAGGATCCCAACGTCGGTCCTCATGGCACCCAGGAGGCAGCTAACATTAGGGAGGTTAGTTTTCAGCCAGGTTCAGGGTTACAAGCCAGGGAGCCAGGAGCAGAACCTGCTCCTCTGACTCTAAGTTCCGTGCTCATTCCAGCATGACCTTCACCCTTTGTTGGTAGAAAGTGTGCCTCTCAGCACCAGAATGGAGAGACCCAGCCCCTGGGATTTGGTGCCTCTAAAAGCCCGGAGGGACACTCACCTGAGGTGTGGCTAAGAGGTGAGCCGGGGAGCCATTGGGTCCCCAGTTCAATGTGGGCCCTCCTTCATGGTGACATTTAAGGAACTACATTAGCATGGCACCTTAGAATCCACAGGAAGCAGTGTGTGATCAGTGTCACAGGAGGGGTGAGAAGGAGGTCAAACGCGAAGCCCAACCCCCGGCCCAGCCCACTGCCCCATGAGAGCTTGGCCACACTGTGGACCTCAGAGGCCATCTCAGCCAACCTCTCTTTTCACTGTGTGGTAACATGTTCATACGGTTTTAAAAGGCCCCATGGCTGGTGAGTGGTAGATCTGGGACTAGAACCATCTCTGGATGCCCAGCCTACTGCTCTTTCGACTTGGCCATGGTCTGTCTTCCCCAGCAGGTGTCCAACAGTGCTGGCCACAGAAGACACACGCCAAGTGCTCCTGAGCTGAGGACACAGCTCTAGAGAACCACCAACCTGTCTTGTTCCTCCCCTCTGTCCCCTATGGCTGCAGGACACTCTGGGCGAGCAGTACGTTGGCTAATCCACTCAGCCCCTGGCTCAGTGATCCTGGGCACAGGTCCCCTGGCCAGGCAAACCCATGGCAGCAGATGAGCCTCTGGCTTCCCAGCCCCTAAGCCTATAGCCTCCCTCGTTCCCGCCTCTGTCTGAGGGACACAGGCCCCCACGGGGCACCACCTCTGGCCATGTACTCGGTCACGATGTAGATGGGCTCCTTGGTGACTACGGCATAGAGACGAACCAGCCTGTCGTGCCGGAGGGTTTTCATCAGGTTGGCCTCACCCAGGAAGGCCTCCGGAGACATGGTTCCCTCCTTCAGGGTCTTGATGGCCACCTTCACATTGTTTTTGTAATAACCTGAGCCGGGAGGTGGGGTGGGGTAGGGGAGAGAATGAATCTACGTAAGTTTTGGGGAGCCATCCAATGCTGGGTGGTGGGCTGGGGGACTGAGGCTAGAGCTACTCCCTTAGGAAGTGGCCCTGAGCTGGAATGTGCAGATACATATCAGCGTATCTGGCCAGATGTCAGCCTGTCTCAGCCTCCCTCCGGCATTTGAGGAACAGTGCTCTATGCCTCCATCACCTCATCGGTAAAACGGGTATCATAGCCTCTGTCCCTTCTCCTTCACAGCCTTTCCGGGGAAACAGGATGTGCTGTGCAAATCCTGAGCCTTCTGTGCACCAGGACGCAGGGCAGGGCCAGAGGCTCCGGGCAGACCGCACACTCACCCATCCAGACCTCGCCAAACTGCCCAGACCCTAGTTTCCGGACCAGCTTGAGTGACTGCCGGGGGATTTCCCATTCATCCTGGGTCCAGGGGTTCTCAGGAGCCAGCCTCACACAGGGTTGGGTCAGCTTCTGGCATAAGCCGTCCCCTTTCTCTGTGTTAGAGAAGAAGAAATGGAGCTGGAGGTTACCAGAGCAGCCGGGCTCGCATCTCTTCCTGGAGAGCCATACCTCTCGTAGCTGTGTCCTGCACCCCCTGTTGCTAGCCCCACCCCCACCCTCACCCCAAATGCTCCTCTACACATGTGTGTGTGCATGCACACACACACACACACACACACACACGCACACACGCGCGCGCGCGCGCGCGCACACACACACACACACACACACACACACACACTGAGCTCTTTGCAATTGTTTTATACAAAGCAAGTCATGCTGGCATCAACCTGCTCTCTCTAGGATGAAAATATTTGTTCCTCTCCAGGCTGTTGAATGCCGATCCAGGAGAAGGGATTAAGTACACAGACTTTAAATCACTATGCTGACGGTGTCAACTCCAAGACACACCAATGATTCTCAATCTCGAGATCTTAGCAGTAAAGAGATGCAAGGGCTGCCCGGCACAGGCCTCCACCCCCATCACATGCCCCGTCTTACTGGAGTAGTGCTGCACCAAAGCCTGGAGTGTGGGGAAGGAGATTCGGGGGGAGACGTAGTAGCCTCCTTCGTCCAGGGAGCGGATCTTATAGTGTTTGATCACCTCCCCCTGGGTGGTCAGGTCCTTCACAGACAGGGAGAAGGCACCTAGAGGGGTGATAATGACACAGCATGAGAAATACGGCCTAGAGAGGGAAAACTGGGCTGGGATGTGGGCTTCATTTCAATGCCTTGGGGAAAGCTCCCTGCATTCTGATCTCTATTTTGACCACTTCCATCCTAAGCTGCCTTTTCCTTCATCTCAGCCTCAGGTCTCCTGGAAGCCTGCCCTATCGGCTCCATCCGACTCTGTTCTAGATGTTCCTGCCAGAGTTTCCCCAAACTCAGCCAGGGCACCAAGAACTCTGGAGTAGGAAGGATGATCTCTTAGGAAGCAGGACTGGGCACCTGGTCTCTTGGGGACCCTTTGCCATGGAACATGGATTGATTCATTCATTCGGGCTGAAAAGGCTGATTCTACTCCCACATGCAACATCAAATCTCAACTTCAAGCACCCTTGTCCAGGGAGGAGAGCATGACCAGCTGTTTCCCAGGGGTTCTGCACACATCCACTCACACATCGGCGTGTTTCGTCATCTACGTTAATGCTTGCCTGCAGACAATGGCTAACTGATGCCAGGGGTTACGAGTAAGTTAAGGAGGCAAGAGTTTCCAGGTGAGAAACTTCTTCCCATAAACCTGCTGTTTTCATAAAATGCCTCTGCCCACCTCTCTGGGTACCATGCCCCTACTCTTAAGTGGGAGGTGAGAAAGCCGAGGCCCGAAGGGGGGTGTTGCTTGGCCCCGGTCACTCTGCTAGGTAAGCAGCGGGCATGGGGACCCTAGAGTCTTCCCTAAGGCCTTGCCTACCACGAGCCAGTACCACTCCCTCCCGCCAGGTGTCAGGCTTGAACACCTTTTTTTCTGGACTTGGAAACCTGATTTTTTTGGTTGTACTGTTTGTCAGCAGGCATCCTTCCTTTCCTCTCAGACCATCACTCTGTCTCAAACTCGTTCTCTCCCCCCATCTCCCTTAACCATAGCGCCTCTCTCATCACCTACTTGCAAAAGGACGCCGGGTGGGTGGGTGTCGCATTGGGCGCCTTGCTGCAGCCACAGCCCACACCAGCCTGCAAACCCAGCCCCAGCTGCAGGCTGCAAACTGTCTCCCACCTCTGGCCTAGTAGGTGCAACTATGCCCCAGGATGTAAGGCATTGGAGAGCGGCTCCAATGAGTTCACACCACCGGAGTGAGACAAAGGGCTTCCTCTCCATTTCCTAGGCTGCACCCTGCCTGCAGAAACTCGCAACGAGCCCAGGAGGCCTGCTCTCTTCCAGCCAGAACCACTGCCCAAGTACATGACTTAGGGCCCCTCACTTGCCCAGGCTCATCCAAGGATCTGCTATCATCTTTTCACAATTTGGCATTCTTCTTAAAGGAACCTCCAAATCCTATCAGCTTCAGGTTCACAAAATCTGCACCTCCTTGCTTCAAAACCCAGACCCCCTGCCCTGCCTCTGGGCTGCGCTGGGCATGCAGACGGGGCTCCCAGAGATGGAGACTTCTTAACCCCGGAAAGACCACCTGCCTTTGGATTAATGGTGCTCACATGCAAACCGATAAACTGAGGCTAGAGATGCGAAGGGACACCTGGAAGCCACAGGGAGCGAGGACTCTCTCCCCTTGCTTCTGAGTTTCTACCCTGTCTTACAGCCACGGTAGACAAATGTAGACAGAGGGATCTTGCTTTGGAGTTCTGAGAGGTTGTGTGTGCGTGTGCGTGAGTGCGTGTGTGTGTGTGTGTGTGTGTGCGTGTGTGTGCACGGTGATGATGCTTGGATAATCCTGCAGCCCAGGTCCATCTGGGCAGTGCCCATCTGGGATGAGCTTCCCACAGTGGGCAAGGAGGAGGTCCCCCTCCCTCAGAGAACCCCTTCCTCCTCCACACCGAGGGAGGAGGGCACCTTAGCTATAGGCAATGAGGAAAACATCCTTTCCAGGGTGAAATGACACAATATCTGGGATTTGCTATAATATAACAGGTGTGGGTGGGAATATGCATGAAACAAGACGGGCTGAGTTGGTCATAGTTGGAGCTGGGCGTCGGGTACAATGGGTTCCATTATATACTAGTCTCTCCACTTTGGTATGTGTTTAAAATATTCTATAAAAGGGTTAAAACTCATAGGTTTCATTTTTGGCCATGGGTGCTCTGCCATTAAAATGGAATAGTGGCAATATGCATACAGGGTGGGGCAAACATAGGTTTACAGTTGTGAGTATGTGAAATAGGTTTTATTCTTGTATTATTATTTATTAGCTATTTTCCATATGAACAACTGTAAACCTACTTTTGCCCCACCCTGTGTGTGCGTGTGCGTGTGCGTGTGTGTGTGTGTATAATTTAATGCATCCATTGATGCACTTCAGGAAATTCTGCACGGAGAAGTCTGCACAGAGCACCCCAACTTATCGATGATGCACCCCTCCTCCAATCCGGCCCCAAGCCTTTGGGGGGCATGAGGCTAAAGGCTCTTCCCTGAGCCTCACAGTGTGTGATAAGCAGCTCTCTTTGTCCAGCGTCTGCTGCTCTGGTGTTTCCACTCACTGCAGATCTGGGGCTGTGAATGGAGCGGAGGGACAAGCCCGGGAGGTGCTCCTCCTGGGCCAAACCTCTGTCGGCTCTCATTGTGCCAACCACAGGGAATCAAATCCAGCCTGAACTGGGAGGCTGGGGCCTGGGGGCTGCCAGGTGCTCCTGGCTGGCCTTCCCCTCCCACTGCCCTGGCAGCAGCCAGGCCTCAGGTGGGGGTCGCCCAGAGCACACAGGGCAGAACGGGCTCTGCCCGCGCTTACCTTTGTTGGTTTCACTCTCTCTGATGAGAAAGGAGCCCACCTTATTGATTGGAGCCAGCAGCTGCCTCTCGGCATCTTTCCGGCTAATTGATCTAAAGAACCACCTGGAAAAGGTCAAAGGCAGGGGAGCCTCAGGGAGTGGCCTCGGATCATTCTTCTCCAAACCTCCCTCCTAAGCTGTGCCTCTGCCCCCAGGAAATAAAATTTGTGTCCCTGGTCCCAGGTCCACTCTGAGCCAGCGCTCCTCCCAGCTTGAGCCACGCATGCTCCTCCCCTTTTTTCCCACTCCTGGACTCACTGTTTTCTTGAAACAAAATAAAAACTATTAAATGGGTGCCCTTTGTTAATTTCACTCTGGAAAAGGCGCCCAGCCACCTACCCTCAGAGCACACTCTTCTTGGAGCCGGTCTCTGAAGTAGATTCTCAGAGCCTGGTTCCCACCATGGCCCCCGGTGCAGGGACTGGTCAGCGTGGGAGTGCACGCGGTTCCAGGGCGGGGCCAGGGCCGGGCCAGGGCCAGGGGTGCCAGACAAGGAACCCTCCCAAGGGCTACCTACCATCACTGCACGAGGGACACCAGGTGGGGCCACTAACACGGTTCCTACACTTTGCTCCTGAGTTTGACAGGAGGAGCCACGTGTTACTCATTTTACAGCTTCCCCAGTCCCTGGACAGAGCAGGCTCTGGGTCCTGTTTGCTCAGTGTCCTCTGTGTGAGTGAATGAATGGCTGAGGCCCATAGCGGACCTCCCAGGGGTTATGAGGATGCTGCTCCTTGATAATCCAATTCTGAATGAGGCCACCACCCTGGGCACCCCCCTTGCCCCCAGTTGCTGGAGGCATGGGGAGTGTGAACTGATCCAGTGCATCCATGTTAGCTTGTAAGGCCATGGGACATGGGGAGGTTTCTGTCCAGGTGAACCAGAAAAGGTCGGTCCTCATATGGGGGAGTGATATGCTCACAGAGGAGTGACTCTTGCAGGATCACGGCAATTGAAACATTGTCAAGCCTGTTCCAGCTCCCTGTCTCTTCCTGCTCCCCCTGCTGGGTTCACACAGGCTCACTCTCTAGCCGCTGTCTGGCCACACCCTGCACGGCAGCCCGCACAGCAGAAGCCTCTGCTCTGTGCGGCCTTCCCTCTGTCCACCTACTTTTCCACTTCCAGGGTCTCTACTTGGGCCACAAAGTTTCTGGGTACGTAGCCTTCTCTTCCCGTGATGAGAGACTTGGCCAACCACCAGTCTCCAGATCTAAGGGAAGAAGGAAACAACAAAAATGAGAGAGTGGGCCGAAACCGGTTTGGCTCAATGGATAGAGCGTCGGCTTGGGGACTGAGGGGTCCAGGGTTCAATTCCGTTTAAGGGCATGTACCTTGCTTGGTGTGGGCATATCCCCAGTAGGGGATATGCAAGAGGCAGTTGATCAATAATTATCTCTCATCGATGTTTCTAACTCTATCTCTCTCCCTTCCTCTCTGTACAAAATCAATAAAATACATATTTTAAAAAATGAGAGAGTGGCTCCGATGGGTGCCTCTGTGCGGCAGCTTACGACCCCCCCCCCCCCAGCCCTGCACACACACACACCCACCTCCCAGGACAGTGGGCTCATCCCTGCGAGGCAGAGGAACCACAGAAGCACACAGCCTGGCAGAGGGGAGGGAGCTTGCGCAAGCTGCTCAGTGAGCTGTTTCAAATGCACGGGTGCCCCTGGCCTGGGAGAGAGAAGGGGATGGCACAGCCTCCAGGGGGCAGTTGGTCTAGACAGCCTGACCTACCCACTAGGGGCCCCTGTCTCACACTGAGTAGCCTTCCTCTTGATTAATGGACGTCTTTGGAACAGAGTGAGCAAGTTGGGACTGGACAGGAAAGACAACACAGGAGGGCTGCTGGTGAAAGGAGGAACGGGCAGCCCAGGGATGGCCAAAAGGTCAGGGTTTGCATGCTGTTCGCTCAAGGTCATTGCAGAACTTCAAGAGCAAAGCAGGAGGCCCTCAGGACTCTACAGGACAATCCAGATGTTTGAGACCAGATTCTTGAGGAGTCGCTGAGAAGGAACAGTGGAATTGAACCACAGCTGATTTATCTCACACGAGATCTCGTCTGGCGAGGGAGACAAATATTGACACACGTGACTCCAACATGAAGCTGTGATGGAGCGACTATGCAAACACCGTGGGGGTCAGGAGGGCTGCACGAAGGAGGTGGCATTAGAGGTGGGCTTTAGGAAGAGTAGGATTTTGACAGTGGAGCAGGAAACCCCTCACCAGGAGACTTTGGGAAGGAAGATGGAAGAAAGACGGTGAGTCAAGTTAAAGAAAATGCTGGGTACCTGGGCTTGGGGCTGGCAGTGGAGAAAATATTCTGGAGGCAGCTGAAGAGAGTGTGGCGGGATGGAATAAGGCAGATAGACGCATGGGTGGGAGTCCCGCTCTCATAGGGAGCTGCAGAGACTTCTGACCATGAGACAGCATCCTGGAGACTTACTCTTTCAGGATCTGCAGCTTCTCCCCTTTCAGCATCTGCAGGTCACGGTCATTCACTGCCATGTAGTCATACAGCGCCACCACGAAATGCTCTTCTAGGGGGAAAAGGAAGACATGGCCACCGCTTGGGCCCACGGCACTGGTGGCAGGGCTTGGGTAAGCCTGTGCTGTGAGCCACCTTCTGGCTACTAAGAGGGTCAGAAAAGGCAAGGATAGAGGGGAAGCCATGGTGAGCCTTCGCACTCACTGATGCAGAAGACGTTTCTGTCTGGCAGACGGACCTCCTGAGCTTGCTGCTGGGAACAAGGGCATACTGCCCCTCTGAGCCCATTGCAATGTCCTTTCTGGACCCCACACAGAGACCCTCAGGCCTAGGTGGGGCTGGTGGGTAAGTGATTCAAATAGCCCAGCGTTTAGGGAGATCGGCTGCATGGGCCTGAGGGCCAAAGACCCAAGTCTGGAAACCAGTGTTGTCCGATCCCTTATCTCCTGGAGGCATGTGAGCATCTCCTCTCTTCCCCATCCCCCGTCCCTTCCAGCCTCTATTCCAAAGGGAGCAGTGGTCTTGGAACCTGGCAACTGTAACTTAGACCTGCAGCCCTGCCCAGGGTCCCATCGTGGTGCTTCTGGCGGGCAGGCCCCTGCTTGCTGGTGGGCCCTAGGACGGAGGAGGAGAGAGGGCTCCGGAGCTTGCATGACAGCTGTCACATGACGAGGGCTTTTCTGCACGGCTCCCGGAGCCAAGGCCCACCTGGAAAAGGCCACCTGGAGACCACCAAGCTTCCCTGAGAGCGATGGCTCCAGCTTTGTCTCTAATGCCTGGCGTGACCTTGGGCTGGTCAACGTCCCTTGGTGGGAAGAGAGGGTTGGAATAGATGACAGAGGCCCCTCTGGTTCTGAGATTCAAATTCCTGTGCCAAAAGCATTTAATTTATGTCCTTCTCATGGGATGTTCTTCCTGGAAATTTGACCCCTCTGGCAGGAAGCGGAGGATGGCCCCTGATGCTAATTGTGATCTCCAACAGGATGAGTGACACCAAGTGAAGTCAATACCCTGAGTCTGGGTTCTTGCAGAGAGGAGCCACGTCTTATACAGCTTCCCCTCTTATACAGACAGAGCCAGCTCTGGGTTCTGTTTGCTCAATGCCTTCTGGGTGAGTGAGTGAATGAACGGCATAGGTTTGGGCTTGCATTCTGCTCTCCCGCACGCCACTCCAGAGTGAGGCCACCATCCCGTGAGACCCTCTTGAGGTCTGAGGCCCTGACTCCGGAAGACTGAGAGGCCCCCAAGGGCAGGCAAGGCTGGGACAGAACTGGGCCACAGGCTCCTCCCTCAGCCTCCCCTAGCCTCCTCCCCTAAGCCTCTAGGGGCCCAGACACCTTCCTCTCCAGGAAGCTGCAACCAACTGAGCCCCTGTTCTAACTGCGTAAACCCAGGGCCTGGGGAGGAGGCCTGGGGAGCCTCAGCTTCCAAAGCAGCCCCTTCTTACCTCGATCCGGGTGTGTGTCGGGAGGTGCAGGAGCCAGGTGGTTAAACAGGACCTAGAGCAGAAACACATGCCTCTGCATTAGTTCAAGGCCCCGCGGCCTGGGCAGGGCCTGCAGGGCGGTGGGTGAGACTACAGGAGCTGCCCTGTTGGCACAGGAGTTTGCACAGTTACCAGTGCCATCTCGAATAACCCCTGGAACACCTGCCATCTTTGCTCGAACCTTGTATACATTTAGAGGAGGGGTATGTAGGGATGCCCATCTTTGCAAGAGGCAGCTGTGGAATGGACATGGTGGTTGGTGTGGGTGTGGGTGTGTGTGTGTGTGGTGGGGGGCACCTCATCACTTGGCTTAAAATCCTGGCTCTGCCATTAAATGATGAATTTTCTCAAGGAAAATTATTTTTAAAATGTATCTCTGTCATCATTGATGTTTCTATCTCTCCATCTCCCTTTCTCTCTGATATCAATAAAAATATATTTTAAGAAAAGTATTTCCTTAAAACTTAACAAATATATTCCTACGTATATACCCTAGAGAAACTTTTGCATATGTGTACTAGGAAACATGCACAACAACTGCTTCCCACAGAAACACATAATAATAATAAATAATAATAATAATAATAATTATTATTATTATTATTATTACATGACCAAAGAATAGATAAATTGGGACATATGCATGCAATCAATCAATCCTACACAGCTGTGGCAGTTAAGGAGCTATAGCTACATGCATCCACATGGATGAAGCTCACAATGAAAAACTCAGATCTGAAACCCATGTCTCAGAAGAATCCATGCTGTTGGATTCATTTGATTTAAAATTTACAACATGCAAAATTAAATTAAATAGTGTTCAGGAATATATGTATATAGGATGCTACAGAAAAAGCAAAGCTAAGGAATAAGCACATCAGAATAGTGGGACCTGGGACGAGGGGGACAGACTGGGGGACAGCAGAGGCCTTCAGAGGGATGGGTCACTTCCTACTTCTGAGGATGGGAGGGCCTGCACTGGGTGTTCATTTTATTATCCTGCTTTCAACCTGTAATCAATAATCTTTTTTTGTATTTATTAAACACAAATTTGCAAAAAGCAGCATTTTTGCAAAAACGGTGTGTATAGTATTACAGTTCCACTGAAAATAGAAACTCAAATAACACACAAGAAAGGAGTCTGGGGTAAGGGCATGTGCTGAGGGGTGGGAATGGCCAGGGAGAGGTCAATGAAGGGGGATGCTGGGGAGGAGATGTAATTAACACTAAACAATAAAGAATTTAAAAAAAGAAAAGGGTCTGGAGGCAGGACCCCTGCAATGCTAACTCCGAGTATCATTGGCTAGTGGGATAATGAGTACTTATAATTTTTTTTTTCATAATTGACATGTATAATGTGACTTTTTAAAAGTTAAAAACATTCCAGGCTCTACTACTTATTAGCATGTAACTCTGAAGAAGTTATTGAATCTAAGTCCTATTGAGTAATTTTCTCAGTCGGATAAATCAATCATTAACCTATGGCCCTTCAATCATTCATTTATTCAACAAACAGTTCACTGTTACATGCCACGCCCTGCACTAAGTTGGGACACCGATAAGACGCCTGGTTTATCTAAGAAACGGGAATAGCAGTCACCACTCCCATCAGGTCGCAGTTGGGATGAAGTGATGACTGGTTGGATGTGCCTGTGGGGGAGGAAAGAGCAGGAAGAGAAGTCCAGGCATGACTTCCAATTGCCCCAAATCGAAAGGGGGTAGGTGACCAGATTGGGGGTGGGGGGCGGTCACAAACAGTCATCTACAAATGCATCTTTGGGAACAGTAGCATCAAAGGGAGTGAACTACTTTGTAAAGAAACCAGAACTTTGAGATAGGCTCCATGAACACTCGAGGGCCTGTGGGGAAGGTGAGCGTAAGCACCTTCTTTCTGAGGTTGCCTCATCCTGGGGAGTGAGCTCTTTGGAAGGCTGGCACACCAGGAAGGGGACAATGATCCAGGAGCTTCTGGATAGAGTTGAGGGCAGCAGATATTGCTAAATGCCTTAGACTAGTGGTCTGCAAACTCACTAGTCAACAGAACCAAATATCAACAGTACAATGACTGAAATTTCTTTTGAGAGCCAAATTTTTTAAACTTAAACTATATAGGTAGGTACATTGTTATTAACTTAAGTAGGGTACTCCTAAGCCGGTCTTTGCTAAAATCTCAAGGGGCCAAAGAGCTGTATGTGGCTCGAGAGCCACAGTTTGCCGACCACTGCTCTAGACTCTTCTCCACCTCAAGCTGACCTCTTTGATTTTTTTCTTTCTCTTCAAGGCTGCCCTTGCCCAACGAAAACTGGCTAAAAATTATTGGGGCTAGCCATGCACAGTTTTGTGCTAAAGGTAACATGTTAAAGCATTGCATACTTGTATCGACATGGCGTGTTGTTACATCTCCATCAGAAAGCCCTTTTTATTCTACCCACTTTACAGGTGGGGAAACTGAGGCTACAGGGAGTTAAGAAACCTGCTTCAAAGGTACAGCTAGCAGATTTAAATTCCAGCAATCTGGCTGTTAAATATTTTACGATCTGTAACACCAGTAGGAGCTGGGGTGGCACTGGAGGGGAGGGGGGCCCTACTTGTGAGAGCCCTGAGTTATCAAGAGAGGGCACCGGGACTTGCTAGAGACCAGGAGCAGCCCCCAGGGAGCCACACGTGCTCGGTGCACTCCCTCCTCCCGCCCCCTCCCCCGCTGGGAAAGCGACCACTCACCAGGGGTGGCAGTGGTGGGGGCTCTCTGCTCTGGGTGCTGACCTTCACGGGGCTCCACTGGCCCCTGCTCTTCTCCTTGCCCTGCTTTTTGCTGCTCACCACTCCCATCCTGTCAGAGAACACACAGCAGGTTGGTGACGTGAGTAGGTCTTCAGAGCCTCTGAACGGAAGAATGCCCCTAAACCCCTTCCTGGTGGCCAATTAGAGAGGTGGGGGTGGAAGTGGGGGACGGTGAAGGTCAAAGTCAGACATGAAGTTAGAATGGGGTTGGTGGGTTAGGCTTGCACCCACCTTTTTTCCCCCCAGAGCAGGGAGAAGTGGCCCAGAGAAGAGACATGGCTGGACTTAGGACACAGAGATTACAAACTCCTAGAGTGGCTTCCACCCCTCATCCCACCTCCCGGGACAGGAGTCTTGGCATCTGGAAAGAGTCTGACCAACGTGTCCAGTGGTCTGGGTCTTCGCTGTCATCTGCCACTGCCTGCATCCCTCGGGAAAGTCACACTTCCTCTCACAACCCGTTAGGGCATGTCTGAGGTCCTTGCCAGCTCACATATTCAGGTCAGACTTTATACATTTAGGGCACACAGATAGCACATGCCTCTAAGGCCAATCACAGCTTCTCCAGGAATATCGAGGAATCTTCTTTAGAGGTGAGAAAAATAGGTAAAGAATCAGAGGATGACAGACATGGAAAACACCCTAGATTCTGGCCACTCTTACCACCACCCTCATTCCAGAGGCTGCTATTTAGAGAGGGCTTACTCTGGACCAGGAATGTCACAAGCCCTATCTCATTTCCCACTTTCAACTCTCTAAATACGTGTAAGTGGGTGTTAGTGCTATCCCAGCACTATCCCAGGACCATGGTTCGAGGCATTAAATAACTGTTTCATGATCAAACAACTAATCAATACAGAGCAACTCTGAAGCCTCGCTGACCCCAGACCACCACACTTCGCCTCACTCTTGGGTCTTCTCCAAGCCCCGGATATCGATGGAGAAAGGGACCTTGAATCCTGACTGGCCGTGTGGTCCGTGATAGATGTCTGATTGCCTTTGGATGTCTGCACCGTATTCCATAGATTTTGAGATGCAACTTTTTTTTTTTTATATTTCAGTATCTCTGAAAATGGAATATGTTTTACAATTGATGATGGCTCATATTATAATTAGCAGCATTTTTTTTTCTCTTTCAGTGACACATAAAATAAGTGCTAGCCTTCTAAGTAATGGTGTCTTAGATTCAATGAAACATGGTAATGTGTGGCTGTTTTTCCAGAGAGTCAAAGGTACATGCCTCATGGTATTTCTCCTTAAACTCAACTTAAAAAAAGAAAAGACTACAATAAATTTGAATATAGAACAGAGAGCCACAAATAATCCATACTATTTTTGAGTGTGCTTTGCCTACAGAACATATAATACTGTACATTTGTAAAATAAATAAATAAATAAATAAAACTTTCTGTATTTAAGCAGTTAGTTTGTGTCAGTTCAGATCTACTTTAACATCAGATGAAATATGGTGCGAAGTTACAGGTCAACATTTTCTTTTTCAGAGATATTGGGTCTTAGAATTTTGGATAAGGAATCATGGGTTTATATTAGGAATAGCTACTAAATTTTATCAGGTGCCTACTTAGTGTCTGTTAATATGACAGTCTTTTTAAAATTTGTTGATGTAATGAATTATGTTGATAAATTTTCTGTTATCAAAGCATCCTTGTATTTTGGAGTAAAAGGTGTTGGTTATCGTAAATTAGTGGTTTTGGCATGTGGATGGATAGTTTTTGCAAATATTTTGTTTCAAGTGAGAATCTATATTCCCAAGTGGGATCTGTCTATTATGCATTAGCCATTAAGATGATGCTGGCTTCATAACTTCATAACATATACCAAGGAGTCCTCTATCTTTTTTCCTTTGGTTTTGAATGTTAATAACAACATTGGGACTATCTGTTCTTTAAAGGCTAGATAGAATTTAGCTGATAAGTCATCTGTTTCTCAGGCCCTTTTAAGTAGTAGGTCAGAAATTATCTGTTCAGACACACCCTGATTTTATCTGTTCCTATTTCCCCTCTCCATGTACCATTTTGATGACTTATGTGATTACTTATAGATTGATTTCCTCCACATTTTCCTATTTGTTTCCAAAACTTGTACATAGTCTTATAACTATTTCAATCTGTTTTGTTTCATGGTTATGGCATCTTTCTTATTCCTAATATAAATTAATAAAATTATAGTTTTTAATTGGATAGAAACTATAATTTTTAAACCTAAATTTTAAAATGATGAAAAAGAAAACTAATCAAAACAGCATGAAATTGGAACAGGAATAGACAGAGACCCAGCGGAGCAGAACAATAAGATGCAAACAGATTCCAGTACATATGGGAACTGTAAAAGGTGGCATTTTAACTCAGTGGAGGATTGAGAGTTTACTTTAATAAATGGCATTGGGACAATGGCTATCTACCTAGAAAAATGCAATTGGACCCCTACCTTATACCACATTAAAATATAAATTGCAGGTGTATTGAAGAAGAACATAAAAAATAAAATTATTTGGAGGAAAATATAGGAAACATTTCATATGAACCAGAATTTGGAGATAAGAATTGACAGAGATAGAATAGGCAGAAGCTGAGAGGACAAAAAGAAGTCATAACAAAAAGATTAATTCACTAACATGAAAGGCATTACACTGTAAAGTAAACCATCATGGAGTCAGCAGATAAGCAATAGATTGGGGGAAAGGTTTGCAAAGCACACAGCAGATAAATGTGCATTTATAGTATACACAGAGCTCATGAACATTGACAAGAAGTATGGGTCTAGCATACAACCCACTAAACAGAAAAATATATGATTATAAATAGGCAACTCACCCAACACAAATCCAAATAGCTAAATAGACGTGGAAAAAATATGTCAAAATTACTTACTAATGGAGAAAACACAAATTGAGATAATAAAATACCAAATTACATGAATAAACTGGGGGAAAATAAAAAGAATGATAATACCAATTGTTGACAGTAAAGCAAGGGATAATTGAGTTTTCCTACATTTCTGTTACATAAATATTTATTAAAGTAATTGTCATTTCATGTTCTTCCCACTCCATGAAACCTCCATGAGGTCTGGGGCCTTTGTTGAAATCTAATTGGTAAAACAGTGCTTGGCATTGTGTAAGAGCTTAATAAATATTTACTGAACAAATAAAATATGAAATATTACTGACCTTTTAGAAGCAATCAGTCAAGTTCTATTAAAATGAAAAATTATACATAGTCTTGGATTTATAATTCCACTTTATGGAACTCTCACAGATTAATAAATCATTATTACGTAGAAATATCAAAACGTTAATTGCAGTGAAAGTCAAAGCAGCAAAAAACAAAAACAAGATTTGTAATTGCTCACAAATTGGGGATTTGTGAATAAATCCACACTCTAAAAGTCTCTAAATATTATACAACTAGAGGATTTTCTATAACATGCCATTATGTGAGAAAAGGAGGAGGCAAAGTGCATGACGTTATGCCACATTTAGGAATTCTGAAGAGTGAGAAAAACAGGCATGCACATGTGTCTTTATGCTATGTGAAGAGAGGTCTGGGGGGAGCACACCAAGCTGTTTACTTTGGTTATGGTGGGGGAGGTAGAGACGGAAAAGGGAGGTGGAGGATCCCCCAACAAATAAATAGGAAGTTGAAATAATTGGGTGGGTGGGTGGGCGTTAATGCAAAGCAGTGCCCCAGAAAGATATTTCCTGAGATGTGAAAATTGTTTATTCTCGGGACTTCATGTGACTCTTCATGATAGAACTTCGTGTGACTTTTATCTTCTTTTTTGTGATTTTTATATATTCCTCGAATTCTTTAATAGTAGGCATATATTGTTGGTATAAGCAGAAACATAAAATTGAAGGTGAAGGACTTGCCCAGCAACAGTGGGGCACAAGGCCTGGAGTCAGGGCCACTCCAGCCGGGGCAGCCTGAGCCTCAGGCCTTTGCTGACCTCTCCCAGCCTCTGGACTCAATGACGGGTGAACAGGCAGCAGCTTCTAGAATTTTTTGACTTGGATTCTTGCTTCTGTGCCTGCTCAAATGACCAGCCCTCTTCCGCTGGCGATATTGCTGCCGATTTTCAACTTCCCGTGCAAACATTTATGTCCACTTAAACAACAGAATTGAACATTTAAATAACTTAACGGAGAGTAAAATGCCTAAAATAAAATCACCCACTGATGACAATTCTTTGCCTTTCTATTCCTTAGCAGTGTATATTCATGTGATTTTCCATGGGTTTTATAAATAACACTAGAGGCCCAGTGCACGAAATTCATGCACAGGGGGAGGGAAAAAGGGGGTCCCCTCAGCCCAGCCTGCACCCTCTCCAATCCAGGACCCCTCAGGGGATATTCAACAGCCGATTTGGGCCTGATCCGCACGACATCCCTCTCACAATCCAGGACCACTGGCTTCTAACTGCTCACCTGCCTGCCTGCCTAATTGCCCCAACTGCCCCTGCTGGCCTGGCCACCCCAACTGCCCCCCGCACTGGCCTGGTTGCCCCCAAATGCTCCCCTGTGAGCCTAGTTGCCCCACAAAGCCTGTTCATCATCCATTTGGTTGTGATGGTTGCTTACGCTTTTATTATAGATAGTTTTTTTTGTGTGTGTGTGTGTTTTTTTCAGATCCCTCCACCCCAGGGGTTCTGGCTAGAGTTACTCAGGAGACCAGGTGACAACTAGAGCTGGTTGCCACCCCACGGTGATATTTTGGCCGTTTCAGGCTGGGTGGAGCCAGGAAATGTACAAGTCCATGCACAAGCAGAGGGCAACACCAACAATGCTGGTCCTGGTGGCTTTGCTGACTGCAGGTGGCTTTGCTGGACAGAAGACACTGGCCTCCTTTTCAGGGGTGAAGAGTGGATGGGAGAGGGTGAGAGTTTGTGTATGTCTTTGTGTCAGAGAGTGTACACATATGCGCACTTGGGTGTATGCACTGCAGAGCAAGTATGTGCATGGACCTATGTATGTTCTTGTGTGTGAATAAGAAGGTTGGGTCTTGTAGCAGACCCCCTGTACAGACTTTGAGCAGAGCAGGGAGGTCAAGGTTGGCCTCAGGGAAGTTGCTTAAAGCAGCCTAAAGCTAGAGAAACTAGAAACCCTTTATTTACAGTTGCCTAGCACTTCACAGATTAAAGAGCACTTGACATATATTTGACAGTCAAGATGGCATTAGCAGGTTAATTATCCTTATGTTAGAGCTGAAGGCAGAATGGCAGGTGGCTTGCGAAGGCCCCACGGGAGGTGGCAGAGCCAGGAGCTGGAGGATGCTCTCTGCCCAGAGCTCGCTGCCCAACGCAGGTACACGGGTGGCCTGGCCTAGGGCTCCATCCCCATGGCTCACAGTTCAGGTTCAGGTTCAGATCCTCTTTTCTCTCTTCTACGGGACTGCCCCCGCCTTCAAAGTCCTCCCCTTGAAGGAACCTGGACTCAAAGCAAGCTATGTACTGGCTGTGTGAACGTGGGCAAATGACTGAATCTCTCTGAGTCTCAGTCTCCTTACCTATAAGAGGGGGGGGCATGAAACGGTTCATCATTTCATCCACAAAACCTCCCTGAAGAAAGCATACTCAAAGGGGAATGCTGAAAACAGCCAACAATGGACTTCCCTCTTTTGGGGGGGGGGGGGAGGGGAGGGGAGGGGCAGTTCTGTTTCTGCAGAATTGGACCATGAAATTCTCAATTACATCTTTCCTGACTGGCAAAGCTTCGCTATCCATTTTCAGCTGTTCACAGACGTCTTTTAATTATGCACTTACCCATGATTACGGGCGTAATTCCAATGACTATCTGACTATTTGTGTAAAACTAGGGGAAAAATGAACCAAAATATTAAAACAATTGTGCAAACATGACTACCCAGACGAAAATGGTTGTCCTGCCGAGGCTGAGCTGTTGGCAGCCAGTGTTAGTCCCTGGTGATGGCTGGGAATGTCCCTTCCCCAGCTGATGTGCTTAAGTACAAATTCAACACATGAAAAATGTCTTAGGGATGTTGACACATGGTGAGCATATATGTAGATTTTATGGAGGTCAAGGACCAACAGCCTAAAATAAATACATCATTCACATGGTTGTCATGGGAACCAAACAAGATGAGGGTGGGAAAGAACAAGAGCATAGAAAGCACCGAGTAGATACCAACCAGAGAATGACGTTCTGAGATGGCCATGGGATTCATGGAGATTTCCTACCTTTCCTTTGGGGTTATTTAAAATCCAATCCATAATTGAATTTCCCCAGGTGTCTCAAAAAAATGGTTTCTTGCTGTTGGTTTGTTCTAGTTAGGATTCCAACAAGCTTCATGCATGACATGTGTTATGTCTTTATGTCTCTTTTACTAGAGTTGCCTCCTCCCCCCACTGTGGTTTGTTTCGTGACATCAGGTTTGTAAAAACCAGGTTAGAGTGTTCTGCATTCTGGAACTTGCTTGCTTGAGACAGCTTGTACCTGTTCCTCCATCTCCCTATTCCTCGCACATACAGTTCACTTCATAGACTCCATTTGCTTCAGGTTCTGTAGGGATGTCTTATGGGGGTGACATGTGCTCCAGGTCATACACTATCAGGACATCTCACGTGCTCTCAGGCAGTGACCACACCGTCTGGCTGCACCATTTCAGTGATGCTGAGAAAGACCTGAGTTCAGGTGATGCTGGTTTGATCCCATCATTAAAAAGCTTCTCATCAACATTTCAGCTAATGGCTTCCCCAGGGGTTACTAAGTACTGATGCCCTAACTCCGCCATTCCTTCCACATGTGTTAGTTGAAAGTTGCTAGAGTAAAGGATGAAAAAGAGAGAACATCAGAAACATGTGCCTCAGGGTCAGGTAATATTTGGAAATAGATAAATAATGCTTTCCCAAAGAAGACATGGAATCAGAAAACTTGTTCAGAAAACAGAGTTTGTCTATTGGCTGGATTGGTGATATGTAATAGAATGATTCAAATATCACAGTTAACATCTTGTGTGATACTTTTAAAATACCAGTAGAATAATTTTCCTGACTAGCATAGGACCTGATGGAGTTGTAACTCCTGGCTGAGTAGGTAGGGGCCTCTGTGCACTGTGGTCCCTGGCAAGAGGCGAGTGAACAGAATGACCTGTGTGCCTTGGTCCATGTGGCTGCCAGCTTAGGCGTAGTGAGGCCATTTCAATTTTGTCAAGTGAAAATGTTTCTGCCATAGAAATTCACTGCCCACGATGGTAAAGTTGATAGAAAAGGTTAAACATTTTTTTCTTATTGCTTTCAGAGAGGGGGGTGGGTAGAGAGATAGAAACATCAGTGACGAGAGAGAATCATCAATTGGCTGTCTCCTGCAAGCCCTCTGATGGGGATTGAACCCACAACCTTGGCATGTGCCCTGACCAGGAATGAAACCATGACCTCCTGGTTCACAGGTCAACACTCAACCACTGGGCCATGCTGGCTAGTAAAAAGATTTTTTAGGTGGTGAAAAGTTTGAGGATGTAGTGCAAAACTTCAGGAAGAAAGACAGCATTTTTGTGAAGCTGTGTTCAGTGAAACACGGACACAGGTTAATGAGTTGCCTGCATTTGGTTCTGCTGACATGGAGAAGCTTGAAATCTGTTAGGCCATCATGTGGGAAAATAGCCTGTTTTAATATTTAAATTCTTGTGATAATTAGTAGCCTCCAAATAAAATTTCTTCAATTGGAGACGTGTAAATTATGTTTTTTTAAAATCCCACAATAGTGGTAATTAAAACATACTGCTGATATGCCAAGTTGTAAATACCACTACTGTTGTATTTTATATCGATAGGACTAAGGACTTCAATCTACTTTGCACTTTCTGAAAATTTCTTTTTTTTTTTTTTTTCATTAAAAAATTAAACAAAAAATTAAATAATGAGTTCACGGCTTCCTAATGGACTCAATTCTGACTCCTTAGCACAAATGCTCTCCAGGTTCTCAGTTTGCGTTATAACCGACAGGGAGTTTGCAGACTCCTGAGGCCCAGCCTCGGCAGGTCCAGGGCGGGGCACCAGAATCTTCGTGTTTTTTTTCACAAGTGCCTCCGACAGAGGCTGATGTAAGAGAGCTCACCAACCCCACTTTACGAAGACCCTTTCTATGATTTGGCTGCGCTTCAGAAGTACGACTTGAATCAAAAGACAGTCCTGCCGACCTCCGGCACTTCCTGTGAGTCCCTTGTAAATAATGTGCGTACTTTTCCTGCCAGAGATCCTCTCGCCTTTAAAGGGGATGGATTTTTTTTTTTTCTGTCCTCCACACAAACATTGCTTTACACTTTAATATATTTCTGCATTGTTTTTGACATGGGAAATAATGACCCTTTCTATCAAAACAATGACAGCATCTCTCTGATACCTGTCAGTTCACAAAGTATTTTCACACAAAGCATCTTAAGAGCCTCCAAAGAACCCTATAAACTAAATAAAATCCTCATTTCATCCTCAGATCAGAGCTAGAAGAGCAGAGCAGGGACATAAGTCACTCAGAGCCTTGCTTGCTCCCCCTAAGGCTCACAGGGATCCTCCCAGATACACATTCGCTCTGACTTGCATTTCTTTAAAGAGGCACTGCCTCCATCCTTCCATCCTTTTGAGCTGCCTCTCCAAGCAGAACCCAGAGGAGATGTGTGACCAGAGGGGAAGCACCTCTGCTAGGCTTCAGGGGCCAGGCAAACACCTGGGCTGGAAAAGCTGGCTCTCATTTATGTTTTCAAACATG
The DNA here is from genome assembly GCF_964339955.1 of Pipistrellus hanaki. Lineage (NCBI taxonomy): Eukaryota > Metazoa > Chordata > Mammalia > Chiroptera > Vespertilionidae > Pipistrellus > Pipistrellus hanaki. The sequence continues at coordinate 66,689,297 of NC_140507.1, forward strand.
AACTGGAAAAGGTTCAGGACAGAAAAAGAAAGGAAAAAAAGGTCTCAGGCCCCTGACATTTGTTGTTGTTGTTGTTAATTGTGATTACTGAGTGGATCTAGAGACACGTGTGTCCCTCTAGAGACAGAGAGATTTAAATTAACGTGTAAAACTCTTGTTGCAGGATTTGTGTCTCACATGAGAACAGGACTACTAACAATGATTAGCCCAGGGCCTGGCACTCCTGCCAACGCCAGGTTACACGCGATGACTGCGTTTCATGTGGAGAGTGTATCTAGCCAACAGCAGACATATCCCTCCCCGATTTACAGATGGAAAAAACCGAGGCTCAGTGGGGTTTAAGGACTTGCCCAAGAACATACAGTGAGTCACAAACTGATATTTGAAAACCAATTCTGACTGTGAAGTCTGGCTGATTCTACTCTTTTCCAAAGTATGTGAGGTAGTAAAAAAATAAAACACTTGTGATAGTATCTGTGAAGAATGTGAACCCGATCAGAAAATTAGGGTGGATTTTAGAACAGAATGAGGGTGATTGAATTTATGATACATGTTCAGGCCACACTTGGAGAACTCAGCCTCCTCTTATCAATCAGGTGAATGTACTCTCCTCTCCACACATATAATTTGCTTTTGTTGCAGGAAATTCAGAAAGCAGAGAGGGAGAGAAAAATTACCGGCAACACCATCCTCCAGATAGCCATGGTTAACAGTCTGGTATGCAACTTTCCATTGCCATTAAAAACAAAATAGCAAAACTGGGATCATTATCTACATCCTGTTTTGTGAACTGCTTTAGAAGAGCGTATCGTGACCATCTTCGCGTGCCACCTGTTTGGCCTGTAGCGTTGGTGGTGAGGCTGTGAGGCACATTATCCGAAGACTGTACCAAACTTACTTCATCCACTGCTTTTGTTACACACCTAAGTCGTTTCCATTTTTTTTTCTTTTCAGTATCAAATATAATGTGGCAAAGATGTCCTTCGCTGGACTGGCTTGGTGGCCCAGTTGGTTGAAGTTTTGTCCTGCTTGGTTTTTTGTTTGTTTTTTAATTGCCAAAGTCGGATAAACAGGGGAGACTGTCATGCGTATGCATGAAATGGAATTTAGTCAAATAAAAGATTTTGGTCACTTGGTCCTGACTTTTCTCTTTCTGTCTTTTAAACTTTTTATTTTTGGAAAAACAGTGTAGATTTTTTTTTTGTGGGAAGTTTATTCTGTGTATTGTTTTCCAAATGGTCGTGATTTAATCTGGTGTAAAACTGAGTGACGTTTTAAAGGATTGTAATTGGGCTTCATCCCCAGGCATAATTATCTCCTCGCTTCTTCGGTGTGGTGGTTCTGAGATGCCTGAGCATCTAATAGATTTGTGGTTGAATGGGCTTCATTATTACCAACCAAGTCCACTTTGTGGGCCCATAAGCATACTGTTGGCTGGAGCTGTTCAAGCTATTCTGAATATTATTGATCAAGTATCTGACAAGCCTTAAAACCACCTGCACTGCTTGACCCAGTAAACCACTTCTTTGACAATATCCTAAAGGTATGTTTTATGTTAATCAAGATGTTACTCCTACAGAGATGGTTAAAGAAATGATGGTGCATCATATAGTAGACTATTACACCTATATTTTAAAATATTTCCCAATAATACTTGGAAACATGTTTAATAATGTTAAGTAGGGGCCAGACCCCCAATCTGTTTTATACATTGTCATTGTTTTGAGTGGAAGGCCGTTTATAGAGGGTGGGAGTTCTTGTTCTGGCTATCTGAGTGTAAAGTTCTGCTAACCAGTTGAAGATATTATAAACCTGTCTTTAATGTATTGTCTGGGAAATAGAAACTGAAACATGTTTTTCTCACAAGAGAAACTGACCATTATAATAAATGCACTAAGCAAATGCAAACTTTTGTTTTTATAAAGGTCTTAAGCCAGGTGCTACAAGTTGAAAAGAAGGCTGGTGGTATTTTAATTGCTATAGATTCCTCTAATAAATTTAGAACCTATTGTTTATTGCCATGCACATTACAAGCTTGAATGTTTTTATAAATAATTAAAATTTTAGAATGTGTATTAAAGATGTAAATTTAAAAAAAAGGAAATTCCTCATTAACTGTGAATTTTATTAAATATGATTATTATCTGATGGAGCAAATTTATCCTTCGAGACCATGTGGTGGTATGTGTTATGTATGATGTTGGTTCTGGAAGAGGTCTGTATGCTTATATCAACACATGTGACTTCATGTAAAGATTCTTAATGTTCACAGTTCTTGGCAAATGCAGTTTCAATCTATATATAGCCAGAAGTAGATGTTACTGCAGGAAAATGCAGGATTAAAATTGTCCTTAAGTATATAAAGGGGAAAAAAGGTTGAGGACTCAATTTCCAGTCAGAGCACATACCTAGGTTACAGGTTTGATTCCTGGTTAGGGTGCCCTGCAGGAGATAACCAATCAATGTTTTTCTCCGTTTCTCTCTCCCTAAAATCAGTGAAAAGCACATCCTTGGATGAGGATTTTTTTTTTTTTTTAAAGTTCTTTGTTCCTATGTTTTATCCTTCTTCACATCCCCCAGTAGTCTTGGATGAGTTTAAAATCTTTGAAGTGCAATTGTTGGCTCAAGAGCACATCACGTTTAAGTGTTCTGATATATTTTGTAAATTGTCCTCTAGGAATTTCACACAGCAGTGCATGAGTATACAAATTTGGAAGAAATATTATTAATTATACTAGAGGCCCGATGCAAGAAATTTGTGCAAGGGGCTTGGTCCTCGCAGCCCCGGCTTCATCCGGAAGGACGTCCGGAAGGTTGTTCAGCTACCCAGTCCAATTAGCATATTACGCTTTTATTATTAAAGACTAAATACTAATTTATTTAACTACTATTGGTCAAAGTAGTTATTTTCAACTTTTGACTATTCTAAGAAACCTGTAAAAAGCATCCTTATAAAATATATATTTAGTTGTTTGAATATTTTTAAAGCTTTTTTCTATAAGTGGAATTACTAAGTCGAAGAAGATGCACATTGTTAAGAATCTTGATCTGTGATGCTTAACTGGCTTCCACAAGAGTATATGGAAAAATATCCTGATTTACACTCTCACAGTGATGCAGGCCCATCTCCCTGGTTCTTTGTCAATGGCTTTTATCAAATTTTAAAGAAACATGACAATCTGTTAAATGAAAGGTGATAAACAACATCGTAAAAAATTAATTTGCTATTAATATTTATTATGTATTTATCAACCACTTGTGTTGCTCATAATCATTTGATTGTCCATGCCATCAGCTCATTTTTTACATTGAGGTGTTTATCTTTATCTTAATGCCATATAGGACCTCTCTATAGGATTTATGTATTTAATTTTTACATTAGTGTGCCGTGTATGTTTTATCAATTTATCTTTTGCTTTTTAATGTTGTTTATGGTGCTTATTGTGCACAAAGGTAATCATTGCTGTCTATCCAATTTATTCATCTCTCTCACAATCTTTGTCTTTAATGTTCACACTTGGAAATTTCTTCCCCACCGCAAGTTTATAGAAATATTAAGCTAGTTTAAGTTTTCTTACTGTTAATTAGGAATATCTTATCTGTATAAAAGCACACAGACTAATGTAACAGCACTAATATCAAATAAATACTATTGTTTTGTCACTTTTGTCTATTTTTCTTCCTCTCTTTCTTGTTATGTCACAGATATAGCTAAAGCTTGAGCATTATTTTCCCCTCTCTCTGTCTCCAAAAATAATCTTGAAGTTAGTAGGTATTATTATAATGTATGATGTTGTGTGTTTATGACATATGTATAAGCAACCACAAGCGATATATATTCTTGTTTTGTATATTTTGCAAAAACGACTTCATAATGCATGCAACCTTTTTGCAAATTACTTTTATTTTTTATTTAAATTGTGTTTTTCAGAGTTGTTCACTTTAATACATAGATCCCTAGTTATTCTAGTTTTTGTTTTATCCTATCCATTAAGTAAAGATGCCTCATTTTAATTTAGCTATTTATTCCTCTGCAGTTTTGTGTATGACAAACTTATTTTTTTAATAAAACTCAAAACTTTGTATAAGAATATGTGCTCATTATAAAAAAAATAATTTAAATACAGGAAGCTATAAAGAAGAAAATTTCTTATAATCCCAATATTCAGAGGCAATCTTTGTTAATATTTTGGTTTATTTATTTTTAGTCTTTTTTTTTTAATGGTGGGGAGATATGAACATTTAAAAAATTATTACAAAACTGAAATCAGAATGGAGCACGATTTAGAGTCTTTAAAATGGATTAAAATCCTGACTTTATAATTCATAAACTACATCACATTTGTTAATTTTCTCAATCTCTTGAAGTCTCATTTTCCCAGTCAGTAACATACTAATAACTGCCTCACAGGGTTTTTGAGAGAATTACACTGAGTGGCCAGATTATTATGATGTCTGAACACATAATAATCTGGCTACTCAGTACCAGCCTGGCCAGGGGAAGGGGATATGGGCAGTTGGCCAGCTTGCCTGCTGGTCGAACTCCTGGTCAAGGAGGCAATCTGCATATTATCCTTTTATTATATAGGATATACACTGAGTGGCCAGATTATTATGCATTCAGAGCTCATAATAATCTGGCCACTCAGTGTAGAAAGAATAAGTGAAGTCCTTGGCATGGTCTCTGGCACAAATAGCTTCTAAATGCATATAATTAGCTATTACAACTATACATACATTTTTGTTTTCTTTTTATCATTTAATACTACATCATAGGCCTTTTGATATCATTCAAACTTATAAAACACACATTGCAATGTTTATATTTACACACACACACAGCTTTACCTAATATTTCTGTATGAATTGCCTCCTACATTTATGATTTCTCCCCTTTGTTTAGGCTCTCAGAAGGAAAATCGCTTTGGCCCAATTCCATGGAACTGTTTCGGGATTCATGATCCTAACTGTTAAATTGCTTTCCAGAAAGGCTGTGGCGGTGTGGCTGCCATCACTGTGTGCGAGCCCCACCCGATAGCAGCGTGGTCCTCAAGCCCCCAGGCTGGCCCAGACAGTCTCATCCTCCCTGTGAGGAGCTCCGTGTCTGCCCAAAGATTAGCTTTGAGCACAGGCCTGGGCCAGGCTGTGGGGTGAATGCTGGGCAGACAGTGGGAACTAGTCAGATCAGGTTCCGGCTCTGGAGCCCAAACTAGTTAACACAGCAGTGAGCGAAGGAGAAGCCAGAGAACAAATAAGCAAAGTAAATGCCCAACTCTTTTCCAAAGAGGTCAGTGCTGTGGAGAAGGCAGAGGATGGTGTGAGAGAATGGTCACGGAGGCACTGGGTTATTCAGGGAGGAGGAAAGGCGAGGCAGTGAGGTTTTTAACTGGGGTCTGGATGACCAGCAGGCAAAGGTCTGGAAGGGCAGTGGGAACAGCAGGAGGGAAGGACCTACTGAGGATAAGGCATGCACTTGGCACATTCTAGGAACAGGAGGGGCCGTCAGGGTGCCGGGAGCAGAGGGGCAGAGCAGAGGGGAGGTGAGGACAAAGAAAGGGGACAGGAAAAATAAACTCAACCCAACTCAAACTCTTTTAAAATGCCACGTGAAACCATCGGATGGTTTCAGGCAGGGCTGACTTACCTTTAAAAGATCACTGAGGTGCCATGTAGAGAAGATTGTGGGGTGTGAGCCTGGAAGCAGGGTCACTGGGCTGGAGACCACTGCCGGAGGCGGGGTGAGAGAGAGTGTGTCAGTGGAAATGGGGACAGTGGGTGGAAATGGTGAGATGCCAACCAATGACAAGGGGATGATGACTTTCAACTGTGAGGGGCTGTCTGTGCAGGGGAAAGAGTTGCCCTCAGTCCTACAGAATTAGAAGCCAGTGTCCTGCAGGGATTGGCTAGGTCAGGTTTTAAAAATTGAATGTGCTGGATAAGCATAGAGGGAAGTGCGGGTTTGGTCTGGGAAGAGCCTTAGCTGAAGCCCGAACTTGAAAGTGCAAGCCTTGTTTAGGATAAAGGGCTCCCAATGCCGAGTGAGGCCAAAGGGCTGTTCCCCAGGACCAGGAGAACTGAAAACTACACCTCATTCAACCAGGCTGTGGACCCTGAGCATTCCCTCACCCTCTCCCAGCCTCGGTTTCCCCTTCTGTAAAGTGAGATCTGAGAGGCTGACATCCATGCCACTCACTGACAACCAGCCACTCAAGGATGCCCTGCTCCCTTTTTGTTTGTTTGTATGCTTTTTGTTTGTTTGTTTATCCTCACCCAAGAATATTTTTTCCATTGATTTTTAGAGAGAGTGAAAAAGAAGGAGTGCAGGGAAGGCGGGGGAGAGAAATATTGATGTGAGAGAGACACATTGATTGGTTGCCTCCTGCATATGCCCCAACTGGGGCAGGGGATCGAGCTTGCAACTGAAGTGTATGTCCTTGATTGGGAGTCAAACCTGAGACCCTTTCGTGCGCAGGGCCGATGCTCTAACGGTTAGAGAAATACCAACCAGGGATCACATCTTTTTAATGACTTCTCCAGGAGCTGCCCTCTGGTCCGTGGGCGCAGCCATGGGCTGCCCTGGGTGCAACTGCTTTAACATACTTACTTCTCTGGCTCTCCAGAACCACTGTCAGGTCTGAGAGGGGCCCTGGACTCAGGGTCCTGTTGTTGATGCCTTGGGGAGTAGGACCCACCATATAACGGGGCCAAGAGCTCTCACCTCAGCACAGGCAGGTGCGGGTTCTCACAGCAGCTGGCTCAGGCGGGGATGAGCGAGGTCTGCAGGGGCTGGACCACTACCTCCTGCCCCCACAGGTTCCTTTGAAAATGTTAAGCCTTTCCTGGAACGAACCCCCTGTGTTGGGTTAACAACTTGCTTAATAAGTGTTTTATTGTTGGGTTGAGTTTATTTTGTTGTTAACTATCAGTGATTTATTTGTTCTAAGTCCACGCAGGGAGAAGTTATTCTTGTTGCTCGTATTAAGAGTATTACTTCTGTTTAATAAGAGAATAGTAAAGTTTTACATTGGGAGCTAGTTTGTATGGTTGGAATTAAGATAATTAGTTGGAATTAAGATAATTATATGGTTGAGCTTAAATGCTTTCTTAATTGGTGGCTGCTTTTTTTTCACTCCCACATGCCCAGAAGAGCAGAAAGCAGAAACGACACAGATGACACGGCATAAGCTACAACAGCAGCAGCTCAGGAGCCTAGAAGCATTAGAAAGGTCTAGTTGTGCAAAGAGGCTGGCGGTCCATGATACCCATGTGAGACAAGAGCCAGAGAAAGGGGCTGGTGGAACTCAGAGGGCCAGCTGACATCACCACTGATATTGCCACTTGAATTCTTAACCAACAGCCCAGACTTCCAAAGGCCAGAGTAGGCCCCCAGTCTGCTCCCAAGCCTGCGGGTCTCAAAGATTTCCCTATCTCTGCAAATGGCAACTCCCTCTGCTGGTTGCTCACGCTTTTTCTCCTGCATCTCACAAATAAACCACCACTAACACTGCCAGCTCTACCTTCAACATGCATCCAGAACCAGGCCACTTTCCCTGACTCCACTGCCACCATCCCAGTCAAAGCTTGGATTCTTGCAGTAGCTTTCTCAGTGGTCTTTTGCTCCTGTATTTGCCCTCCCACCAGCCTGCTTCCAGCAAGGCAGCCAATTGTGATCGTGAAACTTCTCCCCCCAGACTCTGCCAATGGTCCTCTCCCATTCAGTGGAACTTCTCTGGTCAGACCGTGAAACGTCTCCTCCCAAAACCCTTCATTGGTCCTATCCCACTCACTGAAAAAATCCTCAATCCTCTATGACATTTCCTCAAGAAAGTGAGCAGACTTGCCATAGGATCCGGCAATCCCACTTGTGGGTATAGAGCCCAAAGAATTGAAGGCAGAGACTGAATAGATATTTGAATACTAACATCCATTGTAGCTTTACTCACAATACCCCAAAGGTGGAAGCAACCCAAGTGTCCATCCATGGGTGACTAGATAAACAAATGTGGCAGATCTATATAATACAGCAGTATGTAGCCTTACAAAGGAAGGGTATTCTGACATATGCTGCACTTGAAGGCATTATGCTAAGTGAAAGTATTTGGTCATAAAAGGACAAATATTGTATGATTCAAAATCATATGAGGCATCTAGTAAAATTCATAGACACAGAAAGTAGAATGATGGTTGCCAGGGGCTGGAAGGGGTAGAATAGGGAGTTAGTGTTTAATGGCATGTTTACTTACTTGGGTTGCCATAATAAAGTACCACAGGCTGAGTATTTTAAACAACAAAAATTAATTTTCTCACAGTTCTGGAGGCCAGAAGTTTTAGATTAAGGTGTTAGAAGGGTATGTGTCTTCTGAAGCCATTCTCTTTGGTTTATAGATGGCCGTCTTCATCTCGTGTCTTCCCTCTGTGTCTGTCAGCGCCTTAACCACCTCTTCTTAGAAGAGCACGATCAGATTAAATTATAAGATGATGACCTCATTTGAACTTGATTACTTCTTAAAGGATTCTATTTCCAAATACTGTCACATTCTGAAGTATTAAGGGTTAGGACTTCTACATATAAATCGGGAGTGGGGAAATTCACAGTTCAGCCCATAACATATGGGTACAGAGTTTCAGTTGGGAAAGTTAAACTAGTTTTGGGGAGAAATGGTGGCAATGGTTGCACAAAAATGTGAGTGTACTTAATGCACTAATTCAAATGGTGAATTTTATGTCATTTCCTAGAGGCCTGGTGCACAAATTCAGGCACGGGGGGGGGGTCCCTCAGCCTGGCTGGCTCTTAGGGTGGATCAGAGCCATCTTGCCCAGTCCTGATCAGGACCAGTCAGGGCAGTCATGGGGGAGGGACCATGGGAGGTTGCTGGCTGTGAGAGTTTGGCTTTGGGAGCACACTAAACACCAGGGAGCAGCTTCTGCATTGAGCACTTGCTCCCTGATGGTCAGTACACATCATAGTGACTGGTCAACCAGTTGTTTGGTCAGTTGTAATGGTCAGTTAGGCTTTTATACATATATTTTAACACACACACACTCCAAAGTCCTTAGAATTGATCCACACTTTTCTCTTCTCTCTCTTCTCCTACCACTCTTCCCCCTTGCCCACTCTGCTTCCAGCACACCAGCTTTCTTCTTGGGCCTTAAACAAGAAAACACACTCTCACCTCAGGACATTTGTATTTGCTCTTCCTTTGCCTAGAATATTCTTCCTCAGCTATTGCTAGCTCCTTCACCTCCTCCAGCCCTCTGCTCAAACGTCACTTGGTTAGCAGAGGGACCCTTCCTGACATTTCAGAATCACACAAACCCATCCATCCCAGGCACTTCACTCTGATTTATTTTACTCCATAGTCCTGACCCCCACCTGACACTCCAGGTTTACTGATTGGCTTAGCATCTGTCTTCTCCCACTACTAGATGAGCCCCTAGGTGAGGACAGGGCTTGTTTTGTCCATGATGTAACTCCAGTGCCCATAGTAAAAGTACACAGATATTTTTGAATGAAAGAATGGATGGCTCCTCTTCTAATATAGCATCCATTCTAATTAATATCTACAGTGACAACTGACATGTCATCAAATTTGCTCCTTGCAACAGCCCTGTGAGGGTTGGGAGGGGCGGGTACTAAGCTTCAGGGTTAGTAAATGATGCGTCGGGATGAAAAGCCACCCTCATTTTAATCTATCGCCCTTTCCCCTCATGGCCCAAACTATTGTTACCACTTTTCCCAGGTTCCCTGGATCGCAGGAAGAGTAGGGATTGTACATCACGATGAATACATTTAAGTCAATGCTCTGCCTCTCCTTCTCTGGGAGCCGCGGTGAGGAGCTCATCTTATGTGTAGCACTTTCTAAAAGTTATAAACCAGGTGCTAATGGTAGCTGCTTCACCAAACCCCATACTTTCACTTTCACTAGGTTCCCCTCCACAATGTCTGCTTGGGCATAGATGCAGGGCAGTTCCCAGCCACGGCTCCCCCAGCACGACACTACTGTGCATGCCTGAAGGCCCAGCATCAAGGGGTGCTGTTCCCTGCTGCTTCTACAGTACAGGCACATATGAACAGATCCCTGTTCAAGCCCTGCGAAGGCTTCCAAGAAGGCGTTTAGCTTCATGAGATTACAGAGGGTTTATATAAAACCTGCAAGTCTGAGAAATCTAGACCTCCTCCATCTTTATTCCCATGTCCTCTCTCCCTCCTTTCCTCCCTCCCTCCCTTCTTCCCTCCCTCCCTCTCTTCCTTCTTTCCTTCCTTCCTTCTTTCCTCTCCTCACTCCTTACACAGTTAAGTATGCTGAATATTTATTTCCTTCTCTTCCATATCCGTGGAGTTTTCCTGGGAAAATGGGAGAATATAGAGAGTTTACAAGACCTCCTAGATTCTCTTTCTCTCAGTAGACATTAACAAGTGTTTCCTGAGTATATCAGAAAGAAGGTCCCTTGGGAAGTGACAACAATAGAGCAGCAGCTGCTCTTTGCTGTACCACACACAGGGGAGGTCTCTCTGCTCTGTGGTCTGAGGTCGCCACCAAGGTGTCTGCCAAAATTCTTTTTCTTCTTTCTTTTTATTATGACCATAAGTAAGAAATACACTGTACACCACCAGATAAAACATTCCTAGATGCACATATGCACAACTACATGATGAAACAATTGTTCACAAAACACACACACACACACACACACACACACACACGTGTGTGTGTGTGTGTGTGTGTGTGTGTGTGTGTGTTTCAATCCTCACCCAAATATATTTTTCCATTGATTTTTAGGGAGAGCAGAAGAGAGAGGGAAAGATAGAGAGAAACAATGATGTGAGAGAAACACATCGATTGGTTGCCTCCTGCACAAGCCCTGACCAGGGCTTGAGCTGGGGAGGAGCCTGCAACCAAGGTACTTGCCCTTGATCAGAATGGAACCTGGGGCCCTTTGGTCCACAGGCCAGTGCTCTATCTCCTGAGCCAAACCGACTATGGCCACAAAACATTTCTTACCCTACCTCAAGCAACGAGTGCATTTACATATCTTCTGTTTCTTTTTAAAATTTACATTATGATAAAATACACTGAACATAAAATTTAGCATCTTAATTTTTAAGTCTCCAATTCAGTAATGTTAAGTAGTTTCACACTGTTGTGCAACCAATCTCCAGAATCCTGTCAGTATGCAATATTGAAACTCCCTGCCTATTAAAGAAAAACTCGTTTTCCCCTCCGCCACTCCTGGCAACCACCGTTCTACTTTCTGTCTCTATGAATTTGACTATTATAGATACTTCATATTAGGTGGAAACATTCAGAATTTGTCCCTTTGTGTCTGGCTTATTTCATTTAACATAATGTCCTCAAGTTCATTCATGTGTGGTGTGTGTTCAAACTTTCTTCCTCTTTTAAGGCTGAATAATATCCCATTGTAAGTATGTGCAATAATTAGATTATCTATTATTTATTTGTTCAACCATGGCTAGTATTAATAATTCTGCTATGAAAATGGGTACACAAATAACTCTCTGAGACTCTGCTTTGAATTCTTTTGGATATTTGTTACAGATTTTTATCAGGTTCAGTATAATAAAATACCACAGCCACTGTGACCTATAAAAAATTCCAACTATTTCCCTCACAAAAGACAGGCCAATGAGTTAAACACTCTCCAAGGCACAGACTTCTCCAAGTTACTATAAACTGAAATCCAGCTGGGCTGAGCAGTGGGCTGCTCTGGCTGCCCACAGTCTTGCTCATACAGAGCCCTGGTATACAATAAAGGATTCCTGATCTGCCAGCTTACCATGTTTAAATATCCTGGAACTTGATAAATGCCCCAACCTGTTCTGAGCACATCCACCCCTTTCTGATTGTCCAGAGGGCACTTGAGCATCTTGTAATGTCTGAAGGGCATCATTGGATTACTCATGGTACAATGTTGGGTGAGTCACTTCATCTCGTTGCTTCTGTGCCCTCATCTGTAAAGTGTGGGCTTTGGGTGAATGGTCTCCAATGGTCTCCAAGATTCCACTGTAGATCTATGGGGGCACAGAGGAACAGCAAAATCCCAATGGTAACCTGGGCTCTGCTTCAAGCTGCAGAGAATGAGGATGGGTCATGGATATGGGTCTTAGAGTTGGTCCTGTCCCTGCATTCTCATCACCCAAATGGGTCCAGGGCAATGACACAGAGATTTTATTAGGAGCAATGCTCTGGTTTCTCTTCTCCTCTTGACTCCCTCTCTGCCTTTCAGGGTCCATGAAAGACCAATGGTCTTCATTTCTGCCATCCTCAGCCTCGTTCCCCTACCTTGCCATTTTCACCTCCCAACCCAATGGCACGCACTTTAAAATGGGAGGCCCTGTTTCCTGAGCTGGCCACAGAGTGTTATCAGCAGCCTCAGCCAGGCTCAGCGCTCTGGGACTCAAGTATGTCCTTCTGGGTTTTGATGCCAGAGGCTAATCCAGGCAGGGGCGATGGAAGTGAGGGATCAGATAAATTGTGATAAACCATGGAAATAAAAATTCTATCTAGAGTCAAACATGTTTTTGAGAGAACCTTGCTTCAGCTTTTCTTGAATGAATATATATATATATATATATATATATATATATATATATATATATATATTTAAGAAAGACAATCATGTTATGTTGCCCAAAAAGACTTTGAAAGTGAATAATCTGGACTTATCTATAAAATGAGGCAAAGGCACAAAAACCAAATGAAAGGACATCTCTGAAAGATTTTCTATTGAACAAGAGGATACATATGCAGTACTTAGAAGGGTAAGTGCTTACACATACAGTAAGCACTCAGTAAGTGTTAGTTATTATTTTTCTAGCATAGCATAGTAATATTTTATAGTAATAACCCCAAACCATCAAGAAATAAGTGCTGGCCCACAGTATGTCTTACAATCCCAGCCACAGGATATTGGGCCTTTTGTTTAAAGTCTGCCTTCTAATTTAGACTCCTTGTGAGAGCCTCAAGAGAAGGGTCTACTTGTTTTTGTTTATTTCAGGGCCCATCTCAGCATTTGAAACATTAACTATGCAGTAAATCTTTCTCTTCTTTTGAATGAATGAACAAATCAATTAATCAATTGGGGAAAACCTAAACATAAATAAATGCCTACTTATTCACCTCCCCTCAATAACCCACTGTCATAACGAGTAAACAGATTAATTGACTAAGACAACAGTAGACAGACGTCATTTATACCAAAGCTGGTGTTATTCTATATCCAGATTATTGATTGTTAGTTAAAACGTTGGGCCCCACAAGACACAGTGATCTAATGTTTAGTGTATTAGATCTAAGAAGCCCAAGATGAAATTAAAATTTAATCTTGTTGCAGGTTTATTTACCATATTTCAGAAAGCCTTTCCCTTTAAAGGCTGCCAGTGTTCAGTAGCCATGAGGGGTTAATTTGGCAGAGTTCCCAGAGGAAACAGAGACATGAAATTGGATTATGCCCCATCTTCTTTGCCTCCAGGTCTGCAGGCTGGAGTTTAAGAAGATGCAGGAAAGGATTACTAAGAGAGAAGGAAATCAAACACATTTAGATAGCCAAAGTCAATCCGTGGAGCCAAATGGTTTGTTGTTAATAAAAACATATGTTTGAAAAGGCCCAATGGTGTTTAGGAAATTGTGGGCCGAAGTCTCCCACCCGTTGGGTTTGGTCTCTTGAATTTCAATGTTACGTGGTCTCCTTAAGCCTTGAGTGATAACATTTCAGTTTGATAAACACCGTTCACCTCCTATGGTTAATGCTAGTAGCTGGAAAGAACAGTTAGCCAACCATAAATATTTCTGTGTCAGCCTAGTTCCTTGGAGAGAAATGCAAGGCTTTGAAAGATGCCAAAACATTTCCTTTCGTCAAGAACCACGGGTGGCCTTGATCATGGCAGAATCTCTAACACAGCAGCAATTACCTTTGATTAAAGAAGTAAACATAGAAGCAACTCTCTTAACCAAAAGGTACTTTGGCACAATGAATATGCACACACAGGCTTGGCAGCAAAGCAGACTTGTGCTCAAATCCAAGGCTCTCCACGTGCCAGCTGTGTGCCCTTAGAAGTACTTCTGAGCCTCAGTTTCCTCATCTTTACATTGGGGATGATATGTTCCCCAACTCATCAGAGTAGACACACATATCTTTAGGATTCTTTCATTTTAATCCCAGACTCTCAAAAGAGGAGATAGAGATAGATAGATGATAGATAGATAGATAGATAGATGATTGATAGATAGATAGACAGACAGACAGACAGACAGACAGATAGATCATTTGTTTTTCAAAACATTTTGGGGCCACAGCCTGCTTTGACAATCTGCTGAGATTACAGACGCTCTCCCCACAAAATACACATGCACATACACGCCGAATTTTGTGCAGTTTCGGGACCCCTTCCTGCCCACAACGATTCACGGACCTCTGATTAAGAGCTTTGGTTGAAACTATGGGACAAATGAGGCCAAACCCTTGGGTTTTTGTTTCCTTATGAGTCATTTCATTTCACAGAGAGGAAAGTCTGTTTTCTGGCCAAAGACCACATCAGTCATCCTGGCCAGCAAATATAGCTGCTGACACAAGGGAACTAGATGAGAGAAGATGAAAAACTCAGGCCACTGTCACCATGCAATTCAAAATCCACCCCCCCTGTCGTTGTCATTCCTTGAAGGGATTAGGAAAGAATAATCTTCAGTTGCACTGCGTGGTTAAGAACACCTCTGCAAGCTACATGTCATTCTGTTTTTAATCATAGTCCTCTCTAGAGTTTAAAAAAGGGGAAGTGACTAAATGTCTAGTGAAGATGGTGAAATAGAGTTATACAATGAAATATTATTGCCACCTCAGAAATGATCATTGTGAAGACATGTAGCCGTGGGAAAGATGTCTATGTTGTGATGAAAAAAACAAAGGAAGAGAGAAAAAAAAAAAAAAAGGAGACTTCAGCCCACAATATCTTTCAAGATTCCAGCGATGAAAAAAAAAAAAAAAAGCATCATGTGAACCGAGACAAGCAGTTCTTGGATAAAAATGTGAAGTTGGTGGAATTATTGATGGCTTGTATCTGTTTTTCCAAAAATGTTTTGGTATTATATAATTTTTACAAAGTAAGGAAAGAAATGATATAGCTGTACAAAATCATCCTGTTCTTCCAAGTGGCTGCGGCCCATCTCCTGCCTCTTGCCAGCCCAGATCTTTGCTTGCCTCAGGAGCAGCTGAGAGGCAGCTTGGGGCTCGCAGACATGGTCAGAGCCCTGTGTACCCAGACCAACACAAACCCCAAATCTGCAGGGATGGCACCTTCATTGTTCCCAGTGCCCGCCGGGTTCCCAGCAGACCCTGCACAGTGCAGGCCCTCTGAGTTTCAGGGTCAGACCACCCACACGGAGGCTGGTGCACAGAGTCAGAAGTAAATGACTTGTCCAGAGCCCCAGATCCGGTCCGGGTGGGAAGGCGTTAGAATCTCTCCAAAGCCAAAGCCTAGGGCCTGGCTGTCTTTTGCTGACCCTGGAAACAGACGCAGTAGCCCCACAGGGTCCCCCTGGGTGCTGGAGGTTAGCTATTCTCATGACAGCCACCCAGAGAAAATTACCAAGAGCTTCCTGCAGTGTCAGCCACAGGAGGGGCAGCAGCTTCATCCATCAGGAGGCCTCGGACCTTCCTATGGGTCACAATCAGCACACAGGACATCAGTATAGCCTCCTAAATAATAGCAGCGCAGCTTTGACGTCAAGGCCTGCCTCACTCCCCTCAGGCCAAGCCCTTAACCACCTCCCTCACATGTGGGTTCAGGCACCTGCAGCTGGGGCAGGTGGAGGGAGGGAGCATGAACAGTAGAGCAAGGGTCGGCCCGCATCCTGCACATGTGACATTTCCTTCCCAAAGCACTCAGTGGACGGACACAGGGCTGCTCTGGTTCCTGTGAAACCCCTCCCTCTGCAGCTCCTTGTCTAATGGCCGAAGAGCAGGCAGGACCTGGGTGACAGCCCCATCACAGACCCATTGGGGTGGGAAGGATGGCTGGACATGTCTGACTTCAGAGAGACTCTCGTTTCTGGACCTGCACAAGTCTGGCTTACCATTCATGTCACAATAAGCAATGACCGACCACTGACAGTTCCAGGGCCAGGAGGCCACGAGGCTAGAGGTGTTCAGAGGAGGACTGATGCCAAAGGGTGGACAGATGTGGGAGCAATGGAGCAATGACAGGTGACAGCAATAAGGCTGAGAGCATGAATGATGCATATCGAGAAAGGGTAAGGGAAGTTGGCATGTAGGGACCCAGCCCACAACAAGGCAGGTCTTCTCTGGAGGGCTGTTTCTTCAGGCCAGATCATGCCAGACATGGAGGTTGCTCTTTCTGAAGGAAGAGCAACCTCCTCCGGCAGAGGTTTCCCAAATATTGTGTGAACATGTCATGAGCTCTTCCATCCCTGGCTCTCCATTCCCACTCAGTTGCTGTGCTCATGTCTGCAAGCTGGGGAGAACTTCACAGGGGCCATGAGCTTCCCTTGTCTTTGTAAAGTGCCTGAATCAGTGATCCGCACACAGTGAGCGGATAATAGACCGACTAATGAAGAGGTCAGAGCACTGGTTTTGGGGTCACACAGACCTGAGTCTGCATCTGGGTAGTTCCTGAGGTCATCATACAGTTGTTGTGGGGCTCATGTGATCTGAGTACACAACATTTCTTGGCACTCAGGTACTGGCAGCTACTGTGAACTCTTCAGTTTCAACTCACCTGATAATTAGGGCTTTGGGGTTTAATTCTTATAACCCTGTGATGTGTTATTATCAATAAACAAAGAAAGAAGACTTGAGGATCACCCTAACTGGTTTGGCTCAGTGGATAGAGAGTCAGCCAGTGGACTGAAGGGTCCCAGGTTCGATTCCTTGTTTGCAGGCACATCCCCAGTAGGGAGTGTGCAAGAGGCAGCTGATCCATGTTTCTCTCACATTGATGTTTCTAACTCTCTATCCCTCTCCCTTCCTCTCCATAAAAAATCAATAAAAATTTTTAAAAAGACTTGAGGGTCTCTGCCTGAGATAGATAAAGCTGCCAGCACAGGGTGAGGTCAAACTATTGTTATGTAATGAAGACATTTGGTGGTTTGCCCAAAGTCACACAGCCAGAAAGTGGCAGGACTCAACCTTGAAAGCAGACCCTCTGGTCACAAGACTGAGTGTCCAACCTCTATGCTATAGGACCTCTCAGGCATGGCTGCCTTATCTTACTCCTATGCCCAAGTTCTTCCCACTTTCTTTTCTGCACAACACACTGAGAGAGAAAATAAAATTATTCTTAGTAAATATTGGACTTGGTGATTCCAAATATTTTTGGGTAGACGAGTCCTTTGGGGAATCTGATGAAAGCTACAGCACTCTTTGCAGAAAGGTGTGCATGTCCACAAAACCTCACCTTCAAGGTCAGGATTTCATAAACCCATGAAACTCACCAGGGGCCCATGGTCATGGAGGTCAAAACTCCTGACTTAATCCATTAAGCACAGATCATCTCAGACCCTTGCAGATACTACACAAACATACACGAACATCCCCTTGAACTTGAGTGACACTGAGAATCAGGACCTTCTTAACTTTTGTGCCACGATGTCTTTCTCACCTCAGTTTGTTCCTGGCCCAGCAGTCCAGGTATCAAGGTGTGCAGAGGCCAGCGATGACAAGGCACCTAAGAGAACCACCATGGTTTTGGAAGTAAGCATGAACACACAGTGGCCCATGGGGAGTGGAGGTCATGTGGGGGCAGCAGTGCCCATGGCAGAGCCTCTTCTATGTCTCGGGCTCTGTGCTATGATCATCTTGCTCAATTTAGTTCTCACATCTGGGCTTGGAGCTAGATGCAAATGTTCCCATTTCACAGAGAGCTAGGTCATTCACTCACACTCCCCCAGGTGGCAAGTGGCAGAGCCAGGACCTAGAGGAGACCTGGCTGGCCCCAAGGCCCAGCACCTTCCTCTGGCTCACATGGCCATCTCCTTCTGCAAGGGAACCTGTTAAAATCCCCATGTGGTGATGGCACTGGAGCTCATTGTGGCTAAGAGCGAACATGAACTCTTCCATGCTTTTGCTCCTTCAAGCCTTTTTCTTTGTCTTAATCTTCACTTGCGTTCAAGAATTTATCCTTTGTTTCTTTCACTCAAGAACAATTTCACAGGGTACCCACCCTGTACTGGCACTATTCTGGGTGTTGGGACCTGAAGGGAGGACCTGGTCCCTACCCTGGAGGAGCTCGGGTCCAGAGGGGCAGCAGTTCTGAAAACATAGAGCCCTAAGCATGTGATGAAGGTTCTTGGGGACACAGGGATGGATTTGGGCACTGGTGACAGAAGAGAAGACATTGGTGCTGGTCCCTAGAATAAGAACTAGTGGGTCTTGTCTGCATGAGAAAGTCAGGGGGGGTGGGCAGGCAGAGGGGCCAGCAGGAGCACTGGCTGATGCAATCTAGAAGCAACCTGTGGCTGGTGTAGTCAAAGCATACAGGCTGGCAGTGTGGGGAGCGGGAGAAGCTATAGGAAAAGTAGTTTAGACCCAGTGGCAATCACCGCTCTTTAGTTCTGATCTTCATCTAAGTGTGATCTTCATCTATGAGTTGTCTTCCTGTGGCTTCATAATTCTTTCCTCTTTCCTGCTTCCAAAGCATCCTGTAATCTGGTTGAGACATCACTTTTGCACAAGGACACACCTGCTCTGCTGTGTCTGTGGTGTGTGTGTGTGTGTGTGTGTGTGTGTGTGTGTGTTTGGTGGGGGGATGGGGACAGAGTGCCAAGCTTCTCTGCCTCCCCATCACCTCTCCACAAACCTGAACCTCACAAGCAAGGATGCTGGTCCCTGGTGGTCTCATCTGGCTGCTGCAGATTCTAGGGCAGCAGAGTGGGCTCCCAAGGCCAGGTTGTCACTCAAGCAGGAACTGGCCCTGGGAGTCCCACTTTAGGTCCCTAAGGCCACATCTCCACTCAAAGGGAGTGTTTCCCAGAACAGCTCACAGTTGCTTGGCTGGCCACAGATTCCGTAGGGATGTTTGAGCCCAGAGGACAGCAAGCAGATTCCATCGAGGTATTCTGTGCAGGGTCTGAGCCCTCACTTGCCTCCATTCTTGGCCTTCTACTTCCTAAACGGAGAGGGGTCAGGCTTGGGCAGCTGGACAAGCACTTGGAGGACTGAGAGCCTGATCCAGCCCAATGAGCTCTGCTGGGTCGATAAAGGGAGGGATACTTGACTCTAAAACTGCTGACAGACTGAGGGCTCAAGAAATGTGTGCTGATTGAGAAAAGAAATGACAGGTGAGAAATGCTATCAAGAGAGGGGAAATATAGAGCTTTTTTGGAATAAGGTGAGGGTTGGGAGAGAGAATGGTAGAAAATGCTAAAGGTCTGCTATGTTCCAGAATGTTCAGAGATAGTGGGGACCATTGGGCCATAGATGCCAGTTTTCCCAAGTATGTTCAGATGTTGACCCCTTCTACTTTAAGGCAGGATAAGTATACATTTTTTTGGCTCTTTAATTTAGGATAATTTTAGGTTTACAGATAATATAGAGACTACCCATATACCCTTCACTCAGCTTCCCCAAATGTTAACATTTTACCTCAACATGGTACATTTGCCGCAACTAAGAAATTCACATTGGTCATCAATTACAATGACATCAATTAAAATATTAAACTTTAGTTAGATCTCACCTATTTTTCACTAATGACTTTTTGTGTGTGTGTTTTCCAGGATTCAACTCACTCCAGAATGTGAGTTCTGGATTTAGTTGTCCAGTTTCCGCACTCTCCTCTGATGTGTGACAGTTTCCTCATCTTTCATTATCTTTCATGACCTTGACAAATTTGAAGATAAGTGGTCTGTAGACTGCCCTTCAATTTGGGTTTGTCTGATGTTTTTTTTCTGACCAGACTGAGGTTATGCATTGGGGGAAAGAATAGCTCAAAGGTCAAATATTTTTTTCCAAGTATTATAGCAGAAGTTACACAATATATGACTTAGTCCTCAAGACATGATCACCTGGCGAAGGTGGTATCTGCCCGGATTCACCACTTTAGAGTTTTGATTTCTCCCTTTCCATCTTCACTTCCAGTCCTCACTCAAGGTGAGGGGAATACAGCTTCTATCAAAGACAACATATCTATTATGCAGAATTCTCCTCTATAACTATGGAAGCACAATGAGAGCGATTCTTTAGTTCCTTGGTAATGTGGATAGTTGAGAGTGAAAGCAGTAGCCAATTAGAAAATGACTGGAAAATTTGTCAAAACCCCAGACTTTAAAAAAAAAAAAATCTTCAAGATATTGTTATCAACCGTTCTTTCCTTTCCACAGCTGGCCAAATAGACCTCTTGGCCAAAAAGGTCATCATTAAACCTATTTCGTCACCTTGCCCCCATTGGCTAACAAATGGAAAACCCTTTTCAAAAACAAAGCAAAAGCAACAACCACGCATTTACCTCAAGCCACACATCATGCTAGCCTGTATCAGCTCTGCCCAGGAGATGTCATTACCCTCTGTTACAGAGAGGCTGAGTAACTTGCTTGGAGTGCCACCCAACTGGCACATGTGTGCCCACCCATAACCCCAGCCCACAGC
Source organism: Pipistrellus hanaki (assembly GCF_964339955.1). Taxonomy (NCBI): domain Eukaryota; kingdom Metazoa; phylum Chordata; class Mammalia; order Chiroptera; family Vespertilionidae; genus Pipistrellus; species Pipistrellus hanaki. The sequence goes on from NC_140507.1 coordinate 66,709,913, forward strand.
CTTGTCTATTTCCCCTCCATGGCATATTCACTGTATTTTCCAGTTTAAAAAGCCCAAGAAGCAGAATCTACCCGAAATTTATTTTTATAAATAAAAAACTTTCTAAAATTAAAATGAACCACCCTAGCCAGTTTTGTTCAGTGGATAGAGCATCAGCCTGCGGACTGAAGGGTCCCAGGTTCGATTTTAATCAAGGGCACATGCCTGGGTTATGGGCTTGATCTTCAGTAAGGGCCGTGCAGGAGACAGCCAAACAATGATTCTCTCTCATCATTGATGTTTCTATCTCTCCCTCCCTCTCCCTTCCTCTCTGAAATCAACAAAAACATATTTTTAAAAATTAAATTAAAATAAATCAACAGTGGAACAGTCTACTCATTGGTATGGCTCATCATATTAATATCTTTCTCTCCATCTATAACAGCCCTAGCACTGCTCCTGCCTGCTTTCCCAACCACGGGCCTCAGAGCACTGGTTGCACAGTTTAAGGAAATGAGATGGTTGAGAAGGCAGAAGATGCAGAGCCTTACCTTGGCAACACTCAGTGGCTTGTCACCATACCTCTTCAAATCCCAGCATCGTTGTGGTTTAGCAGCCTTCTAACCACAACCAGCAACACCTGATGCAATCCTAAAGGAAAAGCCCATCTCAGCGGTATTAATCAGTTCACACAGTTCGTGGCACGGCAAGCACCAGGCAGAGGTGGCAGGTTCTCCGGTCTGTGATCAGAGCTGCACCAGCTGCCCCCAAGGAGCCCCGCCCCTCTCGAGCACTTTGAAAGCTTCCATGGGCCCATGGGGTCCAATGGGCACTTCTGCCCCAGAACAGCCCAGGAGGAAGGACCAGGTGCAGCTGGTCTTTCTCTGGCCCTGGGCCACGTTGGTCACAATGCCCTGGTACCACCAGAACGTTTTCTCATGGGGTTTTGGTTTACCAACATTGGTAGTGTTTTTCCTACATGGGCCTAGCAGAGTTAGTAAAACTTCCAAATAATCCTATCAGGTATTTTTTCTGTGTTGCAGCACTGGGATAGAGTGGGTGTGAGAGAGGGGCACAGAATTGAATCTCAATAAGTGCTACTTCCTCGTTGTTTTGTTTTTCATAGCACACTAGCCACTCACTGATTCTGCTCTCAGAACCTCTTCAATGTGCTACTTCCCTTAGCCACGGAAACTCAGAGGAGCAGAGAACGGTAGAGGCAATAGGAAAGGACATACAGAGCTGTGAGGTGTCATCCTGGACTCCACCAGCTGAAGAACTGACAGGACCAAGGAGGTTGCTGAGATGACCTCAGAACACTTGCTGGTCCAGCCAGACAGGTGAGCCGCTGGTCACCCTCTTTCATTTAAAAAAAATATAATTTAATTACAAATTTTTGGGGTCACCTGCTTTCTGATCCACGGGCCAAAAGGAATCAGTGAGTGGGCTCCTCTTCTGCCTTTGTGTCTGGAAACCGTGGAGGATGGCATTGAGATAGACCTGCTTCTACCCCTGGCCTGGGACCACAGTCCACAGTCTCAGTGTCCTGGTGGAGTTTCTTTGCTTGAATTTCAGGACAATACTTTGCTGTGAGCTCCCGATAGAAAAGAGCTTTTTAACACGTGTTCATAGCAACATAGTGTTCTTGGATTATCAATTTCATTGGAAGCAATCTGATTTATTTCCCTGAAAGGTTTTGTGAGAGTAAGTAGGTTAACACATAAAAGGTATTATGACAGTTAGTAAGCTCCGAAGAACTGGCAGCAAACGTGAAGATGCCTAATCAACATCCCAAATCTGATCTTTCAAACTGCTGTCTTCTATCCTGGGTAGCAAAGGGCCCAGAACAGAGTCCAGAACCAGCTGCGCTCACCCAAGCATAGTTATTATTAATTTGTTATTCTATTCACTTCCTGACACTGAGAGTTGGATTTAAGCATTAAATACAAATTGAGAGAATATTGACCTGCTTAAACTTATAACCTAAAACTTAATTTGAGATGAGATTATTCAGTCTTGTTTTTTCCATTCAGTTAGCACACCAAACTTTTGTGAAAGTCTGCTCTGTGGTGAGCACACACTAGAGCTGGGGGCAGAGATATATTGTAAATAGGCATGACCCTCCCCTGAGGGACTCAGCCTAAGGAGCCAGGGAAGATGATCCAGCAGAAAATTCTACTGGGGTAGGTGAGTGCAGCCATGGATGCCTCCACAAGGCATAGTATTAGGACAGAGGCGGGGCAATAACTCCATCAGGGATCATTGGGGAAAGTTACCATGGAGATGGCTTTAAACATGCAAACTGAGAATCATGCAAACACTCAGGGACAGATACCTAAGTGGAACCTTATACTGAACAAGGATCCAGTGATGTTGCCTAGTTATGCCTAATGTTCTCATCAATGGGGACTCAATAAGTGACTTTTGGACTTTTATATGCTTGGTCCTGAGGATACAGAGAATATAGTGGGAAGCAGGAAATCGACCTTCCTAAGGGGAAAATCCATTCCCTTTGATTCTGGCTCATCTATTTAATTAGGTTGGAGGGAGAGAGGATGTGAGAATTTGCAGGGAGGGGAGGTCCAGGATATGCTGGCCTTTGTGTGGTCTGGAAAAAAACTTCATCTTTCTGCCCACCTCCAACAGACAGGGGTCGGAAAAAACAACACAGAAATGATTCCTGTAGCTACTCAGAAAAGAACAAGGAAATGACCTGGCTCTTGGGTTTCAGATGTCTGAACAGAAGTGAAAGTTAATTTCGGCCATTTTCACTCTTACAGAGTCATAGAATCCCTGAGGATGGCAGAGGGGCAGTGGGGGGCAGGCCCAGGAGAGGAGACGGGGAGCACTGAGATGTGGTAGGGGAGGCCTTTTAAACACTTTTGTTAGACAGCCTCAGAGCAATCTCTCGGGGCCGCACTGAGACTAGACCCTGGTTCTGTAACCCCCCACTTCAGGGTTCAGCATCACTGGCTTCCTCATTTATTTTTGCTCATTTGAGGTGACTTATGCAAAATTCAGAGCTCTCCTTCCATGGGTCTGCACCTGCCTCCCAACACCAGCACATTTCTAATCTAAATTGAAAGCTGTGGGCAGTAGAATATTTGAGTGGAAGAAACATCAAAATAATCCAGTCCAAGATTCACTTCAGGAATGGTGGTATGAGATGTCGGGCAGTTTCCTTCTGAAGGAAACAAGTGTAAAGCTAGACAAAACTCTTAAAAAACCAAACATTTCACGACACTGGAAAATGATCAAAGGCATTAGATGTGTTTAATCTTGAAAAACTGCTACTGTCTCTGAATGGTCTTGAGTCTGTGGTCTTCTTGCTCAGGGCTTTTACACCTAGTCCCTCTCCTCCAAACCTTAGCCTGCATGATGAGAACCACGGCTTTCCCTCTGGGAATGGCGAGCTTGTTTTGAGGACTATTTGTGAAAACCAGTAGCTTTCTCAGCTGGAGGTGACAGTTTGGTCTGGGATGGGGAAATGAAAACCTGCAGTTTTATAAGTTAGAGGTCAAGGAATCAGTGCTAGACAGGAAGTGAAAAACTGCAGCTTTATTGGCTTAACCTTTTAACAGTTAAAATTTCTGTTCAGAGTGGGTAGAAGATCACCCAGAAATGTAATGGGGGAAATCCTGGAAGTCAGACAGCCATGAAAGGGCTGAGATAATACACTCCCCACTCCTCCCTGGCTGACTGCTAAAATATGCGAGAGTCAGGGAGGTTGAGGGTGTAGCAAAAAGTGGACAGCAAGGGAGACCTGAGGACTTACTATAGATTTGAAATTATTCCTCCAACTATAAACAGCTCAGGCAACAGAACATGGAAGGATTATATGTTCAAGGTGTCTGAGCATAATTCCTGTCTAAATAATTGCCTGACCATTAAACAATGCAAAAATAGGGGACACCCTTAGAGAGCCAGACTGAAAAACCAAGTAAAATACTAAAAACAAAAACTGTACAGTGATTTCAGTGGCTGCACACTATCGAGGGGACCAACTTTGCAATTCAAATGCAGGTAAGTTAGTAAAACAAAAACAAAAACAAAAACAAACAAATAACCATTTTTGGGAAAATAAATCAGAATTTCGAGTTGCTACAATGCCCAATTTTCAACTAGAAATTACTAGACACATGAAGAAACAGGAAACTGTAACCAGTAAAAAGAATAGATTCTGACTTCAAGCTGTTATAGTTCTATTCGAGGAATAAAAACAAAATATGCTTAATGGATTAAAATAATTTATATTAACAGCGAGTCAAAATAAAGGGAATCTTAACTGAAAAGTGCAAATTATTTTTAAAAATCAAATAGAATTTCTAGGCCTGAAAAATACAAATACTAACACTGAAAATCACTAGCTATGCTCAACAGTAGATCTGAGATGGCAAAAGAAAGAAGATGTGAATTTGAAGATACACTAATAAAAGTTATCCAATTGAAAAAAAAGCAAGCAAAAAGGAGTAAGTAAAATGAACAGAGCTTTAAAGACCTGACAAACAATATAAAATGTTCAAATATAAATGTAATAGTAGTCCAAAAATAGAGGAAAGAGAAAAAAGAAATAGTAAAATTATTTGAAGAAAAGCTAGTTGAAAATTCTCCAGTGTTAGTGAATAACATTGACTTAGAGAATCAATGCTGCAATCTGAATGTTGTGTCTTCACAAAATTCATATGTTGAAACCTAATAGCCAATGTAATGATATTAGGAGGTAGAATCTTTGAGAAATGATTTGGTCATGAGAGTGGAGCCTCATGTAAGTTGGATAGAAATAAAATCTCTCAGTTTTATTTTCTGGAAAAGAATAAGAATTGGTGTCCTTATAAAACAGGTCTGAGAGAGCTTTCTCCTCTCTTCCCCCATGTGAGGTTATAGCAAAAAGAAAACCATTGCCTGACCTGTGTAGCTCAGTGGTTGAGCATTGACCTATGAACCAAGAGGTTATGGTTCAATTCCTGGTCTGGGCACATGACCAGGTTGTGGGCTCGATTCCTAGTGTGAGTGTGCAGGAAGCAGCCGATCAATGATTAATTATTCTCTCATCATTGATGTTTTTCTCTCTCTTTCTCTTTTTTTCTCTCTCTCTCTCCCTCTCCCTCCTCTGAAATCAATAAGAATATATATATATATATATAAGATAGCCATCAATGAAGCAGACCCTTATTAGACATCAAATCTGCTGGCACCTTGATCTGGACCTCCTGATCTTCAGAACAGTGGGAAATAAATTCCTGTTGTTTATAAGTAGACCAAACTGACTAGGACAGTTAATAAACTAAATGAAACCAACATAACATAAGTGAACCACTCATGGTCCAAATATTGAAAATCAAAGAAAAGACATAGTCTTGCAAGCAGCAAGAGAAAAAGCTATGCATTATATTTGTGGCAACAATACAATTGATAGTTAACTTCTCATCAGAAACAATGGTGGTGGGGAAAAAAAAAAAGAAACAATGGTGGTGGAAGACAGTGAAATGGTATATTCAAAGTGCTAAAAGGAAAAAGAACTGTCACCTAAGAATTCACTATCCAATAAAACTATCCTTTAAAAATGGAGTTGGTATAAATAATTTTCCAGATAAATGAAACTGGAGAAAATTTGTTTCTATCTGACTTAGAATTCAGGAAAAACTAAAGGAAGTCCTTCTGCCTGAAAGAAAAATAATACCAGATGGTAACCAGTTCACCGAAGGGGTGAAAACAATGGGAATGTCAAGCATGTAGGTAAGTAAAACCATATATAATAATATAAGTACATATTATCTTCTTTTAACTTTTTAAAAACACATATGATTGCTCCAAGCAGAAATTACATCACACCATCGGTTTATAACACATACTAGTACATTTGACTGTGGTAAGTTGAAGATGTAGCTAAAAAGTAAAAAGGAGAAGTGATCTCAGCAGTTAGCACACTAGGAAGTCCCAGTGCTTGTTTCTCCCACACCAAAAAAACAACAACAAAAGTAACCAGAGCAACAAACAGATGAAAATCTGGGAGAGCTCTGGAATCCAATGAAGAACTTGCAGCAACCCAGTGAAGCACAAAGCCCAAGGATGGCTGTGCAGAAAGCAGAGGAGGTACCTTTACCTGGGTCACCCCATCCTCCAGTCACGCACAGCTTGGGGTCAAGAGGGACCCTTTCAGTATGACCTTTCCACATGAAGAAAAGGAAATCAGGAGAACACACGGGGGGGGGGGGGGGGGGGGGAAGGGGGGGAGAGAAAGAGGGGGGGGCAACAAAAAAGAAAATAAAACAAATAAGAAAAAAACATTGAAAAAGAAATAAAATAAAACAAAAGGAGATCAGGAGGATTCTAGCAAGCCCTTGTCTCTGCTGTAGACACCAGAAGGTTTCACCACTGAAGACTCGACTCCCACAGTGTTTGCTGATGCGAGGGTAAAAAGGGCCACAGTGTGTCTCTGGGGCACCCCTTTTCCAGAAGCCTGCATCCTCTTTGTCTTCTAAAGCTCCCTCAGGAAGGGGGTCTCCCCCTGCCCCAGGAAGCTGCACACACTGAGATCCAAGGCATCAGAGGGCTCTTAACTGCTCAAAACCAGGCCCCAATCTACAACATCCCAACATCTCCATCAATGCTTTTGGATTAGGGCGTTGCTCCCATGTGTTACATGCTGCCCCCACCCCGACCTTCCATCCCCCCAAAATTAGGAAAATAACCTACTAGAGAATAAGACGTGCAGTGTCACTGACACCTCCATGAAGGATACTCTGCAGCTGCTTTCCTAACGGGGGCCAGGCCCATAGGCCCAGGTCAGAATGGATGTGGATTTGTGCCAAGAAGTGGGAATAACCCCAGATTCACCTATAGGGATGTTTGGGGCCAGCACTGAAATGCTCAAGACACCAGCGGTGAGGGTGCAGTTTGAGGGCATTTGAAAGTGGGTGGAGTGGGTGGGAGATGTGTGAAGAGTTCTAGAACCCTGTGCCCCTACCTCCGGTAGCACTTCATCATGGTGAGCCCTCTGCATCCGTTCTGCAGTTCTGCCCCACATTCTGAGACAGGGTGCCTCACTGCCTTCATCTCATTTTCAGTGGTTGTCTACTGAGGGTCTCCGATGTAACATGTCTCAGACTAGTCTCTTGATTTTCCCTTCCAGAACTACTTCTTCCCAGATTCAATGAATCAACACCATCGACTCTAGTGCTCAATCCAGAAATGCCTTGTAATCACCCTCTCCATCCCTTTTCCCTAAAAGCAAACCCTATGGGCTCTGCCTCCAATATGATCTAGCATCTTTCCACTTAACGCCCACGCCCAGTGCTATCACCCTAGTACAAGGCTTTGTGAGCCTAGACCTTATCCTTCTCCCCAGCAATCTCCCTTGAGCCGCCCATTTTATTTTCTTGATGGTATTTATCAGTAGCTTAAGTTACCTCATTGGTTGGTGCATTTGATTGTTACTGCCTGTCTTTGCTCACTAGAATGGAGGTAGCCCCCAAAAGAGGCCTATTGTTCTTGACAGTCACTCTATCCCCTCACACAGTTCTTAGCACATTGAAAGGGCCCAATCATAGTTACTTGAATGATTGAAAACTTCTTTATCTGGGTCATATTATCTCCATTTTACAGGATTAAGAGAAGGATTTGCTCAAGGCTGCAAGCTGCCAGGTCTCCTGACCCACAGTCAGTCCTCTTCTCTCTCCAATACTTGGTTGGCCTCTCAGGAAACTCTTCCAAGACTTCCATCCCACAATCCCACTAATGACTGGTTTCAGTGGAGACCAGATGTTCTGGGAGCTTCAAACCCTGAAGACTGAGATGCCACAAACCAGGCTTTCTCAGTCATTCAAAGAGAAGTCAGCAACGTCTGCAGCTTGGCAACTGTAGGTCCTGCCCAGCCCCCTCCCCCCACAAGGGCCACTCTGGCCTGCTGGGGCCCAATCATGGCTGAGTGCCCAGTAGGGTATGGACTCACAAAGGGCAATAGCAGAAACTGGTCGCTCAGTGGGACACGGACCAAGCCCCAAGTGCACGAAGAATCAGGCCAGGGCTGGGGTTGGGGCTGGGACTGGGGAGGCATAGTGGCTATAAGAACCGGGATCTGGAGAATTCTCCCAGGAAGGTGGACGAGGCCCCAGAAGACCTTGGGACCCCTAACTCACTAGGGTTAGGCCTAAAATAGCTCCCCCCACTATCTGAAATACTATCATTTGTAGATTGCCTTGCTACCTTGTTCTAAAAAGATTTACCTCTACAATACATTAAAATAAAACATTTTTAAGTAGATGGGGGGAAATGAGTCAAATGGGAAAATAAGAGTGGAAAAGTAAGTTCAGCCGGTATGGCTCAGTGGTTGAGCATCAACCCATGAACCAAGAGATTTGATTCCTGGTCAGGGCACATGCCTGGGTTGTGGGCTAGATCCCCGTAGAGGGTGTGCAGGAGGCAGCTGTTAATGTTTCTCTCTTATTGGTGTTTCTCTCTCTCCTCCCTCCTATTGCTCTAAAATAAATAAAAACATATAAACATAAAAATTTTAAAAGGAGTGGAAAAGTAAGACTGAGCCAGGCCTGAGGATAGTAGGCCCCAAGCCTGTCATGAACTTGGCTTGGTTAGTGGGTCAATGGGTCCTACTGTTGGAGAGAAACCTGCCAATATCTGGCCTAGCCCCACAATCTCACAACCAGGAACCCACATTGGGAAGCACAGGTAGATGAGATGACACTGTTCCATTGTGACTGGAACAATGAAAATGTCCATCAGGAAGTGAATGGGTCATTGAAGTGACCCAGGACCATGTGTATCAATATCAAGCACCTACTGGGGAGGAAAGGGCAAATTATAAAATAATACAAGCTTATACCATTAGGAAAAAATCCAAACAAACAAAATAAAACTCTGTGTGTGTGTGTGTGTGTGTGTGTGTGTGTGTGTATACGCCCACTTCATATACCCATATGTATAAAAGTGAAACCACAAATAAGGAAAATACACTCCAAATTCATAGCAGTGATTATTTTGGGGGAGGAGCAAGTGGCAGAGGCTGGACAAAAAAGCTTTAACCTTACCTATACTATTCTAACCTTTTTAAAAGAAGAATCAATTCACTTACTATTAATATACTCTTTAAGACAATATACAGTATGGAAAAACCTAGAAGCAAATATGCTGAAATCTATACTAATAAAAGGGTAATATGCTAATTAAACTGAATAGACCTGACATCTTCCAGTCTTTTGGTCCTCCTTCCAGACAAAGCCACAGTGGCAGGGGCCATGGCAGAGGGGGTTAGGAGCAATTAGGCCAGCAGGGGAGCAGTTAGGAGGGATCAGGTCAGCAGGGGAGGGCAGTTAGGGATGATCAGGCAGGCAGAGGTGGTTAGGGGTGATCAGGTAAGCAGGCAGAGGAGTTAGGGGTGATCAGGCATGCAGCCAGGTGAGTGGTTAGGAGTCAGCAGTCCCAGGTTGTGAGAGGAATGTGGGATCAGGCCTAAGCCAGCAGTCAGACATCCCCTGAGGCCCAGGATTGGAAAGGGTACAGGCTGGGCTGAGGGAATCCCTCCCCCTCCCCAACCCCATTTTAATGCCCTTACTCCCAAAATTTGTGCATGGGCCTCTAGTATTAATAATAATCAATTATGGGTGGTGGGAATATGAATGATCTTTTTGAACTGTTTATTTATTTTTCAAATGTACTGTATCTTCACAGAAATGAGACCAAACCTAAAACCAAAGGCAAAAAAACCTTTGTCCCTGACTCCCCCAGGATTGGGGCTCTGTGGTGAGCAAACAGGCCAGGGTCTGACAGGGCCAGGCCCTGGGTTGGCAGGCTGCCACGGCCTTCTGGACCTCAGTTCTTCACTTCTCGGACCTCTCAAGAGCCAGGTCACTACTGCTTTGCTCTCACAGCACCCTCCCTCTTAGCTCTTGTATTTCCCACAGACTGGCTTTGCCTCAGCCCTGGACCCCACACTGTAGCCCAAACAATCTCCCAAACAGGACACATGGGAGAGCATCTGGCCTATAAAAGACCTAAATCCAGAGGGGGCTAAATTCTCCCTGCCTTGCCCATGCCATCAGGAGGCACCCACCTGCCACAGAAATGAATTCAAGGCCCAGATCGCACTGAGACCCATCTTCCTTTGCTCTTTCCCCCGCCTGGTGCACACACATTCCAGACATTCAGGTCCACACACATCAGCTGCCCAGGCCTTGGCGGAAGGTGGGGTGAGTTGTGGAATTTCCCCAAGTGGCACCTAATGAATGGAAAACATTTTAATGCCCTTACTCCCAAGCGGGGGCCTGGAGGCAGTGAGAAGTCCTGACTGGCAACCATCTGTGGAATCACTTGGGGAAGTGACCGCTCTCTCCCCTCAGCCTCTCTATCTGCAAAATGGACATCGAAAAGTTTGTCCCTTGCAGAAAAAGAAGATGGAGTGAGCAATCTACTACCCTTTTTAGTGTCTTAGGAAAGAGGAACAATAAAAGAACAAGAAAAAATAAAAAATAAGCAGGAGCGATGACACAGGGCCATTAATAACGGAGATCCCTTCCGTCTTTCTGTAAGTCAGTGTGGCGGGATCAGTGGTGGCCAAACAACATCTGTGGTGAACTAAGGGACCCCCATCAAGCTCCTTCCTAGGATGGGAGAGGGCAAATGACCCAGGCCTCAAACCACCCACCTTTGGCCAGCTGCCCATCCAGCCCATTCCTGGGATCCCTGGTTCAGCTTGTCTCCCTCCCAGTCATTCTTCAGCAGAGGAAACTAAGCACAGGGTTTATAAGAATGAGACCAAAAAGATCATTCATATTCCCACAACCCATAATTGATTATTATTATTTCAGCATTTATTCCTTCATTTGTTCACATATACACACACCATTGATTTAGGTACCCACCACGTTCCGGCCCTGTGAGGGGCACTGGGAACATTTCCAGGAATGGAATGAGTGAGATGCCACCCCTGACCTTACAGGGCTTGGAATCTATTAGGCGAGATGGACAAAGAGATTAGTGACCTCAGGATAGAGTGGTCGTGTAGTGGTTTGCGCCTGGTGGCAGGGAACCACAGGGCACCAATTCCGGTTAGAGGAGTAGATACTTGGGGGAGGGAAGAGGGAAATAGAATCAATACACTTAGGGAAGGATTGTATTCTAGGGTCTGCAAATTGGTACATCTGACCAGACTATTAAATATTTCTCTACTCTCTTCCAACACTTAAGTCAGATCACACAAGAACAGTAATCAAGGCCGCATTCTCCTAAGAGCTTAGGCTTTCAACATATGATTTTATTTTATTTTTTTGCAGGGGGAAGGGAGGTGCTGGAGGGGGTACATTCAGACAATAGCCCTCATTCTGAACAGTTTCCTTCCTTTCTCTTTTTTTCCTTTCCTCCTCCTCCTCCTTTTTCTTCTCTCCTCCACTTGCTTCCTCCCTCCTCCCTCTCTCTCCCTTATACTCTCTTTCCTTTTCATAAGCCTGTGGCATCATCCCCAACAACCATTTTCAATGAGGGCTGATTCTGCTTGCTAAACATTTCGATCCGCTCAGGAAACATTAACCTGAGAGTGATTCATCAGGGGCGTCCTGCGGACGTGATTTCGCCGTGCGTGCATCAGCCTGCTATCTGTATCTTGTTTCTCTCATCCCAGAGTGCAGTAAGTAAGTCCCCCTCTGCGTGCCTGCATTTGTTTTTCTCTCCCTGTCTGCCGCCAGTGCTCTCTGGGAACCAGAGACAGTCATAGTCATAAGGTGTTAGTCAGCACAATGGCAGCCGACCATGCTGGCGAGGCTGGCTGCATCCCCGCCGGGGAGCCCTGAGCCTGTGCCTGGAACCTGTGGCCGAACCGCGGGGTGTGTTTGTCTGCTCCGTGCTCCAGCCTGTTTTCCTGGTGTCAGGTTCCAAACGGAGCTACCTCGTGTTCAGAGAAGACAAATAAGGCGGCTAAGGTATTTGGAAACCCTGCCAGCTTGATTGTTTAATATTTGCTCACGCTGTGCATTAGACTAGAATGAGACTCCAGCACGCCCCATTTCAGGTGGTGCACAACTGAAGACCCAGCTGGCTCACAAGACATAAGAAACATCAGTTAGCCGAAACCGGTTTGGCTCAGTGGATAGAGCGTCAGCCTGAGGACTGAAAGGTCCCAGGTTCGATTCCGGTCAAGGGCATGTACCTTGGTTGAGGGCACATCCCCAGTGGGGGGTGTGCAAGGAGCAGCTGATTGATGATTCTCTCTGATCGATGTTTCTAACACTCTATCCTTCTCTCTTCCTCTCTGTAAAAAGTCAATAAAATATATTTTTTAAAAAGAAAGAAGCATCATTTATCAGGTGGCTACTCTGTGCCAAACGTACATCAGGCACTTCATAGGCATTAATTCGAATCCTCACAACAACCCATAGTGGAGGTATCGCTACCCCCAATATATGGGTGAGGAAATCAAGGCTCAAAAGGGTTAGATAGTTGCCTGAGACAGGCTGATAACACTGACAGAGCCAGGAATGGATCCAAGTCCCCCAAAGCCTGACTGGGGTAGTGTAATAATATAGTTGACCCTTGGACAACATGGGACAGCATCTGGCCTATAAAAGACCTAAAGCCAGAGGGGGCTTAATTCTTAGTTCTTGGACCTCAGTTCTTTGAGTCCACTTATAGGCAGATTTATTTTCAATAAACACCGTAAATGTATGTTATCCTTCTTGTGATTTTCTTAATGACGTTTTCTTTTCTCTAGCTTACTTTATTGTAAGAATACAGTGTGTAACTACACAAACATACAATATGCATTAATCAGCTGTGTGTTCTGGTCAAGAGCAGGATATTAGTAGTTACATTTTGAGGGAATCAAAAGTTATATTAGGATTTTTGACAGTGAGAGGGGTTGATGCCCTTAATCCCCTCCCCCCATGTTGTTCAAGTGAACGATACTTTCTTTCCACCTCGATCGCTGGTTAAGATGCAGTGGGGGAAAAGGGTGTATCCCATTTATTTTAACATCTATGGGGGAAGTCATTTGGAGTTGATTTTAGGAGAGCAGCTAAGTAAAAGGGAGGTTCTGCTTCCAGTCAGGCGGTTGTGTACGTGGGGTAGAATTCCTAGAAGAGGGCTGAATATGAAGATCCACAGACCAGCTTCCCCTAGGACCCCTCCCCAGTGCTCTGTGTGATGGATGACAAGCACCTGTTATCTTCCGTGACCTGGTCTTGATCCTGCCTCTAAAGCCCGTGGGTATGGTCTAGGTTTCCTTAGTGAGATAGAACGATCAGGTTCCACTTCATCCCTGTTGGTGACATTTCTCCTCCTGACATCCTTCTCTCGCCTGAAGTATCATCAGAGACTGGCTGGGGGAAATGAAAATGAACTCATTAGCAGCAGCTGTTGGCTCAACCACTAGGAGCGCTATTGAGCTCAATAAAGCAATTGAGCATCAGTTTACTTTCATAAAGGGCGGAGCTCTATTGGAGATCCTGGACTTCCTCATTCTGCCTTCTGGTCTAGGACCACGTTACTTCATCTCCCCCATCCCACCCACAGACCTTAAAGCAGGGCAGAGAAGAAGCAGGCGCTCCCCCAGGATATGGAGGTGCAGCTTTGCTCACGAGTATCTCACCTGCGAATTCTCACCTCAGCCTCAGGGCAAGCCCACCAGACTCTTTCTCTCTGTCCAGTTGGCCTTGATCTCTTGCCACCTCACTCAGATTTTCAGTATCTGCCAGATCCTCCCACTTTGCAGTTTCTGGCCCTGCCTCCTGAGCCCCGCCCAGCAATTCAGTGGGTGGGGAGTATCCTGGAATCGTGGGTCAGAAGATTCCAGAGCTTGACTTCCCGGTGCCAGTGATGAGAAAACCATCCAACGGGGAAAGTGATTTGACAAAGGTCTAATTAGTAACAGAGCCTGGCCCGGTCTGGAACCTGGATCTCCTGTTTCCTACCCAGGGCTGTTTCAATGGTTCAAAGGAGCCTGGTTGCTTGGGTGAGATGATGCCTAGAAGAAGCTAAGAGGTTTTCCTTCACCCATTAGGGCTGCTTCACTTTAGTTGTTAGTGGCATCATTTCTGATTTCCTTCAGATGCTTCCCATACCCCAGGGGGGCCTCCTTCCAGTTGCCACCAGTATGTGCTGGGGCTGGGCCTGGAAATACTCTCCGCAGCCTCTTCCAGATGCTTATTCCTTCAAGTGTTTACAAGATGAAAGGACAAACTCTGCTGGAGTTGCTGGGATGCCATGATGGAGAGGAGATAAATTCTAATGGCAATAGCTCTTGTCTGTGTGCTGTGTACAGTGTCTTTTGCTTCTTCTTTTTAAAAAAAAAAAATGTTTAAAACTGATTTCAGAGAGAGGAATGGAGAGGGAAAGAGAGATAGAAACATCAATGATGACAGAGAATCATTGATCGGCTGCCTCCTGTACACCCCACACTAGGGATCGAGCCTGAAACCTGGGCATGCACCCTGACTAGGAATCAAACAGTGACATCCTGGTTCATAGGTTAAGACTCAACTACTGAGCCACACCAGCCAGGCAGTGTATTTTGCTTCTTAAACAAACCAGCAAGCCAGGCCCATAATCAGGCCCACCCTAACATTGGAGAGGTCCAAAGCAAATGCACAAATGCAGGCCCATATGCCATGTGTCTAAATATTTGAAAATTATAAACCAAGCTAACAAACCGTTAGGCAATATTTGTTCTTTCCTCTTGCCTTGACAAATATGCTTTTATAATGACCTCAAAGGTAGGTTATAATTCTGTGTCCTTGAACCCTGAAACTTGTAGGGTCAAGAGAAGTGAGGCCTCGGCCCTACCCATGTCCTCCCCCTTACTTCTTCCACCTGAGGACCCTGTGCTTAGACTGAGAATGCAACCTTCACCCACACACACTGCACAGACAAGCGGTCTGCACAGGCCTGAAGGTGGCCACTTAGCCAGAATATGTCCAGGTCCAGATCCTGGGAGCATGGTGTAGAAGAAAAGGAGTGAATGGTGAGTGGGCATGTCACATAGCCACCTTACCTTAAGGAAGCCCAGAGCTAGGCTTCTAAAGCACAGGACCCAAGGCAGGCCCCCTTACCCAGGTATACAAACAGTATCATTAAAATTATTTCCATTTTATAGACAAAGCAGCTTCTGCTCAGAAAACTTGAGTGACTTCTTTTTTTTTTTTAAATACATTTTATTGATTTTTTACAGAGAGGAAGTGAGAGGGATAGAGAGTTAGAAACATCGATACGAGAGAAACATCGATCAGCTGCCTCTTGCACACCCCCCACTGGGGATGTGCCCGCAACCAACGTACATGCCCTTGACCAGGATCGAACCTGGGACACTTCAGTCCGCAGGCTGACGCTCTATCCACTGAGCCAAACTGATTTCGGCTTGAGTGACTTCTTACAGGAACACACCAGTAACCAGAAGAGTCAGGACTCGAACCTGGGTCAGCCTACCTCCAGATCCCCTGCTGTGTCCCTTCCCAGTGCTACCTTTCCCATTGTCCACCATCACCTGGAAACTCAGTGAGCCCCACCTTGCTGTGGGTCTGGACTTCCAGCGCTTCTCACCGCTGGTAAAATGTAGACATCCTCTTCATTGGTCTCCTTGCTTCCTGCCTTGTCCCCTTATCCATCCAGCTTCTCTGAGATATACTAGTGAAAGCCATGACATGTTCCCCTCTTAACCCCTCCCCTTCAGGGTCACATCCACAGACCTCACCTTGGTCCATCACACCCTCTTGCACTCTTCTCAGCCATGCCAAATCCCTCTCTGTCGTCAACTTGCTCTTGCAAATGCTATTTCCTCTCCTGCCACGCTCTCCCTCGGGCTTCCCCACCGCCTCTCCTAGCCAGTTCCCACTCATCCCCCTCATTTGGGCTCAGATGGCAGCTGTCACCTTCCCAACTCCAGTTCGAAGATGGCTGCTTTTTAAATTATCTTCCTACACTAATAAGTAGCCTATGCTTAGCACCAGGTGGCACAGAGCGAGCCACCCATACTGCTCGCTGAACTAATGGGTTCCCTGCAGGATGGGAGCCTTCTGCGATTCAGCCGGATTCAGCCCCTCCTGAGAGATAAGGGCAGAGAACAGCCATTTCTGACGCCAGCAGCGATGCCAAATGACAAACGTTTCCTGGATCCTCTTGAAACGCTGGGCCCCCGGATGGAAGAGTCTCTCTCAAAGGCAGATTAGAAGCTCGTGGACTCCGGCCTAGGACTGTGAGTTCTAATTGCTCCCTGGAGCAGGGGAGGGTGCACCCCGCTCCATGTCCTATGTATAATAGAGACAGTCAGAAACATATTTCTTCCTTCTCTCATCCAGTCAACAGGGGCCAAATTTTAATCACCAGGGAGGATAGCCAGGAGCTTTAGACAATGGAGTTTGCCCTTGAGTAGCTTAAAAACTCCGGTGGGAACCAGGAAGGCTAATTCAGAGAGTGCTTTCTGCTGTGGGAGTGACAGGAAGGCAGAGACCCAACCCAGCTGTGCATTCTCTGTGTTCCTTTGGGGCAGTGGTCGGCGAACTCATTAGTCAACAGGGCCAAATATCAACAGCACAACGACTGAAATTTCTTTTGAGAGCCAAATTTTTGAAACTTAAACTTCTTCTAACGCCACTTCTTCAAAATAGACTTGCCCAGGCCGTGATATTTTGTGGAAGAGCCACACTCACGGGACCAAAGAGCCCAGGTGGCTCGAGAGTGGCAGTTTGCTGATCACGGCTTTGGGGGAAGAGGAGTCCTTTCTGCTAGGTCCATGCATGGGATCTGCTCCAGCACCCCCACCCTCACCTTTCTAGCATCATCTCCCACAGCCCCCATCTCTGTGCTGCTCCCTGCACTCCAATGTGAGGCCGCTTGCTCTTCCCTGCTTGCAGCAGGCACGCTTTGCACTGGCTGGTGCCTCTCCCTGGAAAACGCTTTCCCCAACTCCCACATCTTCTTCACAACTTTGCTCAAACATCACCTTATTAAGCAGGTCGTCCCTGACCACCAAGCATGGCTTAGGCACACTGTGGTCTCTGAGGCTGCCCTGGCTATTTTTTTGGAGGGACTACAAGGTCAGTGTGGTGCATACTCATACCCTGCCTCTACTAGCCGTGTGCAAAAGCCCCCAAACCTCTCCATGCTTAGCGCCCTCCTAGGTAAGATAAAGAAAATGTTTCTTTTGTTGTTGTTAATCTTCATCCCAGGGTATATATTCTTTTTCGTTGTTGTTGTTAATATATATATATATATATATATATATATATATATACACACATATATATATATATTTAAAATATATTTTATTGATTTTTTTTACAGCGAGGAAGAGAGAGGGATAGAGAGCCAGAAACATCGATGAGAGAGAATCATCAATCAGCTGCCTCTTGCACACACCCCTACTGAGGATGTGCCCCCAACCAAGGTATTGTACATGCCCTTGACCAGAATCGAACCCAGGACCCTTCAGTCCACAGGCCGACGCTCTAATGCACTGAGCCAAACCGGTTTCAGCTGATGTTAATATTTTCCATTGATTTTTACAGAGAGTGGAAAGGAGGGGGAGAGGCAGAGAAACATCGATGTGAGACAGACATTTTTATTTGTTTTCTTCTGCATGCGCCCCGACCAAGCTGCAACCGGTACCTGGCTTTGATCGGAATTGAGCCCAGGGCCCTTCAATCTGCGGGCTGATGCTCTCTATCTATTGAGCCAAACCGGCTAGGGCAGGATATTGTTTCCATTGATTTTAGAGAGAGTGGAAGTGGGGGGTTAGGGCGAGAGACACAGAGAGAAAAACATCGATGTGAGAGAGACACATCAATTGCTTGCCTTCTGTACTTGGGGATAGAGCCTGCAACTGAGGTACAGACGCATGCTCTTGTCCAGAATGGATCCTGAGACCCTTCAGTCCACAGGAAGACGCTCTAACCACTGAGCAAACTGGCTGGGTCAAGAAAATGTTTCTTGACTCTCTTATTTCACAGGATTTCTGTAGGTCCAAAGAAGACCATGTCTCACTCGTCTTGGGACCAATGGAAAGGAAACTGCTCTGTAACCTGTAAAGTGCCATGCTCCTATCAGAGAGGCGGCTGTTGGCCCACATGTGCGTTCACTAAAATGGTCCAGATGCCGGGGCCAGCCATCTTACACAACATTACATCTTAAAAATCAAATTGGATCAAAAGGGCTGATCAAAGGCAGCTCTAGAACCAGTGTGTTGTCACCAAGTCCAGGCTCATGGGCTTGGCCCAGTATTCCCTGGTCCAAAGGGCCAGCTGTGGGGGAAGAGTCCCAGGTGGCCCTGTGGCTCTGAGCCTGGGGTTACCTCCACCCATCACGAGGCTCCTGTCCAGCCTCACATATAAAAGACAGCTCCATACAAAGCAGCAGGCATCAACTACCCCAAACACAGGGCCATCTTTTCTTTGTAATACTGTTTTTGAAGTTTATTGCCCTTTCTCTACGTAGAAGTGTCAGAGATTAAAGAAAACTAGTAAAATGTATATGAAAACTTTCCTCCTGTCAGACTGGGGCTCACCATGGGACCCAGAGTCAAGTCCCCACCCACCCACATGCACCTCAATATTGCGTGAGACCCAGACCCAGTCGACTCCTACCCCCTCCCCATCCCATTGACCCGTCCAGTCCCACCCTTGTCAAGCCCCGCCAGGCAGGGAACATAGCCTCAGGTCCCCCTAGCCCAGTACAGGACGGGGGCCCTGGCCTGAGTTCCCCTGACCCAGCACTGGGGGTGCACCTTGAGGTCCCCTGTCAAGCTCCACTGGGTGGGGGGCATGCCCTGAGGTTCCCTGTCAAGCCCCACCTGGAGGGGGTGCAGTCTGAGGTCCCCCAGCCTGGTGCCAGGGTAGGGGGAGCAGCCTGAGGTCCCCTGTCAAGCTCCATGGAGGCGGGGGAGGGTGTAGCCTCAGGTCCCTGCTGATTGCTGGTTAAGGCTCCTATGGGAACTTGGCCTCAGCTGTGGGTGCAGCCATCTTTGTGGTGGAGTGATGGCCAATTAGCATATCCACTCTTCATTAGGATACCTTCCCAATCTTTTTCTACACATTTCAAGGAATTATATATATATTTTTAAGATACAAAACTTTATTGAGGGTTTAACAGGTCATTGTGAAACAGGAGGGAGCCATTCATTATCTCCAAGGCCTCCCCATGGCTAGCCACAAAGTCACAAAGCAAATAAAACCCCCATTCATTCACAATTTATAAAACACATCTGAACAGGGTCCGGGGAGAGTCGGAGAGCCGGGGTCAGTAATTTGTGGTTCCTGGGCACAGAGCAGGTATGTGTGTGTGTGTGTTTGTGAGTGTGTGTGTGTGTGTGTGTGAGTGAGAGTGTGTGTGAGTGTGCGTGTGTGAGTGTGAGAGTGAGAGTGTGTGTGAGTGTGCGTGTGTGAGTGTGAGAGTGTGTGTGTGTGTTTGTGAGTGTGTGTGTGTGTGTGTGTGTGAGTGAGTGTGAGTGTGTGTGTGAGTGTGCGTGTGTGTGTGTGTGTGTGTGTGTGTGCGCGCGCGCGTGCGCACTCACATAGGGGGGTGGGGAATGCTCTGATACTTATCCTTGGAAGCTGCTGTTGAGTCTGAAAGTCCAAGTTGCTTGCAAGCCCACGCTGACCCCTCTGGTCCCAGGCCTGTCCTGTCACTGATGGGTGATGGTCAAGCACGGGTTTCTCTCTTCCTCGGCCATGAGGAGCTCCTGGGTTTCTGTGTCAAATTCAGCTTTATTCAGCCCCAGAGTCTGCAGCCCGCACCCTGGGTGCCTGAGGGCGGCGCACAGCAGCTGCACCCCGCGGCGGTCCAAGGGGTTCCCGGCCAGGTGGAGCTCCTTGAGGCATCGGCTTTTGGTGAGAACAGATGCGAGGTCCTCGCAGCAGGCACTGGTCAGCTGGCACGCCCCCAGCCCAAGCCGCTCCAAGTGGCAGCTGGGATGCAGCAGAGCTTCGCACAGCAGCCTCACGCCGTCGTCTTCTATGTTGTTGCGCCCGATTTGCAGAATTCTCAGGTTTGGGTTTCCCGTGAGGATGGAGGCGAGGTCCCGACAGCCATTGGCAGTTATGGAACAGTTCGACAAACCCAGGGACGTCAGGGAGCAGGATGGCTGTTTCAAGGCCTCGCTGAGAAGGTTCAAGTCTTCATCTTTCAGGTCGTTTATGCTGAGGTCTAGGTGGGCCAAGTTCCCGTTACCCAGGACGGCGTCTCGGAGGTGTTCCCAGCAAGGTTCCTTGAGCTGGCAGCCAACTAACCCCAAGCCCCTCAGAGCACACGCTGGCAGGCACAGGGCCTCACACAGCAGGGACAGCCCGTGGCCCACGCAGTTGTAGGATAAGTCGAGAATCTTCAGCGTCGTGCTCCTCGTCAGGACCTCCTTGAAGCCTTCACAGTCCTCCGGTGAGAGGCCACACCCCGCCAGCAGTAACTTCTCGATGTTGCAGGCGGCGTGGTTCAAGGCATCACACAGCAACTTGCAGTCATCATGGGAGATGCTGGTGCCATTGAGATCCAGGTGTTTTAACCCCGGGCTATGACTGAACACCTCAAAGAAACACCAGCTTTCCGCGGAGAAGGAAACATTATTCATCATCAGCATGGGAAGGCGACACCTGGGGTGCCTCAGATGATTGATCAGGGTCACCAGGGCCGGCCCGGAGAGGTGACAGTCACTCACTCGGAATTCCTCGAGGCTCTCCTTCGCCGTGAGCACGGAGCAGATGCTATCCCAATAGAGGAGCTGGTCATCTGTCCTGGAGGTGGCCACGAAGACGCCGTGGATGGAGAAGCCAAGTTTCCTCAAGGCCGAGCCGTGCCCCAGGCAGTAGGCGAGGACGACCAGGTCCGTGGGGTGGGTGACCAGGAAGGACGCCTCCGGAAACAGGTCCACGGCCCAGCGCACGAAGGCCTCGTCCTCCATCTCAAAGAGGCAGTAGTACAGCACCAGCGCGTCCAGCCACCCCCGGAGGCCCTCCCGGACGCCCCGCAGGTGCCGCTCCACGGCCCGCCGCACCTCCCCCGGGCACAGGCGGGCGCCGAAGAAGGCCCCCAGCTTCTGCTGCTCCTTCTCGTTCAGGAGGCCGAAGAGGAAGCACGGCAGGAAGAGCCACTGGGCCTTGGTCCCGCTCATGTGGGCGGCCAGCATGGCCCCGACACGGCCCATCGACGGGTTCGGGCGGTCCCCGTGGGCCTTGACAAAGTAGAACAGGGCGGCGCAGACCTCCTGGATGCACAGGTGCAGGAAGGTGTACGAGGAGCCCCCGGGGCCCCGGAGAAGGGCCTTGGCGTCCAGCAGGGCGGGGATGTCAGGGCCCACCAGCCCGTGTCTCTGGAGATCCTCCTCCCCGAACACAGACGTGCCGCTCCACATGCCCTCGGCGGCCAGGGCGCACAGGCCCTCCAGCCGGGCCCGGCTCCTCTCGTATGGGCAGGGGGCCCCCTTGGGCATGAACAGGTTCAAGACGAAGGAGGAATAGAGCGAGGTGGCCCGCCGGCACGCCAGCGCTGGGTCCCTCCCCCGTTCCATCTCCTGCTTCAGACATGCCCCTGTGGCCCAGCACAGGGCCGGGATCTGGCACATGGACAGCAGCTGCCTGTTGGCCCGGACGAGCTGGAAGGTGAGGACGCCCATCCACCGCCTCCTCCCGAACATGCGGCCGAAGCTCAGCAGCATCTCGTCCTCCGTGAGCCCCGGGAGGGTCTGGATCTCCGGGCGCCCCAGCCTGGGCTCCAGGAGACGCACGTAGGCGGGCTCCGTGGCCACCAGCAGGGAGGCCTCCGGGAGCAGCTTCCTCCTCAGCAGGCTGCTCAGGACCAGCCGGACGGGCCGTGGCTCCATCCAGTCGCCGCACAGGTCTGACTCGGGCTTGTCCAGGTCGTGTGCCAGCTCCTCAAAGCCCAAGTCGTCGAGGATGAACAGGAGCCGCTCAGGCTCGGAGGCGATGTCAGCGGCGGGGGCGAGGGAGTCGGACCAGCCCCCGCAGACCAGGGCAGCCAGGCTGGTGGCCGCCGCCCGCCGCGCCTCCTCCCGGCAGCACAGATAGAACACGTAGGAAAACCGCCCCTGGTAGAGCGTGCCCTCCGCCCAGGCCACCATCAGCTTCGCCAGGACGGTGGTCTTGCCCACCCCTGGGGCGCCTGTCAGGATCACCGTCCGTCTCCCGGGCTCCCCGGGGGTGAAGAGATGCTCCAGGCACCGTTGCTCTCTCTGGGTGAGCGCCCTGTCGACGTGTCCGTGACCGCGCGGGACGGTGTCCCGGGACCACACATCGCCGAATTTCTCCTGGACGTGAGCGCGGTAGGCCTTCGCATGTCCTCCACGCTCCTTCCTGGCCTTCTGGCAGAGGTCCTCCCGGTTGATCTTGGGGAAGATGGTGAAGGCCACGTCCCAGGCCCGCGCTTCTGTATAACGAAGGATCAACAGGGCGGCCAGGCCTTCCCGGGTGGCCTTCTTCACGAGAGCCCAGGGGATCTGCTGGAGCCCGAGGCGCAGAGGTTCTTGCTTGAGTTTCTCCTTAAAACTGCTGAACTCCTTCTGGCTGAGCTCCTTCAGGTACCACAGGAGGCCGAATTCCGAAAAGAAGGAGGATGCCATCGCCAGCCGGACTGAGATCACAGTCTTCAGAGGGAGAGAGAGAGGGGACTACCCGGAACAAGGACTAAATGAAACCCCTCCACGCCTACCTGGCGGGTTCTTAATGAGTGGCTGCTGGAGCTGGGAGGAAATAGGCCCTGGAGCCCTGTGATTGGCCCATGAATTGCTCTCCTTCCATTGGCTCAAGGGGGCTTGTAATGCCCAGGCCTAAGAATAGGTGAAACCAATTCCTCTTTTTTTTGTTTTTGTTTTTGTTTTCATGCCCACACCTTGGGTGGGTGGGGTCTAGCTCTTAGTTCCTGGTTTCCTACCAGAGTAGATACTTCTGACCAGGATTTCCATGGCGGAGTGAATCCCAGAGTTTCTAGTTGTAGAAAGTTTCTTCCCATCTCTCCAAACCGGCTAATTTAGGCAACAGGAATGACTCTCTTCTTAATCTAAATGATTATGAAATTCGTCTAGCCCAGTGGTCGGCAAACTCATTAGTCCACAGAGCCAAATAGCAACAGCACGACGATTGACATTTCTTTTGAGAGCCAAATTTTTTCAAACTTCAACTTCTTCTAACGCCACTTATTCCAAATAGGCTAGCCCAGGCTGTAGTATTTTGTGCAAGAGCCATGCTCAAGGGGCCAAAGAGCTGCGAGTGGCTCTCGAGCCGCAGTTTGTCAACCACAGCCCTAAGAGATGTATGTAGTTTTCCCTGGTTTGAATTTTATAATGAAAAAATCCTTCTAAGACTTTTTTTTTTTTTTTTTTGCTTCTTGTTATGTTCTTGAGATGTAGTAGAGTTAAATTTGTGTGTGCAGCCACTTACTATTTTTCCTGCCTTACAGGACATAAATGTATGAACATATCACAGTTTATCCATTCTGCTTTTTTCTTTCAGAGTCTCATCCCCGAACTGGCTATACCTTGAGAAATTTTTTTAAAAAGTATATTTCATTGATTTTTTTTACAGAGAGGAAGAGAGAGGGATAGAGAGAAACATTGATGAGAGAGAAGCATCGACCAGCTACCTCCTGCACACCCCCTACTGGGATGTGTCCGCAACCAAGGTACATGCCCTTGACCGGAATCGAACCTGGGACCTTTCAGTCCGCAGGCCGACAATCTATCCACTGAGCCACACCTGTTTCGACTTGAGAATTACTTTGAAATAGGATTGGTAACAGAGGGCATGACTGTCTTGTTTCTTATCTTAAAGGGAATTCTTTCAGCATTAAAAAAAAATTTAAATTCTTTCAGCAATGAAACATTTTTTTCATTGATTTCAGAGAGGAAAGGAGAGGAAGAGAAATAGAAATATCAATGATGTCAATGATGAGAGAGAACCATCAATTGGCTGTCTCCTGCACGCCTCATGTTGGGGATGGAGCCCACAACCTAGGCAAGTGCCCTAACCAGGAATCAAACCATGACCTCCTGGTTCGTGGATTAATGCTCAACCACTGAGCCACACCAGCTGGGCCTTTCATAATTATTCAATAATTATGAGGTTTAAGGGTGGGGTGGGAACTGGGTGGAAGGGAGCTATGGGTGGGGGAAAGGAGAAACAATTGTAATAATCTGAGCAATAAAGATTTATTAAAAAATAAAAAATAATTATGAGGTTTAATTTTTCTCCCTACTTTTTTAGCTCATCCGAGGATACGTTTTTTTGGTTTTTTGTTTGTTTGTTTTGTTTTTTGTTTTGTTTTGTTTTTTGAGGGAGAAAGAGCAGAACAGAGAGGGACAGAAATGTCGATTTGCTACTCCACATACTCGATGCATTCATTGATTGATTCTTCTGTGTGCCCTGACCAGGGATGGAACTTGCAACCTTGGCATACATAGGGGGATGATGCTCCGACCAACTGAGTTACCCAGCCGGGCAGGCCAGCCATCTTTAAAGGTCCCAGGTGAGTGGGTTTGGGGCTGAGGAGTGCCTCCAATGATACCTATCACCTGTGTGAGGCCTGTACCTTCTAATCACCTTCATTCCAATCCTACCTCAGCCTCCCCCTCTCCCCAACCCCCCGCCTCGTTAAATATTTCTCCTCGTCAGATCTCGCTGTGGCCCGACCAGAGTTTTGGGTTTTTTTTGTTTTTTGGTTTTTTTTAAAATATATTTTATTGATTTTTTACAGAGAAGAAGGGAGAGAGATAGAGAGCTAGAAACGTCAATGAGAGAGAAACATCGACCAGCTGCCTCTTGCACACCCCCTACCAGGGATGTGCCCGCAACCAATGTACATGCCCTTGCCCAGAATCGAACCTGGGACCCTTCAGTCCACAGACTGACACTCTACCACTGAGCCAAACCGGCTTCGGCCCGACCAGAGTTTTTCTCTCACGTGGTTGATGGTGTGGATGGTTAACTGAAGTTCTTTCCCTCTGGCACAGCCCAGATCAATGGTGTGAAGGGTTCTCAGCCAGACGCCCCCAAAGCTCCGGCATCTCCACGTGGGTGTGGACCACCATGGAGTCAGCGGAGCCGGAGAAGGAATGAAGGAGAGGAAAGGGAAGGAAGCAAGGAATTAAATATTAGAAGCAAACTTTTCACAATGCCTTACTTACTTAGACATTTGGTGTTCCAGTCTTATTTACTTAGCATTTTCCTATGCCATCAAATATTTTTCTGAAAACATTATTTGTATGGCTACATACTATCCTCTGCTAGAGTTCTACCAAGAACTCATTCAGCACCGCATCTGCTTAGAGTTAAGACCCGGCTCTTCCTCCTCTTTCTCTTCCTCTTCCTCTTTTCCTTCCCTCGCTGGCTCTCCTGGTCCTCATCACTGACCATCCTCCTAACCTGGCAAATGCTGGGCAGAAAGGGAGGCACGAGGGTAAGACCTATCCCTGCCCTGGGCAGGTTATCTATGTGGAGGCGGAAGGCAATGCATCCAGGAGCCCAGGCCAGATGAGGGGCTAGGAGGCTTGAAGATGGGAGAAAGCACTTCCAGACGGGCTGGAATGGCTCCACCCAGAAGACATCTGAGCACCACCTCATGCTGAAGCCAGATCACACTGGCGAGCACTACTCAGCACAGGGCAGTGTGGCCAGGGACAGCCCACCCAGGAGGATGCCAAGTCCCCAAGCCTGAACTGAGCCTTCAGCTTGCAAACGTGGTTCCTGCCACCCGGAGCCTTCGGCCTCAGAGGGAGACAGATACCAATTAAATAACCTCCCCGATAAAATGACAGCTCGTGATGAGGTCCGTGAGGCTGAAGGACATGGGACCTGGGGTTCCCTCAGGAGGCAGGAGTTCGGTCAGCCCTGTGTGGGAGGAGCAGGTGTGTAAAAGGACCCGGAAGAGCCTCTGTCTGGAGAGCAGAACATAAACGCAAGGCGCAAGGCGGGGCCCAGGTGGGCAGAGCTGGACCACGCAGGCCCGGTGGACCACGCTGGGTTTTAATCTCTGGGTTCAATCCCAGGAGGAATGGGAGCTGTTGGGAGGCATTACACAGGGAGAAGCCAGGGTCGGATTTCCATTTCAAAGAATTTGTTCTGGCTGTGCAGGAATAATTGGCTCTGGGGGAGGCCGGTTGGGGGGGCCAAGAGTGGGCAGAGGCATCAATAAGAGGCTGTTCTGGAGGTGGGGCAAGCCCTGGTGCCTTGGGCTGGGGCAGAGGCAGAGGGGATGGAAGAGGTGAAGGATTGGATCACTATTCAGGAGCTGGAATCCAAAGGTTGGGTGGAAGCTGTCTCTCCAAAAGACCCCTGTTCAAGCAGACTTGCTAGCTTGGAAGCATTCACCCCTTAGCATGAAGAGGTGCTCACATCAGCAGGATGCCTCCTTAGGCAAGTCCATTAGCAGAGGCACTAATGAAGGGGGAAAGGAAGTGGGTCAAGGGCCCTGATGGGGAGAAGCAGGGAAGGACACAGGCACTAGGGGGGCAGCACAAGGGTCTTCGGCATCAGCCAGTGGTCCCAGGAGGAGGCGGAGCCCAAGGGTCTGGACTGGAGAACCCTGTCTGCTGTCACGTTCTGCGGGGTGGAAGTGGCCGAGGAGAGGTCAATGGGGAGGAGAGAAGACATATGTAATACTGTAATTAATAAATAATTTACAAAAATATATTGATCCTGAAAACCAGGTTGGGGCTGCCCTGGCGTCTGCCTTGTATGTGTCTTAGGTACCTGGAGCTCAAGGCTCTGGCGGAGCAGCAGCTAGACTGAGAATATAACCACCTCGAGTGGTTGACACAGCACGTAGTATTATGTGCCAGGAGGCACCCTGTGGTTAGCGGGGGAAACACAGGCTTTGGGTCAAGTCCCTCCAACTACTCCCAGCTGGTCTAGGAGACGGACCTGGAAGAAGGTCTGTTTTCTGCCCCACTTCTGGCTTCTTACCTAGCCCCTCTGAGCCTCCGTTTCCTCATCTGTAAGCAGGAAATGCCCCCTCTGCCTGCTGGGCCCCTCTGGCAGTGGGCACAGGTTGGGCACTGGGTAGTGGGAATTGCTGCTGGTGGTTTGAACTCCAACCCCTGTGGGTGGAGTATGAGCTCTGGGCTCTGCGGTGCCAGACGGGGGTTCTCCACGCAGGCAAATCGCTGACAGTGGCAAAGCCACGTTGCCATGCTTGTGGGAACACTGCTTAGGTTTCGAGGGAGAGAGAGAGAGAGAGAGAGAGAGAGAGAGAGAGAGAGAGAGAGAGAGAGGAAGAAAGAGAGAGAGAGAGAGAGAGAGAGAGAGAGGAAGAAGAGAGAGAGAGAGAGAGAGAGAGAGAGAGAGAGAGAGAGAGAGAGAGAGAGAGAGAGAAAGAGAGAGAGAGAGAGAGAAAGAGAGAGAGAGAGAGAAAGAAAAGGATATTTGGATTTGGTTTCGCCTAGGGTTTGGCCCACCGTGTGGGGGGTGGCCACTCTGGTCCAGGTCTGGGCGGGGAACGTGCAACTAGCGGGGCGTTAGGACCCGGTGCGGGTCTCCCGACCCCGAGCCCAGGTCCCAGAGCCGAGGGAGGAGAGGCTTGAATGGGAGGCTGGAGGGGATCGGGCTGAAAGGGCTGCCCGCGGAATAGCTCTGCCGTCGCCAGGCAACCGTCCTGACGCAACGCAAAAAAAAAAAAAAAAAAAAAAAAAAAAAAAAAAAAGTCCCTTAAAAAAAAGAATAGTGCTGAGAATTCACGGGAGCACGAGAGAAAGAGAAGCAGGAGCCGGCTTAGCCCCCGAGGCCGGGCCAGAAGCTGCGGAGCCGGGGAGCCCGCGTCGGGAGCTGGAGGCGGGGACCTCGGTGACACCCCTGGAAGGGGCCTCTGAGCACCCCGGAAGGTGGGTTTGCGGCCGGGGCGGAGACGTTCCCAGGGCTGAGAACCGGGCTGGAGTGTGTGGCTGTGGCCCGGTGCGGGCAGGGAGGGGGCTCGGGGCGCGCAGGTCTCCAGGGCGGCAGGGGCGGGAAGCAGCCTGCCGGGACTTGCGGGAGCACCGATCTCAGGGTGCCCTTAGGGCACACCCCACCTCACAGGCCTCTGGGACTCTTCCCTGGGGGGGGGGGGGGGGGCGTGGGACAAGTGGCTGGACCCCATCTCCCAAATCACAGCTGGCCACCTCCAGGGTTACGATCTGCGTGGAGATTTGGGGAACCGGGTCTGAGAGGGAGGAGCCCCCCACTCAGCCCCTCCAGGTCTACTCCCAGACCGCTGGTCATCTCCAAGCCCACCCTGTCCTTTCTGTCTACTTCAGACGCAGCGACAAAGTTCCTGCCTCGAGCTGCATTTGTAACTCAGGAGACGTGACCAACCCACCGAGGGTGCTTGGGCCCAAGGGTGCTCTGCAGGGCTGAGGCCCAGGTGATCAGGGGGAAATGCACAGCCCAGAGGGCCGGCAGGAATGGGCAGGTAACCCCCTAGGTTGGGTCACTGGGAGAGCGCAGGAAGTTCTATAGTCCCCGGGAAGTGAGCAGGTGTCTCCTTCCACCAAGGCAGGAGGGATATTCTGCTTTAAAAACTACAACAACAACAACACACACACACACACACACACACACACACACACACACACACACACCCTATTGCCTGCATCTGGTTTTCATTCGCCTTGGTGTGTGGTTCCTCCTGAGAAGGTCTGGAAGGCAGGTTGGTTTCCACAAACCCCCAGCCATTCCAGGTGGGATGAGCCCAGGTTCCCATCCACAGGGCCATCCCCAACGTGCTCAGGGAGGCCAGGCTCTGAAGCAGCTTCCCTTCTGACCCAGGCGGTCCTGCTGCCCGGCAGGCACAGCCGGGGAGGGCAGAGCGCTAGGCAAAGTCCCGAGAGAGCAGAGGTGGCCACACTTCTCTGGCCTGACCGCATCCACGGGGTGGGAGCTGCTGCCAGCATGTCTGAGGGGCTTGGCAAAGCATCCAAGGGCTGTATTTAGAGGGGAAAGATGATAACTCTTCTGTTCTGAGTGCATTTACCTAGCAGGCACTGCTGGAGATGCCTTCACATCTGTTGGTCATTTTATCTTCACAATTGCCCTTCCAGGGGACATAATATCCCCATTTTGCCAGCCAGGCTGGAGAAATGTAGTAACTTGGTGCAGTTCATGTGGCTGATGAAGACCAGAGAGTCATTCAACTTCAAGTGCCTGACTCCTAAGACAGTGTGGCTTGAAGGATGGCTGCTTAGCAGATCCAAATAGAGAGACCTAGACAGGGGTAGACACCAGTCTCACTCAGAGCTGTGTGACTGGCTCATCCTGTGACCTGGGAAGGTTCTTGCCATCTCCAGAGACCCTGAGGAGCCAGGAAAGCCATTTCTTGTATCAAGAGTCTGAAAGGCTCTGTAATCGGGCCTGGCTTGCTTCAGCCCTGCTGGCCTGAAGCAGAGAGAAGGGTCCATCCCCTCCCCCCCTTTTTCTCTTGCCCATCTGAAGACCTTCCAAGTTCTCATCTCTCCTTGCTCTCCCAGTTACATGCATGGATTTCCACTAGATGATCAGTCCCACCTCCATATTTACCAATGTGGCCTCTTATAGGAACTCTGGCCGGGAAGTAAATTAAGGCAGAGCCTAAGTGTTTCCTGAGGTAGATCCACAGGCCAAAGAGGAAGAAACTGCTTGGTGGGCAACTCACACACTTGGGTAGTTTTCCATAGGTAAATTTTGCCAGGGAAACACTCCCTTGGCCCTATACCAGTATCCGGAACTCCCAGAACCCTCTGGGGCTGTGTTCTCCCCACAATGGCGCTTTGCTTGACTGGGAGGTTGAGCTATTTGCAAAGGTAGAAAATGAGTGGTAATCTGAGCAGTTTGCTTTCTGGTTTACAAACTAGGGTGGGGGAGTCCTCAATCATGAATTGGAAATTCTTTAGGATTAACCAGGATGGCTCTTAAAATGCAAATGTAACCTAAGGGAGGGGAATAAGGAAGGAAAGGCGCATTCTGAAGCAGACCTAGAAGGGGTGAGGCTGTGTTGAATGAGGGCAGTGGGTACATGGGAGCAGGTGAGACTGGGGGTAGGAAAGAGGCTCAGAAGGGAGGGGACATGTAAGGGGACTGGCTAACTTTTTGATCAGCCTGCAGAATCTGAGCTGCCGACTTGAGTTGGGAAGGCTACAAATATGAGCTTCTCCATGATTAGGAGAGTGGCCCTGGAGCATGGAAGCCCGCCACTTCCCCGTCTTTATCCTTCCTCTCCCCCAAGACACACACAGTTCTCTCACAGATGAGGAAGGAAAAAAGGGAGAAGGAAGGTGGGCAAGAGAACTCAGAGGCGTGGGTTGCCTCATGCCCATCTTACCTCCTCCTGAATGCTGCCTGACCTTCCCACCTGCACTCTGCAACAAAGCTCACTCATGAGAACCTCCTTGGAGAAGGGAGTGCAAAGAGCAGCAGCCCATCTCCCAGTGGGCCCTGCCCATCAAGAAAGGGCTCTCCTGTCTGTAGTGATAGAGGGGTAGTGAGCTCTCCAGCATCAGGGGCCTCTTCACACTTGGGTCCCTGCCCGGAAGCATTTGCAGAGCCCCAGGAAGGTGTGGAAGTTCAGTTCCTCCCAGGGTGCAAACAGAGCCCCATTTCTTCAAGGCAATTTCTCTAGTATGGCCAGAATTTCTCGAGTATGGCCGTTACCAACTCCCACACGTGGACCAGGGTGTTCTGGTCCAAGTGTGGGAGTTGGTAATGGGTCCCCAAAGACTTCCTCATAGGGCTTGTCCTGTGGGAACTAGAAGGGAGGAACTGATTTTCCAGATACATAATGGGCCCAGACAGTGACCTCTGCCTCAGCCACAGTTTCAGGGTTTCTTGAAGACTGAGCAGCATTTCCTCATTCCAGAAAGCCAACAGAGCCTGTGAGTGTGACCCAGTGGGACCCGGAAGGCCAAATGGAGAATTCTCAAGGGGATGAGTACCCAAGAAGGTTCTGGATCATGATCCTGAACTGGAGGCCAGAGAGGCCCTGGCACCCATGACCACCAGTTAAAACTGGTGCTACCTCCCTCTCCTGTGAGCATTGATTGATGGGTGCTATGCTCTGGAGACAGCATCCTACTGTGAACTGACCTGAGTCCATTTGGTCACAACTCTCAGGTTTTGTTGTGTTTGGTTTCTTTGTTTGACAGCAGCCATGGAAAACTTTGAGGATGCAAAGGCAGATCTCATTATCAAGTCAAATAAAAGCAAGCCTTTGACCAAATTCTGCCACATATGCAAATATTTTCTGAGCAGCTATTTATTTGCACAGGGGTCCAGCGGCGCTCACACAGTTTGCTCTGTGGGCTAGTCGAAGCCATCTGCGTCTCTAGATGCCCTGACCACACATCCCTTGAGGCCTCACTGCATTCTTTCCACCTGCTCTTACGAGAGTCAAGTGTGTCTCAGAATTCATTTGGCCAACCCACATGTCTTGAATACCTCTGCCTTCACCAAGGAGAATGCGTTTCTAATGTTTATTCTGCTAATTATCAAACGCCTGGCACTGAGCCGACAGAAAGACAGCTAAAGTGCTGGCCACAGTCCACTGGTGTGGGGTGGCAGTGTTATGAGAGGCCAAACTAAGAATGTGCATACAGTCTACTTCATTGGATCCTTCCAAAGCTTTGAGGCAAGTTTCATTATGATCCCCAATTCATGGGTGAGGAACCTGAGAACTATAGGGTTAAATCAATGACCCAAGGTCATAGAATTACTAAGTGTTCTTAGTAATGTGGAAGGAGGTCACAGGTCCTGCTTTCTGTTCTGCTTGTGCAGTGCCTGAGCCAAATGTCCCTTCCAAGCCGGGTGCTCACAGGGGTGAGGGTGGGGGTGGAGGACAGGGAAGGCTGGGCTGGGCTGCATCTTGGGTGAGTGGTGGGCAGCGCCAAGTGTTGCTGGTGAGGCTGAGTCCAAGCTGGAACCACACTCAACTCCCTATCCTGGAGTCATTAGGACGGGGCCCTGCCCCCACACAGAGAAACTCCAAGGGCCCTTGAGCCGCCTGGGAGGCCGGCAGGTCCAGACAGAGTATGAAAGTGAAGTGACTTGCGTGAGCACGGAGCACATCAGGAGCTGCTTAGGAAGTCCTTGTGAAACCATTGAGTTCGGAACTTGCAGAGTAAGAGAGAAAGCCAGTCATCAGAACAAACCCACTTGAGCTGGGTGGGACTTGTTGATTCTGCTCATTTGAAGTTGGAGCCAATTATCCTGTGGATTGGGATAAGTCCTAAATCGGTTTTGTTTGGGGGAACTGAGACGAATGCCAGTCAGGAGACACTTTGGTAGCCCCCATCCCACTGCGGGAGGATGGCGCACCCTGAGCTGTGAATGGTTCCGCAAGTTTCAGCCAGCTGTCCCCCGTTCTCATAGCCAGAATACCGGCTCAAACTGTGTCTCCTTTGACCTCTGCAAAGTGCTTTAAAGGCCACCCTGAGTCTACTTTCTGCTCCCTGGTCCCTGCTGCCATGGCCTTTGGACAGAGAGTGACTATGGGATGGCCACGGGCTGCCTCTGCCCTTCCCGGACATCTCTGCCTTGTCAGGTGTTTTCATGGAGAAAACCTTGCTTCATACTTTTCCTTTCCCAGGGCTGATTCCGTGACTCCCCGCCGGACTCTCGGATTCCCAGGCGCCTTTCTCTCGCCTGTCAGAGCAGAGCAACCCTTTCCCAGGGCCTCACAGCCTTGCAAAAACCACAGTGGCAGAGACTCTGGGTAGCCCGCAGCCCCCTCCCTGCAGCAGCCTGCACTTTCTCCTCTCCTTTCAGAGGCAATAAATTAGATTAGATCTATGGCTCCCGGGAGCCAGGATATTCCCCCCTCTCACCCCCCCCCCCACCCCCAATCGGGAACACAACTTTTTCTTGGTGATTTTCTCGGCAAATTCTCTCGCTGGGCAGAATGATGGGAAAGGTCTCCATGTTCCCAGCCTATGGCGGAGGCCTGTGAATCTGCTCTACGCACCCATCAATTATTCAGCACAGACTGAGCGCTCTGAATGTGCAAAGGTCTTAACAAGTATTTTTTATAGATTCTAGCCTCACGATAGCTCAGCAAGACAAAGCAAGGCCTCCCTGTATTCTAGACAACAGAAGCTCAACCTGGAACCAAGATCAACCCAAGCCAGCCAGCCGCACTAACGGTGCTGGGTGGCCCTGATAAGTCTGGTGACTTCTTTGTTTTGTGGTTGTTTCTCCCCAGCCCAGAGCTCGTGTGTGTGTGTGTGTGTGTGTGTGTGTGTGTGTGTGTGTAGGAGGGGATCTCTATACTGCAGTGTGATTTCAAAATGTTAGCGATTGCTCTTGCTGTTTCAGGTGTGGAAACAGATGTTTTGAATAAGCTGAGGTGCAGCCATTAGCACAGGATGTTGCAAAGCCACCTGCACTGAGAGACACCTCCAGGAGTACAGGTGGGTTGGTGCCTCTGCCTCTGCTCCTGGTGGGTGTGTGACGAGGTGACAGAGTCTATGCTGTGCTTTAGAGTCTGTGCTTGGGGTACAAGGAAGTGGAGAGGCCATTGCACCAAAATGCATTTCTGAGGGAGAGAAGTAGGAGCTTTCGAGGGGAAGTGAGTTGCCATAGTAACTGAAGGTGGGATGGGGCCCTTGGGGCTGTCTCCCAGGCCAGGAGCTCTCCTCTCGCCTGCCCTTGGCTGGGTGTCCAAAAGGGTTGTCTCAGTCCCCTCTCCCAGCAGTAGTGCGAGGACCCTGGGTGAGAGGTGGCCTGGGGCTGCCTGGAGCAGGAGAGTCAGGGGGAGTGAGGAGCTTTCTCCATGAGGCTGAGAAAGTTGGACCCTGGAAACCCCAGGCTTAGATCCTTCCAGCTGAGCTACCTCAGCTGAAAAGACACCCTGTTTCTGTGTGTCTATATTTAAATCCTATGAAAATATCCAGATGGCCTTGCTTGGCCACGGGTTCATCCAATAGACCAGTCACTCTTGCCAGAGTAAGACCTAAAAGGAGTGTCTGTCTGGGTCACATGAGTGTTCCTGGGGGTGGCAGCAGTGGGCAGGGCGCTATAACTCAGTCCCTTTAGGTCACCTGAAACGATACAAGGGCGGTGCCCAGAGGGATGCTAAACAGACATAGCTGACCACCTCACAGGTACATCAGAAATGTAACTAAGTCATGCAACTCAGGGAGACCAGGGTCAGTACCCAAGACTAATGTAGAAAAGTGCTAAAATTTTGTTTGGAAAGGAAGTGATCAGTTCCACTCAGAAGAGCAATGACTGTAGAATGAGGTGGTGAACTAGGCTCGAAGACTTAGTCAAATTCAAA
Source organism: Pipistrellus hanaki (assembly GCF_964339955.1). Taxonomy (NCBI): domain Eukaryota; kingdom Metazoa; phylum Chordata; class Mammalia; order Chiroptera; family Vespertilionidae; genus Pipistrellus; species Pipistrellus hanaki. The sequence continues at coordinate 66,744,095 of NC_140507.1, forward strand.
CATGAGTTTATGGGGAAAGGATAAAGCATAGAGTTTAGACCAGACTCCCCCAAATCCCTGCCTTCCTTCCTCCCCCCAAGATCAAGACTCACTAGAAACATCTTGATCTTGCAAGTCTTACCCATGAACTTGCAGGAGGTCTTCTGGGCAGGAAACCACCTGGATGTGTGAATTATTCAGGCTGGGATTTGTTCACTGATGCACAGCATTGCAGTCTCCAGCGTTTATTGAACATCTGCTGTTTGCAGAGGCCTGTGCTCAGGACATAAAAGATAAAGTAATGCCCTTTCCATTGAGGACCTAGACATCTGGCCAAGGAGACAGGACACTCTCACAGTTCAAGGTTGTACAGGCTGGTGAGCCATGAGCATCATGGAAGTCAGTGCCAGAATTCAGACAAGGAATGGCCTGGAAGGTGGGGTGTCTTTGAGGGCTTAGGAGACGAGGCAAGACTTCAGTTAAGCCCTAAAGCAGAGTTTTAGAATTGGTGAGGAGCAGGGAGATCCCATATGGGCCAATGACAAACCAAGGGATAAAAGTTGTCCTTTATTCATTCATCAATTCAATCATTCATTCATTCATTCAGCAAGTTTACTGAGCACCTATTCTGTGCCAGGCGCAGCAGTAAACACGAGAAAGTTACTGTCCTCAAGGGGAAGTCAGGTGATAGAGCCAAGGATTGAGGGCAGGGAACATAGCCTAGAAGAAATGGCCAGATTCTCACAGTGGTTTGCTGCCGGGACAGGAGGAATAATCCATAGCTTCCAGGAAGTGGAAAGAGGAGGGGTCTCCTTTGTGGGCAGCATGCAGCCCCGCAGGTGTGCTCTTCCCTGAGGTGTAGCTCAAGGGCACATCTGGGAAGACCCCACTATCATGTGCACTCTTCACACAACCCCCCTTCTCTCACTAGCATCTCCGCTGCACATCATAACACACACGCAGCAATGTAACCCGCCCCATCCCCCCACCTATACACAAGCACACACAACATCCCAACACAATTCTCTCCCACCACACACACGTAACTGGTGCCAAGGGTCTGGTCTCTGGATGTCCTTCCCCCGTCTTAGGCACTCCCAGTACCAGCTCTGACCAATATCTGGAATAAAGATGAGCCAGGATAGATGATCTGTGTAGAGCCAGACCAGCGGGTATCTCCTCCTGCTTCGGTCACCATGGCAACCTCTGATGAGGAGAGAAAACACAATTTCTGGAAGCTCCTGGGAGCTCCCTGGCTCCAGTGGGCAGCTCTGTGGGGTGCAGGCTTGTGTTCCCCATCCTCTTGGCCCCAGGCATTAGTGCTCCTGCAAGTCTGTGGAACACAGGCGGGGATTTCACTGCCTCCATCCACCACCGCCGCCGGAGGTCAGTCCTGAGTCCTGGCCCTGAGCTCCCTCTTTCAGTTGAGTATCAGGGTTTATGAGTAAACCCAGACCAGAAAGCCTGCCTTGTCACAGCTCAGGCCGAATGACCCCACATCCCCTGGGTGGGGGTGGGGGTGGGGGGGAGGTGGCGGGGAGAGAAAGCATTATCTGCTTTAGAAAAGGAAAGAAAGTGACTACAGTGTGAGTGTGGCCTGAGCCACCCTGAATTTCTTTCCATTTATAAAACAGGTTCTAGTCCATGGAGCCCTTCCCTCACTCTCATGGCTCTGCAGGTGGATGCTGCATCACCCCATTTTCAAAAGAGGGGCAGAGACCCAGGCAGTGAGGCAAGGTGACTCCCCAAGTCTCACTGCTCCCACTGGGAGTGGTTCTGGTCTCAGAATGCAGACCTGCAGCCTGGGGAGCTGGGGTCCCCCTTTGATCTTAGGTAGGAGGTGGGAGGTGGCCCGGCCTGGCTAAGACTGGGAATTACAGTGGGGGCTCCAGCTGCCTTTCCTGCAGCCTTCTGACTGCCCCTATGCCCCCTTACCGCCCCTTTCCCCCAACCCCCAAGCACTGGCTAAGGATAGGAAAGATGCTGCTTGTCCTTAGGCCACTCCTGAGCTCAGGGAATGACTCTCTCTAAGGAGGGTTTGAGGCTAGTGACACAGGCAACACACTCAACAGAGACACTGGATTTCAGGAGTGAACCCTGACCTGGCTGAGGAGCATGACAGCCACAGAAGGGGGTAAACACACAGAGGTGGCAGAAGGCTCAGCAGCAGACAGAGCCAGAGGCACTGTCCCCCAGGAGCGGGCCCGCTGCTGTGGTCTGTCTCCTGCAGGAACATTTGTGCTATGAAGAATTGCCCTCCTCTGGTTAAGGATCCTGCAGGAGGCAGGCCTGGGGGGATGGGATGACTGCCTGCCCTCATGTGCCCACCATTGCCTACTATCTGCTCTTCTGTTGCTGGAAGCAGGGCCAGCCTGGACTATAGGCAGGGCCTCACATGCCTGTGCAGAGCAGTCTGTGGCTCCTCTACTGAGCGTACTGAGTGTACTCAAGGAGACAGGACACTCTCACAGTTCAAGGTCATACAGGCCGGTGAGCCATGAGCGTCATGGAAACCAGTGCCAGAATTCAGACAAGGAATGGCCTGGAAGGTGGGGTGTCTTTGAGGGCTTAGGAGACGAGGCAAGACTTCAGTTAAGCCCTAAAGCAGAGCTTTAGAATTGGTGAAGAGCAGGGAGTTCCCAAATGGGTCAATGACAAACCAAGGGATAAAAGTTCCCCTTTATTCATTCATCCATTCACTCACTCACTCATTCGTTCAACAAGTTTACTGAGCCTAAAACCAGAGTGTGTGAATTTACACACAAGGACCCTTGACTGGCACTTCTGCTGGAAGGAAGAGTGTAAGTTTACATGCATGAAGTTGTTATGTCCTCACCAAGCACTGCGTGTAGTCGACTGTAAATTAGGAAACATAGCTGTGAATGCAGATGGACTCCCAGCAAAAGCTTCTTTAAGAGGACAATGGTCACCACCCCGTGGTTCTCCCCGGAGGTGGCACCAGCCCCTCTAAAGGGCACATGGAGTCATGAGAAGGGGGTCACGCTGTTTTATGCCACTGCTCAGCCCTCAGTTATACATTTTGCCTCCCCAAATGGATTGTATGTTCTCCCTCCTTTCAGCCAGGGCTCTTGGTTGTAAGCATCAAAAGACAACATTATTGTAAGGTATTCACAGAAGTGGCAGGAGGTAAAGACTCAAACAGGCAGATCCAGGGCTGCTGGGAAAACAGGCGGGCAGCCCTGTAAATGAAATGACCCTCTGAGACCAGTTCAGTGGGGTGCTAGGTTGTTACCCACACAGCACCCCAGACCACTTTTAACACCAGGAATGTGAGTTTCCACACCAACTAACGGATTCTCTGGTTCTCTGCAGCCACCAACTGGGTAGCCTACAATTTAACTCAGTTTGACACTGTCCACCTCAAGCTGGCATCAGATTCGCCAGTTAGGGGCTCAGTCCCACTAGGCTGTCCCCCACATCACACATCAATCGCAAGTCCCAGGATGTCACCTGTATTTCTAAGTGACTGGTTATCAATCAGGAATCGCCCACAACCCCCTCCTGAGATTCAGTCGTTTGTGAGAATGGCTCACAAAACTCAGGGAAACATTCCCTTATATTCACTGGCCAGGTGAAGAGGTCCTACATAGGACAAGGTGTGGGGGAGGGTGCAGAGCTCCCACGCCCTCCCAGACATGTTGCCCTCCCAGCACCCCCTGTCTTCCCCAACCTGGAAGCTCTGAACCCCTTCAGTTAGGCTGTTTTTGGAGGCCTCATTAGATAGAAATGATCTATCACCTCGTTATTTCCCCCTGGCCACTGGCCCTATCCTGAGGGACTACCCAAATGTCAGCTCATTAACATGAGCTGTAGTGAGGGCCAGAGAGCCTTGCTATGAGTAACAAAAGATGCTGCTTTCATTATATCAGTATGCAGCTGTCCCAGGAGCTGGGACAAAAAGCAGACATTATAACAGAGGTTTTCTTATCAGTCTCGTCACCTAGAAGATCAAAAGGGTTTTAGGAGCCCAGCCGTGTTTGTTCAGTGGTTCAGTGTCAACCTATGAACCAGGAGGTCACCCATTGATTCTGGGTTAGGGCACACGCCCAAGTTGGTGGCTCAATCCCCAGTAGGGGGCGTACAGGAGGCAGCCAATCAATGATTCTCATCATTGATGTTTCTATCTCTATCTCCCTCTCTCTTCCTCTTCTCTGAAATAAAATATAAATATAAATACAAAACGTAAATATATATTTTAATATGTGTATATATTTTAAATAATATATATTTATATAATATATATTACTTATATATTATTTAAATATATTATATTTTATTTAATATAATTTAAATAATATTTAAATAATATATATTATTTAAATATATATAATATATATTTAAAATATATAAAAATTACATATATATATTTTAAAGGGTTTTAGGAACTCTGTCTCAGGAACTGGGGATAGAGACCAAATATATTTCTCATTATATCACAATAACAGACCCCCAACAGACCTTTACCAGGGATGACTTAGCTAATCCCACTTTCCCAGCAGGTCACATCTGCCTCTGAGACTGGATATGGCCACAAATGAACCCCACCTGACCCTCCATTCTGCCCTCACACACCAGATTCAGAGGCCTGGGCCTGGGCATCTGATTGGCCAAGTTCAACTCACATGTTTGCACCTGGTTGCCAGGGCACCTGGTGGCCAGAGAGGAGGAAGGATGTGATCCTCTGGTTTCAGAGGGCCCATGTCCTGCCTGTTTGCTCTCCCGAACAAAACAGGGAGCTCCCTACAAACAGTAAACGGCAAACAAACAAAAGACAAATATCAACAAATACTGGCCATGTTATTCTATCTTCTTTGTCCAACACATGCTTATGTTGGCTGCAAGTGTCAGAAACCCAGTCAAAGAAGCTTAAGCAAAGAGTGTATATAAGCTATAGAATCAAGGTCAGGTGGTGGCTTCCAACAGGGCTGAGGGCCTCCGGCTATCTCACCTGCTTGGCTTGGTTCGTCAGGCAGCCCCTCTGCCTGTGGTGAGCGAGATGGTGAGCCAGCAGCCCCAGCCAGCAGGGAACACGCAGCTCCAGGATGGTTCTGATGCAAAATCCCAGGAGGGCTCTGATTGGCCTAGCTTGAGTCATATGACCACCCCGAGCAAGAGAGGGACCTTCAGTCCCCAGCAAGCATATGAAGGGGCTCCCCATAGGTGGGGGGGGTGGGGGGGTGGGAAATGCTTTTTCCAGAAGGAGGGAAGGGATGTTGAGTGGAAATTGCCTGATGATGCTGGACAGGGAGGAGGGCCTAGAGCTGTACCCGGGGTACTGAACGGCCCTGACTGTGCCAGCACCTAGCCCTGGCCCTTGATGCAGGGGGAGGCCGCTCCTGTCTTCCTAAGGCCTGATAGCCTGTGTCCAGGACCCTGAGGTCAGGGCAGGTATGAAAGGCACAGGCAGTGAAGGTGCCATTGCAGGAAGTCCAGGTCCACTCTGCTTCCCTGAGCCTGCCCAGACTGGCTCAGACCTGAGCAAGTATATAGGCCACAGTGAGTGAATGAGTGAGTGAGTGTTGAGGGTAGGGCATAGAAAGAGGGGAAATCTGTTCCCTTTGCTCATTTAGCCCATGAATATTTAAAGAGAGCAGCATGATGCTACATGTTGGAGGTTCCAGGATACAAAGCCTGATTCTCACTTTCATGAAGCCCAGTTTGGTGGACAACACCATAAAAAGGTCCCAGCCTGGATGGTGTGGCTCAGTTGGTTTGAGTGTTGTCCTGTGCACTGAAAGGACACTGGTTCAGTTCCTGGTCAAGGGCACACACCCAGGGTGCAGGTTTAGTCCCAGGTTGGGGTGTATACAGGAGGCAAAAAATTGATGTCTCTCTCTCTTCCCTTTCCCTTCCTCTCTAAAATAAAAAACATAAAAAGAAAAAATATATATATGGTCCCTGGTAGAAGTGCTGTGGCTTGAAAGGGCCAGTAAGACTAGTGGTTATAAGCCAGGGTGGAGCCGGCTGCAGGGGTTCAAATCCCAGCTTCACCCCTTAGTTCTGTGATCATGGGCAAGCTAGTCAACCGCCCTGTGCCTCGGTCTCCTCGTCTGTGCAATGGAAACAATGATGACACTTGCCTCAGAGGGTTGTTGTGGGGACTAAATGTGTGAGTGCATGTAAAGCTCTTAGAACAATGCCTGGCATGGTACGCTCTGAGTAAGCATTAGCTAATATTGTTGTGATGACATCATTGTTTCTCTGAAGTGCTCTTGTTGCACACACAGCTCGGGCAAGTTAAGGAAAACTTCCTGAAGGAAAATATCCCTGAGAACTGAGGCATAGAGGGAGGGAAGGGCCTTGCAGGCTGAGGGAACAGCCTGTACAAAGTCACAGGACCTGAGAGAACGTGGAATTCGGTGGGACAGGTCGTGCTGGACAGGTGGACTTTTATGGAGAAGAAACTGAACGGTTCTAGCAAAGAACCTAAGACCGGGAGGAGCAGGCACAGGCCCGTAGATCCAAACAGAGAGCCCGTGGCTTTCTAGTTTCTCAGGAGAATGTAGGGCAACAGGTCTGAGAGAGGCAGACAGGGACAGAAAATGGGCCAGCGGCCCCCTGTACCATTCCCTGCCCTCAGAGCCCATCTAGGAAGTGGGTTTGAAAGTTGTCCAAGTGAACAGATTAGGTCATCGTGAGGCGAGGTGTTGGCTGAGTGACTGAGCTGCACCCACATGGCTCCTCCGGCAGCCGGAGGAATTAGCTCATGGCTGGCACAGCCCTTCCCTCCCACAGCCGCCGTGGCCCAGAGCGAGCCAGGCAGCCTGCTTGAACAGCAGCCGCTGTGTGCAGAAAGCCATGTCCCCACCGCAAAAAGGCCCACATGGCCCGGGGCTGGCTCCTTGCAGGGGGTGGGCTGGACTGCCTGGGGGGACTATGGTCTGACCTTGTTTTTCCGGCTGCCCTCGGTCCCAGGCGGCCCTGGCTTTCCTTGTCAGGTTCTCGCCTTTGCAAAGCCTGGAGAGAAGGTGTGTAGGAAGGACTTGGGTTCGGTGTAAAGAAAGCCTGACTGTCCAGGCGTTAGAGGGTCCCTCCTCTAGAGCCCACACCCTGGAAGTTCCTGGTTTGTCCAGATAAACGGAAGCCCCCACTGCCATTCTGCCTCAGGAAGCTGCCCAGCGCTCCTCTGCCCCCTACACCTGGCTGGCACCTCTCCTGCAGCTCAGACTGGGTCCAACTCAGTCATGCCTGGCCTGGCCTGCCTGGGTGACATTCTATCTGGAAGGGAGGGAAGAAACTCAACTGGGCCCTTGGGCACTGGGACGTCCAGAGAGGCAATGTTCCCTGGTTCAGTGACCAGAAGGACAGATTCGGTTTCAGCAAATCCCGGGAAGTGCTGGGGGCAAAGCAGGCAGTCGAGAACTTGGTCCCTGCAGGCTGCACCTGACCATACCTCCTAAAGTGGTTAAGTCCTAAGCCACCACATGTGCCTTGATCATAGTAATAATCCTCAGGCGGGTTCTGCTCTCTACGGTTTGCAGAGAGCTTTTACAGGTGAGTCCAGATGATTCTCACAGCATCTTTAAGAGGCAGATGGGGAGGGGAGTGTCAGTGCACAGACTGGGAAACTGAGGCCAAGAGGAGAGGGCTGATTCAAGGTGCTTGCATTCCACCCCAGTCCTTGCTCTCACCTCCTGGCTAACACAGTCAAACCTGGGTTACCTGGGGGGCCCCCGCCATGAGCAGGGGTGTTTAAAATGTGAGCAGGAAGGGAAGGGTGCAGGGTATATTGTGGTGATTTTGTAAGCTGGGCTCTTTTTCCTCCTCGCTATGGCAGACCTAGTCTGGCATGATGAAAATGCAATTGAGACCTAAAAATTGTGTGAAAGCAGGTGGGGTCCACTGACTTCATCTCAGTTGGCTTTCAAGGAAGAATGGAAGGGTGTGGAGATGGGCTCAGGTCAGGGACCACCAGGATGACTGCTCGGGGCTGCCGGAAGGGACCATCTGGGGCTATGACTGATATGGCCATATGACTGATAGGTCTTATCATCTTAAGAATAATATTTTTCAATTAAATTTATTGGGGGTGACATTGGTTAATAAAATTATATAGGTTGAGTATAATGCTTTTTACAGTGTGACTTTAGAGGTGTGCTTGTTTGAAGTGTGCCACTTACTAGGTTAAGAGCTCGCTCTTTGCTACTTTAATCCTCACAATGCCAGAGAAAGCCTACAGTATTACTCCAGGGTCTGTGTCATGAGCGAGGGACCCAGGCAGTCCCACAGCGCCCTGCGCCTGGGTTGACCCTTTGCTGTTGTCATCTTAAAAGTCTGCGTGCTTTTTAACAAGGAGCCCCTCATTCTCATTTTGCACCAAGTCGGGCAAATCACATAGCCGGTCCTGGTGACCCCCACCACTCAGAAGAGGACGCAGAAGCAGAGTGGTCACAACGCAACATGCCCACGCTCGGAGAGCTGGGTGCCCCGGGGTCTGACCCGAAGGCCACACCCTCTGGAGGAAAGAGAGGCTGACTGGAGCCTACAGGCTGTGCCTAAATCCCACTCCTGCCACCTGCCCAGGGCCAGAGACGGGCCCCTCAGCCCTCCCACCTGGGAAGTGGGGTGATCCCTCCCGCTGCTCAGGGTTATGGGGAGGAGCAGTGGTGAGCACAGGGGTGCTTTTACACGCTCCCCGAGACTCAGCGGATTAAAGGATCGTCATTAGCGCTGGTGCTCCTGTTAATGCCCCCAAGTGGTCCTGATGTGGTTTTCACAGGACTTCTCTGGATTGATTTAGAAAATGATAAGTAATATAACCTTCCCCTCCCCAAGGAGGCAGCCTCATAAAGCCATCCAGTCATCACTGTCGCCCACCCCAAAGGGAGACCCTTCCCTGACAGGTCTCCCTCCACTGTAGATGCCCTGCCATCTTCCGTGAGTGTGTGGCTGGGGGAGACGGAGGGGGCATGAGGCTGTCCCATTAGTTTCGTCTGCTCATGGTTGCCTGCAATGAGATCCTCTCCAAAAGGCATTGCTGGAAATAACCAGAGCTCCTGTGTCCGTGGGAAGAAGCCTTTACGGGGTAAAGCCGCCTCAAGGCACACTCAAAACAGATCCTGGCAGCTCAGCAAAGAGGCAGACGGCGCCTGGGAGGGGCCCCAGAAAGTGACGAATAGGTCTTCAGAAGAGATTTGAAAGACGCCTGTGTGACCACGTGACTGAACAGAAAGACACCCATGAGAACACCCCACTTAAGCCTACACAATACATGGACCAACCTTAGTTCTGCCAATGTCCCAAACCCAGGACGTTGGTATGATGGCCCCATTTTATTGATAAGGAAACTGAGGCTCAGCTAGCCTGACAGTACCTTCAGCTAAGGCAGTCTGATTCCACATCTGGTGTTTCTATCTCAAGACCAGAGGTTCCTAACCCTGGCCTCACTCAGGCCCCTTGGGATGCTTTAATGTACTCCGAGTCCCACTCCACATGAACTGAGTTACAACCCCCAAGCCTGGCAATGCACGTTTGTGGAAATTTCTCAGGGGATTCCCAACTGCATGGTTGGAGGTGAGAGCCAGGTTTCTCTGCCATCAATTGGGGTGGAATGGTCCTCCTTGGTCCTCAGGGGTGCCCCAGAGCAGGGGCATCAGAGCACGGGGAGAAGGCAGCCAGTCTCCCTCCGGGAAGGTTACAGTGCGGGCGGGGATTGTAGAAACACCTGGGACAACCAGCCAGCTCTGCTCTTTCTGAACATCTCCACGCCCCCGTGGGAGAGAAGCCGCACCCCCTCCCTAAGTGGCCCTGCCTGTGTTTGATTTTGCTCCCCTCCATTTCTGCCTTGTCCTGTGCCTGCTCACCATCACTCAATGCCCAGTCCCCTCACCCCAGACAAGCAATCGCACTCTTGGTTCCAGGTGTTGTTGTTTTTTTTTTTGTTTGTTTGTTTGTTTTTCTTGCAGAGACCTCTTAAGGCACCTACAAGTCAATAAAAGTCTCTTCCTCCCCCCTCTCTTCCACACCAAGGCTGCACCCTCTCCAGGCTGCAAATGCCCTGTGTTTTCCAGGGAAGCTGTATCTTAGACGTGGTTCCATATCCCTTCATTCTTTTTCACAGCTTGCCTCAGCACAGATTTTTTAAAAATATATTTTATTGATTTTTTACAGAGATGAAGAGAGAGGGATAGAGAGCCAGAAACATCGATGATAGAAAAATATTGATCAGCTGCCTCCTGCACACCTCCCACTGAGGATGTGCCCACAGCCAATGTACATGCCCTTGACTGGAATCGAACCTGGGACCTTTCAGTCCACAGGCAGATGCTCTATCCACTAAGCCAAACCGGTTTTGGCCTCAGCACAGATTTTTTTAATCTGCACCCCAAAATCCAAGAAGTTCTCTTCATTGTCTGAGTCAAATGGTCCTGCTCTGATGTACCCTGTGGGTGCAGGGATGTGGAGGTGGTGGCGGGGGAGGGGGGTAGAGAGGGGTAGGGGGGAAGGAGTTCTAACTCCAGGTTACTTCTCTACCCTGTGCCCTGATAATATGGGGCAAGCACCTTGGCTCTACCTTCTCCCCAGAGGTGGGGAGGCCAAATCAGATGGAGCTGATGCCCTTGCCCAGGAGGCACTGCTGTGTGGGCAGGAACATGATAACCATCTTCCCAGAAGGGTGAGTCATCCTGAATCCATAGGCTCTTCCTGGGCTCCAGGTCTATTTGCTTCCTCCTCTGAAGAGCGAAGTAGGTGTTGTTTTGGGAGGAAGCAGCTGAGCGTGCACAGGAGATGGGCCTTGAGGAGCTGGTGCCTGAGGACAGGTGCTGTGGTGGGTGGGGTGGGCGGGGTCAGTGATTTCTGGACCCAATGGCACTCCTGCATCTGCACAGGGACCCTCAGGCAGCTGCGCCTCGGGTCTGGCTCACGGAGACCTGAGCCCTCAGAATTGAGCCACCTGCCCGTGTCCTTGCTAATTGTGGGGAGCTCGTCAGGTGAGTCATTTAACCCCTGAGAAACTCCGGTGTCTCACACGTAGAATGGGGACAAAAGCCAGGGATTATAGACCTACAGTGAGGATGAGGAAGTAATAGAGGTGCAGTCATTTCCTAAATCGTGAAACACTGTACTACAAAGTATTGGTTTATTATTACCTCCTCTGCTCCAAGTTAAGGCATTAAAATCGCCTCGTGTCTAATCCCGAAGTACTAATTAGCAGCCTTGTCCCTGAACCTGTCAGTGTCCCCTGCTCAGGAGCGCGCAGGCCCTGCTCACAGCCTTGACTGCCATTGTTCGCACCCTTCCTGCAGGGCCTTCCTGGACTGGCCAGCCGCTTCTTGCCACCTGCCCTCCCCCACAAGGGGGAAGCTGCTTCCCCGCCTATCGCTGATCTGCCTGCATCTCCGGGGCTGATAGATCTTCTTGGCAAAGCAGCCCCGAAGATTCCTGCGAACGCTTGTCTGTTCCTGCCTTGTGTGGAGCATGGCGCCCACAGGACTCCGGAAAGAATCTTAACCCCGAAGCTCTGCCGCTGCTCTGGAAGGCACTCCGTGCGCTCCTGCCCCGTCCCTCTCGGCTCCGGGAGCTGCTCACACCCCAGCGATGCCCATGGGAGCCTTGGCCCCAGCTGGGTGAGACCATTCCAGAGTGGGCCCCAACCTTACCAGCCCCCAGCACTCCCTCAGCACCTCCACCGCCTTCCATGTCCGACCACCCGGCAGGCTCTAGGATGTCTGTGCCCCAGATCCAAGTGGAAGAAGTGCTGGTGGGGGAAGAGGTGCTGGCGGGAGCAGCCCCGCCTCCTGACGACCACCTCCGGAGCCTGAAGGCCCTGACGGAGAAACTGAGGCTGGAGACCCGCAGGCCCTCCTACCTGGAATGGCAGGCGAGGCTGGAGGAGCAGGCCTGGCCCCTCCCCAGGCCGGCTGCTGAGCAGCGGGAGTGTGGGGAGGAAGAGCCCTCCCCGCCGAGAGAGCCCAGGCAGCACCCGCCACCCAGTGCAAGTGCCAGCCAGGATGCCGGGACCGGGGCCTCGGGCAAGCTGGAAGGCTTTGAGAATATCGACGAGGCCATAGTCTGGCTCCGGAAGGAACTGGTAAGTGGCTGCCCCTGCAAGGACCCCAAGATGCCATTCTGTGTGTGCGTGTGCGTGTGCGTGTGTGTGTGTGTGTGTGTGTGTGTTGTCTGTCTCTATCTCTGTCCCCTCTCTGTTTCTGACCCATCTCTACCTCTCCCAAGTGCACATCTGTCATTTCCTATTAAATCAAAGGTAGACTTTATTGCCATATAGTTACATGGCATCCATGCGTCAATAAGCCCCTCATCACAGGTACTTCTGAAGCGAGTGTTGCCCATGAGAACCTGAGCCCATGAAGGTGTCCTCAGCCTTCCCCAGCGCCACTCCTGGCGTTAGTCTCATACTCTGGTCCTGGGGCTGCTCTGGGGTATGGTCCCTGGAGTATGGCTGCCCCTTACCTCTGAATCCCTCTCACCTGCCATCCACCCAAGCTGCCGCCTGGCTCTTATGGCCATCCCTTTAGCAGATGGAGTGGTCACTCTCTTGGCAGTGCTGTGCTGGCCAGTGAGGTGAGCCCAGAGCAGAGCTGCCCGGCACAGAGCTGGAGATGAGGGAGGGGGTGCTGCTGTAAGTGGCTCGGGCTCAGCCCAGCAGCACTCTGTAGATACTGAGGGGTGAGCAGGAGCTGCACGGAGGGCTGGTGGCTGATCAGGCCTGCGGTGAAGGCTTTGGGCTGGGCCGAGCAGGAATCTGCCCAGAAGTCCGGGCTGGGAGGGCATCCAGGTGAAACGAATGAAAGCAGCAAGCATGGGTTTGGGAGCTGGGGCCAGCAGTTGGGCCTTTTTCTGCTCAGGGGCTCAGCAGGCTTCCATCAGTGGCATCTCCCAACAAGTGAGAGAGGGGTGGGCATGTAGAGCTATGTGCCCTTAGCCCAGGGGAGAATCTCTGATCCCAGGCCTGAGGGCCTCTCAGCAGAGTCAGGCATGATGCTAACCTCCCATACTCCCAACTCCTGCTCTGTGTTCTATCACCTGCTGCCCGGCCACACCTGCCCAGTCAGGCCACGCTAACCACAGTTGAGTCAGTCATCAAGGGCCAACTTCCTTTCTGAGCTACCAGTAACTTCTGAGTCAATAGTGTAGGCCCGTGGTCAGCAAACTACAGCTCTTTGACCCCTGGAGTATGGCTCTTCCACAAAATACCACGGCCTGGGTGAGTCTATTTTGAAGAAGTTTAGAAGAAATTTAAGTTTAAAAAATTTGGATAGGCAGATCCTGTTTGGTTGTCCCGCACAATCCTAAAAACACATCCCACTGGGGCCTGGAGTCCCCCGTGAGTTGAAATAACCGTGGCTGGGGCAGGGGGTGTTCAGGGACTCGGGCATAAAATTGGAAATCATTTTTTTTGTTTTAAGCTTTGATATTGAGACTGCTTCTTAAAACATACCATTCCTCTATGTCTGTCTTTAGTAACTGGTGTGTAAGTTGGTTTGCATAAAAGGTGGGACACCTGTGGATTCTGCTCAAGGGGGTGCAGGAGGGGAGGAGAGATGGGCCCACGGTGTCCAGGGCAGACCCTGGAAGTTGCCCTTTCAGTTCCTGAGGCTGAGCTGCTTTTATTTGTTTTCACAAAGAGAAACAAGAAATATTTCCATTAATCAAGGATTCAATTTGTTGGGTTAGGGTTCATTTGAGGTTGTATTGCTTTGGAGAGCAGAGGCTTTTACTTTCTAAGCGAGCATTCGACATCAGCTCCCTTTGGGGTGGAGATCGGAGACAGAGTTCCCTGTGTATAAACCAGCAGGGAGTTCTCTGGAGCTTGTCCTCATCCTGGAGCATCAGGGAGAGGTGCCTCTCAACCCAGGCTGCATAGTAGAATCCCCACGGAAACCTGGAAATCTCCCAAATCCTAACCACATCCCAGACCAATCAAATGAACATCCTGGCAGGGGGGGCAGGAAGGATTTGAGGACCCAGACATCAGTGATTCTTAAAGTTCCCAGGTACTTCCTCAGCCAACCTAGGGGGTGAACCATTGCCACAGGCCGACGGGCCAGACTCATTTTTGTTGCCAAGCCATTGCAAGCCAAGCAGAACAAGTCGTCTGGCCAGACAATGCTGGCGGAGAAGAGGAAGGTGAGCCAGGTCGAGGACACCCGTGGGTAGTGGATAGAGTAACACTCCATAGGAGGAGGGAGGAGCATTCATGGTCAGGACTAATTTGGCTGGCAAAGGCTGTGCTGGGTGCAAGTTCCTCAAGCCAGGGTCTTGACCCCTCTGGATGCAGGAAATTGGAAGAACAGATGAATGACAGCAGGTAGGTGGGACATGCTTTATTATGAGCAAAGCAGCCAGCAACTGGCTGGTTGGTGGCAGCTTATATACACCTCAAACAAAAGCCGTACCAATTAGTGACGCTCTCTCGCTCGTGCTATATTAACATAAACAGGCTATCTAAGACGTCAGCAGTCACCAGAATGCGTGGGTGTGGGGGCAAAAGGAGAAACAAGATTGGAGGGAGTCCCAGCCCTCACTCCATTACCTCTTTGATTCTTACACCAGGCCTGTGTGATTGCAGTTATTGTGCCCCTTTTACAGATGAGGGCTCCTAGAAGTCAGATGACCTGCCTAGAATTATATTACTAGTACAGGGCAGAGCCAGAGCGTGAACTCACCCTTCCCCACTGGGTGTATAACACTTTGGGGAGAGAGAGCTCGCCAGGAGATGAAGCTGGAGAGATAGGTCTCCTGCAGAGGGCGCTGCTCAGACATGCCACTCTGGCTGCAGGGTAGAGAATCTCTTAGAGCTGTGACTCAGACTCTAATGTGCATACAGGTCACTAGGGTCTTTTGTTAAAAGGAAGATTCTGATCCTAAAGATCTGAGATGGGGTTCATGATTCTGAATTGCCACCAGGCTTGAAGGTGATGCTACTCTGCTGGTTCTCAGACCACACTTTGAGAATTAGGATGGATAGACAGGCAAGACTGGGGCTAGGGGACTAGGAAGGGACCTCAGAGGGAAGCCCAATGATCCCCAAGCCTGTACCCTGAGCCCTGTCCCTTTTGGCGTGGGGCTCGGCCAGTGAATGGGCTTCTGGGAACTATTCACAGCATCCTGCAGTGAGGGTCCAAGAGCCCAGTTCTTTCAGAAGAGGGTATGTGTAAGGTCAAAAGCAACCCAAACACAAAAGGGCAGGCAGGCCAACTCGAATCCGTGTAATTCTGCCCTTTTAGAAGATTAAACAGTAACAAGGCAACTCGTAAAATCCTTTGATTGAATTAAAAACACGATTTCAACATTTGAATAATAAACCCATTCTCTGTTTTTAAGTCTCAGTCAAAACAATCAACTCCGTCATTTTTTTTTTTCTAATTTATCATCTGTTAACTCATTCAAGATATTATTTAAAATTAGCATTTTTTTTTAATTCAATGAAAGTAGTTTCAAATAACTTTTAAGCCCAGAATCAAGGTTTCTCTCTACCTGAGCAAGTCCTTTCTGCTGCTTTGTCCAGGACAGGTGCAGATTTGTTTTTCCCCCTGAAGTGGCTAAGAAAACAGACTAGAAATCTATAATTCCATCATCTATGGCTGTTTTCCCTACAGAAAGCCAAACCCTCAGTATGACCGGAGCCTTGGCTCAGTTGTGGGTTTATGCCCAGTGGTCCCAGTAGCAGTTACCACAACCAGCAAGGTGTTGGTTGTCCATGTTGATCCTTTTAGAGGCAGGCCATGTGGGTCTGGAAAGATCGGCTTGTCCATTCCCTGCCTCCTGCAAGTCCAGCTCAGAGACACACAGTGACTGCCTAGATCTTCACTTGTTTCCAGGGCTTTCAAGGCTCCCAGCAGCTCCCTCAGGGGTCTCCTCTCCCTCTCACTTTCCATCAGAGGAAATGACAGTCACTCTTGACTGCCCCAGGAACTTGCAAGTAGAATGGTGTGTTTGTTTTGTTTTGTTTTGTTTTGTTTTTTCAGGCTCCTGTGTTGGGAGATACAAGGAAGGTGTTTCTCATCAAGGTGTAGCTATTGGCATTGTCCCTCCCGCTAGGAAGGCCTGAGTGTTCAGACAGGCTGCCGCCTCTGCCCTAGGTGGCTTCGGGCCACCTGGCTCCTCCAGGCCCACATGCGGCTCTGCTGTTTGTGGGAGACAGACTCAGCACCTAGTTACATGGATGTTGTGCAACTCTGATATTTCCAGACTTCTCATCTCGCCAGAACGTCACAGTCTTCAGCTTCCCACCTTCAGTCAAGTGGCCTGGGCTGGGGAGGGGGCAATGTTCCAGGAATGGGGGGCTAGAGGGCACAGGGCCCTGAAGCTGTGGGACTGAGCCCTCTGGCTGAATTCACAAATGCATCTGAGTGTGTGTGATCCCAGAGCTAGCAGCTGTGGGAAGGAGGGGTGGGAGTTGTACTAGGGGGAGGGGCAGCTCTCTGTCTTCTCTTTAATTCTGCTGCAGTGTCCCCCTTGCCAACCTGAAAGGCAAAGAAAGGGGAGAAATCTGCTTGGCCTGTGCGATGCCAAATGAAAACAAAGCATTCCAGCTTTCTCCTAAGGGGTTGTCTTTATAGTGAGAATCCCTGGGCGTTGGCAGATAGTTTTCTTTAGCCTCATGCAAAGTGTTAGATCCCTGCAGACAGAGCCCCTCAAAGGTGTTTATGGTTGTTAGAGAGAACAAAAAGAAACCTGACAAGTTTTCATCATTCCAGGGCCTGCTGTGGCAGGAGGCTGTAGCCCTGGACTCAACTAGCCCCTCTGTGGTGGCAGCTTGAGTTGCTCCTCCCCTGGTTAACCCTCTCCTGCCTGTGCTGGGCAAGCAGATGACTGGGTTGTCCAAGCCCAGTCCTCTGAGGCCAGTTTTACCATTTCTGCTGAATGAGACGGCCGGATGACAGATCAAACTCACCGAGCATCTTTCGATGAGGATGAAAGTGAGAAATGTGAAGATGGCAGCCACATTAATGCATACTGTTTTTTGGTGGCTTGGAGGTATTTGCTATTCCCATTTTATAGATAGGAAGGTTGAAAATCAGAAGGATGAGGCTGAGGGTCACAGAGGTTGACTTGCCCAAGATCAGATGCAAGGGTGTGGCTAAACCAAGACACAGACCTGCATGCGTGTTGTGGCTCTGGCTCCAGATATTTTTCCTTTGTACAAGGTATAGATACTGGCATCAAATGTTTGAGTCAGTGGGGCCATGATTTGTCAAAAAGCCCACATTTGAAACCCTGCAGTTGTAGAAAGGGACACTCGTAAAGGGTTACAGAGAGCTATTAGCAATGTCTCATAACTGCTTTTAGCAGGGACAGGGCAGCCATGCCCATTCTATGGTGAAAATAATACCTGTTCAGAGCCACCAGCTGCTGGCTGAGCTGGGTTAGATCCACAAGAGAATTCCTAGTCCAGGTGACCCTTCGCTCCAGGGGAAGTCTTTTCAGTCTGTGTCAAGCCCCTCAGTCTGTCCACACCAGCAAGCTGCAGGAGGAAAACAGCGTTCTGTTCCTCTGACCAGAGGCTGGCCCTGTCGTGGTTACTACAGAATGTATGGACAAAGGTGCCAGCAAAGGAAATAGGTCAAAACAACAATGGTCTTTGCTTCCTGGGTGCTACTATCATTCTTCAGCCTGGAACACGACTTGCTTTAAACCCAGGTGGAAACAGTTTATACTGTAAACAAATGTCTGTGAAGCGTTTTCCATGCCTCATCTCATTTGATCCCCAAAGAAGTCCTGGAGTAGGTAGATAGACTGGGTAGAATCCTATTTTCCTTTCATTAGCCAGAAAACAGAAATTTAGAAAGCTTAGAAACTTGACCTGACTAAAAAGAAGTAAGAAATGGTGGACCTTGAAAATGACTTCAGGTTTTCTCACTGTATACAGAATATAGTCAAACACTGAGGCACACAGTAGTGTCAGGAGTTTAACAGGTGCCTGCGGGTCATTCTCAGGCCATTGGCTCATTAACCAGTCACAGGCAGAGTGGAAAAAACATAAAATTTCTAACTAGATTAGACTTCCAATTAGGTTGTACCACATCTGAGCTGGGTGACTTTAGGAAAACCAACTAGCCCAGCCCTGGGCTTTGTCATTGTAAATTGGGTATAATAAATACCTACCTAGCAGGGAGTTATGAGGGGACAGTGAGGAGGGCAGGAGAAAGGTACCTGCCAAGGAACTAGATTATGCACATGCATACACATCACATCATTCAATAGGCACTATCACTACCCCCATTGTACAGAAGAGAAAGCTGAGGTAAAGCAATTGCCTATGATCAACCAGCAGAGCATGGATTTGAACCTATATCCACCTGACCTCTTAACCCCTGCCAATTGCTCCTGTGAGCAAATGAGTAAGAGTGCACTTTGTATTTTATAAAGTTTTATGCTCATTCAACACATTCTCTCAATTCCGGAAACTTTGGGACATTACTCTCCAAAGTTTACTCAATTTAGCTCTCTTTCTAAGAACTCCCCCCTTTCTCTTCCTTGTTATAAGATGAGGGCCAGGTCTGGTGGCAGATGGGTTCAGAAGGGACTGTCCAAGCCTGAGGCATGTCCTTGGCTGGGCAATTGCTTTCTGAGGAATGTTTTATTTTATAAGCTTCTGGACCCACCCCTCTCCCCAGGCTGCTGCCAGGGTCTGAAAAACTGGGCACTGCCCAGTGAGTGTTGATCATGTCCCTGTGTGCGGGCCTGAACCGGTCACAGCCAGTGAGCAGACAGAAGCCAGGGAAAAGTCACAGAGAGGCTCATTCAAGGCGCCAAGTCCTTGGCAGCATGGAGAAGGGTTCCATGTCTGTGCCAAGGGCCTGGCTTTCAGGAGCCACAGTTCTCAATCATTGAGCCAGAAGGCTGCTCAAGAGAAAGAAGGTTCCAGGAGGTTGAGAAGCTTCTCTTCTCCCACCCAGCTCTCCCCTAGGGCAGGCACCCAGCCAGCTCTCCCCTGGGGCAGGCACCCACCCAGTTCCCACCAGGCCAGGCATCACCCAGCTCCCACCAAGCCAGGCACCCACCCAGCTCCCACAGGGCAGGCACCCATCCAGCTCCCACTAAGCCAGGCACCCACCCAGCTCTCACCAGGGCAGGCCCCCGCCCAGTACCTGTGACCAAGGAGGACAAAACCTCCCCTTTGTTACTGTGCTAATTCCAATAGTGCTAGTTAGGATTATGAGCAGAACCCTCAGTCCTAGAGCAGGAAGGAACCAAAGGAATGATCAGCCCCGAGTTCTCAATGAGGAAAGATATGCAGAGATTCTATGAGGGCCCATCAGACAGCTGTTCTCCAGCTCCGGCCCCGCCCTCTCTTGTCTCACACTCGTGTCAGCAGCCCCCATGGTCAGTGCTGGCCACAATTCACAGTACTCAACAGTTCCAAAGACTTCCTGAGTGCCCAGGGGGTGGGGAGCAGTGGGGGCTGGTTATCAAAGAAATGTGTGGATGGTCTTTCTCTTGTTGCTAGTGGAGTTCTTGGGGTACTGCTGGAATAAGTATTCCCAGAGGACACCAAAGGAAGATGGGATGTGGTAGAAAATTTTATTTGCTTGGAATTACATCCCTTGGTTTCTAAAGTCCCATTTTTCTTAATCCAGTTCTGCGGGGGGGGGGGGGGGGGGGGGGGTGTTTCAGGAGAGCAAGAGGCAAAGCCAGTGTCCAGGTCTCCATTCCATGGCAGAGCTGGGTCCAGCACAGCACATTTTGTGTATCCATTCTTCCATCAATGGACATGTGGATTGCTTCCACCATTTAGTTATTATGAGTAGTGCTGCTGTGAACGTGGGTGTACACATAGCTGTGTGAGTCCCTGCTTTCCTTTTTGGGGGTGCACACTGGAAATGGAATTGCTGGGTCATATGGTAACTCTTTGTTTAATTTATTGAGGAACCGCCCTATGCCATCCACTTCATTTTACTGCAGGCTTTGTCTTTACTTCATCAGCCCAGAGGCAGGAGTCAGCCCCTCTTAACTCCCCAGAAAATCACTAGTGACCCACAAGACTAAAGAAACCTCACAGCAAACCACTTACACTCATTTTAGGTCTTCCTGCCCCTGAGTTTCTTGACTGGCCTTCCTCCTGGGTGTCTCCTCTCTCTCCACCTGGGCCTCTCACCACCCCGACACCTCACCAAGCCCAGCTAAGGCAATCTCCTCCTGCAGAGCAGCTCAATAGCTGCTTTTACTTCCTTAATCCTGCCCTTGGGGATTCACCTTCTACCTTAAGAAACAACTTGAGAAACATTCTTGTCTCCTGCAGGAAACACACCCGTGTTGGCTACTGTCAAGCATAGATCACAAACACTCTTATTCCAAGAGACCACTGGTCACCCACCACCCCCTTCATGTGCTTTCTCCCCTGAGGGGAACACACCCTGTCACCACTATGCACTGACAGCGAGGCAGTGACATTTCTTGCTCTTTCACCAAGTGCTGTACCCTAATTATAGGATTGCTGGGATTAGGGGCCACACCTCTGAGAATCCAGCAAGTGCCTTTCTCCCCGGGACCACCGGGGTGTGTGTGGGGGTGGGGGGTGGGGGGTGGGGGGGTGGGGATTAGAAACTGTCACGACCTGCAGTTGGGTGCCAGCCAGAGAATGCATTAAATCCCACATCGATAGTGGAGTCACTGGGCCCAGCATCTCAGTTTCTTTAATAAAGTCTTAAAACTGGGAGGCCCTGGCTGGTTTCCACATCCTGCACCTTGGTCTGGAGAGAGAGAAGACACTTGAACCATGAACCGCTTACCTTTATCTGACTGGCTTTGTTCAGCTTAGTTGGTATATTGCTTACCACCTAATTTGCTTCTCACAGTCCCTGGACCAGGCATTATGCCTTTTCTGTAGATGAAAAGACAGAAATTCAAGAAGCGTTAATGACTTGCTCAAAGCCACACAGATTGCGAGGAATAAGTTTCAGCATGAGCCCAGATTCTAACCCCAGAGCAATGAAGTCCCCGTTTCTGCTGTCCCTAAGACCCAGCCACCCCCACTCCTTCAGGGCAATAGAAGTCATGGAAAGGCCATCCGCTCTGGGCTCTGACGGGCCCCAGTGTGATCCGAGTGCCACCGTGCATGTCCCTTAACTTCTCTGAGTTGGCTTCCTCAACCATGAAGCAGATCAAAATACCCATCATCTAGAGTTGTGGGAAGATGCAGTAAATGATATATGGGAACCATCCTCAGGAACTACCACTCTTCTGACCTACTCTACACAGGATCTGCAGACACATTCATTGAATTTTTCTGAAAATATTTAATTTATAAAAAGTTTCTTACCTGTGTGAACTGTGAGGACATTTTACTAAGTGAAACAAACTAGCCACAAAATGACAAATATGGTAGCCATACCTGGTTCTGCTCAGTGGTTAGAGCGTTGGCCTGTGGACTGAAGGGTTCCAGATCTTATTCCAGTCAAGGACATATGCCTGTTGCTGGCTCCATCCCCAGTGGAGGATGTCCAGGAGGCAGCCAATCAATGATTCTCTCTCATCACTGATGTTTCTATATCTCTCTCCCTCTCCCTTTCTCTTTGAAATATATATATATATATGAAAAAGAGACAAATACTGTAGATTTTATTCATATGAGTTTTCTAAAGTAGTCAGTCACAGTGACAGAGAGTAAAATGGTGGTAGCCAGGGCTTGTTCAGGGAACAGGAAGTTGTTTAATGGGGACAGAGTGTCAGTTGTTGTTTTTTAAATTTATTGATTGATTTTAGAGGGGTAGGGAGAGAGACAGAGACAGAGATTGATTTGTTGTTCCACTTATTCAAGCATTCATTGAATTAATTGGTTGATTCTTGTATGTGCCCTGATTGAAGATCAAACCCACAACTGTGGTATATCAGAACAATGTTCTAGCCAACTGAGGAAGCAATGTGATAGTAATTCCAGAGTTTCAATTTTACAAGATGTAAAGAGTTCTGAAGATGGATGATAGTGATGGCTGCACAACAATATAAATGTACGTAATGCTACTAAACTGTACACTTTAAAGTGGTTAAGATAATAAGTTTTATGCTATTTGTATTTAATCACAATTGAAAAAAAAATTCTAGAAAAAATACCACCTCTGAACCCTGCACATTTTGCTTAGGTTTCTTCAGAGGCGGCGGGAACTTTTTTCTATATGGTTACAGTCAGGTTACCTTATAACAGGGACTCAGTTAGTATTTAAGGTGCAAAGTCCCCCTGGAAAATCCCTGTGTGGCCCACAGAGTAGGTGAAAATAGGCTAGCACTCCAAGGGACTCCCAGGGTGAGACGCACACATTATGAGGGCCCTCAGAGCCCAGGCCTGCAGATTCCCTGTCCCTCCTCGTGTTGGGACACAAACCAGCAGAATGGGCAGGCACCAACCCTACTGGATTGTGATTTTCTTACTCTTCTGCAGAGTTGAATGGGTTCATGAGGTGGCTCCAGCAAGGTGGCCTTTGTCCCGTCAAAGGGAACTGGGCATGGGCCTTACTATCACCCGACTGACCAGCTGATTCTAATGGGCTTTAAACCCTAACTATTGCTCTGACCTTTGACCAGATCTATTGGCCATAGAAAAATGACCCGTTCCCCACACCAAGTACCCACTGCAAGCCACATCACATCCCAGGCACCTGCTCAACCTGAAGGTCTCCAATTTTAAAGGACCTTTTCAAACCAAAGATCCAATTCCTGAGGCCAAAGTTCAAATCTAAATTATAGGGGTCCTAGCTTTTCACAGATTTCTCTTCAAATTATAAAATGCCTGACAAGAGAAGTGGTAGAGTAAAACTCTCAGAAGACCTTCTCAAATTAAACGGTGGCTGTGAGCCAGCCTTGTCTTTCAGACAGATTTGAACACTGTCTCCTTCAGAGGGGTTAGGCATCACCTAGCCCAGTTCCAGGCATGGCTAAGGTCTCCAAATGAATAAATGACCACCTACCCTGGGGCACACCCGCCTCATTAGTTTGGTGTTCATTTAGACCAGTGTTTCCCAAACTTCTCTCATGATGAGAATCACCTGGTGGAGTTGTTAAAACACAGATTCCTGAATCCCAACTAAGAAGTGTTAAACTAGAATTTTTTGGGAACATATAGGTAAAATTGTATACTTAACTAGTGCTCTAAACATATAGGTAAAATTGTGTACTTAACTAGTGCTCTAAGACAGATGTTATATACAGAGCACTAAGTTAGGTATGCAATTTTACCTATATGTTCTCAAAAATTCTAGTTTAGCACTTCTTAGTTGGGATTCAGGAATCTGTGTTTTAACAACTCCACCAGGTGATTCTCATCATGAGAGAAGGTTGGAAAACACTGGACTAGAGCAATAGGTTCTGATTGGCAATAACTTTAGATTGTTATGCCTAAGGATTGAGAAGTATGTTACTTAAGTGAAGGCTATAAACTTAAATCCTGATTCTGCCATTAAATACTTTGCTATCCCCAAGCAAGTCTTTCTACCTTGATTTCCCTCATTTATAAAAATAGAAGAGATCTGTAGAAGTACATAAAAATGAATGAAAGAAAAAAAGGAAATGCTTACTAGTGAAGTCGCTTATTTTTTACCCTGCAATGCATGTGATTCCAAATCTGAACAGGCAAAAGTGAGAACATTTGGATTTATTTACATAACCAGAAGGAGGGTCCCTCTGGGATCTCACAGTTGATTTTTCTAAATCAGTTTGGCTCCAAGCACCGAGCAAACGACACAGCTGAGACACAAAACCATTAAAAAAATTCCCACTTGCAAACACAGGCAGAGTAAAGGGTGAGAAGGAAGCAGGTGCAGTTGGTGGCCTTGTGACACTGTCGTTAATGGAAAACGCTCTGCACAAGGACTCTCAGGAGTTCTCTCAAGCTTCCCGTCTCTGCCACCGCACAGCTGTGAAACTGAGCAATCACTGACACTCCCCCGGACTTGTGAAACACTCAGACTGTCCTGGGGGAACTCAGTTAACCAACCAGGTTAACATGTAGATGAATGATGGAAACCATACATGTTAGACCAGGTGCGGAGTTACTATCACATCCCTCCCTAATAGGAAACACTGAGCCTCCTACTAGGTCCCTGAGCACAGAACTCACACCACACACCCACACTCCGACTCTACCCGAAGAGGCAGAAGAACTTAGTTGCCAGTCTCATTGTCTGAGTTCCTAATCCCAGCTCTGCCATGTGTGTGCTTTGGGACTTGACACAGTAACCTACTTGGCTGAGCCTCTGCCTCTTCACATATAAATTGTGGAGATGATGGTGACATTACTTGATGGAATTGTAGAAGATGACTGTTGCATATTAATAAACCCTGTTATGGACTGAATGTCTGTGTCTCCTTCCCCTCCCTCCCCTGGCAAATTTACATGTTGAAGCCTCAATCCCCAATATGATGGTATTGGGGGGGGATCCTTAGAAGGTGATTAGATTTTGAAATCATGAGGGTGGGCCCCCATTATAGCATTAATGTCCTTATAAAAAGAGAAAGAGAAATCTTTCCATCACATGAAGACACAGTGAGAAAGTGTCCATTTGCAGGCCAGAAAGGGGGTCCTCACTAGGAACTGAATCGGTTCACAATTTGATTTTGGACTTTCTGACCTCGGGAGCTGTGAGAAATTAATGTCTGTTATTTAAGCTTCCCAGTCTATGGTATTTTGTATGGCTGGCTAATACATGCCCAAAGAGCTTAGAACAGTATCTGGTTTAAAGGAAAACATTCAATAAATATTTGCATACATTTATGTTTGGCTCTTTTGAAACTTTATTAACCTGTTAACCGAGTGGGACCTATAAATACGTCAAACGTAAACAATATCGGGAACAGGTAGGACATATGAATACATCCTTGAAATATATGTTGCGCCCTGAGAGGGACGCTATATATTTTTTGTAATCTTTATAATTGTTTGTAAAATTTATAATTTTTAATTCGATGTTTCCATTTATTTGTTGGTATTCTTTTCTATTTGTTTGCAATTTTGTATTTTCCTTTGTGCTTTATATATAAATAAATGAAAAAATATATATTCCATTTATTTTAATTAAGTATAAATAAAAAATAATAATAATATGAAATTACGTCCTCCGGGCGTGACGTACTGACACGTCCTAGTGAAAGAGTACGCGCCCGTTAAAAAGGGAACTCCCCGGTTAACTGGTTAAGAAATATTGCAGGCATTCTAAAATGTTTAAAGTATAATAGAGCCCTAGCCAGATGGCTGGGTTAGTTGGAGCATCTTCCCATATACATAAAAGATTGTGGATTCGATTTCTGGTTGGCGTGAATACAGGAAACAACCAATTGTTGTTTCTCTCTCACATCCATGTTTTGTCTCTCTCTCTCTGTCTAAAAAAATAAAATCAATAAACTTATCCTCAAGTAAGGATAGAAAAAATTTTTTTGAAGAAGAATATACCCACCACCCGACATAAGATATAAAACATTACCAAAATAAGTGGAAGCCCCTGTATACCTTCTCTAATCACATTCCCTCTTTCCTGCCCAGAGCAGACCATGATCCTGAATTTGGTATTTATCATTCCCATTAATTTCTTTATACGCTTACTCCGTCTGTACGTATCTGAAAATACACCAGAACTGACATGTACTTCTTCCAAAAGGATTTAGACACAGGGTCTAGCTTAGCACAAAGTGTTGTTTGGCAAGCCCATTCTCATTTGTCACGTCCCTATGTTTGCCTTGTCACTTCCCTGAGCTGGGAATGCATTAATATCTTCAAGTGGGCCAATTGCTGAAGCAAACCATTAATTAAGTCTCCTATTAGCGGGTCTGTGCTTGTCAGAGACTGTGGAGCTGCAGCTTTCCGCCCTTCCCACCTCCTCCTGCCACACGACAATCCCTGCCCTTTCCAGCTCAGCTCTGACACCCCCTCCTCCCTTCCAGACGGAGATGCGGCTGCAAGACCAGCAGCTGGCCAGACAGCTCATGCGCCTGCGCAGTGACATCAACAAGCTGAAGATAGAGCAGACCTGCGACCTCCACAGGCGGATGCTCAACGACGCCACCTATGAGCTGGAGGAGCGCGATGAGCTGTCAGACCTTTTCTGCGACTCCCCACTGGCCTCCTCCTTCAGTCTCTCCACGCCACTCAAGCTTATTGGAGTCACCAAGATGAACATCAACTCCCGGAGGTTCTCCCTCTGCTGAGCAGCCCTACAACAAGGCAGAGGAGCCAGAACAGAGGGTTTGGGAAGCGGAGAGCAGGCTTGGGGAGAAGGAAGCGAGGCTGAGACACCTCAAGTAGGTCTCCCCAGAGACACAGCTTTCCTGAGACCAGTGAACTGTGGACCCCAGGGCCTGTCCGCAGGGGATCTCCTTGGGGCTGCAGCTTTGGAATCCAACATCCCCATGACTGGCTCTCACATGATACCCACAGAGTCCTGCAGAAGGGCCACTTCATCCCTATGTGCAATGAGACTTGGGTTTCCAGCATGACACCTCTCAGTCCTCCCCTCAGTGATCCATGTTCCTGTTTCCTAGAATCACTGGTGCTATGAGAACTGGGATCCCAAAGGCGGGGGTGGGTGGGTGGAGGAGGTGGGCAAAAACTGATTATTGCAGAAGGCTTCCCCACGGGCATGGAGCCCCCAGGCAGAGGTGATTTGATATATCAGATGTGCCCATCTTGCTGTGGCTGTCTTCTAAGTACTGGCTCGAATTCACCCTAAGTAGATGACTCAGCAACCCTGACAGGGACCCACCAGAAAAGGAAAACCAAAAGAATATAATGTAAATTGTACGCGTCGTGTTCTGGGACACAGCAGTGCAGCGTGGCTGGAGCAAGCACAGATGCCCTCTGTTGCCTGCCTGGCCACATGTACCAGTGCCTACTTCCAAAGAGTCCCTTTGCCACCACGCCATACCCTGGGGGAGGGCCTAGGAGACCACGGGTGACAGAACCAGGCAGGTATGCCCATGGGTTTCCCATAACTGCATTTTCCCTGGGGCCAGCAATGGCCTCCTGGTGGCATCTGCCAGTGTCACCTACGTCACCTTCTTGCCCACCCGGAAAAAGTGGAGGGAGCCCAGACGCTCACCCTGAGCTCCCCTGAGATTCTGTGCCTGACTTAAATGACGAATTTTAACGGAATCAGACTGTTACTAATCTGCCGCTAATCTGTTAATAACTGTTTGATTTTTATCCAAAGCCAGTTAGGTAGGTCAAATACAGAGGTTCGGGTTTTATTTTAAAAGGTTCTTCCTAATAACAAGCATGAGGATCACGAAGGTGAGGACTGAGACCTGAGCAGGTTAGGAAAGTTAGCCCAGTAGAGTGCCCTGTGTCAGGTGTTCCCCGGCAGCTGGGAACCTTTAACCTTGGATGCCACCTCGTCGAGGCCTCTCATTCACAAAGTAGTAAAGTGAAGCCAGGGAAGGAGAAAATGACTTCTCTTGGGTGATACAGCTCATGAATGGCTATACCATATTGATGTGTTAAATCATTATCAATGATGCCTAGACAGATAATGAACTCCAAAGATGGTCCTAAATGCTATGCCAAACCTACAAACTGCCAACCTCTCTACTCTCCACCTCACTCAGCCCTCACGTGCACCTCCCACTGTGCAATTCAGAATCTTTGGGTCAAACTCAGAGCAATGTCTGGACAGCGGGCCCACAGAACACATATTACCAATCGCGCATCCATACTTGAAGTAAGATGTCCTGTTGCTCGGATGTTCATGTTTTGTCTTCCTGTGTAATCTCATTGGGGCCCATACAGGCATGTGCACATGTATACACACACACACACACAGACACACACACACCAGGATCCATATTAGGAAAAGGTTGCTTTTCCTTTGTGGCCAGGAGTAGGAAGATGCCAATGAATGGTCCCTCATTAGACAGAAAAGAAAGTTGGTCCTGAGATTTCAAAGAGCCAGAGGGTTTATGCTTCCTTCAGAGAAGTTGTAACCACATAGCTGGATTTGTTTTGGCCCAACTCTGAGCAGTAACAGAAGTCTGAAGCCCAGAGGACTGGTTTATGGTGACCTCAGAGGAAGGCCAGCCCCCCTTCCCCCCAGGCAGGAAGGGAGGGTGAAACCTCTCCCCAGGAATACGCCCAAGCACTGCCAAGTCCTGCAGAGGCCTTCCTGCCAGGCTTCTCCCAGACAAGTCCTGAGGTCATGGGTGTCAGGAGGGCCTGCGCACACCCTAAAGAGACACACACATATTCCTGCTCACACAGGAGTGCTCATTCCATATTTAAAAAAAAAAAAAAAGCCAAACTGATTTTTCCCCCCCTAGAAATCAGTCATCACAGTAAGTGAAAAAGCTAGAATCAACTGAAATTGAATGATGTAGTTGAATTTCATCAACCCAATTGAGTTGGAATCAACCGGGCAATTTAGTTGCTCAGCCTACTTTTTTGTTGTTGTTTCATGAGAGGAAACTGAGCTCAAGACACACTTTTTTGGATAGGTTAAGTATTTTTGGCTATTTTGTTTAGTTCATCCCAAGAGATAAGGAAGGAGAAAGAAGAGAGGATGAGAGGTGGAG
The DNA here is from genome assembly GCF_964339955.1 of Pipistrellus hanaki. Taxonomy (NCBI): domain Eukaryota; kingdom Metazoa; phylum Chordata; class Mammalia; order Chiroptera; family Vespertilionidae; genus Pipistrellus; species Pipistrellus hanaki. The sequence goes on from NC_140507.1 coordinate 66,772,547, forward strand.
GGGAAAGTACAGGTATGTTTTCTTGTTGTCCAGTGTCTGTGACTTCCCTTACTCCCACAGTGAACACAAATGACTAACCAAGTCCATTCAGCTTTGTGAAGTCCCTGCCTTGCGTGGGTCTATAGATGCCAGCTCCCCAGAGCAACCTTCTCGCTTACTATGTGTATACAATACTGTTTGCAATTTTACTCATTATCTACCCATCTACTCGCAGTCCCCAAGGACCCCTGGGTGTAAGCTCAGAGTCTCCATTAACACTTCGTGTGCGGTAACATCTGATGCCTTCATGGGCTCAGCAGTGATCACAGAGGCCTGGAGAGCCTGGGCGGGCTTGAGACAGCCTGACCCAGCCCAGGCCTCTTCCTTGTAGCAATACCAAGTGCTATTACATAATTGATGGACAATTTATAATTTTATTTTTTACAATTATTTGTTTCTATATTGCTGTTAGAAAAAGTGAAATAAAAATATTTCAAAAGAAGATATAGATTGTTTCTGTTAAAGTACAGGGTCAAATACTTAATTGAGAAGAGAGAGAAAGAGAGATAAAGAGGAAAGAAAATGAGAAAGATTTGAGTAATCAACCATTGAATGGAGTAAGAGATTCAGCCTAATCCCTCTTTTCCTCTATGGTGCCTTCCCCCAAGGGGCTGCTTCTTGGTGGTTGCAGTCAGGAGCTTCCCAGGGTGGGCTAAGTGAGCTCAAGGGGTGGAATTAGGAGATGCAGGCATTATCCTAATTTCACCAAGGCCAGCACCATGCTCTCACACAGTGGTCCCTTCCAGAGGTGACTCTGATTGAATTCAGAGTAACTGGGTCAGATTATAGCAATGACTGAACATGGAACCACAGGACATGCGTTGCAAATCCCAGGTCCATCTCTGAAGTGTGGAGGTTAACTTTGCCATGCTCTGAGAACTGTGCCTTAAACTTTTGCAACCTCTTAAAGCAGCAGTCCTCAAAAGTAAGCATGCATGAGGATCACCCGGAGGACGCGTTGCAAATGCATATTCCCAGGGAAATTCCTGGGCTCTTCAGCAGGGATGCAGCTATGCAGCTCTGATATGGGTTCTAGGGACCTGTTCTCAACAAATGCCCCAGGAACCTGGCACAGGTGGTCCACAGGCCATGGAGAACATTCCAAAGGATGGAGTGGGCAAGGGGAGGCATTGTTTGAATCACTCCTATCTCAGGGGTCTCAGGAGAGGACTACGTCAGAGGGTCCAAACAGGTGTCAGTAACCCCGTTTTGTGGAAAGAACAGACCAAAAGAAGTTATCTGCAGTCCCCTGTGGTTAATCCCCTGCCTACAACATGGGTGTCTAGATCTGCTTCCCACAGAGAGCGCACAGGATGGGTTGTGGGCTGAGGGGCAGCGTGGGCGCTTGGAAACCTGGCATCGCCATTGGTTCAGAGGGCACTCAAGAAACCATAGGTCCATTGGGCCTTCCCACTCCTCCAGATGGGACCACACGTGCACTCTTTTCACCCCAAAGGAAAATGCCTCTAATTTGGCATCCAAGTAAATTGAGCAATTTTTAAGTGCCACAGAGAAGATAAAATGTGATGACAGTGTGGGAGCGGCTGCTTTTTCCCACGTGGTCAGGGAAGACTTTGCTGAGAAGGTGCTGTTTCAGCTGCCAAAGCCACCATGCAGAGGGGAGAAGAGAGAGGGTTCTGGGTAGAAAACAGGGAGTCAGATTCTGAGGCAGGAGGGAGCATGGTCTGCAAATCAGCTGGGGTGCAGGCTGTGCTGGGAGGTGAGCGGCCACGACTGGCAGAGCACATCAGCATTGCGCTCTGAGTGAAAAGTCAGGGTTTTATTTGGGTTGTGCGAGAAGTGATTTGAGGTTTTTTAGTGGGGAGGTGCTATATGATCTAATTTAAATGTTTGCAAGATCTGACCTCACTCATTTGTGGATAATAAAGATCATTATAAACTGATGAACCAAAAGATAGATATAGAGAGAGTAAAGCAACAAGCAGATTGTCAAATTTCAGCAGGGAGGGGAGGAGGATCTGGGTTCTAGGGACCTAGAACGGAGATAATACATCAACCGAAGGACTTGTATACATGCATATAAGTACAACCAATGGACATAAAACTCTGGGGAGGGAGGGGATGTATGGGAGAGAGGGAGGGGGGCAAAAAAAAATCAATAAAATATGTAAAAATAAATAAATAAATAAATGGTATGTATAAATAAATAAATAAATAAATAAATAAATAAATAAATGTTTGCAAGATCTACCCAGAAAGAAATGGGAGTGGGGCAGAGATGGAGTCCAGAAGAATAGTTAGGAGGTGGTTACTGTGGACATGACAGTGACAGGGACTCCACTGCTGTGGAGGGGTGACAGGTGGTCTCATTCGGGGTTTACTTTGGGACATGCTTTGAAGGTAAAGCCACCAGGACACACTGCTAGCTTGGTGTGGAATGTGAAGGAAACAGAGAAGTTAATAACAGCCCTCTGGCCATTCACTGAGATGGAGAAAGTTTGAGGGGACCATGGGTGGCATGGTAGATGGGCAGCATGGATAGTTCTGTTTCAGCCGTGTTATATTGAAATGTCGATTAGACATCCAAGCAGGGAGGGAGCAGGTGGTGATATAAGGACTTGGACTTCAGGGGAAGGCCAATGTTGGAGACAAACATTTGGGAGTCCGGATTTGGATGTCTGGATGCAATTAAAAGCACCATACTTGGATAAACTCTAAAAAGAGAATGTAGACATAAGAAAAGGGGGGCTGCCGAAACTGGTTTGGCTCATTGGATAGAGTGTCGGCCTGTGGATTGAAAGGTCCTGGGTTCGATTCTGGTCAAGGGCATGTACATTGGTTGCCGGCACATCCCCAGTAGGGGTGTGCAAGAGGCAGCTGGTCGATGATTCTCTCTCAACGATGTTTCTAACTCTCTACCCCTCTCTCTTTCTCTCTGTAAAAATCAATAAAGTATATTAAAAAAATAAAAGAAAAAAGAGGCTGAGAACAGCATCTCAGGACCTTGCTAGAGGCCTGATAGAGGAGGAGCAGGCAGGAGACTTACAAAAACAGCTCACCCAGAAGAAGGAAACTGAGATGGGCCTTAAAGAAGACAATGTTTCAACAAGGAGAGTGTCATCAATATCAAATGCTGCTGAGAAATCGAGGAAGAATTGGAGAAATAGAGTTTTCGGCAAGATGGAGATCTTAAAGCATTTATTACGGTGTGATAGGTATTTCAGTGCAGGGTAAGCACCAAGTCCAGTTGTGTAGGTTGAGTCCATGCGAGAGGATGTGGGAACCTAGAAGAGACAGTCTTTCAAGGCAGTTTGCTACCCAAGGAGCAGAGAACAGGAGCTGGGCAAGGACATACAGCCAAGACAACGATTTTGGGTTGTTCTTTTGCAACAATCTATAATACAATAAATGTCTAAAATAGCACCATTGTTTATTAACAATACATAACAATAAAACGGTGCAATAAGAGTGTTGGCATCTGAGATCTGTCAGTGGGAATAATCCGCTGGAGAGGGAGAAATGGATGGTGCACGAGAGAGAAGGTGATTACAGCAGTGGAATTCTTTTTTCTTTAACCTTATTTTTCAATTATAGTTTGCAGTCAATATTGTTTGGTATTAGTTCCAAGTAGATAGCATAGTGGTTAGATAGTCCTATACTTTACAAAGTGTTCCCTTGATATTTCCACTCCCACCTGGCACCACCGAGAGTTATCACAATGTCATTGACTGTATTCCCTACAGTCACCTCCCGTGACTATTTTGTAACTGCCAATTTGTATTTCTTAAGCCCTTCACCTCTTCACCCATTCCCCAAACCCCTCCCTCGGCAACCAGCAGTGACGTTCTTAAGGAGGAGAGAAGGCAGGAGGCGGAGTATGAGTGGGGAGGTTGAGCTGGTGAGGAGCAAGGACGCGTCTCCGGCTGTAGCAGGAGGGAAGGCCTGGGCGCAGATGCTTGGACTAGGGAAACCTCTGCTGGGAAGAGGAGGAGAGTCCCATTGGATCCTTCTTTGTTGTTGTTATTAATTCTTTTTAAAATTTTACTTATTTAAATAATTATTTATTGTTGAAAGTATATGTCCTTTTCCACCCCCCCTCCCATTGACCCCTTCAGCCTGCCCCCACCCCAGGCCCTCACCATCCCATATATGCATGGCCTTACGTGTGCATTGAGTCCTTCTTATGTTCTCTGTGAAATGGGGAAGTGACTTGGAGCAGATGGAATGTCAGAGGCTTGAGGAGAAAGAAGTTTGAAATAATTATCTCAGAAAATGAACACTTTAATTTCTTAGGGAAGCGTAACTGAGTCCTCCTCCTCTGGTGTGGGCTGCCTGTTTGAGGCTTGTGGTCCTCTGGGAAGCCAAGCCCAAGCCCGGGATCGTGGGTGAGAGAGTTAGCTGCCCCAGTGCAGACTCAGACCAAGTGGACAGCAGAGGGATGTGCCGGCGGGGACACGCAAGGACGGGGAAGGCAAACTTTGAACTGTCCTGGCAAAGGAGCCATCGCAGTGTTGGACCAAGGAATCTAAGCTGAGTAAGGAGGGAAGAGGGGACATGGGGACTAGGGAGTGGGGTGGGGATCGGGGGGTGGCAGGGCTGGAAGTCACAGGGCCATCTGGGCATTGCTGGGTGGGGGTACTGGCAGAGAAAAGGACACTGAATGGAAGGGGAAGGTGATGATCAGAGTGTTGGGGGGGGCGGGGCGCGGGGCAGAGGTGGCGGTGATATATCTGGGAGGGAGCAGCTTATTTCACAGACACAGCCTGATGCTGCATTAGCTGCCCTATGACCTAAGTGTGTGCCTCAAGGACTGGTGACCAGTCAAAATGGTGGCTCCCAGGGCCTCCCATAGATCTTATCAACCTTATTTTAAAAGGGGGTTTTGAACTCTGTTGACATTATTCCCTGGGGCCTCCTAGCAGGGGCAGATGTCCCGGGCCCTTCCTGACTGCGTCAGTGCCCAAAGCCTGTGGTCTTGCAGCCTGGGGAAGAAGAAGGCTGTGGCCTGTGGGGGGAGGGAGGGGAGGGTGAGGGGTGAGAGACCATGGTGCGGCTAAGGGGCCCTGTCAGCACAAACAGGCCTAGCAGGACCTCAGCCCTATCTGAGGGAACGGCTCAGGCCCACAGCAGCTTTCAGGCTTGGCTATTTTTAAACACCCTGTTCACAGGCTCAAAGCAAACAGCGATGGAGACAGCTAGGCGGTCTGCAAAGGAAACTGATGCAGGAAGAGAAACCTCAGATGCTTGAGGGCTCTGGAAAGCAGTGGCCCACTGCTCCCTGCGAGGAGATAAGTTCTCTGCAGACACGTCCCGACCGGCAGGGACGGGCTCCAGGAGGGTGTGGACATTCCCTGGGGACTCAGCCCCAAAGGCGTGGTTCCGCTTTGCAGGGTTTTGTGGATTTCCTATACCATTTCGTCAAACAGGGAGCCCCCGAGCGCCCCTCTTCCTACCCCTTCTCCTCGCAGGGACAACAGAAGCTCTGAGGAAGGACAACTTTCCAAAGACCCAAGGTTAAGTCTCCCAGAGACTCACCTCCAGGTCTGCTGGCCGGCACCCGAGGGACGCCACCCACTGCCCTGTGAGCCTCCCCTGTTTGGGGCCTCGAAGGGCAAAACCTCTCAACCCTGCCCCATCTGCACAGGTCAGGGTTTGGTCAGGAAAGCAGCTTTCAGCATTGTGGCAGGGAAAGGACCCACAACAGGGAACTAGGGGTTTCCAGAAGGATTGGCAGAGTCAGGGAAGTGCCTGCTAGGAGAGATGACTCAGAGGACTCACCTGAAACCACCTGGATTTCAGCAAACTCAGCAGCCACCTTTTGGAGCTTCCTGCACCCTGGTGATTCTCCAGACACCTCCACGTCCTGTCTGCACCTCTGCCTGCCGCTTGCTGCTGGGAAATGACACCTCCACAAGCTGTCCCAGACTGAACTGTGTCTCCTCAAAATGTATATCTTGAAGCCCTATCCCCCGTACTTCAGAATGTGACTTTAGAGATCGGTCCTTTAAAGAGGTAATTAAGGTAAAACGAAGTCATGTGGGTGGGCCCTAATCCAATACTACCAACATCCTTCTAAGAAGAAGTTAGAACAATGGTCGGCAAACTCATTAGTCAACAGAGCCAAATATCAACAGTACAACGATTGAAATTTCTTTTGAGAGCCAAATTTTTTAAACTTAAACTTCTTCTAATGCCACTTCTTCAAAATAGACTTGCTCAGGCCGTGATGCCTTGTGGAAGAGCCACACTCAAGGGGCCAAAGAACCGCATGTGGCTCGAGAGCCGCAGTTTGCCGACCACTGGATTAGGATATAAACACACACAGAGGAAAGACCAAATGAAGACCCAGGGAGAAGACAGCCATCTTCTACAAGCCAAGGAGGGAGGCCTTATGAGAAACCAACCCTGCTGACACCCTGGTCTCAGACTGCCAGCCTCCAGAACTGTGAGAGAATGCATCTGTTATGGAAGCCACTAGTGTGGGGGACTCCGTGTGGCAGCCTGAGCAGACAGCCCCCCTCTTCCTCCAGCCCTGGCTCTGAAAAGCATCCACCTGGAAGTGACTTGTGTCACTTCTGCTCACGTTTCTTTGGCCAAAGCAAGTCACCAAACCTCCAAGGGTAAGCAAGTGCAAGCTGACCATGTTCCCTGGAGCAGAGGAGAACAGGAATGTATATGAACAGTTTATTAATGATCGCCCACCTTAATGCCCCACCTCACCCGGCACGGCCTGCAAAACCCATAGGCCTGTAGCCCTAGGGACATCTCGGCCAGCGGACTCTGATAGGCACCTGGGAGTGTCCAGGCTGATGCACTGGCATGTGAGAAGACAAGAGAACTATTCATAGTTTTAATGTCTTCCTTTCTGCTTTTAATTTGCTTTAAATGTGCATAATGTGCTGGTACAGTAATATATCATATGGCATGCAAATGTGTGGGGGGATACGCACAAACCTCTCTACTGACGGAGAGCAACATGAAATGCGTGGAGACCTGGCCTTTGCCTGCAAAGCCATGGGCTGGGTTTGGCCCTGCTGCTAGACCCAAGGCTGGGCCAGACCTGAAGATGGCTGCTTCTTCTGAGATGCAGGCACTTCCTCAGCCAAATGTCTCCTCTGTGACCACCAGAGGTCCCCCACCATGCTTCAGTCTTTTAATAAAAGGCATAGCATTCCTGCCAGCTGCCCTGGCTCTACAACCCCCAACCTCAGAGCAGAAACCAGAAGATGTTGGAGGAAGAAGAGGGAAGAAGGAGGAGAGGAGAGGGGGAGGAAGCCAAAAAAAAAAAAAAAAAAAAAAAAAGAAGGTGCAAGAAAGAGCAATGGGGGTCTAGTTGGCACCAAATCAGAGAATGTACCAATAAAATCGCCTTTCCTTTCTGCACTGTGTCCCCAACTGTTTTTTAGAATGTCCTGGTCAGTTCTTAAAACAAGACCCAGAAGTTACAGTTTGAGTTTGAGATTCGGGGGTGGGGGAGGTGGGCAGAAGATCCATAGTCAGACAGCCACAGGACTGCCAGCCACCCACAGCCCTGCGAGCCAACCCCAGCTGCAGCCAAGCCTGTGGGTCCCAGTGCCTGCTCTCCTTCTGGGAATGGCCGGAGCTCGGGTCACAGAGGGAGGGGCGCATGGGAACCCTGGGAGAACCTAGGGGCTGGATGCAGGGAGGGAGGAGGTCCCTATTGGCTTGCTTCCTATGGGAGACAAAATGTCATCTCCTGTATCCCCACACAGCTTAAAGTCTCTCTCTCTCTCTCTCTCTCTCTCCCTCTCTCTCTCTCTCTCTCTCTCTCTCTCTCTCTCTCTCTCTCTCTCTCTCTCTCTCTCTCTCAAAAGACTAAATGAACCATCATGAAAATGTTGCAGGACACTCCAGGACGTGGAACTGGGTTTTCTAAGAGCAAGTTTTGTTAAAAGTTTCCAGCCGTTTCTAATTCTAGCAGAGGAGACAGTGAGTCTCCCTGGGAAAAACTGCCTGAGTGATCCTTTTCAGGGAAGCAGATAAAGGCAAGTCAGCAACTATTCTCCGGGGGAAGGATGAGCCAGGACTGCTGGCACTGACAAAGACTGCTCTCCCGATGGCTAGGCCCGGGTGGGCAAATTGGGGCCAGCCAAGAAGCCTTCATGAAGAAAGAGATCTCAACTCCTTTACGGAGTCAAAGCATCTCCGAAGCAATTCTGATGCCGGATTGGACCGCCTGGCTCCTTCCCGGGAGGATGGTTGATGGATGCAATCCCCGACCTGCGGGAAGGTGACACCGGGAGCCCGGCTGAGAGGAGGTGATGGCCTCCACTTCAAAGCGGCAAAGCAGAATGCGAAGGTCAGCCAGGGGAAGTGTGGGTCTCGGGGGAAAAAGGAGGAGAGACAGGCTTGCCATGGTAAAATGCGGCTCAGAATTATGTCAGAGAAAATATTAAAGGAGCCATGACCTTACATTGACCCCAAGCTGCTGAGGTGTGGCACGTCGTACGCTCTCAGAGTCAGAGGCCTTTAACAATGAGATTTTTTTTTCTATGACAAAGAAGCAGGTCTGAGAACTGACGTGGCCAGCCAAGGTCACTGTCCAGTTGATGCAGAGCTGAGAACGCCCATGGCCTCCTGACTGCTCATCCCTGCTCTTCCCAACACCCTCTCTTCCGGGCAGACCTCCACGGTTTCCTCTCCAGAACCATGCAGAGAAGGAGGCTTGAGAAAACACATCTGTGATGCTCCCCCTGTAAACAAATGGTTTTGTCAGACTTGTTAGAACCCATTGTTGTTTAGGAAATCCTAACGTGTCCCCTGTGGGAGAAACAGAAATCTCTTCACGTGTAGATTTTTGTCAAATCCTTTATCAACACCAATAATGTACACCTTGATATTTGCATTTTCTTGGTGTTTCCAATTGTCACCATTTTTTCATATTTGTTAGAAAATTCAGAATTCAGATGTTATTCTCACCACTCAAAAACAAAATCTGCAGTTGGAATATTCTGCCACAATCTAATTAAATTCTACACATACTGTTTACTACCTAGTATGTGCCAAGCACTGTGCCCACTCTAGGAAAGCAGGATGACTGGAAAATGAGGATATACACAATGCTTGTGTTTCATTCATGTCATCTAAATGGAAATTCATGTTGTATGTCAGTTCTGAAATGCAATTCTTTTTTTAAAAAATATATTTTTATTGATTTTTTACAGAGAGGAAGGGAGAGGGATAGAGAGTTAGAAACATGGATGAGAGAGAATCATCGATCAGCTGCCTCCTGCAAACCCTCTACTGGGGATGTGCCCGCAACCGAGGTACATGCCCTTGACCGGAATCGAACCTGGGACCTTTCAGTCCGCAGGCCAATGCTCTATCCACTGAGCCAAACCGGTTTCAGCTGCAATTCTTTATAAAGAAAATAAAATAGCTGTTAACCTGAAAATAGTGGGATCTGTTTTTTAGTCTATTGTTTAATTTGATGCTTTCCTTCTCATTATTAAAAGCTACAATTGGTGTAGCCATTTCCCCCCTTTACAATTGAAAAGCAAGAAACATCTTTCTATTACCTGTTCTTTCATAAGAAAATGTCAAGACTATTCCAGAATTCCCCTCATTGGCTACAGTCAGTTTCAAAGCCCTCACATTCCTTCTCAGCCTGCCGCTGAAATTGGCTTTCTCTTCCAGAAGGACAACTTTCTAAGACAGCAACTCACACAATTCAATTTGTCTCTTTCATCTCGTCGGTGTCCATCTGTGTCTGTCTTTCCTGGGCCCTCTCTTCTTGTGTTTATTGTGACTCCATGATTAGACTGGAAGTTTCCCCTTTAAAGACCTAGGACCTAACTCAGTACCCAGAGCAGTCAGGGCCCTCATACATGAGGGGAGGATGAGTAGCCTCAGAACTATTTTAAGTCTTAGCCACCTCAGGCGTTTGCAGAAAGCGATGCCTCGGAGCCTTGGGGAAGAACGGCACTGTTCCACAGTTAGGATCGAGCGGGTCGGAACTGGGCATTCTTGAACTGGACAGTCCATGGCCTGAGTCTCTGGTGCCGCTCCTTCTAATGGCCAATGAATAAGGCGAGTCACCTGCAAATAAAACTTGGCCTGTCCTGGCATGCCTGACCTCAAAGTGTCCTTAGCATGAAAACATCACACCTAGATCTAAAGATAAAAAGCCAGACACAGAAAAGAAAACATTAGAGATAGCAGCTGGAAAGGAAGTCACGGGTATTCCAAGTCCTAGAGAGGAACCAGAGGAGTGAGAGGGGAGCCAAGTGAGCCTATGCTAATCTCTCCTTCCTCTGTTTGAAAAATCCCCAGATCACAGGCTAGGAAATTAAACCATTTACTAAATAGCTACTGAATACTACTAAATAGCCCACTAGTCACAGAAGAAATAAAAAAGGAAATTAGAAAATATTTTAAGCCCATTGAAATAGATCTCTGATATACCAAAATTTATTATACTCCAGTTAATGCAATGATTAGAGAAAAATATGCTTTAAATATTTATATTAAAAAGGAAGAAAAATCTAAAATGAATTCTCTAATCTTCTACCTTAAAAACTTAGTATCCTGTTTGTAGGTTTGGTTTGGTTGGCTTTTTCTCTGAACCAATGACCAGCTGTGCTTACACACCGTTATGATCACCATCCGTGAGCCTTTTGTATCCACGTTGGATTGTATGATCGTGACCAGACATCTTCACTTGTGTTTCTCATTTACTCCGCACATCCGATCTTGACTTAGATATTTTTGTCCATTACTACAGAACATGAGACTGAGGCACAGAGAAATCAGTGATGTTCCCAAGATCACACAGCAAACGACAGAATCGTGATTCAAGTCCAAGTGCCAAGGAACTTTGTTTTCTAAATTCCTATCCTCTTGTCCCTGGGTAAAGGAACTCAGTTATTATGAAATGAATTGGAATCACCAAGAGCAGTAACCATCACTAACAGGACGATAGCAGATCAAAGAAACAGAACTGTAATCTAACATTTACTTTCTTGCTCAAACCATTCTACATGTGTTTCTCAAAGGATGGAGTGACTGTACCTATTTGCTGTGAATAACTATACTTTACTTATTTGTATTTCAACTCATTAAATATTTTTTCAGACGAGGCACTGTTAGGAGCTGGGAATTCAGAAATGAATGAGACTCGGTCCTTGCCTTCCAGGAACTCAAACACCAGTATGAAACTCTATTCGGATCCCGTGTGTGGCCCTACTACTAATGGTGACTTCCTACTAAAATCACATCAGGTCACTCCTGGTGACTCACCGAATGGTACGTGGTAGAGGCACCTTGTCTAGGTTTTCTGTTCTCTGAGAAGCACAGTGGTGTTTCCCAAAGTCAAACAGAGGCAGCTCTGATAAGTGCAAGGACACGGGGGTCACACTGGAAAAGCGTAATTTAAACCAGGCTCGGCCCTGAGAATCCAGAACACAGTGCTGTTCCCTATAGGGCCATAAATCTGGAGCTTGACATCCCCAAGCTACCTGAGAACCGGCCACATTATTTTAGAGTTTGGGGTTGTTTCAACATAGCTGCCAAATCTAATAAGTCAAGCAAGCACAGACCCAGGTCTCCTGTCTTTCCTTATACATTGTAAAAGCCTCTTTCACATAGTATCACATGTACCTCAAATCACACGCAGTCCTCCGGGAGAGGGTGGGGTGCGGGGGGAGGGGGGGGAAAGCTCTATGATGAGCAGAGGCTGCTATTCCTTTTCCAAGATGACAGGCTCGTGCACCAAGAAGTGGGAACATGGACAGAATGGACACCCCTTCGGTTTGAGTGTCTCAATCCCTTTTCAAGTTTGGACATACTCATGTGTCAGTCTCTCACACATTCATTTGAAAAATTAAAGTAAACTACACCCAAACTTTTTTCATGTAAAATTAATATTGTCATTGTATTTTGTTTATGTGTGTTTATGAAGAAGAAAAAAGAAAGAAAGGAAAAAAAAGTGACACAAACCTGATTCTTTTCTTTTTTTTAATTTCTTTATTGATTAAGGTGTTACATATGTGTCCTTATTCCCCCATTCCCCTCAACACCCCCACTCATGCCCTTACCCCCTTGTTTGTGTACATTGGTTAGCTTATATGTATGCCTACAAATCCTTTGGTTGATCTCTCCCCTTACCCACACCCTCCCCTACCTTCCCTCCGAGGTCACAAACCTGATTCTTCATGTCCTCAGATACACGAGGCTCCCTACAGGTGCACACTTGCTAACAGGGTAATCTTTGCCTGCCATCTCTGGATCAATTCAGCCAACATCAACCCCTAAAACGCTTTCGCTAGTTGTGTCAGCCAGCCTGAGACTGGGGTGCCCTCTGGTGGCAGAGATTTGTATAACTTTCAAACACAAAAATTGTTCAATTTTTTTAAAAAAAATTACCCTGTACCTGATCATGTCTTCCCCTATGGTGTAAGGTCCATGAAAGACGAGATCTTTCTCTTTTTTGCTCTCTGCAGTATCCCTAGCAGTTAAAACAGTGCCTGACACATTGTAGGTGTCCCATAAACATTTGCTGAATGACTGACTGAAATGAGTAAGCTCCCCTGCTCCTGCTCCACAGCACTAATCATTAGGAAAACGCAAATCAAACTATGATGAGATACCCCCTCACACCCATTAGGATGTCTATCACAGATAAACAGAGAATAGCAAGTGTTGGAGAGGATGTAGAGAGATTGAAATTCATGCATTGCTGGTAGGAATATAAAACGGTATACCTGCTATGGAAAACAGTATGGCAGTTCCTCAAAAAAATTAAAAACAGGACTATCATGTGATCCAGAAATCCCACTTCTGGGTATATAACTAGAAGAATTGAAAGCAGGCATTTGTACACCTATGTAAACAGGAGTACTTTTTCCAAAAGCCAGAAGGTAGAAGTAGCCCAAGTGGCCATTGAAGATACAGAATAAACAAAATGTGACCCATTCATAGAAATGAATATCATTCAGCTTTAAAAAGGGGAAGAAATTTGGACATCAGCTACAATATAGATGAAACTTGAGGAGTGAAATAAGCAAGATGCAAAAAGACAAATACTGTGATTTCACTTATGAGGTTCCTAGACTGGTCAGTTTCATAGAGACATAAGTTAGAATGGTGGTTGTCGGGGGCTGGGAGGAGGGAGAAATGGGGAGTTAGTCTCTAGGGCTGGGGTTTCAGTCTTGCAAGATCAAAAAAAGCAAGGACATAGATGGTGGTGATGGCTACACAAAAAATTGAGTGTACCTAACAACCTTAAACTGTATGTTTAAAATGGTTAAGATGATAAGTTTTATGTGTGTTTTACCAAATTTTTTAACTGGGGGTGGGGTTAGGGCATGGAACAGGACAGGACAGGAGGCAAGGTGCAAACCAGTATGTGTAATAGGGATTTGCTTGGATGTGCATTTTCAAAGCTCCAGAAAGAAGCATAAGAAACTAGGGCTAAAGTTGACTTGGGAAGGTGTGGGAACTGAGCAGATGGAGAGCACGGGCAGGTGTGACACTTGTCCTGTACCCTTTGAAAGTTCTAAGTCTATATCAACAGGTCTCAGAAACTCCCAGCTGCTGACGGAAAAGCAGAAATGTCCTCATTCAGAGGTTACATACTGACTGTGTGACCTCCTCAGAATACTGACTTTCTGGCAGGGTTCACCTTGACCTGCCATTTGGGTCTTACTCTTATCTCACTGGAAACCTAGCATGACCCCTCAGGCCAACCAGCGAAGCATTTGCCTCTGGAGACAGTCCCACTCCCCGAGCGCAGCAGGCCCTGGGCACCGAGCGGGGCAGTCCGACCGTGTGCATGAAGGGTCTTTCATTCCGCGACCCTGCACTGCCCAGAAACCAGAGCTGCTTCCCAAGCTCTTTGCCTAATACCCTGTTTCCCCGAAAATAAGACAGTGTCTTATATTAATTTTTGCTTCCAAAGATGCGCTAGGTCTTATTTTCAGGGGATGTCTTATTTTTCCATGAAGAAGAATACGGTACACATTTATTGTTAAATGAAAATAAAGGAAATTTATTACCTGTATACGGTACGGTAGTACGGTAGTTGTCAATGCAAACCAGACAAACTGTGAATCTTACAGTATCAAGAATTTACTCATTCATTCAATGACAATCATGTCATCATCTTCTGGAACATCATCATAACAATCCAATTCCTGAATTTCCTGGTGAATTTCTTGTGACTCCATTTCTTTCAGAATCAGTGGACCAAATCTCTCATGTTTAGCCTCGGGGGGGGGGGGGCTTATTTTCAGGGGATGCCTTATATTTCACTCAGAAGGGAACCTGTAAGTAGGTCTTATTTTTGGAGGATGTCTTATTTTCGGGAAAACATGGTAGTAAGGTTCAGGGGCACCTTCTCACAAGCTCCTCTGAGGGCTTAGCACCCTGGCACTGTCCGGGAGTGGTGGGAAGCAGCCCTGATGAAAATGAACATCTTCTAGATGTGTGCTCCCTCCTCCTTTCAAACTTAACTCTCCTCCCACCCTCCCCTGCTCAGGAGAGCTAACCCTGCCCCCCTCCTCCAGCATCTGGCCCTCCAATCTTGCCCTCCCTCTCCCTCAAAGGAGCCCAGCCCCACACCGGCCTGCAGTCAGACAGAAGTGTGCTTCATTCTGGCTCTGCTGCTCACAAGCTGTGTGACCTGGGGGGGGGGGGGGGGGGGGGGAGCAGGGGGGGGGGGGAAGGTGGTTATGCCTCCTGGAGTCTCCACGTCCTCCTGGGTGAAATAAGGTCACAGATAAAGTAGCACCGGTATGTGCAACCTCCTGCAAGGGGGTCCTTGCTGCACACCTGTGCTGGGTGCTGGCTAGTTCTGCCTCTTCGGCTGCTTGGAGCCTGCACAGGACTTTGCATCATGATTATTTGTTCAGATGGACATGTTTGTTTTGTGCACTTCTCTATATGTATGCTGCGCTATACAGTGTCCAAGAGTTTTGTGTTTTTAAGTAAACCTATAGAAGAAAATGCAGGTGCTGAATAAATGCTGATTTAGTTACCATCCCCAGTAGGGTCTAAGTTTTCTCCTTTCTTAAAAATCCCTCTGATTCGCTACTCTCACAAATCTCTTCCCTTTCCCAGCCAAGCTCTCGAAATGGCTACACTAAACCTGCCCCCTCCTCCTCTCTCTCCCCTGTCCTTCCAATGAACCTCATGGGTGTCGGACCGACCGTGCCTTCCCAAGTCTGATCTCCCACTGTGCTGCTGAGGGGCTGACCCATTGCTCACTGCCATGAGGAGTTCACAGCTTTTCCCACATCAGGGAGTTCATCTTCCAACACTCGTCAGCCTCACCCCGGAGCATGAGGGTGCTCTCTAGGCACAATTTTAGGTGTTAGGTTCTGTAAATGACCCCTGCCCTTGCATTAGAATAACCTGGGAGCTTTAAAGACACCCTTCCTCAGCCCCACCCTGATGAATCTCCCAGGAAGGAAGTTCCAGAAAAAGAATTCTCACCCACCACCAAGCACCTCCTGTTCACCAGGCACTCTCATACATCAGCCTATTTAATTCTTTCTTCGTCTTATCATGTTGGCGCTGTGATTGTTCTTGTTTTGCAGGTGAGGAAACTGAGGCTCAGAGGTGGGTCATATGGGGGAAGTGACAGAGTCAGGATTTGAAACTACGGTTGTGTGGCATCCTTGGCCATGCTTTCCCTCCCGAGACCACGCTTTTGCACACATCACTAACTTAGCATCTGGTAGAGCAGCGTTTCTAGAAAGCAGTCAAGTGCACACAGATCATCTGGAATATTGTTAATTCTGACTCAGCAGGTGCTGAGCGGGGCCTGAGAGTCTGCCTTCCTAACCAACTCTTCATCACATCACATCTTCCTCTGGACAAAAGAGTGGCAGCTCTTTGTAAAGGTTTTTTTGTGTTTGTTTTTTCATGTAGATGCTATTCCTGCAGGCCCGAGAAAGAGACCAAGCACAGCTTTCTCCAACTAATCGTCCTTCTCCTAAGGGTACAGATGGGGTTCTTGGGGGGAGGGGGGGGCAGGCGTGGCTTCCGGCTGAGGCTGGTCTGTGTCTCCCCACCTTTTGCAGCTGTGGCCTACGGAAGAGGTGATCATATGTGTGCCACCTGCAGGAGACGGCCGTTGACACTGAGGCATTGGGCATGCCCTGAGGTCCCCGGGGTGGAGGGCGTCAGCGTCGTTGTACACCTGTGTGGCATTCACAGCATCCCAGTGGAGAGTCTTAACATCCCTTTTTTAGGACATGTGTTTCCCACACATTCTGGTGATGCCGTCTGTCCTGATGGCAAGGACAGATGGCATCAGTAGAAATCATCAGAATTAGTCTGGGGATACTATGAACAGACAAGGGTGACTGGAGGAAGTCCAGCATCATTAGGGGTTTAAGGTGACCTGGAGTTGGATTTGAATTCTGAGCTGGGTCCCCAAGTCTTCCCCATGTCACCAAGAAAGTGCCCTGCCTGCTTTTGCCCCCCTCTAAGGTTGTGGCCTCTGCTCTCCCCGCTCACCCCCTTTCTGCCTGAACTGTGCATCACGCTGGCCCCCGTGTTCCCTGCCTGGAGGCCCAGGAGAATGCTCTCTGTGTCAGTGAAACTCACCATGAGATGTGAGACAGCAACAGGTGAAGTGTCTGCTCAGAGTCCCTGCATCCCACACGGACCAGAGCCCGCGAATGCCAGGCTGAGTCCCTGCCCGCCTATTTTGCTCACAGGTGCGTGTGCAGCCAGAGTCCTCAGCCAAAGCAGCTGACTGGTTCAGGATTCAGAGCTGGGGACCCCCTGATCTCCGCTCCCTGGGACTCTGCCTATTCCATCTGACCCCTGGGAAACTGAATCACATCCGTTGTACGCCACCCCCCCTCCAGTGCCAGCTGGTGCCACCCATGTCAACCTGGTTATTTGGTCTCACTTGCCAACAACAATCAGAGTTGGCTTCCTATTCTCTCCTCTTGTGAAATCAGTTTCACAGGGAATGAGAAGCCAGGGCCTCTCAGGTCTCTAAGGTCCTTGGAATGTTTTTGCCATAAATCACTCCTGTGGTATCTTGCCCATCCACCTGATGTGCTTCCCAGGATGCATAGTCTATACACCGGTCAGATGCCTCTCTAGCCTTTACCGTAGGCAGGCCTTGCTTCTTTCCTCTGACGGTGCATGGTGGGAACCCTGGCATGGAATCCTCACAACTCTCCACAGTGTGACACGGAGCTTGCCCGGCACCGGAGGCCTCCGTGGCCCTGACTATCACACAGACTTCCTGAGCCAGCAAATGCTCAGCTAATTGCCATCTTGTCCCCGCCCCTGTCACAATCCAGGGACGCTGGCCAACCATGGCTTCCTAGCTTCTCGCCTGGGTGCTGGCGCTGTATTCCTGCACATGGCTCTGGTTTCTAGAAACACAAGACCCTGCAAGGGTTCCTGCCGGGGAGACCCAATGTCCGTGGCGCCAGTAATGGATCTTACTCGACAACAGATCCCAGAGAGCCCTAGACAGGGAAGAGATGATACCCTTGGAGCCACTGTCCCAAATGACCACTGCAAGGCCCGGGAGGAGGGATGAAGGGGAAAGGAGTGAAAGGGGCTTACAGAGATGAAGGTCCCAAACACCTGCTGAACACGCATGGCCCTCAATGACCTCTCCTTCCCCCACCCTCCAGGAGTGGCGCCAGCTTCACAGCTCCCAGCAGTGCTGACTCTGGCAAGAGGAGAGGATGCTATCAGCTACCAAGGTCTGAGCCTCGAGGCAAGGGCAGAACAGCTGATAAGCTAAGTGGGGCCTGGGCACTGCTCCAGGCACAGCACACCACCGCCTGCTTCCCTGGCTGATCACAGCTGGGGCTCTGGAGCACTGCCCAGCTCCAGGAGGAGCCAGCCCATGCCCCCAAACATGAGCTGTCTGCACTTTCTCTCCAATGTAGAGGTGAGGGTCTCCTAACACCATGTTTCTTTGTCTTTGGGGGTCTGATAAAAGTCAGAACCTTTGCCCTGAAAAATGCAGCATCTAGTGTACAGTGTGAGGCTTTGGTTTTATATTCACCCAAGGCCTGGTTGATGGACAGAGAGGATCAGAGGACGGAAAGCTCCTTGGAGGACTGGGCGAGAAGCCGGCATAAACATCTCTGGGACCCTAGAGGAGGGGGAGTGGGGCAGGGAGAAACTAGGTTAAACTCAGAGATAAAAAGGGAAGATGGGAAGCACCCTCAGAGTTGGCCGATGATATAGGAAGAATGGTGGTCAAGTGACTGCTGAGCACTTTCAGGTGGTCCTGACCTGATCGCTTGGCCAGGGAAGAATCCAGCTGGGAAGAATCTAGAGCATAATTCATGAAAGGCTTTGGGAGCAACATGGGCAGTCCTCCCTTTTTCTGTTGGGGCCTTAGTAAATAATTTTAACACATCGTGGTGAGTTCTGCGCATGGCAGAGAGTGCTGACAACTGTCAGACTTGGCTATTGTGAGAGGCAGACTTTAAGGTGGTCCCACAGTCCCTGCCTCCTGATCTTGATTTCTTTGGGGAAGCCCTTCCTCCTTGCATGTAAGCAAGACCTTACCTGTAACCAAGAGAATATGGCAAAGGGGATGAATGTCACTCTCTTAATTAGGTTACATCCTGTAAGACTTCATCTTGCTTGAGATTGTCTTTGCTGGCCGGATGGAATAAGTGGCCATGTTGGGAAAACCTACATGGCAAAAAAAAAATTCTAGAAGCCCTGATGAGCTGGGAATGGCTTCTAGGAGCAAGGGCCCTCAGTGATATGAATTTTGTAAGCAACCTGAGGGAGCTTAGAAGCAGACAGTTCCCCAGTCAAGCTTCGGGATGAGACCACAGCCCTGGATGACAACTTGATTGCTGCCTGTGAGACCCTAAGTAGAGGACCACTTAGGGCATCTTAGGAATTCTACCTGGACTCTTGGTCCATAGAAGCTATGAGATAATGTACATTGTTTCAAGTCACTAAATCGGTGGATAATTAATATAGCCATGGACCAAAAGGTAGCTAAAAGGCTGTCTGTGCCTGTGTTAGGGTGGTTTGCAGTGTTCATATTGAACAATGAAAGTAGAGAGGAGCCAGGACATAGATAAATGCTCTCTCCATTGTGTCTTAGGAGTCACTGTGTTTCCTTTGAGTTGAGCATTTACAAAGTGCGGGACGAGGAATTCTTTTATTCTGTGAATTCATTCTGCACCTAAATTTTATCCCTGGAAACGATTACAGTGAGCCACCATCTAGATGTCAGGGGATTCAGATTTGCTTCATCCTCAAAAGAACCCAACATAGAGACAAGGAATGTGCAGTTATTACTGATGGTTGCAAATGCAGGCCTGGCAAGGCCTGTCCAGGTACTTCAGTGCTGTTCAGGCCCAGTAACTACTCATTTGGAGAGCTTTTACATAATTTTGGATTACTGTTCAATCTGATTTCTGATTACCAAATATTTCTGTGATTTTGCAGGTTTCCCCTTACTCTTTTATTGATTGGTTGATTTTTAGAGAGAGAGATGAAGGGAGAAAGAAATATTGATTTGTTGTTCCACTTAGTTATGCATTCATTGGTTGCATCTTATATGTTTCCTGACCTTGGAATGAACCCACGACCTTGGCAGATGCTGTATTGGAAGATCCTCTAACCAATTGAGCTACATGGCCAGGGCTCCCCTTACTTTTGATGTGTCTTATTGTTTTATAGTGCTAGACCTTGTGTGATCTTCAATGATATATTTCTACTCTTACATTCAACTATCATTTACTAGGAGGCAACTGTGGTGCCAGTGGCCATGAGAATTGATAGGTGGTGCAAAGCAGCTCAGGTTGCTTTAGTGACTTGCTCCGTTATGTAAGTCACAAGTGATGGGGCCAAGGCCGCAATCCAGTCTTCTGGCTGCAGAGTGCTTTGGGCCATAACCTGATGTAGCCCAGGCTGTGTGCCATTCTGGATGCTATGGGAGTGGGGTGTGGGCTCCTCCACTTTTCTTAAGAAATCCTAGTGTCTTGATTCCTCCATCATTAAGTACAAGTGAGCTGTTCCCAAACAGTGCAGGTAGATAGTCAGCATGGGGCCAAGGATAAAGGCTCTCAGTGAACTAGTAACCGGATCGACTTGTTTCCAGGGAGCTGCACAGATAACAGCGCAGCAAACACAACCTGTAGCTGAGGTCAGGCAGAAACAAATGCCTCCAGTCTCTGCTGCCACTGGCCCCTGAGTCTGAGTCTGTACTTGGCATCCTGGCCATCTCAGGTTCCTTGAGAGGCAAAAGGGAAATGCCACTTTTGGATCTTGAGAGGCTGGTGAGTGTCCCAGACTTGAAAAGAAGGAACACTTATGTGCCTCTATTCTGCACTTTCATAATACTCTTTCATTTCTTCCTCACAGAAATCCTCCAACTAACACTGTACCACACAATTTTCATATGCTGGCTTGTTTTCCTGGCACTTGGGTCAGCCAAGGATACATGTATTTTGGGTGAACTGAGCACCCTCAGCCATCAGAGGGCTCCTGGTCCCATGGGGAGGCAGATGTGGAGGACAAGGACAGTCCTTAGGAAAAAGGACACATGGGAGTCTGTGTCCTTTGAGCATCAGTCACCAAGAAGGGATTAGATAAGTATTTGGAGAAAGTTACTGAGAAAATGGGGGGTTCCTGCTTTGTGGTCTGCAGAGCTCCCCAAAAGTCTGAGAATCACTGCTTTAGGGAGAAAATGGTCTTTCCTTGAAATATAACAAAAGCCCATGCCTATATCTTAATGCTAGTGGTGGTTACACAGATGTACATATCTGTTAAAATGAATCCATCTGTACACATAAATTTGTATACCAATTATGTAATACTTTAGTAAAAAGTGTTTAAGAATATTGGGATCTAGTAAAATACACATTTACCCTCACTAGAGTCAATAACAACATCAGACACAAAAATGAACAGAGTGAAGAAAACAAGATTGCAAATATGCATGCATTATATATATATTGATTTCAGAGAAGGGAGAGACAGAAACATCAATGATGAGAGTTACTGATCAACTGCTTCCTGCACTCCCCTTAGTAGGGATAGAGCCCGCAACCCAGGCATGTGCCCTGGCCCAGAATCGAACCGTGACCTCTTGGTTCATAGGTCAATGCTCAACCACTGAGCCACACAAGCCTAGCTGCATCCATCTTTTTAGTGAGCAGGGGAGAAATACCAAAACCAATGTTTTGACATTTATCTTAGGTATAAGAGAGGTGGAAGTGATACACTTTTTAAAATTATGAAGTAATTTTAGGTTCCCTAATTGCTTGTTGTGAAATGATAGCAAAATAGAATTATTTACTAAAGTGGGTATAAAATAATGAACATTGTCTGTTAGTGCAAAGAAGTCTTTCTAGGAAATTGTAAATTGTCTTTACTGAACAGAAGTCTTGAAAATAGTTTCCATACAATTATATGAACTACCATATGATCAAAACTCAATATTAACAGGAACTGATTGTGAATCTTTTATTAAAACAAAAATATTCTTAAAAAATTGTTCATTTCTTCCTTTCAAACAGAATCCCATCTGTTTCAAGACTGAATAAATGTCAACACAGCAGTTCATTTCCAGAATGTAGTAAACATTGCAAAAGTAGTTTCAAAGCATATGGCAAAAAATTTTTTCCCAAACAACTCTATGTTTTAAGGAGAAAACTAGGAATTTTCAAACTGTTGCAATGTATGTGTACTACTTATTTCACTGAATGAAAATCCAACTTTCAGCCATTATATATTCCTCAGCAAGACAACCAAGCAATTTTGCTTTATTAAATATGAATGTACCAGCAAGACAAACAATTTTGCTTTATTAAATATGAATGTACCAAATATTTTCACAGAAAGTATTCTTTAAATGAAGGTATTTAGACACTAGTTTATTTAAAGGAAAAGAAGGAATGAAATATTGATACTCATCTTCTATTGGAATCTTAATGTCTCATCAGGGAGAAAATATGCTCTAATGTACATATACACAGGTATTTATTTTATGTATCTCTTTTCATTAAAGAATTTGGGTAAACATAATAGCACTTTTTGAGTTCTTTGTATTTATTATGGTAGCAAAAAGGAATATTTGCCCTTTTAAGAACTTAGTTATTTATATGTAAAAAATCTGTCCTTCAAAAATCTGAGAAAGGGGCCCAGTTTGGCTCAGTGGATAGAGCATTGTCCTGTGAACTGAAGGGTCCTGGGTTCCATTTCAGTCAAGGGTACATGTCTGGTTGCAGGCTCAATCCCCTCTCCCTGTGCAAGAGGCAACTAATCAATAATTCTCATCGTTGATGTTTCAGTCTCTCTCTCTCTTCCTTCCTCTCTAAAGTCAATAAAAATTAAAAAAAAAAAAAAAAAAGAATTAAAAAGCAAACAAACCTGAGAAAGTGACTTTGGTTCTTTCAGCCAATAAAAGTTTACCATATTTGCAGTTTATTTGTAACAGTGAGAGACTGGAAAGAATCTAAATATCCATCATTAGGAAATCAGCTAAATATATTTTTATACATCTATACAATGAAAAGTGATGCAACTTTTAAAATAAATGAGATAGATCCAAATTGAAAAGTCTTCTAAGTTACTAAGTGAAAGGCATTGTACACTACCCTATCTAATAAATAAATAATATGCTAATTGACAATCATACCCTCACAAAGATGGTGGTGCCCAAAGACAATAAGGAGGAAATATGCTAATTGACTGTCACGCCTTCAAAGATGGCAGTGTTCACAGCCACAAGATGGTGGTGCCTAGTCCCTTTAGCCCTGCTGGGGTGGCAGGCACGAGACACAGCCGGGCCCACCCCTAGGTGGGTCCAGCTGCTCCGCACACCTACTTCCAGAGTCTCCCAGTCTCTTCAGTCCCCCAGCTGCCCAGAGCCAGCCTGGGGCACAGGCAAGCCTCAGATGGCAGCTTCCCAGCCACCCATGGCCAGCTCAAGGTGCAGCAAGCCACCCAGGGCTGCCTGAGGCTCAGAAAACCAGGGCTGGCTGAGGCTTGCGCTGCCGGCAGTGGCAGCAGCAGAAGTGTGATGAGGGAGTCACCTTCCTCTGATTGCTGGGTGACCTCCTGCCCCTGAGGGCTCCCAGACTGTGAGAGGGGGCAGGCCGGGCTGAGGGGCCCCCCTCCAGTGCATGAATTTTCATGCACCAGGCCTCTAGTATATATATTATAGCTAAATATTCAACCAACTATCATTGCCTCTAGAGATGGCAACTGAGACATACTTTGCACTGTATTTACCCATAAATGTTGCTTGAATTTTACCACAAGCATATATTTTTTAAATTGAGGTATTAGTGACATAATATTCATTATATTAGTTCCAGGTGTACAATGTAATGGTTCAATATTAGTATGCTGTGAAATGATCACCACAATAAGTCTAGTTAACATCTGAAATTTTTTAATTAATTACTTTTTTAAAAGTAGGTAGCTATCTAAAATGGAACCTCAACTTCTATGGTTACCAGCTAGTGTGAAATAAACTATGCAGTATATGTTTTTCTTTTTTGAAAATTTATGGTATCTTGGATATATATTAAAGTATTAGTGACAATACTTTAATACATATAACCATTATACTGTGAACAAATTATTCTACAGATAATGAAAGTTGAACAAATTATTCTACAGATAATGAAAGTTGAACAAATTATTCTACAGATAATGAAAGTTCTTGCTTTTCTTATTCCAGCCTCTTAATCTCCTAATTTGGAAGATGCTGGTATATTCAAGACACAGGGCTTAAAGGCTCACACTGCAACCTCCCACTCTACCCTATGAGCCATCCCCAGCCTTAGTGGTAGCACTGCAAATATTGTAACTTCACTAGTAAGAATTGAAATTTCACCTAAAATGTTGTAGAACAAAGGGGATGGATCATATTAGGGACCATGACCCTAATGTGATTTAATTCCCCATGGGACAATCTGTTCTTTCACCAAAGCTCTCTCATGTCAGCTTAAACTTGATCTTCTCTCCTCCTCTGTGGCTTTACACATTCTGGCATTCAACTTTTCTAGTGCCCACTTTAGCTGTTAGCCCATCCAGCACTGTAAAAGGCAGGTCATGAGCCAACTAAATGAGTGGCCAACTACGGCAGAGCAAACCGCTTCATGTCTTCAACTTTCAAATGGCAGCCTGGGCAGGGGAGATGTTGCCTTTGGACTCCAGTGGGTACAAATGCAACCAAATCTAATTACCTATGCTAAGATCACATATCTTCCACACTTGAACATCTTTGAAATCAGGCAGTATCTTATAATCACCGCTGACCAGATGGTAACCATAATGTTGGCATCGCCTAAAACAATACTACCTACACCTGCAGGATGGGTGTCAGCTTTTTATTCCCTAGGAACCGGAGTTGTAAGTTTGGGATGAATCCAATATATTTAGCCACATTCCTGAAGCAGGTGTCAAAAGTAGAGGAACTTAATCTAATTGTAAAGCTGGTTTATAGCACCAATTATTTTTAGTTTTTATTATTTCCTTTAAGAAATGCTCTATCACCAACACAGCTATTGACACTAAGAATAACACTGATGGAATAAAAAGAGGCAACTGAGTAAAAACAGGTCTCAGAAAAGTCAGATCTGAAGTTTTAGGTATTATACTGAATGAGCATTAGACTACTTCTCTCTCTTGTTTTTAATTTTTTTTTTTTTAATTTATTTTAGGGAGAGAGTAAGGGAGGAGGATAGAAAGATAGAAACATCAATCAACTGCAACCTGCACACCCCTTACTGGAGATCAAAACCTGCAACCTAGACATGTACCCTGACCAGGAATTGAACCACTGGGTTTATGCTCAACTGCTAAGCCACACCAGCTGGGCTACTTCTATTCTTATGTATACTAAAATGATTTTTAAAATTATGTCTAGTAAAGTCTAAATAAGTCCTTCAATAAGATATAAAATATGCCCTGGTAATTTTTTTCAAGTGAAAAGCATTTTAATGTTTTTTAAAAACATTTATGCCCTTGCGTTGATCAATGTGGCTCCGTTGTCTGAGTGTCAGCCTGTGCACCAAAAGGTTGTTGGTTGGTTCCCAGTCAGGACACATGCCCAGGTGGTGGGCTTGATCTTTAGGAAGGGGAGTGCAGGAGGCAGCCAATTGATGTTTCTCTCTCCTTCTCTCTTCCTCTCTCTCTAAAAATCAATTTAAAATATTTAAAAAGAAAATACTCAAGCACTTATCATAAAACACAGTAACAAATTGTTAATCTGACCTAAGCAAATTTTTAAAATGCTGTAAGCATTCACCCTCCTTTACAGTAAGTGTCCAAAGCAGTGCAATAATATTCGTTGCCCAAGACCTGTTGGTCTATTTTAAACAGTATACCTTCCTGGCAGCCATTAGGCTGTGCTGTTTGTGGAATGACACAAAGGCACACCATGGCAATGCCACACAGAAAACATGGGAGCAGAACTAACAACCACATTAATGGTGTGTGAAAATGTTCAAATAAAAAACATCAAGCCAAGTCAACCTTTGCATTCTTTCTTTTTTTTTTTTTTTTAATTTTAAAGAACAGTTTTGTGGTTACCCCCACACTTTCCTCTTCTTCAGATCATTTCTAAATTAACCATAAAAACCCTGTCTCCCAGGGGGATGAGGACAAATATGTGATACCTTAATCAATAAAGAAATTTTTTTTAAAATCCTGTCTCCCAACAGAAGGAAAGCTTTTTATAGTAAAACTAGAGGCCCGATGCATGAAATACATTCAAGGGGCTTGGCCCTTGCAGCCCCAGCTTCATCCTGGTCTTCTGGACAGTCGTTCAGCTGTTCAGCCATCTGGTCTAATAAGCATATTATGCTCTTATTATTATAGATTATTATAGATATGGAGTCATCTTCTAGGGTTCCAAGATGTGCACCAGACAGAACATGTTTAGATAGCAAGGGTAACTCTTAATTTTAGTCTTAAATAGAATGCAAAGATGTCAGTAAGAATCATACATATAATTCAGAGCATTCATTGTTCTTTTATTCCTCTGAGATTCTTCTGGAGGTACATTTATAGATTTGTAAAGCCTATGGCCATTCTAGAACAAATACTCCATCCCAGCTGGCGTGGCTCAGTGGTTGTGCATCAAACTATGAACCAGGAGGTCATGTTCAATTCCCAGTCATGGCACATGCCTGGATTGTGGGCACAATTCCCACTGTGGGGCATGCAGGAGGCAGCTGATCAATGATTCTCTCTCATTATTGATGTTTCTACCTCTCTCTCTCCCTCTCCCTTCCTCTCTGAAATCAATAAATGTATTTTTTTTTTTAATAGAAAGAATCCCTCCAGAGGGCCCCAATTACAAAGTCACCCAAAGAACCTGGTGGAAACACTGGAAGAGTAGAGTTTAGGGGAAAGGGTCAATCAAGTCAGTTGCTTCTTCCATTCTCAAGGACAGAAAAAATTAATTTCTGTCCCTTTAAGATAACTAAGAATGAAGAGAGCTTAGGAATTGTTTTTAAACTGTGAATAAGAAATAAGTGAGCTTCAAAACCCAACTACCTACACAAATATTCATAAAAGCATTATTCATAACAAAAAAGTATGATCAGATAAATGTCCCTCAACTGAAGTATGGACAAACAAAATGTGGTATATATGCATTCAATGGAATACTAGTTAGCAACGAAATGGAGTACTGATACATGCTACCACATGAAAGAACCTTGAAAACGTTAAGTTAAAATTAAAAAGCCACTCACAAAAGACATATATTCTATGATTCCACTTATATGAAAGGAAATGTCCAGAACAGGAAAATCCACAGACAGAGAAAGTAAATTAATGGCTGTGTATGGTGGGAAGGGTTAATAGGTGATTTCTTCATAAGATGTTGATATAGCTGAAAATTAGTTTATAGTCATGGTTGCAACAGCCCTGTGAATATACTGAAAAATATGTATACTAAATTTTACATTATGTGAAATAATCCTTTAAAAAACTCATTACTACCTGTTTGGTTTTAGAAAATAAAATGCACAAATGTAAGCTTAATTATATTACATAGAAAAAAACTACATCAACATAAATATTAAATAATTCAATTATCTGCAAGTTCTTCAGCTAAAAGTTAAATAAGCTTTTTTTGTTTGTTTGTTTTTTTAAAGTCCTCATCCAATGATATATTTTCCATTGATTTTTAGAAAGTGAAAGAGGGGTAGGGGAGGAGAAAGAGAGAAACAGCAATGTAAGAGAGACATATAGATTAGTTGCCCTGTGCATGTGCCCCAACCAGGGCTGGGAATCAAACTTGCAACCCAGCTGGGCACATGCCCTTGCAGGTTCGAACCTGCAACCCTTTGGTGCACAGACCAATGCTCCAACAAGTGAACCACTCCAGCCAGAGCTAAATGCCTTTTAATTTTTGACCTATTGTCTAATGTACCCAGATTCACCTGTGCAGTTTCTCTTTCTAGTGATTTCACACGTAGCACATCCTGAGGCAGTTGGAAAGAAGTCTGCATATATTTATAATAACTAGAGGCCCAGTGCACAAAATTTGTGCACAGGGGGTGGGACTTGGGGGGTGGGGTGTTTCAGCCCAGCCTGCATCCTCTCTCAATCTGGGACCCCTCAGGGGATGTTAGGCCTAAACCTGCAGTCGGACATCTCTCTCACAATCTGGATGCTGCATGCACTAGTGACCTTTCTTTTCATACAGGTGAAAGGCATCTTGCTATTGTACGGGCAGCTACATTTTTTTGCCCTGATTATAAAAAGTAGTACATAACATGCTCCTTCTGAGGCAGTAGTACCATTTTCCCCATCTTATGCGTAGAAAAATTGAGGCAGAGAGAAGTTAAGTAGTTGGCTTTGTCAAACGTTATAAGTGTCAGAATCAGGGCTGACCACAAAATGTGCAAGCCAGAGTCCATGCATGTCATAGCTGCATCATCCTGTTTTTTCAGTGTTAGAGTAGCCTTGCCAGGTTTTAATTTTTAAATCTAAGAGACTGTTCCCAAAATATAGGGTAGGGTCCCGAGGCCTGGCCGGTGATCAGGGCCATCTGTGGGGCAACTGGTGGGCTGGTGATCAGGGGGGTGGGCCTGGCTGGCACTCGCCTTGGCTGGTGGCCTGGCTCTGCCTGCTGGCCGGCCCCACCCCCTGATCACAGCTGCTGGTCACCTCCCTCTGCGGGGGAAGTGAGGTTGGTGGGGGAAGAATAGTGCATGTCATAATGACCAGTTGTTCTGCAAGGTTGTTCCACCATTTGGTTGATTTGCACATTAGGGTTTTATTATCTAGAATGGTTTCAGAGTAGCTCTTCTGAAGCCTCAATCTAAGAGTGCATAAAACAAAGGCTGTAACAAAAAAGTTCTCAGAAAATAGTGTTTGGAATTGGTATGAACTAGTGGACCTGAGCTGCAATAGGACAACTGGCGGCACTTAGATGGCCATTCCCATTTGAGTCAACTTGAAGAGGTGAGCCCAGAAACCTGAATATTTAGATAAGCTCCTCTGGGAGGCAGACATTGCCAGGTAAGGGAATTATACTCCTGCTGATCACCACTTAGCTCACCAACAGGAAGGCAATCAAAATAAGAGAGGCACTACCCTTCAGTGCTTACATCGTCTTTGCTAACCTTAATTTCCTACAGATACGCCTTCTTACAGAAAAATATATGAGAAGTGATAATTTTTGAAGAAGCGTTAAAATCTTTTGAACACTACGAACATGGGATTAATAAACATATCAAACATGTTTTATATTCTGATAGGATGTAAAGAGTACTTTTAAATAGGGGATCATCTTTGATATATATAGTCTTTAAAGTACAATCTTTTGTCTCTAGTCAAGAGAATAGAGACTTAAAAGTGATATTTAAATTGAATTTAATCAAACACAAAGTGTCATATAACTTCCACCTTCCCAGAAATAGTCATTTCATCTTATTTAAGGACATGGAAATTATTGTGACCTAAGTCTTCATTCTGGAATATGAGTGTTTGGACAAGTTAGGCACACAGCAAAGAGTTAGAAGTTCTACCACCAGAACAGCATTTTGAAAATGCTAAAGCCAACTCGATTCTCCATCCAGCAATTCAATAAGAACTGCTAAAATTTAGTTTAATTAGGCCTCGACTCTGGATACTCTAGGTGTTTGGTATCTATGACTTTGGGGTCATTACATTCTTCCCTGGAGAGCTGTCCATGATACACAAGCTCTTCTTTCTGAGTCATTCAGTTCGTTTGGGCAACTCTACTTTCGGGATCAAGGAAGCTCAACATTGTGGTCACCAGCTCTGGAAGGTCAAAATCATGTTTCCATCCCCAGTCCTTACGAGCATTGCTGTCATCGAAGTTCATCGGCCAACTCTCCGCTAGGAAAAGGTACAGAAAGAGTAGGTTAAGGTTTTCAGGCTCTAGAATTGCAAAAAGGCCTAGAACACTTTATGTAATAGTCTATCATACAAGGTACCACAAGAGAAATTCCCCCTTTGAGCAGACCAGAGCAGCTGCTAGGCGCATACACAGTCACTCTCTTAGATTAGAAGATTGTATTATACATCTACTGTCAGACACTGTGAATTGTCACATACTATTAAAATCTCACACAAACTCATAAGATACGAATCTTATAGGCAGAGGCTGTGGTAGGCAAACTGCCACATGCGGCTCTTCGGCCCCTTGAGTGTGGCTCTCCCACAAAATATCATGGCCTTGGCAAGACTATTTAAAGAAGTGGCGTTAGAAGTTTAAATTTAAAAAATGTGGCTCTCAAAAGAAATTTCAATCGTTGTACTGTTGATATTTGGCTCTGTGGACTAATGAGTTTGCCGATCACTGGGCAAAAATGCCCAGGGCCACAGAGTGACACGGTCACGGCATTTGAAAATCGAGGGCTCCTTTCCTGCCATGTCTGCTTGTTACATGTTGAAACTGTAAGATGGTGAAATGCTGACAAGCTGTTTATTTGGAATGAAACTATTCCACCCACTTTAGATATCATCTCCCAAAATGGCAGCGTCTGAGGGCTCTGACTCAACAGCTCCTTCTCCGGAAGGTGCCAGGACCCCCAGGAAGGCTTCATGCTCTGCTTATCCTCCGAGGATGATGTCCCCAAGGGACTCAGTGCAGAGTGAAGCTTAACCTTGGTTTGAAGGGGTCTGCAATGATGTACCAACCTATGGCCTGTCGAACAGAATCCACTTTGTACGTGATCTCGAATTCCGGCATGTGCTTAAGAACCTCCTGGGCCAGCTCTTCCGGGCAGAAGCTCATGGCATTGATGTTGTAGGTCCGAAGAGAGAGGGACTCTGCCGGGGCCTCCATGACTTCCAGGGTGGCCCTGAGGCAGTCATCAATGTACATCATTGGGAGCCTCGTGCTGGGTTTCAGATAGCACTCATACTTGCCATCCTTAGTGGCATCGTGGAAAATCTGGACTGCATAGTCTGAAAGAAAAGTCCTGTCAGTGGCTCTTCTTAGAACAAAATCATGAGTGAGTCTCTTGGATTAAGGCAGTTGTTCTCAAACATCTTAGCCTCCGAACCTCTCTATTCTCTCTCTCTCTCTCTCTCTCTTTTTTTTTAATGTATTTTTATTGATTTCAGAGAGGATCGGAGAGGGTGAGATGGATAGAAACATCAATGATGAGAGAGAATCGGTCAGCTGCCTCCTGCACACCCAACACTAGGGATCAACACCACAACCCAGGCATGTGCCCTGACTGGGAATTGAACCGTGATCTCCTGGTTTATAGGTTGACACTCAGCCACTGAGCCATGCCACCAGGGCCCTCTCTGTGCTCTTTAAAAAAAAACACTGAGGACCTCCAATGAGATATTTTTCATGTGAATTATATTAATATTTACTGTATCAGGAATTAACTGAGAAAAATGTTTAAACATTACATTTTAAAATGACAATAACAGACAATTATATATTCATATGTATGACATTCTATATGAAAAAGGAGGTATTTTCCAAACAAAACAAAAAAAATTTAGTGAGGAGAATGGCATGTTTTATGCTTTAAAAAAATCTCTTTACTGCCAAGAACGGTTTGGCTCAGTGGATAGAGCATTGGCCTGCGGACTGAAAGGTTCCGGGTTTGATTCGGTCAAGGGCATGTACCTTGGTTGCGGGCACATCCCTAGTAGGGGGTGTGCAAGAGGCAGCTGGTCGACGTTTCTCTCTCGTTGATGTTTCTAACTCTCTATCCCTCTCAATTCCTCTCTGTGTAAAATCAATAAAATATATATTAAAAAAAAAAATCTCTTTACTGTCTGGTTAAGAGAAGACCACTGTACCCTATCTGCTTCTGCATTCAGTCTGCTGTGCTACTGCACATCATGCAGCCTTTGGGAAATGCCACAGTGCACTTGGAGAGTGAAAAGGGTAAATAACAGCTTACTCTTGATATGACAATAGTTTTGGACTCTTGGGCCCTTTGAAAGGGCCTCAGGGATACACAGGGGTTCCCATACTTGGAGAAGCACCACTCTAAGGCAAGGGTGTTTTAATTAATTAATAATGTTAATATTGACTTGTTGTTCCACCTAGCCACGCATTCACTGGAATGTGCTCTGACTGGAGATTGAACCTCCAACCACCTGAGCTATCCAGCCAGGACTAGGCAAAAGCTATTTAAAAGTAACCAAAACCAGCCGGGACTGGTTTGGCTCAATGGATAGAGCATCGGCTTGGGGACTGAAGGGTCCCAGGTTTGATTCCGGTCAAGGGCATGTACCTTGATTGCAGGCAGATCCCCAGTAGGGGGTGTGCAAGAGGCAGCTGATTGATGACTCTCTCTCATCGATGTTTCTAACTCTCTATCTCTCTCCCTTCCTCTCTGTACAATAGGGGTGTCGAACTCAATCAGAGAAGGGGCCAAAATCCAGCCTAAATCGCGGGCCGAATGGTTTACTGAATAGTCATAAACTGACAATGTCATAAACTGACAGCGGAGTGCAGTGATGACAGCGCGGTGCGGGCCACATTGCAAGGCCTGGCGGGCTGGATTTGGCCCGCGGGCCTTGTGTTTGACACATGTGCTGTACAAAATCAATAAAATATATTATAAATAAATAAATAAAAATAAAAGTAACCAAAACCAAAGCCTCTTTTAAAATCCCTCAGATTTTTCAAGTAACTGTTATAGTGTAGCTCAGGACCCTTCATAGGAGAAGGAATTCTAATGTAGGAGTTAGGAAATATAATGTGTGCTTGAGCCTAAATGAATAATAATCATGGTGATGCTTATTTCCTTTTAAATATGTCTTCCTACACTATGAGTAACAAATTTGTTCCTGAATATTAACCGTTTGATTCCAGCACTGTGCACCAAGTGGCCCATCCTGAGCTGGGTTTCCAACACCGGCATAAGCCGCCCTTAGCAAGTGTAAGTCAATAGTGTTCCATGAGCTTCTCAGATGCACTTCCTGGAGAGGATTCAGAAACTTCAGTGAGCATACCTCTAAAGAGACAGCAGATCCATCACACTATTGCCTATCTTACAAACAAAAGAAATAGAAGCTCTGGTCTGTGCGGCTCAGTTGGATGATTGTCATCGCATGCACCAAAAGCTCTCTGATTCCCCATCAGGGCACATGCCTGGGTTGCAGGCTCAGTCTCCAGTAGTAGCCATGCAGGAGGCAGCCTATCTATGTTTCTTTCCCACACTGATGTTCCTCTCTCACTCTCTCCCTTCCTCTCTATCTCTAAATATCAATTTTTAAAAAACATTTTTTTTTCTTCTTAATAAGAAAGAAATAGGAAGCAACACTTACCAGTTGTCCCTCCTCCAGGTTCAGAGTCAGCCGAAATGATGCCAGGATATCTCAGGCATCGGAAGTCTAACCCATACCGGTAATAATAATACTACAAAAGGAAGAAAACTTAGTTTAAAAAGAACCTTTCAAATCAGATAGAGCAATACAAAGAAATAACAGCCTTTTTTCTGAAATATCATCCCATGCAGTTATATTAAAATTCTGCTGAAGAAAAGGAAGACTCTAGAATTTCTAACAGACTCGTTTTTCTTTAATAAAGAACTTCAACTTTTATCTTCAAAGAATCATCATCTTGGGTTACATCAACATTGTAAATAGTTCTCCGGGACCGGTTTGGCTCAGTGGATAGAGCATCGGCCTGCGGACTGAAAGGTCCCGGGTTCGATTCCGGGCAAGGGCATGTACCTTGGTTGCGGGCACATCCCCAGTAGGGGGCGTGCAAGAGGCAGCTGATCGATGACTCTCATCGATGTTTCTAACTCTCTATCCCTCTCTCTTCCTCTCTGTGAAAAATCAATAAAATATATATTTAAAAAAAAACTGTAAATAGTAACTCAGCCCACAGTAGGGATTTCCACCCTTTTCTGGGGGAGAGTCCCTGCTCATTGCCCTGCACAATTCTCCCTAAGCAGGTCCCTGCACGGCAGCACTGGGAAGAGTACAGGGGAGGACAGCGGGTGATGGGAGAGCAACGACTGTGACATCAGCTGAAGGATCAGACACCAACTAAAATTTGCTAGAGAGTTATAAAGACAAAGAGTGTAAAAGAATACACTGGCAGTTTGCTGAGTTGATTGGAGCATCATCCTATATATCCTAAAGTTGTTGGTTTGATTGATGAGCAGGGCACATACCTAGGTTGTGGTTTCCATCCCCAGTTGGGCCCAGCCGGCATGGCTCAGTGACTGAGCATCAACCTATGAACCAGGAGGTCACGATTCGTTTTCCAGCCAGGGCACATGCCCAGGTTGTAGGCTCGATCACTGAGGGGTGTGCATGAGGCAAGCCAATCAATGATTCTTTCTCATCATTGATGTTTTTCTCTCTTTCTCCCTTCCTCTCTGAAATCAATAAAATGTATTTTTTTAAAATCCCCAGATGGGCCCTGCAGGAGGCAACCAATCATTGTTTATCTCTCCCTCTCTCTCTGTCTCTCTCTCAAAATTAATAAACAAAAATAAAAAAAAACATATCTTCAGGTGAGGATTAAAATATTATTTAAAGTTACCAACAACAACTACCAATAATGGGAGAAGAACGGAACAAATAAAAGGGCAGCAAATGCCCTTTGAGCAGCCTCTAGGAAGTGTTGAGTGGTACCATATGGCTGAGGGCAGGGGCATTCTTGTGGAGCTATCTGTACATGCCGTTTTGCAAACATAATCAGTTTATGAGCATTTTGGGGGGCTGGGATGGGGAAGGGGAAGTCGCTCCAAGGATAAACCAGCAGGTGTCTGAGGCAAAAGAACAAAAATGAAAACACGGAGTCATCTTGCCATGCGTACCTCTCCCATGAGCTCGGCGTGGACCTTGGAGACCCCGTAGATCGTCCTGGGTCTCTGAATGCAGAGATCAGGGGTTGGGTCCCGGGGAGAAGTAGGTCCGAAAGCTCCGATCGTGCTGGGCACAAACAATCGCAAATTGTGTTCCAAGGCGATGTCCAGAACATTATGCAATCCTGAAACCAACATCACAGTATCACAACTGAACAAACTCTTGCTGAAGAACTGGAAAAATCGACAAACAGGTCATACTGGGCAAGACCCAGAGACTTACCGGTGATATTTACTGCTTTTGCCAAGGATACGTTTTTTTCTCCGACCGCACTGAGCAAAGCGCCATAGTGAATCAACCAGGTGATGCGGTGATTTACCACTATCTCTCGGAGATTCTTGTAATCCAGAACGTCGGAATAAATAAATGGGCCTACAAGGAACATGGTGAAGCCACAGAAGTGAGAAGTTCGGGGTTTTAAAAACTAAATGGTCCTCCCCACTCCTTGACTTGTGAATTCCTTTAATACCAACTTGGTAACTGAACCACTTCGACACTATTGGGCATTTTATTTATGGAAGAATCACCAACCACAACCGCCTCACAGCTGACAACAGCTAATGCTTCTAAGGACTCAGACTTGCAGGCACTGCTCTAAGGGCTTTCTGCATATGTAGCTCTCACACAGCCTTTGAGGTAGATACGGAGGCACAGAGAGGTTAAGAACTTGCCAGAATCAGAGTAAGTTGGAGAAATATGGTCACAACCAGGCAATTGGCTCCAGTCATCATTGTTAACATCAACCCTACATGCAGAGTGATTTCACTCTGCTTAAAAGTAACATATTTTTAAAGGAAGAAGAGAAATGGGTTTAAAAACCAAAACAAAATACCGTGGTACAGAACAGTGATTTTCAACCAATATGCCACAAGAACTTTTAAAACATGCTCTTTAGTCTGGGGACCTGACCTCTTTTTCCTTGGATTGTCAAATAAAAAAAAACGGCCCTATTCAGTTTGGCTCAATGGATGATAGAGCATCAGCCTGCAGACTAAAGGGTCCCAGGTTTGATTCCAGTCAAGGGCACATGCCAGGGTAACCAGTGCCATCCTTATGCAGGAGGCAGCCAATCAGTGATTCTCTCATTATTGATGTTTCTATCTCTCCTCTCTCCCTTCCTCTCTGAAATCAATAAAAATATATTTTTTTTAAATGCAACAGCCAACACAACAATAGCCATCTGGTATGAATGAATCAAAATTATAACTATTCTTTTTGTCAGATAGGCAAAAATATATATTTTAGAGTGTCACAGAATTTTAGTAATTAGTTTATGTGTACAATGAGATGTAAAGGTTGAAAATCACTAGTATAGAAGAACCACAAATCATGAATTTATAGTACCCTGTTAATTTGGAGGTAAAACTGATTTTATTCAATGCCAATTTTCCCATTATAGCAAATTACCGTTCTTCCCCTCCATAAACAGCAAAAGAATGGTATTGAACCAGAAAGAACTAGAAGACATTATAAAAGTATTTCTGATTTAGTGGAGTTAGGAGAGTTTGAGATTTTTTTTGTGTGTATGTGCATGTGTGTGTGTGTGTGTGTGTGTGTATACACAGTAGATTAAGAGCAAGTCTATGTTGAAATATGAGGATTAATTTCTCAAAAATTTTAAAGTTCCTCATTATAGGATTTGAGTTTTGTTTGCTGGTTCTCTGATCCAATAAGTTAACTAAAAACTAAAAACTAAAAAACAAACAAACAAAAAAAACAAAACAGGAAATGCTGTTTTGGCTGGTGTGGCTCAGTGGTTGAACATCGACCTATGAACCAGGAGATTGCATTTAGATTCCCCATCAGGGCACATGCCCAGGTTGCGCACTCCATCCCCAGTAGGGGGCATGCAGGATCAATGATTCTCTCTCATTATTGATGTTTCTATCTTTCTCCCTCTCCCTTTCCCTTCCTCTCTAAAATCAATCAATATATATATGTTAAAAGGACAGTAATCAATGTTTTTATTCCAAAGATACTACTCCACGTGATAGCCAAAGATGTTATTAAAAACTTTACATTCAGCACTCTCATATTCTTGTCACACTTGAATGAGCAGCAGCATGACTATAGACATTTTACAGAACTACCAAGGACACATATGTGCCTCAATACTTCTCCTTTAATGCACATGCCTGGTTAAGAGCTGTGGCACACAGATTCCATGAGCTGTTTCCCTAACTGCACTTTGGAAAGTAAAGATAAAAACAAAAGCAATGATCTCTCACCACTATGGAACACCTGGTCGGAGGGTTTTCTTATGTCAGTCAAAATCACATTTTCCGTCCCAAAGTGTTCCCTAAAGGGAAAATCAATACACATGAGTTGGTACAGCTAGGATATAATTGGTTCTATGAAAACAGTCTTTCAATTAAGAACTATAACTTGCAATCAGCCTCTGAATCCCCCTTATCTTCCCCCATGCCTTTTCTCCCTCTTCTTTCCAAACACACACACCATCAGTTCTGACCACACTCAGGCCTCCCTCTCCCTTTCACAGCCCCATCTTCTGTTCCTACTTCCACCCCTTAGCATCCCTATATTTGCCATCAATTTCTTCTCTGTACCCATAAGTTTATCTCACCCCCCCCCCATTCTTCTCTTCTTGCTCTTATTTTTTCATCCCGCTCCCTCTAAATCCAACACTATTCCTTGTCATACTTCCCTCTGCCCCTAAACATCTAAAAATCAAGTGATTCATTTAGAGTTAGGTGTCTTACTCTGTCTAAGTGAGAAAAGAGAGGGCGCAAAGGACCAGTGTGGGAGATGTTGAGCCAAAAGACCTGCCACAGTGTCTATGATATTAAGAGGCCAAAGGAAATATATTCTAAACAGCCACTGTAGATATGCCATCTTAAAAATAGGAAGGGGGAGGACAGATTAAATGGTACCAAATACAAAGGTCCTATACTCAAGAACTCAGATTTCAAATTTCTGCTTTTAGGGTTCTTACCTTAATAAGGTAGCAAGCCCCACTCCAAGCTGGCCAAGACCCCCTAAGAAAAGGGGGGGGAAAAGTAAAACTTTAATCCAAATCTAACCAAAGCAATAATTCCCAGAATGGAATAATGAAATAAGGCTATAGTTATAATCTTATCTAATTAGATAAAATCCCAGGTTGGACTGATAGAATTGAATTACCTCCTCCAAGTGAAGACAGAAATTGATATAGCTAAGATTAGTTCCAGAGACAAACCTCTCTCCAGCACAAAGTCGCTGGAGGGAAGAAAGGGTGTAAGAAGAGAAAAATCACAAGAAAGCCAGACAACCTCCTAGCTCTTGGGGCCAGAAGTTTGTTCCCAGCTTTGCCTTCATTATCCGATCGCTCTGAAGCTTGTCTACTACTAGTGCCAAAACACTCAGACAAATATATAGTTTGTCTCAGTCTCTGGTGAGGTTTCCCAGAACCCCATCCTCCATCAAAACTGGAGTGGGATGTGAAAGGAGAAAGAGGGGGGACAAACCAAGAAGGTATCTGAAAAAAGGGGCAGATAAATGAGTCAACAAAAAGGCATTAAAATCAATAAAATGGCATTAAAAATGTCACTGATAGAAATGGGAGAGTTGGTGGGGCTGGGAGCACATTTGAAGGAACATGCCATAAATTTCATTTGGGAGAAATGAATGAGGCAGGAAGAAACAGGAAGTAGGATTTCTTATAAACACAGGTTAACATGGGACTGAAACCAGGCCCAATGATGCTCACATGGGCCCTGGAAGATGCTTTGTTGGTGGACGTAGGAGGGAGTAAAGCAGCAGACAACAAGCTGAGCGAATCAGAGAGCAAAGTGCAGAGGGGAACCCACAACACTTGAAACCCATTCACAGCAGAAGAGAAAGAAGCAGTAAAAGGAACACACACACACACACACACACACACACTGTGAGGGATGTAATAAGGATCATGACTAAAAGCCAAGGCAGTAGAACTGAGACCACAACAGCTTTTGGTCCCCCAGCTACCTAGTTCCTCCCTCAGATAATTAAAAATTATAGCAGGGAGCCCTGACTGGTGAAATTCAATGGTTAGAGTCTTTGATTCCAGATCAAGGGCACATACCTGGGTTCAAATTCAATCCCTGACTCCCTTTAGGGCAAGTGCAAGAGCCAAACAATCGATGTGCCTTTCTCACATTAATGTTTCTCTCTCTCTCTTTTCCCCTATCCCTTCCTCCCTTCCACTCTCTTTGAAGACCAATGGGTAAAACATCCTTGGGTGAGGATTAACAACAAAAATTATGGCAGGGAAAACAAGAGCTGGCAACAGTGATGAAATAAAGATCAAAGATTTGCAATATTCTGGAGGAAGTCAAAAGCAGAAAAGATAGTCTATGATTAATAAATGTTCTCTGAAAGCATGTCAAACATTCCAAAAACAAATGCACAACCATGCAGAAGCTGCACAGAAGATAAAATAATCAAGCCACAAACTCAACCTGTAATTAAGACCCGTGGTGGCCGGTCTGTTCCAGATAGAGACCCAGAGTGGAAGTTGGCATCTGCTGGAATGTGCCAAGAGGAGGTGCCCAGGACCCGGCCAGGCAGGACAGCTGCTCTGTAGCCACCGGCAGGGCTCTGCAGCATCTGGCCCACAACTCGCTGCAGCATCCTAAGGACCGGCATTTTCTCAAATACCCTGCAAGAAAAAAGGAGCAGAGTTCATTGTGGAACCTTTATGTCCCAAATCCTCATAACACAAACTCCTTAACCAGAATTAACATTAAGATTGTCAGCTCACTAGGGAGTGGGCAGGGAGAGGCCAATGGGGGTGGGGGGGAGGTAATAGACATATGTAACATTTTCAAAAACAAAGAATTAAAAAAAATTGTCAGCTCACAAGCAAAGCCATGTTTTGGATTCATGAATTGAACTAAAGAGACTGCTGAGTGTGCCAGTCAAGAGCCCACTGGAGCAGAGCCCTGTGAAAAGGGGATAAACTACTCCTCATGCAAAGTGCAGGCAAACAAAAGCTGGACGGAGATTTAGAATTGGAAGTGTACAATGCTGGCATCAACTGGGCTCTCATGTCACCACGGACTTTACCACATATAAGGTCATACACACCAAAAACACTAAGTCAATGGATCCTAGAGAAGGCTTTAATACTTACAACTGTTATCAACCTGTCTGTGCTCCATCACAGAGCACAGATAGGTCCCACGTTAAATAACACAGTGCCGCCTAATCAGCACGGCTCAGTGGTGGAGCATTGACTTATGAACCAGGTCAAGGTTTGATTCCCAGTCGAGGCACATGCTGGGGCATGCAGAAGGCAGCAGATCAATGATTCTCTCATTATTCATGCTTCTATATCTCTCTTCTTCTCCCTTCCTCTTTGAAATCAATAAAAATATGCTTTTAAAAATAACAATAACATGCCAAAACCGGTTTGGCTCAGTGGATAGAGCATCAGCCTGTGGACTGAAAGGTCCCAGGTTCGATTCCGGTCAAGGGCATGTACCTTAGATATAAAGGGGGTATGTAAGAGGCAGCTGATCGATGATTCTCTCTCATTGATGTTTCTAAATTTCTATCCCTCTCTCTTCCTCTCTGTAAAAAAATCAATAAAATATATTTTAACAATAACAATAACATAGTGCTCTGTAACACTCAAATGTTACCTTGAATGAACCAGACTAGAAAAGCAGATGATTAGGGTAAAATGGCCCCCAGCAATATTCAGTAAGCTGTGACTAATTTCTGTTTCAATGCCATCACTTTAGGAAGAATCATTTAGAAAAATCTATTTTCTTCTCAGATCATGCATATTTTATTTCAGTCTGGCTCCTCCTCTCCTTCAACTTTTGCACTGACTGACCCTGAAATCAGTTCTAGCCTCAAGAGGTCAATCAAGATGGTCCAATTAGCTCTGCTGGAGTGGCTCAGTGGTTGATCATTGACTTATGAATCAGGTGGTCACATGCCTGGGTTTCGGGCTCAACTCCTAATAGGGAGCATGTAGGAAGGAGGGGGATAATAAATCTCTCTCATCATTGATGTTTCTATCTCTGTCCTCTCTAAAATTAATAAAAATATATTAAAAAAAAAAAAAAAGATGGTCCAATCATACATAGATTGAGACTGGACAATGCATACAGGGCTTCCATTTTCCCCATTCCATCCCCAGCAACAAGGTAGGCATGTCACAGGAGTAAATCAGAGCCCCACAACTTGCAAACTTCCCACCTTCTAGTGTCAAGCCTTTAGCACTTGCAAACAGCCCCGTGGCCTCTACTTCCCTCAGTTGTAAGACTTCCAGCAGAACTGGCAGATGAACCTTCAGAGCCGACTCTGGTGCTGTACCCTCAAAAGAGATAACCCAGATTTCAACCATTGTATATTGTACACCATGAAAGGAGAAAAGGTAACCACAGTTGAAAACATTTCCAGTTTAGGATCTGAATTTAGCCTACTGCCACACTCAACTCAGTGTCTTGAGTAGATAACAGTAATTCTAAATTAAAATGCCAGAGGTAGCCGAGACCAGTTTGGCTCAATGATAGAGCGTCAGCTTGGGGACTGAAGGGTCTCGGGTTCGATTCTGGTCAAGGACATGTACCTTGGTTGCGGGCATATCCCCAGTAGGGGGTGTGCAAGAGGCAGCTGATCGATGACTCTCTCTCATCGATGTTCTAACTCTCTATCTCTCTCCTTTCCTCTCTGTACAAAATCAATAAAATATATTTTAATTAAAAAAATTTTAAATAATAAAATGCCAGAGGTAGCAGCTTTCTTGTAATCCTTAAAGTCCAAATTATAGGGGGGAGGGGGGAACCTACCTTCTGAAAACATATGCTTTAACACCCTTTTATGAGCCATAAAAGGTTTAGTTCTTTAGGACAAAGAAAGAAATAAGGTGGGTGTAAGCATGGGGACATCTGTCAGATCAGTGGCTTATTCCCCAGTATCAGATAGAGTCCTACAAAGTTCCCAAGGCCCTTGGTCCCAGCTAACTTTCCCAAACAAGCAGGAGAGAACTCTCACTGACACACCTCTGGCTCCATGCTCAGGGTCAGGATTGGAAGGGAGGCATCCAGGGTGTGCCATGTTACAGAAAAGGCCCAAGCTTCTCTTCAAGCCTCCCTCAGGAGACCTTTGGGAGATCGTTTTTCAGCCAATCTTGACATCTGAGTCCAGGTAAGAACTTTGATTCTCAAAGTCACCTCTTTTAGCAAGTTCAAGGGGATCACGAGGAAGCCAAGAAATTAGATTTACCAGAACAGTTGGAACTCAAAGAGAGTTCTCAATCCCAAAAACAAAGTAAATGGCAACAATTTAAAAGGTTTGCTTTTTGTTTGTTTTTAAAGGTTGAGGAGACTACAGTCAGGGAAAGGCAAACCTTGAAAATATGAAATAGGTACAACTCTATTCATCTCTTCTTTTCCTTCTTTAAGGGTTTGAAAGCATGAAGGTACAAATTTCTAATTGAATATAAAACTTTTTAATTAAATAATTCATATTATTATTAAATTTATTAGTATACTAATTATTATTAGTGTACAATTCATAATTGAGTTAATACATCATATTTCACCAGTGTTACTAGCTAACATTTGATGCTCACTAGTGTGGAGTGTTTACTGCACTATCAAATTAACCCATGGCAGCCACCACCCCTCTTGGACCCAATTATTAACCACCAAGCGGCACTAGTGTCCCTATTATGGGATTGCTTTAACGCTGCATGGCCTTTAAAAACAGAAGCAAAACAAAACATTTCTAACCACCTACAGCATATAGCTTTTCTAAGTCACGATTATATTGCTACTGCAAGTTCAAGTTAATACGTAAAAGGCAGCAGTTCTCAAGTTTCCTGGTCTTAGGACTCCTTTATACTCTTAAAAATTGAGGGCTATAAAGAGCTTTTCTTTATGTGGCTTATATCTAAGAATATTTTGCTGTATTAGAAAGCAAAACTGAGAAATGTGTGTGTGTGTTTTTTTAATATAGTTTTATTGATTTCAGAGAGGAAAGGAGAGGAAGAGATAGAAACATCAATGATGAGAGAGTATCATCCATTGGCTGCCTCCTACACAGCCCACACTGGGGATTGAGCCGGCAACCTGAGCAGGTGCCCTGACCAGGAATCGAACTGTGACCTTCTGGTTCATAGGTCGACATTCAACCACTGAGCAACTCCAGCTGGGTGAGAAATGTTTAACATCTTAATTCATTTAAATCCAAAGAACATATTAACATTTGCCTTTGGCCTTGATCTGTTGTTTTGATTGAAATATATGAAGAAAATACATACACACACAACAAAATAGTGGGAAAAGGGTTTGGTCTTTAAAAAGCCTTTCAGATCATTCCAGATACTAGTTTTTAATGTCCAAAACTCAACACATGATAGTTTCTTAAAGGTTAGTTGCCATAAGAACAGAAGCCATATCAATGAAATTTTCAGAACCCAGTATATTGAAACCCACTGGTCTATTTAATGCTTTGAATTGATTTGTTACCCCTACCTGGTTTTGTAAT
This sequence comes from Pipistrellus hanaki, assembly GCF_964339955.1. Classification (NCBI taxonomy): domain Eukaryota; kingdom Metazoa; phylum Chordata; class Mammalia; order Chiroptera; family Vespertilionidae; genus Pipistrellus; species Pipistrellus hanaki. Next base: position 66,815,309 of record NC_140507.1, read on the forward strand.
TTCCTGCATTGGTCTTTTGGAAAATATTGGTTCAGGGAATTATGCAGAGCTTCCAAATGTTAAAAGCACTTCACTATACAATATCAAAATCTTACTCTCTATCTTTAAATACTGAGAAAGTCTCAGGCTCACGGTGGTGGATACAAGTTAATTGGCAACAAATGCCATTAGTTTTTTCCTTGAAGTCACAGATTCACTTGTTGTTGTTTTAGAAAATTCTAATTCTCCAGATATGAATAACCATAGTTTCTCATTCTTTGAGCAAAAGTGGTTCTCCATTGGAGGAAAAAAAAAAGTGTCCAGTCTTGGCCAAGTAGCTCAGTTGGTTAGAAGCATCGTCCCAATAGACAAGGTTGCAGGTTCAATCCCCAGTCAGGGCACATACAAGAATCAACTAATGAGAGCATAAAGAAGTGGAACAATAAACTGATATCTCCCCCGCCCCCCTCTCTCTCCTTTCCTGTCTGAAATCAATACAGGGCACTGCTGACCAGGCTCACCTTCACGTCCCCTGGATTCTCCCACACCTTATTCTGTTTTAAACACCAATCATGCTTATCAAACACATTTGCAAAGCAGTCTCAGCTGTCACTCTTCTGGTTCGTGAAATAACACGTGTTTTCTTACTACCCTGTTTCCCCGGAAATAAGACAGTGTCTTATATTAATTATTTTCTCCCAAAGTTGCGCTAGGTCAAATTTTCAGGGGATGCCTTATCTTTCCATGCGCTAGGTCTTATTTTCGGAGGGTGTCTTATTTTCGGGGAAACACGGAAGTAAAAACCCAAGGCAAAACCAGGCACCTGATAACTCCTGGGAGTTGAAAAGCGCCTGCCTTCCTGAACTCTCACCTAACTTCCTGAAGCTGGGATCCTTATTCCGTTTCACAGGATTAAGTGGCCCGACCTTAATCCGCTAGACACTAAGCGAAGAGGGGAGGAAACCAGTTTCAGTGAGTTTCAACCCTCCTTCCGCCACTCCCTCTCTTCTCCAGAGAAGAGATGTGATCAGATACTTAGGTCAAAGAGGAAACTCTGTAGGTTGCGCAGGGGGCATCTTCCTCCAGGCTTTATGGGGGAAGAGGGGACGGGCCGGATCGGCCTGGAGGGCTCTAGGTCAGGCGCCGCACCGCCTCCCTGTGTGAACCTGTGTCCACTACCACGCCAAACCTCAAGTTTCTCCATCCTTGGAAAAGGGGCGATGATGGGACCACCCAATTAGACTGTGGGAAGAATTTAGCAGCTCTTCTCGGTCATCCTCAAGGTTCCATTAGGAGCTGGAAAAGGGCGATCCGAGAGATCACGAGAGCCAGGAGGGAGCGGAGTCTCGGAAGGAGGTCTGGCACCCCTGCCCGGGAGGGGCACCCGGGAAGCCTCGGAGCCTGGAGCCCCACGCCGGTCTCGGGCCGGTTTCAGCCAGGCTCAGGTTCCCGGTGGAAAGGTGGGATCCCACCCTCCGGGGAGATGGCGGATAAACCGATTTTAAGATAACTCCCGCGCCCCCGCCCCTATTACCTGAAGAGGGGATGGGGGCGGGGGGCCGGGGAGCAGAAGGGGCGCCCTTCCCCAAAGTGCAAGGGACAGGGTGTCGCGCCCTTCGGACCCCTTCGGACCCCTGCAGAGCCCGGGCGCTCCCCCCAACCCGGGCGCTGACTTCCCTCCCGGCTCCGCGGCGATGACTGGGGACCCGCGCTCACCCCCCGGGAGCCCATAGTTACACGGATCCGGACACCCGGGCTGGGAGGGGGGGGGCGGGGGGGAGACCCTCGCGACGTCCGCCTTGGCTCCCCAGGATGGCCACCAGGGGAACCACCGCCCCCCCAGGCCCCCGCACTGACCTGCGGACGAAGTAGCCCAGACTCGCGGCGCCGTGGAGCCAGTACATGGCCGGGAGCCGGAACGCAGAAACCCTAGCCGGGGCCAGGCGCGCGGCCCCTTTATCCTCGCGGCGCCCAAACCCGGCCCCCCGCCTCCCCCCACCCCCTCACCGCGGATTGGTGTCACCCTTTGTCCGCGCCAGGTCACCTGTGGGTGGGGCTCGGGAGAGGGGGAGCGCGCGGGTGGAGACCGAAACCCTCTCCCTGCGGGTCCCCATGGACGACTCCTGGCTGCGCGCGCGCCCCTGACTTCTGTCTGGGACCCACCGGGTGGGGAATTCGGGGACCGCGACTCCTGCAGCGGCGCTGCCAGCCTGCCCGTCTCCCCACCTCCGTGTGGGCACCGTCGGGAGGGGAGGGGGCAGCTTCCAGAAGGCCTTCCCCTAAACGGAAACCGGCCCCTCCCCTCGGCAGCCCCCTTTCTCCCTCTCCCCGCAACCCGCTCAGGATGGCATTGGTGGCACCGCAGGCAGTGGACCAGGAAAGAATGCCTGAGATTGGGAGTGAGGAGATAGGGCATGGAGAGAGACCTTGAGCGAGTCACTTCACCACGTAGTGTTTCCCACTTAGTTTCCCACGAAGGAGAAACAGCTGTCAAATTGGCTTCCGAAGCCAGGGACCATTGGAGTCTGCATCACCTGGGAGCTTGTTAGAGATGCCAGGAGGAGGCCCCACCCCAGTCCTGGGAGTCAGAATCTCCCGGGGGTGGGCAAGGCCCAGCGGCGTGTTTGAACATGACCTACGGGTGATGCGGACAGCTCTGAAGTCTGAGAAGCAGGAGCTAAGGCACTGGTTCTCAGACCTCGCTTCATGTTAGTTTCACCAGGGAGTCTTTGAACCGCACAGTGACCAGGCTGCCCTCAGAGCTAATACGGTAAATCAGAATCTCATTGAGGGGGTGGGGACGGGAGGGAGTAGAAGTATGGGATATACATTTTTTTAAAAAAATCTTAATTACAGATTTGTAGCCTCATAGAGATTATTAAGGCCACTTAGACCCATTTCACAGTGGGACAGGCACCCCAGCCAGAGCCATGAAGATATTTGGTCAAGGCCAAGGGGACCAGAATGCTGACCCAGGTACTGGATCCCTGGCCTTTCTAATACACATCATATCATAGAGTTCTTTTTTGTTTTCTTCAAACTTTGTGGTGGGGTCGGAGATGACCCTGAACTTATTCCGAGTGGGGTTACAGGCAGGGATTTCGCCAAGTGGAACAACCCACTGATATTGCTTCTGGTCTGGTTGATTGGGAAGGGGGGCGGGGAGGGGAGGGGAGAAACCGGGCTTCAACATTGATTCCTGAGGACAGGGCAAGGAGGAGGGTTGATTTTCAGGGGACTGAAAGGTGGGTGGTTCCCAGCTACCTAGCATCTATTTCCTCTCTTCCCCATGGATATAGTCGGGCATGAATACCATTAGCCTTCTGCCTTGCCCAGCCAAGGGCAGACACTTCCTCCAGACTTTCCTGATTGGAATGACAGAGAACCTAAAGACAGCAAGTGCTGTCCCTACCAGCAGCGGCCCTCCAGAGTCAGTCCTGCCCGTGGCCACTGCCTTGGGTCCCTGCCCCTTTCCAGGCTGGTTCTCCAGCCTTGCCAACCAGCATGTCCCTTCCTCATACCCTTTGGCTTAAGTCAGCAAAGTGGGTTTCTGTTTGGTGATACTATTCAGACTTTTCCTGCGTTGTCAGGATTGAGATTTTGGCTCTGTGGAAGCACTGGTCCCTTGATCCTGCTCCATGACACCAACTGTGGGAGCACAGGTCTTCAGACGCCAGGTATTAGATGGAGAAGACACGAGAAGTCACAGGCTTATGTAGGAGACACTTTACCGTAGACCAAGGAGCCATTGCTAGTATAGGAACCATCAGACAAAGTAGTTCTTCAAAGAGACCCTGCCCACCTGACTGGTCAGTGGCAACTTATATACACGCTCAAACAAGAGACCTTGTGCCAGTTCCTGACACTCATGCTACATTAGCATAAACAGCTTACATCCTTGCCTGCACACATGCGTATGGCAAGTTGGCCTTGATCATCTAGTGTACTCTGATTAGGGTTCCCACAGGCTCTCAGATCACACACCCAAATAACAAATAAAATAAGTATCCTCCAGACCATCTTATATAATAAAACCCTAATATGCAAATCAACTGAATGGCGAAATGACAGGGTTGCTATGACACGCACTGTCCACGAGGGGGCAGATACTCAACACAGGAGCTGCCCTCTGGTGGTCAGAATGCTCCCACCGAGGGAATGCCGCTCAGCCAGAATCCAGGCCGTGGCTGGCAGGAGGACATCCCTGGAGAGGTCCCAGACTGCAAAAGGGCACAGACTGGGTTGAGGGATCCCCACTCACAAGTGCACGAATGCCGTGCACCGGGCCTCTAGTATTAATATAAATAAATAATGGAAGGAAGGAAGGAAGGAAGGAAGGGTAAAAGACAACTATTTATTTTTAATCTTTACTCAAGGACATAGTTTTATTGATTTTTATTTTTTTATTTTTAAATATATTTTATTGATATTTTACAGAGAGGAAGGGAGAAAGAGAGAGCTAGGAATGTCGATAAGAGAGAAGCATCGACCAGCTGCCTCTTGCACACCCCCTACTGGGGATATGCCCACAACCAAGGTACATGCCCTTGACCGGAATCGAACCCGGGACCTTTCAGTCCCCAAGCCGACGCTCTATCCATTGAGCCAAACCGGTTTCGGCAGTTTTATTGATTTTTAGAGAGAAACATAGAGATGTGAAACATTGATCTGTTGCCTCCCCTAATGCCTTGACTGGGGATCAAACCTGCAACCTTATTTTTCCTTTTCATTTTTTTTATTAAGGTATTACATGTGTACATATCTTACCTTTGACCCCCTCCCACTCCCATACATTCCCTCACCCCCCCCCCCAGTGTTTTGTGTTCATTGGTTATGCTTATATGCATGCATACAAGTCCTTAGGTTGATCTCTTATCTCCCCCACCTCTCCCTAACCTTCCCTCTGAAATTTGACAGTCTGTTTGATGCTTTACTGCCTCTGTATCTATCTTTTTGTTCATCAGTTTATAATGTTCTTTATTATCCAAAAATGAGTGAGATCATGTGGTATTTTTCTTTCATTGACTGGCTTATTTCACTCAGCATAATGTTCCCCATTTCCATCCATGCTGCTGCAAATGGTAAGAATTCCTTCTTTTTTATGGCAGCATAGTATTCCATTATGTAGATGTACCATGGTTTTCTGATCCAGTCATCTGCTGACGGGCACCTAGGCTGTTTCCAAATCTTAGCTATTGTAAACTGTGCTGCTGTGAACATAGGGGTGCATATTTCCTTTCTGATTAAAATCCTGCAATCTTTTGGTGTATGGGATAAAGCTCCAGACAACCAAATCACCCAGCCAGGACACAACTATTTTTCTTCCTTCCTTCCTTCCTTCCTTCCTTCCTTCCTTCCTTCCTTCGAGGACACAACTATTTTTCTTCCTTCCTTCCTTCCTTCCTTCCTTCCTTCCTTCCTTCCTTCCTTCCTTCCTTCCTTCCTTTCTTTCTTTCTTTCTTTCTTTCTTATATTTTTATTGAATTTTTTACAGAGAGGAAGAGAGAGGGATAGAGAGTTAGAAACATCGATGAGAGAGAATCGTTGATCAGCTGCCTCTTGCACATCCCCTACTGGGAATGTGCCCGAAACCAAGGTGCATGCCCTTGACCGGAATCAAACCCGGAACCTTTTAGTCCGCAAGCCGAGGCTCTATCCACTGAGCCAAACCGGTTTCTTGCATAAGAATTCCTACTAATAAATGTGGAAGGAATGAGGGAAGTACTTAATTCCCCATAAGCACCCACAGCAATAATTTCTGCAGGCAAGATCCACAGAGAGGTGCTCAAATTAATGGGTGATGACTTCAAGGAGAAGCAGGAATTTGCATAATCTCCCAAAATAGATGTTTATTAATAACAAAGAGAAAAATAGTAACTTGATAGTGAAGAAAACTGGCAGTCATTCCCGTAACCAAGTTACTAAGGTTAACATAATCAGAAATAAGACTTGCTGACATCACATACACAGTGATTTGATTCACTGGGAACAGCATTTCACCTGTCATCACTTTCCTAACGATGCATAATCCCAATCTGTTATCGGCGATGGGAAGGGCATCAGGTGTAGGATTAGTGGTGTCAGACCTTACAACCTGGGGTCAGCAACCTCCGTACATGCGCTCTGGATAAGAAAAGAATTCAGATCCAAGACCCAAACTGTAAGAGAACATTTACTTGGTAAAATCACAGAGGTAGAAGTAATTTCTACAAGAAATGAGTTTAGGAAATAAATTATAGGGGTAAAGGAAGGGCCCTTGGATTTGGGGAATGAGGAAACAAATGGAAACATCAGGAGTTGGGGTGGAGGAGACATGGGCACATTTCCAGGAGGGAGAGCCCACTGGGCCCTCTGTTCTAAGGGTTTTAAGGGTAGATATTTTAGGGGAGTTCCTGGGGAAGAGCTCAGTAGCTTTCCAGGTATGGCTCTTCAGGGTTGTAGTCTCCACTGATTGGCCAGCACCAGGGCAGGGGGTCATTATTCCATGCCGCTGGTCCTGAAGTCAGTTGTGGCTGGTTTTGTTGTTTATCTGGGCCTGGAGCTGAAATACAGCTGAGGCCTAGGTGTTATTTAGGGAGGAAAGGTCAGGAGATCCAAACCTCAAGACCAGTGACAGGCCAGGAGAGGGAAAGTCGCCATGGGGACAAGGTCCCACCCTACAATTGATTTTCCATTGCTAGGCACCTGGGGCTTTCCATCCTGGTGACCTTTTGTTGTTGTGTGTTTTTGTTTTTTGTTTTTACATATTAAAGGAAGGTTTATTCCCCAGTAACCAGTGGGGACTCATTGCAGAGGTAGAGGAATCAGAATTAAAGGAGAGGGGAAGGGAGAAAGGACCCAACCGGGTTGACTCCGCAGACGGAGATGGAGAGCAGCAACACATGAAGGGATGGGGATCCTTTTGAGGGGAGGAACAGGAAAGGGTTGGAACCCAGGGTGGAACAGGAAGAGGTGGGCTCCAGGGCACTCATGACCTTTTGTACCTGGCCCATCATATTGGCTCTGTTCTTGTCTGTCTGCCTTCAACAAATCTAATTATGAGAAAACACTGAGTAGAACTTGTATTGCTCACTGGGACCCAGATTGTTCCAGGGTTCTGGGTTGTTCTTTCTGTCCCAACAGACATCTGGATTGAACAATGCCAGCCGTGTCACATACAGCCCTGCTCCAGTACCCCCATCTCCAATAAATACAAAAAGGGGCATCAAGCTAGGGTGCTTCTTGGCCTGGTTGAGGATCTGACGAAGCATGGTTGTGGCAGAGGGCACAGAAGCAGGGAAAAACAAAAACACAGTGCCTCGAAATTTAGCTCTTTTAATATTAAGACTTGGTTTACCTAAACAGTCAAAGACCTGATGACATAGGATAGGAAATAATTTTTTTTAATATATTTTATTGATTTTACACAGAGAGGAATTGAGAGGGACAGAGAGTTAGAAACGTCAATGAGAGAGAAACACCGACCAGCTGCCTCTTGCACACTCCCCACTGGGGATGTGCCCGCAACCAAGGTACATGCCCTTGACCGGAATCAAAATAAATCCAAATTTATTTTTTAGTTTCTCTGCAATTAGAAATCAAAATTAGATAAACAGTCTTATTTGACAATTAATGTCTCAGTATTGTGGATGAAAAGGGGTCTCATGCTAACCTGACAAGCTGAGGGAAGGCCTGCGTGGCAGCCTTGCAAATTCAGAGACCTAAAGTAACCACAAAGGGTGGTCTGAAATTAAAATTTTTTAAATTAAAAAGCAGTCTGTGGGGGGGGGGTAGTCATGCCCTAGGCGGGCATCTTCTCAGACAAAGATCAACTTTGACCTTGCCTGAGTCTATTGCTTTGCATCTATGATAAACATACCTTGGGAATGTCAGGATAACTTCCCTTTTCCAGACCCCTCAGGGAACCACCTTTGCATCAGGGCAAAGACCACAAATTCCCACATTGGAACTGTTATCCTGTTAATTGTGGACTGCTAACTATCCGGTGCCCACCCTTGTAAAAGGAGCTTGTGTCTAACATAATACTTTTTATACAATCCTAGAGGTTCCCTCCCCACTTTGCTTTCACCCACCTCCCTAATCTATCACCAACGAATTTCAGGTAACCCACTTACGGTGTCCTCTTTGATTACATGTATAAAACAAGGTGAAAAACTCCCATCCTCCAGATTAGGGGTGTCGAACTCAATCAGAGAAGGGGCCAAAATCCAGCCTAAATCGCGGGCCGAATGGTTTACTGAACAGTCATAAACTGACAATGTCATAAACTGACATCGGAGTGCAGTGATGACAGCGCGGTGTGGGCCACATTGCAAGGCCTGGCGGGCTGGATTTGGCCCTTGGGCTTTGTGTTTGACATATGTGCTCCAGAGCATTATCTCAATCTGTTGAGATTCTGCTACTGGCAATTGTTGCCAGTTTGGCCCAAATAAACTCACAAAAATTCCTTACAGGTTTGACTGTTTCTTACATTAACCATATTTTATCTTATTTGTATATATTCAATTATCTATATATTCAACAGATTTAACTTGACTCACTACTTAACATGGCAAAACTCTTAAGATTTTAAGTTACCAAGATTTTTTGAGAAACTATTTTTTTGTGTTTTTTAAAAATTATATTTTATTTTGGGGGAGCTATATTTAAGTACACATATCACATAATTATTGCTAATAAGTTTTATCTAAAAAAAAAACCCCACTCTTATTCTATTTACATCTATGTAATTTACTTGTTTTCAATAATTATATTTAGGTTATTTATGAACATTTTATCACATCAAGTTATTTTTCTTGTTCACAAATTTTGCAACAGAGATTAACATGAGCTTCTTTGACTAAAAAATCCAGGTAGAATAATAGTGTTATACTTAATCCTTATAATTCTAAATCCACACCTATTTAATCAACCAATACTCAAACCAGCTTTAATATAAACTATTCTCTTAGCCGGAATCATCCTGAAAGCATTTGGATTAGCTCCTATTATTTGAGAATTTTTTAATATAATCACTTAAATCCTTTAAGCCAATCGCCACCACCCTTCGAGCCATCTTCGCTGACATCATGCTCCAGTTCCTGGATGGATTTATTTTTGGCAACCTGGTTGCAATGTATCTGGCTCAAAATTATGACATGCCAAACCTGGCTAAAAAACTTGAAGAAATTAAAAAGGACATGGATGCGAAGAAGAAACCCCCTAGTTCACGAGGCCAGCTCCAGCACTGGCTCCAGGAAATCCTGACTCTGCTCTTCTCCAGGGCCTCCTTTACACCTGAACCAAAGCTTCTGTCTTCTGTCCAGTCTCAGCCTTTGCTTTGAGCACAAATGGGGCCACAAGTTAAGAACTGTGCTTACTTTCCCAACATCCTCACCTCTTCCCTTCCTCCTAGCAGCTTGGGAGGTCCTAAGACTGGAATTATGGTGCTAGATTAGTAAACATGACCTTTAATTAGTAGTCTCTCCCTTATTCTTTGAGATTTTTTTACTGCCTTTTTCAAAAGAAAAATTAATGAGTTTTGTGTAGATGATCAGATATAAATAATGCTGACTTCACAAGTTAGCAGTTATAATGGGTGTTTAAACATTAGGTACTAAATTATGTTATTTCAAGGTCACTAAAATTAAAATCTAGAAGCCAGTTTCTTATGAATTATCCATTTATTTTATACTCTTCTCAGTATAACTAACATACATAACTCCATAGTTGCTAATTTAACCAGTAAATCAATTTGCTGCTCATCAACTGAGAAACTATATTCTGAGAACTCCATCAGGAATTGGGGAATTAAAAAATAATGGCCTTTGTTCTCAGTAGTTTAGTATGCATGTTTTTCCTTAATGATACATTTTATCTGGCTCTTTTTCCTCAAAAGAATCATTTTAAAGAATTATAGGTGCATTTGACATTACATGATGGATAAATGACAAGTTGTCTATAAAGGAAATTTTATGCCTTTTCACATTAAAAGAAATGTATCAACATTATAACTTTATAGTGATTCTCACAAAAAAACTTCTTTTGCTGCAATCAGAAATTATCATTGTAATTTGTCAAAGGTATAATTAGTTCATTTGAAAAAATTAAACAAAAATGTTTGATTACAAATTAAATAAATAAATCCTTTATGCCAATTAAACAGAGCTCTTTACAAACCAATTCTAATAATATCCTCTGCAGGTAGACATACATTCATATATAAAGACAGGTACAACCAGAGAGTTTTGTGGGTTTTTAAAATTTATTATTTAACTAAATCATTATTGTTGCCTTCTCCCTCAATTAACCCCCTCTACCCCTTCACCTCCCACCCCAGGCCATCAACACATACAGGGGGGTTTATTTCTGGGCTCTCTAATCTGTTCAATTGTGGGTTTTTTTGTCCGTGTTTATGTGGGTACCACACTGTTTTGATTATTGAAGCTTTGTAATATATTGAACTCTGACTGGTACTGGTACATCATTCTTTTTTATTTTTTTTTAACTTTTCTGAGTCACTTTGTTTTAATTTTCATATACAGCATAGAGTTGGGTTTTGCTTTATAAGCCAATTTGAAGATCTTTTCTTTAAATAAATCAATCAAGCCCATCAACATTTATATTTCTGATGTCTGGTTTTAATGCTCACATTGTTTTGTTAGATTTACCATGTGTGTTTATTATATTTACTATACTTCTTTATGCTATTCCTTTGGAGTTATTTTCTTGGGTATAAAATGATTTGAATTTTTTCTGGAGATAACTTTATAATACTGTTTTTGAAAGTCGCTACAGGCACCTTTGTCCTGTCAATGTTCTACAATTTGTTTTATTTAAATATCTTTGACTTTTATTAAATGACAGTCAATAGCTTATTCTATTTTCTCCCTCTTTTGTCTTATTAAAAAATGCACTGTTTCTACTTTGTCAAAATACATAATTTCTACATAATGTTCTTTCACCCTTGTCTCTACTTTGTCTTAATCTTAGATCTGCAGTTACAATATATTTTAGGCCCTGAGCTATATATAGTTTTTCCAGTCATCTCCTAATTGGATGAAACTCATCCTTTCAGATGTCTCAGGAAGCACTCTTGACTAGCATTACCCAGTTCTTGTATGCTTAAAACCTTTTCCACAGCCTTGATTCTTTTTTACACACACACACACACACACACACACACACACATATATATATATATATATATATATATATATATATTGATTGATGTTTCTTACAGAGAGGAAGGAAGAGAGAGAGAGAGCTAGAAATGTCGATGAGAGAGAAACATAGACCAGCTGCCTCTTGCACACCCCTACCGGGGATGTGTCCACAACCAAGGTACATGCCCTTGACCGGAATCAAACCGGGGATCTTTCAGTCCGCAGACCGAAGCTCTACCACTGAGCCAAACCGGTTTCGGCCACAGCCTTGATTCTTTTATTTATTTACTTATTTATTTTTAAAATATATTTTATTGATTTTTTTTAAATCAATCTTTATTGTTAATATTATTACAAAAGTTCCTCATTTTTCCCCCCCTCCACCAGGTTCCCACCCCACCCTCTGCCCTTTCCCCACCCCCCATTGTCCTCATCCATAGGTGCACAGTTTATGTTCAGTCTCTTCCCGCATCCACCACTCCCCTTTTCCCCGAGAATTGTCAGTCCACTCCCCTCCCGTATCTCTGATTCTATTATAATCAACAGTTAATATTGTTCATCAAGTTTTTTAATTTCCTTTTTTTTAATTAATAAACTTTTATATTTTTAAGAATAAATTTTAAAATCTAATAATTTTAAACGTTTGTGTTTTTTTTTTTTGACCTGGGAGGAACTGAGAAGCATACTTGTTTACATGTAAACTTGCCCTTGGGCTATCAAACATCGTAGCCATTCAAATGTAAATGGACACATTGTTTAAAGATAGCTGCTGGCTGGAATTGGATTACCTGTTCTGGGTGGGAATGGCCTGTCCTCCCCTTTCTCCATTAAAATTAAGGTGTTAGCTTTAAAACCTCTTTTTGGCAAGAGACCTTGAACTTTCAGAACTTTAAATTTTTCAGGTAGCAAATCAATTACTTCACATTTTTTCAAATCAATAATACCTCCATATTCCCAAGGATACACTTCAAACAAAAAACACATCCAAATAGATCAACCAACCTCATCCAGACTCCACATAAGGCACTCACAGATCAACACCCCAGCGCTACAACAACTCAACACATCCAGATCTAAGCCTTCATCACTTGATTCAGCAGACCCTCAAGTTCCCCCCAAAGTTTCCAGCCATGTCTGAGAAGCAGCCCTGGGGCATGGGCAGGCGAGGAGCGAGCTGTTCTGGCTGCTTCGGGCCTGGCAGCTGTTGCTCCGGGCCTGGTCTCTGTTGCTCTGGGCCTGGCCTCTGTTGCTCCGGCCCGGCTGCTGCCGCTCCGGGCCTGGATGCTGCTGCTCCGGGCCTGGTTGCTTCCGACCTGGCTGCTCCGGGCCTGACAGCCTTGATTCTTAATTACAGATTGGCTGAATATAAAATCCTTGGCTAACAATGTTTCTTTGTATTTTTCAAAAATACTGTTCTCTTTTATTTTTTTATTTTTATATCTTGTTGTTGAGAATTCTAATAGCAACCTCACTTTTTATTTTGTCTTCACCTGAGGACATGCTTAGAAAGGAAGAGAGAGGGGCTGAGAGAGCCAGAAAACAAGAGAGCGAGGGCGAGGGTGAGGGTGAGAGTGGTGGCCTTCCCCCATGCATCGCAAACAGGGATCTGACCTGCCCTGCAACCCAGGTATGTGCCCTGACCAGGAATCCAACTGGCAACCTGGCAACCTTTTAGTGCACTGGATGACGCTAGACAATTGAGCCACTCTGGCCAGGCACAACCTCACTTTAAGTGACCCTTTTTGCCTAGAGCTGTGGTCGGCAAACTGTGGCTCTCGAACCACATGCGGCTCTTTGGCCCCTTGAGTGTGGCTCTTCCACAAAATATGACGTGTGGACGCACATGTACAGTGTGATTGAAACTTTGTGACCCAGGTGCAGAAGTCGGTTTTTGGCCTGGGCAAGTCTATTTTGAAGAAGTGGTTCTAATGCCAAGCCACACTCAAAGGGACAAAGAGCAGCATGTGGCTCGTGAGCTGCAGTTTGCTGACCACTGGCCCAGAGCAGGGGTCCTCAAACTTTTTAAAGTGGGGGCCAGATCACGGTCCCTCAGAGAGCTGGAGGGCCGGACTATATGAACTACTAATCCCTACTGTAACACCTTGGCTGCGCTCACTGCCCAAAAAACCTGGCGGGCAGGATCAGACTCCCCTGGGGGCTGCATGTGGCCCGAGGGCCGTAGTTTGAAGACCCCTGGCCTAGAGGATCCTTTGGGACTTTTTTTCTTCATATTTAAAGCCTAAGATATTCTTGAAATTGACTAACCTGTATCCAACTCCACTCAGACATTTTATTTCTGGAAACTTTTCTCGGATTATATGTTTAACTGTTAGCTGTTTCATATTTTGCTTTTCTTCTTCAGAGATTCCAATTATTCATATACTAAGGGCTCAATGCATGAATTTGTGAACCTTGAAAGGAATTGTGGGTGAACCTTGAAAGGCTGCAGTGGGCACAGGAGCAGGTCTTGGCCCATCCTCCGTGCCCTAGCCGGGCCCCGGTTCCATCTGCTGGCAGTTCCGCTCCCACGCACTAATAGCAGTGGCCCCACTTGCACCTGCTGACAGCTGGGGGAGGTGGAGAAGTCCTCAGGGGCCATCGGGGCCGGGTTGACAGCCACTTGTACCTGCTGATGGGGGAGAGTGATCAGAACCGGCACCGGGTGAGGGCAGTGGGCTTGGCACTGGCTGCTGGTGCAAGCGAGGCTGGTTCCAGCAGCAGGTGTGAGAGGCAGCTGCCAGCTTCATCACCCCTCAGAAACAGAGGGAGGTGGAGAAGCCCTGAGGGGCGATCAGGGCCAGCACCAGCAGCAGGTGTGAGTGGGGCTGGAGCTGGCAGCAAATGTGAGCACCAGGTGGGACTGCGGTGTGTGCGGGAGCAAAGAATTTTCAGTAACCACCAGGCTCTCCCCGATGACAGTGACTGATGCCCCTGCTCACCTGCTTCCCCATCCCGCCACAGCTAATGCCTGTCCTGTTCTGCATTCTACCACCTTCTGCTGATGCCTTGCCATGTTTCTCTCCCATCTGCTGGTGGACAGCACACATCATAGCAACTGGTCGTTCCACCGTTTGCCCTATTTGCATACTAGGATTTTACATAGAGAAATTGGCTATTTGTGTGTCCTCTGTGTTGACCACTTTCTCTCTGACCTTTGTGCTTATTATTTTCACTGTTGGCCTTTCATGTTTTTGTTTAATAATTTTTCAGTTGAATCTAGCTTTCCTTGAGTTCTTTAGAATTCATCTTTAATATGACTTTGCTTTTTCCTGTACTCTTCAAATTCTTTTCTGAGTTCATTTCCCAAGTACCTTCCTATTTTGTTTTGAGCCTGTTTCTGTTCTGAGTTTTGTAATTTCTCATTTGAGGTGTTTTTTCATATCATGTCTGGAAGTTGTGTTTTTTGTTTTTAATCCTTACCTGAGGATATTTTTCCATTTATTTATTTATTTATTTATTTATTTATTTATTTAGAGGGATTGGAGAAGAGAGGAAAGAGAAATATTTATGTGGAGAAACACATCAGTTGGTTGCCTTCTGCGCACCCTGACCAGGGCTTGGGCCAGGGAGGAACCTGCAACCGAGGTACCTGCCTTTGACTGGATTCGAACCCGGATCCTTTGGTCCACAGGCAGGTTGTAATTTTATTAAAAGGCAAATATTATTTTTGAATGTGTTACAGTTTGCCTTTTTTTTTTTTTTTTTTTTTTTTTTAGTTTCATTTACTTATTAGGGGGTAATTTTTATCAGCTGAAATTTCTCATCTTAATTTTATAGCTTTGTATAAGGCCACCTGTTGTTTTCTATTCACTTTGTGCTTTTAAAAAAAAATGTTTGAAATAATTTCAAATTTATAAAAAGGTTTTCTTTCTATAAACTTCATAAGTTCTCTAAAGAATACTGACCAGGTGTTTTATAAAATGTCCTTCAATTTAAGTTTGACTGATAATGTCTTCATAATTAGATTCAGACTGTGCTTTTTATTTATTATTTTGTCTTTGCAAAAATGCCACAAAAGTGATGCTGTGTTCTCAGTGAATCATATCAGAAGGCACAAGATACTGATTTGTCCCATTACTAGTGGTGCTAATTGTGCTTGGACAAGGTGGTATCTACAAGGTTCTTTCATTGTAAAGTTATTCTTTCCCCTTTGTAATTAATAACTACTTTATGGACAAATACTTCGAGACTAGATGCTTTTCCTCATAAGCTTTATTAAACTAGTTTTAACATCCACTGATGGTGACTGCCTAGGTCAATTATTACTGTGATGATTGCCAATTAGTTACTTTCTAATTTCGTCATCCTACATTTTATATTATAGTTGACAAAATACCCTGAGTAGCTTTCCTTTTCCCTCCATTATTTTTTTTATAAAAATACATACCAAGTAAACAGTATGTAAATACATATTCCTAATACCTGTGAAGTTCTTAGGTGGAAGAGTCATCAAGTCTGCAGCTTGCCCTCAAATGTTTCAGCAAAATAACACACAAACACACACATATACCCATACACACATTAACTCAAAGGTGACAAAATGTTAACAGTTATTAAAATTAGATGAACAGTATATGGGAGACCACTGTGCTGCTTTGCAACTTTTTTGGTGGGTCTGAGTTTTTTTTTAAATAGCAATTTTAATTGAAAACTACCACAACCGTCACAAATATCTGAAAAAATTAAAGTAAGTCTATAGACTTAATTTACCAGTTTTTGATTGTATTCAAATTTTATTCCCAAGTCTACAGAAATTTAAACAGTAGCATCTGTGCAACAGTCCTCTGGGGCAGAACACCACACACAGATCTTACACACTAAGATAACAGTACCATGTTCGACAAGACTGTTTCTGGGTTGAGTAAACCACGCTTGACAAACCAGCTAACTCAAGATAAATGATTCCAGTTGTAGGACATAGTGAACTTATCACTTAGGGAACATTATAAATAATATTAAAGTGTTACACAGACTTATGAAAGTTCAGTATTTTTCCCAATGACTATACAGACAGGTTCATAATACAGAAACCTGTACATTACAGCATTCTGAGGTTTAGCAAAGCATACGTTATAGACACATTTGCCATAGAGTGCAATTCTATTGTATGAGACACGAATATAGTGCAGTTAATTCCAAGAGTCACATTCAAATATATCAACAGTACATTCAAATACCCGCTATTGAAGAAATACATATTCTTTTTTAATCACTAAGTTGTGCAAATACAACATTTTTAGTGTAGGTGGTGACAGAGCTATAAGGATTCTAAACAACAGAACGTTGAGTTTGTGAAGAATCATCCACCTCTCCGAAGATATGTCCATTGTAAAAGTGAAACAAATGTTTTGGGCAGAGAGACAGACACAGGCAGTGCTGTACAACTTGTTTTTATTACAAACCATAAATGTAGTTAATCTGTATACTCACAGATGATCAACCAGGATGACTAAAGACAGTAAGCTCTCATCAGGAATTCTTTTTCAGGACAAAGTAGTGTCTAAGTGAGCCCCACAATGTTTCACTGAGTTAAGCACAAGCTAGAGTTCCACAGTGTCATTTAAAAATAAGACCTTGGGTTTTGTAGAGGGAATTTAGATAAGAAGTCCAGATCATAGAGTTTCAGAGGTCTCTTCTGGGCTGTTGGTTTAAAGGAAGAATATGCTGTGGACACTCTATTATAAAGACCAAGAGAAGGTAAAAGCAGTTTTATTCAGTAAAACAAAATTTAGAAAACTGATATTGTCAGAAAATTAGCATTTTATATCATTTGAGAGAAAATAATAATGGTGAAATCAGTCTTTTAAATTTTTTTTGTTACGATGGTGAATTAACATAAAAACACTATTTGGTAATAACTTAGGATATCAGCTCTGGGAGGGAGGGAAGACCTGACATGCTAAGGAATAATAAAGAACTCATTTATATTGCGTTGAGGTATAACATAAACCCGGATCAGATGTACTGAACAACTTCATTCTTGTAAATCTCATAGCTGCCAGAACAGAGGATCAACTATTAAAAAACTGTTCATTTTGGTCCAAGAAATAACTTTCTGATAAAGAGTGCTCATAACACCCTCATACACTTTTCATTCATTAAATCTGGATATGGATAAATTACCAAAACTTTTGTCTCAGGTTAAGATCTTACAATAAGTGAACCTGATAACCTAGCTAATACTGACAATTAAAATAGCTAATCCTGAAACCAGATTAACTATAAGACTTATATCTTTAAGCAGATTTTTAAAATATAGCAAAATGTCCCTAGTTTTTACTTTGGGAGGCAATCACTGGTCAAATCTTTTCCATGATAATGATTTCTAATTTCATATAAATACTAACTGAATCAAAGGCCATATCTCACCAAATTTCATCCTTGAAAATGAAAAGCAATGACACATCATCTCTTAAATCAGCTTTCAGAGTTCAAAGAAAAGTTTTTTTAAATTTCCCAATGGGATCTGAAATCAGTTTATTGTCTTCTAAAATTTTCCTAAAAATCACTTTAAAATCTTGCTTTAAAGGCTTAAATTTTTCTTAGAAATTAAACACATTTATAAGTTGTTTAAACCTCTTAGATTTTAAGTTCTGCTTGTTTTCTTACCATTAAATAAAATCAAAATAAAATATTCTGACCAAACAATTAACTGCCAAAAAATCTAACCAAGGAAAGTTTCAGCATTTTTATATTATCAACCATGTTTTTCTGATTTAAAAAAAAATCATTAATTTAAACATAAAGACCTTTGTATGCTGATAGGAATGATAGCAATCCTTTGTATTTTTGAGATCTTTGTGGGGAGTACTTTTAGCATCCCAAAATGTAAACGAGCAAATGAATACGGAAGATGCCTAATATATAAGAATTCACTTATCTCATATCTCATTTGAATTTTATTGACTAGTAAGGGCCAATTTGCTTGCTCACTATTTCTGCCATCATTCTCTTCATTAAAGATTTTAAAACCACATTTGTCAAAGACAATTGTCCAAACTTAGTGTTTAACAAGTATCTTCTCAAGAGTATATCCATAATATGGTATTGTTCTTATCCAACGGATGGGTAACTTAATAGTATTACTAACAATGCTCTTTGCTATATTTTTAATGTACTTGTTTTTGACAGAATTCTTGAGTTTGGGAAAACTTTAATATTCACATAATTAGATGACTCCTTTGAAAGTGCACTCTTTTACACCAAAGTTTGTTTTTACAAGCTATAATCAGAACTGTGATTTGGACAACTTACATATTTAAAAGCCTAAGTGACCATTCAAATGTTCGACTGTCTGACCGATAGCTATGACCACAATGCCTACCAGGGGACAGATGCTCAACACAGGAGCTGCTGAGCTGAGGTGACTTGGCAGCTGTGGTTCTTGGGTGACACACCTGAAACCAGAGAGGAGAGAGCCCGATTCTGGGGCGTGTCACCTGAGAACCATCCTCTCGCAATCTAGGATCTTTTGGAGAATGTTGGAGAGCCAGTTTTGGCCTGATCCCCATAGTGCAGCCAAGGGACCCCACCTGTTCACTAATCCGTGCACTGGGCCTCTGGTTTCTAATTATAAATTAATACTAAAATGCAAACTTTTCCAAACAGCTTAAGAGTGCTATTTCAATAAAAGAAATAGAAACACTATGCTATTGTACTCTTGCTCACACATAAAATGTGCATCAGGAAGGTGGGTATACATTAATGGCATATAATTTCTCCATGACCAAACCTAATAAAAACTTCATCTAAAAGTTAAAACCCATAGAAGCCCCATGGTCAATCAATATCACTAGTGGGGGGGCACTTTTAAAAAATTACTAAAAAAAAAAAAAAGAAATGTTGAGGTTTCCCAATAACTGAGAAGAAAGAGGCACCTTCTTCCTATTTAGTCTTGAGACAAAATTAGGAGAAAACAAAAAAGTCAGCTGCCTGAATAAAGCAGCAAGCAATTTTGAGGGACCATAAAAAAGCTAGGGTGTTTCCTCTTTTAAAAAATATAGACATTTCACACAACACAGAGGTATACGTAACAGGATAGCACACTTCTTTTGTTCCTTGCCTTAGCTTTTTGGTGAGGGCTTTAATGCCCAAGATTCACAACTATAGCCAAGAAAATAAGTTGAGAACAAAACAGAGCTGATAGGAGAAGGCAGGCACATTTACCAAAAGAGAGTTCTGACTATGAATTGTTGTCCAGCATTTTGCTGCAAGCCTGAGGAGACAGAAAAAAATACAAAACTTGGGCAACTGGAGATACAAAGAATTTGCCGCTTTCTAAAGCTTCTGATTGTGGCCAGAGATTTTGATAGAGTCAATTTTTAAAAACTGTACTTTTAGCTCATACATAGCTCTGGAGCAGGGTTCAGGTTTGGTATGTTTTACACTAAAATGGTTATTATAGATGGGATAGAAATAATATTAATGATATTTTTCAACAATCTTTTTAAAGAATAATTGGAATTGACAGTATTTGTTAAAATGAGCAATTCCACAAAACAGAAATGCACTGAATTGCAAACTTTTAGAGTTTCAGGCATGAACTAACACAGGATAAATAGTCATCACTTTTCCTATAACATTGAAACGTTTCAATCTGAAGTTTAAAACATAGCTGCATCATGTTCATAAACTTTCACCTCCACTTAAATTACATTTGCCTAACACATAATGGACAAGTCAGCAGAGCCCAGATACATTTTCAAAAGGCTCAAACCACCATGAAAGTTGTAATTTTAGTATTCGTAAACACTTAGAATACTTAAAAATAAAACAGAACAAAATAAAACATACACATATATACATAAACCAGTGCAATGAGAATGTCAGACAAGGGCAGTATAACCCTGGTTTAAAGAAACCATATTTGTAGCTTAATTATAGCAAATTAACATCTATTGATATTATAAAATGATGGTTGAATGTTACATCCAGCATCTGATACATATTTAATACATATGATAAAAACCTGAAAAACCAATTCAACAGTAACAATACCATATCAGTAACAAATTCCTACTTTATTTCTATATTGCACATACTTTCACTGTCTACTGTTAAATTTATGTCTTAAGGTAAATAGCAGAGGGCTATACCTGTTGCCCTTGTAAAAATAATTTACCTTGAATAAATATCCAGAATTTCCTCTCCTGACAAACCAGAGTGAGACTGAACTCATCTTTGTTAGTCCAACACTATTTTAAAGAGAATGGCAAAGGAATTGGAAATGGCAGGTTAAACACAACATTCTTGGTTTATCCACCATTTCAGTTTTGAAAAATATTTATATTTTCAAAGAGTTTAAGTGTTTGATCTTTTTTTTTTTTTTTTTTTAAACTAACATATCCCCTAAAGAGATTAGTCATAACCTTGACTAATCTGAAGCATTGTTTGGAAAGTGGACACAGAAAGCTTATGATGAAATAGTGCATAACACTAATGGTATTACATAGGTCACCTGGTTCACATAAAATAACTAGCACCTCCTTCCTGCTCCCAAAGTAAAGAGGCTTAAGAGGCTACATAAAACATGTGTAATTATAGTAAACTGCATTCATAAAGTATTGAGAAATCCATTAGATTAGAGGGTTCTCACATCTAAAGCCTAAGTTCAAGGCTACTATGTAAAAGTGAGCTGCAGATCAAAAGGAGAGGTGGGACACGGGTGTGGGAAGTTTCTTACAGAGGTGTGGGTATATCTTTCAGGGACTCTCCTGCATCCCATCCTTAGTCTCCAGTTCTGCCAACTGCCTCCTAAGGAGATTTACTTTTGCTTGTAATTCCTTATTATATTCAATGATGTTAACCATTTCTTCATATGCTTCATCCAAATACTTGGAGGATCTGTTCCAACGCAGGAAAATACCTATTGAGTCCAGGAAAGGAAAACAGAAGGGAGAAAGATACATAAACGATTAACACTATTAACGGTGTGGATAATATATAATTCCATGTATTAATTTTTTCACAGTTCACATCTATGTTTTATTATATTCTAAAATACACAGGAATCTCAAGCTACTGAAAGAACACAACTGAACAGACTATTCAAGAAATTACTATTTCTATGTACATGCTCAATCCTCCCACACACATAAACTTATGAAATACATCAAAGTTCTCTAATATATTCAGGAAAACAAGCTGATAATTTACAATGGCATAAACTTTACAGTTTCATAACAGAAATCGCTCTCCTCACAATTACAGAACTTTATTTAGACCTGTGAGACCTTCTACATGTGTGAAATCACTTTTGCTGGAAATGTAAGTTATAGTAAAAGCAGAACCACAGAAACTTTTTTAAAAGCCTAAACTTCATAAATATCTCCCTCCCTTCCTCCTTTTTTCCCTCCCTCCCTCCCTCCCTAAATAGGCAGTCTTTCAATTATGCAAGTAATTACTTCTTTCCCCAAATAAAAATTATGGTTTTATTGTGGACTAAAAGGAGACATTTTCTTTCCTCTGCATAGACCCATGTTAACTATATCATCACAAATTAATGGCTTAAAGATATCCAAGTAAGAAGGAACAAAAACTTTCCAAGTTGGCAACATGTCAGTGGCTGGCAGGTTTACAAATGTTTTATCATTCATTAAAATACATTCCATAAACCAAACTTCAAACTGCCATGGGCCCTAAAGTGTCTTAAAAAAACAAAACAAAAAGTTTTTATTGATTTCAGGAAGGGAGAGGGAAAGAGGGATACAAGCATCAATGATGAGAGAATCATTGATTGACTGCCTCCTGCATGCCCCCTACTGGGGATCAAGCCCACAACCCGGGCATGTGCCCTGATCAGAGACTGAACTGTGATCTGGTTCATGGGTTGATGCTCAACCACTGAGCCATACTGGCTAGGCAAAAGTCTTTCTATATATGTCCAAATGTTTCTCTATATCAGAAAGGTAGAAACTAGGCTTAAAGATTGACTGACCTGTGTTGACTTTTCCATATATATGAGCCTATTTTTAAAATCCTGTTCTTCAATACAGGAATTACTTAATGGTTAACTATAATGTAAATATAAACAGCAGAGAGAGATTTTAAGGCTGAAGAGCAGTCTTATTATACACTCCATATACCTACCATGAGAAGATTTTATGAAATACAGAATTTCTTCCAGTTCTAAGCTGAGGAGACACTAAACACAAATGAAAACTCTGTTCTTAATAGAGTGATAGGAATTCATACACATAACAGCAAAGATTTCATTCTATCACTTAATTCCTAAATTCTCAATAAGATTGGTAAAAACTAGTTTAGGTCATCCAACTCCCAAATTTAGCTTTTCTCCCAAGTAAGCTAGTCTCTCATTTCAGTTATTAAGCATGACAGTGGCTTTAGGTAAATTGTCCCAGAAGTCCTAAACAAGAAGTAGAGTTGAAATCTCCCATTTGAGAGATCACTTATCCTGTACCTGTGACCACCTACAGCAATCCAGAGAGTAAGCAAAGAGAAGTTCTGAGCAGCCTCAAATCCCCTAACGCTCAGGCTTAGAGAACCCCGAGACATTCTGAGGCCATTTCCCCACAATTCTGTTGACACCTTGACAGATAAGATTAGAAGCACAGATTGAGGAAGAAGAAGGCAGCTATTAAAAGATGTGCTAAGAACCACCAAGATGTGAAAGCGGACTTCCAGAGAAGTGACAGAAACAGACTTGATCTCCAGCCGAGAGAGTCAAGCAATCTGAGATCCTTTGACACATATAGAGGGCAAACAGCTGTCCACACATGAATTGTCCTTGAGAGCATATCAGAACATGGTAGAATAATTGACATTTATGGAAATTCAGTTCAATTTACCAAACAGCTGCCATGCTTGTGTATATGCCTGATGCTGTTTTATTACAAAGGTGAATAAAGATATACCTTTAAAAAATGATTAAAAATAAGTTAAATGGTATATTTCAGTCTTTCTTTAATGAATGGCTAATATATTTTAGATAAATTTTGACTACTTTTTTTTTTTTTTTTTTTAAACAGGCTTTGGTATTTAAGAAGATAAGCTTCAGGAGTCTGAAAAATGAATGCAGGTGAAACACCTCCTTTAGAATAGATTTGAAAATTAAGCATGGATTATTGTTCCACATGAGCAATACATTGATGGATGGCATCTGTATACAGTATAAACCCTAACTAGAAGGGCTAGCTCATTCCCCCTTCAGTAACATTTAATGGAAGAGCCTACCCTAATGACTGCTCAATAAAGGAAACAGAAACCATCTCCTAGGAGCTTACAATTTATTCCTGTCCCAACTATCTACCAACTTTTCTTATACAAAAAGTAATGTACTTTCCCTCATTTCTATTAGGATGGATTCTACTGGGGAGAGGGGGTGATGCTGTGGGGTGTGGAACCCAACAAGAAAGTAACAACTCTTGGCAAAGATGTGAAAAAATGGAAACCTTTGTGCACTGTTGGAGGGATTTTAAAAAGGTGCAACTGTTATGGAACACAGGATGAAGGTTCTTAAAAAAATATTGAGGAAAAGATACACACAGGTCTGAGAGTGAGGTCCACCTTACCATCTTCAAATATCAACAGCATGTCCTCACAGGCAGCTAA
Source organism: Pipistrellus hanaki (assembly GCF_964339955.1). Taxonomy (NCBI): domain Eukaryota; kingdom Metazoa; phylum Chordata; class Mammalia; order Chiroptera; family Vespertilionidae; genus Pipistrellus; species Pipistrellus hanaki. Next base: position 66,839,002 of record NC_140507.1, read on the forward strand.
AAGCTCATCCTTGACTAATGATAAAAAGTTTGCAAAGGATGCACAGCTTACCCTCCCAGAGCTGAAGACTCTGTGGAGCCACCGAAGGCCAGATGACAAGGTTGTTGGCCTCAAAGAGAGGATTGGTGAATTTACTCAGTTCACTGGGCTGATTGACCCAAGACCACAGAGACATCGTTTTCTGCTGTAGTTTCAACTTACATCTGATCAAGAAAAAAAAAAATTGCCATTAGAGCAGTTAATTTATAACAACTATCAAATGCTCCTCCTAATAGGAAAATTTCTGTATGTTAGAAGGTGGAATGTAAGATTTTTAGTAGTGGAATAAAATGCTATAAAATAAAAATATCTTTCAGAAAATTCAGCACTGTAATTCTCAATAACAATAAAACCAGAAGAAGGAAAACTAGAATCTGGTCATGTCATACACAACATTGTTTCTGGGATTGTATTTTAACTCAAAACATCTAAATGGATTAAAAATAAATATGTATCTTGATATAAATATAGATCTGATCTCTTCATTTACAATGAGCAGTCTTCACAATATTCCTGAAATTCTGTTATGCTCTACTTTGTGGAATAACTTATTAGGGATGAAAAACAAATGGGCACACTTTAACAATTATGCTAGTAATAAAAAATAATCCACATAATCACAGACCTCATGTACCGTGTTTCCCTGAAAATAAGACATCCTCCGAAAATAAGACCTAGCGCATGGAAAGATAAGACATCCCCTGAAAATAAGACCTAGAGCAACTTTGGAAGAAAAAATTAATATAAGACACTGTCTTATTTTTGGGGAAACAGGGTAGTACTAGTATTTAATTGCTAGGACATGTTCCCAGGAATCAGGCATGATGAGGATAAGGAACCATTGCACCACTGCTCCCACCAGCCCCCTGCCACCAAACCCACGACTAGCTAATCACTGAACTTTTTCAGGCCGAGCCCACACCACGTAGCTTAAGAATCCTCCTCTATGAAATGGGAATCAGAATGTGAGATAAAATTTATTTATGACCCCTATATTAAATGTAGATCTAGAGATATTAATAGGTAAAAAACCAAGGAAGAATCCATAGTCAAACATATTATTTAAATGCCGAGTTAAAGTTATATCCATTGCTTTAACAGAGAAAGGCTACAGCAGGAGTAGGAAGACCTATGCTCTAGCCTGACTTTTGCTGACCAGCTGGCCAGTCCCTGGACAAGTCATTTAACAAATCTGCACATTACCCTCCTATATCTATAAAACTGGATTGAGGGTGCAGTTATATGGCTTCTTGCTGATGTAAAATACTATAATTCTATGTAAAGAAATTATAATTTAAAATAGTTACCCAATTTATTCAAAGCTTTTTAATCAGTATATGGACTGATTTTAACTAATGAAACAAAGTCGTAGGACAGACTCACAATAAGTATATACTGTATACACTTCACATAATTCATACTAACTGTAATCTCTACAATTTTATAAATAACACTAGAGGCCCAGTGCACAAATCCGTGCACTGGTGGGGTCTGGCCCGCCTAGCCCCAGCCAACAGATCAGGGCCGGGCCTGTCGGAAGGAGGAAACAGCGGGAGGTTGGCCAGCTAGCCCACCCCAATCAGGCCCGGGCTGGCTGGGGGGAGGCACTGCAGGCAATTGGCAAATGGGCCCCAACACCGATTGGGGTGAGGGGGCCAACTGGGGGCCAGGCCAGCCATAGGGAGGGGCTGTGGGCAGTAGGCCAATGGTTTCGGCTACGAATGGGATAGGAGGGGCCGACTGGGGGCCAGCAGCATGGGGGAGTGGCCATGGATGGTTGGCCAGCTGGCCCTGGCCCTGATGGGGTGGAAGTGGGGACAGCCAGGGGGGGAGGGGCTGCAGGAGGTTGGTCAGCTGGTTCTACCCCCTATTGGGGTAAGGGGGGCAATCAGGGTGGGGTTGGCTGGGGGGAGGGGCTGTGGGCCAATTGGGATGGTAGGGGCCTATCGAAGGTGGGGCCGACTGGGAGGAAGGGCCGCATGGGGGGTCGGCCAACTGGTTCCACCCCCAGATTAGGCCGGTTCACTGACTGCAGTGGGCACATAGTAGTCGGTTGTTCTGATCATTATGGCATTCTAGTCACTGGCTTTTTATATATATATAGATGAATGCAGAAACAAATCTTTTAGGGAGTGGCCAAAACAACATAAAATGGAATGGCCTCCATGTGAGCAGTGTACCCACCTTTCACTTTCATTGTTGCCCAGAAATGTTCCAAATTGCGAGGCATAAGCATGCTCAAAGAGCATGATGAGGAAATTCTCATTGAATTCAAAAGAACAAGGGAACTGACGAAGTATCTGCCACACACAATCCAAGAAGAGAAGAAATACAGGTGACTCCCACTTCTGCTTACTATTACAATACGCTGACTGTGCACAGCGCTGTTGGAACGGGTGGCCAGCCTACAAGAAAAGAGGGAAATGATAAGGGAAAAGGAAAAGATAGTCGGACCCTAGAGAGATTCTACATTCTGTTGAGATTATTTCACACAGGTGCAATGAAACTCCTATTAAATGAAACATAATTTTGGTGACTTCTATTTATATTATGATTTCTTGGTTTAAAACAATTTCCAAATTCTTAACCATAAGAACCCAAACTGTTGTTGGAATGCCAAATAAAATAATGAATAAACTTATAAATTTTTGTCTGTGTAATTTGGAGCATAGTCAAGGAACAAAAGCTTTTCAGGTACTAAACAAAGTGCAGTTAACACCTTCTATCTATCCAAAGCATTAATACATAATAAATCCAAATTTTAACTAGAAGGGCCAGAAATTATTTTCTCCAGAGATACTTCCATTCCCAAGATATATTTAAACATTTATTTTTAGTTACAATTGTTTACTAAGTTACACAATGTATATACATTCACAAATTAACCTGTGCCTTGGATGATTTCTGCCTAGTTTATGAGGCATTCATTTCAGTTTTCATACACAGCCTTATGCAATAGCAGTGTTGTGTACTAAGGATAAACAGATGAACTGGGCAAGGCCTCTGACCCAAAGAGGTCACTTTATTTTGGTCTAGTTCAGGAAACAAGACACAAAGAAAATGGACCTAAATATCAAAATGTCATACATTATATCTGCACCCACAAACCAGGATCACAAATCAATTATTCGCTGTTCCTCTGCACACAAAATAGCTTTTCTCACCTGCAGCCACTCTCTTTCTATCAAGGCCTCAAAACCACGGATGGTTCTGCTTCTTGGGTCCAAGATGATCTGGGCCAGAGAGGTCACCTGAAGTGTGGAATCAGTTCCTTCTGTCCCATGAATCAATATGGATGCTCCTTCCCTGGTAGGAAAATTCAGAGTACAAATGGGATACTCCCACCATGGTCAATCAAGTCTGCTAATAATAAACATTTACTGAGTACAAAGTCTTATGTATTCCGCACTGTCCCATAGGGTTACAGTCTAATAAGGCATATTGAAGGGAGGAAAAAAGTAAAACTCCTGTATGAGTCCCAACTTTCACATGGCAAGAATCCCTTCAAGTTATAACGAATGTTTACAGAATTTTTTTAGCTAAAATTTCTCTACCTTCACAAAAACAAAAGCAGTCTTTAACACACATAGTAGGCACTTACCTTTTCTGCTTTAATAGTTGATTAAAGGCTTTTCTCATCGAACCTAGAAACATACTTAAAATTATTTTTCTTTATCTCTCTGACCTTGATTCTACCTTTTTACTATCAGCTAGCTGACTGTAAGTATATCTTCAACAATTGTAATGGGAAACAAGTCTTGAACTGTACTTTGAGAAACAAGAAACAGGAAGAAACATTAAAAAAAAATTTAAAAAATAAAACTGTCAATCCAGAAAGGAAGTGGTGATGATACCACGATACTTAGGTATCTGGGACCTCAATATTCTAAAGAGATTGGGATGAAGCATCAAAAACTAAATTAACTATCTCCCTCCTCTCCTTCTTCCATGTCTTATACTGAAATGACAGTGAAGAAAATTTTGCACAAAAAAAGAAAAGAAATTCACCACTTTCTCATAAAAGTTTCATGTTTGGTTATTACTGTTAATTGTCTTCCCATGTACATATATACTTTGTATAGCTGCAAGGAAAAGTAATTTATTATTTCCACTTTTGCTATAAACATTTCCCCATGTATCTATGCCATCTTTAGAAGTATTGCATTAATGGTTATTAAATATTCTATTACGTGATCATCTACAATTTTCTTAATTCTATGGTTGGATATTAAGGTTATAGCCAATTTTTGTTACACTGTAGCTGATGCACTTAGCTTTTTGCCTTTTGCTGAATTGAGTTCTTAATTTGAAAGTAAGGCTCCCTGATGTTCACTTATGACTAGGCTAACAACCTCATTTGTAGTATGAAATCTAATGAGTAGCCTGAAAAAGGTATGAGCAAATATTTTAAGACTTCTGATATATATTGAATATATATCTTATTACCTGTGGTATATTCTGAATTTAATTTATTTAACTTAAGGTCAATTTTTACATTTTTAGTAATTAAATATAAGGGCGTGCCAAAACCGGTTTGGCTCAGTGGATGAAGCATCGGCCTGCGAACTAAAAGGTCCCGGGTTCGATTCTAGTCAGGGGTATGTGGATTGGTCGCAGGCACATCCCCGACAGGGAGTGTGCAGGAGGCAGCTGGTCGATGTTTCTCTCTCATTGACGTTTCTGGCTCTCTATCCCTCTCCCTTCCTCTCTGTGGAAAATCAATAAAATATATTAATAAATAAATAAATAAATAAATATAAGGGCGGATTTTTATGGTGGTAAAAGTACAAGCTAATATATATCAGAAAAGGGAAATGAAACATTGCAAAATAACCAAAATCTTCAACTTTCCTAAGAGTGTGGAGGTTTCTAAGCAGTTTAAGGCAGCAGCTCAAACTAAACAAAGGTGGAGATAATACTGTTCTGCACCTAGACCTGCATCATCTCATTATTATGGCTGAAAACTTGGACAAATGGTGGTAAGTAACTATTACAATTCATGTTTCATAAGAAAACAGGAGCCTCTGTATTTATCATGAAAGGGGAAATCTTTTAAATTTATGCTAAAAAGAAACAAAACCCTTAATATATGCACCTCATTATTCTGTATTTTTTATTTCCTATATTTTATTAGATAAATGAGCTTCGTCTAAAATAAAAGAACAGCCCTGACTTGTTTGGCTCAGTGGATAGAGCGTTGTCCTGCAGACTGAAGGGTCCCAGGTTCGATTCCAGTCAAGGGCATGTGCCTTGGTTGCGGGCACATCCCCACTAGGGGGTGTGCAGGAGGCAGCAGATCGATGTTTCTCTCTCATTGATTTTTCTAACTGTCTATCCTTCTCCCTCTCTGTAAAAACATCAATTATATATATATATATATATATATATATATATATATATATATATATATGTGTGTGTGTGTGTGTGTGTGTGTGTATCAGTGACAGCTTGGGAATCCTGACTTCAAGCCCATTCTTGGTTCTGTCACTAACTTACCACGTGATTTTAAGTAATCCATTCTATGATCAATTTCTCACTAACCATAAAAAATTACATATATCGTTCCCTACTTTGGAAGCATCAATAAAACAAATTAGATTCTCAAAGAAAAGTGCCATCCAACTATGTGGTGGCAATACTTATACCTACCTAGTGTTTGAGTGGGAATCCCCTTCTTAAAAAGGGCATGCTAAGCTTCTGCAACAACTTATACCAGCCTTCTGCCTCTGTTCAAGTCTTCTGCCTCAAGTCTCAAGGATTAGCAACCTTCAACTGATTGAATAAACTAAAATCACTTCATATACTTCACATTACTACCATCAGGTTTTCTCAACTTGAGATCCTGATATAACTGCACACATCAAGTAGTTTGTAATAAGATACCTGAGATTAGAAAGGATTATTTTACTCTGTAACAAAATCATATGCTTCCTTTCATTGTTATTTGAAAAGTAAGAAGGCAAGTTTGGCCCTCTGAGAAGACATAGAAAAACTTTTCTTTCTCACAATTTCAGAAAAGGAAAATTAGTAGATTAATAATTTAAGGACTATATAGAAAAAAGATAGGTCTTTGGTACTTAAAAAACTTGTGCTATCAAAGACATATATGTACATGGTTCACAATTCATTCAACAAATATTAATTATCAACTACATGACAAACTCTATGCACATACTTCATTGATAACTGAATGCCATTGACTATCTTATATAGTAATTTATAAAATGAACATAAGATATAGAATAGTCCCAAACTTTGTTAAACTTCACTTTATTGCACTTTGCAAATACTGCATTTTTTACAAAATGAAGGTAAGACCTCTACCAGCATAAAGATTACAATTCACTGAAGCCTCAAATGATGGTTAATTTTTTTTGAAAAAAATATTTTTTAATTAAGGTAGACACTTTTTTTTTTTTAAAGAATACTATTACACATTTAAAAGACTACAGTAGAGATAAATGTAACTTTTAAATGCATAGAGAAACAAAAAATTTATGTGACTTGCTTTATTGAGATAGTATATGCTGTATTGCAGTGGTCTGGAACCAAACCCACAATATCTCCGAAGCACATGTTAATATATAAACATGTCTGGATAAAAGCAAAGTCTAGTTAGCAGTGCATGTCCCATTCTGGAGCAATGAAATGTACTTTACCTGTCGATACATTGAGCCACTAGACAGGCAGTTGTCAGAATCTCTTTGATGTGTGTCAGCCAGTTGGAAGACTCCAATTTACTGAGCCATCGGTCCATGTTATGAGTTTGGTCATTACAAGCTTCCACAAGTTTGACTAAGCTCTCCTGAAGAATGTGATACCTTTCAAATATGAGGAAAAGAAAAATACAACAAAACAAAAACAATGAAGGAAGAAACCAAACCAAAAACTCAGCCTCCAATTAATCCAAGAGCAAAAGTAGTTCAAAATACTATAAAAATATTAACCTTGCTATACAATAACCTAAGGATTAAATAATGAAAAGTTAATATTTCAACATGATTGCAAAGATGCTTAAAGTGCCTATGAAGGTAACCGATCCTCATCGGAGTAGATTAAACACAAGTCGAAGAGCTGAATTATCTGATTGGGGAGAGAGCCAGGTCAGATACTGCACCTCTGAAATGTGCAATCCTACTCTAAAGGGTCTACCAGGAACTATCAGCAAGGATGCCCAAAGCCAGCTCCGACTCCCACCCACCTACCCAGAAGTACCTATAAACCACTTACTGCAAGCATAAACAAGAGAGGTGGAGGAAACAGGGTGTGAAAATAGGTGGTATGGGGGAAATTAAATGTCTAAAGTATTTTGACTAGGAAAACACAGTTATCCATAGCCTATCTGGATAAGTTTGGTGACCACTGATCTATAAAAAGAGGAGCAGGCCTTGCGGGGGATGAAATTTCAGAGCTGACTTGCAGAAACAGTGCTATTTGACTAAAACTCACCTGTGGGCATCCAAGGCAAGTTTTCTGTTCATCTTACAAAACACAAAGACAGGCTAGCCAGTCAATTTTGGACTCTAAGTTAATGTTTAGATTCATTTGAAAACTTGTAATTTTTGAACAGCTAAGGGTTCACCCATTCTTATTAGCTTCAAAGCTTCAAATAAGAGCCCATTACTGTCTCTAGAATCTTTTACCTCTCAATAGACTTATGAATCCGCCTCCACTGGGGATAATGAGCTTCTTGCTCAAAGCCGCCTCCTTTGGCTCTAGCTTGCTGAGCTACATTTAGGGATCGAGTATCAATGATGTAGCCACGCTTTCCTGCTCTGAGGGTAGCATTTATCAGCTTCTCATCTTCTTTGCACCGTCTCCCATTTGTGCCAGTCAGTGGCTGACCACTTCGCATAATTACCTAGAATCACAATAAAATTTAAAACTTAAGCTCTAGCTGGGTAGCTTAAGTTGATTAGAGAATCATCCCACTACAAGGTCACATGTTCCATCCCCAGTCAGGGCACATACAAGAATCATAAATAAGCAGACAAGAAGTCAATGTAATTTTTCTCTCCTTTTCTTTCTCAAACACAAAAAACTTAATAGTAGCTGCATTTAAAGTTTTTGAAACCAGAAGTAAATTAGCTAGCTTAAGAGTATTTCAAAAACAACTGGAGATGGATCTGATCCTAAAATAAAGATACATTTCTATTTATTGATAAAGTTAGTAACTGTAAAAAAATAAGCCTTGCACTTTCAAATGATTTTTTCTCCCATTATTTCAAAATACTTTCACATAATAAATTTTAGTTCCTTTTTAAGATGAGGTATTGTAATTTATTTAATCTAAGTAATTATCCAGTTGATCTAGCCTTGTAATGAGGATAATAATGGCCTATGCACCAATAAACTTTTGCTTCAACTACCTAAACTTAGGGTTGGCAAGAATTATAAGGAATAAGGCACCAATTGCAAAAATAAATAAATAAAGTTTACTCATTATTCTTGTTTTTGGAATCATTTTCAATATCTTGAAAGCTGCTTGGTATTATTTATCCTCCAGTGGTCCTCTTCAATCCTTTTCAGTATTCCAGGACTTAACCATTTGTATCCAAATATTATTAACTATATATTTTGAAGGTTTGCTTTTGAAACTTTTCTCAGGAAATCAATAACTATTACACATATCTCTATCTGGTGAGTGGCTTAGGGTTATTTCAACTTCACCCTCTTGTATACATTGTTATCTTAATTACCCTGAAATTTAACATGATTAAGAAAGGTCATCCACTGGATGACAATAGCTCTCAGATGGCACTTACTATGTAAATGGGCACTCAATATATTTTACATCAATTATTAAAATACTTTGTAATGAACCCTAGTAAAAACAGATATACTATTAAGCAAGCAGAGAATAGACAGCCTGATGCAAAAATAACAGATTTTTAGAAATCTTTTTATCCTAAATATCCGTGTTTGACTTAATACTAGGGGAAAAGAAAAATAGGTGGTAATAATTTATCCACTAATTTACTATTGGTCTCAAAATGAAGCTGTTCATTGACTGAGAGAACGTAGAGGACAGAAACGGGATTTAGAAAATATCTACGAAACAAATACACCACAAGCACTTGCCAATTCAATTCCTGATGCCCATGTTTACTTATTGTGACAAATGACATGTGCCACTGTTCTCCCTTTTGAAAATAAAAATGTCTGCTCAATTTACCAGTATCTACCATTATTCTGATCAAATAAATTTATTTTTCTGCCTGAGAACATTAATTTAAATAGCACACGAACATTATTAGTTCCCTTTGTATTGAGTCCTGAGGATAAACCTAGCTGGGCTAAGTTTATTCTTAGGTATTTTAATTTTTTTGTGCAATAGTAAATGGGATTGTTGTTTTAATCTCTCTTCTGTAAGTTCACTATTGGTGTATAAAAATACCATAGATTTCTTGGCATTAACTTTGTATCCTGCTACATTGCCGAATTCATTTATTAAATCTAATAATTTTTTGATGGAGTCTTTAGGGTTTTCTATGCACAATATCATGTCATCTGTGAATAAGGACAGTTTTACTTCTTTTCCAATTTGGATGCCATTTATTTCTTCTTCTTGTCCAATTGCTGTGGCTAGAACTTCCAGTACTATGTTGAAAAGGAGTGGTAAAAGCGGGCATCCCTGTCTTGTCCCTGTTCTTAAGGGAAATGGTTTTAGTTTTTGCCCATTGAGTATGATGTTGGCTGTATGTTTGTCATATAAGGCTTTTATTATGTTGAGGTATGATCCGCCTACTCCCACTCTGTTGAGTGTTTTTATCAGAAAAGGGTGTTGGATTTTGTCAAATGTCTTTTCTGCATCAATTGATATGATTATGTGATTTTTTTCTCTCAATTTGTTTATGTGAGGTATCACATTTATTGATTTTTGGATATTATACCAGCCTTGCATCCCTGGAATAAATCCCACTTGGTCATGGTGTATAATCTTTCTAATGTAATGCTACATCCAGTTTGCTAGAATTTTGTTGAGGATTTTAGCATTTATGTTCATCAGGGATGTTGGCCTGTAATTCTTTTTCGTTGTGATGTCTTTATCTGGTTTTGGGGTTATGGTAATGCCGGCTTCATAGAAAGAGCTTAGAAATCTGCCTTCCTCTTGAAGTTTTTGGAATAGTCTGAGAAGGATTGGTTTTAGTTCTTTGAATGTTCAGTAAAACTCCCCTGTTAAGTCATCTGGTCTAGGGCTTTTGTTTGCTGGAAGCTTTTTGATTACTGTTTCAATTTCATCAGTAGTTATTGGTCTATTCAGATTTTTTTGATTCTTCCTGATTGAATTTTGGAAGCTTGTATTTTTCTAGGAATGTGCCCATTTTGTAGAGATTGTCCAGTTTGTTGTAGAGTTGTTCATAGTATTTTTTTTTTTTAATGAACAAGGCAATTTATTAACCCAACATTTGTTCTAATGCTTCTTGTTGGCAGCTGCCATCTGCCCTGCGATTCTGTCCCTGAGGTGTCAATTTGCGGCCCCCATCCTGATCCTTCTCCACCATTTTCAGCCCCTCCAGGGCTTGGAGGACTCTGCGGGCCACGCTCTTAGAGCCTCTACTGAAGAGGCTGGGCATGACACCGCTTCTCTGTCGTCCTCCATAGATCTTGGTCATAGAGCCTGCCTCCCCGAAGGTACAGGTGCCGCGCTGTGGAAGCAGTTCGTCTTTAGAACCAATTCTCATCGTAGGGAGCAAGCTCTTTGTGCTTGGCCAGCTTCACAGTGTCCTCCCATTCAGGGACTTTCAGCTTTCCAGACTTTTTGAGGAAGGCTGCTAAAGCTCTGACGAACTCCTGCTGGTTCACGTCTTTTACAGTAACTCCGGGCATCGTGCGGCCTCCGCGCTGCCAGCCAGGGGAAAAGCCATAGTATTTTTTTTTTTTTTTTTAAATAATCCTTGTATATCTGTAGGGTCAGTTGTTACTTCACCTCTTTCATTTTTGATTTTGTTTATTTAGGTCCTCTCTCTTTGTTTCTTGGTGAGCCTGGCTAGAAGTTCATTAATCTTGTTTATCTTTTCAAAGAACCAGCTCTTGGTTTCAGTGATCTTTTGTTTTTTGTTTTTTTTTTTTTTTTTTTTTTTTTGTCTCTATGTCATTTATTTATGCTCTGATATTTATTTATTTATTTATTTACTTTTTTTTTTTTTTTTTTTTTTTGCTTTCTTTATTGATTAAGGTATCACATATCTAAGGAAGTAAAAGACCTGTACTCTGAAAACTACAGGACATTGGAAAAAAGAGATAAAGGAAGACATAAACAGATGAAAGAACATACCGTGTTCATGGATTAGCGTAGGGGTGTCGAACTCAATCAGAGAAGGGGCCAAAATCTAAAATCCAGCCTAAATCGCGGGCCGAATGGTTTACTGAACAGTCATAAACTGACAATGTCATAAACTGACAGCGGAGTGCAGTGATGACAGCGCGGTGCGGGCCACATTGCAAGGCCTGGCAGGCTGGATTTGGCCCACGGGCCTTGTGTTTGACACATGTGGATTAGTGGAATCAACATCATTAAAATTTCTACACTACCCAAAGCAATCTATAGATTCAATGCACTCCCCATTAAAATACCAACAGCATATTTCACAGACCTAAAACAAATTCTCCAAAAATTCTATCTGGAATAAAAAAAGACCCCAAATAGCTGCAGTGATCCTGAGAAAGAACAAAGTAGGAGGGATCTCAATACCAGATATCAAGCTGTATTATAAAACCACTGTTCTCAAAATGCTTGGTACTGGCACAAGAACAGACATATAGACCAATGGAATAGGACCAATGGAATAGACTAGAGAATCCAGAAATCAACCCAAGCCATTGTGCTCAATTAATATTTGACAAAGGAAGCAAGAACATACAATGGAGTCAAGACAGTCTCTTCAATAAATGGTGCTGGGAAATTTGGTCAGATACATGCAAAAAAAAATGTAACTAGACCACCAACTTACACTACACACATAAAATAAACTCAAAATGGATAAAGGACTTAAACGTAAGACTGGAAAATTAGAGGAATACACAGGCAGCAAAATCTCATATATATGCCAAAGCAGTATCTTCACCTATACAGTTCCTAGGGCCATGGATACTAAAGAGAAAATAAACAAATGGGACTATATCAAAATAAAAAGCTTCTGCACAGCAAAAGAAACCATCAACAAAACAAGAAAGCCCACTACATGGGAGAACATATTTGCCAACGTTATCTCGCTAAGGGTTTAACATTCGACATTTAAAGGGAACTCATATAACTTAACAAAAAAAAGATAAACAACCCAATCAAAAAATGCGCAACGAACCTAAATAGATATTTTTTGAAAGAAGACAGAAGGAAGACCAAGAGACATGAAAACATGCTCAAAGTCACTAATTATCCGAGAGATGCAAATCAAAATGTCAATGAGATACCACTCACACCTGTCAGAATGGTATCATCATGTTCTCTCATATCATTGATGTTTCTATCTCTCTCTTCTTCTCCCCTCCTATCTGAAATCAATAAGAATATATTTAAAAAATAAAAAAAGGAGAAAGCCCTGGCTGGTATTACTCGGTTGGTTGAGTGTTGTCCCGTGCACCAAAAAGTTCTATTCCTGGAGAATCCAAGATGGCTGCTCGGGTAGGCACCTAGCCGCAGCCGCACGCAACAATTTCAATAAAATACAACTAAAATATAAAATGGACATTACCCAGAACTACAGGAAAGTCAACTGACTGGAAATTCTACAACGAGAAGCAAGGAGAAAACCAGAAGGAAGCGCGGAGGAGCTGTAAAAGCCCAAGGTACGGAGACACGCGGCGCACGGAGAGGACGGAGCCGGAGAGGAGGGAGGCCGAGTGCCTGGCTGGCGTTCCCTAGCGGGAAGGAGATAAACACTCTGACTGTGCTGGGCCCCCAACTGCTCTGAACCCCCGTTCTAGGCCAGACCCTAGGGACCCAGGCTCATCCAGAGGGAGCTGGGCTGTAAGGCGGTACTCGGGGAAGCAGCGAAAGGAGGTCCCAGAGGCGCGCACACAGCGCGCAGAGAAGGGCCGGCCGGCTGTGCCGTAGGACTGCCCTGGCGGGAAGGAGACAGGCTCCAGACTGCTCTGAACGCCACCTCCAACTCCACTTCCAACTGAACTGAACCCCAGTTTCGGGCCCATTGCGGGAGAGCTTACACTGTTTGGTAGCAGGCAAAAATGGAGGGCACCTTTCTCTCAGAGGCGCTTGCAACAAGTACTGAAGGACCCTGAGTCTCAGGAGTCGCATAGGGCGGGGCTGACGGAAGCCAAGGCTGTAGGCTCCACCCTGAAACTCCGCCCCATCAGAAAAGCTGCCTGCGAAAATGCCTAAACCAAATAGATCACAAACGAAAGAAATGGAGGACAAAAAGCGACTGGATATAGAGTTCAAAACCACACTTATAGGGTTTTTCAAGAGACTCCTAGAAAAGGCCGATAAAATAAATGAGACCTATGAGGATATGAAAAGGGATCAACAAGAAATGCTAAGGGATCAACAAGAAATAAAGAATACATTGTCTGAAATAAAAAATATTCTACAGAGTCCTAAAAACAGAATAGAAGATCGCAAGAATCAAGTCAAAGATTTGGAACATAAAGAGCCAGAAGACACTCCTCTGCAGAAGCTAGAAGGCAAGAGAATCCAGAAAATTGAAGATAATGTAAGAAACCTCTGGGACAACTTCAAACGATCCAACATCAGAATCATGGGGGTCCCAGAAGATGAGAGAGAGCAAGATATCGAAAACATACTGAAAGAAATAGTGACAGAAAACTTCCCCCACCTGGGGAAAGAATTGGACTTACAAGTCCAGGAAGCACACAGAACTCCAAATAAGAGGAATCCAAAGAGGACCACACCAAGACAAATCATAATTAAGATTCCAAGAGCAAAGGACAAAGAGAGAATATTAAAAGCAGCAAGAGCTAAGCAGGTGGTTACCTATAAAGGAGCACCTATACGATTGTCAGCTGATTTCTCAACAGAAACCATGCAGGCCAGACGGGAATGGCAAGAAATATTCAAGGTGATGAATAGCAAGAACCTACAGCCAAAAATACTCTACCCAGCAAAGCTATCACTCAGAATCGAAGGTCAGATAAAGAGCTTCACTAATAAAAAAAAGCTAAAGGAGTTCATCACCACCAAACCAGAATTATATGAATTGCTGAAGGGGGTTCTTTCAGAAGAGAAAGTAAATAAAGATAAAAATTATGAACAACAAATACGTAACTATCAACAAGTGAATCTAAAAACCAAGGAAATTAAAAAAAAAATCTGATGAACAATATTAACTGTTGAATATAATAGAATCAGAGGTATGGAAGGGGAGGGAACTGATGATTCTTGGGGAAAAGGGGAGAGGGGAATGTGGGAAGAGACTGAACATAAACTGTGCACCTATGGATGAGGACAATGGGGAGTGGGGAAAGGGCAGAGGGTGGGGTGGGAAGGGGGGGGAAAGGAACACTTGTAATAATATGAACAATAAAAATTTATTAAAAAAAAAAAAAAAGTTCTATTCCTGGTCAAGACACAACAAATGACAAGTACTGGCGAGGGTGCAGAATAAAAGGAACCCTTATGCACTGCTGGTGGGAATGCCACTGTGGAGAACAGTATGGAGTTTCCTCAAAAAACTAAAAATAGAACTTCCATTTGACCAAGTGATCACACTTCGAGGAATATATCCCAAGAAACTAGAAAGACCAATCAGAAAGGATATATGCACCCCTATGTTCATAGCAGCACAATTTACAATAGCTAAGATTTGGAAACAGCCTAAGTGCCCATCAGCATAAGTGGATAAAAACCTGTGGTACATCTACACAATGGAATACTATGCTATCTTAAAAAGGAAGGAACTTCTACCATTTGCAACATCATGGATGGAGCTGGAGAGCATTATTTCTCAGTCAGAGGAAGATAAATATCACATGATCTCACTCATTTGTGGAATATAATGAACAACATAAACTGGAGAATAAAAACAGATCCAGAGACAGAGAAACATCGATCAGACTGTCAAACCTCAGAGTGAAGGTAGGGGAGCATGGGTGTAAGGGGGAGAGATCAACCAAAGGACTTGTATGCAGGCATATAAGCATAATCAATGGATGCAGACAAGAGGGGGTGAAGGTGAGGGCATGATTGAGGGGAGTGGAGGGGCATTGGAGGGATAAGGACACATATGTAATACCTTAATCAATAAAAATAAAAATAAAAACTAACTGGGCTTTTCTAAGGTTGAGCAGCATCACAGAAATAATTCAAAGTCATAGACTGATCACAGAAAACACTCTACTCCCGATTCCCTGAATTTTAAATGAAGGAAGTCCTAGCAGGAGTGACTAACCACTTCAATGGACAGGTACACAGAGAAGAAAACCATTTCTAAGAAAAAAATCCTCAAACCAAGTCTTTCAGTAGACAAAGCAGCAATACTGTACACTTACCATTTCATTTTTTTTATGATAATAGCTGAGTACCGGGAAGCGTCCTCCATGTCGAAATGTAGCCACCTTCCGAAGAGCTTCATCATCAATGGATTTCGGCACTATGACAATTGGTGGGTAAGAGGGGCAGACCGCAAATTCCTTATTAACATAGCTTAACCTCCAGTCACTGGTCTGAAAAATACATAATATTTCAGAGCTAGTATTTCAGTGTCACAAAATAATCTGAAAACAATTAAAGGACCCTAGAGATCAACTTTTATATAATGAAGAAGCCACCTCAGAAATTTAATAGAAAGATATCTATCAATACTTAGATACTTCCAGAGAAAACGAGCTCCATTCTTTAGTCAGCTTTCTGCAATGCTATGTATCCCCAGTTCCTAGAAAGTTCTTCCTCATATTTAGCAACATTTGATGCTCTACTTCCTCTATTGGTTTTTACCATAATTTCAGTATAAGTTCCCTATCTTATATGACATCCCAGCAAATGTGTGACAGACAGTTGTTTCTCCCTTTGTTTTTTTATTCTCCACGCTAAATATATTAAGTATATCCATGACTATCAGGGTCAACACATCATCTCATTCATCCTTTTCTGGGTAACATTAACAAGTTAATGGTACACTTAAAGTATAGCAACAGAAAGACTTTAATACTTTGTATAATGCTGAACCAGAATAGGCGAGACTAGAGTTACTACTTACTTCAAATCCCTTGTTCCTTTCTATTATTTAAAAAAGAAGAGCCCTAGCTGGTTTGGCTCAATTGATAGAGCATCAGCCTGTGGACTGAAGGGTCCCAGCTTCAATTCCAGTCAAGGGCACATGCTTGGGCTGTGGGCTCGATCCCCAGTATGGGGCATGCAGGAGGCAGCCAATCGATGATTCTCTCCTATCATTGATGTTTCTATCTCTCTCTTCTTCTTCCTTCCTATCTGAAATCAATAAAAATGTATTTAAAAAATAAAAAGGAGAAAGTCCTGGCTGGTGTTGCTCAGTTGGTTGAGTGTTGTCCCATGCACCAAAAAGTTCTATTCCTGCCGAAACCGGTTTGGCTCAGTGGATAGAGCATCAGTCTGTGGACTGAAAGGTCCCAGGTTCGATTCTGGTCAAGGGCATGTACATTGGTTGCGGGCACATTCCTGGTAGGGGGTGTGCAGGAGGCAGTTGGTTGATGTTTCTCTCTCATCGACGTTTCTAGCTCTCTATCCCTCTTCCTTCCTCTCTGTGGAAAATCAATTAAAAAAAAAAAAAATATATATATATATATAAAGTTCTATTCCTGGTCAGGATATATGCCCAAATTGTAGGCGCAATCTCCAGTAGGGGCATGCAGGAGGCAGCCGAATGATGTTTCTCTCTCATAGATGTTTCTCTTTCCCTCTCCATTCCTCTCTCTCTCAAAAACAAATCAATAAAAACGTATTTTTAAAGAAATTAAAAAGGAGAAACACTGAACGTAGGATGCTGAGTTCAGTGTTATGAGAAAAGGCATGAGTAAATCAAATGTACCTTATCACTTATCAAAACAAAATAAAGTAAGGTATTGGGATATTTCTCAACTATTACCCATAGTTCTCTCAAAAGTTACTCACAGCTGAAGAGTAGAGCTCAAACTCTTGCTCAGGAAGGAAAGAATGCCAGCCATCTTCTATAACTTCAAACATGGGCCGGTAAAAAAAAGGGTACATCAGTGTGATGGAGTCCAGGGTAGATAATGCCTAGGGGGTAAAAAGGAAATAAAGAGAGGAAAAAGGAACATACCACCACAGTTTGAAACACTTTCTGACTGCCAAATTGGTATTAAACAAATATAACCTACTAATGATGGGCATATTTGTCTAACAATATATTTATCACTAGATACAATTATAGCTTATTGAAGCTAATTTCTGGGCTTCTGGAATCTAACAAGATATCTGGAACATAACATTAGCATTTGCTGAATGAACAGAATTTTAAAAAGTACATACCTGTTCTAGGAGAAAAATGAAATAACTCTTTGATATCATTTAATAAAGCCTAGTAAAACAGTTTAAATATTTTTTGGGGCATCAGAGAACAAACAGGTTTTGGTAGCAAGTAAAGTTTGGCTCAAAATCTAGTTATCAACTGTATAAACATTTTAAAATAATTTAAAATCAGCATCTGTGCCCAGCTGGCATGGCTCAGTGGTTGAGTGTGGATGTATGAACCAGGAGGTCATGGTTCGATTCCCAGTCAGGTTTCAGGCTCCATCACCAGTGGGGAATGTGGAGGAAGCAACTGATCAATGATTCTCATCATTGATGTTTCTATTTCTTTCCCTCTCCCTTCCTC
Source organism: Pipistrellus hanaki (assembly GCF_964339955.1). Taxonomy (NCBI): domain Eukaryota; kingdom Metazoa; phylum Chordata; class Mammalia; order Chiroptera; family Vespertilionidae; genus Pipistrellus; species Pipistrellus hanaki. Next base: position 66,856,830 of record NC_140507.1, read on the forward strand.
TCTGAAACAAAAATATCTTTTAAAAAAATAAAATAAAATCAGCATTGGTTAGTAACTGTAAAATAAGGTGATAGAGCTTAGCAGCAAAAGAGTCATACTGGAGTCAGAATGCTGGATTTAAATTCCAAACTCCAGTGCAATAGTAATTAAGTTATGTATAATAACTGCTCCATGCCTCACTTTTTTCAGCTGTAAAATTGGGGAAATAACAGTACCTACCTCATAAGTCTGTTATGGGCATTCAGAGAGAGAATGTGTGGGCCTAGAGCAGTACTTGGCACATAATAAACTCTAAAATAATTTTAGCTATTACATGGTCCACATATTGTATACTCCACATATGCTTCATCAATGTTCACTCCCTACCTAGAGTGATATGCCATTTGGTCAGGTATCAGCATATCTTTATGCAACACTGACCCATTTTTAAGCCAGGACAATAACTCTGCGGTACCACAATGAGCCTATAATCATCGGCAGCACTTGAATTCTGGGTGGCAACATCAGAAAACCTGGCTAGACAGGAGCAATGGACTGACAAAATATCCTTCATTGAGTGGCAGTTTCATCCTTCAAGAGTGTAATTATGGAAAGCATTTTTATGGCTAAACAAAAAAGCACCAAAATCAGTGAACATAATTCAAACCGCAGTAATTATGGAGACACACACACCTGGAGGTCAGAGGGCCCAATATCATGCTAATATCCCCAAACTCTCAGATTGAAGCTACCTCCTTCTAGGTCAGAGAAAGACCAGGCACAAAAGGATGGGTAAACGACTTATTAAAAAAAAAAAAAAAAATAGACCATTCAGTGGTATAACAAAACCATCCCCACATAAAGTTATTCTTCTTTCTGTCCATAAATCATGAAGACTTCCTCAAAAGCTCATAAAACAGAAAATATAAAGAAGCAAGGCTCACTAATCCATTATCTATTTCTACATGTCTTTGGCTGCCAGTCACACCAAACAGAAGCAGAAAAGCCAGTATCCATATCTGATGTAGGCCAGGGCTATTATTAGTCAGTTCAAATTATTTTATTCATTCATTTATTTATTTTAAGATATTCTTTGCAACATTTGGAAAATTTTTTACTGAAATACTATTGATAAATAAAACTGTAAAATATTTAAAGTGTACTATATGAAACATACACATTGTGAAGGGATTCCTCCCCCCAATGAGCACACTATCACGTCACATCACCTTTTGTTGTTGTTTTTGAGAAGATTTAAGTTTGACTCTTTTAGCAAATTTCATTCAAACAATATAGTGTTTTGAAAAATAGTTACCATGTTATACATTAGATCCACAAGCTTTATTCATCTTATAGCTGAAACTACTCTCTATTTCTATGATTTGGGCTTTACTTTTTAAGACCCCATATATAAGTGATACAATGCAGTACTTGTTTTTCTCTGTCTGGCTTATTCCGCTCAGCATAATACCCTTCAGTTTCATCCATGTTATTGAAAGTGGCAAGATTACTTTCTTTTTTTTTTTTAGGCTGAATAATTTCTCTTTCTCTAATTCTCATTCATTTTCTCTCTCTCTTTCTCTCTCTCATTTTCTTATCTATTCATCCATCAACACTTAGGTTGTTTCCAGATCTTGGCTATTATGAATAATGCTGCTATGAACACGGGTGTACAGGTATCTCTCCAAGATAATGATTTTGTTTGGTACATACCCAGGAGTGGAACTGCTGGATCACAAGATGGTTCTATTTTTAATTTTTTGAGGAGTCTCCATATTGTTTTCCATTCTGGCTGGTACAACCATTATTTTAAATGCAAGTAAGTCAGCATCACGCTGGCAGACAATAAGCACTTATGATTATATTTTATGTCACTAGAGATAGGGCTTTTCCTTTAAACATATTAATGGTGAAGGAATTAAAAACATTTCTGTTGTGGGGTCAAACCCTGGGTTCAAAATAAGACCACCGGAGGCTGAAGATTGATTAAAAAAAGCAGGCAAGGATTTATTGAAAAACTGGCCAGGACAGCCGCAAGAGTACCACACGCAGGTGGACTCCACACAACTGCAGTGTTCCAGGGGTAGGCAGTCCTTTATAAAGGTTCAAACCACAGGAATTTTCCTTTGTTCTGAATTCTAAAGGCTGGGAACATTGGAATGTGGCCCTATCTTGCCAATAATACAGAAGCAGAACTCAGCGGTTAATCTCTAAAGGTTATCTACAGTTTCTACCCCTAAAGCTACTGAGTCAGTGGGAATCAATCTCCTGTAACTACCCTATTGTTTAAGCAAGTAAGCAATGTCAAAGTCAGAATAGTAGGGTTAAAATTCAAATAGCAGTTTTTACCAAGTATGGTTGCTACCATATTTCAATTTCAACCCCCAAAGGCAGTTGAAAGTACACAGCAAACAGCTTCATCAGACTTCCCGCTATAATTTAGAAAACTGAGCATTTGCCAGGTATCCTTCAAAAAATATCCTTCTATTTGTGGCAACAGAATATATTTGAGTATATGGATTCCTAATTACAAAGAATAGCTCAACTATGCTATATAACAATTTCACTTATTACTCTCAAATTATGTCAAAATGTATTTGGGGGAGGGAACTGGAAGACAGTAAAAGGCTAAAGGCCAAGTTCACTATGTGTATTTACTAAACTGTTAAAAAAAAAATTAAAGAAAAGAAAGAAAAAGAAGAGGATTCACATTCTATCAAATTATGAGAATGGCTCATAATTTATGGCTTTTCAGCCATAATGACTTCCATATAACCAGTCATTTTCTATAGAGCATTCGGTAACATCTACAAGCTAACTAAAAATCTGGTTAGCATTACTTAGCTAAATAAATGCAATTAGAAAGAGGAATAAAAAACTTTGCCCTATTTCTTCACTATGCTTCACCAAGGGCAACTTCACTAACACCCACCTATCAGCTATCTTACAAGTTAGAAAAGAGATAAGAAAATTGTAGACAGGTCAATGAAAACCCAACTCTACAACCGAAAAACAAAGCAAAACAAAAACTACACCCAAAAACCACATGCTTAACTGCAGTGGGTCAGCAGCATTCTCCTGCCCAACTAACAGGACTGTATTTCAATTTAACAGCCTAGAAGTCATTGGCGTTTCTTACTTATGTTAGTGAATTCAGCCAAATCAACATTACTGTGTTACTTCCAAATGACAGATATGTAAGACAATCTGGCTCATCTTCTCATTTCGTCAAGTAAAATTTAGCAAACTCAGAAAAATGTTGCATACAAATTTTGCAGTACCACAACAGTTGTTCTTTTATTCTTCTCTTCATGTTTAAGAAAACTGAAATCCTAGTTACAGATTTTTAAGACTTTCTGCCCCCTTGTAATAGTTAACACATTTAACTATTACACGTTAAGCGCTAAGCCTGTCTTGTCTTCACTTCTGTTTAGCCCACGATAACCGATTTCACTGATATGCTGGTGGCTGGGGACTGATGAGGTCCACATGGAAAGTATAGTGTCAGTCACCGGTGACTGACATAGCACTCAACGTGTTAAAGCAATAACATTTGTTTTGGACACAAAACTCAGATTAGTCATTTAAAGACAGAACAAAAATCAGCATGTCTCCATAGTTTTCAAGAAAACATTATAAACATACAGTTAATTGCTACAATTTAGTAGCAGTGATTTAAAATAAGGCAATTTAAAATTTAAGTGTATACTTAGAATGGGGAAGAATATAATGTGAGCTCTTCAATTTAAATATTAAATTATCCAAGTAAAATTTCTATTATTTATAATCTGAGCAGATATTCAATATTATTTAAAAAATAGAAAACAAACACATCCTATCTTAAGTAAATCTATTATATGAAATTCAGATTTACTAAAAACAAACACGAGATAATAATCACTAGTGATAATTACTTTCTTTATAAAAGAAATAACTTTTTAAAAGTCTCATATATACATATACATACAATGGAGTATTATTCAGCCTTAAAAGGAAAGAAAATTGTCACATGCTAAATATGGATGAATCTGGAAGAGTAAGTAATCCTAAAATCCTATTATATTTCTATAACAATTAATCAGGGTGACACTTTTCCTATCAGTCTTCAATATTTGAGTTACAGAACAAGACCAAATATTTAATGAAGAAACATAAAAGCTACAATGAGTCAGAATAGAAGGCTTTTTTTTTTTTTTAATAACTATTTAATTTCAACACAGTTTGCTTCCAAAATACTTACCTCAATGGAACTGGCTATATTCAAACATTCCTCCATTCCAGGGATATCCAACTGAATTATTCGAAAATCTTTACACTTTATGATGATGGTACCCAATGGCCCCACAAACCTGTAAAACATTAAAAATTATGGTCAAGAACATACAGATTTCTATCTTTAAGCATATGATTATTTCTGTGAAAAGAGAATGTAGTTATAATCATTATCTATATTCAATATTCAACTTCCTCCTCCCTAATTAATCTAAGGAAAAGTCAAGCCTGCATTATAAAAATGTGAGCCACAAGTTATTTAAAACCTATGTTGAAAAATTTTTCAAACAAAAAGTAATTTATACTAGGTCAAATCATTTAAAAATGATTATTTGTGGCCCAACCAGTGTGGTTCAGTAATTGAGCATCAATCCAGGAATCAGGAGTTCAAAGTTCAATTCCCGGTCAGGATATACCTGGGTGCAGGCTTGATCCCTAGTAGGGGCCATGCAGAAGGCAGCCAATCAGTGATTCTCCCTCATCACTGATATTTCTATCTCTCTCTCCCTCTCCCTTCCTCTCTCTAAAGTCAATTAAAATACATTTTTAAAAGCTAGTATTCTATAACAATAGTTTGTAACTGAATTTTTTGTTTTCTACATAATTTAAGAGACTAATGCATTACATAATTCTTAGTTTATGTTTTGGGGCACACAACACATAAAGATGTAATTCTGTAACATTAGCAATGAAAAGGAGGTGAGGACAGAGCTGTAAAGGAGGAGAGTTTTGCATGTTACACAAGTTAAACTGGTATAATTTCATATTAGAATGTTACAACGTTAGGATGTTAAATGTAATCCCCAGTGTAGTCGCAAAGACAACAGCTACAGAATAAACTCAAAGGTAAATGAGAAAGGAATTTAAACATTTCACCACAAAAAAATCAACTATATATAAGCCAGTAATTCAGGCAATGAGGGGCAAAAAGCTATAAAGCATATAAAAACAATAATATTAACAAAAGTACCTCCTTATCAATACAATAAGTTCTAACTAACTTAATGTCATCAATAGGTTCTGTGACTTTAAGTGAAACAATGTGTAACAAAACCAATTTTACCATAAGCTAATTGATATAAACAAGAGTTAAGTTCCTATGGCATCTCATCAATGTTATAACAAAATGACACTGAACACAATTATGTTATTCAAGGACTTGTTATAAGTACTTTAAATGTAAATGGGTTAAACTCTATATTAAAATACAGAATTGGTAGAATGGCTAACCACACATGACCCAGCTATATGCTGACTTACAAGAGATCACTCAGTTGAGATACAAAGACAAACAGGTTGAAAGTGAAAGGATAGAAAAAAATATTACATGTAAATAGTAACCAAAGACAGCAGGCTATACTAATATCAGACAAAATAAACTTTAAATGAAAAATGGTTCAGCCTGGCCAACATGGCTGCATGGATGAGCATCCACCTATGAACCAGGAGGTCACGGTTCGATTCCCAGTCAGGGCATATGCCAGGGTTGTAGCTCAGTCCCCAGTAGGGGGTGTGCATGAGGCAACGGACAATGATTCTCCCTCATCATTGATGTTTCTATCTCTCTCTCCCTCTCCCTTCCTATCTGAAATCAATAAAAATATATTTTTAAAAAGAATGGTTCAAAGAGACAACAAAGGACATTATCTATAATAATAAAAGCGTAATATGCTAATTAGACCAGACAGCCAAATGACCTTCCAGACATCTTTCTGGATGACCTTCTGGACAAAGAGGCAAGCTACAGAGGCTGTGAGGGCTGAGCCCCTTGCACAAATTTTGTGCATCGGGCCTCTAGTATATTAATAAAAGGCTCAACACAGCAAGAAGATATAACAATTATACACACTTATTCAAACTAATGACAATCAAAATATATGAAGCAAAAACTGACAGAGTTGAAGGGAGACTAGAGAGTTCTACAATAATAATTGGAAACTCTAATATCCTACTCACAATAATGTATAGAACAACCATACAGAAGATAAGTAAGGAAATAGAGGATTTAAACAAACTACTACCCAACAACAATAGTATACATATTATTCTCTAGTGTACATGGAACATTTTTTGAGGATATGTAGTACATGTTAGGCTTCTAATCAACTCTTAATAGATTAAAAAAGACAGACCTCATACAAGATACAGGCACATCTCAGAGATATTGAGGGTTCAGTTCCAAAACACCATAATATAGCAAGTACTGCAATACCAGTACAGTAGGTTGTAATCCAAATGTAAAGCATAATAAAATGATGTTTGCTTGGTGTCTTTTGTGACCACAATAGGATACAGTTAGAAATAAAAAAAAAAAAATAAATAAAAAAAAAATGGAAGGCTGAGAAATTCACCATATTGTGAAAATTAAGCAACCAGTAGATCAAAGAAGAAGTCACAAGGGAAATTAGAAAATACTTAGAGACGAATGAAAACAAAAACACATTACAAAACTTATGGGGCACACAATATAATATATATATATTATATATACCCAGGATAAGGAAGTAGTTCTTAAGTAAAGACTTAAAAAACACAAACCGTAAATTAAGAATTGACAAAATTTTCATTAAAATTAAGGACTTCTGTTCAACAAAGGACACCACAGGAAAGGTAACAAATAGGTGAGAGACTAGGAGAAGGCATTTGCTATATCTAAGTGAAGAATTAATATCTAGAGAGTATACAAAGAACTGGCACAAATCAACATAAGACAACAAACCCAGCTCTTTACCTAAAGGAAAACATTTTTTAATTGAATTGCTAACAAATATATAAAGAAATACTTAAACTCACCAGCAATTAGAGAAATACAAATTAAAACACACCCACACACAAGAGTGCTATATACTTTAGAGAGATACACATATATCCAAGGACAAACAGCAACATTTAACATAGATACCTAAAGGGATTGAGGATGACATGGGAAATTCTAGTGAAAATTAGCACCACAAAAGAATAAAACAAAACACTGAAAAAACCTTATAATGAATCAATCATGGAAATGAGTCATCAACTGAGTAGGAGTAACTCAAGTGTCTATATCTAAGGTCCACAAAAAAGAAAAAAGTACAATTGAAATCCTTGTTTACAACCTTGTCTTCTGAAAGGATCAAATAAAATCATGTAAGCAGTGTACAGGAAAGTATTTTATAAGCTTTAAAGCATTATTCAATATAAGCTTCTACTAGATATGAGAGGGGTTGTCTTTCTCTTATGTGATAGAACTGAGATTCACAGAGGTTAGGTAGCTTGTTCAAGGGCACCTATCTAACAAGAGACAAACTGGAAGAGTGATCCTTAATACTACTCTCCCTCTCACACGCCATTTACAATTATTAGCATGGCATGGCAGCTCAGCCTTGGAAATACACCCCAAATCTTTCTGCTTCTCCACTATTTCCACTCTAAGTCACCACCAACTTTTAAAAATACATATTTTTACATAATTTTTTTTTCTTGATTTCAGAGAGGAAGAGAGGGGAAGAGAGAAACGTCAATGATCAGAATCATTGATTGGCTGACTTCTGCACAGCCCACACTGGGGATTGAGCCCGAAACCCTGAGAGGGAATTGAACAGTGACCTCCTGATTCACAGGTTGATGCTCAACCACTGAGCCACACCAGCAAGGCAGTCACCATCACCTTTTACCTGAACTACTCAACAGTCTCCTAACTGGGCCTGCTGCTTCCCCTCCTGCTTCTCTAGAATCCATTTTCCATCAGAGGCCAGAATCATCATCTAAAAAGTCTATCAACTGCTACTTCCTTGCTTTTAACTCTTCAATGGCTTCCCATGAAAATCATCACAATGGTATGGAAGGCCCTGCTTATCCCTCTAACCATAGTGTCTGCTGTCCCAGTAGCCTCTACATCTTGCTCATTGCCCTCCAGCCACACTGGCCTCTTTGTTTTTCCTAGTTCAAGCCAGTATGTTCCTGTCTCAGGTCTTTGTATCTACTGTTCCCTACCTGAAATGCTCTTTCCTCTGATATTTACATTGCTAGCTTCCTCCATTCATTCAAATGTCATTTGTCTTCCTGGCATTCTTGATCCTCCATCTTCCTTCCTGGCACTTACTGCCTGACATTGTTATATATTTACTGGAGGCCCAGTGCACAAATTCATTCACACTGGGGTCCCTTGGCCTAGCTGGCGATTAGGGTTCATGGGGGCTGGCCAGCCAGGGGGAGGGACTGCAGAAGGTTGGCTGGCCAGCCCTGGGAGGTTGGCTATGGGAGCACACTGACCACCAAGAGGCAGCTCCTGCATTGAGTGCCTACGTCATAGCGACTGGTCAATCGGTCATTTGGTCAACTGGTTGTAATGGTTGCTTAGGCTTTTATATATTTATTTGTTGATTTATCTGAATGTCCATCTCTTCCAAGCACATAAACTCCTCACCTGTCTTAGTCACCCCTGCATCTGTAGGTCCTCAGGGTGCTCAATACATAGAAGACACATTGAAGTGAATATTTCTTGAAAGCAACAAACAACCTCTGACCTGACCACCTAACTCATACTCTTTCTATTACATCACGCTGCTCTCCAGGGAAAAAGACAAATGTGTGTACAGCTTGTCATTTATCCTCTACAGATTAAAAGGCCCATGTCTTATATACTACCTTAAGCCCTACCAGACCCAGCATGTAGTAAATGCTAGGTAAATATGATGAAATGAAGGAATGAAAAGCAACCATAAAAAGAGGTAAGGCAGAAAGAAAAATGTGAGTCCTGGCTTTAAGGGACTAATATATGTAACTATCCAAGTACAGATTTTAACCTAAATTTATGAAAGAGCTATCATTAAAAAGCTATAGGATTTCAAAATTAGTTGTGGGATTAACAGAACAATCTATGAAAGAGATGGCAGTTAAAATGGTTAAAATGAATACTGAGAGATGGGTAACAATTGGATGATAGCCTATAAACTCCTGAAAAAACTATATTTTATTCATGTTAATGTCCTTAGTACCTCACAAAATATCTGTAATATGACATTCGATAAATGTTTAAGAAACTTGGGAAGAGCACGGCACTTCCTCTATTTTCTTCAGTGTCAGTATAATAGAGACATGAGCCCTGTCAGGTGCTGCTCAGTTGGTTGGAGTGCTATCCCATACACCAAAAGGTTGTGGGCTCAATTCCTGGTGAGGTGGAAGAGCAAAAACAGTGAAGACTAGTTAGTAAAAAAAGTTCATGAAAGGGGATGGCAAGAACTAAAGGTGAGAAAAGTAGGTGACAACAACATGGAGTGCATGACAATCTTTATTATGCAGGCAAGGAGAGAACACTGTAAACCCTTAGCAGGTGGTGATGATATGGGGAGTCTAAGAGGAGTCCTCTGCTTGAAAAAATAAATTTATTACCACTTCACCCATACCGTTTAAAATTCTACCTGTTTAAAATTATTTTCTTTTAAGGCAAAACCTTGTTAGGAATCTTCTTAATATCCAAATTCTCTTGAGAGGTAATAGAAAAAGCCATTGTTATTTATTTATATGTTGGTATTAAGTTGGATAATCAATTTATCTCCTCCTGACTAGAGTAAGGACACAGCCATTGGGGAAGTGGGAATTTTGACTGCAGATGGAAGTATAGCCTTTTTGACTCTGAGACACTACTTTGGAAAGACAAAAGTGCAAAAACAGTGGTTAATTAATACCTTTGCTTAAATGCCAACTCTGGTCTTTCCAAAAGCAGAACTGAGTAAAGAGAAATAGAAGACATTATAATCTCCCATTGTGGGAAGTATTAAATGAATGACACAAAAGGTAAGAAATAAGGAGGATTGTATATAATCAACTGAACATTTTTGGGGGGTGGGGTAAGGTTTTGTGGAATTTAGACACTACAAACTGGGTTGAGTTTGCCTCAAAAGTGGCAAATAATAACTTCCCCTAAATCACATTGAATCACAACTTCATGAACGTGATGCACAATTATTATTCAAATATGATGGTGTAAGCAAGGAGAAGAAACTTAAAAAGGAAGTCACAGAAAGTGTTACCTACTAAAAATAATATCAGGAAAACAACCATGTGATAACCCTGGGGATTCCAAACAGATTTGAGAGAAACCAGAGATCTCATGTGGATGGCTTTCTGCTTTCTAAAACTCAAATCCTCCATCTAGGCCGGACAGGGCTTATTTTGCTGGCTGGTTTGCACCCAAGGAAAACACTGGGGCGCGTTTCCTCAGGGGTCCACCTGCGGACCCCAGGTTCCCAGAGGAATAGGGGGTGGGGATGAGCACTCACCGCTTGTCGATGGCATCGATGTTTGAATGGAGGAGCCACAACTCCTCCGTGTTGTCCTGCCGGGAGGACAGGATCAGGTGGTGGCCGGTTAGGCACAAGGTCCCCTCAACGGCTGGATAGAATGGCCGGTGGAGCACCACATTGTCCACCCGTGGGGTCTTAATCAGCTCCGCAAACTCCATGGTCCCCAGCGGCCGGAGCCAGGGGACTGCCACGTCCCGGAGGCGGAAGGCGGTTACACCGCAGGGCTGGAGAGAGGGACCCGGTGCAGGGCTGGCCGGAGGGGCGGGGTCCGGGGCGGGAAGGCCGGGCCCCGCCCCAGGCCAAGGTGGGCTAGGAGAGGCCTGCGGCCACGGTCACCGGCGGCCGCGGTGTGTCTGCCGCCCCTCCCGGTCCTCCGCGGACCAAGGGCGAGGCCGGAGAGAACGTCCCCGCGACAGGCCCAGCAGCCGCCGCCGCCCAAGCTGGGTGCTGGCCTGGGTGAGCGGGCCGAGGAGAAGGCGGAAGCTGTTGCGGATCAGTTTCCAAGTCCCAGCCGCTAGGGACTCCTGGCGGAAGTAGCTGCTCCCAACCGGACCTAGAGCAACTCTGGGCGGAAGCGACGGAGCTCGAAACTCGGAAGACAGGAAGTGAGCTCCGGAAGTCGGTCACCGCCTGGGTCCGTAGAGAATGTCTCCGGAAATCCAGCCCGGGTAAAAGATTTGTGTTCCTACTAGGAGAAGGCTCTTCCTTACCTTCATGGCCACCGCTGTACCCCCTCACACACCCTTTAAATATTCCGTGTCTGAAAAGATGGACCGGGGAAGATGGGTCGAAGAGAAGAGGTCCCTGACCTCCCTCCCGCAACTTGAGTAGTAAGCCCATCCAAGGGCTCTTCAGAGCGCGGGGCTGTCGTTCATTGTGGCCATTTCCATCCATTCGCCGTGAAGAGATTCCAAGTGTGGGATGGAATCGGTGATTGTGACCCCAGAGAAGAAGCCAGGTATAAGGTCCGGACGCTGCAGTCTCCCGGAGAGCGCCGCGCTAAGGCGCTGTGATCTTGAACAAGAAAAGAATCCAAAGACCCATGAGAGCCCTAGGTACAAATACATACAATGCACAGAAGAGGAGGTGATCCTATCTTGTGAGGAAGCTCAAGCGACTTGCTAAAACACAATTAATTTGTAGCACGGACTGGACTTCAATGTAGATCTATGAAATACAAGGCATTGGGGCTTTTGGTCTCCACTGCCCAGCCTCCCCATTAAAAGCAATACAACCGAACTACGCCCAGCCACTTAAATTATACCAGAAAGTTACTTTAATTTTTCTTAACTGGGTGCTTCCCTTCCCTTTTAAATCAGCGTGTTTTTGTTTGTTTTTTCATTCTAAAATAGGGAATTAGAGTGAATATGCAAGGATTTGAGTCCTGGTCTACGGTCATTTTATTAACTTTTGAAATCCTTACCATGTAGTACAGCAAGTTGGCTAAAGTCTCACAGCGAAGACAAAGTGCCTCAGATCTTATCCGATTATTCAACACGTGTTTCTGCTTCTGTCCCTGCCCTTCCAAAAAGGTGCAGTTCTTAGAACCTTTTATATGATCATTACAGCTGAGAACCCACTTTTATCTGCAAAAGAATAAACTGTAACCAATAGAGAAGGGGGAATAAGAGGAAATGACTTATAACGTTATTTCTTATTAGACTTTTTGATATCCTTCCATTATGTAGCTTATTGTAACAATTACCAATTGTGGAAGGAAGAATTTATTCCAGGATGAAGAGTGAGGGAAAGTTTAATGGATACGGTATCATTTGAAAAGAGGATCTTGAAGGATGAGTAAGATTTATACCCTAAATGAAGTATATAACCAGTTTAATGATGTCTACTAGAGGTAAGGAAAAATTAATTCACTACCTTTTTCTTTTAGTTTCTTGGTGGGTGGGTGGGGGGGCTATGAAAAGATCATTGTGTCATTAAATTTTAAAATGTTTAATATTCCATAAGGGTTTGAACTCTTTTTGACCATGATAGAAAACTGTCAATATCATGCCGAATTGTTATTTAAAAAATCAGAAACTATTAGACAATTACATCTATTTTGGGTTGAAGCTTAAAGCACAGAAAGCCCTTGAAGTCTGAAGAAAACATTGAGTAGTAAGTAGAGGTGGTGGAGCGCACAATATGTTAACTTATTGTATGAACAGTAGATGGCAGTAGAGTTTGACAATAATGAAATAGGCTTCCATTCTATTAAAAATTACTCAACATAACTATAGTCAAACAAGTTATTATACAAATTGCCTCATGTAGTCCCGTCACAGTTTTTTGAAGGTGGTTATTATTCTCCTTTTACTTATGAGAAAACTGAGGCACAGTGATCTTAATAACTTCCACAAGGTCAGACAGTGATAAGTGGTGTAATCAGGATTCAGACTCAAGCACTTGGGTACAGATTCTATGCTTCTCACCATCCTGCTACATCACCACTCTTGAGACCTGAACCCACCTTGGTTATTCTCTCTGATTTTACCTCTTAATAAACTGTATTGAAATAGACTTTATATATGTCTATAACATTTCACTAGATAGTAATCTCCTTGGGAGCAAGGACCATTTTTTGATTGCATTATGCCCAGAATCTTAGCTTAGTGCCTATACATAGTAGCCACTCAATGTATTATTATTATTTTTTTTTACTAGAAACCCTGTATTTTACTTAACATACTCTCCAAGATCTCCTCTCCCACACCCCAATCTGAGCGACTTTTCATATTTTTGCCAATGTTTACAGCAGCACTTTGGTGAGAGTAGAGGATGTGATATCTGTTATGTTTGGTCACTGTTTTACAATTCGCAAAGTGTTTTCAAATATGCTATCACATGTGGGCCTCTCAGTGGCCTGGTGAAGTCGGTATGAGAGGTATTGTTTCCAGCTCAAAGAAGAAGGAAGAACTGAGGCTCATTGACAAAACCAAGCAATGAGGCACAAAGGCAACGCTTTTACATCCAAAACCTGGGCCCCTCCCATCACACTAATTTAAATTAGACTTATTTTTCACAGCTTTTGTTTGTTAAGATTCTGAACTGTGAATGTTGGGGGAAGACAGCCATTCATTTTTAAAAAATATATTTTTTTTTATGGATTTCAGAGAGGAAGGAGAGGAAAGAGAAAGAGAAACATCTATGATGGGAGACAATCATTGATTGGCTGCCTCCTGCATGCTCCACACTGGGGATCAATCCCACAACCCAGGCATGTACCCTGCCCAGGAATTGAATCGTGGCCTCCTGGTTCATAGGTTGATGCTCAACCACCGAGCCATGCCAACTGGGCAGAAGACAGCCATTATTAAGCAAAAGAGGGCTGAAGTTTCACCAGGAGACAGCAACTAAGGGGAAGCTCTGGGGACAATGATATGATCAAAGAGTCTGTATTCAGATACTTCATTCTAATAGCCACATTCCCTGTGTCTGCTTCCTGTGTGTCAGTCACTGAGCCACTTCATTTTTTGAGACCAATCAGAAGAAGAGGAATCTAGCACTCAGAAGAAAGTGGCAAACTGGAAGGAAGAGGGACTATTGCTGTTGTGCATAAAATAAGTCAGCCCAAGCATAATTGCTTAAAATAACATCCAGAAGTTGGCAGCTAGAGCTGGAATAGTGGGAGGAGGAAAGGCTGAAGCAGCTAGGGATTGCTCAGGCACTTCTTTCTTCAGTTCCCCATGGTCTCCTTGGGACTGGGCTGCATATATGGCAACTGAGGGTGTCAAGAATGCGTATTCCTGCTCTGGCTGGTGTGGCTCAGATAGTTGAGCATCATTCTGTGCACTGAAGTGTTGTCGGTTGGATTCCCAATCAGGGCACATGCCCAGGTTGTGGGTTTGGTCCTAATTGGGGTATGTGTGGAGGCAACTGATTGATGTTTCTCTCCCACATCAATGTTTCTCTCTCTTACTCTCCCTTTCTAAGAAAATCAGTGTCTCTCTCTCTTACTCTCTTTCTCTAAGAAAACATATATGTACATATATGCGTGTATATACACATATATGTACCTATATATGTATGTATGTATACTGAGTGGCCAGATTATTATGATCTCTGAACACATAATAATCTGGCCACTCAAATATATATATATATATTAGAGGCCTAGTGCATGAATTTGTGCATGGGTGGGGTCCAGCCAGCCTGGCCAGGGGGAGGGGACCTGCCTGCTGGTCGAACTCCTGGTCCAGGGGACAATTTGCATATTATCCTTTTATATTATATGGGATATGCACTGAGTGGCCAGATTATTATGCATTCAGAGATCATAATAATCTGGCCACTCAGTGTATATTTTAAAAAGAGTGAGTATTCCCAAGAGCATAGCAGAAGCTGCATCAACTTTTATGACCTATGCTAAGATGACACATAATGTCACTTCCAATGCAGTTTATTGACCTTAAACAGTTAAATAACCCACTAAATTTCAAGGAGAGAGGACATAGACCCCATCTCCCAATAGGACCAGTGTTAAAGAATGTATGCTTCAGGGATGAAGCTGGCAGTGGGAAACACATATGAATGAACTCGACTTCCCCTATACACAATGGCAGCTGGAAAGAGGAATAAAGAAAATATCCCCAAAGTTAGCAAAATCTTTTTGTCAAAGCGCTTTTCTGCTCATAGCCATGATAAAGTGAACTAAGAATATGAAACTACATTTAATTATATATAATTAAAATAAAGAGGCACATCTAAAAAAAGCATAATTAAAAAGTAGAAAAATTTACTAGGAGGGAATGTCAACAATGCTAATCCAGTGATTACTGTTGGAGTTTATTTTATTGTCACTGAACCTCAATCTGGTTCCATATCCAATACAGTCAGGAAGCAACCTCAGCCTGCTCTTTACCCTTTTAGTCACACCTTCCTAGCTTTCCATTTCTTCTTTCCCCCCATTATTGAGGGAAAGCTCTATGTATAATTTTCAGTGTGACATATAGTTTTGTTTTTAATTCTTGAGTCTGTTTTTTAGACTATGACACTGGTTCCACTTTCCCCTTATATGTCTTTTTTTTACTTTTCTTCCTTTGACTTTCCTCCCCTGTCCTTTTCTTTTTCATCCTATTTTGCCTTTCTCTCACCCTTTTTTCTCAAAGATGACCACCTCAAGAGGAAAGCTATCCAACAATCACCCTCATAAAAATGAGGAAATAGGGAGGAACAGCCAGGGACTTGCCCAAAGTCAGGGAAGTGAAAAATTACAAAACCTTGGTCAATGTAAATGTCATTAGGCCAGCTGTGTCTGTGAGCTGGCAGTTATTGAAATTAGGATTATATCTTTCCACAGACTGGGAGATAAGGACTTTATCCTTCCTGAGGGTTGCATTTCAAGGAATGGCTTTGAGGTCTTTGAGGAAGACATGCCTGAGTTGTAGGAGGTATACATACATCTCAAAGGACAGAGGAAGGATCCACAATTCAAAGTCGACTCCCCAAACTCTTATCTATGAGGGATACATTCTAAGACTCCTAGTGGATGCCTAAAAACATGGGTAGCACAGAGCCGTATATACACTGTTTTTTCCTATACATTCTTACTTATGATGAAATTTAATTTATAAATTAGGCACAACTAGAGGTTAACTATATATATATATATATATATATATATATATATATATATATATATATATATATATATATATATAAAGCCAGCGACCAGAATGCTGTAACAACCAGAATGACCAGTTGCTATGATGCCCACTGCGGCCAGTGAATCAGCCTGATTGGGGTGGGGCTGGCCAGCCAACCTCTTGTGAACCCTTCCCCTGGCCAGCCCTGCCCATGATCGCTTCCCCACTCCAATAGGGGGTGGGCCAGCAGCCAACCTCCCACAGTCCTTCCCCCTGGCTGGCCCCATCCCCAGTGGGCCCTCACTCGGATCAGGGGCAGGGCCGGTCAGCCAAATACCCATGGCCCCTCCCCCAGGTCACTGGCCCCCGATTGCCCCCCCCCCCCACTCAGAGGTGGGGCCCACTGGCCAATCACCCACGCCCCTCCCCTCAGCTGGCCTGGCCCTGATTAGCTCCGATGGGGGCTGGCTGGCTGACTAACCACCCCCCATCTCCTCCTCCCAACAGGCCCAGCCCCAATCCACCAATCCCTACCCTTGCACAAATTGGTGCACTGGGCCTCTAGTAATTATAATAAAATAGAACAATTATAAAAAACAATAGAACAATTATAACAATATACTGTAAAAAAAATCTATGTGAATGTGGCCTCTCTTAAAAAAATCTGTTTGTAGCCGAAACCGGTTTGGCTCAATGGATAGAGCGTCAGCTTGGGGACTGAAAGGTCCCGGATTCGATTCCGGTCAAGGGCATGTATTGTACCTTGGTTGCGGGCATATCCCCAGTAGGGGGTGTGCAATAGGCAGCTGATCAATGACTCTCTCATTGATGTTTCTAACTCTCTATCTCTCTCCCTTCCTTTCTGTACAAAATCAATAAAATATATTTTTAAAAAAAAATCTGTTTGTAGCCGAAACCGGTTTGGCTCAGTGGTAGAGCGTCGGTCTGCAGACAGAAGGGTTCCAGGTTCGATTCCGGTCAAGGGCATGTACATTGGTTGTGGGGACTTCCCCGGTAGGGGGTGTGCAAGAGGCAGCTGTTCGATGTTTCTCTCTCATCGACATTTCTAGCTCTCTATCCCTTTCTCCTCCTCTCTGTAAAAAATCAATAAAATATATTTTTTTAAAAAAATCTGTTTGTACTATATTCACCTTCTTTTAATGATACAATGCCTGCATGATGAGATGAAGTACTCAGAATGGTACACAACTTAAAACTTATGAATTGTTTATTTCTGGAATGTTTCATTTAATATTTTTGGACAGTGGTTGACTGTAACTGAAACCACAGAAAGCAAAACCACTGACAAGGGGAAGCTACTGTAAGTCATTTTTAGTAAATTCTCAGTAAATGCAGGTAAAGGGCCTATTATCAGATGTTGACTGGACAAGCAGTAAATTCTTTGGCAGCCTTAGTTTTTTTGTTTTTTCTTTCAGGCGGGTGCTTTAAGGTGGCTAGGGTCATCCTAAGGATGAGAACTTAAGCTGTTAGAAATCATGTTAGGGTTTATCCAAGGCTTAATGTGTGTGTGAATGGGTGGTGATGGTGGATGGAATAATCTCTAAAAGAGTCTGCAGCTTTTATATGCCAGGGTTGAGACCCAAAGGATAAGAAGGCTCAGAGGGTTTGACTAGGGGTCAAAGAGAGAATTTTTGTCATCACTACCAAGGAGACATAATTTAAAAAAAAAACCCTCACCCTCGGATAAGTTTTTATTGTTTTTAGAGGGAGAGGAAGAAAGGGAGAGAAACATCGATCTGTTGCCTCCCATACACCCGCATCCTGGGTGTGTGGGTATGTGCCCTGACCGGGAATTGATCCTGAGACCCTTCAGTGCACAGGATACATGGGACAACATTCTAACCAAATGAACCACACTGGCCAGGACAGGAAACATTTTTTTGTTTGTTTGTTTGTTTTTGGGGCTCATCAGGAACATAACTTTGTAATTGGCCTCATCTACTGTATCGTCTGCAAGGCAGGAGGATGGCCCTGCAGATTCAGAGGCTACTTTCTACAACTGCTCTTACCCTGCTTTTGCTTGAGAGCCTCCTCCCGCCTGACTTCATCCTATTGGGGTTACCGTGGCAGTGACAGCAGAACATTATTGGCTGTAGACAGTGTTTCTGTGGAGTGCAAAATATTTATATCATTAAACCTGGGGTGAGGGTGGAGCTTGGGGGAACAAGTAGATTTTCGGGACCTATGGAATCAGAACCTCTGGGAGCCTAAGCTTGTTTCACAAGTTCCCCCAGGTGACTCTGAAGCTGCAGGAACCATCACACCTTGATCATCACACATTGATACAGTGAGTGTTCAAAATGATGGCTAGCATATGTGAGTAATGGGGAAGGTGGGACAGCCAGCTTGATATTTGTTTTTGTGTATCATTTTGCTTCTAAAGCTCAACAGAGTTTCTAACACACATTCCTTCAGTCAGAGCCATTGTCCATTGTACCTTTTCTTTTAAATATATTTTTATTGATTTTTTTTACAGAGAGGAAGGGAGAGGTCTAGAAAGTTAGAAACACCGATGAGAGAGAAACATCAATCAGGTGCCTCCTGCACACCTCCTGCTGGGGATATGCCTGCAACCAAGGTACATGCCCTTGACCGGACCCTTGAGTACGCAGGCTGACACTCTATCCACTGAGCCAAACCGGTTTCAGCACCTTTCCTTTTATACTATTTGAATCTTCATAATTGAAATTTAGCCCTACTTAAAACTAATCACAAAAATAAATTCTAGTTAGAAATAAAGCTCTAACTATAAAAATAACCAAAAACTATTGCCTTCTATTTTTAGCAATAGCCCTCATATATAGGTGTAAACACCTATAAATGTCTTTTTAAAATAAGTTTTAAATATTTTTAAAATGACAAATTATTAAAGGCATATAGTTGGCCTGGCAAAAAAGAAAAGAAAACCCTTAAAAACAAAAAATAATGGAAATCGTGAATTCTGAAGCAGTTATTGCTTATGGAACATCTAAGGGCCTGGGTTTTCCACTTAAATCATTTGGTTAAGGGGGAAAGAAGACAAAGACTACACAAGTGTGAAGTCTATCTGGAGACCTTCCTTCATAAGCCTGGAAACCTGGAAGCCATTGGGTAATCCAGGAGAAAAAAAATTTTCACCTCTTTTAAGGAGGCGAAACAAAACAAAACTTGTCCATCTTGACTTTACCTCTGAGTCAAGGGTACCAAATATGCTTAAGAGTTTCACCCTGAGAGGTTTACATTTCACTCTCACATAGGTTTAGGGTCAGAATGTATACTATCTGAGAATTCTGGAAACACTTAACTGATAATCTACTTTAAAGATATTCTGGCTTGCTAATCTATCAGGTGCCTGCAAAAGCAAATGCAAAAATTCTCTCGAAGAATGCATTTCAAGCTCAAGTCAAAGAATTAATGTAAATAGGTTCCATGGAAGAATATAATAATGTATCAAATTGAAGCTTACACTTATATTATTCAATCATACTTACTGAAATTTTTTACAGCTTTGAACAGCAAAAGACTTTTTGTGTGGAGTGTTTTATCACTGACATTACCCAGAATTGCTGGCACCTGGCAACCTAAAAAAAAAACAATAAACAAACAAACAAAAAACCACAAAAACAACAACAACAACAAACTGGCTGTTAGTTTTATTGTTGTGTTTAAATTCTCTACAAGCATTGCATCCGTTACTGCCTGAACCGGGGGAAGGCTGCTTCCATAGTTCTGTCCTTCATCTGCTGCTGTTCTAAAGCGGTGGCCTCAACACTACAAGGTTATGCATCTATCTTTATTTAAACTGACAGTCGTGAAGTTGAGCATTTTTATTTTAGGTATAAGACCTCTCAACAGTGAAGGGACAAACAAATGTAAACTCTGCTAAATCTATTTTCTCAGGCCCCAATGCTTAGGCTTTTTAGAGCATGTTTTACAAATTGATAATTGGAGAAAAAAACTGAATAGCCTTTCAAGTTCCAGGACAATGTCTGGCGCCCTCTGGGGGACAGTTTGAAAATAGAAAGAGCAGATAATGTAGAAAATAATAGCATACGTATATTGTTTTCTAAGTGCCATGCATTGGGCTAAGTTTTATATGCATTAGCTCATTCTTACAACTGTCTACAAATTAGGCGTTTGATTCTAATTTAACAAGTATAGAGCTAACTCCCATAGGTCAGGTAAATTAACCATAGCTACCCAGCTGGAGGCTGGGATTTGAACCTAGTTTTATCTCATTCCAGAGCTCAAGCCCTTAATCCCCAAGAACACACTACCAGATCTATATCTCAGAACCTGGAGGCTTGAGGAGTGCAGACCCCAAACTGCTTCCAGAACTATAGTTACTTGCACAACTGCTCTGGTAAGATCTAAAAGTAGTTTTTTGATATTCACTAAAGGTTGTAATTTTCTCTCAAAAGTAAGCCACTGTGGCTTGGTTTGTCATTATTTTCTTGCTATATTTTTGTTCCTTTTGTGTCTTAATATGTTATGGCCAGTTCATAGTAATGGCCTTTGGTGTCTAACAATAGTAACTCTCAAAATTTAAAGAACATGAATAATATACTTCATCTGAGGCTTCCCTCAGCAATCTTAGGGCCATGAAATTGAAGTGAGCCACTTTTAGGAGGAGCTTGGGAGTTGTCCAATTTAGTGGTTTTTGCAATGTGGGCATCTTGAAGAACCCATGGAGGAGGTTTTGGTTCTCACAATGATTGGAAGGCGCTACCATGTTTAGTGGGAGGGACACTGGATGCCCTGCAATGCCCAGTCTGGTCACACAGGGAGGAATTTACCTGTGTCCCATGCGACTTCAGATAGAATGTCTGCTTCAACCTACAATGGAATTTCAAGATCTGGATGTTCTTTCTGCAATATTTTATTACTCTTCCACCCCATGTTATCACAAGGAATTATTTTGACATTGTGCTTCTTCAAAAAGGCCTGAATAATTTGCAAGAATATTTGACCTTCTTATTTGCTTCTATAATCTATAATTCATCTTGGCATCTTATTTCTACTTAAAGTATTTTCTGCTTTTTTTCCCCCTATCATTTACAAATCAGTCAGTTATGTAAATACTTAATACAAAATGTTGCCCTCTGTCTAGCCATTTTTCTGCTGACTCCTGATCTTCTGGCTTTTATTAAATCTAAACTTATTCACTTTAAGTAGGGGCAAGAAACCATTTCCTAATGTCTGGCAGTATAGTTCTGTTTGTTTTAAAATATAATATATTAATAGAAAAATTGAGATATAGTAAGGCCAACAAATGAGAAGATGACTGCCATTGAAATAATGGTTTGTTATTCACAATTCCCAAGAGGAGGGGCCACAATGGGCCAGGGAAAAAACAGAGGAGAACAGAGGAGTAGAGAGAATATGTGAGCTGCCCAGGATCCTAAAAATGAGGACAGGAAGAGCTTTGATAGAGACCCATATTTTCCTGATTTCCTAGCCCTGCCAAGGGCACCAGGATGCTTTTCATGTAAAGAAGGGTTCTCCTCTTTTCCTGGAGGAGAGGCACTATTTATCTTCCAAGAGGGAAAAAAGAGGGTGTGGAAGTCAACTTGAGGATGAATGGAAGGACCCGTGAAAGCAAGATTTGTGAGAAGGGCATCCAGGATGCAGGACTAACAATAAGGAATGAAGGCTTGCAAGACTTGGAGAGGACACCAGATGCTGCTCAGAAATCCATGGTTAACTGGTTAGTCTTGCTTGGAGGCAATGAAGTATAGTTAGTCCTTAGTTACCATCATTGTTAGGTTGTTGGAAACTGTGACTAAGCAAAATGATGCACAACAAAACCAGTTTTATTATAGACTAATTGATATAAATAAGAGTTAAGTTCTTATGGCATATTCCTGGTCACAAAAACATCACCAAACTTCTACATATAGATCTAACACACTTCTAATATTAAACATTAAAATAAATGTGATCTATGCATACATTCAAGAAAGATTAATAAAAACAAGGAAATTGTTATTTTCTTTTTTTAAAAAAATATATTTTATTGATTTTGTACAGAGAGGAAGGGAGAGAGATAGAGAGTTAGAAACATCGATGAGAGTCATCAATCAGCTGCCTCTTGCACACCCCCTACTGGGGATATGCCCGCAACCAAGGTACATGCCCTTGACTGGAATCGAACCCGGGTCCCTTCAGTTCCCAAGCCGACGCTCTATCCATTGAGCCAAACCGGTTTCGGCAATTGTTATTTTCTAGTCCACTTTTCCTAGAGCCTCTCCCTGCAGCTCACAGGGCACAAGGCTGGCATCCACCCTGGACAGGATGCCCTTCCATCTCAGGGCCACTGGGACCCACCCACACTCCCTCAGACAGGGACACAGCAATCACCTGATGTGCACCTGTTTGGGGAAGTGGGAGGAAACCAGGATCCCAAAGAAAACCCATGCAAGCAGGGGAGAGCCTGCAAACTCCGCTCAGTGGCCCTGGTTGGCAATTAATTTTTTTCCTCTCATCAATGTTATACCGAAATGCCTGAATAAAATGACATTATCTGAGGACCTGCTGTAGATGGAATCAGTTAAGACCTTTTCAGATGCCAGTGAGCTGAGGACTCTGAGTAGCCATCAACATGGGCTCCAGATCCTGCAGGAGAATAGTCAGGAGGAAAAAGGCAGAGCCCCTCTCTAGGCTCCCATGGTGCATATATATTTATGTTTGTATGTTGATTCATGGCATGTCTGGTATCTTTTCTCCAGGACAGTAGCAGGAAACTGGAACACACATGCTTTTCAATGTACATATAGGACTTTTGGTGCATCCAACAAATATCTGTTCAGTGCTCTTAAGCATCTGCCAGCTATGGAGTTTCAGATGCCTTCCTTAGATAAGCAGGTTGTTGTATTTTTTTCTTTTCCATTGCAAATCACTGAATGACAAAAGCACAGATCCTTGCTGGGACTGCGGAATGCTGGCAGTGTTACCCCAAGGCTGCTATGTAAGGAAAACATTCTGCTGAGGCCTTTTGGACAACATGGCTTCACGCATTCATTTATTTCACACTCGTGTTTTAAAATAATCCTTTTTGGCTGAAAATGTAGTTTCACTGAAGATAATAGACGGAAGTTGTGGGCTGGTTATTCACATATGTGCTACATTTCCACCTGAATCCCACCCCCTCGCTCCTTTCCGATTTTTTTTATCTTTTTCTGGTTCTGAGGAGGAAAATTTGGAAAGAAAATGATACCTGTATAATATACCTCTTACTCACCTCCCTTCCCCCAACCTTTTTACAGGGGAAGGTGGGTAATCTTCTGACCCCAGCTCTACTTTGTTAACTAGTAGGGGCCTCGCATTCACACCTGTCCCACATCTCCAACCCTCAGACCTTGCCTCCTCCCATCTGGATCATTACAATGCCTCTCTCTTCTCCATGTGGTCCTGAGATCTTTAGTTTTGCCTTATAACCCACTGTTTATGCTGCAAGCAGGGTGATCTCTCTAAAATCACAAGTTGGGTTCTGCTACTAGCCTGCTTCACCCATTCATGTCTTCCTATTAACTACAAGGTAAATTCAACCTCCCTACTAGCCATTCTTCTCTCACCTTTCTGCCTTTCGCCAACACTCTACATGGTTTTAAGTGGTTTTCCCTTATTGTTCGGGATAATCCAGGCACATGTATGAAGTGTCCAAACCAAGACACTGTCTGGTCTGTCCCTGTCCTTAGAGAGATCAAAATCTAGTGGGGAAGGCAGAATAGACAGGCCAGGAAGACACCAGGGATGAGACATGGTAGAAAAGTGAGAAAATGTTATTAGACAGGTACAACAGGATTCCACCAAAAATCTACACAGTGTGTTGCCTTTTTTACCTCCTTTCTATCGTCCATTGCTCACTGGGTCCTTGTTTATATGGTTTACTGCTGTGGCCTCTCAGACCTTGAGCATGCCTCAGCATTACCTGGACAGCTTGCTCAAACATGGAGGACTAGACCCCACCCCCCAGACTTTCTGATTCACCAGGTCTGGGGTGGGCCTGAGAAGTGGTATTTCTAACAAGTGCCAGGTAACTCTGTTGCTATTGGCACAAACACCACACTTAGGAATTACTGTTTTTCTTTTCTTTTTCTTTTTAAAATATATATTTTATTGATTTTTTTACAGAGAGGAAGAGAGAGGAATAGAGAGTTAGAAACATTGATGAGAGAGAATCATCAATCAGCTGCCTCTTGCATACCCCCTACTGGGGATGTGCCTGCAACTAAGGTACATGCCATTGACTGGAATCAAACCTGGGAACTTTTAGTCCACAGGTTGACGCTCTATACACTGGGCCAAACTGGTTTCGGCAGGAATTACTGTTTTTCATTGATCTTTGCTCTTATACTCCAAGCCATTCAATTACAACCAGTAATGAGTTGTTGGTTGTTGTTGTTTTTAATACAAATCTGCTCATGTTTTTCTTCTACTTAAAAATCAGCATTTTCACCTTTGTTTTAGGAGCCACATAAGGACTCACACTCAGCAGAACTGCTCACTGATCTGCTCTCTTTACTTCTGAGGCTCTGCTTATGCTGTGCCTTCTCCCTGGGGTGTCCTTCCCCTCTGTAATGCTTATCGCCTAGCAGTCTTCAAGAGCCCTTAGTTCCCCACCCATGGAAACCCTTCCCACTCTATTACTCACCCATACACCCTACAGGCATTCATCGCTTACCACACTGGCATATCTTCCTGGCCTTTCTATTCTGCCTTCCCCCCTAGATTTTGAGCTCTCTAAGGACAGGGACAGGCCCAGACAGTGTCTTGGTTTGGGCACTTAACACATGTGCCTGGATTATCCCTTTTATATCCCATCTTTCTCTCTAGGTTCCCATGTTTATTCATGGCACCAGATATTGGTAACTCACAAAGTTGTATACCACTCTCCCGAAGTAGCAGCCTCGAGCCATTTTTTATCAAGTCTCACTAAGGCATGGGCCCAGCATCTGAGTGTCTGCCTTTACACACCTGCCTGGCACTGCAGGCCCTTCTAGAAAGTGCCACAGCAGATGTTTTAAAATGTGC
The DNA here is from genome assembly GCF_964339955.1 of Pipistrellus hanaki. Classification (NCBI taxonomy): domain Eukaryota; kingdom Metazoa; phylum Chordata; class Mammalia; order Chiroptera; family Vespertilionidae; genus Pipistrellus; species Pipistrellus hanaki. The sequence goes on from NC_140507.1 coordinate 66,881,980, forward strand.
CTTTATGCTTCTGATATGGCAGCATTTCTAAAAGCAGTGTTGCAGCGTAGTGAGCCTTTTTAAGCAGTCCTGCTGAACCCAACTGTCCTCTGGCCTCTTCCAAGAATAAGAGGTGCAGAGAAAATGGGGGAGAGGTGAACTGTAAAAAAAAAAAAAAAAAAAAAAAAAGGCACATATTTATTCCTTAGGATCTTCAGCAGCACAATAGCAGCAGGCACTATTTAAAACTCTTGGATAATTCGATCTTAATTATATGGTATGTAGAGGCACTAATAAGTTTACAAATCTGTCAGCAACGCTAAACACATATGTCTTAGAAAATGCTACCCTTTTCCTTGCTTATTGTAGGACCAGGAACTTGGGTAATTGTGAGCAATTAAGAGGGAGTGACCAAACGGTGATTCAGAGACTCCTCCAGCGACAAAGACACCAGGGAAGCAGTCTGCTGGGTGGGCAGGGGATCTAGGGACTGGGGAAGCAGCCTGGAGCCCAGAACTTTGGGGCTGATTCATCACAGCTGAATGTGTTCCAGAAAAGTATGCCAGAAGAGCCAAATAATGTCCCTTTCTTACCTCACAAGGATACCAAGAAGAAAAGCACCAGGTGGCAAACATAAGCTTTCACTCCCAGCAGCTCATGCTGTAGTGGAATAGAAATGGTGTGGGCCTTGGGACCCACCAGTGTGCAAGACTCCAAACTTGGGCCTGCCACTCAACAGCCAAATGCCCCTGTGCAAGTGACTGTGGGTGTCCCCAGCTACTTCACTGTAGAAAGGGGAAATAACTCATGGGAGTCGTGTCATAAGTGATATAGCACATGTACAACCTCAAGGAGATGTCCTGGAACACAGTAGGTGTGTAATTAATATTCATTCATCTCCTTCCCTGTCTCCTTTCTTCAGAGGAGGATAAAATACTTTTACTAAGCATCATCTATGATCCCCACCTTTCCTGGCCCATAGAAGGTGCTTCATCAATATTGGCTCAAAGAAGGAACAAATCATCAGTCAATATTGTTTCCTGCTAAATCAAGAAACTAACGTACAGAGAGGCTAAGTAATTTGGCAAAAACACTTGGCTAGTAGCTGGTAAACTGGCCTTTAGTCATAACAGGGGATGTGTGTCCAAACTCAACATAGTCAAATTCAATATGATGGAACCAAGCTATAGTGTGGGGCTCTGTCCCTTGATCTTTATTCTGAAGTTGCAATATTTTACAAGAATGTTTATTTCAAAGAGGACAAGAAAAAATACCCCAAATGCTAAAGGAGTCTGAATGCCTGAATGGTTTCTTTGGATAAAAGAAACTTTGATTCTATGGTCTATGTGTTTAGGCAGATTAAATTAATGTTTGATTATAAACTCCAGGGTAGAAGGAAAATAAATATGTTCATGAAGACTAGAAATTCAAAAAGGGAAGAAGAGAAAAAAATTCAGTAATGAATACTCTGATGGTTGCTGTCTAGGAGAGTCTAGATCAAGCATGGCAAACTCGAGGCTTGACTACTGCAAGTTTGACATGCTTGGTCTAGTTATATCTCACCATGGTATCCCTTTGCTCAGAGGCCAATAGTGGGGAGCTCCCCCTTTCCCCAGATCCACACCCCCAAACACAGCACACTCTACTCTCCTGTTCTGTCTGAATCTAACATGTTTGCTGGCCTAATCTCTTCTGCCTTCCAGCCTGCTCCTTCACCTAAGCCACAGAGCACAAGGTTACTGTGGCCTGAACACCTTCTGAGCTATCCTGCCTGAGGCCTCTGCACCCTCCCCTTCTTTACACGTTCAGAAATAACAATCAATCTTGAAAGGCCAATTGAAATGGATAAATCCCCTCTTCCTCTCCTAACACCTTGGCAGGAAATGATTGCTTCCTTGGCACTCCCAAAGGACTTGGTAGTTTTCTTGTTCCATTCATCAAAATCTGCCTTTTATTAAAATGACATTTATTTGTAAGTGTGTGTGATTTCTCTCTAAGACGGTAAACATCCTCATGATCCCTTACCTCCTGCACCCTGCACGTAATAAGTGCTCAAAGAATGCTAATTGAGGGAAAACAACTTAAATGTCCTCAAATAGAGGCCCCGATGAGTTGGGTGTAGTCCAGGCATGCAGTGGGTTTTATGCAACCATTACAAATATGATATGTGTATTTAAAGATACAGAAGCATAGCTATTGACATTTACATTTCTACTGTCCTGGCATGACCACAGCTGCACATGGAACATTCCACCTGCTTTCAGACATCTCCCTGTCCCTTGCAGTGAGTTAGGTGGAGCCGTGTGTGGGTATATAACTAGTGGAATGTGAGCACAAGTGTCCATTAGTAAATACAGTTATTCTACTAAAGCAATGAAAAGTTCATGCATGACCCTTCAAGCTTTCTTCTTTCACCCTGGAGACCAAGATGGCCATGGCGTTCAGATGGCGCAGCTATGAAATGGCAGTGCCTCCAACTGGGTGCCCAAGTGACCACTTGGAGCAGAGTTATAATAAATACGTTCCCAAAGTGAGAACTAAACCTTCGTGATGTTAAGCCGCTGGAGTTTTGGAGAGTGACACACAAAACAGGGATGTTAATACTACCTTTACAGGCTGTTGTGACGATGACATGACATTATAGTACCTAGCGTGGTGCTTGGGATATATAGGCACTTGCTAAATGATACTTCTTGTCTCCCTGTCTATTCTCCCATGTGGTGAACTTCAAACTGTCCATTAGTAAATACAGGTATTTAGCAGAGTAGATGTTGTGATGGAGGATTTAGAAAAATCCCAGACTGTGTCCTGTTGCACTTGCTCAAAGTCCCAGATGAGTTGCTATGGAGGAAACCCTGAGACGTCCAGAGGGAAGGCTCTGGGCCTCTAGCAGGGATGCAGGAATGGGCCCCTAAGGGTGCCCCACGTTTAATGGCTTGACTTCTGTTTTATTTGCCCTTTCTTATCTAATGGAAACAATTAATTCTTTTCTTTTCTTTATTTATTTTTTATATTTTATTGATTTTTTTACAGAGAGGAAGGGAGAGAGATAGAGAGCTAGAAACGTCGATGAGAGAGAAACATAGACCAGCTGCCTTTTGCACACCCCCTACCGGGGATGTGTCCGAAACCAATGTACATGCCCTTGACCAGAATTGAACCTGGGACCCTTCAGTCCGCAGACCTACGCTCTACCACTGGGCAAAACTGGCTTCGGGGGAAACAGTTAATTCTTGCCTGAGGCGGGCAAGAGGTAGAGGGAGACAGAGGAATTCTTGGAAGATCCCCATGGTGCCTAGGGTGGAGAGCTAGAGGGCTGTGTGTGGGGATGAAGGCTGTGAAAAGGGGTGAGTCATAGGAGGCTCAGCAGAGAAAGAGAAGTGTCACGTTTAATCCTATTTGTCTTATGGGAGTTTTCCAAAGCCAGACAAAGGACATCGTATCTAATGCTCGGTCTCACACACAGACGTCCAGGACAGTTTTTATGTTCTTTTTAAACTCTGCACACACTTGGCTGCACAGATTTGAAGAAGGACAAAGGTTGTTTTAATGGTCTTAATGGGGGGTGATGGGCGAATCATAATCTTTTGACCAAAATGGTTCACTCATTTATGTCAGCTATTGAAAGCAAAGACTCTTTGGTAGGTGTAGAAAGAAAGGAGAAAAGGATTTGAAATTGCTTGCCACCCACCTCCTCCACGGGATTGCTGAGTGCATTAATGAGGAATGTCTCAGCGCTCTGAACGCCCTGGAAAGAAGTTGCTTTGCCAGTTCCAAATATTATTGTGACTTGTTTAGGCAGAGCTGAAGGAAAGATGGGAGTGGGAGGCTGGCTACTGCATGCGGTGTTTTTCTTTTGGGACTCCCAGGTTGTTCCAGAAGCAGAACTACTGCTGAGAAAGACCCCAAGGAAAAAGGAGCACAGATTCTGGATTCTCTTTCCCACAATGTGCTTGACTTTCTGGGAGACCCTGGTTTACGTTTGGTGCCTTGCTGTGGCTTCAAGTGGTTTCTTTTAAACTTAGTTTTGGAAGGACACATCGAGAACTGCAAATAACTTGAAGCTTGTTGGAAACATGGAGGTAGATAAATACCATTAGAATAATAATGTTATGAAGGTAGAACATAAACATTTTGTATCATCTTCCTTGCAAAATAGTTTAAAATGCTTCCACGAAAGGCTTTTGTTGGGATAGAGATGTGTGTTGAACTACTGAAATGTATTTGGGTGGCAGATAATAGTGACAGTGATAACGACTGTCTTGTATTTGTAAAGCAGGTTCAAACTTACAAAGCACATTCCATGTGCTCTATCTTCTGTGACCCTACAGCACTGAATTCAGGTAAGCAGGTGAATGTTTCTGTGGTTATCTCCATTTCATAGATAGAAACATTGAGCCTCCCCAAAGGGAAAACTCTGAGAAAAATACTAGTAATTGTTCCAACAAACACACACACAAAGAAACATACCCCCCTGCAAAGCAAAATAACCAAGAAAAATAAGAAAGATGCCTAGTCAATAATTTTTTAAATGTTAGAAGTGGTGAAGAAAAGCTTTATAGAGATTTCAGCAGTGATTTTGAAACAAATTTTGCTTTTGCTTAAGGAAATTGGTATGATTTGGTGGAAGAGAGGGGGAACCAGCCTTCCCCCCACCTCCCCCCCCCATGGAAGAATGGAATATGGAGAGGTATAGAGGCTGGAGGGAACATAGTATTTTGCTCATCTGAAGACACAATGAACGCAAGAGAAGACTCTTATATAAATTAGTAGAAAACCTCAAAGCCCATGACTAATTTAAATTTGACTCAAGAAGCAATTAGAAGCCTGCACAAGTTCGAGAAGGTGTGTGACAGAAGCAAAACACCTGAGAGAGATGACTCTTAGAGCATACCAAGCCATAAAAAAGGGGGAAATGGATATGCAATTGGGAAGCATGGAGGAAGAATGAACTCCAAGGAAGACAGAAAGGAGCCACACTGGTCTTCAGATCAGTAGCTGGGTGGGAGGAAGTATGTTGGGTCCTGACAGTCAGTTATCTAAGAACTTACTGAAAAGACAAAAAAATCTCATCCTCTACACCCATCCTGCTCTCATACCCACCTCTCAAAATTTCAGATAGACTTTCTAGGGGTTTGGTGTCGATGGGAAAAGCTCTCCAGGTGATCCTGATATGGGATACAAAGAAGAATGAAAAATAAGATTCCCATCCAAGGAGATCTTAGGCCTGACCCATGAGTAGATTGAGATTAATGAGAACTCCAATACTCTGTGCCACGTGGTAAGATGAAAATATGTAGAGAAAGCTTTGAAAGTCATGTGAAGGCATGATCAGCCTACATAGAGAAGAAAAGTGTCACAAGATGAATTGTTCTCAATCCCGACAGCATATCTCAAACAACCAATTAAATCATGCTCTCTGTGGGGATGGGGCCTGGGTAGTAGTATTAGTATTTTTAAAAAGCTCTAGATGATTCTAGTGCATCTAGGGTTGGCAATAGCTATTAGAGATCAAAGTTACCCCAGCCTTTCAAGGAGTAGATGCTTTTCTAGGTAAAAAGGGTAATGGAACTGACACAGGCATCAGCACAGGCACAGAGACATGAAAGTAGCATGCTTAGAGAACGGGGAATAGTCTAGCATGGCTAGGATTTTGGTAATGAGGAGGAGATACTGAAAAGGTAAACTGGGGCAGCAATGTGAAGATGATGGTGGTGGTAGTGGTGGTGGTGGAGGAAGAGTAAGAGAAGGAGGAGGCGGGAAGGAGGAGGAGGAGGAGGAGAAAGAGGAAAAGGAAGAGGTAATCCTGAAAACATTATGACATGTTTTATGAAAGAGTGAGAGAAGAGACCTATGTTTTCTAACAATTCTGGAGGATGAAGATGGATGAAAAGAGACATAAGAATGCCCAACTTTTGACTTAATTTCTTTGGTTATAGCTGTGGTAAAGCAATGGCTAGTGAGTCTTTGAAAGTACTATGCTTGGTAGCCACAAAGGTGATTCCTTCCTTCCTTCCTTCCTTCCTTCCTTCCTTCCTTCCTTCCTTCCTTCCTTCCTTCCAATCCTCACCTGAGGATACTTCCCCATTTATTTTTAGAGAGAATGGAAGGAAAGGAGGGGGAGAGAGAGAGAGACATGGACTTGAGAGAGGCACATCGATTGGTTGCTTCTTACGCACACCCAGACCAGGGCTAGGATGGAATCTGCAACCCAGGTACCTGCCCTTGACAGGGAATTGAACCTAAGACTCCTCATTGAGTGGGCCGATACTCTAACCACTAAGAAACACCAGCCAGGGCTGTCTTATTTATTCATGAGTGTTTGGGTGTTTTTTTGTTTTTTGTTTTTTGTTTTTTAATAAAATTAAAAGGGTCAGGGCCCACTTTCCTTCCAAAATACCGAAGTGTGAGCTTATCTCCCTTTCCCCATCAAAGATTAGAAGTGATTTCAAGATTGTCTGCCCTTCCAAAGTAGGAATTTAAACCCCTCCTACAACTTTTTGTAACAATTTTAGGCCTCAAATACATATATTACACACATTTAAAAGCAGGCATTTTTAAAGCAGTTTCAGAAAATGAGGTAAGTCTTTGCTCCTTGGGGTAAAGGGAACACTGCCAGTGGGCTTTGTCCTTCCTTCCTCCTCCCCCTTCTTTGTTTCCTGTCTTCCTTAAGGGCCTTAATATTAAACTGAAGTTCACTCATAGCTTTTACTCAATTTTATTTCTGTTTTGAAATTGAAAAGTGGGTGAATAAAAATGTTTAATCCTTTTAAAGTATTTAAAGTAAGTTGATTTTTACATGTATGTTCTTAGATTATACATTTCTTTTCTTCCTTCTTCTGTGAACCTATAGCTCTTGATGTGAAGTACACAAATACAGGCACTGTTTCCAGATGGTAGTAAAAGATTAATGGTGGGCAGACATGTTGAGGCCCTGAGGTTTACAGATGCTTGATTTTATTTTTAGGCTCCTCAGATGGATTTTCTTCTTCACTACATCCTTCAAACATTCAATGAATACCCTTTGTAGACCCTGAGGGTGGGAGTAGAGATAAATAAGGCAGTCCTTGATTGCACCTCACCTTCCTAATAACTTTAAGATGAAATAGGGGATAAGATTATTTTTACATAATGAAACTGGGGCCCAGAAGGGTTAAGGACATGGATCAAGGCTAAATAGGAGTGGATCTAAGATCCTTCTATCTTTGAAGTGGTGCTCAAATCAAATCCTTACATTGTGTGACATGTTTCAATAGTACTTGAATTACTAAGGAGATGGTGGCAACTGATAATTTACGATACTATAGTGGAAAAAAATTGACATTTCCATCATGTAGTATTGTTTTGAGATTTTAAAACATGAACTGAAAAAAAAAAAAAAAAACCTGGTGAAGCAGTTATTTAATGCAGGAAATAAAATATGTCATCCTTAACTATTTCTTGTTAGAGAAGAACAAAATGTTACATTTAACAAATGTTGAAATTATTTTTTAATTTTTAATGAAACATTTTCCTTAAAATCCTTTTATAATTACAAACCCATAAAAAGTATTAATTGAGCAGGGAACTGTTAAGTTCCATGTCGTTTTCACATATCTTTAAAAAATTTTAAGTAAGAGCATTGATAACAATGATGATTTTATTTTTTTTCATATAATTACCCTAAAACTTTGAAGTACCTTGAAAATATTAAACAGCAAAATACTAAAATCCTAGATGATGAGGAATCTTTCTGGCCTAACCCAAACTTGTGTTTACACCTTGAAAAATTCTTACCATATTCTTAAGGGATCCTAAAATTCTTCATATCTTAACTCACTCCTGAGCTTCATTTTTAAAAGAAAAGTAACATGCCTGGCCAGTTTGGTTCAATGGTTGAACGTTGACCCAGGAACCAAGAGATTGCCAGTTCAATTCCCGATGAGGGCACATGCCTGGGTTGCAGGCATGATCCCAGTAAGAGGCATGCAGGAAGTGGTGAATAGTGGTCCTGTCATCAATGTTTCTATCTCTTTATCCATCTTTCCTTCCTCTATCTCTAAAAATCAATAAAAAACACATTTTAAAAATAAAAAAGAAAAGTAATAGAAAAAGTTCTGAGCTGTTGAACAGATGCATAAATTGTTATACTTGCCCTTTTTACTCCTGTTCTTTTCTTCCTCTATGCAATGTCTTCCTTTTCCCATTCAATAATAGAGATAATTCCAATAACTTCCTTACATTAATCTAAGTAGATAAAGTGTAGTTCATTAACTTCACATTTTATGTTTCTAAAGTTGAAAACTTACCCTCAGTGGTACTAAGGACTCCATCCCACCCCCTTCTCTCGTTGTTATACTTTGTCTGCTCAGTACGCATACTGCAGGGAGCATCAATCCTTGCAGTCAATTTACAGATGAACCTGGATTAAAAACTCAGTTTCACTCCTTGTTGGCTGTCAAGTTAGGGAAATCACTTAAATTCATTGCATTTTGGTTGTCTCCTGGGAAAAATGGGGATACTTTTTTGGTTGTCGTTGTCTTCAGGAGGGTGAGTAAAAATTAAATAATAATGCATGTTAGTCCCTGCCTGGTACAGAGTAAGTTCTTAATTTAGGTGAATTTTTCTTTCTCTGCTTCTAGTAAGCAAATAAATAAACCATCAAACCTTCTTACTCTGGAGACTCTCCTCTCTAGCTCCTCTTTGTTTTAAGCTACAAATCACATTCATAGACTCTTTATTCCTCAACAGACATTTTCTTATTCTTTAAAAAAACTATATTTTTATTGATTTGGGAGAGGGAGATAGAGATAGAAACATCAATGAGGAGAGAGAATCATCTACTGGTTGTGTCCTGCATGCCTCCTATGATGTTCCAGCCTGGAACTTGGGCATGTGCCCTTGATCGGAATCAAATCTGGACCCTTCCGTCCACAGGCCAATGTGCTATCTACTGAGCAAAACCAGCTAGGGCCAGACATTTTCTGATGTACATGTTGTGAGCACTTGTTCTTATTTCTATTCTCTAAAAAAAAGAGCATTTATATTAACTCTTCTCTCCTTTGGGAAATGCTAGCTTTCACTTCTGAATTGTGAATCTTTGGAGTTTGAAATAAACAGTTTAAAAGTCAGCTGGTTTGCAATTTTAGACACATTTAAGTAAGCTAAGATATATTTCATTATTTCTTTTTTATAATAGTGAAATGATGGATGCTTTTATAAGTTAAAGAACCACCCATGGGTATACCAGTAAATAATATATTGGTTGGTTCTGGACTTTTATGGGATTTTTTGCCCAGGCTTCCTTTTCTTTGAGAAACCCAACTTTCCTGGGACCTACCCTAATATGTTCTTACCTGAATTACTCTGCCCTTTACTCCAACCATAATTGATTGGTCCAGGAGAGGGCACCTAGGAAGCAGAGCCCATGAGCTCTTGTTCTAGGAATTTTGGCCTCAGAGCAAAAGAGGTAATTGATATTTCTCTGCTGGTGCAAATGATAAGATGTGAAATTGGAGAACAACTGTGCACATATTTCCTACCACATGGATAAATCTGGTGAAACAAGTAGAGATGAAAAATAGAAATGAATCTTGGAAGTCTCAGGTGCCAGTCACTGCACCTGTTCCCAAGTGAATTTGTAGTTCTTCAGCAGTTAGCAGACCTTGGGGGCTGCTTTTCTTTATGCCTGACATGAAGCATTTTGAGTGTGGAGGTGGGAGAAGAAAAAAGGAGGAAAAGAAATGTCTATTTTCTTTGGGAAAATGCTCTCTGAAGGTAGTTGATGTGTGTGTGTGTGTGTGTGTGTGTGTGTGTGTGTGTGTGTGTTTTAATGTTTTTATTTATTTCAGAGAGAGGAAGGGAGAGGGAAAGAAAGATAGAAATATCAAAGATAAGAGAGAATCATGGATCGGTTCTCTCCTGCCCTCTTTCTGTGATTCAAAGCCTGCAACTGAGGCATGTGCTCTGACTAGGAATTGAACCATGATCTCCAGGTTCATGATGGACACTCAACCACTGAGCCACACTAGCCAGGCAGACATTACCATTTTTGATGGAAAAACTATAATTACAAAATAGGAAATAAAATTCTTAGAACACCGGGAAAGGAAAAAGCATAAACACTTAAGGACACATGTATTTGTCATATGTAACTGAAGAGTAGTGTGAGATCCTAATTAATTTTTGCTTCTCTCAATTTAAGCAGATAATTCATCATCTTAGGAAAGGCAGCAGCAGACGGAAAATAGACCCTAGCAGGTTTCCCAAAACCAAAAAGGAAAATTTGCCATTTGGATGACAGAAGGGAGGACTGGTGTGTCGGAATAGCAGAGATCACTCTGTAATTTCTTTGGAGTGCAGGCTGGTGGTGGCACTGGTGGTCTCAAATGGTGCAAGATGTGCTCAGGACATGGGACTATGGTGTATCATAGCTTTATGGAGCCATCCTGATACCTCAGCATTGCTTAAAAGCATCAGAAAGTAGTTGGCCTGAATGGACAGGGACCTCAGGGCCAGAGATAATGCTCTTATCTCTGTGTGGAACGCTGGCTGATGGCCGCAAACTCATTGTTCTAGGCTGTTATGGGTTGAGTTGAACTCCCCACTGCTCAATTCATGTGTTGGAACCTAATCCCCAGTATCTCAGAATGTGTCTGTATTTGGAGACAAGGTCTTTAAAGAGGTAATTAAGTTAAAATGAGAACATATGAATAGGTCTTAATCTAGTTTTACTGGTATCACTAATCTCCTCTTGATTAGGACACAAGACACACTCAGAGGGAGGACCTGTGAAGATACAAGGGAAAGACAAACCAAGGAGAGTGGCCTTAGGAAAAACCAACTCTGCTGCCATCTTGTTCTTGAACTTTTAACTTCCAGAATTGTGTGAAAATAAATTTTGTTGCTTAAGCCACGCAGTCTGTGGCATTTTGTTATGGCAGCTTGAGCAAACTAATACACAGGCATTGACCCCATGTGAAACCTTAGAACCTTATCACATCCTGGGGGGATCACTCCAGGATGGCTGAAGTGGAAAGCTTGCCATTCTCCTCCCCTCCTCCTCCTCCTCCTCCTCCTCCTCCTCCTCCTCCTCCTTCTCTCCTTCTCCTCCTCCTTTAACCATGTGTTATGTCCCTTTATTTTTTTAAAATTTCTTTATTGATTAAGGTATTACATATGTGTCCTTATCCCCCCAAAGCCCCCCACCCCTTCACTCATGCCCTCACCCCCCTGTAGTCTGTGTCCATTGGTTAGGCTTATATGCATGCGTACAAGTCCTTTGGTTGATCTTTTCCCCTTACCCCAAAACTTCCCCTACCTTCCCTCTAAGGTTTGATGGTCTGATGGATGGATGCTTCTTTGTCTCTGGATCCATTTTCGTTCATCAATTTCTGTTGTCCATTATATTCCATAAATAAGTGAGATCATGTGATATTTATCTTTCTTTGACTGGCTTATTTCACTTAGCATAATGCTCTTCAGTTCCAAGCATGCTGTTGCAAATGGTAAGAATTTCTTCTTTTTTACCAAAGCATAGTATTCCATTGTGTAGATGTACCACAGTTTTTTAATCTAGTCATCTGCTGATGGACACTTAGGCTGTTTCCAAATCTTAGCTATAGTAAACTGTGCCGCTATGAATATAGGGGTGCACATATCCTTTCTGATTGGTGTTTCTAGTTTCTTGGAATATATTCCTAGAAGTGTGATCAAATGGGAGTTCCATTTTTAGATTTTGAGGAAACTCCATACTGTTCTCCACAGTGGCTTGCCAATCTTTTAAGGTTAGGACTTGAAATATAAATTCACTTGTTTAATGGAAAATAAAACCTTATTTCTTGCACACCTAAATATGAGCTCTGTGATTTAAATTTGGTACTGCCAATGCTATTTTGTATCATGTTGATTTTTCTACATCATATTTTGATGGTTCTCCTTTTATTTCTGCTATTTACAATTCATCCTTGTTTTACGTATCTCTCTTTTAGAAGTCATTATTTTATGACCCATTGTGAAGTTGTTCAGAATCACCTAATACATTTCTTACTTCTTTATGCTATCCAGGAAGCTTAGCTTTATGCTATCTAGGAAGATTTTTGTATTAAGTGTTCAAAACCATCTACACTAATAAAAGAGTAACATGCTAACTGACCACACCTTTGTTACGCCCACCAGCCAATCAGGACTAAGTATGCAAATTAACCCAACAAAGATGGTGGGTTAATTTGCATATACAGGTGCTGAGTGGCAGGGGGCAGGGCCAGATGCTTGTGTCATCACCATGGCAACAACACAGACATTTCGCACCGCCCCAGCTGCTCCCAGCTTCTGGGCAGCATGGGAAGGCGGAAAGGTGGCTCCAGCCAGAGGGAAGGCGGTACCGGAAGCCAGGGGAAGGAAGGCCAATTCTTGCATGAATCTTCATGCATCAGGCCTCTAGTATATATATATAAAATATATGTATAGAAAATTTTTACCCTTTGGAAAATTTTCACAAAGAAATTCTACTATAGAGAAGAGACTCAGGAGAAGGAATTAGTAACCAAGCCTCCCAGTTTGCAGCTGATTCACTGCTATGAGGCAAAACGAACCAGCAATAAACAGTGAAAGCAATGGAAAAGGCTTGAGAAGTTTTGTGATTTTTATCAGCAGATGGCAAGTATAATTCAATGTAGACAAACTAGTAATTAATTAGGGAGCAAGAAGGCCAGTCCAGTGATGTGTCTAGGCAGAAAATAATCCTCTAACACACAGATCAAGAAAAGGATTTAGGGATTTTTCTTGAAAAAATCATTAAAACTATCAGGGTAGTGTATAGTTCTGGGAACAAAGGCAAACACAGTGTTAGTAAAGAGCAAGCACAGAAACTGGAGGTGGTACCTGCTAGTTTAAAAAGAACTTGTTTGATCTAGTCAGGAATATCATCATGTTAGCCACCATTATGTAAGAAGGTGTCAGAAGAATAATAAAAACCCAACAAATTTATCCACTTATACAAAAGGGATGCAAACTCAAATGCCTTTGAGAACCAAGCAGCTGGATAATGTGTGAGTTGTCATGGTAAGACTTTGGAGAATGGTGGGAACTAGGTTAGAATGAAGGATGCTTAAAGATTTATTTACACACATAGGCATGCAAACAGGCGCGCGCACACACACACACACACACACACACAGTAGTGGCCCAATAAAACATGCATGCCTGCCCAATTCAGCTGAGTCCACCAATGTGACTTCCTGCTTTAGAAAGTCTAAGTGCTTCTCTTCTGATCCCCCATCCCTAATCTGAGGGTACCTGGACAATAAGACTGTATTTTATTCAATCTTGTATCTAGCACAGCACTGAGCATATTGCTTTGCCCCATGAAGACTGGTTGGAAATGTTGCAATGATGAGGAAGCTCTAGGCTGTATATAGCAGAAAATGCTACTGACAATTGCTGTGCCTGTTACTTCGTGGCTGCTGTGTCTGAAGCTGCATGTCTAAAAGAGCTCATGAGTGGGCCCCTAAGCCCACTCTGTGCTTGACTCAGCCTCACAGGACCTAATTTGCATGCAGTGTAAATTACGTATGTCTCTGTTATATATAATACTGTGTTTTCTCTTCTATCTGCTCCTCCCACAAGCTCGGCCTTTCTACCTCCCAGGTTTTTCTCTTCCCCTTTTCAGCAATATAGGAAATTTCTCAATTGGTTTTTCCTTTTCTGTCCCCTCATCCTGGTTTATTTTCTTTACTGCTCTTTCTCATTGTACCTATGCCACAAAAGATGGGTGGCAAAAACAATCTCAGTGATGTATGTCTTCGGGGAGTGTGATATTCTGGTTAGCAGAGTTTATGTTGAACTGACATTCTACTACTCCTTTGAAGTGCACAATTTCTTGGGAGGTAATAGAAATCGATTAACAAGAAGTTTGTTAGGCTGATCTTAATGTTTATTTATGTTTAAATTGTGTACTGATATATGCAAAAAAATGAAAACCCTATATAACAAAGCATAATAATGAAATGAATACTTGTGCATCCACCACTACAACATTAAAATACTCTTGAAGCTGCAATATTTCACTTAGTGTTTCTTTGATGTCTACCTATCCTGCCTTGGGATCATTATTATGAGCACCAATTATGACTGTACAATAGTATGGATGCAAAGGGTAATGATTTTGTCAAAATATAAAATAAAACTCTGAGTTGTTTCTTGAATCTGTTGCCCCTTCTTCTTCCCAGATGCCACTGCTGTGGCCCAGACCCTGAGGAGCTCATTTAGACCATGACAAAGCCCCCTCATTTGTCTTTCTGTCTCCTCTTTCACCCAAGGTTGAACTAGCAACTGGAATAAGGAGCAGGCTAGTAGGGCAGCTATGGGTAGAGGAATTCAGTTGGTAAGAGGCATGAAATATTTGAAATAAATCCAAGTAATTGAATTTTCATACAACTCTAAATAATTAGCATAATGTGAATGGATTCTATTTATATGCTGTATTAGTTTTCTGTCATTCCATAATAAATTACCACAAACTGAGCACTTAAAACAATATACATTTATTATCTCACAGTTTCTGTGGGGCAGGAGCTTGGTTGGGTGCTCTGCTCAGCTCTCAGGAGTCTGTAATGAAGGTTTTGGCTGGATTGGGTTCTCAACTGGAGACCTGACTGGGGAAGGATTCACTACCAAGCACATTCAGTTTGTTGGCAGAATTTATTTCCTTATGGTTATATCATCATAGGGCATGGCTTCCTACTTGTGTCCCAGCCCTAGGAGTCACCTTGCCACATGGCTGTCAAGGTGATTTCTTCAACATGGCTGTTGGCTTCATCCAGCCCGTGAGGAGAGTCTCTAGCTCCAGCTTGCTAAAATGGAGCCTTCTATAATGCCACGTAACCCAGGAGAGAGACATCATGTCACTTCCATATTCTGTGGATTAGCATCAAATCACATTTCTTCCACAATCAAAGGGAAGGGATTACACAAAAGTATGAACATTATGAGGGGAATCAATGAGAGTCATCTTAGGGTTTGTCTCTATATATGCCTAAGTAGATAGTGGTTTGGAACAGAAAAAAAAAATCCTAGTCAGGCAGATACATTCTTTTAAAATTTCTTCCCAAAGATTATAATTAACTACAAATTGGCATTCTGCTGAAACTTTAAAACCAAATAATGCTTTGTGTAGTACTATTGGAAGGAGTGGCTAATTTTGGTATCTAAATTTTAAATCCTTTAATATGTTCCCCCAAAGTGCTTTAGTTTAGAAAATAAAAAAATAGAACTATGAGTGGAAGAGAACTATATAAATGAAGGAAATATTTGGTCAATTTTTAAAAAGATAATTTATTTAGTTTAGGCTAGGAAATTTTTTTCTGTTTCAGAATGATTTTTATTAAGAAATATTAGTCTCTCCCTGTCTTCGCTAATGAATTAAATAAAAGATGCTGGTTTATACACACACCAATTATTATTTTTTAAAATCTTCATTGTTAAAGTATTACATATGTTCCCCTTACCCCCCAATTGACCTCTTCCACCCTGCCCCTGCTCCCCACCCCAGGCCTTCACCACTCTATTGATTGTGACCATGGGTTATGAATATATGCATACAAGTTCATTGGTTGATCTCTTCCCACCCATCCACCCTCCCCTACCTTCCTTCTGAGGTTCGACAGTCTGTTTGATGTTTCTCTCTCTCACTCTCTCTGAAATCAATAAATACATATATTTTTTAAAAAGCTCCAGTGCAGGAATGAGCTGTATATGTGTGGACAATGAAGACATTTTCCTGATAAAGATGTGTTCTAGTCAACAGTGAAAATTAATTTTGGCCATGTAGGTTGGGAACAAGATTATAGAACAAAAAACTAAAGGGTGCAGTTGGATTTTGTACAGTAGGCAATAGTGAGCCATTACATATTCTCACACTAGTATGATAGTATTTTAGGTTTATTAAGTAGGCTAAATGGTAAATGAAGTCAAGGATAAAAATAGTTCCTTATACTTTTTACATCTCCTTATGACTTCTAAAGCACCCAATGAACCTACCGGATCTTACAATAAGCTTTAGAGAGAGGTAGGATGGATATTAATATTCTTATTCTACCTGAGGACTGAGATTTAATTCGGATTTCTATAAAGTCATAGAACTGGTAAATGGTGTCACTGAAGCTCAAACTACTTTTTGCCTTTTACTATTTAAGCTCAGTGTTCCTGTCATTAAGAAATAGAAATAAGGAGATAGCAAAATCTGAAAATGAATGATCTATGCAACTTTATAAAGTATGTGAATCAGCACAATCTACACTATGTTGTATTAAATGTCATGGCCTGGATATCAGGAAATTTAAGCCCTAATCCTTGAGTTAATGTGAACTAGTGTGACTTTAAATAAATGTCTTCTAAGCGCAACTTCATATTCCTCATCTGTAACATGGGAATTACACACAAAATGCTCTTTAAATTCATTCTGCCTCACTGATCTTGGAGTTAGTGAGTCATCAGCTAGAGCTCTGGGATAACCAAGTGAGGCTGGTATCACAGCAGTCAGAAAATTGGAGGACAGAGTCAATTTGAAGGCTAGGGATGGTGAGCTCAGGTTTGCTTATCAGGAAGAAGTTATAGAGAATGATAGAATAACAGCCCTGAAATATGGCCACATCCTAATCCTTGGAATCTGTGAATATGTTACCTTACACGGCAAAAGAAGTTGCAAATGTATTTAAAATAATTATTTAGAGATGGGAAAGATTATCCCAGGTGATCTGGTTGGGGTTTTATAAGGGGAACAGGGAGAAAGGAGCATCAGTTATAAGAAGAGCTGTGATGACAGACACAGAGGTGAAGCAATTGCTGCCTTTAAAGATGGAAAAGGAACATGCAGGCAGCCTCTATATCTAGAAAAGGAAGGAACCCCCAGAAGGGTCTCCAGTAGCCTCTGTGTCACTCAGCCACAAGCCTCGTTGGTTTTTATAACCTGAAGATACAGGGACGGGGGTCTTGTATGGGGCTGGAACCATTTACTTCTCATGGGAGGCCTTTGCCATGGAGTTTTCCCTCCTGATTAAAAACACACCACATGTGAGTGTTGGGCCAGCCCTTTCTGTGCCTCTGCCCCTCCCACCAGTCTTGACATACTTTCTTCTTTCTTTTTCTAGTTGCAGGAATTCCATTAAGCCAGACTTCAGACTTGTTTGAATGATGGTTGTTCTGTATTTTAGTTGTAATTTTGATGTGGTTGTGGGAGGTGGTGAGTATTGGCATTTACCTACTTTTGGCTGCCATCTTGGTTCTCCTCCCAAGGAAAATTTACCCGCCCCATTTCTTACAGAAAGTGCTTTATTGCTTTGCACCTTGCTCTTTTTAAAAAGTGGGTTATTTATTTATTTATTTATTACAGAAAGAGAAAGGGAGAGAGAGAAACATCAATGTGACAGCAAAACATCAGTTGGCTGCTGCTTGCACCCGTCCCCACACCGGAGATTGAGCCCAAAACCAGGGCATGTGCCCTGACTGGGAATCAAAGCAGCAATCTTTGGGTGCACAGGATCACACCCAACCAACTGGGCCACACTGGCCATGGCAAGCCTTGCTTTTTTTTTTGTATAACAAAATATCCTGCAAACTCTCTATATCACTAAAAAGAAAACTATAAAATTTCAATATCACTGCATAGTATACTGTCAACTAGTTTCCCTTTGGATTGATACTTGGTTTTCTTTTCTCCTCCCCCCCCCCCCTTTTTTTTATTGTAAACAATGCTACATGAATAACCTTGACCATAGGTAACTTTGGACATATACATATTTATAAACTCCCATAAGAGGGACTGCTGTCTTAGAGAGTGATTGCATTTTAATTTTGACAGGTAGTGCGACATTTCCTTCAATAGAAATTGTGCCATTTTGTAACACCAGCAGGAATATATGAGAGTGCTTGCTGAAATTTCATTTCTTAACATCAAATACAGAAATGGAGCTTCAAGGGATAATAGGTTCTATGAGCTTACTCTGCAGTGCTCAAAGAAGTCCTATTTCTATAGAAGACAGTATGATACAAGGAATAAAATTGGTAAGGATGGCATCCCCCTGTTGGTTTTGAGGTTTTACTCAGGCTCACATTAGGAAAACCTTGTGAAGAACGTTTGAGGAAGCCCCTGTGTAATGCTTTTGCTAGGGCAAATTTTCATGTTGGAATTCAAGTTTTCTGTCTCCTAGATATGTTATCATCCATCATAGTTGGGTCTCTCCAGTACTAATACAGTAACACTGACTTCATTTCTAGGGGAGAGTACGTAACTTCTTGGCCCGGGGCAATGGTTTAGGCATTGGAATTAAACCTCCCATGGATGTGACTCTACCTAAGTTATTTGGTAGACTCAGGGCTGTTTTCTAGACCATTAATATGGAGATAGTAATCTCCATGCATTTTGGGATAATATTTGGGACAGTGTGTAATATATAATAGCATTCAATACTAATTTTCCGCTCTTTGCTGTTCTGAAAATAGCAGGGAATTGGGAAGAAAAACCCCAAAGATTTCTCTAAACAACCAAAATCTATGCCACAATTTCCATATATTGTATTAATATCTGTCTTATTTTACTCATGGTATAGGCTCTAAAAATGGACTGTTATTTTATATATTTATAGTTTGGCTTCCCAGCCTATATCTGAGTGGAAGTAATAAGGGTCAAAGTTGTTAACTGACTGCACTATGAAAAGCAGAGATTAAAAAAAATTATTTGTAAACAACAACAAATGTGTCTAGTAGGCCTGGGGTGGCTCCTTAGCAGGCCCTTGGAGTTAGAGCTTCTTAGCATAAAACCACCTTAAAGTCAAGTCATCAGGAAGGGGTTAACTGGTGTGCTGTTAAGAAAGCAGACCTTTGGACAAAGCATTTCTTTTTATTAATTCACCACACCCCTTATTATTAAATAGAGGTATCTTTCTAATGCATCAATGGGTTTTATGAAGTATAAAATACAATTTGGGTGGACACTTGGAAGGGTAAATTTCAGTTATCTGGAAAATTAATTTAATCAACTCATTCATTCATGTAACCAATATTTATTGAGAGCCCATGAAGTGTTCAGTACTGTGCTAAGTGATGAACTTACTTGGAATAGTTAATTGCTCCAAAAGTCCAGGTAAAAAATAAAGTACCATTCATCCATCACACAGTCCAAATTTATGTTAACCTTTCAGTGAGTCTCATGATAGCTGTATTATCATTGTAAGATATTTTAATTTTAGAACCTCCTGGGTTCTACAGAGTATCACTTCCCAATAATGCAGAATAAAATTGTTGAAACAGCAAATGTGAAGTTGAAATCACTTGATAGTCTGTGATTCTTATAAATCTACTTGAAACTTCAATTGTGAAAGTACTTTTGATTCAATCTCATTAGTCAGCCTTATAGAGTGTGTGTAACTTACTTAACTAATTTCATTAGTAGTTTATGTTCTTTTAGGGCAGGGAGAAATATAACTCATAAATATGCCATTACTACTTGCTTTTGAATCTCATTTCGTAGCCTCACAGGCTTAAATGGAGGAAATATATTTTAAAACACAAATTAATTGTATCTATTTCCTATACTTACTTAAAAATACTTTCATTTATTAGAGATACTAAATTTGAATGATACAATTTAAGCAACTATATGTTGGTACTATGCTAATAACAGCAATAGTGATAATAATAACAATAATGATAATGGCAATTACCATTTATTTAGTGTTTATTCTCTATTACTATCTATCAAGTATCATGGTGAGAGATTTGAATGGATTACCACTTTTAATTTGTCCAAAAACTTTTCAAAGAAAGCCCTATTATTATTTCCATTACATAACATGGGATTTTGAAGTTTAAAGATGTCAACTCTCTTGCTCACATCATTCACATTATTTCTGTGGAATTGGGATCCAACCCAGGGCAATCCTACTGTATGTTTATGCCATCTTTCTCAGGTGTTAATTCAAATTCAGCAAAGAAAGAAATAGAACCCCATCTATATGCAGAAATAACCCTTTTCAGCTGGCTAGAAGTATTACTACCATAGAAAAAGAGGCTTAAATCATAGCATGAAATAAAAGGCTACAGCTATATGACTTGTATCCAAAAGATTTTGGAATTATTCCTCTACCCCCCCAAAGCAAATGACTGGTGTAAAAATTCTCAATGGGTACTTTCCGTAAATATACTTTCACTGAAAGATTATTATAATTCAAATCCATTCAGTGCTGCTTCACTTTTGTAATTTGTTAAGATTAAATAGTTTACCCTGCACCTATTTTAATGACATAGCACATTGATAACATTTTCACTCATTTAAAGCTATGTTTACTGTCAGAGCCTTAGCACCAAAAATTCTAAAAGGCAATCTTCACACATTCAAATAGCCTGAAAAGTAATCGATACAGCTTATCCCCTTGCTAGTTCTAAATTTTCCAAATTAAAGTCACAGAATTTTAAAATCTCATACTTAAGATGATACACTCAAGGTCACAATGTGCCAATTCAATCTTTGCTCCAATACTCAAGATGCAATCAGGCTGATGTTTAACTAGAGTTTTCTTAAGGGAATTGTGAAAACTTTATTACAAAAGATGGTTAAGTTGTCAGGGACAGGAAAATCTGGGGGTCAACAGAGGTAAAAAGAGGAAGGAGGTATTTAAATAGAAGTGAGAATCAGTATGTTGTGAGTAGGAATCTAAACTGACTTCTGTAATTTCTAAAGACCCCCAAACAAGAAAAGAATAAAAGGTACTTTTGAAAGAAAAACACACACAAAACAGCCAAAGAGGTGAGACAGCCATTCTGATGGGGAGGGGGGGTGTCTAACTATACAATGAGGTCATCCTATCTCCCGGAAGTGACACGTAATCACCTGCTTTGCACTAGCTCCGCCCCTTCCTCCAGAAGTCCCGCCCCTCCGCCAGCGGCCGGGAGGGTGTTAGGGGGCGTTTCTCCGGGAAGAAAGCTGTGAGCTGCGACGCTGAGGAAGGGGACCCCAAAACGTCTGGCACTGCCCCCTCCAGGGATCACTTTGGACCGCCTCACTCGTCCCAGCGGGGTTCAGAAACGCCGAGGGGTCAACCTGATGGGTTTCGGGGTCAACGGAAGAGGGGAAGGGGAGCCCTGGCGGGGAGAACCCCCCGGCCCCCCGCCCAGCAGCTGAGGCATAGGAGGGCGGCCATCTTGGCCGGGTGGGTAGGGCTGGGGAGCTACGGGCGCCGTGTGATTGGGGGGCTCGCCCGGAAGTGACGCCGACTACCCGGAAGCGGAGGGGGTTCCCCGGCCCACTCCCCCCTCGTTCGTTAGCTCCCCGCTTCCTCCCCGCCCCCCTTCCTCTCCATTCGTTTCTCCCCCCCTCCCCGTTCCCTGCCTTCTTTTCCCCCCCCACCCGTCCCTCCCCCCCCCAACCTCCGGAGCTGGGAAGAGAGTCAAGATGGCGGCGAAATCCGATGGCGGTGGCGTGGGGGTGGGCTTCGCCCAGCTGCACAACCTGGACGAGGCGGTGGGCAGCGGCGGCGAGGAGGACGGGGAGCCCGGGGGAGGCGGCTGCGGCGGCGGCGGCGGCGGGGACGGCAGCGAGCCCGGCGAGAGCAGCTCGCTGCACATCTGCCACTGCTGCAACACCTCCTCGTGCTACTGGGGCTGCCGCTCCGCCTGCCTGCGCTCCCTCCTGGGCAAGAAGCCGCGCCGCAACGCCGCCGCCGCCGCCGACGGGGGGGACCAGCCGCTGCAGCCGCCCGGGGCCGCCGGCGCCGACCGCCACCCCCCGACGCCCTCGGCCGCGCGGCCGCCGCCGCCGCAGGTGGAGCGGCCGTGGCTCGACTGCCTGTGGATCGTGCTGGCGCTGCTGGTCTTCTTCGGGGACGTGGGCACCGACCTGTGGCTGGCCCTCGACTACTACCGCAAGGGGGACTACACCTACTTCGGGCTGACCCTCTTCTTCGTGCTGGTGCCGTCGCTGCTGGTGCAGAGCCTGAGCTTCCGCTGGTTCGTGCAGGACTACACGGGCGGCGGGCTGGGCGCCGTGGAGGGGCTCAGCAGCCGGGGTCCCCCCATGATGGGGGCCGGCTACGGCCACGGCGCGGCCCGCGGCGGCCCGGGCGCGGGGGGCTCGGCCACGCCGGGGGCGCAGCGCCTCTGCCGCCTCTCTGTGTGGATCTGGCAGTCGGTCATCCACCTGCTGCAGATGGGGCAGGTGTGGAGGTAAGAGCACTGCGGGGATGGAGATGGGGGCGGGGGCTTGGCCAGCGGTCCTGCGAAAGGGCCCCGCGGGGCGAGGCGGGGCCTTAGGGGGGCGCGTTCCGCCCTCGGGGTGCCTCGCAGGTGGGCCCCTCGGACGCGCCGGGCCCGGGGTCTTGAAGGAGGGGCTGGACGCGCACTTCCCCCTGGCATCTCCAAAAGACCCATCTTTTTTGATCTGGATGGAACCTTGACCACGCCTTTTGGCCCAGGGAGGCCCAAGTCCTGCTGTTTGTCTGCATCCTTGGTTCGCGCTTAGCAGAGAGACCCTGCCTCATCCTTCCCCTCCCCCCATCTCTGTAGACCTCGGCATCCCCGTTGTCCCTTTCCCCTGGATCTTAAGATAACCAGCCGTTGGAGCTTTTTATCTGCACCCCAGCTCTTCTCCTGGGGCGAGGTGGTGATGGTGGTGGTGGTGGTGGGAACCTTCCTTCCTCCAGCCGGTTTGCACTCGGTTTTGTCCCCCAGTGAGACATCTTCCCCTCTTCCCCCGACTTCTCTCCGCAGTGGACTGTGTGGGGCCCTGTGCAAACCCCCTTGCTGCCTCTTTATTTAGCACTCCCTTCTTCCACGCCCCCTCCCCTCCCCCTTCCTGCAATCCCATCCCCAGCAAATGATTCCAAACCGCTGCCCTCCTTGAAGGAAAAAAATGACTTTTTTTTTTTTCTTCTCTCTCTCTGGATTAGACGTGCCCTTTTCTTAGTGACAGGTAGAATTGTGTAGTGTGCGATGAGTGTAAGCGTTTTTTTTTTTTAATTCTCACCTCCAGAAAATCAGCCACCCAGACACCTATTCCGATGGAACCTCGGTTTTGGTAGCCAGGCCAGTGTGTAGGTGGTGTGCATCTCCACAAGCCCTGAGCTTGGCCCTGCAGCACTTTCGAAACCCTTTTGTAAATTTCCCGTGTGCCAGGTGAATCCCTCAAACACCATTTGCAGATGTGCTTCCTGCCAGCAGCCTTACATGGCTAAACTAAGCAAATGATCCTATTAAAATCTTGGTAAATCTGTGCTCTCCAACTTAAATCAGTTTGAGTGTATTTTGGGAACAGTGAGTTGTAGGTAAGAACATTTTCAAGAGAAAAAAAAAATCGTATTGAGGATGAATTACACAGAGCTCTTGAGGTAGATTGCTTCTGTGAGAAGACATTTTGCCTTGATTGTTCTGACTCTTCCACCCAGTAGGAGATTTTAGGCGCTCAGTATTTTAGATAACTAAGATCAAGTTCATGTCTTTTGAATGTTTGTGCAGATCTCTGTTCAGAATTTCAAAAAAAAAAAAATGTTTCAGAAAGCATGGGATTGAGTTAGTGGAATCTTGAAAGTGACTGTAAGAACTCTGTCCCACAAAATTTACATGCAAATTCTGAATAGGGGACATGTGAGGTGCTTCCTGGTCCACCCAGGGTTGTTTATTGGTGTTCCTGAATTGAACCAAGCAGCCTTTTTTCTAGCTATATTTTCTGTAGATAATTTGTTTCCTGCTGATAAATTTATAAGGAGAGGGGGGAATGAAATAGAAAAAAAAAAAAAAAAGTAGTTGACTTTTAGCTATTTTGAGCATAGCTTGTGGTGAAGTACAATTTTGAAAAATATTTTGAATTTGAAATCTAAACTTAAAACACCCATAAACCCAATAGTAAATCTAAGGTATTGTGTTCGATATTGGGGATACCTATTGTGATTTCTTCTAGCTTGATAAGGTATAAAGGAACATAGGGGGAGAGGGACAAAAACTGTGGAGAAGAGAAAGATTTTGAAATAGCAGCAAACTTTAACAGCATGTATTTAATAACTGAACAAGCTGAAGTCACTTATCTCTCTCCATGTCTTAGATTGCTAAGTGTGGGAAATCAAAAGCTTGATGTCAGGTTAAAATTCCTGAGAGAATTGTTTCTAATATAATCCACCCTAGCTATTTATTAGTAGTAGCTTTTGAGATATAATGAAATTGGAGTTCAGTTTCACAAAATTTTTAGGTAGGGTAATTTTCCCTCAACCGACCTAAATCTTAATTGTATTTGGGCAGAATAGAAGTCCAGATTTTGGAATAAACTGACAAGTGCATTTTAAGTGTAAATTTAGCTTTTATGGCTGTTTAAAATGGCAGTGCATTATTTTCCCAGATATTCATTGATATTTCAAGGTCTACAGATACAAGCACACACACACACTCACACACACACACACACACACACATTTGTTTTTGTATGTGTGTGTGTGTTTTTTTAAAGTATGTTTTTATTGATTTCAGAGAGGAAGAGAGAAGAGAGAAACATCAGTGTTGAGAGAGATTCATTGATCAGCTGCCTCCTGCACACCCCCAACTGGGTATCAATCCACAACCCGGTCATATGCCTCAACCAGACTTGAACAGTGACCTCCTGGTTCATAGGTCAACACTCAACCACTGAGCCACTCCTGCCAGGCTATTTGGTTTGTTTTAAAAGGTGCACGTGATTTTATTGTCTGCATAATTTTAGTCTTTTTTTTTTTTCAAGATTAGAATATATGTCTAAATATTTCATTAAGTTTTAATGAAATATTTAGACATATATTCTAAATATTTGTATAATGTATTAAAAGAGATGCTAATTCAGTGAAGTTATTTATTCTAACATAGCAATACTTCAGAGGAAATACTTCTTGAGGAAGGATTTTATTTTTATCTTTTTTCCAGCAAGCTGGTTGTGCTTGAAAAACTCCAGGAGCAGAGTCTGCTCTTTAATACCTGCTAGGCATGTGGCTTGAATAGAAATTCACATGGGAAGCTTAGGAGAAAGGGTTTTATTCTTTTCTTGTTTTAATCTCTTGGCAAATTACTTGTCAGTGTGTATAAACATACATCATCTCAGTTTTTACTGCAGCTCCTTTGGGGTTACAGTTGTTTTCTTATTCATATTAATTACTTGAATTTTGCTATTTTATGTGGTCATGCTATATAAAGGTTAAGATCTAAGAATTATATCATTGACTTGGGCCACAGAAGAAAAGAAGTTGGTGAAGTTGTACATAGTTAAAGCTGATTCCACTAAAGTAGGGGTGTCGAACTCAATCAGAGAAGGGGCCAAAATCTAAAATCCAGCCTAAATTGCGGGCCGAATGGTTTACTGAACAGTCATAAACTGACAATGTCATAAACTGACAGCGGAGTGCAGTGATGACAGCGAGGTGCGGGCCACATTGCAAGGCCTGGCGGGCTGGATTTGGCCCGCGGGCCTTGTGTTTGACACATGTGCACTAAAGCATGAGTACCTGTCTCTTCACATGCTTTTGTTTTTTAAATGTAAAATTATTTGACTTCGGCTTGGACAAAGCACAGTGCTTAAGAAAATTTAGTTTGCCTTTATAGTAAGGCGGTAAACTTCTATGCTTGTTGACTTTCTTTTCAAGATGGAAAATCTGGACATCTCTTTCACCAAAAAACTTTGCAGAACGTAGGAAAGTATTTTTGGCTGGGCCAAAATTGGAGAATGGAAGGGTATCTGTGGGATGCCTTGGTCATGACCTTTCTTTGCATAGCACTACTGGGCTTATTTAATGCATCTTTTACCCTCATAATTAACATGTAACTTCCTTTGTAGCCGTATGTGTTCTATTTTGCAGGTGCTTTTCCTAGGGGTAACAGGTACATGAGTCACTCATACTGGGACTGTGAGTCCCACTGGGCCTTATTTCAGTACAATATGTTGTTATTAGAAAGTGAGATCATTTTCTTGGAGGGTTAGACTTGATTTAGTTTGCATGTTGCATTGCTGTATGTAAGTTTTTCCTTCAATATACTAGCCTTTCTTTGCTCTTGTGCTGCATTTAGAGGGTGCTTAAGTGTGTTGGCAGTTCTCTGCAGTCTAGAAGCAACAGTTCTTTGAATTTTCAACTTATGTCATAGCTAAATCACTAATCTCCCTTTTTATTTATATTTCTTATAAGTATGCTTTCACCCTTCTGTTTTACAAAGTAAAAGAGGAATTGCTTAAGATCTTAATGGTATTTGTGATTTTTAAAGGGAATATCAGCTTCCCTTTCTTTTGGGGTAGAGGATTGCCTTCAAGGGAGAAAGAAGAAAAAGGAGCTTCAAATATTATAATGGCATCACATATCTGAACAGTAAAGCTTTGTTTTAGTATTTTTTGTTTGTTTTTAAGACTTTGGTCATAGGGACATAGCTCTCTAGATAATCAGCATTAAATGTTGCTGGGCCGGTGAAGAGGTAAATATACCTTTTAAATGTGTATGCTATGGGGCTTTGGTCTTATTAAATAGTTTGGAATAGTGTTTTTTGTTTGTTTGTTTGTTTGTTTGTTTGTTTTTAGAATAGTTGTGTTTTAATTCTGGCTGAGAATAGAAAATATTACAGCTTTAAAAAAATACAAAAAAAAGAAATGTTCTCGCATTGCTGGACCTGCTGAAGAAGAATCCCAAGATGGGACCTAAGCAGTGTTATTTTTAGAAGCTCCACAGGTGGTCAGATGTGCAGCCAGGTTTGAGAAACACATTTAGAATTGGGTTTCAGGCTTGTTTCATTTGGAGATTGTTATTGGATTTGTTCTTAATAAATATGAACAATAAATATGATGGAACAATTGGGAATGGAATAATTTGGTACTCTGAAGTTTGGTTCCTGGACAAAACCATAACAAAATGACTTCACCTTGGAAACACGCATGTCTAAAAGCACTTGGGGCTGTCTCCAGTGTATGCACTGATGGTACTCAGTGTTTTTTCCTTTGAGCCCACGTATGCATCTTACCTTTTTAAAGGATTCCTAAATTCAGAGCAGTTTTCAATCAGTATAGCCCACTTCTCTGCCTTTTATGTGATTCAAATAGTGCTTTTATGATTATGTTGAATGTAAAAGGTATATTTTAATTTTAAAGTGATTCTCTTAAGTAGGCTTGAGGTAAACATAACTGGGATTATAAGAGGCATTGGACTAAGTGATCTGTAATATCCCTCTATCTCTAAGATCTTGTGATTTAAGAAATTCATTCTTGTGGGTCTGGTGGACTAGTTATAGTTACATTAAAAGATTATATACATGTATTTATGAGTGTGTGTGCCTGTATGTCTGTTTAAAGAGGGCTTTATATGCCTGCATGTTACTGGGCAGGAATTTCAGTATTGTAAAAATATAATTGTTTTTCGGTGTATCCATAAATTTAATGGAATTCTGGTTCAAAATTCAATGGAATTTTTGAGGAGAAACTTGAGAAAAATTTATCTGAGAAAAGTAAATGTGTCTTTTAGTAAAAATAACCTTGAAAAAAAATGTTGAGATTTACCTTATTAGAAAGTGATGTGCTTTAAAGTATTAATAATTTGAACAATGTGCTTCTGGCAGAGGAATTAAGCATATAGGTAGTGAAGCAGAAAAAGCAAAATAAATTGACAGGTTCGTGGGAATTTAGACAGTAAAGGTAGTACTTCCAATCAGTGAATGGGAACAAGATCATTTAACAAACGATATTGAGGCAGTTGACTATCCAGTTAGGGGGGAAAGTTGATCTCTACATAAACAAAAACTCTAAAAGAATGAAAGATGTAATAAAATACTAAACTGTAAAAACTCTAGAAGAAAGTGTAAGATAATAATTTTATGATCTTGCAATTGGCAAGGCATTTTGATACCATCAAGAAAAAAGGGACAAATTTAATAACATAAAGTGTCATCTAGTTATCCTCATTTGAAAAATTATAGAAGAACATGATTAGCTGTGAATTAAATTTAGACAAGGAGCTAGTACTTCCTAAAGGAGAGTGACTATGAAGAGAACAACTCTGAAGATTATTTTTGAGTGAACAGAAACAGTAAAAATTTGACATTTACGGTGAATTTTTAAGTAAAGGTTATGAAAAAATGCCATACTTTGAGTAAAATTGCAACTTGTGATAAAAAATAGTTATTTCCAGGATGACCTAAGAACAAAACCTCAAAATCTGTATTTCAGAAGTCTAGCAGTTCAGAAATATAATAGGCACATAACAGAATTCACAAGCAGTTCGTTTCTGCCTTTAATATCATTTGCTTTGATTTTTCAAACTACCCAAAAGGTCAATTAGTTAGGTTTATGTAATGGATAATTTCTGTACTGTTGAAAAGATTCTGTAGGATGCAAAAATAAATAAACCGTGTAGTAAACTTTGCTATTTTCACCATGGATTGATTTGCTTTTATAGTATGCTCTCTACAGATAATTTGGGGCTAAAACTTCAGTTTACTCCCCAGAATATTTTGTTCATTTACTTCCTTTTATTCAGAAATTCTGGATTTCTTGTTTAGCTCAGAATGAGTTAAGTTAAAAAAAAAATCATGAAAATATAGCCTCATTAAAAAAGTTCAATGAATTGTCTGTTGCCTGAAGACATTTCACTATTCACCACTATTAGAGATATTTTAACTAATTAAAAAGCAGAGGGCATTTCATGGTATCATAGGGGTAGGGAACCTTTTTTCTGCTAAGGGCCACTAGGATATTTATAACATCATTCTTGGGCCATACCATATTATCAGCTTAAAAATTAGCCTGCTGTATTTGATCAAACATTTAATTAACTCACCTACTGCCTTGGCAGGGCCAGACCAAATGGTTTTGGCCTGTGGGCCAGACGTTCCCCGCCCCGAATAAAGGGAACATTGGAGTTGAGAAATCAGATTTATCATTCTACATTTTACTAAAAACTCTGATAGTAGTTTCCTCATATTGTATTTAGCAAATGAGTTAAATTGATAGATCTTTAAGGTCCTTTCAATTTTGAAAAGTCTATTATGGTGTTAATGCTCTGAAGTTTTAAAGAAGAACTTTTAGACTCTAATTTGAACAATTAAAATATTAAAAAATGTATAGGTTTTCCAGGAATTGTTTGAAGTCCTGTCTGCAGACACACTCCACCTTCTCTCTTCAGCCATGTTTCTTAGAGTAGTCAGAGAACCCTCTGCTTTGGAATAGGCCCAGAGCTTGTTATTTTGACTTACTCTTAAATAAATTCTCATTATTTTTAGTCACTTTGGTTACTATAAAGCATATATATCTCTCCTGTTAATGTTAGCATTTATAGTAGATTAGACTTCTTGAGAAACTTGTTATGCTGGTTTATTAGCTAATTTTGTGAACTTGCAATTTTAGGTAAAATGAAAGTATTTTACATTACTTATTTTTTTATAGTTTTCTGTTTAAAAATTTTATTTTTTCAAAAGAGCAAGCAAGAATTTATTGACTGCATAAAAACTCACTTACTAGTAGGACAGTGAAACAAAGAAGGGCATAGAAGACTCAACAGCAGAGCCCAGGCTGGGTTGCTTTGGCTCAACGAGAAGTCAGAGAAAAGGGGACCTTGGAGACAGGTTCAGTGGGGTTACCCCAGGATGAGCTGCCACTACCCGTTGCTCTCCTGGTTGCAAGTCTAATGGGGTCCCTTGGAGTTTAGGTGCCTATGGGGGATAGATCTGGTATATCATATTATCTTATATACCTTAAAACAAACCACAATGTCCTAAGGTATTTTGCATATTGTTAACAAAAAGTTTCTTTTTGTATAGGTATAAATATCACTTTTATCCTGAAATATATCAAACAAGTAGTTTTTAAAATAACTTATATTGAGTGGAACATTTCTACTTTTTTAAATTTTTATTTGAGGAAGCTATTCTGTTTTATCTTGGTCATCCATTGTAGAGCATGTTTTGTATACTCATCATTCATTTCTAGGAAGAAATTTGAGTAGTTCACAGAAAAGTAAGCAACAGTTTTCTTCACAGTACTTTTGGAAGGGAGGTAGAGTAATTATTGATAACCCTGGCCGGATGCTCATAGGCACATCAAATAGAAACTTGCTTTTTCACCATTATGCCCCCTTTTCATTCCATCTTAAATATGCTGGAAACATAAAGAAAGATGGCAAAGGTGAGGAAAATACCAAGTCCATGGCTTGGGAAGCCTGCCAATAAAAGAGAGCTGGCTGGGAATTAGGAACCCAGGCTCCTCCAGACAGCAGACACACTCCACCTTCTCTCTTCAGCCATGTTTCTTAGAGTGGTCAGAGAACTCTCTGCTTTGGAATAGGCTCAGAGCTTGTTAAAATGTGGATTTATGGGTCTACCACAGGATTAAGGAACTAGAGCCTTGGAGTTTAGGGCCAGGGAATGTGTATTTTTGCTCAGTTTTTATTATTGGAACTTTAAAAAAATATGTATTTTATTAATTTTTTACAGAGAGGGAGAGGGATGGAGAGTTAGAAACATCAATGAAAGAGAAACATCGATAATCTGCCTCCTGCACACCCCCTACTGAGGATGTGCCCGAAATCAAGATATGTGCCCTTAGCTGGAATCAAACCTGGGATCTTTCAGTCCGCAGGATGACTCTCTACTCACTGAGCCAAACTGGTTAGGGCTATTGAAACTTTTAAGCATGCAGACTAGAAAGAGTAGTATTTTGAACACCTGGATTCAGTAATTAACATAGACATGTGTTTAACATGTATTATGCAGTTGTATCTCTCCATACTTCAAATAGTAAATTGAGTAATTCTGCATATCATTACCCTATCTAAGAAAATTAACAATAATCCCATAATTATTCCATAATTCTATAAAATTATCTGGTAGCTGCTTCACATTCCAATTTGCCCACTTGTCCCCAACAATGTCTTTTATAGTTTTTTTCCACCTGCAAACAGAAATCTAATCTAAAATCATGTATTGCCTTTATGTTTCTTTAATCTAGAACAATCCTCATATATGTTTTTCCTTTATGACATCAACCTTTGCAGAGTCTAGGTCAGCTTTTTTATATTGCCTAATTGTTTCCTACATATGTTGTCTATCTTCTATATTATAGGTAAACTGTAAGTCAGTGTTTTTCAACCTTTTTTGGGCAAAGGCACACTTGTTTCATGAAAAAAATCACGAGGCACACCACCATTAGAAAATGTTAAAAAATTTAACTCTGTGCCTATATTGACTATATATAAAGTAATTCTCTTGAATAGGAATCAAATAAACACAAAGAAAGTATTTTATAATTATTTTATTATGAAATATTAAGTAAACAAAATAGTGAAAAATTATAAAATTCTTGTCTGCACCTACGGCACACCAGGCAACATCTCTCGGCACACTAGTGTGCTGCGGAACAGCGGTTGAAAAACGCTGCTGTAAGTTGCATCTAGGGTCTTGATTATATTCAGGCTACATATTTTAGTCAAAAGTACTACCCTGTTTCCCCAAAAATAAGACAGTGTCTTATATTAATTTTTGCTCCCAAAGATGCTCCAGGTCTTATTTTCGGAGGATGTCTTATTTTCGGGGAAACACGGTACTTATACTTTATATATGCATTGTATCAGTAGGCACATCCTCATTCATCCCACTATTAGCAATGCTAAGTTTACCTCTTGATTAAGGCTCTGATTGCCAGATAAAAGTACATTTTCCTGATTGCAATCAGTAAGTAACTCATGGGGTAATATTTTGAAAAGGTGTCACTATGCTGTTTCCTAATAACATTTTACCTAGTAGTTTTAGTGGCCATTGAGAATCCTTGCTTGAATCAGTTATGAAATTATTGGTGGGAAATGAGATTATATTTTAAACAACATTTCTAGTAATTCTTCCCTTCTCTAAAGTTTGAGAGCCATTTGCTTTACTGGTATCAGGACCTGAGAGAAAAAACAAATATGTCCGTTACTATATGAATCTAGGCACTGGTGTATTTTCAATGGGTTGTCAGAGTTTAAGCTTCATATTAGTTTTGGAGGAACAGAATCAAAGTTTATGCCTCGTGTTCCCTGTATTAATAACAATAACTTGAGAAAGGGCTAATAGACGTATTAGGGAGAGTGCAAGAGACAAGTAGAAATCACCAAGGAGGAAAGGAAACCATAATATGTTGAAAATTCTGTTTTTTACAAATATTGTCTCATTTAAATTTGCATGTTTTTCAGATCTATTTTACAGGTGATGGTATGAATTTAGAGAGGTTAAGTAATCTACGTCACTTAACTGGTGGAGGAAGGCTTTGAAGCCAGTCACCAATGGCAAAATATGTACAGTTTTTATACATCAGTCTTCTCTCTTTAAAAAAAAAATATATATATATTTTATTGATTTTTCACAGAGAGGAAGGGAGAGGGATAGAGAGCTAGAAACATCAATGAGAGAGAGACATCGGTCAGCTGCCTCCTGTACGCCCCCTACCCGGGATGTGTCTGCAACCAATGTACATGCCCTTGACCGGAATTGAACCTGGGACCTTCCAGTCCGCACACCGACGCTCTATCCATTGAGCCAAACCGGTTTCAGCAGTCTTCTCTTATAATGGTCACTAATTACTTGGCTTTACTTTGGGATTTTGCTGTTCTGGCTTATTGAAAGTGGAGGAATGATATTCTTGAACCACTGGGACCTCTCGAGGAGAAAGTTCTTTGAGACCTTTGCAGAGACTAGGGTAGGCTTATGACTCTTTTAATTGATTATAACCACTAATGTGATTCAAATTATTTTCAGCACTTTACCCCAATCTCTTTCCTAAGGTAGACATACCTTCCAATCCTGTGATAGTCCACATTAGAAGGAATTTTTAGTGTTGGCAATACCCTCTAGGTCACTCTTCATTCCTGCAGGTCTCACCTAAATGCTGTACCCATATGTTGGTTGGTTTTCTGTTGACCTGTTGGAAACAGCAAGAGCAGCAATACCTCTTTCCATAAGGGCTTAAAAGCATTTGTTTGCAAACCTTGGCTGTGCATTGGAGTTACTTGGGGAGTCAGATACTTGAATTCCATCATATGAGATTATGGTTCAGTATGTTTAGGATCCTATATGCTTTATTAATCCTCACCCGAGGATACTTTCACATTGATTTTTAGAGAGAGTGGAAGGGAGGAGGAAAGATGAAAGAGAGAAACATTGGTGTTAGGATTGGTTGTCTCCTACAGGTACCCAACCAGGACCTGGTTTTGAGCCTGCAACCGAGCTACATGTCATGGACAAAAATTAAACCTGTGACCCTTCATTTCATGTTCTGACACTATCCACTGAGCCAAATGACTAGGGCAGAACCTATATATTTTAAAAGACTGTGTTTTCAGTAAGTTTCCCAAGCAGTAGACAGATAAGGATGAGAACCATAGTTTTAAAGGCTGATTTCTACCAGTTTTACAGTGTTAGTTCTCAAGGAGAAGGAGTTTATATTAGACTTATTCAGGAATGTTTTTTAAACTTAAGCACTGGGCATGTCAGATTCAGAGGGGTGGAATGTATAAAGGAAGCTCTGATGATGATTTTATTGGAACACCGTATTTAGACAGTCTCTGATTGGTCCTTATTTTTAGCTGGAATGGGTTGATGAAAGTGTATATTAATAAAACAGTAGCTATACTTGCTGTATACTATGGCATATGGATTGTCATATACTATAGTTAAATTCAGGATACTGTAAAGACATTAAAAACACACACATTTCTTTATTGATTTCAGAGAGGAAGGGAGAGAGAGAGGGAAACATCAGTGATGAGAATCATTGATCGGCTGCCTCCAGCACCTCCACTGGGGATCGAGCCTGCAGCTCAGGCATGTGCCCTTGGCCAGAAATGAACCTGGGACCCTTCAGACAGCAGACCAATGCTCTGTCCATTGAGCCAAACCAGCCAGGCAAGACATTTACCATTAAACCTGTATGGTATATAACTGAATATTCCTTTGACTCAGAAGCTTCTTTGGAAGTTTGAAGAACTTCAAGGTCATTATTAACACAAATGATCACAATGGTATTTCAGAAGTGCCAGGTTAGAGGTATTTTACTGTGCTGGGAAAATTGATATTCAATGAGTGTTAATTTCATGTCTCAAATTTTCAGAAATGTTATATTTGTTGAAATCGGTGCCAAGGATAGGATTCATAAAAAGAAACTGGTGAGTGACAGGGGAGAATTGACCTAATAGGTATTAAATGAATATCAGTAGAGATGTAAGTGAAGGGAGCAGAGAAAAATGACTTACCTACATTTTGTTTGATAGATCATGGTGTTGAATAGCTAGGGGAGTGGATGGGAAGGGGCCATATAGTTTTTTATTTTATTACTTCATGCTGGTAAGGACACACACCAAAATAATATTCTTTTGATCTAGGAATGTACTGTGGCACTGGTGACAAAACCTAAAGTCCTGGGGGAAGCTCATCAGAAATCCTAGGAGAGGCAATGGCTGGCAGAGATGGGACATAGGATATATAAAAGCAAGTACAGTGTAGAGTGGGTTGGAGTCTCTGTGATCCTGATCAAAATGAGCAAAACTCCAAAGCTGTCATTTTGCTTGGTCATAAGAAAGACAGTTTTGGAGATGTCAACTAAATAGTAGTTATAAATAGCCCTGTATATTTAGGATGCTTCCATTTTGCCTTCTGTAAAGCAGTTTTCATTAAAGCTGACTCTGAAGGAACAGATTATGCCTTGCAATAAAGAATTTATGTATTCAAAATTTAAGCAAAATGGTTTTCCTGAGACCTAGTGGGTAATGGTGGGCCTTTGGGTTGGAAGAGAAGAGATTCCACAGAAAGGATCTGTTACTCCATGTGCAGATTAAGCAAAAATTGTCAAGACAAAACTGACGTTAAAAGCAATTACCTCTGTTTGAAGCATTTTTGGACTGTATTTGAGGTTTTCATTATTTGATAGGTAGGTACTACATAAGTTTTAGATAGTTTTCAAGGTGTAGTAATCTAGGATTAAAGGAGATGGTATTTGTCAGGTACATTACAGGATATTGAATGGGTCGCTATGAGATCAGTTTGTCATTTTGCCTATTTGCTTGCCATTTGCAGTTCACCATTTCAGTTTGTGGTATGCTCATATCTCCCATAATGTGATATATGCATTCATGAAAAATCTCTCATTCTGCAAAGTCACACTAAAAATAATAGTGCTGTAGAAATATAGGATTAAGGTGAGACTACTTAAAGAAATGTAACCTTGTAACCAGAGCATTAACAAATACATGACAATCCAAATAAGAATGCTAGCACAGTAGGTGGTGACATATGCACCCCGTATCATACCTAGGTGATTCCAGGCTTTATTTTATCCTGGAACATGCTTTTTTCTTTTCTTTTTGATATGTAGATTCTTACAGGGATTAGCTTCTCCGGGAAGCCACTGTCACCAAAATTAAAGCTCTGATCCATGCTGTAGCTTCTTGTGCGCCCACAGCATCATCAGGCAATGAAACAATGGATATTGAAGCCACTAAGTCAGCTGTCAGTGCCTGTACCAAAGGGAGGCACTTTGGTAAGATGCTCACTGTTTTTCTTAAAGTCTTCATTATTTCCCGTTATTTGCGAAAAATCTTGCCTTCGATAGCTTCAAGCATTAACATGCTGGGAAGATTCACTCGTGAACCAACAGTCTTTCCTCATCACACTGTTGTCATTCGCATTTTGCCAGTCATGTGTTGAAGGCATCCATGTTACAGAAGCATGCACTGTGGCATGACTGATATATTTTTTAATCTGTGATGGTGTCAAGATGTAGCTCTTGAAAATGTCAAGGTTCTCTTGTTTGGGGAAGTTCTAGTTTTGGAGATACTGCACTGTTTCAAGGTTGAGTGAAATATATTGTACTTCTCATGATTTGTTGGCCTTTATATACAATGAAGAAGTGAACAGGGGTTGTTTCAATCCACTTTTATTTTTTATTTTTTTAAAATATATTTTTATTGATTTTTTTACAGAGAGGAAGAGAGAGGGATAGAGAGTTAGAAACATCGATGAGAGAGAGTCATCGATCAGCTGCCTCCCGCACACCCCCTATTGGGGATGTACCCGCAACAAAGGTACATGCCCTTGACTGGAATCGAACCTGGGACCTTTCAGTCCGCAGGCCAACGCTCTATCCACTGAGCCAAACCGTTTTCGGCTCAATCCTCTTTTAAATTTCTGCTTTGTAACATAGTCATTAGATGGAATCTCATAATGTCTCAATAGCATATAAGCACTTGAACTACATATATGGAGCAGGAATGGTTTTAAACTTTAGTTCATTTGAAAAGGATTATAGTGAGGCTTTAAATTAAAATTCATCTGGGCATATAGTAAACAGGAAGAAAAAAAAAGCAATAGTAGCCAGTTGTCAAAGACAAGACTGATGGGTAGAATAAACAGACAGCTTACAGCAATATAAACAATCTGTTTTCAAAGAGGTTTTTTTTTCTTTTTCTTAAGGATGCTTGGGAGAACTTCCAAATTAAGTAGAAGTTACTTAAATATGAAAGGCAGTGAATATACATGTTTGTTAGTGACTATTACAGTGTTTCCTCAACTATAGTAACACAAATTTCTTTAGCTTAACACATAGAAACGTATTGTTTACTGTGAGTCCTCTGGCAGATGATGGATTTGACATCCTTTAGGGACTCAACAGTCAGCATTCGGCATTCAGCCAGTGAAAAGAAAGAAAATGTAGAGAAAGAATAATTGTTTCTTAAAATCCCTAACTTGAAGTGACACACATCACTGTGGTGACATTCTGTTGTAGAGAAGTAGCCCTGTGACTGTACCCAGATTAAAGGAGGCTGAGGAATGTAGTTCTGCAAAGGTAACAGTTTTGTATAATCTGTGCTTAGCCCAGGTACCCTTCAGCCTTCAGATTAAAAGAGGTTTAGTGTCTGTGTTTGTGTGTGTGTGTGTGTATGTATATGTGTGTGTACGTGTATGCATGTGTATTATTGATTAAAGGGTAAAAGAGAAAATTTCTTTTTAAAAACTTTGATTTATGTTTTAATTTAATAATTTACAATATATGAGCCATGTCAGGCCTCTCTCTCATTGTGTCTTTTAAAAAAATACAGAAGCTATTTTTAGGCTGAGGATCATACAGAAACAACCCAACCTCTATTTCAATTGGTCAGGTCAAACAAATATTTAAATTAGATTGAAAAAAATATAACAAAGTTTAATCATTTTAAGTGTGATCCATATTAAACTAAAATATAATGAAATAATACTAGAGTTTTAAATAAATTTTCTTCAGATGGAATTACACTAAGGTAAAATGGCTTTCATAGTCAAAATAAAAAGCATATGGCTCTTATGCTTGAGGCTTGTCAGTTTTCAAGTTTTAAGAAATACTTTATCTGGTTTGGGATATGTGACCACAGCTAATGTAACTTTTAACAAACCATGTCCTGTACCTGGAGACCTTGTTCTGCACTATTACTACTAGAAGTCACTCTTTGTTTTTCATGTATTAATTTACAGGCCACCAAATATATAACCTAAAATTTGTGCAAAATTTATACCTATATTTGGAAATTTATATGACTAAAGCTTAATGAATTCTGTTTGTGTGTTAATAACCACATGAATTTAAATCACCTAAAATTTCCTTGAAAAGGTGTTAAAGCATCTAAATTTATGTTAAACTGAAACCAAAATGTTTTCATCAAAACATGTCAGAATATTTTATACATTCTTATAGAAATCCATACAATATTTTAAAAATAGAGACCTGCTACTCTAGTATTGAAGGTTTAACAGATAATGTTTTTAAGATATTCTTTTAATTTCAAACATTATTTAGGTTACATTTTCTGATATTCTTAATTGGCTTTTTAAAATTAGGTTACTAAAACATTAATAAATATATGTTCATTTAGAGGCTATTATTTAATAATTAAAGTTTCTCTGCATAATCTTACCACTAGTTGAAACTGTACTGGTGGTTTAGATAAAGATCCTTGATTTTTTTTCTTGCAAACTAAAATCTCTGACCTGTATGGCTAATAAGTAATTAATATTTTATTAGACTATTATACTTGAGAGGTAAGGGGGGGGCTTACCTTGGTGTGTACATTAGCCCATTTTAATAAATTTAATAAATTTATTCTATCACAGTTTGGGAGACCAGAAGTCTGAAACCACGTTGTCAGGAAGACCATGATCCCTCCAAAACTCTGGGTAGAATCTTTCCTGGCCCCTTCTTAGTTTCTGCTTTCATTGTCAAATGACATTCTTCCCTCTGTATTTGTGACCAAATTTTCCTTTCCTTTTAAGACACCAGTCATATTGGATTAAGGCCCAGCCTACTCTGTATGACTTCATCTTAACTTATTACATTTGCAACTACCCTGTTTCCATAAGGTCACAATCTGAGATACTGGGGGTTAGGACTGTTACATATCTTTTTGGAAGACACAGTTCAACCTATAAAACTTGTGATTTTTCTCTAGCATAGCAGGCTTTAAAATTTTCTTTTATAGTTGACTCAGTGTCAGTCTGACCAAAAAATGAAGGCATTTTAGGCTTGGGTATAGATAAATCTTCAAATAGGAAAATTAGGTGTTTATGAAAGTAGCTGTAATGAAGGTTACCAATATGTAAATCTCTATTTTTGCTGTAGGTTAAACAGAGTCTTTGTAGCTGGACTATAATGTATGACACTACCTGTTCCACCTAACTTCATATTATAACAAGTGGAAATATGGTGGGTTTTCTTATCCATCACTTTAGCTCTGCAGATAATGAATTTTTCTCAATTTTCATGGTGTCATAGGCTTAGGCATTATAATTATTTGCTGAGTTCTCAGAGCCTTGGTTTGTCCATTGGTAGGATGAGAATTCTGCCTCCATGATAGGGTTGTTCAAGGCTTGGATGAGATGATGTTGGCATAGTGTCTGACACATGATGCGTTTTACTCTGTGGGAGTTGCCCTCTCCTCCTCTCCATCTTTTCTTAGCCTTGGCCATGCTCAAAGTGGCTGTCAGTGGAGCAGCTGGAGGCCGTCGCGCTGCCAACAGTAACATCTTGCTGCCAGTGGTGCCAGACTGTGCCCAGTGTTGAACTGCCTAAAAATAGCAACCAGGAAGACGGCCAGAGGAGGTCTTTTGCTCTGATTTAAAGGCTTTTTGGGGGGGTTTCTTTGAGAAAGGCATTCATGCTTTATTAAGATGCACTAATTGCCTGTGGGTCTCGGTCCCACCTGGTGAGGTGCTGTGGGCGCCGTTACACCCTGTGTGCCTGGGAGCGGACCTCATCTGCTTTCTACTAGGTTTTAAATAGTCTTTGGAATTTGCACTCAATCCCAAGGTGAAAGCTTAAGGTTTTCTCTGAGCATGTATCTCTTTTTGGGCATACTTGTTGCTTTCTAAGTTTCCCAATACACATGGGTACTTTTGACTGCCCTACTTTCACAAAGCAACTCTCTTTTTGACATTTCCTTCTAGATCTCAAGTGGTCTAGTGTATGTCTCAACTGTGATCTTTTACCTCTACTGTCTACACATTGTTCCTCTACTTTAAAATGTTTACAGAGCAATGCCAGTTACTTCTCCAGCATGGGAGGGTTTGAGTTAGGCAAAACAGACTGCACCTGTGTCGTCCTCCAGGCGGCTCCCAGATCGGTTAGAACAGAGTTACATAATAATTTGCAAATCAGGTTGACTATTTTTTCTGGAACCAAGGAGCAAGGTCTCAGTCTGGGAAAATAGTCTGCTGCTGCACCAGAGATGGGGTAGGGCAAGGACAATTAAAAATACCGCAAAACTTGCCTACCATTTTAAGTGAATGCTCCCTTGATTTCGTGTAGAATTGTTACAAATCTTTGTTTTTTAGAGCTCTGACAAACTTGGGTCTTACAGTTGGTGCTTATCTTTGATGTTATGGTATGGTGGGGGGAGCTTGGAGCTCCCTACTCCAACATTCTGACATTACCTTAACAGATTTGGTTCCCTTGTGGTAGTCCACTTTAATACCCATGGAACTCATTTCATCCTACCACCTCTACAAATGCTGCAGATAGGAGATGCCTCAATTCTTACAGACCCCTTTTCTGTATCTCCCTGGAAATCATTGTAGTTTCTGTTAAGCTATTTCAGTATTGTTGTTGACTGAGTAGTTGTGTTAATACTAGTATTTGTTCCTATTAAATATTAGACTAAATAACTACTAAATACAATATAAGGTTTAAAGACAGTTGGGTGCCTTAAGATCTTTATATTTTAAGGCCATATATTTTTTGGATTTTTCCTCCTGTACAAATGCACTTCTGAAATAACCCAAGGCAGTGCTAAATATGGTTTGATTTATATACAATTTCATAGTTATGCATATCCTGGAAAAATTAAAGTACATCTAAAATGGTCTTGTACGTATTGGTGGGGAGTATGCATTTATAACCGGTTCACGAATATCCAGTCAGCATCATTTGGTAGAACATTGGACAGTGATCATTGCTTGTGGCTTTTTAAGACTTTCTGCCCTTTTATGTAGCATGAGATAGGATAACAGTGTATTCAGAAGACAAATTCTAGCATTATATATAAACTATAAGTGGCCATTAGGATAAGACTTTGAGATCCTTGAATTCAAGAATGTATATCTTTCTGGTGTTCTGTGCCTGCTTTTGTTCTTGATCAATCATTTTGACACTTCATTGGGAGTCACTGTTAATTTTCAGGGGTAAGACCTAAGGGTTAACATGTTACATTTATTCTGAAGACCGAGTTGGGGAAAAAATAGAAAACAGTTGGTAATAAATTATGGTTTGTACTAAGTGAACCTGAGGCTGCTGTGACCCTAGACTGTATGCATCTGATAGATTAAATATAAAAGGTAGGCCGAAACCGGTTTGGCTCAATGGATAGAGCGTCGGCTTGGGGACTGAAGGGTCCCAGGTTCGATTCCGGTCAAGGGCATGTACCGTGGTTGCGGGCACATCCCCAGTAGGGGGTGTGCAAGAGGCAGCTGATCGATGACTCTCTCTCATCGATGTTTCTAACTCTATCTCTCTCCTTTCCTCTCTGTAAAAAATCAATAAAATATATTTAAAAAAATTATAGAGAAGGTAGCTGGAGACCGGGATGGCAGGACACACACAGGCTTTATTGGAGAGAAGGGTACCCCTGCCGGCTGCTTTCACAGAGAGGGGCGGAAGGGAGCGAGGGACAGGGTACAAGCACCTTTAAGGATAGGGGATGGGGTTTAGGGCACTCAGCACACTCTGATTGGTGATTAGGGACCTAGGGATTTAGGAATTGGGGGCTTAGGGTATTTGGCAGGTGCTGATTGGTGGTTCAGAGCTCAGGAATGTCTGGCCGCAGGTGGGATTTATGTCTGTCCATCAACTGGAGGAAGGGAGGATCTATCACCATCTTACCACCTTTTCCTTTTTGCCCCTTACCTTGTTTGTCTAGGCATCAGTTTGAAACAATTTGGTTAAAATTCTTCATAAAAGCATTGGAGCTAGTTGATCTTTACTCCTCTGCTTAAATAGTTATTGCCAAGGGAAAGATTGGATAATTTAGAATTGACATGTTGCTTCAGGGGATTTTCTTGGATTGAAGGTGTATTTTAACTCCATTGGTATGTCTAGTTCTTTGGTATACTCACACATGCACACAGTATCATTTCTGAACTCATCATTGGGGAGGGGAGGTTACCTTTGTTTTGCAAATTGGTAAACAAAACTTCAGTGGCATGATTTCTTGATTAAGTGATGGTGTTCTAGTAGTCAAGTCTACTTTTCTTTAAAAAAAAATTTTTTTTTAAATTACTGATTTCTGAGAGGAAGGGAAGGAAAGAGAGAGATAGGAACATCAATGATAAGAGAGAATCATCAGTCGACTGTCCTCATGCCCCACACTGGGGATCGAGCCTGCAACCCGGGCATGTGCCCTGTGACCTCCTGGTTCATAGGTCGACACTCAACCACACTGAGCCACACAAACTGGGCTTTTTTTTTTTTTTTTTTTTTTTTTTTTTAATTTATCTTTATTATTGAAAGTATTACAGATGTCCCTGTCCCTCCCTCCCCCCCATTGACCCTCACCCCTCACCTCCATTCCCCCTCCCATCCCCCATAATTTCACACTATTGTCTGTGTCCATAGGTTATGCATATACCCTTTGAGACAGCTTGCAGGGACCTGGAGAGTATTATGCTACTGCAAATAAACCAGTCAGAGAAGACAAGTATCACATGATCTCACTTATATGTGGAATCTAATGAATTAACATAAACTGATGAACAAAATAGATCCAGAGACATGAAAGCATGAAACAGACTGATGAATCACAGAGGGAAGCGGGCTAGGGGACAGAGAGTTGGGAAGAGATAAACCAAAGAATTTATATGTATATATGCATAACCCAAGGCTAGTTTCTTTATATTTCATATCTTAGAAATGTATTTTGAGAAACAGTTTATTATATGGTTAGAGGGGAAGAACAGTGGGTATAGTTAGAAATTAGAGGATAGAAAAGGGGGATCCTAAGAATGAAAGACCTTCACTGTTATGATGTGTGTGTGTGTGTCTGTGTGTATTTGTGTTTATTATTTTTAGGTCATATTTCTAATATTTTTAATGTTTGGTTTCTTTGAGAACTTGTTTGGAGGTTCTAGCAGGGGAGCGCAGCTACTCGTATACCCTTGACCGAAGACCGGTCCTCTCCTCTTGGGGGAAAGTCGTCCTCTTCGACCGAGCGCGCAGCTTCGGGAGGGACGCACATGGATCGGTGAGGGAGGAGGGGGACACCCGCCTAGCCAGCCAGATCAGCCGAATCAACCCTGGCGATCAATGGGGTGACAGATGTCGCAGCCAGATCGCCCTCACATCCTGTTTGGTTTCTTTGAAAGGAACCTGTTAAAACAGCAACTTAAAACAAGAACCACCTGGATTTTCACTTCATTTGATTTCATTTTCTTTTTTCCTTTCAGACCTTTCATTTCCCCCAGAGGAATCTATAGGGGAGAAGACTCAGAATAACATAAATGTAGGGGCAGCACAACCAAGGGGAAAAGGCTAACGATAGCACTGAGTAAGTGCTGGGAAAAGAGCCTGAACACCAGTGGGGGAGAGAAGGGAAAAGTAGCAAATGCCTAGAGTAATTGACCTCATTCTAGCATGGCTGCTATGACACACAATTGCAGAGTTTGATATTGTAAAGGATCAGAGAACTGTTGGCTCTGCTTGAGGCACTTTCAAACCTCACTACAGTACCTGAATTGAAGCAGAAGCCTGCGGGACCATTGGCTTTCTGACTGTGAATAGGCCAACTCACTGGTGAAGCAAGCAGGAAGTAGTGATGGCCTGTTCTCATTTAT
The DNA here is from genome assembly GCF_964339955.1 of Pipistrellus hanaki. Classification (NCBI taxonomy): domain Eukaryota; kingdom Metazoa; phylum Chordata; class Mammalia; order Chiroptera; family Vespertilionidae; genus Pipistrellus; species Pipistrellus hanaki. Next base: position 66,925,276 of record NC_140507.1, read on the forward strand.
TCTTCCCCATTGTAGACAGGGGAGATTGTAAGGGTAAAACTAAAATGAGAGTGTCTCCTCCAAAAAATTAGTTTTACATTACCAGTCAGGATCATGTGTCTGTAACTTGCTGAGATAGCTGGGTTGCTGACTGGTTGTCTTTTTTATGGTTGTTTATCCTGTTGTTTTGCATGTATTTTTTCAATAAGGGCTGGGCCAGGAACAGCAGAGATTTAGAATGAAGTACAATTTAAACTCTTCATTTAATTCTGTGACTGTAGATATCTTGGACAGGTCAGTGGACTGTGCCTCAGTTCCTCAACTGTCAAGTGAGGTAACGATAGTACATCTAACCCATAGGGAGAATAAATGAGTTTATGTATCTAACATGCTGAGACAGTGTGTCTAGCACAAAATAAGAGCTGTATTAAGTATTGTTGTCAGAAACTGAAAAAGATGAGTAAGAGCCTACTCAAACAAAATGGATATGTATTTTATCACACCCGAAGTAGTGATTCTACTAAATTCAGTATGAATTTTGTTACTCATTTATTTTTTTAATTTTTGATTTTATTATGGGGCTTAATTTTATCATGGATGTCTATCTCCAGCAGATACAGAACATACTTAATTATGTGAACAAGGATAGACATGGTACATGAAGATTTTTTTAATACTATGTTAGAACCTGAAAAATGACAATGGCAACAAAAGAGACAAAAATCTCTGATATACCAAGTCATATTTTTCCTGCAATTGTAATTATTTCTTTGAATTAAGTGCATATGGAAATAGAGTGTGCAATAAATGCTACATGTGTAATGCTTATACTTTATTCAAAACAGTATTTTACAAGCCATCTCATGCTTGAAAGACTGATAATTAGGACTGACCGTCAATTTAGCTGCCTTTCTGTGAAATTTGAAATGAAACTACTTAGTACCTTATTATAATAAAAAATTAGAATTTTTCCTGTATTTCCACAATTGATCAGAGCCATTCCTTAAGTTGTAACTTGGTAAATCTTAAAATAGCGTTTGGAAAATTAATGTCTTCTAACAAATTTTTATTAAATTTGTTGGCTTTTTAACAATTTTAAATGGCCTTATTTTATTAGAAAGTAATTTTAGCTTATGACTACTGTTTTTGCTATCTTCTATAATAATTAAAATGTAATGTGCTAATTAGACCAGACCCAAGCCAGAGCTGCGAGGGAAGTCCGGATCCCAGGTGCCTGCCAGCGGCCAGAAGGAAGCCCGGGTCCCTGGTGCCAGAGGGAAGCCAGTGCCGGCAACCAGGGGAAGGGAAGGCCTACTCTTGCACAGATTTTGTGCATCGGACCTCTATTGTTATTATGTTAGTAAAGTGTCCTATTTTCCTTGTTTTCATGTACAGGGGAAACAAATTGGATATAATAAACCATTTCTCTTTAAGAAAAGCTGTTTTTCCTAAAGTGATCTTTTTGGAGGCCGATGTCCAAAAAGATTGGCTATAATGAGAATAAGTGACGGATGCATAAAAGTGTCTGTGAGGTCTTAAACGCTTATACGATGTAGTTCTGCTAGGACTCAGCCATTGCATGTGACATTGCTGTTAATGGATAATGGTTTAAAGAGCTATTGAAAACATTGTGGCTCATTACTGAGTTCTTTTTCTGGCTCTCAAGTGTCAGCCAGACAGACCAACTTAATTAAAACTCTGGAGGTTAAATGGCTCACTGGGTTAACCCATAGGCCTTTTGTAATAATGTCTTAAATTTTTTAGACAATTAAAAGGCACAGATTTATATACCTGGTAAGGCAAAACAAACCAAAAAAGTGAAGTTTCTCTTTTGCAATTTATGGAGAAGAAATTGTGTTCTATAATTTTTTAAGTTCCAATTTAGCTGCCTTTCTGTGAAATTTGAAGTAAAACTACTTAGTACCTTATTATAATAAAAAATTAGAATTTTTCCTGTATTTCCACAATTGATCAGAGTCACTCTTAATGGAGAAGGGACAACTGATCTGTTTGCTAATAATTTTATGAAGTTAGAAACTGGAAATCTCAGAAGTTTGTAATACAGATAGACTCCTAAGAAAAAACACCTGTCTTTGAATAATTTTTGGTTTACAGAAAAATTGTATTTGTTTTAAATATATTTTATTGATTTTACACAGAGAGGAATTGAGAGGGATAGAGAGTTAGAAACGTCGATGAGAGAGATATATCAACCAGCTGCCTCTTGCACACCCCCCACTGGGGATGCACCCGCAACCAAGGTATGTGCCCTTGACCGGAATCGAACCCGGGACCTTTCAGTTCGCAGGCCGATGCTCTATCCACTGAGCCAAACCGGTTTGGCTGGTTTACAGAAAAATTGTAAAGACAGAACAGATTCTCTCACCTCCTCACCTGGTTTCCCTTATTGTCAGTGTCTTCTATTGTGATGGTTCATTTGTCCAAAGTGAGAAACCAGTTTTGATATTGCTACATTACTATTAACTAAACTCCAGATTTTATTTGGACTTTACCACTTCTTCTATTTGTGTCTTCTTTCTGTTCTAGGACACCGAATTGCATTTTGTTGTCACATCTCCTTAGACTCCTTACCTTAGTGATAGTCTTGTTTTTCATGACCTTGACAGTTTTAGGCATCTTGTAGAATGTTCCTCAGTTTGGGTTGGTTTGATCATCTTTTCATGATTAGACTGAGGTGGTAGAATTTTGAAAAGTATACTTACAGGGGTGCAGTGCACTTCCTGTCATTTATATTAAATGGCTTATGTCACTAATATCAAGGGGTGCATTATACTTACATGACATCATTGCTTAACCTCTATCACTTGATTAAACTGATGTTTTCTTCACTGTAAAGTTCTTTTTCCCTCTCTCTTCTTTGAAATCAAGTCACTAAATAGCTCATCTCAAGGACTAGGGTGGGAGGGGGACAGAAGAGGTAGAGACTTAACCTCCACCTCCTGGAGAGGGTGGTATCTCCTTGTTTTTTAGAATTCTGTAAGCAATATTTGTTTCTCCTCTCCTCTAAAATAAATATTTAGATTTATCACTGTGAATTCACTTTGTGAATATATGACATATCTCATTTAAAAGAGAATTCAGCTGATTCTACACTTGGTGAATACTTGCTGGACATTTAGATCTATTAAACTATAGGCCACTAAGGGGACTCATTTTTATGGTGACCTCTTTTCTGTCTTTTTTAAAAATCAGGCTTCAGTGTTATTCATCAGTTCCTAATCTGATAGATACTATTTATAAAGGAATAGAACCTCTAATAAGGGAAATTATTCCTAAATAAAGCATTAAAATGTAGCACATGTTTGAACATAGATTTGACCCTATGCTTAACAAAAGGAGATTTTGGTCACAGTTATAATGCCCTTTGGGCATGGTATTAATTGATTTTGGAAATTAATTTAAAATGAAACTTCATTATACAGCCATTACTCTTGCATTTTTATTTTTTCTACTCTAAATTCTTAGTGAAAGCATATGCTCTTTAGTAAAAAACTGTAAACTGAAGTTTTATTGTTGAAATATTGCCTGGTATTATAATGATAAATAACTTGCATTTTAAGGAAGCATTCTTTTGTGATGGAATTTTGAAAAGATATATTACTAAAATTGCATAATTTGTACTAATAATTGACTTGGAAACCTTTAATCAGTATATTTTATGCTTTTGGACTCATTTACTCAGCAAAATGTGCTGAGCACTGTGAATGTATAGCAGTGGATAAGAAAGACTTGGATCCTGTTCTCAAGCTAGTGCAGACAAATTGAACAGGAGTGGTTAATGCTGCAAAAGGTGGAGTGTATGTGTGAGCTTACCTCGTTTGTGGGAAGGCATCAAAAAGATCTGTTTAGTAATGTGAAATCTGCAACCTGAGGGATGGCTAGAATCTGGGAGAAGAGTTGGGAAAGAATGGCTGAAGCAGCGGGAACAGTTATGAAGGAAGGAGTATGCCTGGGGAGTGTGGAGTTCTGTACAAGCGGACCCAGAGGACCAAGTGTGCATATGCCTGGGAAGAGCAGGACAGTGGTGAGTAGAGCCACGTGATGAGGGTCTTTGTAAGGCTTTTGATTGTATCCGAAAGGCTCTCCAGAAAGCCATTGATGGTAGAAGATCAGATTCACATTTTGAGTACTATCTCTTCAGTGGACCGGAGTAGAGTGGTGAAATAGATTGATGGAAGGTTTGATCTAATGTGGGGAGGCCAGTTAGCCTTCTGTAGTAGTCTCTGCAAGGGATGGCATTCAGTGCTTAGTGAGAATTTGGTGTTAAGCTCTACCTTCTGAGAGACCACTGAAATAGGTGAAAATTGCATATGTGTATGAAAACAAACAACATATGTCTCCTTTAAGAAGTGTAAAGGTTTGCTTGGCCGATATGGCTCAGTGGTTGAGCATCAACCATTGAACCAGGAGGTCGCGGTTGATTCCCCATCAGGGTACGTGCCTGGGATGCTGGGTCGATTCCTAGTTGGGGGCATGCAGGAGGCAGCTCATCAGTGATTCTCATCATTAATGTTTTTCTCTCTCTCCTTCTCTTCTTTCCTCTCTCTGAAATCAATAAACGTATTTATAAAAACAGAAATGTAAAGGTTTATAGTATATGTATAGTTCTCCAATCTCACTTAAAGATCC